>NC_091126.1:41610748-42948248 GCF_040183065.1 Periplaneta americana | reverse complement strand
GCCTAATGTAAAGGAGTAAAATGCATTCAAAATGATCTAAAAGTTCTTCAAAATATTAAAAATGACCAAAAATGCCGCAAAAATGTAAAAATGATCTATTAGTTCAAAAACGTCAAAAAATGCAATATAGAAATTAATTTTTTAAGTTGATATTAACATAGAAAGGATTTCTATATTAATAGGCATCGTCCTAATGTGAAAAATAAGAAGATGACTTTTAATCAACATCCGCCCCGTACTCATGAGCCTATCCCGATATTTTAATTAATGAAGTGAAATTTGGTTCTCCGTCATAAGTTGCAATTTGTAATTGCTCAAATGCTTACATTTAACGTGTTTCATTTTTTGAAAGAAATTGCTCACATAATTTATATATGTCGAGCCGAACATTGAAATAAACCTATACCTTGACAAAAAACTACTTCCGACTTGACAGTTTACAGAGAAGGTGGAGCATTGTTGTCATGTTGTCCATCTTTCGTGTAAGCGAGCGCGTTGCCGATAGAGTGCAGTAATGAACGGCTGACATGAAAGCACATATTTCTAACCAATTTGTTGAACACTTTGCATTAAAATTTGTGTATGCTATTTTTATTATTACCATTAGTAGTAGTAGTAGTAGTAGTAGTAGTAGTAGTAGTAGTGTAGTAGTAGTAGTAGTAGTAGAAGTAGTAGTATAAAGCGTCGAAAGGACTGTAAACTGTAAAAACAGGTTTAAATTTAATACGAAGCCTCTACTTTTATGAGCGTCGGTATTCTTGAATGTAATATTGTTAGAAAAAGGTTGAAAAAATTGTAAACTATAAAAATATTTATGATTAAAAATCTGCACAGCCTTTTTCTTTTCCAATATCAATAACAGTGTTCTTGTTAATTTTAACACAAGCAACAGTTCTCATTACGACTTGCGCCAAAGGTAAAAGAGGCCCACCATTATCTTTTTCCCTCTCAAAATACTCTCTTACATGACACACCATCTCTCACGCTTGACTCTTTAACGGGGCACCTTCTACAATATTCTTTGTTCTCTGCCTGCCTTTCCTTCCTTCCGACATTGCACAAGTCACCTGTTTAGAAATTCTTGCAGAAACTAGAAAACACACACTAACCACACACTCCACCAATGACAACGAAGATAATACGTGTAATAAAATTCAAACACAATAATTATCGATACACTAAAACAATAATATAACTAATTAATATTTTTAATTCACACAAAGCACGCGCCAACCAGCCAACTCAAAGTCATTCCGAGCCGTGGTATGCACGTGCAACTTGTAAACATAGACATGGCACCACCGTCCCGTTACCATGGTTACGCGTCTCTCGTGATTGGTTGATTTGAATGGTTGCCATGGTAACATGCTAAGTGCGCCATATGTCAGGTCGGAAGTTGTTTTGGACAGACCATAGCACAAAATGAGGAGTGGCAATTTTGAATTGTAGTTAGTGAATTTCCGGGAAATTTTTATATCTGAGAAATTTTCCCTTATTTAAGCTTCTTTGCATAGTCTCAATTTTATAATATCAGAAAATGATATTCGGCAACGCCTTTTCCTTAATCAGTATTAATATTATGGCAACGTACACGTGGCAATGGAGTTTTGTATAACGTCTCTTTATGGTGGTAATATGAAACCCTTTAAGTAGTTTAGAACATAACCAACAAGTTACATTTTCTTCCTGTGCACAACAAAAGAATTTCTCTTCCCATTCTTCTACAAATATTAGTTTTGCTGCACTCTTTATGTCTAATGGTTTGGAAACAGACATGCTGATCGCCAGTTACGTATGTACTCTACCTGCCCTACGTGGAGTGAGTGCGTATTAGTGAACTGTCCCTGCATAAGTATGACATAAGATGCGGCTTGCCGCTTGAAATGCCGCAGCTTGTATAACACATTTTCTGCTGTTATGTTGCATAAACTCTTGGTCACTACGAATTTTTTGTATTTATTGCTGACGCCAGCATAGGGCAAGTACTTCCTAGGACCGTGCAAATAGTTCAGGAAGTTGACTTCATGTAGTTCATAAATTCCACACAGACTGCAGCATAATCCTCAACCACTTTCCAAATTAAGTACAATGCAAAATCATGCGCAGCCAGTATAATATTCTACACATGATTCCATCCGTTTACTGTAGGTTTCCCATAATCCAGAACCTGTCTACCCCAGATCCACTCTTGACTGCCATCTCTCGACAAAAATGCGTATCGTTTTAAACATCGCTTGTATAAGGCGGAAGAAATTTGATGCTCGGATATTCGTACTCCCACGTAATACATAGTACACAGAACTAAACTAGCAGTTCCTCATACTGAACACCGCGCTCTCCGACATACACTTTTATACATTCAATTGTACAGTGGTCGGTGATCAAAAGTGAATGTATAGTGAAGGACATAATTGCTGAGCGGGCGAAAAGTTTCAAGATCTGTAGCGCGGTTTATAAGAGGCTATAGTTTTAAACCCTTCTCAATATAACTGTGTAATATTTAAACAGAAAAGAGAAGCGAGTATCTCGTCAACATATGAACCAAAAACGTCATTGTACAACGGTTCGGAGCATGCGCAGTGTGGTATTCTTTGACTTAGAAAAAACTGTAGTCGCTCACCTGTAGTCCGAGTCTTTTTTTTAATTGTGTTATTTTACGACGCTGTATCAACTTTTCAGTTTATTTAGCGTCTGAATGAAATGAAGGTGATAATGCCGGTGAAATGAGTCCAGGGTCCAGCACCGAAAGTTACCCAGCATTTGCTCGTATTGGGTTGAGGGAAAACCCAGGAAAAACCTCAACCAGGTAACTTGCCCCGACCGGGATTCGAACCCGGGCCACCTGGTTTCGCGGCCAGACACGCTGACCGTTACTCCACAGGTGTGGACTAGTCCGAGTCAGCTAACTTCATACCCTAAGGGTGAAATCTAACCATTCTTCCCCCATTACTACATATGCTAGTGGATTGTGGTGATTTTCTAGTTTGCACGTTGAATTTTCTTTTGCCAACTTCGTTTCGAATTTCGATACTGACAAATACTACAAATGATAGTGATTTTGTAACTGGTATGTTGGCATCTGAGACAAATATCGACAATATTTGTTGGAGTTCCATGAAATTAAAACTGTACTAGATTTCTGAGCCGGTTACTGGAAACTAGTGAAATTTGAACATACTAATAATTAATTAATATCAGTATTAATATTAATACATAATAGTTATTTTATGATAGGTTAAGAGTGTTTGAGAATAAGGTGCTTAGGAAAATATTTGGGGCTAAGCGGGATGAAGTTATAGGAGAATGGAGAAAGTTACACAACACAGAACTGCACGCATTGTATTCTTCACCTGACATAATTAGGAACTTAAAATCCAGACGTTTGAGATGGGCAGGGCATGTAGCACGTATGGGCGAATCCAGAAATGCATATAGAGTGTTAGTTGGGAGACCGGAAGGAAAAAGACCTTTAGGGAGGCCGAGACGTAGATGGGAGGATAATATTAAAATGGATTTGAGGGAGGTGGGGTGTGATGATAGAGACTGGATTAATCTTGCACAGGATAGGGATCGATGGCGGGCTTATGTGAGGGCGGCAATGAACCTTCGGGTTCCTTAAAAGCCATTTGTAAGTAATTTTATGTGTTGCGTTGTGGTTATAATTCAAGACTATAATCAGGTAAGTTTTCGCAGTACCAATAATTTAATGTGGTCAAACAAAATACATTTTTAGGTTGTGTCTCGTGAGTCAATTGTTTAGTGCACTGTCTGCTGGATCGCATCCTGTAGCTGCGTAGACTGCCTGCTCAATCAAAGTTATTTTGCCGCTAGGCAGTACCCATCGCTATCAATATTATCAGTATATGCAAAGTCACTACCTGCCACCTAGTGGATACTCGCGCATATCCATTGATTGGGCAGGCAGTGTAAACAGCTATAGGGTGTGATCCAGCAGGCAGTGGTTTATTCAAACCAATGAATTTCGTATTGCCAGACAAAATACTTGACATGTTGATCTCTTTCGCGTATACTTTACCCATGAAAATACATTACAAGTTATTGAATTATTTAGAATAACCTTCCAACATAAAGTGCGGTAAGTAAATAAGTCATTAAATTTAGTACGTAGGATCGTGTGATAACTGGTAACAGTTGGCAACACTGACAAGACGGCAATATTTGCTGTTTAGGAACTGTTCTTATGTGACCCTCACTATACATGTAGGCTTATACATGTATTATGTCCCTCATTGTATAGGTCTCGTAAGCAGAAATTGGCGACGACAGAAATGCGAACGAAACAATTCGATAAGAACGGGCGACATAACTTGAATGAGATTCAAGAGTACAGTCGGAAGAGAAACGACATCGATAGAATCACTCTTGCGTTGTGATAGTTACATTACGGTTTTAGGTTCAGTTCCACTGCATGTGAATACGTTCTTGTTCCAAGTGCGTTTATTTTATTATATGTAGTGATGAAGCGTTCCCCTCGCAGAGTATCATATTTTATTCGTAAATATATGTTGCGCGTTTAATTCGCTTCGGATTGTTATCTTATTACGCTCTTTATTTCAACAGGTGATGCCGCCTTCTGTTAATTTCTTGGAAGAGGCAGTACTTCCATCTGCCCGTACCTCTCGTTCCCTCGGTGCGTCTACATCAAAGACGTTGTAGTTATATATCTAGACACATAATTGGCGCTGGTGTCGTGTACAAATTTGAAACCTCTCGCGCAGGTTCGCGCGACGCCATGTTTGGGAAGCACGAATGATTGTTTCTATAAAGCATTCGGAGTTTAGAAAATACCATTGAGTATATAGGCGTTTTCTTAGTGGATTTTCTCCTTCACTGTAATATAACTAAACTTATTTAAGTATTTTCTAACGTCTAATATAAAATAACAGAAGTAAATCTTAATATTGTAACTAAGCATTATTTTAAATATAAACGCCTTATATTGCTGATAAATAAATTTATTAGTTTATTTCTATTTCCTATGATCGAATACATAGAATATTTTTACTTATGTTATTTTATATACGTCAGAAAATACGTTAATAATTTATTTAAATTATATTACAAAGAGAGGGATGTCCGCAAAAAATATCTATATACCCAATGGTAATTTCCAGACATCATTCTCAATGACACAATATTGTCAAAATGTGATTGTATTCATTGCTGGCTTAGTTGTTAAATCGTTAAGAAAAATATGGTGAAATAAATCTAAAGGCTCAATTTATGGTACGTAGTCTACCAGCAGTAAACAAAATCTCTTTTATTTTTTTAACGAAAGAATAATGGGAGTATTGTCATACCATCATCTGAGATTATAGAAATATGCCGCTTAAGTGAAAGAGCGATTATACAGATGTTGACAGTTCAATGGCATATTACCACCCACCCTTACATCGTGTGAAAACAATCTTTCTACACTTATAGGAACATATTTTAGAAAATGGATTCCAGATTCCTCCCGAGAATCATATTTTAAACTTATTAAACTGGCCATAAAAGTACATAAAGATACTGACATAGCTCAGCGGGCTAAGGACTGTCGGTCTGGAGTCGCGTTCGGTCGCGGGTTCGATTCCCGCTGATTTCCTGGTTGGGTTTTTCCTTATATCCCCAACCGTAAGGTGAATGTCAGGTAATCTATGGCGGATCCTTGGCCTCGTCTCGCCAAATATCATCTCGCTATCATCAATACCATCGATGCTAAATAATCTAGTAGTTGATACAGCGTCATTAAATAACCAAACAAAAGAAAGTACTACATAAAGAGCAGATGTTAGCACACAGCTTAAGATTACCACTACAACACGACTTTACATAAAAATGTTGTAAGACAATATTTAACGGAATCAATAATAATAATAATAATAATAATAATAATAATAATAATAATGAAGAATCAATAGGCAAGATGTTCTGTACACTAGGCCTGAGTTCTATTATATGACTAATTGACTAATTCATGCATGTGACGTTTATTTCATACTACATCTGTGATAATAAGCTATTGCACGGTAGGCCTACTTATATTTCTAACTAAAACATTAGGTACGTGTTTCTATTTTACAGGTATAGGCCTTTATTATGTGATATGGAAGCGAATAAATAATAATTGTTCATTTCTCGTCCATATCAAAGCAAACGTTTTTACAATACAGGCCTAATGTAACGTCTTACACAGGCAGTGTTTTGTTAATAATAGTTAATACTAATAATTTTCTTTTCATCTGAGCTATTACTACAATATGCATTTATATTTCTGTTCGCTCTATATGTTGTCATTATTATTATTTATTCGCTTCCATAACTATACAACATCTTTAGTTACGGTATCAAATTGTTACAGTTTTCTTTAGTTTCATGTCAAACTAACGGTAACTAAGCTTGATTATTTCTTTAACGTGGTCGCTTTAAATGTTAATAAGATTTTTTTTTTCAGTTATCCATTCAGATTGATTTATAAGAGACACCAAACATATATATTCAACATTCAGCATTGTACAGTGCAGCCGTCTGCTAGCCGGTGCTTCTCCCAAAGCATGGCGGCGGACGCAAGCTTCAATTTGTCCCTACTCTAAACTTCTGCGCAGCCTCGGCTGTAGGGGCTCCGTCTACATACATACGTCAAAACAAACAGTAACGCCACCACTGCTTTTCGGTAATAGTTCCTTGCGCGACCTATACTAGTGAATGTAAATACAATACAATACAACTCCTTTAAGCCAGTTTAATGCACGTATTGCAGCAATGCTTAAAGCAGGGAAGGGCAAACTTGGCTAAAATAGCCAAATACGTCACAGCATGATATATTAGGTTTGTTCGCACAGCAAGTTTGTGATGGTTTGAGAACTGTTTGCAAACTGTCCCAACTTCACCTAATGCGCATGATCGGCTTGAAAACCAATTTGAAACCATCCGTGATTTGAGCTGTACGAACGCACTTCCAAACTGGTTGGAACCACTGCCGTCTTGATACTTATTTGAACTTACGAGAGCAGAAGCAATTAATTAAAATATTGTGATACGTACTTCAAATTGTTGAGAGAGATTCTCTGCTACATGGCGAGTTACACGGAAATAATAAATTCGTATTATTGTACCTAGGGATAATATGTTGAAAATAAATTTCATTTTAGGGCCTGTCTCTTTCCTCAGATAATTCCACCAAGTCTAACTCATCCCCATTGGATATATATTCCATATTGTTATCACTAAAGATGAGGGGTTTGTGCGCGGCACGAAAAACAGGTTGACTCGACAGGGAGCATAGGTGGACAGACAGGTGAACGACTACGACCAGTGCAACCAAAAGAAATGCAACTACAGGCTATCCATTGCCGTCTTATCTTAACAACACGGAACGAACGAACAGAGGCCTTCGTAGTCCAGTGCACGGACGTAGTGACGGCAGCAAATGGAATAAAAGAACGGTATAAGAACATTATTCAAATAACGTGCCTTGCTCATTGTCTCAATAAATTGGCTGAGGAGATCCGTGCTATGTTTAGTGGTGCTGACACCTTCATCGCGTCTATCCGCGAAACCAGGTGGCCCGGGTTCGATTCCCGGTCGGGGCAAGTTACCTGGTTGAGGTTTTTTCCGGGGTTTTCCCTCAATCCAATACGAGCAAATGCTGGGTAACTTTCGGTGTTGGACCTTGGACTCACTTCACCGGCATTATCACCTTCATATCATTCAGACGCTAAATAGCCTAAGATGTTGATAAAGCGTCGTAAAATAACTTACTAAAAAAACACCTTCATATCTGCCATGAAGAAAATACGAGTATTTCTTAAGGCGCTGCAAAGATACAACAATTTCGAGACATTGCACCAGGTATTTCCCTTCCACCAAAACCAGTAATTACAAGATGGTGTATCTGAATAGAGGCTGTCTCATATTATGCAGTAAATTACACTTCAGTTATGAAAGTAAATGACGCTTTAAGTACTGAAATGGATCTCCCATTAATACTGCCAAATCTCTTATTTCCTCTAAACTGTTTGAAGATATAAGGTTCATATACCAAAATCACAAAACGATACCGGAAAGCATAACACAGAAACATCTGATTTGGAAATATCCAAGGGCATAGCAATAATAAGAGAGGTGTAAGAAAAAATCAAGAAAGGGCCTCCAGAACCTTGCACACAGAGAATAAAGAATAAATAACAGAAAAATAAGCGCTATTTAACAATTTGTAACATGCTGAATAATGCAAAATCATCAGACGATAGGATGGTATAGGCTACTTGATATAAGCACCGTTAACGTCCTGTGACGTTGAAAGAAGCTTTTCGCAGTTCAAAAACTGTCTGAGTGATCGACGACGACGTTTGACATTCGATAATTTAAGAAAGTTAGTAGTGCAGTGCAATTCGGCTTGTGATGGCTCTGAAGCTATGGATGAATCATAAAGGCAAGTTTCTTCTAACTATACTAATGTTTCAACATATTCCTCATATTTGTATATTGTCATCTGCTAGACCATAACGGAGTGTTGCATTTGTCATTTTTAGGCTGTACTCTTCGCGTTGTTTGTTTACGTCGGAAGTCAACACAGGCACTGGGCACACAGCTGTATAACGTCTGTGCACACGCAACCTGACGACAAACCGCACAAATCCTTCATCTTTAGTTATCACTATAAGTGTTTGAATCAGACAGCTGAAAGAACAATTACAGGCCTAAATCAGCCTAACTTCTATTTTAAAACACTTCCGGAAAATAATTTTGTTACAATTAATCTGGAAACGACTTCAGAATAATACCGCGTAAGTACATAACCTATATGTCGTTATTTCATCATTGGTTCAAGATATCTTTTTTATGCACTTATTCATTTACCTACTCTTGTATCATCAATAAAAAACACGTTTTTTTATATTTTCAATTTGCACAGTCTTGCTATATAAGTACTTACACGGTATTCTGAAGTAGAGCGTTAATCTTTATCAAGAGCATACTCATAATCACAAACTGTGGATTTTGTTTTAAAAGTGAACTAAATTAAAAACATTAACTTCGTCTATAATATATATTGGTTTTATAAATTAAATAAAAATAGCTTGACATGACGTATCAAGAGAATTACAGTAAATGTTACAACTATTGAATAAGAAATAATAGTACGTTTATAACTTATGCCGTAAAACTTTCGAATAGTACGCACGCTTATATAGAGTATTACCTTCCTGAAAAATGGCAATTATACGAAACAGTATTAAAATACAATTGATTATTTATTTAGGGCATGTTCGTACAGGTTATGTTGTAAATAACACGCAGAAAACAATGGCAAAACTATCTTGATACGCATGCGTCATCTGTGATTTGAAATTGGTTTGCACTTGATTCGCAAATCAATTCTGACTGTCAGGAATCGATTTGAGATCAGTTTGACGTGCTGTACGAACGCGTGACGATTAGTCAGAAACAGTTTGAGTTTGAAGTTTGCGCTGTGCGAATAGTAAAATCCATGTGCGCATGACCGGAACCGTTCAAACCAGTCTGGAACTGCTGTGCGAACAAATCTATTACCACAGTCTACTATATACAGTCGCGAAGCTCAATATGTAGTAAAAATGCAAACATGGGTAGTTGCCCACCACTAGGATCGCTACTATCGCCTCATCATCACAGATCTCTCCTAGCAGACGACAAAATATGTTACACTTTCGTTGTCGTGTTCTTTTGGAAAAATTAACACCTTCCTTCCATTATTGAAATATTAAATGGATAAAGTTCATTTATTATTTTAATGAAGTATATTAAATTCCCCCATAAACTCGAAGATACCTGCAAGAAATAGGTTAATATTATTTTTGTGCAAAACGAACTGAAATTTACTATAATCGCTTCACTCATTCAAGATTATAGCGATAATAAACTATGAAACCAATAAATATTAATTTGCAATTCCCTTTACAACAATAATATAATAACAATAATAATGGAAATATGAATTAATGGGAGTAACGTACGTGTACCGGTACTTGTAGTGTTGGCTTACGTAGTTAACAAAGTGGGATGAGGTTAAGCAGTAATAATCACACCAGAATTGGAAATAAACGTGATCAATAAATTTTATTGTAACAGACTTACTTTTTCTACGTTTCTAGTAAAGTAACAAATAAAAATAGCAACAAAATTAACAGCTATGATTAAAAACATATCCTTTGAAAAAAAAAAGTAGGCCTAAGTTGTCTGAAAATGCACAATTATTAAAAGAATCAGCTGATACAGACGTAGAATTAGTGCAAAGCTTTTGTTTCTCAGCTGCAGGTAATAACAGAACAGGTTTATTTGAAACATCAAATAAAGTTGGAACTGCATTCCAGATTAATTTATTTTTGTTTTCATTCATAAATTTTGTGTTTTCGAAATGAAGAGAGCAAAACTTTATATTATTATAAAGATAAGCTTTATTCTTTGTCATTAGATCTTCCCTCCTGCTGTTTATTAACCACTTTTTTGCATCTAGAAGTAAAATAAGAAATAGATGTTAGGATTTTTCTTCACAAGCATCAATGCGAAATACGCAACGACCTAGCACTCGATGGAAATACGACACAGTCGACTCTAAATCCAAAGTCGACAGTGGACAGTCTATTGTTTCTAGTTGCTAACCGCTTGGAGTGCTTTATCGTGAGATTTGCAAAAAATCACCTCAAGCTTCGCGACTGTATATAGTAGACTGTGCTATTAGCTTTCCCCACTACTAGAGCATAGAAGGCACACGCTACCTGCGGGACAGATGACAGTGGCGTGTGCGTCACATCAGATGGAGGAACAGATGAATCGCAACGAACTGTTTCATTTTTCATCCCTGAAGGCTTTACCAGATATTTCAGATGACAGATGTGAACAACCTGGTAATGTCATTGAAAAGTTACAAGAAGAAATATAAAGAATTCCAAGGTTTCAGAAATTTAGAAAAGTAATTTGGTTTATTTTAGAATCCGTCTGCAGTAGAAAATATTGATGTTCCTCTCGAGTTAGCTTACAAATGGAAGTAATTGAACTTAAACACGACATGCACATCAGGAATAAGTATTCTTCTCTTACAAGCAAACATTCTAATGGGGCAGATAAAAAGTTTTTTTTTTCTTTCACAATTTATAATATCAAGAGAAGTGCTTATACAGAATTTGGTCACTCGACCGCAATTAGGAGGGCCGTAAAAATAAGTTTCCCAGGGGCCGTTTAACAGAGAGAAAACACAATTTCATTGGCAAATTTATTGGAACAGACACAGCAAATTGTTGGGCTATTTTTCAACATATTCCCCACCGGAATTGAGATTTTTGTCATGTCATGGGATCGACAGAGTTGCAGACGGCTGTCAAATGCTGTTTTCGATCCCAGGCTGACTTCTATGACACAAGGATACAAAAATTGATCCTGTGGTATGACAAATTTTTAAAGTTCAGTGGGGAATATGTTGACAAATAGCTCAACAATTGCTGTATGTGTTTCAGTAAATCTTTCCATGCAATAATTGTGCTATTTTTCTTTAAGCGACCCCAAGGAAAATCACTTTCTGGACGGCCTCGTAATTGCGGTCGAGTGGCCAAAATTTGTATAAGCACTTTATTTGACATTATTAACATGATGGAAGGAAAAAATTTAACATTTTTTATCTGTCCCCATCAGAATGTTTGCTTGTTAGAGAAAAGGGCTTATTCAGGAAAAGCCCACGTATGCATGATTTTGGAGCTAGGTTAATGGCAATATTAGGATCTACACATGTTTTTGAGGAATTCTTCTCACACGAATCGAACCCGGACCACCTGGTTTAGCGGCCAGACGCGCTAACCGTTACTCCACAGGTGTGGACTCCTTTTTATTGTAGAAATAATCATTAACATATAGTTATTGGAAAAAATCAATTTCTTATTGAAGAGGCATATCGCTGGCTAAATGTTACAAGGGTGTATGTAGTAATATTTCAGATATAGACATACTGGGTATTCAGTTCAAAGTGTGTCATGGCTCGCTGTATGCCGTCATGTGGCTAGCCAATGAGCCTAGAGAATTCAATCTTCCTACACTTCCGCAAAGGTGTATTATCTAGGAGGCAGAGAAGTTGCCTAGCAAGTACGGCGTTCATTCTGAAGAGTACGTACCGATGCGTACGATAACGCCGGTAGTGGCAGGAATGTGAACTGTTTGGAAATACGTACTGTCGGGATATGGGGAGAGGGTTAAGACGATTACTTACGTATTTGTTGACATTAACTTCGACGGTCAACATGGACACGGAATATTTGATTTGTGTTGTGGAATGTTACCGTACGCAACCGATGATAACAAATACCCTGCATACGACTTGCCGGCGCAAAACACAGTTCGAAAGAGGTTAT
The DNA here is from genome assembly GCF_040183065.1 of Periplaneta americana. Taxonomy (NCBI): domain Eukaryota; kingdom Metazoa; phylum Arthropoda; class Insecta; order Blattodea; family Blattidae; genus Periplaneta; species Periplaneta americana. The sequence goes on along the minus strand of NC_091126.1, from coordinate 42,935,865 downwards.
GGTAGCACACAGACCGTACAGACCGCCATCTGTTGCTACGACGTTCAAGTTATACCGTACACGTTCTCAAGTTCAGATTGAAGAACGCCTTGAATAATAGGCAACTTCTCTGACATATAAGCTGAAACTCGCTTCAAATCGGTGACTCAACAATAGTGACGTCATGACACACTTTGAAATGAACGCCCAGTAGAACCTTGTAATATTGAGCCAGCGATATGTCTCCTCTTAGTTTATTCCTCAGTTAAGTTATATTTTGTAAGGAAACTGTTAGATTCTGACTCGCTTTGCCTTGAGATGTTAAATGTAAATCTGTTGCATGCAGTGTTTCTTTTATCGACCGATCAGCGTGGATGGAAACTATATCTGTGGCTGAAAATTTCACTGCACCCTTCTCTTTTGAACTTGGGTATGGGCACGACTTTTAGCGCGAGATCGTTTCACTGTTCTCGCCACGCGATAGCTTTAGACTGATCTGCTATTTAGATAAGCATTGGCGACCCAAGTCCTGCGATTAATCCGAAAGGTTAAGGGCAGTTCGCATATCTTGATAAAAAAATCACGCACGGAAAGAAAGGAAAAGAAATAATTTACTTCGAATGAACGTAACAGTAACAGAGTCCTTCACTGCATTACATAACAGTGAATTCAAACAATTAGCTCTTATGTCGTCAAAGAAAACAGGATGTTTTCTAGTCAACGTTCCTCAAGGATCAGTTTTGGCCTCTTTTTTATTTATTTATTTTTTCAATAACTTGGGTGCAAATACACCTTGTCAGGGTTGTATTCTTTCTCCGATCATATTTCTGATTATTATGAATGATATTATGGAAAGGTCTGTTGGCAATGTTAAAAGAGGTATAAGATGGGGATTAAACGATATCTTGGAAGATCTGGATTTCGCTGATGATATCTGTTTGCTCTCCCATAGTTTTGGTGATATGCAGAATGAAGTTAATACTTTATTAGAAGTAATAAAAGGGGCTCATATGAAAATAAACGTGAAGAAAACTAAAGAAATGAGATTAAATAGTAAAAAGACAGATAAAGTTATAATGAATAATATCATTGATACTGTTCAAGAATTTAAATATTTGGGTAGCATAATTGACAAGGATGGTGGAGCCTTTGAGGATGTAAAAGACCGAATAAAAATGCAAATAGTGCATTTGTCCAGTTGTACCCAATATGGAAATCTTATAGGGTAAATTAAGGTCTGTTGGACAGTCGGGCATGTTGGACACTTTGTACTTTAACGTGTTACCTCGCTACTTGTGGGCACCCCATTCTGCTAGAAGTCAATTACGGAAGTAGTATATTTGCATGTTTTATTCCTTAGTTGCGAATCATATGCTACAAATATAAGAAAGCACTTCAAGTTATTTGTAACCAAAAATCAAGATATTATACTGAATATATATGCATATTTAAGGGGTTAAGGCATAATTCAGGTTTTAGCGCATATAAAAGCATAATTGTTATTTTTTAGCAATATGGGCTTATTCCAAGATTCAGAAAACGGAATGTCGAAAAAATGGAATAAAGAAGAAACGCAGAGATTGGAACACATTACGATAGTTACATTGTATTTATTGTAATCTGACAACATGTAGACAGTGCACTGTTGTGGGCGAATCATTGTGGACAATTTCCGTGGCAATCAACAAAGCACTTCATAATCAAATGCATTGCTGATTGTACAAATGTATAAAATTGGTAAGTTTTGATGGATGAAAGTTGAGATTAAAAGAACAGATAAAGATATATTCAAAACAAGAGGCCGCGTTATGGTCTGTTTGCACGTGCATAAGAGTTTGACATATCAATGTAGCACACCAGAAATTCAGCTATTGTCCATATTTCCATGAAGATTGAACATCCCTCAATAAGCGGTAGAGTATTCTAAGTTCCTTACCTCAATAACGCATAACGATTGTCTTTTCCTTAATATCTTACTCCCATCTTCAGACTTTCCGGCTCTTTTAGACATATTAAAATTAAATGAACACAAGACCTTTAACGAATAATTTAGGCAGCAGCACCAATCAATCGATTGTAACACGCTTCGGTTTAACTTGACCTTGTGGCTAAATGATTGTCGATAAACGGATCAATCATTGATGATATGAACCGATATGAATTCTGGAGAGAATCTAAGGTAAATAGTGTGTGATATAATATTTTTTTCATGAAATAGCACATAGAAAACAGTTCACGAATAAATTAATATGAAAATAGAAATGAAGTAAAAAAAGGAGGGAAAATTGAACATAAAATCGGGAAACGGGAGACTCTACACTAAGCATGCAGATATGGGGAAATCGCGCCAAAATCGAAGTATCTGGCAATCCTGCTTGTGTATGAAATGCAATACATGAATATGTGAAAACATTGTTTCCATATTCGAAGTCTGGAATTTCTTGTTTTATTTATTACAAACCTGCGCGAGCCCCATAGCGATTCTATAAAAATGCGACCTCATTCTTTGAAGGCAGATTATGAATAAATGACACATTCCTATTGACGTAGGTATCTTCAAAACTGCTTCAATCGATTGCATGTTCATGAACCAAGAAATGTAGCGTTGTGTGTGTTGCCTAAGAACAGTTTCCGATATGACTGCCAATAATGTAGGCACTAGTGTCCTGCAAAATTCGAACATGATAGAGGCAAACAAGACATTACAAACTTCGTTTCATTTCATATGAAATTTAATCGCAAGATCTGTGCTAAATCCTTAAGGTATATGTTCACCTTTACATACAAAAAAAAAAAAATTTGTTTTGCATAATTTTGCTCTGTAAAATGTTTATACAATTGAGAATGGTACCAGAAAAAGGATGAAGTGAACAGATCCCTTGAAATTATGTCTAAATTATTTATAAAAATTATTTTGTTCATAATTTTGATAAACAACTTGAAACATGATAGCTCATATAGTTTTTAAGATAGAGCCACAGTTTCTTCACTGTTTTATAGCTAAAACTATTTTTTAGTGCCTGACATATAGCTATTTTTTTTTATTTTCATTCACATTAATTAAATATTACCATATATGTAACGTATACTAATATTTTATTTTGCATAAATCATGTAAAAATTCATAGATAATTATTAACTATATTAATGTTATTTTACTCATTATCAGGCACTAGGGGACATTTCAAGCTTCAAAATTACACCAATATCTTCTTGGTATCACCACATTTGGGTGAGAAATCATGTTTAAAAGAATTAAATATTCTAAAATTACTATTTGCAGTAAATGAGCCCAAACTTTCAGAGCCTAGAAGACTGCATCATCATATGTCACCTCTTAAGCAGCTTCATGTCGGTCCAGTTTCAGCTTCTTTCTGCCTCTCAAATACCTCCTCCTTGTTTTAACTTCAAGTGTTGAATGTTTTTTTTTTTGGCATTTTTGTCCTTATTTTCCATTGATGCAACAAATCCTGCGATGGTGTTTGTCCCAGGGCTTATGCCCATCATCCTCAGAATTTTAATTTCTACTTTTGGACTCTTATTAAAATGACGTACAACTTCACTGACATACAAATTTACAGTTTTATGACTAACAGTGAAAGATTATAAATTACTTCATTATGTAAAAACGTGTTTTCAATCTAATGATCATGCCCTGATATCTGTGCATCTATTTTGAGACTAGAAAGAAGTTTATTTTACAAGCAATGCTGGACGGGGGGATTGACAGCTACGAGGATCACTCCAAAAGTAATCCACAATATTTATTTAAAAATTACATTTTTATCCTACAGCTTTGCTATTTTCATAGAATGTAGATACATCCTTCAGAAACAATACGTCACTTTTCCACATAATCCCCGCACCTTTCAAATGACCTCCATAAATTGTAAAAGTTTAGAATAAAAATACATTTTAAAAAATGTTGTGCATTGCTTTTGGAGTGATCTTCATAGAAGTGACCGTGCCTGATGACGCAGAATTTTGGAAAATGGGACTTATCTGGAAAACCAGAAGGCATAAATCGAAAATTTTTATATCAAATTAAATGGGAGAAAATTCTCTATTAAAATAGTTATATTTTGAAAATTCTAATTTTTCATCATTTTTTGCGTTTTGTGGGTGTACATATACCTTAAGCGGTTAAAACATGAAGGGGTGGGAGTGAAGGACAGCGAATATTTGTATAGCAAGGTGGATCAAACACGACAGGCCTCCTCCTGCAGAGCGAACATCGGCGAATATCAACTTGTAGTTAGTCATACTCGATAAATTGAACCGAACACAGCGCCTGTAATGCACGACGCGAGTAGAAACTGTATTATAAATTATAGTCAACGGTGTGGGGTTTTGGTACATTGGTATACGATTTGTGGTATGGTACTGATAAATGCGCAGTGGCGGCTCGCGGCCAGAAAATAAGGTGATATACAAAATAGCACGTTCTTCACATCGCAAGTACTTGGCTAGACTTATCACTTGACTATTTTGGAATTTATGTTGCTTTGTGAATACTTATATCTGTCTTCCAGATTTCTGCAAACTAGTTCCTATATTCCTCTCCATGGTCGACATCAGTTTGTCTTTTGCTGTGTCTTGCATTCCTACACGGTGTTCTATTTTAATAACAACAACAATAATAATAATAATAATAATAATAATAATAATAATACTTACTTACAAATGGCTTTTAAGGAACCCGAAGGTTCATTGCCGCCCTCACATAAGCCCGCCATCGGTCCCTATCCTGTGCAAGATTGATCCAGTCTCTATCATCATATCCCACCTCCCTTAAATCCATTTTAATATTATCCTCCAATCTACGTCTCGGCCTCCCAAAGGTCTTTTTCCCTCCGGTCTCCCAACTAACACTCTATATGCATTTCTGGATTCGCCCATACGTGCTACATGCCCTGCCCATCTCAAACGTCTGGATTTAATGCTCCTAATTATGTCAGGTGAAGAATACAATCCGTGCAGTTCTGCATTGTGTAACTTTCTCCATTCTCCTGTAACTTCATCCTGCTTAGCCCCAAATATCTTCCTAAGCACCTTATTCTCAAACACCCTTAACCTATGTTCCTCTCTCAAAGTGAGAGTCCAAATTTCACAACCATACAGAACAACCGGTAATATAACTGTTTTATAAATTCTAACTTTCAGATTTTTTGACAGCAGACTAGATGATAAAACTTCTGAACCGAATAATAACACGCATTTCCCATATTTATTTTGGGTTTAATTTCCTCCCGAGTGTCATTTATATTTGTTACTGTTGCTCCAAGATATTTGAATTTTTCCACCCCTTCGAAGGATAGATCTCCAATTTTTATATTTACATTTCGTACAATATTCTGGTCACGAGATATAATCATATACTTTGTCTTTTCGGGATTTACTTCCAAACCTATCTCTTTACTTGCTTCAAGTAAAATTTCCGTGTTTTCCCTAATCGTTTGTGGATTTTCTCCTAACATATTCACGTCATCCGCATAGACAAGAAGCTGATGTAAGCCGTTCAATTCCAAACCCTGTCTGTTATCCTGAACTTTCCTAATGGCATATTCTAAAGCGAAATTAAAAAGTAAAGGTGATAGTACATCTCCCTGCTTTAGCCCGCAGTGAATTGGAAAAGCATCAGATAGAAACTGACCTATACGGACTCTGCTGTATGTTTCACTGAGACACATTTTAAATAATTGAACTAGTTTCTTGGGAATACCAAATTCAATAAGAATATCATATAATACTTCCCTCTTAACCGAGTCATATGCCTTTTCGAAATCTATGAATAACTGATGTACTGTACCCTTATACTCCCATTTTTTCTCCATTATCTGTCGAATACAAAAAATCTGATGAATAGTCGATCTATTATGCCTAAAACCGCACTGATGATCCCCAATAATTTCATCTACGTACGGAGTTAATCTTCTCAAAAGAATATTGACAAAATTTTGTACGACGTCAACAAAAGTGATAATAATAATAATAATAATAATAATAATAATAATAATAATAATAATAATATCTTAAATGTGTTAGAATTCTGGACTGTTTCTTTCTAGTTCTTGTGAAACTTATAAGGGAAAATAGAGCGTAGGCATTCAAATGTAGATATGTCGTAATCCACCACTTAAGACAACACAGTATGAATGTGAATAACTTTGCTCCTGGTAGACATGTTCTTTCTCAACATTATAAATATCTATTAACTTCCAGTCTTGGGTAGCCCTAATAATTATTGGTAACGGATCCAATACATAAGTCCACCTTTTCCCGTCTTCCCTACCAAATTGAACCGAGTCCACCATTGTAGATTAACTGGTAGCATATCTGACTTTGAAACGAGCGGACCCATGCGTAAATACGGCCCTTATGACGATATTGTTCGTTTCAAACCAAATTTCGCCTAACGTCAAACACAAGGAAGGTCCAAAATCATACAGAACTACCGACACTTTCTTGGCTTGACTTTACGAGGGTTGGGCCCAAGACGGATCCGCATACTTAGACATGATTTGGCCCATTGTACACTCTATACAGGGTGGGAGGAGGATACGTGCAAATATTTTAGAGGTAATCGGGGATAGTATACTGAAGCATATTATGTAACAAATTTCTGAATCTTCGAAGTTATTCTTTTTAGACATGAAAAATTACTATGTTTTAGGTTAGTTAATACTCCAGGCGATTTGTTTTCTTTACGTACGCCTCACTAGTAACGCGGAGGTCTAAGCTTGTGTGTGTTGTCTACTGTCCAGGCTTACTATGAAGGTATTTGTGGAGTAACAGGTTATCAAATAATTTGACCCATTGTGAGCTGTATGCAGGATGGGAGGGGTATACGTGCAAATATTTTTAGAGGTAATCGGGGACAGTATACTGAACCACATTATGTAACAAATTTCTCAATCTTCGAAGTTATTATTTTTAGACATGAAAAAATACTATGTTTTTAGCTTAGTTAATACTTCCAGGCGATTGTTTTCTTTACGATCGCCTCACTAGTAACGCGGAGGTCTAAGCTTGTGGGTGTTGTCTACTGTCCAGGCTTACTATGAAGGTATTTGTGGAGTAACAGGTTAGAGGCAATCGGGGATAGTATACTGAACCCTATTCTGTAACAAATTTCTCAATCTTTGAAGTTATTCTTTTTAGACATGAAAAATTACTATGATTTTAGGTTAGTTAATACTTTCAGGCGATTTGTTTCCTTTACGTACGCCTCACTAGTAACGCGGAGGTTTAAGCTTGTGGGTGTTGTCTACTGTACAGGCTTACCATTAAGGTATGTGTGGAGTAACAGGTTATCAAATAATTTATCCTGTGTCAAACACAATCACATTTCTACGTTAGTACATGGATTACAATCATGATTTATTTTGTAGTGTAATACGTTGGAATTTCATCCTTAACTGTTTATGCTGGAGTATAATAACGACATCGAAAGACGTGCGTATAGTCTAAACTGACAGGCGTTTCATAGTATTACCATTCATTTAAACATCATACCGTAAAATACGTGATACATGTATGGCAAACTATAAGGGCAAGGGTAAAATTAAATAGAGCGTTGACTTGCATTTTTTCTTAAACAAATATCAAAATATTTACACGTATATCCCTCCCGTTCCTGTATATGCGATGATCGTCCAAGACCGACAGAGCCACCAGCGTATCTCGGTCAGTTAAGGCGCTTGCCTGCCAATCCAGAGTTGCGCTCGGGCGCGGGTTCGATTCCCGCTTGAGCTAATTACCTGGTTGGGTTTTTTTCGAGGTTTTCCCCAACCGTAAGGCAAATTTCAGGTAATCTATGGCAAATCCTCGGCCTCATTCGCCAAATATGTCGCTATCACCAGTTCCAACGACGCTAAATAACCTCGTAGTTGATACAGCTTCGTTAAATAACCAAGTGTAAAAAGACCGACAGATTGCCTGGGTGGAATTCATGAATGCGATGCTAACAGGTGGGCCATCCTGCCTCAGCCCCTGATAGAGCCAAGTCCCGTTTCGCGGACAAACAAATTGATAAGCCCTAGTGGCCCGGATCCCCAAGCCCTTCCTGCTATCGTCTGCTCACAGGTGGGCCATCTTACCTCAGCCCCTGTTAGTACCAGGTCTCGTGTGCACACGAGTAGCCTGATAAGCCGCAGGAAACCGGAGCCCCAACTACTTTGTATATCAGCATTGGAAACCCTTATTATCCCCAGTAAATCATCCCAGCATATTTTTACCATTGCAGAAGATAGATGAAATGAGACGGAGGTAGAAATTGTTGGTGGTATGATAGAGGGTAACAGGAGCACCCCGAGAAAACCCCTCTACAACGTCTTTGTTCGCCACAAATAAGCCACCTGCGTGGCTCAGTTGGTTAAGGCGCTTGTCTGCCGGACTGAAGTTGCGTTCGGGCGCGGGTTCGATCCCCGCTTGGGCTGATTACCTGGTTGAGTTTTTTCCGAGGTTTCTCCCAACCGTAAGGTGAGTGCCAGGTAATCTATGGCGAATCCTTGGCCTCACCTCGCCAAATACCATCTCGCTATTACCAATCTCATCGACGCTAAATAACCTCGTAGTTGATACAGCGTCGTTAAATAATCAACTAAAAAATCGCCACAAATTCCATCACGACCTGGTCGAGGATCAAACCCGGGGCCGTCTGGATAGAAGACCAGGGCCCTAGCACCTGATCCACGGACGCGGTTTTCCAGCACCCTCACTGATATCTTTTAATCTCATTCTCTGCGTCGGCATTTGGCTTACGTGTTCTCCATTTCCTATGAAACGACATGATACGATGCTATAATAAGCTATACTCTGTAAGAAGACTGGTATCGATTTATTACTGCATAATATTATCACACGTTCCTGTGGAGAAATGTCCAATAAGCTCGCTAGAGACATTACAAAAATTGTTTGTGAGATAAGAGCGTGTTGTGTGTGGAGAGATTTAATTATACCTACATTATTAAACAGTTGATATTTTTAACATGTGACATTGTAACAACATCGATCGCTCAGTATTGATCTAATTCTCTCACGAACAAACTAACCTGTGAGTAGCGTGCGGATGTATCAAGAGGTTGTGTGCGCGTGCGGCCCTCAAACATTTCGTGGAGAACTACAGTATGATACGCTAGGAATACAAAGTTCACTCAAAGGTTGCGACGAAACACGGAAGGTGGCTTATCCTAACCGTGTGCGTGTTGCTCAAGTCCGGCGTTCACTTCTTTGCACTCGCTCTCCTTTTCTTCCGGGTAAAACACTGCTATTCATCCTGGATATAAATTTTTGAGCGCCTTCCTGAAATCTTCTTGTCAAGAAGAGATCTAGTATTCTAAATGATTCAGACCTATCGATTTCCTTAGAATGCGTGTTCATACTTGCGTGTTGCTAACTTGAAATTGATCTATTTATCGACGAAGTGGAAAGAGGACCTTAATATTATATTTCTGAACAAAATTTTGAGTTTTCAGTTAAGTATATTGAGATTGTTTCTTTGACCGTTCCTATATCGTTTCGAAATTTATATTTAATTCTTCAAACTTTTAGGAACTGATATTTGAATCTTCTCTAAACGCTTCGCAATAAGCATTTTATTTTTGGTGCTTTTCGCAAATGACATTTGATTCTCCGAGCATTTCACAATTAATGTTCGATTGTTCCAACGTTTCGGAATCGATATTTGATTTTTGAAGTGTTTTGGAATTGACAATTGAATCTTTCATCATTTCGGATTTGACATTTTATTCTTGGAACGTTTTACAATTGACATTTGATTCTTGCAGAGTTTCGGAATTGATATTTGATTCTTCTAGTGTTTTGCAATTGACATTCGGTTATTGTTTCAGGTCTTTGCTATTAACATTTGATTCTACCAAGTTTTGAAATTGATATTTGACTCTTCCATAGTTTCGGAATTGAGATTTCATTCTTCGAGAGTTTCAGAATTTAGATTTGATTCTTAAATTGATCTAGAATTTTTATTTGATTGGTATAGTGTTTCAGAATTTAGATTTGATTCTTCAAGAGTTCCGAAGTTTAGATTTTATTCTTCGAGTGTTTCAGAATTTAAATTTGATTCTTCGAGCGTTTCATAATTTATATTTGTTTCTTAGAGCGGTTCATAATCTAGATTTTATTGCTAGAGAGTTTCAGAATTTAGATTTGAATCTTGAAGCGTCTCGGAATTGCGAATCGATTCTTCTAGCATTTTGAAAATAATATTCTAGCTACTGTTTGGGAATTACATATTTCCTCCGCGAGGAAAAATAAGGAATTAGAAACTTATCTGATCGATATGTTATCTGGGATGGAGAACAGCTCTTGACAACCGATCCAACAGATAGGCTGTCCATTCAGTCTTTCCCTGTTGATGAAATAGTCGCATAGCTCCGAAAGATTGAAATATATATTTTTAAAATATAAAACGACTTGAAAAGATTCTAATATCTTTTAATACATGGTCAATTGTTGACCCTCACTTATAGTCCAATCTAGACTTACGGTAAATGCACCAATTTCGGATCGGTCTAAGCATAAAAATGTATATCACCCAGACTATTAGAAAAATAATAGCCATATTTGCATTTATTTCTTTGTCAAACTCTTATAATTAACAATGTATTTTTCCAGTTCAGAAAAAAACAATCAATGCATATTCTATATGTCCATACGCTTTATATTACATGATCCAGAATTGGACCCAGGGACCATTGTGGATCTCGTTTTAGAATGTAATATTTTGGCTTATACTCGAATGGACGTTGACTAAGAGCAGTGTAAATAGCCTGCGCTTAAATATAATGGGATATAAAAAAGGTTATTCCATCCGATCCACAATTGGTTCTAGGAATCAGATAAGGATTAGAAATCACATGTTCAATGAAAGTTGTAAAATGAAAGCTATTAAGTTAAACAATATCGTTTGTTTTCTTGGTGTGATAGTCCTGACTCATTCTTACACTTTACATACAAACATTATTTTAATCTATTACTATTTGAAAGTCCTTGGCAGTCTGGTGGTACCACAGTTTACATTTTGGTTTGCAACATTGTATCCAGGATTTACCATGACAGTTATCTTTATAATAACCACCACAATGAGTACAAACATTCTGTATTTCTACAATTGTGTTTATTTTTTTGAGAATATTTATGACATTATTTATGATCTTAAAATATATCATACATTACAAACTAATATTTTTAACTATTCCACACTGCTAATAAATCAATATGCTGCATTTGCTTGATATTTAAAGAAGAAAACGTTGTTTTTCTACGTTGTATTCATTGATGATATTTTAAAATATTTATATTAAAACCTTCAGAAATTTAAAAAAATTACAAACTAGCGATTTTAACTATAGCTTTTTGGTAATAAATTAATAAGACTTTACTGAAAATTTTCAGCGAAAAATATTATTTTCGATTCCGCGCCCGCTCTAACCAGGCGTGAGCATTAGCGCGAAGAGAAAACAGGGATGCCTGCAGAGCTCCCGCACACATTGCCAGGGGCACTGATAATAATCAGTTCTCATTTTTTTCTGATAAATAATACCCTACACTATTTATTTGTCATAGATTCTAATATATAATCACAGGAGGACACACAATACTGAGGCACTAAAGACCAGCTTTCATCTTTTTTCTGATACATAATATCCTACACTATTTCTTTGTCATAAATTCTAATATACAATCACGGCAGGACACATAAAACTGAGGCACTAAAGATCAGATTTCATTTTTTTCTGATACATAATATCCTACACTATTTCTTTGTCATAAATTCTAATATACAATCACGGCAGGACACATAAAACTGGGGCACTAAAGATCAGCTTTCATTTTTTTTCTGATACATAATATCCTACATTATTTCTTTGTCGTAAATTCTAATATACAATCACGGCAGGACACATAAAACTGAGGCACTAAAGATCAGCTTTCATTTTTTTCTGATACATAATATCCTACACTATTTCTTTGTCGTAAATTCTAATATATAATCACGGCAGGACACACAAAACTGAGGCACTAAAGATCAGCTTTCATTTTTTTCTGATACATAATATCCTACACTATTTCTTTGTCGTAAATTCTAATATATAATCACGGCAGGACACACAAAACTGAGGCACTAAAGATCAGCTTTCATTTTTTTCTGATACATAATATCCTACACTATTTCTTTGTCGTAAATTCTAATATATAATCACGGCAGGACACATAAAACTGAGGCACTAAAGATCAGCTTTCATTTTTTTCTGATACATAATATCCTACACTATTTCTTTGTCGTAAATTCTAATATATAATCACGGCAGGACACACAAAACTGAGGCACTAAAGATCAGCTTTCATTTTTTTCTGATACATAATATCCTACACTATTTCTTTGTCGTAAATTCTAATATATAATCACGGCAGGACACACAAAACTGAGGCACTAAAGATCAGCTTTCATTTTTTTCTGATACATAATATCCTACACTATTTCTTTGTCGTAAATTCTAATATATAATCACGGCAGGACACACAAAACTGAGGCACTAAAGATCAGCTTTCATTTTTTTCTGATACATAATATCCTACACTATTTCTTTGTCGTAAATTCTAATATATAATCACGGCAGGACACACAAAACTGAGGCACTAAAGATCAGCTTTCATTTTTTTCTGATACATAATATCCTACACTATTTCTTTGTCATAAATTCTAATATACAATCACGGCAGGACACATAAAACTGGGGCACTAAAGATCAGCTTTCATTTTTTTCTGATACATAATATCCTACACTATTTCTTTGTCGTAAATTCTAATATACAATCACGGCAGGACACATAAAACTGGGGCACTAAAGATCAGCTTTCATTTTTTTCTGATACATAATATCCTACATTATTTCTTTGTCGTAAATTCTAATATACAATCACGGCAGGACACATAAAACTGAGGCACTAAAGATCAGCTTTCATTTTTTTCTGATACATAATATCCTACACTATTCCTTTGTCGTAAATTCTAATATATAATCACGGCAGGACACACAAAACTGAGGCACTAAAGATCAGCTTTCATTTTTTTCTGATACATAATATCCTACACTATTTCTTTGTCATAAATTCTAATATACAATCACGGCAGGACACATAAAACTGGGGCACTAAAGATCAGCTTTCATTTTTTTTCTGATACATAATATCCTACATTATTTCTTTGTCGTAAATTCTAATATACAATCACGGCAGGACACATAAAACTGAGGCACTAAAGATCAGCTTTCATTTTTTTCTGATACATAATATCCTACACTATTTCTTTGTCGTAAATTCTAATATATAATCACGGCAGGACACACAAAACTGAGGCACTAAAGATCAGCTTTCATTTTTTTTTCTGATACATAATATCCTACATTATTTCTTTGTCGTAAATTCTAATATACAATCACGGCAGGACACATAAAACTGAGGCACTAAAGATCAGCTTTCATTTTTTTCTGATACATAATATCCTACACTATTTCTTTGTCGTAAATTCTAATATATAATCACGGCAGGACACACAAAACTGAGGCACTAAAGATCAGCTTTCATTTTTTTCTGATACATAATATCCTACACTATTTCTTTGTCGTAAATTCTAATATATAATCACGGCAGGACACATAAAACTGAGGCACTAAAGATCAGCTTTCATTTTTTTCTGATACATAATATCCTACACTATTTCTTTGTCGTAAATTCTAATATATAATCACGGCAGGACACACAAAACTGAGGCACTAAAGATCAGCTTTCATTTTTTTCTGATACATAATATCCTACACTATTTCTTTGTCGTAAATTCTAATATATAATCACGGCAGGACACACAAAACTGAGGCACTAAAGATCAGCTTTCATTTTTTTCTGATACATAATATCCTACACTATTTCTTTGTCGTAAATTCTAATATATAATCACGGCAGGACACACAAAACTGAGGCACTAAAGATCAGCTTTCATTTTTTTCTGATACATAATATCCTACACTATTTCTTTGTCGTAAATTCTAATATATAATCACGGCAGGACACACAAAACTGAGGCACTAAAGATCAGCTTTCATTTTTTTCTGATACATAATATCCTACACTATTTCTTTGTCATAAATTCTAATATACAATCACGGCAGGACACATAAAACTGGGGCACTAAAGATCAGCTTTCATTTTTTTCTGATACATAATATCCTACACTATTTCTTTGTCGTAAATTCTAATATACAATCACGGCAGGACACATAAAACTGGGGCACTAAAGATCAGCTTTCATTTTTTTCTGATACATAATATCCTACATTATTTCTTTGTCGTAAATTCTAATATACAATCACGGCAGGACACATAAAACTGAGGCACTAAAGATCAGCTTTCATTTTTTTCTGATACATAATATCCTACACTATTTCTTTGTCGTAAATTCTAATATATAATCACGGCAGGACACACAAAACTGAGGCACTAAAGATCAGCTTTCATTTTTTTCTGATACATAATATCCTACACTATTTCTTTGTCATAAATTCTAATATACAATCACGGCAGGACACATAAAACTGGGGCACTAAAGATCAGCTTTCATTTTTTTTCTGATACATAATATCCTACATTATTTCTTTGTCGTAAATTCTAATATACAATCACGGCAGGACACATAAAACTGAGGCACTAAAGATCAGCTTTCATTTTTTTCTGATACATAATATCCTACACTATTTCTTTGTCGTAAATTCTAATATATAATCACGGCAGGACACACAAAACTGAGGCACTAAAGATCAGCTTTCATTTTTTTTTCTGATACATAATATCCTACATTATTTCTTTGTCGTAAATTCTAATATACAATCACGGCAGGACACATAAAACTGAGGCACTAAAGATCAGCTTTCATTTTTTTCTGATACATAATATCCTACACTATTTCTTTGTCGTAAATTCTAATATATAATCACGGCAGGACACATAAAACTGAGGCACTAAAGATCAGCTTTCATTTTTTTCTGATACATAATATCCTACACTATTTCTTTGTCGTAAATTCTAATATATAATCACGGCAGGACACATAAAACTGAGGCACTAAAGATCAGCTTTCATTTTTTTCTGATACATAATATCCTACACTATTTCTTTGTCGTAAATTCTAATATATAATCACGGCAGGACACATAAAACTGAGGCACTAAAGATCAGCTTTCATTTTTTTCTGATACATCATATCCTACACTATTTCTTTGTCATAAATTCTAATATACAATCACGGCAGGACACATAAAACTGAGGCACTAAAGATCAGATTTCATTTTTTTCTGATACATAATATCCTTCACTATTTCTTTGTCATAAATTCTAATATATAATCACGGCAGGACACACAAAACTGAGGCACTAAAGATCAGCTTTCATTTTTTTCTGATACATAATATCCTACACTATTTCTTTGTCATAAATTCTAATATATAATCACGGCAGGACACACAAAACTGAGGAACTAAAGATCAGCTTTCATTTTTTTCTGATACATAATATCCTGCACTATTTCTTTGCCATAAATTCTAATATACAATCACGGCAGGACACACAAAACTGAGGCACTAAAAATCAGCTTTCATTTTTTTCTGATACATAATATCCTACACTATTTCTTTGCCATAAATTCTATTATATAATAACGGCAGTACACATAAAAATAATTTTCAGAAAAATGCAGCTTATTTTTCTCAAGAAATTCTAACTGAATTGGGGAAAGCTTCACTGCACGTCTTCACTTTCAACTGTAAATGGGCGACAATGGTGAAAAGGGACTCCTAAATGTGTCAAATTTTTTATGCCTGCTCACTCTGTTACTAAGAAAGACAAAACTAACACGTCAGACGTGTTGATCTTTCACAGGTTCCTGATCCACATTCGGTTCCCTTACCCTACTTAATTGTGCGATAGTCATTCCTAAAATAGAGCACACTCGCTTGTCTCTCGTGATTGCCTTGTTTTGGAACGTTATCTGTTCCCTTGTGAGTCAAACGGATAGCTGTAATGTAGCTTTGTTGAGTTTTTTTCTTTTTTTTTAGTTGCTTATTTAACGGCGCTGTATAAACTACTCGGTTACTTAACGTCGATGGAAATGGTAATAGCGAGATGATATTTGGCGAGACATTCGCCTTACGTTTGGGGAAAATTTCGGAAAAAGCCCAACTAGGTATTCAGCCCAATCGGGAATCGAAACCGCGCCCAAACGCAACTCTAGTTCAGTAGGCAAGCGTCTATACCGAACGAACTATGCCGGTGACTCTGTGTTTCTTACAGATGACCTTACTGGATACTTAGTTTAATTCAAGCTATCGCGATCCCATAAGCAAGAAATAATTAAGCTGGCTTAAAGTACACTGATTATGGGTTGTAACGGCCGTTTTCGTGTCTTTGACAAAGTATAATACTGAAAATTCCCCAGAGGAATTATAAAGATCACGGGAATCGTCAGTTTAGATAGCAGACTTCAGAGAGCGAACATGGGACTTTTCAGGCACGAAACGAGCACTCTTGCGTGGGATTCTGTCGTTCGGTTAATTAACTTGTGCAAGTGTGGGTTGGACAGCAAACGCCCTGACAGCTCACACCTCATAGGAGAGAAAAAAACATAAATCGACAAAGAGAAGCAATTAACGGAATTAACAGATTCCTGTCAGCACTCTATTGTTGCGCTCCACTTTCTAAATATTCATGTTTACAAGAGCCGTGCACATGCTTTCATTTCCTACGGCTGCCTATGAATAAACAAGTGACAATCGATATGTAGGCGGAAGGACTTGAGCTTTTCTTCCTCCGCCAGTACATGAATAAATCATTCGATGTATATTTTTTGATTATGATTATATTAGTAACGATGATTATGACGATTTCCTCATAATGTACGCACTCAAGTCATCCTAATGCAGGAATTTTAACAGTCACGGTTTTTGGACGTGTATTTAAGGCTATGGATCAGTGAAAATAACAAAAAATCATTTAAGAAATTGAAAATTTTTATTTTAAATCTAAAAAATAAAGTAACGTTTCAGTTTTCTAAATCTGTGCTTTTTTGGCCCCATGACAATTTAAAACCCCCAGGAAGAATTTAAAAAGGACCAGTGCGTGCGTGGAGCTGCAGCCCTTTAAACGCACGGACTTAATTTAAATGCAAGTAAATCGCAGGCAATCTTAATAGAACATCAAAGATCGAAGTGTGACAAGCAAAATTTGCCACCGATAATTGTAAATAATACTACTATTCCATACAGTACGACTGTGAAGAACCTTGGTATTTATATGGATTGTCACCTGGAATGGAATGAACAAGTGAATCACACTTCCAAAAAAATATTTTCCATTATTCACTCATTAAAGCGACTGAAGCACTTTCTTCATGATAAATTAAAATTAATCCTTGTACAAACACTCGTGATGCCACACTTTGACTATTGCGATATTATATTAAGTAACCTAAATGCAAATTTGAGCAACAGGCTACAACGTGTGCATAATGCGTGCGTCCGTTATATTTGTAATATTCGTAAGTATGATCATGTTTCCCCGTCTTTCCAAACTCTTTCTTGGCTAAAGCTAAGCGATCGACGAGCCCTGCATTCTCTTGTTCTCTTATTTCAAATTCTGCGCACCGCTACCCCAATCTATTTTGTTTCTCGTTTCCAAAATTTATCCGCATATCATCAGCTAAGTACAAGATCTCATCATAACAATTTACTCATTATACCCTACCACAAGACATCTTTATATTCTTCATCCTATACAGTTTCAGTTGCTAGAAATTGGAACTCGATTCCGAGTGATATAAGGGGTTGTTGGACAATAACTTCATTTAGGTCAAAATTGCATAAATTCTTACTTACCAGATGAATTGCTGATTAATATTTGTTACTTATAATGAAACTAACATCTGTCCATTCTTATTATTATTATTATCATTGATTTTTCTAAATAGATTTGCAAAACCTCTAATGGCAATTACATTAATATTCTCATTATAGAAATAGAAATATATATATATATATATATATATATATATATATATATATATTCTCCCTGTAACATAGTCCTAGTAAGCTTATATTAAATTAATTTTCATCATTTTACTAGCTATCTCAAATATTAAATTAATTATAATTCATTGAATTAAATTAGCTCATAAATTAAGTTACTACTTTACCTTATAGATTTATATAAATTTAAATAAATGTGTAGTGAAGAATATTGCTGGAGAACCTTTTAAGTATAGTGTAAATATTTGTAATTTAAATTTATGTATTGTATTGATTAAGGCTGGTTGAGTGGAAGAGAAGGCCTTATGGCCTTAACTCTGCCAGCGAAAATAAAACATTATTATTATTATTATTATTATTATTATTATTATTATTATTATTATTATTATTATTATTATTTAAACTGTTGAATGAAATGAAATGAAATGAAATGAAATGAAATGAAATAGCCTATTAGTGTCCCTTAGAAGGGCTAAGGCCTCCTGCAAGAGGGAAAGCTCTGGCTCCGTTTTGCTCACGTGTCGAGCTAGTCCACGTGGGCGGAGTTGTGTACTACTCATCGACAATTATGATTAAATATTAACACTTTGTCCCTTAATTATAACTAAGATATTCAACACTTTTGTCATTTAGGATTGTACTCATTGCTGTTAGTCTCTTCTGTACGTTAGTTATCACATTAGAATATTTAGGCTTTGTCATACAGGTGATTTCAGTTCCTACTCATTGGTCTACGTTTAATTCTCACTAAATTAACATATTAGGATATGTATCACTTTGTCCTTGGGATGCATTGTCTCTACTCAACTAGCTGTCGTCCTAGCTCCTTCCGTCCTTTCCTACATTGTGCTACTCTGCTCCAGTAATCAGCTGTTATTCTGACAGACTTATTTAGTATTAGTGTTCAGTATTTATTTATTTAACCTGGTAGAGATAAGGCCGTCAGGCCTTCTCTGCCCCTCTACCAGGAGATTCCAACTATAATATAAAGAATAAAATTACAATTAGTATTAGATTTGCAATTACAATTGAAAATAAAATTACAATATTAAATTTACAACTACAATTACAATAAAAATCAATGTACGAAAAGATTACCTGACTAATGAAAGCTAGATAATTTATCATAGAAAAACAAAGAATATTTTATATTTACTGAATTACAAATTAAACCTAGAATAACAAAATTGTATAGTGATGAAATTATCGGATATTGAAATATTTTATGATAGATTAAGGAAACTATTTACAAGAAATCAATTACTGACCAAGTGCCTAGTTAGTTTGCGTTTGAATTCAATTTTATTTCGACAGTCCCTGATGCTAGCAGGTAGCGAATTCCAGAGTCTTGGCAGGGCTATTTGAAAGAGGATGAGTATGAGGATGTGCGATGAGACGGTATTGTTAGTATTGTTTCATAACGAGAGCGTGTGTTCAGATTATGGTGGGAAGAAAGGTAAGTGAAGCGAGACGACAGGTACGAAGGAATAGAAGAGTTCAAGATTTCTAATAGAAAGAGAAGTGAATGTAAATTTATTTTCTTATCTAGTTTAAGCCAACCTATTGCTTCCAGGGATGGGGTGATATGATCATATTTACGAACATTTCTTACAAAACGTACACACAAATTATGAGCACGTTGAAGTTTCGTTTTGTTGTCGCTGGAGAGGTCAGTCAGTAAAATGTCCTCCATTGTAACTAATTTTATTTTTCATTCACTTCATATTTCGAGCTGTTATGTAGAAGAAAAATGTGTGTGGTAGACCTGTATAGGAAGGAAGGATATCGATAGTATATATCATATACATATTGTACTTTGATACTCGCTTTCTCGATTTTCCAATTTTCAACATTTTGTAACATTCAAAATGCTTTATTGAATTAGTTTTTCTCCAATCTCAGTGAAAGCTTGCACAAAAGTCCACAAAAGCATGTGAAGTAAACTGACACATGTGTTTTCTTCTGCTATTGAAGGTATTAAAATCACCATGTTTTGAGGATGTGATAAGTTAAAAAAAAATTAACAAATAAAGGGGTATTTTTTCTCAAAAAGTAATTCGAGAAATATTAAAAGCATGTGTCATATTTTACATGTATCTATCAGGAATAAATTAAATATAAATTTAAAGAAAAAATATGTAAACTTTGAAAATTGGGACAATTAAAATTCAGTATTTAAAAAACAACAAAAATTAATTATAAGTAAACTAATTGGAACATCAAAGTGAAAATTTGTGCACTGCATGTCCACATTGTGAGAAATATGTGGTAAAATTTCAGATTAATTGGTGTAAAAATGTATAAGTTAGAAATTTCACAGGTCCATAGCCTTAATGTGATAAGTCGTTATGGCTTCTTTCATACTAGCTCTTTGAGTTAAGGAATTTTGTAATGGGAAAATAGTGGTGGCTCTAAAACATGTATTTATACTATAAAAAAGGCAATTCGAATTATAACATTGCCTCTGCCTACTGCCTTATATAAACAATTGATTATGGATTTCTCAATTTTGACTCTCCCACTTATCTACATCAACAAGTGCTTGAATTATGATTAACTAAAGAAACCTAGTTATACGAGTGTTCAAGATGTTAATGGTTATAACATTAGAAGGAGAACGAATTTAGTAACTCTCACTTGTAGACTAAGATTGACTAAGAGACTGAATAGCTTTTTAATAATAAAATTAAATCTCTTTAACAAATTACCCATTAAACTTAAGCAGAGTAGCAATTTGAGCAGTTTTAAAGCTTCTATTAAAAGATTTTTTATTAGATAACGGTTTTTATAAACTTGACGAATTTTTTTTATATGTAATATGTTTTTGCAACTTGGACTTTTACTTTGAGAGGGGAACAGAGATTAAGAGTGTTTGAGAATAAGGTTCTTACGAAAATATTTGGGGCTAAGAGGGATGAAGTTACAGGAGAATGGAGAAAGTTACACAACGCAGAACTTCACGCATTGTTTTCTTCACCTGACATAATTAGGAACATTAAATCCAGACGTTTGAGATGGGCAGGGCATGTAGAACGTATGGGCGAATCCAGAAATGCATATAGAGTGTTAGTTGGGAGGCCGGAGGGAAAAAGACCTTTGGGGAGGCCGAGACGTAGAAGGGAGGATAATATTAAAATTGATTTGAGGGAGATGGGATAGATATTGGAATAATCTTGCACAGGATAGGGACCGATGGCGGGCTTATGTGAGGGCGGCAATGAACTTTCGCGTTCCTTAAAAGCCATTTGTAAGTAACTTAAGTAATATGTTTTTGTCCTAGTTCTTATGACAAGGCCTGTTACATGTATGTTTAATGGCCAATCAAGTTATAATTATTATTATTATTATTATTATTATTATTATTATTATTATTATTATTATTATTATTATTATTATTATTACAATTATTATGTCCACACTTGTGGAGTAATGGTTAGCGCGTCTGGTTGTGAAACCAGGTGACCTGGGATCGAATCTCTGTTGGGGCAAGTTACCCTGGTTGAGGTTTATTTCCGGAGTTTTCCCTCAACCCAATTTGAGCAAATTCTCACCAACATTATCACTTTCATCTCATTCAGAAGCTAAATAACCTAAGATGTTGATGCAGTGTCGCAAAATAATCTACTAAAATTATTATTATTATTATTATTATTATTATTATTATTATTATTATTATTATTTGTACTAAAGAATTTAGAGTTCACAAAATGTTCTATATTAGAAATTCTAAATCTATTTCCCAGTCTCTAAATGCATAAAAATGCCAGTATGCATTTAATGTATAGGCTAGTAATGACTAATTGATAAATGACTTAATTGCATTATATAGTCTACAAATTTTTGCATTTTATATTTCGTTATGATTCTTTATTAATTCAACACTTATCATCTTAATTTTTATTAAAAGAGCTAATAAGGAGTCTGCTGAAATAGTGTGTCGTATTCATATTTTATATTACCAGTAAGATTGAAAGTGTGATTAGATTCAGTTAGAAATACTTAATCATAATACCATCATTGAGTATAAAACATTAAATACTAACTCATTTAACCCTTTACAGCATAGTGGTTGTTCAGAAGAACCACCGTTATCTTTCTTTCTAAATTTTATGGCACAGATATTCCACTAAGGAACCACCTCTTGAGTATACATAGAGGTGCCATCTGTATTTTGAAATTGTGTGCAGAGTTAAAATGTTAAAAAAATTGATCGAAGCTTTGTTATGATCCATGATATGAAAAACATAAAAAATTAATTTGTGCTTCAAAGGGTAAAACAGAGATGAACAGCCCTAAAAACTGATGTCATTTAGTCTGTTTTTGAAGATCAAGTATTCTATTTCGCAAAATAATTATTCGCCTTCTTTCTAAAGACACATAGATGTATCTGTATTTATTTTAGTGTTTCAATGAAATTATAAAATATTTGGACGGCTGACGTTAAAAAGACTGTCGAATTTCCTATGGAAAGTTTCACAGTACGTTGTTTGAACACAGTAAAAATAAAGGTGAAATAAAATATAATCTTTCAAACTATAAATCAGTATCGTGTAGTCTATGTTAGATGCTTGTGTTGAGAGTCCGCCACTGGGATCCGAACGGAGTGCTCTATACTCCTCGATTGATATTACATCTTATGTTTTGCGGCTTGCGTCCAGTGATGTCATCGTGAGTAAAAATTTGGCTTAAGTCTTATTTTCTAACATTTTGTCGATATTAACGGTTTATGTTGTCATATGCCCTTTGTATCATCACTATATGAGGTACTGGAGAAATATTATGTTGACCACTTAAGATTTTTATGCCTCTGTACTTACACTAACAGGTATCAACACTGTATTAATGAGAAATCTTGTAAGATTTACATTTCCACTGTAGTTACATTCTAGATTAGAAACGAATAGAGTTACTAAAATGTTGTAGGAATTCAGTGCATTCAATATCCTTCATGTATTGCTATTGTTATTATTATTATTATTATTATTAATATTATTATTATTATTATTATTATTATTATTAATATTATTAATATTATTATTATTAATATTATTATTATTAATAATATTATTATTATTATTACTATTACTATTATTATTATTATTATTATTATTATTATTATTATTATTATTATTATTAACTTATTCTTTTTCCACGCCCGATTCTCTTTTAATGCTATACTATACATTGGTGCGATCGAAACTCGAATATGCATCTGAAGTTTGGAACTCGATTACAACTACGGACTCGGCTAAATTAGAAAATATACAAAGAAAATTTATATCCTTATGCTCATTCAGATTTCTGCCCATTAATTCCGGGTATAATTATGAGAGAAAATGTGAATATTTTAATTGTCAAAATCTATATGCTAGACGCCATGAGCTAGATTATCTGTTCTTTTGTAAAGTCCTCAAAGGTGATATATCCTGTGACTCTTTCTTAAACAATATTACCTTACGTATTCCAACAAAAGATATGAGAGCCCACAAAATTTTTCTATATTAGAAATTCGAAATTTCTTTCACCAGTCTCCAGATGCATTAAAAATGCCAACATGCATGGCTGCGAATTCGATCCCTTCAATGTATAGACTTTGTTTGCTCTTGGCAACGATTTATCATTTATGTATTCTTTTAGGCATTATACTCAATTAACATTCTCTCATAGTATTCTTAGTTATCCATTCATCGTCATTATTGTAATTGTACTTATATTTGTGTGAAATAATTCTTTTTGTTTTATGTTTTTGTTATATTTGTGCTGAACTGTAATTGGCCACTGGCTGTTGTACAGCACATTAAATAAATAAATAAATAAATAAATTTATTATTATTATTATTATTATTATTATTATTATTATTATTATTATTATTATTATTATTA
The DNA here is from genome assembly GCF_040183065.1 of Periplaneta americana. NCBI lineage: Eukaryota > Metazoa > Arthropoda > Insecta > Blattodea > Blattidae > Periplaneta > Periplaneta americana. The sequence continues at coordinate 42,911,911 of NC_091126.1, read as the reverse complement.
TTATGAGAAGTGAAATTCGAAGAAAATTTTATTTCGTTATAAAAAAAGTAACACAAACGGAACCCGTTGTATGTAGTAAATAAATATCAGTCACTAAAATTGTGATTTTAGTTTGATTATAATCTATATAGCGAATCAATCTGCAGAAAATACTACTATTAAAACATTTACCTACCTTTATGAATGTGAGCTTGCTTTTGTACAAGAAGAACTATTTGTTTTCTATTGTAGAACATCTTAACGACACTTGGGAATGCGCAAAGCTGCACTCTAGGAAATCTATTGCTCTAGCCCTCGAGCTAGGCACATTCCGAACATAGGCTTATTATACTCGTTTCTAGACCAGCCCCCAACCGGCTCGAGGTTTAGCGCTATGAACGACGAATAAATCCTAATTTTGCTGTCGGGAACCAAACCTACATACACTACTTCAGCCACATGAGGACGAGAACAGAAACTAAACAATTGCGCTAGCAATTATGTAGAAACTCCGATTGACCCGTGACGGGAGACAAGAATAGAATTCAATATTTTATTTTTACTGGCAGAGTTAAGGCCATAAGGCCTTCTCTTCCACTCAACCACCCTTAATCAATACAATACATATTTAAATTACGAATATTTACACTACACTTAAAAGATTCTCCAGCAATATTCTTCAGTTAAGTTTTAACGACTAGTACATGTTTATTCAAATTTAGATAAACCTATAAGATAAAGTAATAACTTAATTTATGAACAAATGTAATTCAATCAATTATAATTAAGTTGAGATAGCTAGTAAAATGATGATAATTAATTTAATACAAGTTTGCTAGAACTATGTTATAGGGAGAAAAAATATAAATCTAAAATATCCCGAAAAGACAAAGTATATGATTATCTATCGTGACGAGAATATTGTACGAAATGGAAATATAAAAATTGGAAATTTATCCTTTGAAGAGATGGAAAAATTCAAATACCTGGGAGCAACAGTAACAAATATAAATGATACTCGGGAAGAAATTAAACACAGAATAAATATGAGAAATGCCTGTTATTATTCGGTTGAGAAGCTTTTATCATCCAGTCTGCTGTCAAAAAATCTGAAAGTTAGAATTTATAAAACAGTTATATTACCGGTTGTTCTTTATGGTTGTGAAACTTGGACTTCACTTTGAGAGAGGAATATAGGTTAAGGGTGTTTGAGAATAAGGTGCTTAGGAAAATATTTGGGGCTAAAGGGATGAAGTTACAGGAGAATGGAGAAAGTGACACAACGCAGAACTGCACGCATTGCATTCTTCACCTGACATAATTAGGAACATTAAATCCAGACGTTTGAGATGGGCAGGACATGTAGCACATATGGGCGAATCCAGAAATGCATATGGAGTGTTAGTTGGGAGACCGGAGGGAAAAAGACCTTTGGGGAGGCCGAGTCGTAGATGGGAAGATAATATTAAAATGGATTTGATGTAGGTGGCATATGATGATAGAGACTGGATTGATCTTGCTCAGGATAGGGACCTATGGAGGGCTTATGTGAGGGCGGCAATGAACCTTCGGGTTCCTTAAAAGCCAGTAAGTAAGTAATAAGAATGGACAGATGTTAGTTTCATTGTAAGTAACAAATATTAATCAGTAATTAATCTGTTAAGTAAGAATTTATGTAATTTTGACCTAAATGAAGTTATTGTCCAACAACCCCTTACATCACTCGGAAGCGAGTTCCAATTTCTAGCAACTGAAACTATATAGGTTGAAGAATATAAAGATGTATTTTGTTGGGTTATAATGCGTAAATTGTTATGATGAGACCTGGTATCATATACGTTAAGAACAGTAATATTCACTATTATAGGCGAGATAAACCCACGCCTGTGGATTGCATCCACCGTAAAGTGTTCTTACACTATTAATGGCTGAAACGTAGATACTACTATTATTTTATTCATACTCTGTCGATAATGCAGCCTTCCTGTGCAGTAACGCAATAATTGGTCCTTAGCGAGTCGCCTTGAAGCTTCGGCAACTTCTCCGTCTCGTTTGTTTAGTAGGTAGCATGCACGCACTGTCGCAGGCGTTTCATTCTGACAGTTTTAACGGAAAAAATACGGAGTTCCAGTACGGTTCCGAGTTAGTTTCGCTAAATGGCTAAATTATTTATCATTTCTTTAACCTAGATAAGACTGACGTCCTACATATAGGACACCGCACGTTTCACACAAATATGATAATAACATTGACTATGACAGACTAAATATAAGAAAAAAAATTGGACGCAATTTATAACACATAAGGATTATGGTATCATGATTGCCGACTATGAAAATCTTACACAGCAATGTTAAAAAAATAAAACGTCCGGGTCCTATATATAGGACGTCAGTCTTATCTGGGTTAATATCGGAACTCAGCTTGAAGTTTATAGTAGGGCTACTAAACTTGCGTTTCCAATGTATTTTTTTTTAATTAATGTCTTCGTTTAATACCTCTCTGAACATGTCATGAGCTTTTTATATTGAAATATAATAATAATTTTACTTAATTATACGCATTAAGAGGGAAAGGAAATAGCCACTCTTCTCCATTATCTCCTGGCTAAGTTGCATCATAAGTGGGCCTTTTTGGCATCACTTGTGAGGTTCAGACCTGTCTTCGGACAGTTGACTAATAACAACATACGCAGTATAAGGGAAAGTATTGTTTCATTTTGACTCATGATCAATCATTAATGTTTTCTGTCTTCCCCGCATAGCCATCGGCGGAATTCAGGAGGAAGCGTGTTTGTCTTTTGATTCGGAGTTGCGCTCGGGCGTGGGTTCGATTCCCACTTGGGCTGCTTACCTGGTTGGGTTTTTCTTCCGAGGTTTTTCCCAACCACAAAGAAAATGTCAGGTAATCTATGGCGAATCTTCTGCTTCATAAAGCCAAATACCATCTCACTATCACCAATTTCATCGACGCTAAATAAACCAGTAGTTCTATAGCGTCGTTGAAAAACTACTTAAACATTCTCCGCATATATTTAATATATCTTAATATTGTCTCTCATCTGATATCTTACTGTACCTGTTCTGAACTTTTCTTCCGTTTACCATTCATTCAAGTCCATCTATCGATAGAAAGTATCGTCTTAGCTAGTGATCTAGCCAGTTCTTTTTTTCCTGATCAGTTTCAGCATTATTCTTTCTTAACCAACTCTTTCTAGAATAACTTTATTTCTTATTTTGTGTGTCCATTTCACACGCTTCATTCCTTTTCATATCCATATGTCAAATGCTTTTAGTCGCTTCTCTTCACTTTGTCGTAATGTCCGTGTTTCTGCCCATTCATTGTCACACTCCACATAAAGCACTTTACTGGTCTATTAATGTGGTTTTGTTAAAACGAATTTTATTTTGGTATTTTAGTAGAAATACAAATTTGCAGCTTCCCTGATACCGAAAATTTGATTCATATATATGTCGTATTTCTGTGCATGTGTGTATAACTGTTTCTCATGCCACTCCACTGCCCATTGAATTTTGTGTACTTTAAGAATCTACGGGAAAAATTTATTCTGAAATTTTAATGAAATATAAATTTTTTTTAGCAAATAATGCTGGATTAAAAAATATAACACCAAAATAGTCCCAATTAAATTCAACATTTTTTAAATGATATTTGTATTTCGATATTTGTATAGTCCCAATTAAATTCAACAATGTTTTATGATATTTGTATTTCGAGTAATAAAGGTGAAAATTAGACGAAGGCTTTAGAGAAAAATACTCTTTTCTAATTAAAAAAAAAGTAATTTTGTTATAGGTGTGTAATTCTGTATAATTTTAGAGGGAATTTTCTAAAATTTCTCTGGCTACATATACAAGGATAGCGGAGACTGAAAAGTGTCCCTTTGTTCGAAGACTAGTATCTCTTTTAATAAACACATTTATTGCGACTCATTGAACCACGAAAAAGTACCGATTTTGTTAAATGTGAAATTGTATTAGAAATGATTAAAATATATCTACATTCGTTTCATTCGAGCATGTTCAAGATTAATTTACATCTATTTGTACTTAAACCGTACAACGTGCGTATAACTCAAATGTACTCGTGTTACTAATTGGATTATAAAAAAAAATTGATATGTAATGCGGAAAACGATAGTTCTTTCTCTAATTTGGGTGCATATTAAAAGTTTTTCTTTGTGAATGCCTTTTGAATAATAGCAAAAGAAAATCAATTATTATGACCGGTAATATGATTCACAACATGGTGAAGGAGATGAATTGTTACGAAACGTGAAAAACAAAGTAACGAGGAAGACATATTTTTTTTTTAATTGCAGTTAAATTCCTGAATTTTACAAGCATTTTATACATTAGGAGTTAACATAACCAGTTCTACCTTCACTCGCTCGTTACAGTTAAGTGTTGTTTCATTATCAATTCATGTTGCGTGTATGTCTACTCCAGTTAGTGCACATCATTAGGGCTCGTAACCTAGCTGCTGTTCTCCGCTTTTCCATTTTACTAATAAAGTAGACCTACTAATTGTGGTGAAAATTTAGCATCTTGAGAAATAATCTAATTTATATGTAATATATAGGGTGGAAGTGAAATAATCCTGCAGATTACTTACAAAATAGAAGAGCAAATATGTACAGTAGTGGCAAAAAAAAACCGGACCGACTCTTGTAGCTGATTTCAGAGCCTTGTTCACTCCAGAGCACGATAGACTGGTAACTAAGACTTTCGTGGTTCGAATCCTGCCTGGTAAGGAAACTTTTTTTTGTTCTTTATTCAAATTTATTCCCAATATTTTTCGATTGCTGGTAAAATTCATGTTCTGGGAATAAGTTAATTAAGTAGTAAAATATCGCTGCAATAGAAAAGTATTGGGAATAAATTTGAATAAGGAACAAAAAAAAAGTTTCCTTCCCAGGCAGGATTCGAACTACGAAAGTCTTAGTTACCAGTCTATCGTGCTCTGGAGTGAACAAGGCTCTGAAATCCGCTACAAGGGTCGGTCCGGTTTTTTTTTTTTTGCCACTACTGTATACACTTACTAATGTAACGTTCATACTTTAAGCTCAAAATACATAGGCTACCTCTGAAGGAGTAGTTGTTAATATAGCCTATGTCTTTTAATTATTCTAAATGGATGTATTATTATTTCTCTAATACATTGGTTTTAGGGCTATAAAAAGTTATTAACAAAAATAAAAGCTCGCTTAAGCGTAATGATTGTAACTTCATGATGCGTTCTGTTTCATTACCTGGATTGCTGAATGAATGAATGGGAAGAGAGGAGGAAATATCAATTGAAAGGTACACGATAATCGTTTCCTTGCAACGATTCTTGGAATTCCTGGATGGCTCAATATTGTCTGTCGTTCATGATCCAGAGCCGTCCGTCCGGACATTCGTTAAACCGAACCGAACATTAGACCACTCCGCGAGACGCAAGAGCTTCGCATACTGTCTATAGCGCCAGGCGTTCAGTAGCAATATGTATTTTCTATCTTCCGTAACCGGTTATGCACGACGCTATCTCCTAAGATCGCGGTGCTTTTCAGTGGAGACAGCCCAACTAACACGCACGCAATCCAAATTGTTAACATTTTCATTACTGCAAATTACCGTACATTTCCTCACAATTCTACATTAAAAGGGGGGAAGGAACCAGCCATCCTACCCCATTATCTCCTGACTTAGTTGCCTCATGAGTGATGCCTTATTGATATTACTTATGAGGTTCAAACCTGTCTTCGGACAGTTGACTAAACAACAACTACGTTAAAGGTAATGACCGAATTAAACATTTTATTAGTGAGCATAGGATATAGTCGGTAGATATTCATGAAGTGCGTAATGATTAATAAACAACGTAAAGAAATAATACCATATTAAAGGAAACAGTACAAATAGAAACGACGCTATGAGATGTGACCTCCACTCCAATGCATACATAACCTACAGTACTACGTCACAGAATTGATTGTCTGACAAGAGTAAACATCGCGAGCTAGTCGCTGATTGTGTCACCTGCGGTCAAACTAGCTCCGCTCCCGATAACTCTAACACAGCCTGCACGAGACGAATTGCGTTTGGGTTTTCTATACACTAGGCTGTTTATAGATATTAGAAAGATCTGGAGCGGTATAATTCTCCGCTAAGGAAAAAAAGTTATTTTGATTCCGTTTTTAGAAAGTAGGCCTAATTATCGATAACATTTTTCCGCACTACGTATAAAGAAATAGTAAACCAAACGTAATTATACTTATTCAACTATACAGTAAGCTAACGCTATTGTGAATTTAATAAAGAAAAGTGTAAGTCGGTGCTAAACATCATCACGTAACACACACACAAAACATCCGACGAAATCGCTCTGTCCATTGCTATTGGAATGTGAATTCATAATTGAACTGAGATAATTCATATAATAAATGTATTCATCTTTATAAAATTAACAACATTCATAGGACAATGAAATGTTGGTTTCGTGAAGAAAATTCTGGATTCAACAACCATGTGAGGATTTCTGACTATCCAGATCCACTTACAGGTTCTATTCTCAAGGTCGTATTGCTTTATATCTGCGGGGGTTGTTTACTCATTTGGGCATATTGTCATTGATTACAAATTGACAACATGTCTAAGGCGATACGACTCTTGAAGGTGAAACGTGTATGTAGTTCCGAAACGTCGGAGAAATTAAATCTCTCAAAAACCAAAAGTGCTCTTCACAGTTATATTACCAAGAAGACCTGAAATCTTATAAATCTAATTGGACGTAATTCTGCAGATCTCGGGGTTACATAAACTGAGACAACTAAAGAAATTCTTACAGGTTCTATTCTCAAGGTCGTATTGCTTTAAATCTGCTGGGGTTGTTTACTCATTTGGGCATATTGTCATTGATTACAAATTGACAACATGTCTAAGGCGATACGACTCTTGAAAGTGAAACGTGTACAGTATGTAGTTCCGAAACGTCGGAGAAATTAAATCTCTCAAAGTAGCAAAACCAAAAGTGCTCTTCACAATTATATTACCAAGAAGACCTGAAATCTTATAAATCTAATTGGACGTAATTCTGCAGATCTCAGGGTTACATAAACTGAGACAACCAAAGAAATTCTTACCTCTATTTTCAGGTTATGTTATGAACTCATAATAGTAAGAAACTGGTTTTATCATGGCGTTTGAAATGAAAAGTAATAAATGAAAATATTTGTTACTGGAAATTTTCAGTGATGCGACAGCCCATTGTGAGCCAAGTTCGACCAGATGACTGCTGGCTACACGTGCATATCCATCAGCAGAGAAAAACGATCACTTAGTCACTGAGGGAGCAACGTAATGTACTGAAGTTTAATTTCATCGTTTACAGACCAAGTATTATTTTAGAAATTTACTTTATATATGTAGAATGACGTCCAATAGATATGTTTTAATTTTCTCACTTTCACATAAGTACTTAATTGCAACCTTACCTTCTGGTAAATCCAATCTTCTTTCGACCTTGGCAGTTCTGGAGAAGTCCATGTAAATTTCGTAGGCGCAGACTTTGTGTTATTGAAGTTATTATTGTTTACAAACGTTGTCTGCGGAACGTCAAGACGAGTCTGAGGCCCGGACGAAGATCTAATTGCACTCCACCCCACGGCTGCAGGATTACCATCTAAGACAACTTCTTTCTTAGGAGAGTCTTCCGAAAGAGAAGCACCATTCCATTTCCTGAGCGGGGGGACTTCCCTATCATTGCTGGCTTTACTCCTATCGTCACTGCTGGGGATCCCGAGGGAGTCGAAAGTCTGCTCTAGTTCCTGGATGTCCTCGAGGTCGTCGTCGTCATGAATGCTGGTCACGTCGAGGATGTCTTCCTGCTTGTCTTTGAGCTTGCCCACCTCGGCGCCAGTCTCCGTCACGATCTTCTCGATCGTCTTCTGGCGCACGGGCTGGCGTCTCGCCCTGGTGACAACCACGTCGTCGGCGTCGTCGTCCGCGGCGGGCGGTGGACCGGGCAGAGTCTCGATCGTCACCTGGTTGCGACTGCTTCCCGTCCCCATCACGCCCGTGGACTCACTGAACAGGTGGACGGCCGCAAGGGCGTATCGATTCGTGCATGCCGTGTTGCTTGTACTTATTCCACGTGACCCGACCAGTCACCGATTCAAGTATGAAAAGAGGAAGTAGGGGTTAGAAGGTGATAAATACCACAGCGGAGAGGGGTGGGCGAAGCCGCATCACAGGTCTTCCCACGCATGCCCACTAGCGATTTAAATCTTTACTTTACCTCCTTTTACGACGTTCAAGGTATTACGACTTTGCAAAACTCATTTCTGTGTTCTGAATACATATACGTTCAAAACGGGAATCTTGCACTTCATCTCGAAATCTCCGTTAACATTTCCAACCTAGGAATATAATGAAAAGGAATAGTCACCTACTAGGGCAAACTTAAAACAGTTTTTACTAGATTTCGGACTTTAGATAAAAACATATTTTATTCCTGAAGAGATAGGATCATATTAAAGGCTGATTCACAATAAATCGGAAACGAGAATCGGAACGAAAACGAAAAAGGTAAAATTGTTAATATGCTTACATTTAAATGTGAGCATTCACAATTAACGAAAAGCTTGCCGGAGCCTGGGATCGGGAACGAAGTGTTGGCCAAGTTTTAACTTTGGCGTTCACGTTTCCGATCACAGCCCACTAGATTCATTCTATTGCCATCTAAAAGCTATTTTGTCGTATATTTTGTAGCAAGAAGACCGTGACATAACCTATACATTATTTTGTTCTGTGCTATGCATCATGGAGCAAGTTTTATTTGATGAGATTCTAATTTTGAGTGTTGAGGAAAATCCTCGATAAGCGGAGCGCCTCGTATAAAGATGAGAAAATGAAGGAGAATACGTGGCTTTCAATAGCTGCGTCTTTGAACACCGATCGGAAGCGAATCATATTTTATTTCTGTATTGGTTGTATTACACACTACATATTCATGCTTCAATTCAATAACTACTGTTGTGTTCATTTTTGTTCTATTGCAAATGTTTCTTCTCTAATTATTTTACGTTATGGTAGACTTAAAATAGGTTGTGAAAATAAATATGCATGGGCATATTTATAGTACCGTGGGCCTACCTAATATGCTGGGCATATTTATAGTACCGTAACATGGATATATATTCATCCATGACCGTATCTAATGAAATGTTTCAGTTGAAATTTCGAAGTTGGTTAACCTGTGTTTATGTTGGCTGCCTTGTACTCATGAGAGACCGCCATTGGTCAATTATACATAAACAACATCAAAATGCGTAATATCGACTTTACATATCGTTATTGACATGCATATTGATATGCATGGTCGTCTACGTTCTCGGTTTATTGTGAATCAAAAATTTTCATATTCACGTCCTCTGCTTCTCGTTTTCATTCTGGTTCTCGTTCCCGGTTTATTGTGAACCAGCCTTCAGTTCTACTGAAAGTAACAGTGTCAATTATATATGACCTATAATGACTAATTTTACGTTAGAACCTATTCGATCCTTTAAAATATTAATAACACAAATGTTCTGTTTTCTTCTTTGTAACTATGAAAATAAACTAGTTTCATTTTGTTGAATTTGCGGGTATTATTACGTCTTTGGAAGATGTGGCAACATGCACCTCCTTAATAGAATAGAATGTTTTATTTTCACTGGCAGAGTTAAGGGTATAAGGTCTTCTCTTCCACTCAACCAGCTTTAATCAATACAATAGTGATATACATATTTAAATTAAGAGTATTTACAATGCAATAAAGATTCTCCAGCAATATTCTTCAGTTAATTTTTAACAACTAGAACATGTTTATTTAATTTGAGATGAAGCCTGTATGAAATAGTAATAGACTAACTTAATTTATGAGCTAATGTAATTCAATTCAGTCTATATGCAATATGCAAATAATTATAATTAAGTTTAGAAAAAGTGCAGTCGCACTCTTTCGTCTAACAAGAGGTTATGATTTACTGTCGAAATACCTCTTCCGTTTTGGGATAATGGAGGAATCATCCTGCAAATTGTGTAATTCTAATACAGAGATGGACCGACATCACCTTTCAGTGTGTCCTGGCCTAAAATCACTCACAAAAGTGGAACGCTATTGGGAAGCCAAAAAAAAATGTTTTTTCTATAAAATTGATTCTTAGAGGAGAGTCGGGTATTATCGGACATCGGGTAGTATCGGACAGTGCGTTTCTTTCATCTACCACCATATGGTAGTACCTGAATGACATGGTTACGTTTCTCTATGCGACATCACAGAAACGTAACCATGCCAATCAGGTACTATCATCGTGTGGTAGATGAAAGAAACTCACTGTCCTATATTACCCGATGTCCGATACTACCCGACTCTCCCCTAATGTTTGTTCATTTTTTGTTTTCTTTGAAGGTTAATGATTCTATATTCAATTTTCCAACCATTACATAAATAAATAATTAAGTTGAAGTAGCTAGTTAGTTAAATGATGAGAATTAATTTAATTATAGTTTACTAGAACTATGTTATAGGGAACAGAATATAAAGCTAAAATATATTGATGTAATTAGAATAATATTAATGTAATGAGATTTTGCCATTACAGATTTTATATCCTATTTAAAGAAATTGACGGTAATAATAAGAATGGACAGATGTTAGTTTCATTATAAGTAACAAATATTAATCAGAAATTAATCTGTTAAGCAAGAATTTATGTAATTTTGATCTAAATTAATTTATTATGAGATAACCCTTTACATCACTCGGCAGCGAGTTCCAATTTCTAGCAACTGAAACTTCATCCACTTCGAGGTTGCTTATATTAGGTCACATTTTACATTCTTGTTTGTTGCGATTGCTCATATGGAAATTACAGGGAAAATAATATATGAGTAATTTCACTTTTCAGCTCATGATAGGGAAAATCTTAGCTCAATATTTAAAGCAGTTTGCGAAATAGTGCATGCAAAACTAGAAAATGTTTTCATAAACCCTGGAGTTTCCGAGCTCAATGCAGCAGCAAATGTTTTGTCGGAGAAGTGTAACAAAATTGAAAATGTGACTCTGCAACAGAAACAATTAAAAAATTAAAGTATGCTCCTGTGACATCATAGACGCTAAGCGTTCGTTTTCTTCCTACAAACTTGTCCTAACTTACAAAAAGTGTAAATTGTGTCCCGAAGGTTTTGAAAAGTTACTGATTCTCTATTGCAATTGCAATTTTGAAAAGTACATGTGGTTAAAAATGGATTAATCGTAATGTAAATTTATGGAATAAAATAATTCTTTAGTTTTTCATCATCATTACGCAGTTACTTACATATTTACTTATTTATTTTGACGGAGTTATGGCCATCAGCCCTTCTCTTTCACTCACCAAAAGCTAAGGAAGCTTACACAATATGGCCACTCATTACAACAAATCTTACAATATGACGTAAATATTTAAATAAATTAAGCTGTTCTACAATGAAATTTTAGATGTAAATCTTTCTTTTCATTGGCATTTCTTCATAAGTAGCGACTTCATACTTTATCAGTCGCAACACCTGGCGACAAATAAAGGGACAAAAATTGTCTTATTGCTGTCACATTGAAAGAAAACCGCAAAAACAACGGAGAAATAATACTTCCAAATTCTTTGGTGACGTACAGTAAGTGTGTACTTAATGTACTGTAGACATAGATGAAAACTACAGGGTTGTTTCCGATCTCTGATTACGAATTTGAATGACTTCATATGCGTCAGGAATCACACCGACAGCTGAATTGTGGGGAGAGGTGACAGACCAGTAGTGAGTGATTTCATAATCAGAGTGCACGGTATATCACATTAGCAATGCCCAAGAAAATCGAGCCTTTTTGGAGGGGTACATAACAAATCTTTCCGATGCCAAGTACAGTTACGTGAAAATCATAAGAGCCTGCAAAACATGTGGTTTCGTTATTTCCAAGAAAGGCATCTTGTGTGTAGGCCTACCTAATGAGACTGGCAAAGCTCGGATGGGATTAATTCCAGAGTGAAGAAAGCAAGTAAATCCACCCACCGTCACAAGTCGCCGCACCCCACGAGATGATGCAAATTAATTCCATTCGAGCTTTACCAATCTTATTAAGTACACAGAAGATGCCTTTCTTGGAAATAACGAAACCTCGTTTATTGCAGGCTTCTTTTATTTTCACCTAACTGTACTTAGCATCGGAAAGGGTTGTTATGTACCCCTCCAAAAAGGCTCGATTTTCTTGGGAATTTCTGTTGTGAATCGCCGTGCACTCTGAGTATGAGATCACTACTGGTCTGTCACCTCGCGCCACAGTTCAGCTGTCGTGTGACTCCTGGCGCACATGATGTCATTCAAGTTCGTTATCAGAGATCGGAAACAACCCGGTATAGCCACCACCGTCAACTTTACAATTTTTTTGTTATACTCGTAATGAAGTCACTTGATGAATTATGTGTTTAAAGTTATTCCGTCCACACTGCCATGGGGACTGTGCTAAGAGAATGTAACTTTATCTATTCTGATAGATCATGTACGTACCACGTTGCATATAGTACTGAAAAGTTGGATTTAAAACGATACTGTAGCCGTAAGTTCGATAACGCAAATGTAGCATGCGTGTACGCCATATGGTAACAAACTAATGCACACCAAGCATTTCCATATAATTGCACGTTCGTGTAGTGTTATATCAATGTTATGTTCAGATTTGCATGTGGTCGAAGACTCGGCCTTGTAGATAACGTCAGGCTGCTTCAGAGAAGCAGGCGTTGTCTTGATTTATCGCCGGTCAATGTTAATTAATAAATTGTATGGAGATAGCCTCTGAGTAGCGGTGATGGCATTCATTATTAATTTAATGGCGAGGAGTTCGAGTAAATTAACTAACAGTGTTAATGGCAAAGGTGTGACAATGTGTCTAATGTGTGACAAAGAGGAAATAAATACGCGTATGAAGGTAAGCGAAACGATCGGAACAAATACGAGGAAAGGATAAATAGACGTAAGAAATGAAGGAAGGAAGATACGTAGAAAAGAAGAGAGGACTGAAGGAGTAAAGGTGTAAGGACTAAAGGATAAGAACACTAAGGGACAAATCTCCTTCAGAGACATTAAGAATGTTTGAAAAAGCTTATGTGAAGCAACAATGAAAAAGCGCTGGTCTCGACCGCAGCACTGGTCGTCTTTGATAGGGGAAGATTGCCTATATTGGACCAGTTTTTTGTTTTTTAATCCCATATATTTAATAATGATTAAATTAAATCGAAATATGTTCTAGTACATTCTACATTCTATGTACTTTCATCATATAATGCTATATTTTAAATTACACAATTCCTAATAAATATAAAAAGGTAAAACCAAAATCATGGAAATGGTCCAAATTGGGAAACCGGTTGCCTAATATGGACTCATAGTGTCCCAATTTGGACCTCGCAAAAATACATTAGTAGTAGTAAACAAATAAGTAGAAGAAGGGTATTTATTATAAATATCTTTAATTTACCCAATTTTACGTTAAAATGTATCAGATATTAACATTTGGTGAAAGAAATTACACCATTCTCTCAACTTTGATGAAAAATTAAAGGAAAACCAAATAAATTACAGAAACACTATTGCATTCAAGCTGATTGTTACACTCAGAATATTTCTCTTTGCACTGAATTAGTTTTATATTAGTTGCTTGTCTCGGTTACATAGCCTATTTAAAAAATACAGGAAAACTCATAGAAAAGTAAAAAAAAAAATGCAAAAGTATTACATAGAACTGGAAAGTTCCCTTTTTGACTACGAAACGCCTGTGAATAAGAAAACGTAGACATAAAAAAAAAATAAAAATCTGACATTATTTCCTTTTCCGTTTGAAAGTTACCAGTGGCAGTATAAAGAACCCCGCCGCATACAACACAGACTACTGTGGTGTTTACACCTCTTTCACCACTTATAGTTCCGATTTGGAGCTTCTCTTTTTAAGCTATAACTTTCTGTTGACTCTTTTGCATCGTTGTAAGCCCACATTCATCAACGTTCAACACAGTGTTTGCTGTGATACCATTCTCATCGACAGTTTTTTTTTTCAGCAGATCGGAAAACTGGTTAACACTCTCCCTATTAAACCCCTTAGCTCGGGCCATTGATGTCCCTTCTGGTGACGGAGAGAAAGTTTTCTGTTTCGCATCATAGAAGCATAGAACCACTTCTTTCGGGCCATTTTTTCTCCTTCTTAAAGGTGTAGGGAGCATCATATTTTTCTGCGACATCAAAAGCAAGTTTATGCACATCTTTGATTGTCAATCCATAAAACCTTTCTTCAAACAAGAGAATGTGGTCGGCAAGAATTTTTTCCATATCTCAATTGAAGGTTGCTTGCCTTCCGAAGGACTTCATTGGAAAGCGTTTTTGCAATCAGCATGTCTCTTTGCTGTAGCCTATGGCACTCCATATACGCGAGCACACTCGTCCATAGTCGCCATTCCTGTATAATACTACCGCCTTCTTCAAAGTATTTCATTTGCAGTAGGTTCCCCTTTTTGACATCTTGGAAATATAAAGACACAGAATCCCCCAATACATTACTGGGGCCCGTTTCACAATCCTTACAAATTACTAATTACAATTTACAAATAACAAGTAAAAGATTACAAATGCTTGTAAATTGTGTTTCACAATGCTATTTTATTAGTTTGTAAAGTCTGACGAACTTTACAAAATCAGGTAAAGAAATTAAAAAATACGCATTATTGGTTACACAATATCGCCAACGACAGTTTACTAAAATCGCTAAGGAGCAGAGCTAAAATCGCTGTATTTTTACTACTGTCGATACATATGTTTATATTTTGTACTAAAATAGATTATTCTAAGCTTGCTGATTCATATTTCACCAACAGAAAATATAAAGTATTGTTAAAAATAATTAAAAGTATTTAGATTTTTATATATTGGCGACAATGGAATTTCATGTTTTTGTGATTGGTCGAGAATACCAATACGTCTACAGTATTACTTAAATAAGCAAAGTTAGCACAAAATTCAGTCAAATAAGTAAATAACAGATTTGGTTCACGTACAAATATGCAATTGATAAAATAATTACGATATCTAACCACAAAATCAGGTTAATTTTTTGTGTTGATCCATCAGTATTTATTAATGTTGCATCCATAACCTCACAAACACTAGTGATCCCATCAGCAGCATAAAAATTCTGTGCTATAGTAAATAACATTTTGGTGATCAAAAACCTGCCCCGAATTTAACTCTTTTAACAACATCAACTACCCTGTGGGCACTTTTGCACACTGATATCTTAGAAATTCCGTGCTTATCTGCTAACCCACGGAACTGACAGCTAGTATGCATCCAATGCAAAACAATACAATTCTCGCTTTGAGGTTAGGGGCTAGGGCATCACTTTTCTCTTTTGGATGATGGATATGATATCCCATATCTTGTAGGAGATATTCCAGCGAAACGGGGCTCGAAACGACTTCAGAATACCGCGTAAGTAATGTCGCTATTGCATTATTGAATTATTTATTTTTGGTGCAGGGAACTTTTTTATTAAGTGCGAGTATTTATTAAATACAGTCTTCGTATATAAATATTTACGCGGTATTCTGAAGTATAGCGCGGAACTCATTCGAAACCTTTCATTAAATTTATACAGTGATACCAACGTGATATTAATAATTCTTGCCCGGAGAATTTTACGTATACGTCTTCGTTTAATTAGGCCTCAATTCAATAGCTTCGTCTGAGTCATTAGAACTCCTTAATAACATCAAAACTACTTTAGTTTAATTCTTAATATTAGCCACTTACTCAAAAATCAATTTAATAAGTATTTATTTATTGTATTTATTATCAAAAACCTGTCTCGAATTTAACTCTTTTAACAAATCAGTTACCCTATGGGCACTTTTGCACACATAACTTAGAAATTCCGTGCTTATCTACTAACGCACGGAACTGACAAGACTGACAGCTAGTATATTAAACCAATGCAAAACAATACAGTTCTCGCTTTGAGGTTAGGACACCACTTTTCCATGTTGGATGTGATGTCCCATATCTTGGAGGAGAGATTCCAGCGAAACGGGACTCGAAACGACTTCAGTGTCGTTATTGTATTATTGAATTAATTTATTTTTGGTGCAGGGAACTTCTTCTTTAAGTGCGATTATTTATTAAATACAGTCTTTGTATATAAATACTCATGCGGTATTCTGAAGTATAGCGCGGGACTCATTCGAAACCTTTCATTATATTCATACAATGATACGAACGTATTATTAATTCTTTACCGGAAAATTTTACATATACGTCTTTGTTTGATTAGGCCTAAATTCAATATCTTCGTCTGAGTCATTAGAACTACTTAATAACATCAAAACTGCTCTAGTTTAATTCTTAATATTACCCAGTTACTCAAAAATTAATTTAATAAATATATCTTTATTGTATTTATTCAGAATTTGTTGCAATAGCAAACTTTACACATCTCAGAACTATTGTAGAAAAATGTGCTAACTTTACAAGTAAAGTTTACACGTTTGTAAAATTACCCTTCATTGTGAAACAGAATGCTTGTAAAGTGAGCAAAATTTAATTTGTAAAGATTTTATTTCCTTTGTAAAGTTCAACATTACAAACAAAGATTGTGAAACAGAAGTTTACAATCTACAAGCAAAGTTTACAAATTACAAAGCTTGTAAACATTGTGAAACAGGCCCCTGGTCTAGATCACGATGGCAGTGCTGCAGCTCACTGAACTTCAAGACGAGTACCCAAGAGGAGTACTCCTCTTGCGAGTACCGTAGGCAGCGTTAGCAAGCAGTGGTGCCAACTGAAATGTTTGAAATACTTCTATATATGGAAATACAACTGCGGTCCAATTTAGGCAACGGTCCAATTTCGGCAACTTTCCCTAACTCATACGGCCTTCATTCACTCTTCCAGTACTGTCCAAATAGGTTAATTCTTGGCCAGCACATGTAAATGAAATTTTGAGAATGGAAATCCCCATTTAGAAACTAATATCGGCAATTGCATCCTCTTCTTCTTAACTAAATACAGGCTGTTTTCCATGTTTCCTGTATATTTTCCACCAATATGATCTCCTAATATCGTTCTAGGAATCCCATTTTTTTAATAAAAACTTATTTTATAAGACATACATTACATGCATCAAGGCCTTCTAAGAGGAGAGGTTATCTCAGTTCGGGTCAACCAGTCACGGAGGATGAGCTAGTGACGTAATTACACTCCCAATGTGTCAGGTGAAGTCTAAACATCCGCTGTGTAAATACCGAAGTGTCGAAGGTCACAGACGAGGAAAAATTGTGTTGCATTATGTTACACACGTGTGTTCGTGCCCTTGCCATTGACATTTAACATAACAGTTGTCTGATGACCCTGCAGCTGTAAGATGCCAGTTTCCCTTTCTTTTGCCCACACTTACAATTCGGACGACTTCGGTTTTTCATCTGCATAGGTATAGTCTGCATCAATTGAATATTCACTTCAATGGCTTCCTATTGGCTGAAATGGAGATTGTTGTCATTGCTGTGAATTGTTAAAGTAAGCGTTCACTACATCGTATCGCACTCCTCGTACGAATCGCAAGCAACGGATATTTTAAGTGCAGTGCGTTCACTGTAACGGCTCCATCTCATCGCCTCATCGGATTCCCCTATCAGCTGTTTGAAACATGACGTCGTACAATATTAACATTGGTGAAAACAGAGGAGTTGAGGTTAGGTCTATTAATTATGACTGTTAGCGAATAAGAATTTGTAATTTCTTCATGCGTCTTAATTGAATAGGAAGAAACGAAAGAAATATTGGTTACATAATATATATGTAGGAAATGACTTGATTACTGTAATGGGAACGCCTCAAATTATATAATTCTTCGCAATTTTCTACAAGCGAAATAAGTTTTCCGTCTGCCATTTTGGCGCAACACTGAACATGGCACAACATAATAGTAACAGTTGACCAATTAAAATAGATTTATTAAAGAAGGCCATGATCGCACGCATCGGAAAAGTTGCTCAACCGAGAAACGTGGACGGATTTGCCGAGAGGCGATGCGTGCGATACCATGTAGTGAACGCGGTTATTTAACAATTACAACAAAGATAGGCTTTCCGATCCGTGCGATTCGTCCGATGAGTGCGATACGATGTAGTGAACGCTTACCTTAAGGAGGAGATTGTTGTATTTGCAGTGGACACCAATTTTTAGTTAGCTTTTTAGATAGGATCCTGCTGGTTCTGCTGCAAACGATTCATCCTATGGAAATATATGTTTATATAGAACGCTCTGCAACAAAAAAGTAAAAAAAAAAATCACAGAATGGAGATTGCTGACTTTGATATGACGCCTCTCATTTATATAATATATCTCTCTTTATTGGTGCTGCTCTCTATCGACAATTTTGGGAAGCTTCACTCTGTCAGCTTACGAAAATAGTCATCACTTCCGTTTGTAGATAGCAGCACGAGGAGCCGTCCCATACACGGAAACTTTGTGAAATACGCGTTGGAATTTTCCCCAGGGTAACCAACTTCGTTCCCAACTTCTATGTTACATTCTTCGAGCATAAAACGTCTTTGGGACGAACTCAGCGGATTTCTATTGACGCGTAAAGAATTTTATAGGAAATACTACGGTTTTTTTCGACCAAGCACAATAAGTAGAAATATTACGTTGTTTCTATTAGGCCTGTATACCTAATGAAGTTTCATTCATTGTCTAAACTTAATGTCCAGACACTTGAACTTGGTATAAGACCATTCATTGGTCTGCTTACTTTCCGATTTAATTCACCTTCAGACTTGTATTCAAAGTTTTTTTTGTCGCTGCTCTGTTAATGTGGTAACAGTTCGTTCTATTATCAGTCTTCGTATTAAACACATCCTGATTAAGAATGAATCAAAAAGAGAACATGACATGATGTATTATTCATTATAAGGAGAGGAAGAAATTGAACATTTATGCATGTTTTATGCAATAATAATAATAATAATAATAATAATAATAATAATAATAATAATAATAATAATAATAATAATAAAGCATTACACAACAAACTCAGCGTTGTTCTCTTGCCGTTTTTAATCTCTGAAGCATATCACGTCTTTCGTTTCCAAGAACATTTCCATAATCTGACAGACTAACATTACTAACCCTGATACTTGGAAACGATTCAGGGATGTAAGATATAATGATTACCATGCTCCTCTATAAACAAAATAATACTTTCTTCCCACTTATATTGAAAATATCTTATAATTTAAGTATAGGCCTACATTTTCGCCTGTTTTGTAAGCGGTCTGGAATTGGTGGGGTCGGAAATTCTGCTATCCACCACTGTGAGCAGGTAACTGACGATGTTTGGACAATCTGGAAGAGGACCTACATATTTTAGAAATATATTATAACTGGAAAATTGTTTGTCAAGACAGGGTGCAGTGATACTATATTGTAAACTCAGCAGCCAAAATGATGATAATAATAATAATAATAATTATTATTATTATTATTATTATTATTATTATTATTATTATTATTATTATTATTTACTTATTTACTTGCAAATGGCTTTTAAGGAACCCGAAGGTTCATTGCAGCCCTCACATAAGCCCGCCATCGGTCCCTATCCTGTGCAAGATCAATCCACTCTCTATCATCATATCTCATCTCCCTCAAATCCATTTTAATATTATCCTCCCATCTACGTCTCGGCCTCCCCAAAGGTCTTTTTCCCTCCGGTCTCCCAACTAACACTCTATATGCATTTCTGGATTCGCACATACGTGCTACATGCCCTGCCCATCTCAAACGTCTGGATTTAATGTTCCTAATTATGTCAGGTGAAGAAAACAATGCGTGAAGTTCTGCGTTGTGTAACTTTCTCCATTCTCCTGTAACTTCATCCCTCTTAGCCCCAAATATTTTCCTAAGAATCTTATTCTCAAACACCCTTAATCTCTGTTCCTCTCTCAAAGTAAGAGTCCAAGTTTCACAACCATACGGAAATATGTTAGGAGAAATGCATAAACGATTAGGGAAATCACGGAAATTTTACTTGAAGCAAGTAAAGCGATAGGTTTGGAAGTAAATAATAATAATAATAATAATAATAATGATAATAATAATAATAATAATAATAATAATTTGTTATTTTAATGTACCGAAGTACATATGATATTTCCATGCAGATATTCTGCGTCATCATACGATGAAAGAGTAATGGAACGGAGAAAAATTCTCTCCGGCGCCGGGATTTGAACCCGGGTTTTCAGCTCTACGTGCTGATGCTTTATCCACTAACCCACCCGGGCGTCGGACAGAATCGTCTCAGTTAAAGTTCCAACTCTTGGATTCCCTCTAGTGGCCGCCCTCTGCACTACGTCATAGATGTCTATGAACGTAGGACTGAAGTCCACACATGTGCTGAGGTCCACTCGTTATGAGTGACTAGTTGGCCGGGATCCGACGGAATAAGCGCCGTCTTAAATCACGAAGTGATTTAGTCTTAAATCACGAAGTGATTTACGCATATCATATATATTACTTTAATGTACCACTAGAGGGAACCCAAGAGTTGGAACTTAAACTGAGACGATTCTGTCCGACGCCGGGTTGGGTATCCGGTGTGGCTTAGTGGATAAAGCATCAGTACGTAGAGCTGAAAACCCGGGTTCAAATCCCGGCGCAGGAGAGAATTTTTCTCCGTTCCATTACTCTTTCATCGAATAATAATTTGGTTCAGTGTACTATAAAAGAGGACCTCTAATAGTACATTATGCAACGAGCCTATAATGATAGTAATTAAGAAGCAAGTATGGATGTTTATGAAACGAGCGCAAGCAGATTCATAATTTTCATACGAGCTTCTTAATTACCATTATAGGCGAGTTTCATACGACTTTTTATGCTCGACCATATTTCTAACTTTAAATTATTCAGATGTATACATTTTATTTGTATCTGACAAGATCGGAAGTGACCTTGTTCTAGGTCATGAATTGTGAGATGTGCGCAGACGCGAAAGTATTGATTTTTTTCCGTTAAACTTGGTATAACCTTGATTATTGAATTCGACATTGAAAAACGAGATGACAAATTGAATTTATTTGAATATTATTTACAATTAACGCTTATTATTATAGTAACAGAACATAACCTTTTGCGACAGTATTGGATTTCCAGCCTCCGTGACTTTTCGCTAATTCTCTTTCAATTGCATATCCGAGAATAATCGATACTTGCGGTTTTATAACGGTACAAAGCTGACTTATCATTGGCCGAACACCTGTAAGCTGAGTTGTCATTGGCTAAACACCTGTACTTTAATGAGTAGGTGTACTTTAATGACATGCATTAAAGGACTGCTACCAGGTGTAAAATTACTACATTTCGGCATGGTCGAGCATAACAGTATTTACATGTATACACCTTTCACGCTCTATTGAGAGTTACAGTATGTCGCGTCACTGGGATCGCCCTCGTATAGTATATTACTGTACAAGTAGGTTGTGAATTCTCACCAAACTTAGACGGACTCAGCCCGAGTAGAGGTAGACTTATCTTGCCGCAAATATTTGTTTATGCAGGTGACTGTGTATTAATGGCTGTAGTATTTAAAGTACGACGTTCTTACAGCTCTCTTTCATACTTATATTAAGATTAGGGTTACCCAATGAACTCAAAATCAAGACATGATAGACGCCTCACTTAGATCGAAAACAGGAAACGTATGAATTTGTAAGAAACTTATCCTGTGTTTAATATGGACACTATCATTTATTTACTATAGGCATAATATCAGTATCACTTATTTATTTAATATGGAGAGGTTTGGACAGTTCAGTAATGCACTTTATCTTATCACGTTCTTATTTGGCTTGGGCATTGCATTATTAGTTTATTACCATTTATTTTAGAGACAGAAAATCTGTGTATCACCACCACAGCATCAGACATGCTTCTCAGAACTGTGAACTAAAGGAAGGAACTTTGTTTTTGAATGAGCTTGTGAAGTTCACTGCAATTTACAATTTTCGTATTATACTGTAGCTGCTGAATTGCATTTATTAATGCGATTCTTTGTTGCGATTGTATGTTACTGCCTTAAATAAGAAGATACAGTAGAAATAAAATAGAATGTCAGAAAAAGTAACTTAAGTAATAATCTGTCCCCTCTTCTGTCCATTGAGCATTCATCAAGTAAATACTCTTCTACCGTTGGCATTATGCCCAGGTACAGAGAAATAAAATTCTACAATTTTAAGCATTAAGTGATAATGGATTTTCACAACGTTACAGTATGTTTCGTCACTGGGATCGCCCTCGTATAGTATATTACTGCATAAGTAGGTGTGCATTCTCACCAAACTTAAGGTACGGTGACACGTCGCTACTTTTGCAGCGCTGCAGTACAAAAAACTACGCAACTCTTTACTGCGACGTGTGAACAACGGTGCAACCCGAAAAGTAGCGGCTGACGAACCTGCTGCCCGCTACTTTTCCATGCTGCGCGCAGCTTAAAAGTAGCGACGTGTCAACAGGGTTCTCAGGGTTGCAGCCGCAGCATTTTTGATATCGGTTTTGTTGAAACTTTTGTTGCGGTTGCAACCAGTGTTACCACCCAAATGTGCCAATGATATTTGTATTGTTTGGATATATTTTAATGTTAAATGTGATGAAAATAAATTATTTGTAACAGTTATTAAATACACAACACAGTCTGAGCATAATTGCTGACGATATAATTTTTTTTTTTTTTCCGTAGCGTAGTTCCAAACAGGAGGGTTGCCAACATTGATTACGTGCATATGCTGTTGGTTATCATTTAAGTATATACTGTAGGCGTTTTTAAAAGCTTTATAGTAAAAATAATGTCAATTTCTGAATACTAGATACGACAGAAAAGCAAATAATAGATAAGAAAGCTTTCGCATGAGTTTCTTAATAATGCGAACATAACCACAAAATGTAGGCCTATATTGAGAAGTCAACACGGAGATGGAAACCTGCAGCATGACTGCGGCTGCAAAAGTAGCGCCTTGTGTGTGAACAGACTCGCAACCTCCAGTTGCAACTTTTGCAGCACTCGGGTTGCGCAGCACGAAAAGCAGCGTGAACGCTACTTTTCGTGCTGCGCAACCCGAGTGCTGTGCGCTACTTTTGGCTTACGTGTGAACACGACACGCAACTTTTGCAGCTGCGGTACAAAAGTTGCGCAGCAAAAGTAGCGATGTGTGACCGTACCTTTAGACGGACTCAGCCCGAGTATCATACCGCAACTGTAGACAAGGGGACGTCAATATAAGTGTAAGTGAATGTGTCCTATCTACAGGACAGTGGGTCTTAGGCCTAATAGTGAACATTTCCCTTTTCCCCCTCACTGCAATTTTTCAGTAATTTTCCCCTACGGCGATGGAAATTTCCCTCCATCTGGCAACACTGAACACAGTTTCACATTGGCATGAAATGTTTCAGTACATGAATGCTTCTGACAAGAACTATTAGTCTAAAAAAGAATCTTATTCAGACGCTTGTAATGCCCCATTTCGATTATTGCGATTCCTTGCTAACTAATGTAAGTTCACTCTTAGTTGAGAGACTACAACTTGTTCATAATGTGTGCATACGATTCATCTGCAATACTCGTAAATTTGACCACATAACACCTTCCCTCCCGTTACTTTCATGGGTGCGTCTGAAGGAACGAAGAACAATACATTCACTGTCTCTTCTGTTTAGAATCATGCATACTTCTACTCCGAATTATCTGTTATCGCGCTTTCAATTTCTTACAACTCTTCGAAACCGACATCAAGCACTTCTTTCTATCCCTCATCATAGAACGTCTTTATACTCATCTTCCTGTACTGTAGAAATACCTCGCCTCTGGAATTCGTTACCTAATGACGTCAGGGACTGCCGGACTTTATCACAATTCAAAATTAAATTGGAAAATTTTGTCTTAGTTAATGTTTTTAGGTATTGCTAGAAGTATTGATTTGTGTGTTTTTTTCTTTTTCTTTTTTAATCTAAATTAAAATTGCAAGTAACTTGTTTATGTTAGTTAATTAGTTAGGATACAATTAATTATGATACTTAATCACTCATTTAAAGTTTGTATGACTGCAACCTGTGTATATTTTTGTTTATAGTGTTTTTTTCTCTCTCTCTTTATTTTTTGTGTAGCTTTATTTTGTATATAGTGTATTTTTTCTGTTTATTTCTATTATTGTATTTGTATTCCTGGTGTTGTGGAAGAGAAGGCCTGATGGCCTTAACTACACCAGAATAAATAAATAAATAAATTTTAATGATATTTCGACATTCTCTCTTATGCTGCTCTGCCTTCCGTGGCCAAAGGCACAGTTTAAGTATTTAATCTCAGTGTCTGAAAACGAAAGCTAGGAAAAGAATTGGAATAAATATGTTAACAATTCGCGCGGCCCCAGAAGTGTCACGTGAACTGTGAACTTCTAAATGCTGTGAAAAATGGGACAACGGCATTCTACAGTGTCCTAGCCCTCCACTTCGACAGCGATCACTTCGAGTGCATGCGATCCAGATGTGATTTTCACTATTCTTATCCAGACAACTCTAACAAAAGACAATGAAAAATGGAAATTCGGATGTCAAGTTAACATTAAATACTGTATCGCAATTTTGAGAACGTAAACTAGCTTCTTTTCCCATATGCGGTTTTGGTTTAATTTAGCTTTTTCAATAGACATTGTTGTTGTTTAGTCAACTGTCGGAAAACAGGTTAGTGGACTATGTAGCTAATCGGCGATGTATGCATTGGAGAGGGAAAGGAACTGGCCACCCTACTCCATTATCTCCTGGTCTAGTTGCCTCATGAGTGATGCCTTATTGGAGTTACTTATAAGGTTCAAACCTGTCTTCTGACAGTTGACTACACAACAATAGACATTTGGAATTTATTTCTTGTTTCACAATCGGGATACTTTTTATGCAAGGAAGATTTATTTTGTGCCACAACTAGCATGCATATATTTTCGTCGATAAGTTGGAAACGTTGTCGCACAAAAATGATTCAGAAACGAGATACGGTAAAAAGAAACGTCATTATGTTGGCCACATTGCCGGACAAAGATGATTCATTGACATGTGAGATACCGCAAAAGGAAACGGTAGTAACCACTGTTGTGGATGGCATCATTTTCTGATGATGCGTTTATGTACATAGGGCCAGTTCTCTTGTCTACGCTTAGAAGGTTGGTTTCTGAAACTACATTATCTATTGCAACAAATGGATATATCATTCAATCAAACAGATCGTAAAATTCCGTTATTTATATCAATGCTACCCGCAAGATCTATCTATCTATCTATCTATCTATCTATCTATCTATCTATCTATCTATCTATCTATCTATCTATCTATCTATCTGTCTGTCTGTCTGTCTGTCTGTCTGTCTGTCTGTCTGTCTGTCTGTCTGTCTGTCTGTCTGTCTGTCTGTCTGTCTGTCTGCCTGCCTGCCTGCCTGCCTGCCTGCCTGCCTGCCTGCCTGCCTGCCTGCCTGCCTGCCTGCCTATCTATCTATCTATCTATCTATCTATCTATCTATCTATCTATCTATCTATCTATCTATCTATCTATCTATCTATCTATCTATCTATCTATCTATCTATCTATCTTATCTGTCTGTCTGTCTGTCTGTCTGTTTATTCATTAATTTATATGTCTACCTATTTATTGATTTATACATAATATTATTTATTTGTTATTTTGTTTTTGTTTCTATTTGATTTGTTTGGCGTTATTTATTTATTTTTGTAGCTATTTATTCTCTCATTATTATTTATTTACTAGTTTTTTTTATTTTACTCGGTTTCTTCGGTTCGTTTGCACATTTATTTATTTACAGAATTTGTTTCTTTTTTGTATGTTTATTTGTTCTTTATATTTCATTCTTTCAGTATTCTGCCCAAGAGCAGGTCTTTCACTGCAAACCAAGCTTTCTCAAATCTTTCCTATTTTCTGCCGTTTTACACGCCTCTCATACAAGTCAATTAAGACATTACTTATTTTTAATTTATTATTGCAATTCTTCCACTGGTCTTTTCTTGTCTGTCATCAATTCTTCCACTACTTATACCAAAAATACTATGACACATCCTGTATGACACATTTCTCCTCAATCTACATCTCTTATTATTTGCACTTTTCCACATTGCTACTTTTTAGGTCTTAGTTTTCTTTTCTCACGGTTTATTTCCCCTCCACACCATTTCCTTAAGTCATACTGTTTTTTCGCCTTGTTTTTCCCCTCTTCCTTCATCACAGCTCCCTGAACTATCTCCTACTTGCGTTACTCTACTTCTCGTCAGCCTCGATTTATGTAGATGTTAGTTCCTTCACCCGCTTCGGAATTGCTCCCATCTGATGTCCACTATTTCCATTCGCTTGCATTGAGGTCTTGTTCTGCTGTGGTTGCTGAATATCAGTTCGCGTCACTCTTGATTCCTCTTCAGTTGACGTCACTGCCTGCTTTCCGGAAATGTTCGCTGAGTTTGACACGTTTGCATTTGTCTCGCGTACACTCACCACACTTGTGTCATTAACCTCGCCTTTAGATACGATATTCTTGATTTTTTCTTTCAAAATTTTTCTGTTCCTTTCCTTTTCTTCTGAGCCTACAAACGGTTCCTTTAACGTTACTAAGCACTCCTCTACACTAAAAACCAAATTGTTTATCTTAATTTTGTCCTTGATGAGTTTCGCGAATTGTCCATTTTTTCGTGCTGCTTTAAGAAAAGGGATTAAAACTCTTCTACTTCTCACTTCGTAGCTCCAGTCGTTATCTATTCTGATCGTTGTGTTCCCTAGCATCCTCCTATTCTTCATAATCCTCTCCTTCGTAACCACACTCTTAAATTTTACTAATGTCGGCCTAACTTGTTCTGAATTTTGTATTTGCTTCTTTCCTACTCTAAATGCATTCTGTACTTGTCCATCGCTCGCGTCCATACCAAAACACTCCCAGCACACTCCTAATATCTTCTCATATGTATCGATACTCTGTTCTCTTTTTCTTCTATCCCGAAAAAAAAAAACACAAGTTTTTCCTCCTCTTTTCCTTCTCAAATTGATCCCATTTGCTTTTCAGAATTTCGTTTTCCAGTTGAATTTCTTCCATCTTCTTTCTTAGCTCTGCCATGCTCTCCTTCATTTCCATTTTGTCTTGTTTCACTGTACTGTCCTCCATTTCACTATTACGCACACTTATTCACCGGTTTAACACAGGTCAACGCCTCTACTACACGTTACTATCACTTAATTTGCACAAAGCGAACCGACTTCCTCTGCAACTTGCTTAAGACTATATGATCCATATATCTTAATGTCGTCTATCACCTGATATCTTTTTCTGCTCCAAACTTTCCTCTTGTTCACCATTCCTTCCAGTGCATCCTCCATTAAGCAGTTACTTCTTACGTAGTGATCCAGCTAATTTATTTTCCTCTTCCTGATCAGTTTCAGCATCTATCTTTCTTCACCCACTCTCTCCATCATAGCTTCATTTCTTCTTCTGTCGGCCCATTTCATACGTTCCATTCTTCTTCAGATCCACATTTCAAATGCTCCCAGCCGATTCTCTTCACTTCGTCGCAATGTCCATGTTTCTGCCCCATACAGTGCCACACTCTATAAAAAGCACTTCACTAGCCTCTTCCTTAATTCTTTTTCCAGAAGAACTCAAAAGATTCTTCTTTTATAACAAAAGGTTCCTTTGCCATTGGTTTCTGTAAATTTAAGTAACGTCGTCGGGAAGGTCTAATTTTATTAGTCAAATCCACTTTCCCCACTTCTATCGTGGGGTCTTCAGGAAACTTTTGGATGGAGTATGCGGAAAGCAATGGGAAGCTACTCCATTTATCATTCTCGCCCCCCAAAAACTGCAAACGTGGCATGATGAGTCTTTCTACAAAACTATAAATAATAAATATTTAAATTCATTTTTATATGTACAAATTATAAATACCGTATATATTGTTTAATTTCCTGATTGGTTTTACACTGTCGTACATTAGAAATCCCAGAAAACATTTATATCGTTTTTCGAGAACTCCAGGAAACATGGCGTGGTTAAAATTAATCACTCCTGAAATATTATCCGAAATATGTTTGGAATACAGTCTAATTTCATTTTAATTATTTTTCCTTATTTGTGATATTATATGTTATAATAATTAATAACACATATTTGTAATTAATTATCGTAATGTTAAAATAAAATAAAAGATTAGACATCAAATAATAATAACAAATTTATTGAATATTGAGGGTAAAACTGGGCAATATGAATTAAAGTATTGATATATGTAATATTATGTATTATGGCTAAAGCCGAAGTTGCGCAACTCGACAGGTGTTTAGCAAGCAATTCCATGAACTAGAATATGATTCCTTAATTTACATTTCAATCTGATATTGTCTGGCAGTCTCTGACATGATCAGGGAGAGTTTTCCAGAGCCGTGGAATCTATATACTGAATGATGATGAGTAAAATCTGTAGTGCTCGCGAAAAGTGACACAAGTCAGTTTCCACAAACCTTTTTTGATAATTTATTGACAACTTAAGGAACATCTGTTCGCTTAGACAAAATACATAGATATTCCTCCCATTACAATAATTCATACAGAAAAAAAATCAAATCGACATAAACCAGTGTAAATTGTCAATAAATTATCAAAAAAGGTTTGTGGAAACTAACTTATGTCAATTTTTCCAAGCACTGCAGAAATGATGTTCTGTGCAGAGGAACAGAGAGGAGGTGCTTGTTCCAGATTCGCGGTAGTGAAAGGTAAACAAAACGAGATGATAAGTGGTTGTGAAGGTGTGGATTAATTTAAATATAACAGTACTATTTAAGTAAGTGGATTCCAAGACAACAGTTCTAGTGACTGTGTTACATAATCGAATTTTCTAATATCACAAAAGAAACGAAAGCATGTATTGTGAACACGTTGTAGTCTGTGGTCTATAGTGAAGTTATTAAAGTGTACAGTGGTTTTTATAAATTGGAATTGACAACACTGGTAGCATAGTAACCGCAAGGCTATTGAAAACGACCTTGAAGGAGTCTAGACCGTATAATTCCTAATCTTACTGATAAGCGGATGTCTTTGTATAATAAAACGCTCAATAAGCAAAATATTCGCCAGTATGTTATTTGCGCTCTGCTTTGTAAACAAGATTATTTCTGAAGCGGTTTATCGGGTGAGTTGACTTGTCCCGCTCCTATACATGAATCTAAAAATAGAGATGTTTTTTTCTTCCTAGGTTGAAAATTAATATTTCCCTTAACCTGTAAATGCCCAAAACGATTTTGTTTGAAATTTCTATTATACTTACACAAAAGTCTATGTGAATCTGTACAAATAGTTATAACTTGTTTCTGAAAGGAAAAAAATGATCACTTCTCAAGAAATGACTGTTGCGAAAACGCAACACTAGGCAGATATGTATAATTTTTACCCTGGAATAAAATTGGTGACTAAATTATAGCTGAGACTAATGATGAGTATTTTCAAGGGTATTATAGCAAACATATTGCACTTTTATTAATCAGGAACGCCAATGTTTATGATGTTATAACAATCAAAATTACATTTTACTCAAATTATATGGCAGAATACATAACGGCAAATAACATCGTCACATACGAAACAGAACTGCAATTCAGACTTAGAAAAAAATACATTCAGTTATTCGTGCCGTAGTGTTTACATGAAATAGGTCACAGCCTGTTCCCCCCCAGTTTCATACCCAAAATTACATTATTTTCTAACGGGCATGAAATGCAACAAAGCATTCATTGTGGAGAGCTACTTTACACTTTATGTAATGGTTATTTGTTGTGGATCTACAGAGTACACATTTTGTGCGCTATGCTCGAGAATGAGGGAGGTGGCCAAGGTTGTCAAATCTTACATCGTTTGGCACTCGGGAAGCTATTGGTGTCTTCTGGTCCTGTTTTGGATCTTCATGTTCCATAAATATTCAGAAGTATGAAAGCAATGTTTCATCGGAATTCCAGCAGATCATTTGTATTAATAGTTTTCACACCGCCTTTTGTGGATGAGTTGTCCTCTATCCGCAGTTACCTGCCTGTCGGTCTATCTATGACAATCTGCTTATCTTCTATTTGGATTTACCTGCCAATCCATCTATCTGTAACTGTCTGCTTGTCCTCTATCCGCATTTACCTGCCTATCACTCTATCTGTGACAGTCTACTATATTCTATTCGCTTTTACCTGCCAATCCATCTATCTGTAACTGTGCTTGTCCTCTATCCGCATTTACCTGCCTGTCGGTCTATCTATGACTGTCTGCTATCCTCTATTCGCATTTACCTCCCAATCCATCTATCTGTAACTGTGCTTGTCATCGATCCGCAATTACCTGCCTGTCGCTCTATCTATGACAGTCTGCTATCCTCTATTCGCATTTACCTGCCAATCCATCTATCTGTAACTGCCTGCTTGTCCTCTATCCGCAGTTACCTTCCTGTCGGTCTATCTATGACAGTCTGCTTACCCTCTATTAGCATTTACCTGCCAATCCATCTATCTGTAACTGCCTGCTTGTCTTCTATCCGCATTTACCTGCTTTTCGGTCTATCTAGGACAGTCTGCTTACCCTCTATTCACATTTACCTGCCAATCCATCTATATGTAACTGCCTGCTTGTCTTCTATCCGCATTTACCTGCTTGTCGGTCTATCTATGACAGTCTGCTTACCCTCTATTCGCATTTACCTGCCAATCCATCTATCTGTAACTGCCTGCTTGTCTTCTATCCGCATTTACCTGCTTGTCGGTCTATCTAGGACAGTCTGCTTATCCCCTATTCGCATTTACCTACCAATCAATCTATCTGCAACTGTGCTTGTCCTCTATCCGCATTTACTTGCCTGCCCGTCTATCTGCAACTGCCTGCTTATCCTCTATTCGCATTTATCTGCCAATCCATCTATCTGCAACTGTTCTTGTCCTCTATCCGCATTTACCTGCCTGCCCGTCTATCTGTAACAGTCTGCTTATCCTGTATCCGCATTTACCTACCAATCCATCTATCTGCAACTGTTCTTGTCCTCTATCCGCATTTACCTGCCTGCCCGTCTATCTGTAACAGTCTGCTTATCCTGTATCCGCATTTACCTACCAATCCATCTATCTGCAACTGTTCTTGTCCTCTATCCGCATTTACTTGCCTGTCCGTCTATCTGTAACAGTCTGCTTATCCTATATCCGCATTTACCTACCAATCCATCTATCTTTAACTACCTGCTTGTTCTGTATCCGCAGTTACCTGCCTGTCCGTCTATCTGTAACAGCCCGCTTATCCTATATCCGCAGTTACCTGCCTCTCGTTCTATGACAGTCTGCTTATCCTATATCCGCATTTACCTCCCAATCCATCTATCTGTAACTGCCTGCTTGTCCTGTATCCGCAGTTACCTGCCTGTCCGTCTATCTTTAACAGCCTGCTTATCCTATATCCGCAGTTACCTGCCTCTCGTTCTATCTATGACAGTCTGCTTATCCTATATCCGCATTTACCTACCAATCCATCTATCTTTAACTACCTGCTTGTTCTGTATCCGCAGTTACCTGCCTGTCCGTCTATCTGTAACAGCCCGCTTATCCTATATCCGCAGTTACCTTCCTGTCGGTCTATCTAGGACAGTCTGCTTATCCTATATCCGCATTTACCTCCCAATCCATCTATCTGTAACTGCCTGCTTGTCCTGTATCCGCAGTTACCTGCCTGTCCGTCTATCTTTAACAGCCTGCTTATCCTATATCCGCAGTTACCTGCCTCTCGTGCTATCTATGACAATCTGCTTATCCTATATCCGCATTTACCTACCAATCCATCTATCTGTAACTGCCTGCTTGTCCTGTATCCGCAGTTACCTGCCTGTCCGTCTATTTGTAACAGCATGCTTATCCTATATCCGCAGTTACCTGCCTCTCGTTCTATCTATTTCAGTCTGCTTATCCTCTATTCGCATTTATCTGCCAATCCATCTATCTGCAACTGTTCTTGTCCTCTATCCGCATTTACCTGCCTGCCCGTCTATCTGTAACAGCCTATATCCGCATTTACCTACCAATCCATCTATCTGTAACTGCCTGCTTGTCCTGTATCCGCATTTACCTGCCTGTCCGTCTATGTAACAGCCTGCTTATCCTATATCCGCAGTTACCTGCCTCTCGTTCTATCTATGACAGTCTGCTTATCCTCTATTCGCATTTATCTGCCAATCCATCTATCTGCAACTGTTCTTGTCCTCTATCCGCATTTACCTGCCTTCCCGTCTATCTGTGAGAGCCTGCTTATCCTATATCCGCATTTACCTACCAATCCATCTATCTGCAACTGTGCTTGTCCTCTATCCGCAGTTACCTGCCTGTCCGTCTATCTGTAACAGCCTGCTTATCCTCTATCCGCAGTTACCTACCAATCCATTTATCTGTAACTGTCTGCTTATCCTCTATCTGTACTCACCTGTCTGTTGGTCTATCTGTATCTATCTGCCTGTCTTCTATTCGCATTTACCTCCCTGTTTGTTTGTATTTATTTACATGTCTGTCTGCGTTTACCCACTTGTCCATCTATACCTGTCCGCCTGTCTCTCTGTCCGCATTGGTTATCTTTCTGCCCATACCTACCTGTCTGTTTACCTATGTGTCTGTGTACTTGTCTACCTGTTCACCTACCTATATCTATATGCATCTATATTAATGTATCAATATCGATGTCTGTTAAATTGAATATTGTGTAGAGCCTTTCATTATTCCTTGTAAAATTCGAGCATCTAAATGAGCAGACTATGTCCCACCGACCGCTTAGAAAAGGAATTACATCTTTCTAAATTCCAAGTGGTCATCGGCTTTACACGCTTCGTACTATTTCGATCAGTGTATGTCTTTGTTTTCTAAACTTCGTATCTGCCGAGGATATGAATCAATGTTTAGTTTTCCTGTCGGCATTTCCTGTATTAGGGCTATCTTCCGAATGACTATAAATAGACATCCATTCAAGACTTTATGAGCAGTAAATATATACATTATATCACTTTTTAACTGACTCTAAGAGACAGAAATTTATTTCTCGATTAACGTCATAGCCTTCGAATGGTTCGTAGGCCCGTCCTTGAGGTTTAGAAAGTTTGAGGGGAAGTATTATCAAGTTGTAGAGAATTTTCCTAAGTTTTGAATGAATTGTACTTATTTGACATTTGTAGGATGTATTCAAATCGGATATACTGCATTTTCAAAATGAGTTTTCGAATAAATAATTTTTAATTACTGCCAGACGAGATTGGTTTTGGCGTCATGCCTTCACATCCAAATTAATACATACATACATACATACATACATACATACATACATACATACATACATACATACATACATACATACATACATACATACATACATACATACATACGTACGTACATACATACATACATATATTCGTTCATTCATTCATTCATTCATTCATTCATTCATTCATTCATTCATTCATTTTCATTCTGTGTTCGGCCCAAGGGCAAATCTTTCACTGCATACCCAGCTTTCTCCAGTTTTTCCTATTTTATGCCTTCCTCTTTGTTTCCTCATATGATCCATATATCTTAATGTCGTCTATCATATGACATTTTCTTCTGCCCCAAACTCTTCTCACATTCATCATTCCTTCCAGTGCATCTTTCAGTAGGCAGTTTCTTCTCAGCCAAGATATTCTATTGTTTATTTTCAGAATTTTCTTTTTTACAAGTAATTTTCTTAAGCTTTCGTTTCTGTATATAATAACAACATGTGCATTGCCTATTCAATACCAAAAAATACATAAAAAATTACTTGTGTTGTATTGCAACAAGTGTTTTTAATTGGTTCATTTTACGACGTTTTGTCAACAGCGATGGCTATCTTGTGTACGAGTGGAATGAAGGTGATGACGCCAGCGAAATGAATGCAGGGTCGAGCGCCGAAAATTATCCAGAATTTGCTCTTCATGGGTTGAGGGAAAACTCCGGGAAAACCTTAACCAGGTAAAGGCTGGTTCACAATAAACCGGAAACGAGAATCGGAACGAAAACGAAAACGGTAAAATTGTTAATACGTGTACATTTAAATGTGAGCATTCACAATTAACGAAAAACTTGCCAGAGCCCGGGATCGGGAACGGAGAGTTGGCCAAGTGTCAACTTTGGCGTTCACGTTTCCGATCACAGCCCACTAGATTCATTCTATTGCCATCTAAAAGCTATTTTGTCGTATATTTCGTAGCAAGAAGACCGTGACATAACCTATACATTATTTTGTTCTGTGCTATGCATCATGGAGCAAGTTTTATTTGATGAGATTCTAATTTTGAGTGTTGAGGAAAATCCTCGATAAGCGGCGCGCCTCGTATAAAGATGAGAAAATGAAGGAGAATACGTGGTTTTCAATAGCTGCGTCTTTGAACACCGATCGTAAGTGAATCATATTTTATTACTGTATTGGTTGTATTACACACTACATATTCATGCTTCAGTTCAATTACTACTGTTGTGTTCATTTTTGTTCTATTACAAATGTTTCTTCTATAATTATTTTACGTTATGGTAGACTTAAAATAGGTTGTGATAATAAAGATGCATGGACATATTTATAGTACCGTACCTAATGAAATGTTTCAGTTGAAATTTCGAAGTTGGTTAACTTGTGTTTATGTTGGCTGCCTTGTACTCATGAGAGAACGCCATTGGTCAATTATACACAAATAAAATTAGAATGCGTAATATCGACTATACATATCGTTATTGACATGCATATCGATATGCATAGTCGTCTACGTTCTCGGTTTATTGTGAATAAAAAATTTTCATATTCACGTCCTCTGCTTCTCGTTTTCATTCTGGTTCTCGTTCCCGGTTTATTGTGAACCAGCCTTAACCAAACAGGGTTTCTACCCGGGCCCGCTCGTTTTACAGTGAAGACATGCTAACCGTTACGGCACAGCGGTAGACGCAACCAGTGTTCAGTTCAACCATTTTATGAATTTTTTCTTCAATGTACAAAATTGAGTGATCTAGTTCTTGCATTGAGGTAAGGATTTTATGATGCTGACAAACTGTTTAATTATGTAGATTTGGTGTATTTTATTTGGTAGGATATTAAATATAGACCAAATTATTAATTTCTAAAGACTTATTTTGTAAATAATTATGTAAACCTGCTCTAAATGATTTAGGAACGAAGATACTTTAGCACTGAAATATTTATTTCACATTTTCATATTTTTCCAAAATAAATTCCATGTTTTGCAAAAAAAAATCTTCATATTGTGCAGGTTTCTGGTGATAAAAAAGAAATGGTATTTTGCAAGAAGAATATAAGAATTCTCTATATAATATTACCTGATAGTGGCCTCACAGTTAGGTAAAATCTAGGAAAGCCCCAACCAGGTAATCTGCAATACTGGAATCTATATCTATCCCCAGTTTAGCCTCGAGGCACGAGTCCCGTCCGTTATACGTATCTAGACACATCAGTGGCGATGCAGTATTACTGTTGAAAGATTCAATGGATACGTCGTGATTTGTTGAGTTTTACTGTTACTTTCGTATGCATGGCAGTGTGCAAAAACTGTCACTCTGTTGTGCAGATGTTACCAGATCGTCCTTCATTCCAGGACATCAAATGTCCAAAGGGCAGGGAATATAGACCATACACAGAAAACAGTTCACTTGCTGGAAAGACATTTACGTCTTGCTGCAAGACTAGAATAAAAAGTCTTCGGCGCACAGTGGTCTAGAATGCAAATTTAGCGGGACATATTAGTAACTTTTCAGCTACCTAACAGATATTTATGAAATTTTACACAGAAGTTACAGGAAGCATATATGTTTTGTATGCAAGCTCTCGTTACTTTGGTATAAGGGGAACTACCCCTTATAGGGGGGCGCATTTAGACAAAATTAGAAACTTTTCTCCTATCTGACAGATATTTATGAAATTTTACAAAACAGTTACAAGTAGC
Source organism: Periplaneta americana (assembly GCF_040183065.1). Lineage (NCBI taxonomy): Eukaryota > Metazoa > Arthropoda > Insecta > Blattodea > Blattidae > Periplaneta > Periplaneta americana. Next base: position 42,875,774 of record NC_091126.1, on the reverse strand, counting down.
ATATATGTTTTGTATACAAGCTCTGATTACGTTGGTATAAGGGGAACTACCCCTTATAGGGGGCGCAATTAGACAAAATTAGTAACTTTTCTCCTATTTAACAGATTTTTATGAAATTTTACACAGCAGTTACAGGTAGCATATATGTTTTGTATACAACCTCTCGTTACGTTGATGTAAGGGGAACCACCCCTTATAGGGGGGGGGGCGCAATTAGACAAAATTAGTAACTTTTCTCCTATTTAACAGATTTTTATGAAATTTTACAAAGCAGTTACAAGTAGCATATATGTTTTGTATACAAGTTCTGATTACGTTGGTATAAGGGGAAATACCCCTAATAGGGGGCGCAATTAGACAAAATTAGTAACTTTTCTCCTATTTAACAGATTTTTTATGAAATTTTACAAAGTAGTTACAGGTAGCATGTATGTTTTGTATACAAGCTCTCATTACGTTGGTCTAAGTGTAACTACCCCTTATAGGGGGGCGCAATTAGACAAAATTAGTAACTTTTGTCCTATCTAACAGATTTTTATGAAATTGTATACAGTAGTTACACTTAGTACATTTGTTTTGTGTACAAACTCTGTTTACGTTGGTATAAGCAGAAGTGCCCCTTACAGGGGGATGCATTTAGACAAAACCTTATGGGTGGGAAAATGTAACATTTTAGGTACTATTGCACCTTTTGGACACTCGGGAAGCTTATTTGGTACATAATTAACAAGCTGTCATCTTTAATTCCTTCAATTATACTGCGGAAGCAGATTCGGTTCACAGATATTGAAATAATTGCAACCGAGAAAAATTGCACTACTGCACCTCGAAAGAATAGTGCTCATAAATTATTACTTCCGCAAATCTGCGCACCTTAAGACTAGATTTAAAATAGAGGTAAATAGTGGAGGAAGTGAAAAAAAAATCGTTTTTGGACGAACCAAAGGGTTTTTTTTTTTCTCTACCTTAGCAAAATTTGCACTCAATGTTATATTTATATTTTGTCCCGTGTCCATTCATGCTAATTTTACATACTATAATAACATTAAATGTACAAAAACAAACAGTGTTACATACCCAAGGAACTACTTGACATGTTGGTACCAAATATGAATGGAATCGACCACTTACAACAGAGTTACAGCACAAAGAAAACGGCAGATTCGCGGCGCTTGCTGAGTAAGAATGCTGAGTGGCGAAATGTGGCATGTTACCGGCTTCTTATCTCGCTATGCAGCCACCTCCGCTGATTAAGATAATCAATTGAGTGTTACTCAGTTATATAGGAAAAATAATTTAAGGGTTTAATTTCATTTTTTTACATGTCATTTTTCTGCATTTGTCCTCCTAAATATGGATTTTAGACCACTTGTGCGGCGGTTTATCGAATACCATGCCAGCAGTGGCAGTTTAAATCCAGCAGAGCGCGATGGTTTTTAAAGCGACTATTTCGTTTATATGACGTCATTCCATTTTCGGCCATTGAAGTGTAATGAAATTTTGATTTCCAACCAATCACAGTCATATATCGCGATAATTTCTGCAGTTCCATTTATCACTATCAATTTATCGCATGGTCGTTCTTTTGTTTAGTCAGTATCGCCTACTGTTTCCACGTAAATCGATGAGCATGAATCCTACTTCCACATCTACATCTTCATCTTCTAATTCCATGTCCATTGCATCTAAAGAAAATGACACTCCTTCATAAAAATTGTTCATTTAATTAATGTATTAATCAGATTATTTGTAATAATTATACTATAAAATGTTTAAATTAAATTATGATTTCAACAAATAATGAAAAAGTATTTCTGTTATAATAACAAGAGGAAAGTGCAGTACATGTAAGTAACATTTTTAAACCTGTATTCCGTTTTTCTCAATTGGCATTACTGAATATCATCCAATTTCTTTATTGCAGTAATCGTTATTCATCTATTTCGACTTCACAATGTCTGAATAGGTTAAGTATTCATAAATATACAATATTATTAATATTTAGTGACTGAATTTTAGGGATATATTATTTAAATTTTTATTTTATTCACGAAATAATCGTGATAAATATCACCCGAAGTCTGAGATTTCCAAAATAAATCCACTCGCTTCGCTCGTGGATTTATTGGCAAATCTCAGAAATCTTGTGACAGTACTATAGATAAAATAGCATGGTTTCCTCCGTAAAATAGAGTAAATAGAATTCAAATAATAAATACATACAAAATAATAACACTTTTCGTACACTACTATAATTTAATTTGTAATTTTAACAGGTCTAAGTACTACAACTTATTTAAATAATACTTTGCATCGCTTTGTTTGTTTTTATTATTTTGAAAAAATGGAAATACTGAAAAATACTGTACTGGATTGTACAAAATAATGAAATACGGAATAAAATACTATGTTGTAGTAATTAAACTGCATAGAATGCTCACAATTATTAATAACTTTCGTTGAAACATTCTGTAACTATTTTTTTTTAAATGGAAATACTGAAAAATACTGTACTGGATTGTACAAAATAATGAAATACGGAATAAAATACTATGTTGTAGTAATTAAACTGCATAGAATGCTCACAGTTATTAATAACTTTCGTTGAAACATTCTGTAACTATTTTTTTTTTAAATGGAAATACTGAAAAATACTGTACTGGATTGTACAAAATAATGAAATACGGAATAAAATACTATGTTGTAGTAATTAAACTGCATAGAATGCTCACAGTTATTAATAACTTTCGTTGAAACATTCTGTAACTATTTTTCTGCTTCTCTTTTACATAATACTGCATCTGTAAATCATTCTCAGTTCTTCCTCAACCAAACCAAATTCATGGCACACATCAGGTTCCTTTTTACCACCCGTGATTTGTTTTATAACTAACTTTATTTTCAATTTTTTTAACTTTTCTTCTCTTCGCACCTTGCTCCATTGCATTGTAACACCTGTTTGCAAACTGTCTGAAGCTAGTCTAAACCAGACCCGTGCACGATAGCGTTCTACGGGCAAACAGCAGCAAGAGCGCTCGCGTGGCAAGTTCCAGGGTTGCTTCGTGTGATGTCTGCTTCCATGAGACCAGTGGAGTTACCGTTACATTACCTACAGAGAAAGAATATGTCTGAACCAAGTCCAAGCGATATTAAACTGGGTCAGAGGACATACAGGAATCAGAGGCAATGAACGAGCCGACTATCTAGCAAAGGTAGCTGCCAGTTATAAAAGTACTATAGCCTACAACTCCATCCCTACGTCTCGAGCTAAGCAACTTCTGGAAAATTACTACATAAACATTTGGAATGCAACTTACATCAACGCCGAGGTAGCACATCACACCAAACAGTTTATCCCCTCTATCCACCACAGGCTCTCTATATCCCTATGGCCTAATTACATTATCACCCAATTCCTGACCAACCACGGTTGTTTCCGTACATATCTTCACAGGATCAACAAGACACCATCTCCCCTATGTAACTGCCCAGAAAAGTCACCTCAGAGAGCAAGACACCTTCTGACAGAATGCTCCTTGTACTCAAGAGACCGGCCTCGTGTTCTAACAACCCAAACGCTGCCCCAGATACTGAAGTTCCACGTCAACACTGTCGCTGTCACAAACTTCATCAGCAACATCTTCCGCACACTTCAAGAATAGACTCTAAACAATAAAATTGTAGTCACCACTAATGTAAATATCTTGTGATATGCCTATGGCAAAACACAGGTTGTAAAATAGCACGTAAATAAAAAAAAAGTCCAAGCGATATGCATAGAATTACCACGCGTACTTTCAAGTGTGATTGGGAAGAAATGTTCTTTATTGAATTTTAAGGAATTTCGAAATTTTTAATATATGCGAAGACATTAAATCAGTTGATGAAATTCAATCTTCAGAGACATTACTCCGTATATCACAGTAAACAATATTATGACTATGAAAGTCAATAGCAAACGAAATTAATAAATGAACTCCAAGAGCACTGCTATCAAGATTAGCTTAAATTAATTCCTTGGGGCGACAATAGGTCACAGCGATTATGAGTGAAATTACCACATGAAAAAAAATAAATTGAGATATTATATTATATTATATTATATTATATTATATTATATTATATTATATTATATTATATTATATTATATTATATTATATCAAGAGGTGCAGGGACTAGCCACACAAGGAAGTGTTCGGCGAATTGATATCATTGCCATTAAGAACAACTCGGCATACATTCTCGATCCCACCATCAGATTTGAGACACATGCAGATCAACCGCATGAGGTGGACAGTGAAAAGAAATGGATCTATGAACCAACAATCCCGTTCTATAAAGATAAATATAGCCTGTCCCACATTGATGTAATAGGTCTGATGGTGGGAGCACGAGGTACCATACCCGCCTTCTTTGCCAACAAATGTAAAAACCTGGGGCTAACACACAGCATTGTGAAGGAAATAGCCATTAGTGCCCTCAAAGGATCGGTGCAGATATTGAGAAATCACTTGTATGGGAGTGATAATGGAAATTTCAAGTTATCTTAACCGATGGCTGTTGATTGGTTTAGATATCAATGCCAATAAATCCGTATTTTTCTCGCGGTATATGGCATTCAAATCATTCTAACCTATCTGACGATATTTTTTTCCCCCTTTCTTAACTGTAAATGAGCACAAACGCTATTTAAGTGTAAATTTTTCTGACATTTTGTATATTCGATTCCCTAACCGTTTCAAATGTATATCATTTTACCTTTTAGGTGTGTTTCCAAATTATATGTAATACGCTTTGTCAAATCTGGCAACCTTTTCATAAGGGAAGCTAAATTTATATTATATTATATTATATTATATTATATTATATTATATTATATTATATTATATTATATTATATTATATTATATTATGTTGTGTTGTGTTATGCTATTTTAATATTATTATTATTATTATTATTATTATTATTATTATTATTATTATTATTATTATTATTATTATTATTATTATTACAAACGTGTTATTTACAGTTGTAATTCCAGTATTGTCACACTAGATGAATCGTGAATTGCAGAAACCGTACGTCACAATTCTTCTCAAATTAAGTTTTTCATATGGTTGTAATATTCATACATAGGCTTTGCAAGTGGTGCAGAAATCTCACACGTCCGTGCTCAGTGTACATTTCACAGCGGCAATAAGTTACAGTGAATTGCAGAAAATTAAAGGAACACGAGAAATGTGCTATATGGCATTATTTTGGAACTAAAGAAATGTTCAATTTGCTCTTCTTTGATTTTTTACAGGATTAAAGAAATTTTAAGAATGAAATAAGCTACTCACATAATTTTGATTTTTGTATGTTTGTATAATTTTTTCAATTTCTTGGCTGAAATATATATTTAAATTTCTTTATAAGGTAAAAAATTTCTTCTTAGTCTTCTTCACCGAAAAATAATTGTTTTAAAGAAATAAAATGGCTATTACTAGCCTTGGATTGCAGAAACCTTACGAAACCTCGTACATGTCCAGGCAATTCAGACTTTTTCTCAGAAAATATTAAAGAAAAAAATTGAAGTTCATATACGTTAAACACTAGAATTTATTTTGCTTTAATAAATAAATTGTCACTTGAAAATACTACCAAAAGCTTTCGAAGACAATTTTTGTGCCTCCTGAAAAATTTACTCAATTGGACATGAGGGATTGTGCAATTCACGATTCAGATTTCCACGATTTTTACTCGAGTGTCACTCGCACAGTGCAAGGGATCGGATCCCTTCTCTTGCGAGGACTGCGGCAGTCTTACTTGATGAGCAAGCTTTTAACATCTTCGGCTGTTCTGTTACGCTTAGGTTAAATCCATTTTCGGCTTTCCCCTTCCAAATTCTTTAAAGTTCCTTCAGTGGAACAGCGAAACTCGGAGTGAGGCAAATGGTCAACAATCATGGAGCTCAAATGTTCAGTTCTTCTCACTCCAAACTCACTTGCAAGGACGCGTTTTCGAATACAATTTAATTGTTTCTCCTCCCATTTCTCCATTGACATTGACTTCCACGATACATTTACCTAAGAATCATTCCACGTCAAACCGGACAAATTTAAAGGAAATTTAACCTTGATGTTTTTTATTTCTGTCAAACTTTTTTATTCGATTGAAAGAACAAAAATAAAGTATACGTATAATTTTATTTTCATAAAACTTGATTCTTTCGAAAAGTATTTAAATTTAAAATTTGTGTAATAGCGTGCGCACTGTTATATATAAACGGTAATATCTCCGTTACTAATTAACGCAATTTATTCAAATTGGGCTCATATTAAAACTCATAACATATACTTTTAGCACATCTGGCCTTCAATTACATACAAATTTATGTTGTATTTTTTTCTCGAAAATATATTTTTAAAATGCCTTTTTTTTTAAGTTCGGAAACTTTTTTCGAAATATAAAAAATATCACTGCATTCCTTAGTTTCTCAACTATATGCGTACAGAATTTCAGAATGGGATATACATAAATGAATTTGCAATAAATTAACTTACCCAGCCGGGCGCACGCTGTTGAGTAGGAGCGTCACTGCAAGACCGCGTCGCTATGTATGGATACGTGTGTACACACAGTGTCAGTATGTTATACACCATAAAGTCGACTTACGAAATATTTAAACACTTTTGGAGCACAATTATTAACGTAAAATTCCACAAAACTAACTTAAAACACACAAAAACAAGTCAACCGGATTGGATAACTGAAACATACTTTTAAGCAACTCAGATAAATAGACGTTTACTTTCGTGGGACAAAGAATAATCTTTAACTAGTGTTTCAGATTTTGAGACCGGTATGAAAGCATGTAGTGCTCTTGTGTCACTTACTGCTTTTGCCCTCTCATATCGAGACTGCAGTAAGTCACATTCATTTTTATGTTCATCATTGGTGAACAATAGAAAATGAATTCCACTAATATTCTTTTCAGTCCACTCAAACAATTTTCTTGGTGTCGTAATGGGGTCCTGATGTGGCTGAAAACTTACTGTTGTTGCTAGTCTTTTAGTGGTGCCGCCAGTCCCATCACAAGGGCTCTTCCCATGTGAAGTTCAAAAAAAAAAGCCATTCAGCACTTACGCCAAAATCTTCTTCGTGAAAACACAGATATACAATTTTTTTTCGGTTTTTGTATTGGGCACTAGCCCCATCAGAAAAATAAATAACTCTTTTTATATTTCCTGTTTCGTTCTTCAGAAACCGTATTAATTGTCGTTCGAAAAGTTGGACAGCATTTGTTACGTGTTTAAGACACTCTGAAATTGGTACAAAGTTTTTATGTTTTAATTCACTTCTGTCTTTAAAATAAATTACAAAGGGATGGAGTGTGACCTGACTTTTATTCCAATGAACACCCTGTACTAAGTCTTGAATCACGCAGGCATAATTTTCGGAAGTCACAAATTACAAAGCGTTCACCGTCCTGGAGAGCTTCTTTCTTTTCCACCAGAAACGCAGCTTGCTGCTATACAATTGCGTGAAGAGCTAGCGCTTCTAACTTGGCCGAAAGTTTATCTAAAATTCTTCTACTAAAGAGTGCAACATTTCTAAATTAGTTGGGTCAATAGTTACACATTGTTTGTAATTGGCTACATCTATCATTTCTGTTTAAAATGCTTCCTGTAAATACTGAATTAAGTCTGCTGTTGATGGACAATTTTTACACTTTCTGAAATAACAATCAGGGGATGCAGGGTTACATACAATCTGTGAAATCAGATCTTTGTAATTTCTCAGTGGCAGTTCTAGAGTGGCTGTCAATTTCGCCAGGTTTCCACCATCAATTAACAACTTTACATTCTCAATCTCATGATAAGCACATAGACAAAGTGTTCCCTAATTTTACTGTATGACCAGTCCTCAAATATAGTTTAAATATGAATTTTAAGTTTTCTGTGAATGGTGTTCCTGAAACACTCTGCTGGCTTATTCATTATGTCACTGCTACTCTTCTCATCTAGTGTTGTTTCTACTTCCTTTTTCTCAACGCGAAAAATATTTTCCTTAAGCGTTTGTTTTATTTTCTGATATTTCTGTTGGGGCTACCTCTTCTGCGATAATTTCTTCTTCTTAATTGGTGTTTCCCCCATTGACATCAAACTTCCATTCTTATCAATGTCCGTCACTGACACCTCTGAATTACTTGACGCACTACATTTATCAGTTTCCGAATTGTCTGTTGTTTCTTGTTCAATGTTCTGGACACTAGAACCGGCTAAGATATCAACACTGCTGGTTTGAACGGCACTTGATTCACCAACATCTGACATTAACGCAATTTTCTTAGGACAATTTTCACAAATCCTAAGATTGTATGACAACTTAATGTGGTGCATGTTCAATTTTTTAAGCATGTTGAAAGTCACGCACCTTAATTTCCCTTTCTTAAACCTACGACTGTGTTTCCTTATTTTGAAAGGATTAAAACACTGATAATGTCTAGGTTGTATTACATTACTTACTGTGATTAGGCTACACACTAATTGCACCAACTAAAAACAATAACAGGAACTACGTCACACACACTCACAGTAATATTATACTACTATGTTATTAATGCCGGAACGTTTGAAAATCTCGGAACAAACTGAAGAGAATTCATTCTGCCTTGGACCTAGTTTAAGTATTATATATCCCAGCTAAGCTTCTGCAGACGTAAACAAAGATGAGGGCAGTCGCCAGTGTGGTGATAACAGACAAAGGCAGCAATTGACAGTTTATCACAGGATAGGCAGTTTAATGGTGTGGCGGCGCTGCAAGGGATTCTGTGCGCGTATTTGTTTAGTATTTTTTTTCTCAGTCATTTATTACTTTCCCACTATGAAATTTGGCATACTTACGGATAATTAAATGGAGAACACGGTGATAACTTAAAAATGGTATTCTAAGTGTCCGAACATTACGAATATAAAGATTTATATAATTATTATGGCATAAAGTACTGTGAATACATAAAAATGGAAAGTGAATATACACAGGCTAAAAGCCATATATTTAACCTTCCAAAAGAGACTAACCTCGATTTCATACGATACACGTAATGGGAGAAACGAATATTTATATATGTCAATGTGTGTAATCTTTCAATAATTTTGATGCTGTATATATCTCAAAATAATCAGACTTGGGGCCAACAAAAAAATATGGGTCCCTTAATTTTACCCTTAGAAAGCATAAAAAAAATTTCAAACAATTCTAAAAATATGAGGTCAAAAATGTGTCCGGTCTGACGTGGAATGACTCCTAAATAAAAGCGAGAGTTTTGAAATTTCACGTACTCACAGAGAGGTCTTCTTTAAAAAGTAAACTAAACGTTGATACTGAAGCTTGAAAACTTATCGTTAAATACATACATTCACAGTACGTTTACATAGACATAACGTTCTGACGGAAAATAACGTTGTTAGCTCTAAATTTCTGTGTTTCAGTTTACCTCTAAACAAAGTGAAAGCAGATCACAAGAGAGCACTGAGAATAATTCTGTGATCATATCTTCAGGAGTGTATTCCCCCTTTAAAATTACAAGGAAACGTACAGGACTTTAGAAACTGGTTTCGATAACACAATAAGCACTCATAATTCATGAAAGAGAATGGAGATAAAAATGCTTTTCACAAAACGTTATGCAATCCATTTCTCTGCAAAATCAATTTCATTAATGGAATGTATCACTAATTAAAATCCGCCAGAATTAGCTATTTCTTATGTAAACGTTCCATATGTAGATGAAATTATTGAGGATCATCAGTGTGGTTTTAGGCGTAATAGATCAACTACTGACCAGATAATTTGTATTCGACAGATAATGGAGAAAAAATGGGAGTATAAGGGTACAGTGCATCAGTTATTCATAGATTTCAAAAAGGCATATGACTCGGTTAAGAGAGAAGTTTTATATGATATTCTTATTGAATTTGGTATTCCCAAGAAACTAGTTCGAATAATTAAAATGTGTCTCGGTGAAACTTACAACAGGAGTCCATATAAGCCAGATTCTGTCAGATGCTTTTCCAATTCACTGTGGACTAAAGCAAGGAGATGCACTATCACCTTTACTTTTTAACTTTGCTCTAGAGTATGTCATTAGGAAAGTCCAGGATAACAGAGAGGGTTTGGAATTGAACGGGTTACATCAGCTGCTTGTCTATGCGGATGACGTGAATATGTTAGGAGAAAATCCACAAACGATTAGGGAAAGCACGGGAATTTTACTGGAAGCAAGTAATGAGATAGGTTTGGAAGTAAATCCCGAAAAGACAAAGTATATGATTATGTCTCGTGACGAGAATATTGTACGAAATGAAAATATAAAAATTGGAAATTTATCTTTTGAAGAGGTGGAGAAGTTCAAATATCTTGGAGGAACAGTAACAAATATAAATGTTACTCGGGAGGAAATTAAACACAGAATAAATATGGGAAATGCCTGTTATTATTCGGTTGAGAAGCTTTTATCATCCAGTCTGCTGTCAAAAAATCTGAAAGTTAGAATTTATAAAACAGTTATTTTACCGGTTGTTCTTTATGGTTGTGAAACTTTGACTCTCACTTTCAGAGAGGAACATAGGTTAAGGGTGTTTGAGAATAAGGTGCTTAGGAAAATATTTGGGGCTAAGAGGGATGAAGTTACAGGAGAATGGAGAAAGTTACACAACACAGAACTTCACGCATTGTATTCTTTACCTGACATAATTAGGAACATTAAATCCAGACGTTTGAGATGGGCAGGGCATGTAGCACGTATGGGCGAATCCAGAAATGCATATAGAGTGTTAGTTGGGAGGCCGGAGGGAAAAAGACCTTTAGGGAGGCCGAGACGTAGATGAGAAGATAATATTAAAATGGATTTGAGGGAGGTGAGATATGATGATAGAGAATGGATTAATCTTGCTCAGGATAGGGACCAATGGCGGGCTTATGTGAGGGCGGCAATGAACCTCCGGGTCTCTTAAAAACCAGTAAGTAAGTAAGTTATGTAAACGTACTTCATTGTGAATGCTAGCTTTCATACTTATATTACTGATAAAATCTTAGTATTGCTTTCTGCGGGAGGGAATTGACGCTGTGGCCCTTGTAGTAGATAAATTACACGTAAAAACCCTGTCCCTTGTAGAGGGCTCCATGCAAATTTTGTCGTCCATTTCTCGCCCACGTTAAATTTTGACTCTGAATAATCTCTACAATTGAAAGCTACAGTCTGTTACTGATGAAATCCTAAGCATGGTTTCCTCCGCGAGGGAATTAAAGCTGTATATCTAGTAGTAGACTAATGACACGCAAAACCCCTCTCCCTCATAGAGAACTCCAGACAAATTTTGATGCTGAATAACCTCTGCAGAGGAAAGCTTATTACTGACTATTACACTTTTACTACGTTATACTACTTTTGACCCAATAAAACGGCACGAAAGGGCGTCTTTCAATCAATCATGGCTGCTTATCGCACAATTTTATCGCTTCCCTAGCATTTGTTTCTTTTTATCACTACCTTAGCATTTGTTTCTTTGTTTGCCAACATTTCAAACAGCAAATTCTTTACGGTACTATAAAACATGCTTTGCGATCGTAATTTGTTTCCCGCAGAGATAGCCGACTGAAAATGGCGGCTCCGTTCAAACATTTTGGTGAAGGTAACATTGGTGAAATAGAATTTTAGTAAATCAATTAATATCTATGTTATTTTATTAGAGTACTTTATTTCTTCTACTCTTTATATACTTTCTTTTGTTTTATCACCTCCCTACCATCTGTTTCTTTGTTTGCCAACATTTCAAACTGCAAATTCTTTACAGTACTATAAAACATGCTTTGCGATCGTCATTTGTTTGCAGCATTGACAGTGAACTGAAAATGACGGCTCCGTTCAAAGGTTTTGTTGAAGCTAACATTGGTGACATAGAATTTTCAGTAAGTCAATATTTCATTGTATTAGAGTACTTTATTTCTACTAATCTTTCTTCTAATCGTGTAATAGTCATTTAAATCCCAAACGAGTTTTGATTCTCTGGATAAATCAAAACCTCTAGTGAGTTTACTGTTGATAAAATCCTAAGCATGGCTTCCTCCGCGAAGAAATTAAAACTATGTCCCTTGTAGTGGGTTACTGGCACGTAATAACTAGAGTCCGGATTTTTATGTAATTACATATTTTACCCTCCTCTTATGTAGCCTATCTGTCTGAAAACTCAAAATATTGACGAATTAGAATACAAAGACCATTATATTTAATTTTAATACTACAACTCGAAATGTTGGCGAATTAGACTACAAAGATTTAATTTTAACACTACAGTAGAACCTCTATTATCCGTGGTAATGAAGGGGATGAACTAGACGGTTAATCGAAAAAATCGGATAATCCGTACCATAAAATATTTTCGTAAATTAAGTGAATAAAAGCTGAAGTTTCTTAATTTCCTCCGTGATCTTATGTTTAAGATGCTACGTAGTGGATCAGAAGTTCACTGAATTAAGTTCAGTTGTCAACGGCGTGCTTTTAAGGGACAAGGAAACTCCTTGTAATGGCTATCAGCGGAAATATAGGAAAGTAGGCCTAGAGGTCTCATGTTGTAGATTTACATACTCTATACACTTTATCCTTGATTTTTATTAAATCGCGCACAGTTGTAACACCAGTCTCATATTCTGATGCGAGATGAGCCACAGTTTCTCTTTCCCTAAATCACTCAATTATTTGCATTTTTTTTTCGATACTTATCACAAAACGTTTTCTTTTGACACTCATGGAAAATTATAGAAGTTGTAAAGTACGGCAACTCGAACAGTAGACCAAGCTGGATAAGTGTTAAGGTATGCAGTAAGACACTCTAGAAAAAATATGTACTAATTTTTTTTAGTAGGTTATTTTATGACGTTTTATCAACATGTAAGGTTATTTAGCGTCTGAATGAGATGAAGGTGATAATGCCGGTGAAATGAGTCCGGGGTCCAGCACCGAAAGTTACCCAGCATTTGCTCGTATTGGGTTGAGGGAAAACCCCGGAAAAAAACCTCAACCAGGTAACTTGCCCAGAGCGGGAATTGAACCCGGGCCACCTGGTCTCGCGGCCAGACGCGCTGACCGTTACCCCACAGGTGTGGACAATATGTACTAATATAACGTAGAGTAGTACTTAATATATGTTTCTGTGGCAAAAAAAAGAGTGAGAGAAAGATAGTCGGATAATCCGTCAATCGGTTAATAGGGTGTCGGATAATCGGGGTTCTATTGTATATTTTCTTACATATTACTATTTTAAGGTAATTACATGTTTCTAAATAAAATTAACACATCCATACCAAATGTGGTTTAATTACATGCCAATATTTCAGCACACAAAAAAGAACAACCACTCAGGTATTAACTGGTTTTTACTTCCCTCCCAGTTTTGCCTCTTGAACTTTGTTTTCAACTCTGGAAAAACCAAAGACTTTGTAGATGATTGACTAGTCTCGTTGCATAATGACCTCATGTCACTCCACCGCTTGAAGGCAGCTCAACTTTGATCTTTGTTTTTGTTAGTTAGTGTTTAAAGAGAAGTCAGAACTTTATTCTTAAAAGCCAAAGTAGTCTTGTTCAAAGACCAACACGGGTTCAAGAAAGGTTTTGCTTGTGGAACACAAACTGTCTTATACGTGGATCTGGTGGACGAGGTAGATAAAGGTGGGAGGGTGCCTGCTGTTATTACTGATTTCGATGAGGATTTTGATGTAGTAACGCATGACATAGTTGGAAATATTACCGGTAGTTAAAGGGATGGTACGGGTATTAGAAACCGTTCCATCGTAGTTGAAGCATACAGGTTTTGTGGACGGCAGCACGTGGAAATCTTACAGAGTAAACGCATTTTCATCCACAGCGTATCCAAGGTCATGCTTCAACCACAGTGGAACCAGCGAATAGGGATTATAAAGAATGGACACTGAGCGAATTTTCCTGTGTTTTGTTTCTCTGTGCGCCAGCGTTTAGTTCTACTTTCAAGCGATAGAGGTTAGTGTAATCGAGCATACGCTAAGATAATAATTGAGATTAGAGTTGAGACACAGGGTTCAAACATCGCCTACCTTATTGCATAATCCAGTAACGCTTTGCTTCAAATAAATTCAAGTTAACACCTTTTCCTTATTTCTCAGTGACAAACTAGTTGTAATAATATTTTTTTTATATTTCAGATATAATAAATTATATTCTAAAATAATATAATACATTATAAAATTATGTATCAAATTCGTTTAATGTTTGTACATAATACAGGGACATCATTTTATTTTTACTAACATTTCTAATATTAACCTGGCTATACCTTTGGATTAAAGTTTCAAAACCGGAAACACCGTTTTCTACTTCCTTCCACTGGAGTTCGATAATACTGGCGTAAGATACAAACAAATCACTTTACTAGGTATAGGAGGGAAGAAAAGTAGTTCATCAATTTACGTAAAGCAGGAAATATCGCGATTTTTAGTTTGATAATTTTCATTAGGTTTTTCTTTAATCAAAATACAGTACAGTATTAACAATAAATGTTTTTACTCCATTCGGACGTATTCATTATGCAATGTAGCCTACATTATACTGTCTACAGCACATTAGCGTACAATATAGAGAATGAAGTTAAATTGAAAAATAAACATAATATGGATATTTAAACACATTTTTGAAAATGGTGGCCGTTCATTTCGATACAGGCTTCAGTTCTAATTTGCATATTATCGCACTTTAGACTACTGTGCCTAATTCAAATTACCAGTTTCGTCCTTCGTACTAGTAACTCATGTTAAAATAATTCTGTACCTACTCTATAAAAGAGGACTTTACGTACCGTAAATTCAATCTTCACTTCTGCCTGATCCGAAAAGATAAAACTACTCAGACATTCTATCTACTATCCGTCCAAGTGGTTTTGTCACAGGGTCGTAGAAAGGATGGAAATCACGTGACAATTAATTAACGAGGACCTTTTATTTATTTTAAACAGTTTTATAATATTACGTAGACGTCCAATTCCTAACAGAAATTAATGTTTTCAGAAAAGAGCTAAGATTGCCCAACTACTACCCTTTACAGAGAGACGAACAGAAGCCGTTGGGGGGAACCGGGATGTGTGGGCTAGGCAAACGGATGACAGTACCTGTACGAGAATATGATTCAATATATTGAAACCGAACATATTTCTGGAAAGTACTATACTCAGTAATTCAGTATTGTTTGTGTTTACTATGACCGTAAGGCGACTTTGACTGTATACGCTTGGTTCTGTGTGGAGAACGGTTCGAAGTTCACTAGTAGAAGGGGTAGGAGTAAAGTACATTCAAAAACTCAGGTTCAATAAAAATTGAAGTAAAAATAAAATGATGTTCCTGTATAATATAGGTATATGGTTTTACTTCTCATAAGAGTTTTGTTTTTCCATTTTCAGTGCTATCAAATCATTACATATTATAATTGTTGTTGGGGTCAACGTCTCAACTCTCATTATAAAGGAACTCTAGAGTCTAGACATTACAGTTAATGACGGATTTATTATTTTATGGATCCAATTTATTTTATTTAAGTACATAATGTACCTACATGTATTAATTATATGTGTTATATTTCCGCTGTGTCGACTGCTAGCTGGTGTGATGTCAGCGCCAACTCTAGAGAGAAAGCAGAATCTCACGCTCTAGCTGGCTTGAAGGTCATTGAAATCAGTCCGGCTACATCAAAGGTACCGACGCGAAGTGTCCATTCTTTATAATCCCTATTCGCTGGTGGAACGGCTTCTAATACTAGTGAGAGACTACAGCCACTAATCGCGATCGTGGTTTTAGTGTGTCACCGTCCCGATCGCGATCAGAAGCTTAATCCTGCTTCCAGAACTAGATAATCGCGCTGAGGCACGGTCCAGTGGACGAAAGTAACATTTTAGTAGGCCTAATCTTTGGTTTAGAATCACCTTGATTTATATTAGGCCTATTTAGGAAGTCGTGATAGCTTCTGCTGTGGAATTGTGTTACCCCTTCCATTGTATTATATGAAAGAGAAACGAAAATGAATGGGTAGAAAATGACATTTGGCTACTATTAGAGGTATTAAAGAAATTTAATGCAGAGAAATAAATATATTAATATTTGAATGTGAGAGCCGTTTTTCCAAAACTCGCTTTCTGCAGAAATGGGTGAAATTCAGTTATATGTATATGGATTATACCATTTGAAGGTACTGGCTTTCATATTCTGCAACTTGTTTTAGCCTAAAAACCTGAGAAAGTTCGATCGTTTTTCCAAAACTCGCTTTCTGCTACGAAATTGATAAAATAAAACTTGCTTTCTACATTCATTTAGAGAGATGGATACAGTTTCAAGAATGAAAAATGTCGACCATGTAAGCAAAGAAACGATTCTAGATGTAGCAAAATTAATGAAATTTATTGAAATGGCGGATGATGCCAAGTCGTTCTATGAAGAGGTACTAAAAGGAAATCATACAAAAGACTGCCTCAATGTAAGTGATGTGATGGAAAGTATGGATGTAGGGGAAACATACTAAGACTCTTAAATAACTTAGTTCATCATTCAGTGTAATAAACTGATTTATATTGATTTTGAAAAAGTAATGTTCCTAACAACATCGTTTTCCGTAAATATTATGTTTAATTCATGTCTTAATGGTGTATTGTCATTGTTATTTTTTTGTTTGTTTCTTTCATTTGTGATTTCTTAAATAATATTTTTCATTTCAGAGTATTATGGAAAAGGCGAGTTTTGAAAAAAAACTCCAGTTTTTTGCACGTAATGTTACAGTAGATAAATTTAAATTGTACTTTTAATTTCTGCATGTCTCAAAAGGTGTCTAAAGAATAAAGGACATGGAACAAAGTTCGAAAAATTTTCATAAAAGTTTAACTCTGTAATCAGTTTTTTTTTGAGTCTCCTGAAAAATTGTAATTTTGCAAAAAGCGAGTTTTGGAAAAACGGTCCTCATATGTATATATCTTATTATTCGTTTAATTAAATTTAGGAATATACAGTAATTTTACTTTTCTGTATTAACATGGAACGTTTATGTGGACATCTATTCGGGAAAAACGTTCGTCACCATTTCTGTAACACTCCACGCGTCTCTTGTGCATTAGTGGGAGTACGCCGATACAACTTGCAACAAAGCGTTGTTTCTTAGTGGCAGCGGATCGATGCAACCCGCAACATAACATTAGGCCTATTGGAAAAATAAATGAAGTTTGAATTTCATCGTAATTAGGGCCTATCTGTATTACATTCAAGATATTACCAGCAGTGGCGTAGCGTCAATGCAAGCTAAAAAGCTCAGCTTCCCCAGTTAATAATAATTTTATAATAAACCTGCAGTTTACGAACAAAATTATTTATTAATTTTAATAGAATTTATATTTATGCGTTAAATATTGTGATGCGGCAGCTTAAGATGATTTGTGATGCAGCGGTAAACAAGAAGCCTGCACACACGAGCTTCCAAGCAGACTGGTTTCTTTCACTCATTCTTCTGTGTAACCCACCCAGCAGATTTTCCATCCCTTTCTAACTAAACTACCCTGGTCGCAAGGCTCGCAAGAAGCTAGCTTTTACATTGAAAATAATTTCGTTTCCGAGTTGTCCCTTTCGTGAGTTGTGTTCAGTTGAAGTGTTAGTTGCATTGTGGCTGATATAAATAATCAGTGAAATAACAGTTCCTGACACCAATTTACTTGAATTTTTTAGGACAATTCTATTATCAAGACTGACTTACGAACAAAAGTGTGATTTAGAAAACAAATGACCTACTCCCTTGCTGTCAATGAAGGACACAACCAAAACACAGACTCATACTTACGTAATGATACTAATACTGTATATATTGACCGTTAATATTGTGATTTCTATAAGTATGACAGGGAGTGAGCTAATGTTATACTATACGTGTCTGTTTGTTAGAGATATGTGTAAACCGTGAATCATATTTTACTACGTACCATTTGAGGTCATATCTTATTGGTGTTACTTACAAGATTCCAACCAATCTTCGGACTACTGACTCGACATTGAGTATTATTTATTTTAACCCGTAAGTGGTGAGGTATTTTTCTAGTCACGTAACTGGTGAGGTGGGGATTGCACTTACCCCAACTTAGAAACTTGTATCGTAGCACTCAGATAATCAAACTGAATTTTTAATTTATATAATCAAGTACTTTTATTAGTTTTAACTAGGTTTTCTTCAAAATTAGGGAAGCAGGCAGCATAATAATAATAATAATAATAATAATAATAATAATAATAATAATAATAATAATAATAATAATGTTTTATTTTCGCTGGCAGAGTTAAGGCCATAAGGCCTTCTCTTCCACTCAACCAGCCTTAATCAATACAATACATAAATTTAAATTACAAATATTTTCATTACACTTAAAAGGTTCTCCAGCAATAATCTTCACTACACATTTATTTAAATTTAGATAAATCTATAAGGTAAAGTAGTAACTTAATTTATGAGCTAATTTAATTCAATGAATTATAATTAATTTAATATTTGAGATAGTAAAATGATGAAAATTAATTTAATATAAGCTTACTAGGACTATGTTACAGGGAGAATATATATATTTCTATTTCTATAATGAGAATATTAATGTAATTGCCATTAGAGGTTTTGTAAATCTATTTAGAGAAATTAAAGATAATAATAATAAGAATGGACAGATGTTAGTTTCATTATAAGTAACAAATATTAATCAGCAATTCATCTGTTAAGTAAGAATTTATGTAATTTTGACCTAAATGAAGCTATTGTCCAACAACAACCCCTTATATCACTCGGAAGCGAGTTCCAATTTCTAGCAACTGAAACTGTACAGGATGAAGAATATAAAGATGTCTTGTGGTAGGGTATAATGAGTAAATTGTTATAATGAGATCTTGTACTTAGCTGATGATATGCGGATAAATTTTGAAAACGAGAAGCCAAATATATTGGGGTAGCGGTGCGCAGGATTTGAAATAAGAGAACAAGACAATGCAGGGCTCGTCGATCGCTTAGCCTTAGCCAAGACAGAGTTTGGAAAGACGGGGAAACATGATCATACTTACGAATATTACAAATATAACGGACGCACGCATTATGCACACGTTGTAGCCTGTTGCTCAAATTTGCATTTAGGTTACTTAATATAATATCGCAGTAGTCAAAGTGTGGCATCACGAGTGTTTGTACAAGGATTAATTTTAATTTATCAGGAAGAAAGTTCTTCAGTCGCTTTAATGAGTGAATAATGGAAAATATTTGCATAATAAGCAATGAAAAAAAAAATATATATATATATATATATATATATATATATATATATATATATATATATATATATCTCCGCACATCAACCTGGCGCAGGCTTCTTTTCGTACAATGGCTGGAGTACTCACAGCCACCACCTCACCAATTTACGGGTTAAGACTATATTTTTGCAATACGTTTTCTCATATGTACATGAAAGACAACTTGAGTTAGCTTCCCCTGCTCAAAATTTCATGCTACGCTACTGATTACCAGTGGCTTGAGCAGCCACATTTCACGCAATTATAGCGATTCTACTAATCCCTTTCCTTCCTTTTTAATTCAAAGATTGTTATTCTCCTCCAAGATACTTAAAATACGTAGAATTAAGTTTATATCATTAAATTTAGGTTAGCTTCCTATATTTTAATTCCAACACTACAGTCACCTTCTAAACTATCTACATAATGAAATCAAATTTGCATAGGCTATTTAGATACACGAGTTAAGTTTTTAATATCTTAATTCTAATATTGCTGTCCTCTTCTAATGTGCCTATTTAGAGCTTATTTTAAGATTTTAAAACATAATTTATGTGCTTAAATGTGATTTTTTAGAGTTTAAATATTCCAGGTCTACTCATAAAAGTGAATAAAATCGTTAAATAACTTTGGCGCTACAAGCGTACACAGATGGTCGGACAGAATCACGATATTTAGTGATTATGTATTAAACCTGTTAATGTTGTAATTACTATTAATATTAATATTATGTTATTGTTATATCATATCGTCATCGTTTACAAGTAGTCCTAATGTTATATTTTATAGTTGAGTTCTTTTATTAGTAGGCCTAACCACGATACTAAATTGCTTGTTTTAAAGTTATATATTTATATCTCTTATTGAGGTCTTAGCAAAATATGTATCTAGTAAGCGATATATGCAATGGAGGGGGAAAGGAACTGGCCACCCTAACCCATTATCTCCTGCCTTAGTTTCCTCATGAGTTATGCCGTATTGGTTTCAGTTGTCTTCGGACAGTTGACTAAACAACATATTTCTTTAAATAATTAAATAAATGGTAACAGAAGTCTACAGCCAATTTACACTCAAGTGACTGCGACGCAGAAAGCTTCGCATAACCAGCCTTCTAGTTCATTAATGCAAATGAGGAAGGGAGAATGACTGACTCAACATCGCGTGATGCGTCAGCTATGAATGTTGACCTTGATGAACTTGACAGTGTGCCCAACAGTATGAAGTGTTCTATAGGGAGCATAGGCTAATAAACGTGTTCTAAATCTTACAATAACTTATGTACTCATTAGTCTTTAAGTGGTACGTACATAACGTATTTCACTTTTGATTTACATAGTAGATGATAATTGATAACACAATGTAAAGAAAAAGCCGAAATTTGGATTCGGAAATTTGGCCACATTGTGTGAGATTCCCATTGTTCATTTGCACAGGATGTTGAGTAATACTACTTATACTTCGTTCATGTTCGATCTTGTTCGTCCTTGTTCGCATCCGTTATCGTTTCTTTTGTGTACACAGACCAGTTTGGATGTATAAATTTCCATGTTGTAAGTAGAAGAAAGTTATATTCGATCTGTGTGGTTATTTTGAAACACTGCTGCGGAAACTATTGGAGCACCAGTCTGAACCATTGTCACGTAAGTAATATAAATATCTCTAATTCGTTGCAGTATCCATATCAAAGCATCTTTTTCCATAAAGAAAAACGGAAGTACAAATTTCTCAAAGTTAACGATTTGTGGTCGTAATCTCAAACTTTAGTAAATTAAATTCATAACAGCTTCTAGAAGAAGTTTCCATATCAGTGTCCTAATAATTGACTAGCATGAAGTACGAAGTATAGTGCGCAGCGCAGAACAGAACTCTGAATCGAACTACGTACTGTATGAGGAAAACTGCGTTCCGCAATAATTGAAATAATGCCGAAAAGACTTTAGTATGGTTGCTGGGAGATAGCAAAGTACCAGGTGAACTGTTAACGACTCTAAAATAAACTTAAGCTCACCAAATCAAGATTAGAAAAATTTCTGTATACTTAAAAAAAAAAAACATAATATTTACGTATGACGGATGAATGCAGCCATACTGTTCCATTATGTAACAGTAGATCTAGATGGCACAGGTCAGATACAGATGAGTGTTATTTTGTTCGTGATAGCGGAAGGATCTGAAACTGACATGAGAATCTAATCCCTTATTTTTATATTTACACATTGACTGCCTAAATTAATTTATACTAGAGTATTTCATATAATCCGTTTGAGTTCTCGTTAATAATGTTATTCTTACAATAGACAGTGAAAGTTGTCGCGCATGGAAGTCTGTTATAGACCTATTATTGGACTGTACTTTAGTAACATCGTTTCTACGAAGATAACGTTATTTGCTGATTGATGGAACCACTTAAAATATTGATTCCAATGTAATTGTTAAAAAAAAAATATTCTGTACACAACTGGTACCGGTAAAAAAAAAATACCGGTAATAGAAGTGAGGTTATGTTTTTGCCGAAATCACTGACGACATAGTTCGCTTTCATCCGCAACATTACAACTACTCCATGTTTCGTGTAAAAGTGACATATGTAACGACATCTAACAATATCCAAATGTTAGAGATCATTGCTTTATTCCTATTGCGTTTTGTAAGGATATGTATTTTAATATAACGCAATCTGATATTCAGATAATGAATATTAGAATGATGTTATAAGCATGACCTTTCATAATTCTGTAAAATTTCCAATAGTTATTCTAATCCCGTGAAAATAACTTACATTCCATATGCTATAATGAAATGAAGTGACTTTATAGATTATTTACAACGGTTATACGTGTGATAATTTTTTCTCCTGTTTATATACTTTATGTACTATTGCGTTACCACATTAAGGTACAAATTTATTTGCATCCTTTGGTTCTAGTCGAGTCATACGTATCGTATACGAAAGAGAATAGTGCGGACGTCATTTTCACACCGAAAATAAGGGTCGAAAGTTGCTGTGAAAATGATGATCGGCAGAGAGGTGCGGGCAGGCGGGATCGCTTGAGGAGGTGAAAGGGGTAGGCGGCAGGGAGAGGCAGCACAGCTTATTTCTTACTTATCACAGAGAAAAGACGAGTTTTCCTAAGGTCGAATCAGTGACAGGTTAGGTTAGTTTAGGCTTTTGGTATGCCTTGGAAGAAAAGACGTATTCTTAGATATTGTTAGTATATGCAAATCATACCAAAACCTAAACTAACCTAACCTCTCACTGATTTGACCATAAGAAAACTCTTTTCTTTTTTTTTTCTCTGTGATCAGTAAGGAAACCCACGTAAATGAGATGTGCTGCACCTCATTGCTGCCTAACCCTTTCACCTGGACGAAGCGATCCCGTCTGCCTGCACCTGTCCACCGGCCCCCACTTTCATAGGAGCTTTCACCCTTATTTCGGTGCCAAATTGGTGTCGGCACTCAATTTTTTTTTTCGTTCACGGTACATATGGCTCGACTAGAACTCAAGTACATAAATATATTTGTACCTTAACGTGGTAACGCAATTGTAAAGAAAACGCTCTATTTGAAGGATAGAAAAAATTTGGGGACTCACTTTTTGTGTCGTTATTTTATTATATTGAATGTCAAAACCTAATATTGACACTGTCAATTGTAAGGAGTATCATTTTACGAGGTACTGTAGAAACAATTTTGAAAATAGATTATAGATACAAACATTACCAGTACCGGTATGTTAACTTGTAGACTTTTATTAACTTTAGGTCACTGTATATGTATGAAGTAGTTCGGAGTTACTGAAGGTATTCGTGGTGTCAGTAGGAGGTCTGTAGTAATTCGGTATTTTTATTTATCGACTATAGTACCATCATAAATGGGGTTGAACTTAGCACTATAGGCTGTAATTCCGCGCTATCTCGTAGCCTAAACAATCATATGAATCACTGATTATGTATGGACTATTTCGATGTTAGTGGTACGAGAACGATACCGTACTGTTAGTAATATACAATATTAACTCTTTCACTAATATTTGTGTTGAATTACTATTTAATCTCTTTGTAGTTCCGTCATATTTCTGTCTCAATATTTCGTTAGTGTACTCCAGTATTAAGGAAGAAGGAATAGTCCCATTGAAGCATATTGCATTTGTTCTATCACTCTCCATAAGTCCTTGTTTGCTATATGATAAGGATGGGAGGAGGAGACCTATGATATCTGAGAGATGTGAGGGTTGGGCCTAAATAGGCTAAATACACATTGTATATGTTTCAATGAGTTTTGTCTATGGCATTAGACACATTTTTCAGCAGGGGAATACGAATGTTAAGGTTCTGTTCATATCATTTTGTGCTCTTTTTTTTCAATATTGGCCCAAACTCACGTTGACTTAAGAAGACAGAGCAATTTATTATGAAATGAGCGTACATAGATCTAGTCTTCCGAAATGTATGTTTTTGAAAATCATTATCACATACTGGCACTGGTAAGGGAAAAACTTACTTTCCCTCTTTTTATGAGTGCATTCCGACTTCTGTACACACTGACAATCAATTCCAAAATTGGTAAGTCACCTAAGAGCACATACAGTATATAACAGTGTTGTTTGTACACCTCATATATTATTAAACCGATCTTTGAAATAACTTTAAAATTCAAAATATATCAATAAAACTAAATTCATTATGTTTGATGAGTTAAACACAAACACAGTGACATGAATAAAATTAATTTACATATACCTGTTACTTACATAAAAATTTAAAACTACATATTCCTTGAAACTCATGTAACACTGTTGTTCGTACACTTACCCCACAGACAGAGGATAGTTATACGTTTTAATCAGAGGCGTATACTGGTTAAAGGGTTTGGGCTACTGCTGACCCTATTATTACACAAAATATATCTAACAATTACTTTAATTTTAATTACTATGGTAAAACTAATAATACAAAATTATTACATTATGTTATATTATAAACTTTTTCTTTTGTAATTCCCTTGGGCTACCGCCGGTAGCCCCGGTAGCCCGCAAAATACGCCCCTGGTTTTAATGCATAGTAAACAAGCTTGCAGTGTGCACAGGGTTGTCTTTCAGTGGTCACTTGCTGTTAGTCTGTCATTCAGAATTGTATACAATGGAGCGTCGTTAAGGAGCTGAGTTCCGACTTAAAGAGAGCTATTGGGTGGTATGCATAAAATTGTAGCATTACCTTTTGCTTCGACTGTAGAAGATACTTGAAGCAGAAGTATATACTTCGTTTTGTATGCATAAACCTGATACTACTACTACTACTACAAAGTATGTACTAATTACATGGCGGTAGTATAAACTATCAAGACTATTCGATTATATCGATTATCGACAGTACTTCGGGTTTATCTCCTAAGATTCGTTAGTTTTCGCCTTCCATGCATTTATGTTAATTTCTTTGTGGGAAAATTGATTGTTGTCCTCAAAATCTTGTTAGTATAACAAGAAAAAGGACACTTACGACGCAGTGGGAAGTGTAGACGAGCGAGCATGAGAACAACTACTGTTTGTTAATCCACTAGTAAAATACCTAGCATTATTAAACAAGTCGCAAACTCCGCCGCAAGAAGTGATAAAGAAAAAGTCATCCAGGCTATGAAAGTTGAGGTGGAAGTTTACAGCAAGAAAAAAATGGACGAAAAGCAAATTATGAAAAAAATAAATAACAAGTGAAGTAAAAATCAGATATAAATCAGACAGGCACAAAATGTTAATCAATAAATTTACATGTAATCTAGTTCTTCATGTAAATACATCATAGAATCATTTTGCTAAAAATGTATTATTTTAAGTAACAATAACAAAAATCAAGTGGCAGAATTCCATTTATTTCAAAATCAACATTTGAGTACGTAGTCCATTACAGAAATTTTCCATATAGGTTTTTTTATTTATAAAATCTATATAACTTCTTATAATCACGTTCTGATGATTCTCGTCTTTCCTTGTAGGATTTTCTAGCGCGAATTTGCGTAAATTCTGTCATATTAAACCGTAAAAATGCTTATGCTGAGCTAACAAAGTCTCAAACACGGCAGACCACGATTTTTCTTAGTTTACACTTAGAAGTAGAAGTATATACTACTTGTTATGCATATAAATAGTGGTTTATACTACGAATTCTAGCATAAACTAAACATGGCCTTCCAAATCAACTTTCTGCTACACAGGAAAGACTTTAATATGGGTTTTTATACATAAAGATCTTAGTACTTATTACGAAAACCTTAGCAATAGCATTTACTTCAACTTTATGCAAATGTACAACAATTTCGAAATTATGAAATTTGGAATAACTTGGCAAGAAAAACCAAGCAAAGATTATTAAATGCACGTGACTAGAGATTCACAGTTAATAAGTTGTAAAAATCCAAGAATAAGTGTTCCACAAATTCGAATCATGATTGAAGAGTCTTCAAACACGAAGATCAGTAATCAAACTATCCGGTGTGTGTCGTGGAAAAATGGTTACTGTGATAGAAGACCACAAAAGAGGCCATACATTAGTGACACAAATCAAGCTCGAAAATTGTATTTCGATAAAGAGCATGTTGGTAAGGATGATGAATTTTTGAACAGGGTAATTTGGTCAGATGAGACGGAGATAAATCTTTATGGTTCTGATGGCATTCATAGGATATGGAGAAAGCCCAACACAGATAACAACAGAAACAACACATTACCAATACCTACAGTGAAACACGGGAGTGGATGCATTCTGTTATGGGGATGTATGTCTACAAATGGTGTGGAAAATATTGAGTTCAAAGATGGGATTATGGATTAGTATGGATTTTAAGGCCAAATGTTAGGTAGAGTACACAAAAAATGGGGATGCTACTTGTGTATATGTTCCAACAAGACAATGACAGTAAACATACTGCTCAAATCAATAAGGATTGGCTCATATGGAACATATCCCAAAACATGCGAACACCTCCTCAATCACCAAACTTAAACCTCATCGAATATTTGTTGGAAATTTTGAAAAGGAGTGTGAGAAAGCAGAAGTGTACAACCATAGAAGATTTTAAGGGGTTATGCTACAAGATATTAATTGTTTTTCAAAAGTGTAAATAATCAAAGTGTACAAACAAGAGTGTTAGATGTTTTTGTTTATTTTGTTTTGTTTAATGTATTCAGAAGTTTATATTTTATTTTTTGACTTGAATATATTCCATACTCCATGTGTAATAGTTCCCTCATATGAAAATAAATTAAATTATATATTTTCATAAGATAAATTAGCGTTTTATTTGGAAAATAGAACTGGACAAACAACACTGTTATATACTGTAGAACTGTTCTGTAATACTGCTAGTCTAGTACATGCAGTTTGTGAGTGTGATGTACACCTTTGTTACTTTGAATAGACCATAATGGCTGGTTAAATCATTTCTTGCGTATATTAATGTTCATGTTTAAAAAAAATAATTCAGTGTAGGCTAATAAAAATAAAACTTTTTGTTGAAGAACAATTGATTAAATATTTAACTTTCATTATACATAATACATATTATTTTAGTACTTTTTTAAAATCTGTATTTATATAGTCGTTATACTCCTAGGTCATATCACAACTGTCTGCAGTTTACTGTTGGGAATGTTTGTTGATGTTATACTGTGTCTGTTTTGTGGTAGCCTAATTGGGGGTCCAATCCGGAATTCACCTTTACTAAACTGAAAATTAGTTATATTCAGTCGAGAGAAACAATGGAAAAGACCTTGTCCAGACTGGTCGGCTCCAGAGATCGAACCCATGACCTCCCGAATGCAAGTCCAGTGCGTTAGAAATGTCACCATGTAATTTGTCCACGAGGTGCGCAGATGGTGGCGGGAGGGCGGGCGGACAGGAGGGTGGAGCCTACAGCCTGATCAGTTTGTGAAAATACAGCGCCTCTCATTTATTTTCATGCATCAAAGGCAAGAACGGGATCGGGATGAGGTGGCTATCATGCTGATAAAAATTCTGCATGGTGAACTGAGTGGCTGGGAGCAGTATCGGAAAGAGGAGTGTAGAAAGGGGAAGACTCCTGTCACGTGATCTGAAGATAGGCGTGACTGACCAGAAATTGGTTTCTGTGTCGCGGACAAATTCCATAGCGACATCTCTGTCACTGAGCCACCTCACTCGGTTTTTGTAATACATGTGATAGTTTACAATATTAGGTGGAATTTTCCAAAATTACAATAATTTAGAAATCAACACTTGTTACATTTTACTTGTACATTCAGAATACAAGTAGGCCCCCATGCTTGAAACTTGTATTAGTTTTTGTGCCTTTTAAAAAATTATGAGAATTTGTTATTGAATGTCACAGATATTGTTAATGAATTTTTATGAATATAGTCTACTTTACAGTTTTCACATAGATCTCATGAGAAAATATGCTTTTAGATTTGGTCATGAGTCGTATTCTCTTCTTTCGCTTTTGCCATTTGGGCTCTCATAAGAACACAGATAGTATGCTGGTGATGATGAGTGACAGAAATAATCAGGGACATTCACGTCACATAATCGAAGTAGTTTGAATAAAAATGTTGATTACGTTATTGCATTCTGAATCTTGTATTCTGAATAGTATTCTTATATTTCACCACAATGTTGAAATACTGACCAAATATCCGAAGTGTGTTTTAGATATAAGTTATATGTAGTTGTTCATTTAAGCACTTAGTTCTGCGTTTTCAAATTCCCATCTCAGTTCAAACTCTCCTAACGAAAGTTGCGATTTTTTAGAATAAATGAACTTTCTAACTAGGCCTATAGTTATAAAAATCTCTGCATACCATAATATTAAATTAGTAATGTTACAGTATATTGGTAATATTAATTATAGTTTTTAAGTTAAAAATAATTGTCAGCTGGCACTTAATAGTAGTAATATGGGTTATGGGTTGTTTAGGAGGAAAAAATATATTTTTGAAACTTTCACAGTGGTCAACATGAGAAATTTGTTGGTTTTGCACTGTCATAAGTGTAGGATTAGCAGTGTTCTATTTAACAATGCTTTCTTCTGAAGAGGTTATTGTGCCATAATTCAATATGAGCACGAGATTCAGTGAGATTATTTGTTCGTGAGTCAGCTTTCCCTGCTATATTATCATGTGTAATGTGCGCCAGTCAGCAAAGTGTGGTCATTTGAGTATGATACCTTGCCTGTTAAGGAGTATTCAATCAGTTAGGCACTTAGGGCCATATTCATAGAAATTCTTAGTACAGGCTTCCGGTGGATGATCAGCAAACTAACGTTTTTTGTATTCATAAACCAGTGTTAGCGATTTGACATGATATGAGTCCCGTACAAGTAACCAGTCGATAGCCAGGGCTAGTTTAGCATGCCCATAGCACGGGCTAGTGAAATGTCTATGAATAGCATCCTTAGTGAATAAGCTTACAGTTCCATCATTTGTGCTCTCATCTTTATGAGATAAGTAATATTTCTTTACAGTGTAGTGTGAAAAATTCATTACCGTAGGATCTGAGTAACTTAAATATAAAAACAATCTTTTTAAGTTTAAAGACCCGTAGTTTGTTACCATGATAAAATATTCCAGTCAGTTGTTTTATATTATATTTATTTTCAAGTATGTTGACCTTTTCTTGTCAAAATAATAATCCTAAGTTTAACTATACCAATTTTATCCCCTGGATGGGTAAATTTGGGTATAACTTAATGTGGATTATTTAAGTAAAATATGCTTTAAAGTCCTTATGCGTTCAAATTACTGGAACCATTAGTTAATGTACAAGTTGGTATATAAAAAAGCTTAATTAACATGATAAAAAAAGTCTGCCAGGCAATACTAAAGTTATTGACAAGGTTTATTTTGTAAATTTAAAATATCTACCATTAATATATGGGACAGAAAACACTTCGGACATTTATTTGTCCTTCGTCTATTCATCATGTGTGTATGTGACATTATCTGGAACAAAAAACTAGGTTAGTTGTCAATTAACCTAAAATTATACCAAAATTACCCCATGTTTGTAAATTGTAATTTACTAAAAAGATTGCTAGTGATATATTACGAAATTTATTAAAACATGTTCAAAACAGGTGTAATGTACACATATATGAATTTCGTTACCATATCACAGCTGGTTTTCCAACACTATTGCTTTGAATACAACGTGTTTATTCATAAACTTATAAACAAAAACATTTCTTTACCAGGCTCTATCAGTGTGATTAACACAAATTTTTAACATTCCATCATAGGCAATTGTGAAATAGACAGTAAATATTAAATTGGCATGTGTATGAAGATATGGTCAAGTTTTATTCATTAAATTGTAATATACCCAAATTATCTCAATATACCCAAATTACACCGACTCACCTTAGGCTCAGATTTTTTGTGACAAGAACATCGAAATGCCAAGGTCAGCACCTACATGAAAACTGACTCATGAATTAATAATCTCACTGCAGTTGACAAATTTTGCCAAGAGCTCTCTTATCAGGGACAGTTTCTTTTATATGTCTTAGATCTATGACACGGGATCCAGCTTTAATTATATCATGTTAAGGCTTTTATTGACATCTGAATTCATTGCCCTCAATCGCGTTTGAGCCTGTGAACATTTGTTCCAACAACTAGAATGGTGACCACTAGATCACAGGAGAACTTAAATGTAAGAACACTTAACTTTTCATAAGTACATATTGGCATTCAGCTTTCCTTTCATTCTCCATTGATGGAGCTGAGACATACCTCAAACTTTTTTTTTTATATCTGTGACATGGTGCGAGAACCGAAAAACTTCTCACCGCAAAATGCAGACAGTGTAATACATGAGACAGAGTTCGCTGAATTGGTAGAATTAGTTCTGAAATTTTATGGAACCAACACGAAGAAGAAAAACTATCTCTTTAGTGTAACTTTCAGAACAGCTTCACTTCCTCATTCAGTGAACCACAACAACATGTATGATATCACCTTCAATGACCTTCGTTCTAGCATTACTGCATATGCTTCTGTACCGAGCGAGGAGTAAATATGGCCACCGCCACAGAGAATGCGGTACTCTCCAATATACATTGACTCTGTTGAGGATTAGATTCAAGTGACATCTAGTAAAGTAATTTGTAATCTAATCATCTGGTTCTTTCCCCATCATCTAAATCAGTGATCACCAAAAGCTGTGACGCTACACATGCCCCTGCCTCCACTTAAGCGTAACCATGGCATCATACTCCCACCCTCTGTTTACAGCCTTCACTTCGATATAAGTGAAGACATTTATCAGCAGCGGACGTACGCATGTAATGTTACAAGTGTGTAGGATAATATGTTTCGATGTCTTTTCCAGAACAGAAAACAGATAATATGTAAAAACTTAATTTTAAGGAGCATGGGAGGAAAAGTATTTCTTTTGTGCAGATGGCAAAAATATGAGATACTTAATTTGTTGTAAATTTTAAAATGAAGTATAAAGGAACAATGCACGTTATTATTATTCTTCTCGTTATAAAGACTACCACGCCTCTACCTGTAAATTGAATATTTCATTAATAAACAAGCAATAAAAATTATTGGCTTCTATGTCTTAATCGGTGGTAAAATACTTAAGACGTTTTTTTTTTCGACGTATGTAGTGTAATTTGAATATTTCATTAATAAATAAATAATAAAAAGTATCGGCTTCTATGTCTTAATCGGGGTAAAATACTTCGACGTTTTTTCGACGTATGCAGTGTAATTTGAATATTTCATTAATAAACAAACAATAAAAAGTATCGGCTTCTATATCTTAATCGGGGTAAAATACTTCGACGTTTTTTTCTACGTATGTAGTGTAATTTGAATATTTCATTAATAAACAAACAATAAAAAGTATTGGCTTCTATATCTTAATCGGGGTAAAATACTTCGACGCTTTTTTCGACGTATGTAGTGTAATTTGAATATTTCATTAATAAACAAACAATAAAAAGTATCGGCTTCTATGTCTTAATTGGGGTAAAATACTTCGACGTTTTTTTTTCGACGTATGTAGTGTAATTTGAATATTTCATTAATAAACGAACAATAAAAATTATCGGCTTTTTCAAATATCTGCTGATGTAAAGTACACGTTCCTTTTATGGTAAATAAGAAAATGTATTTTATTTTATTAATAATACAAAAATAATGAATAGGAGGATAAAAGTTAACACGGAAAAAGTGTGTGTAGTTAATAAGTAGAAGAATATTGTTTTTGTTTTTTGGTCACAGTCCGACTCTGCATTACCTGAGGAGATACCCACTCCATCCCTCTCTCTGCGATAGTGGTGTGCGGGTTGCATTTCTATTACGTCACAATTTGGCAACTACTGATCTAAATGCTTCTTGTGGTGGGGGAAGAAGCAGCATTGGTTCACTTCTTTAAGGAATTTCCAAAGAAAATATATTTACTAGACCTAAGTATTCTTCTTTGAAGTAGGAGAGACTACTTACCGCGATAATGATGACTTCCCTTTAAACTGTAATGCCAAGCACAATATCTCACTGACATACATGATATATTGCATAATTACCAAATCTTTTCCTGTATTAGTTGTAAAATTTTAATGGAAAAATTTTAATTCATACGTGATCATGTTTGTTTCTTCAGAACTTCAGAATGTGGTTTCCTCTTCTGGTCTTAACGACCATCCAACTGGCTGCTGCAATAGTATGCCCAGGAGGACGCACAACATGTGCTGCATCGATGACGTGTTGCGAACTGCCCCATGGTGGAGAAGGTTGCTGCCCTTATGCCAATGCTACATGTTGTGCAGACAAAGTACACTGTTGTCCACAAGGTAAGATTTTAATATTGCGCTTGTTACTGTTAATTCGTCTCAATTAATGACAAACGAAGCTTGGTTTCATTTTAGTAGTTGTGTCCACCGCTTACAAACTCTCAGTTAGTGCATGAAATTCCTCTTTATGATCAGAAATTGAGTGTGTGGTGTAACATTACTATATGCAGAATAATTGGTCTCATTTTCTTTTATGCTCGACCATGCCGAAATGTAGTAATTATACACCTGGTAGTAGCCCTTTAATGCACCTCATTAAAGTACACCTATTCATTATAATTCAGTTGTTCAGCCGATGAGAAATCACTATTGTACCATTATAAAACCGCAAGTATCGATTATTCTCAGATATGCAATCGAAAGACAATTAGTGAAAAGTCACGGAGGCTGGAAATCCAATACTGTCGCAGAAGGTTATGTTCTGTTACAATAATAATTAGCGTTAATTGTAAATAATATTCAAATAAATTCAATTTGTCATCTCGTTTTTCAATTCTAAATCAATTCCAGGTTATATCAAGACTAATGTTCATGTTATTCTCTAGATTATATCAAGGTCAGTGACATTTGTGCCTCGGAAAAAATCAATACTTTCGCGTCTGCGCACATCTCACAATTCAGGTCAGTTCTGCTCCTCACTTACATAACCATAACATGAATACTTATAAATAATTTCAAGTTAGAAATATAGTCGAGCATAAAAAGTCGTATGAAACTTGCCTATAATGGTAATTAAGACGCTCGTATGAAAATTATGAAACTTGCTTGTGCTCGTTTCATAAACAAACATACTCGCGTCTTAATTACTACCATTATAGGCTCGTTGCATAATGTACCATTATGATACAGTCAACTCACAACATTGTGTGTGAAACACATTGTGGCCGTGTGGCAATTTTGACTAGAGATAGAAAAACAGAGTTTACTTTCCGTAGGATAATGCCACTGCTCATTCAGCCACTATATTGTTACAAGCATTAGAAGAAGTTTTTGATGAGAAATAGTTGAGAATAATCATTATCCGAACAAATTTTTCTATTTCCTTTTGAAAAACACGCATAAAGTCTAGGTAAAGATTAATTTTTTGGTCCTACAGAATATATCTGTTATGGTAACAATGGTTATTAGAGGAGAAAAAATTGCTTCAGCACCAGGGATCGAACCCGGGTCCTTTGTTCTATGTATCAAGTGCTCTAACCACTGAGCTATGCTGAAGTTCAATCCACAGCACCGAATCGAATCAAAAATGAAAATGAATCAAAATAAAACATTATGTAAAGGAGATTTTGTGAATGATGCATGGGAAAGTATGTAGAGAATATACAGTCAGTAAAAAATGGCTCCGTACATCAGACTCACATATTAACATTTGTGAAAAAATCTGATTAAATATAGAGTGAAAAAATAAATTTTATTATTACATAAAATATACTCGTTTACGGTTAATACCTACAGAAAACAGCGCAGTTACCTCTGTACATTTTCTTGTAAACACGACACAACACAACTCAAAAGTAAAGGAGAGTACATAAAGTCTCCGTACGGATAGCACTGGTGTAAGAGAACCTGTGTTTGTTGTTGTTCAGAAAACTATAGAGTCAGTATAGAATTGCCTATGACTGTAGTAAGGTAAGACGCAACAAAACTTGGGACTACAATGGAAATACCAATACCAATTAGAGAGTTAATTGTTAAGTTGAGAAAGGAGGGACAGTCGATAAAAAATATCAGAAAATGTAAAAAAAAAAAACCTCTTCTGTACAATATGTGTTTGAAAGGTACAATGACACAAAATAACTGGTTAATAGAAGTCGATCAGGACGATCCAAGAATCTGGAATCCAACCATAGACAGGCAGTATTGAGATCCGTCAGAGAAAATCCAAAGATAATTGCATAGAGACTGGCGGCCATGGTTAAAGAAGATTATGGGGTAGAGGTGGTATCTCAGACTATACGAAATGTCATAAAAGACGAAAGTTACCATGGCCGAGTTGCCTGAAAGAAGCCCTATGTGAGCAACGTCAACAAGCAGAAGAGATTTGCTTTCGCAAAGGAGCATTTTAACAAATGGCAGGACTTTTGGAATTCAATCATTATCTTAAATGATTCGGATGGTAGGACAATGGTATGGAGAAAGCCAAGTGAACAATTACAGAGCAAGAATTTGTGCACTACTGTAAAACATGGAGAAGGTAGTGTTTTTGTTTGGGGCTGCATGAGTGCTGCAGATTTGGGAAATTTGTTTTTGTGGACAGGACTATGGACTGAATACAATATTTGAACATCCTGAAGGAAGACCTACACGACAATGCTGAAAAACTAAACACCAGTGAAACATTTATCTTTGATCAAGACAATGACTCTAAACATACTGCCTCAAATGTAAAGCTCTGGTTATTATACAATAAAAAAAAAACAGCTCCATACTCCTCCCCAATCCCCTGACATTGATTACCGTAACAAATTTATGAGATGAAATGAAACGAAGGCTGAAAAAAAAAAAAACAAAATAAGAAGCAAGCAACAATTGAGGGAAAAATTCTAGAAGAATGGGGCAACATTGAGCCAGAGAAAGCAAGAAAAGTAGTACAAAATATGCCTAAACGAATGAGGGATGCAATACAAACAAAAGGAAGTCCAACTGTTCACTGAATGAAGAGTGGTTAGTGATTTGAATGCATAGAAACTGTAGTGTACGGAGACTTTTGTTTTATTATGTTTTTGGTTTTCAGTTTCATTTAATATAATTTACAAGTTTGTTTGTTTATTTTTCAAATTACTGTACATAATTCCGTTAGTATACATCAGGATAATCTATAGAAACGGAACAGCAAGTTTTTGTTTTACTTTTGTATATGTTATTATATCAGTAAGGGACAGAAAACTTATAACTTAAGAGGTTGGTGCATGAGTGGCATGAGTGACAAAACGTAAAAAAGTGACAAAGTGAAAAGAGTGATAGTGACAGAAAAGACGGTAAGGGAAGGGAATAATGGTTAAAAAAAGGA
This sequence comes from Periplaneta americana, assembly GCF_040183065.1. Lineage (NCBI taxonomy): Eukaryota > Metazoa > Arthropoda > Insecta > Blattodea > Blattidae > Periplaneta > Periplaneta americana. The sequence continues at coordinate 42,840,577 of NC_091126.1, read as the reverse complement.
TAAGATACAAGTAATAACCAGAGAGTGATAATATGTAGTGATACAAATATAATAAAGAAAGTGGGAATGGAAAGGTAATGAAACGGTAGAAACTACTTCGTCTGAAAATATACAGATTAGATTAATGGCAATAAGTGGTTAGTGAATGTTAGTGATTCAAATGAATAAATAAGTTAACAACTATAGAAGAGTTCAACAAATATAAACAATGTTCGGACCAATTAATAAGAGATTGAGAGAAGTCATTTTTTTAGTTAAATGAGATCAGTAAGAATAAGATAGATAACTAGGAAAGGCAAGGGTAAATATAAGAAGAAGGGAGGGAAACAGAGGTGAGGGACGTGATAGAAAAGTGATCAGGGTCATTTATATGTAATAGCCGTAGGTTTAGAAAAAGCGTAAGCAGAAAATCATGTATCCAAGGGAGTGATGGCACTGTATACAGAAATGTGAAGAGCCATCACGACCAATGTAAGCTGGTGGAATAAATATATCATATCATATCATATGTTATTATATAAAAGAGAATAAATTATTAAGTTGTAGGGAGACATTTTTTACTGACTGTAGTTTGTATTCCTTTTTTGCTTCTTTTTAGGATACTTCTGTAAGAATGGACGGTGCAAGAAAGAACAAATGTATTGGTATCATATTCCTGGAGAGCGAATAATGGAATACAGTGAAGAGAGCAACAGTTTGCTTGGGAGCAGTGGAGAGAGCAATGCTATTGAACAAGTAAACATAAACAACAAGGTGACAAATACAAGTAAGTAAAATTTGTACTCACACTTTTCATGTTAAGATAGAAGCACTGAAGTCGTTCTATGGGTATGTATTATCCATGCCACGTTATGACAACTTCTTCCCATACTATCAGTTTCTGTAACATAACACAGTAACATTCTTCACTTGTTCCGAAAATCTTAACTGACAGTGTGTAACCACATGCATTCTACCAATGTTGCCTCTTCTCCATCCATTTCCGAAAGTCAAGCAATGGGGGAGGGGCAGTGGTGTCATGGAGGCCATATATGGAAACCTACAGTTTTTTAATTGATCATATGGCGAAGAGAAAATTTTGCCCATATGGAGACATACAGCATATGGGTGCCTAAGTTTTGTACAATGGAAATCATCTCTTGCTGTTCTTAATATATCTCCTTTAATGTCCATGAACATAAACGGTCACCACCTCTACAACACTGGAATCCAGAACAATATGTAAAAGAATGGTTGAAAAGCACCAAAGTGCTGCAGATATACTCTTCAGGATTCACCAAGACAGATGTGCCTCTACTGTAAAAGTTTGATGAGATCTGCTTTAAATTTAGCTTGTTTCACAGTTTTATTGAAAAGTAAGTCAAAATAATTTACATATTACTTATTTTAAATATTTTGAAGGATATTGTATATTTGAAAGACTGCACATTTTTTTTTCACCAATTTTCCCTCGACTTAATTCATAGTTTATACATATCAAAATTGTTTATAAAGCTTGTCCCTTCGTTTCTAATGCATAAAAATAATTTAATAACTGAAAATAATATATTCTATAAAAAATGGACATCTCTTTGCCATCCTAACTGCTTGTATATCCCTTAAAAATTAATGGTAAAGTAGGAACAAATACCAATGCGTAAGGTGGATCACTGACTCATTGTACTACTACCGTGGTAAAGGACAGAGTCAAAATTACCATGTGTGTATGACAGACACCTCCAATTAGTTGCTCGGAAAGAAAACTGTAGTTTTTTCAGTTTTCTTGAGAAACTTATTCTGACAGCAGGTGCTATGGTGCCAGTCGCAGCCAAGTCAGAAAATTGGATTTCAATTGATGATGGCTTTATTAGTGATGGTAAAATTGTACTGTGCCAAAGTGTGTGACTATGAGAACATTGTTCCGAGTATCAATCCTCATCTGAAATACGCACCAGTTATTTCGTGTGAAATTGAGAGATCGTTTTCAATTTATAAGAGCGTTCTAACAGACAGAAGGCAATGGATGTCCGCAGAAAATCTGGAAAAATATGTAATTTTATTAATTGCGCCTCCAGACAATAATTAAATGAGGTTGAATCACGTGTGCACCTGTAATTTTTTTCTGTTCTGTTTTCTTATCAGTGTGCAAAAATACATCTAATAAAACATAGATTTTAAGCTACATTTTATTTATTTATTTTATTTATTTACATAGTTTGCCACTTTTAGCTATATATTTATGTACACATTTCTCATTTCCAATTTACATAAAATCCGGGTTCTAAGTATTACATTACTTTTTCATGGGCATACATTAAAATATAGTGAGTAGTTACTGAGAAAATAGTGCGTTTCTTCGTTGGAGTTTCATAAATATCTGGGTCAGAAATTTTAATTTTTTTTTTGTACCTGTCATACCAATTTTATTTTGGTTCTGACAACAATTTATTAATATTTTTGTATGACGAAACCCCATTGTTTTTTTACAATGTGTCGAAAAAAATTCGTGCATTCTGCACAATTTTCACAGTTTCCGTTCTTGCACCTCTTCCATTCACAAAACCACGTCTTCTCTAGTTGAAATCTTCTTCACAGAAGTTGCCTCATTTCACTTTGCACCTTTCTGTTTGATTGCATTGCATACAGGAGATTCATGTATCACTACGAGATCGTTTTTAGTTGGAGTCTTAACTACAGTAATTAACGCACAATGTAATACTGGCGACGCTGATGCCACCGGCGTGGCTCAGTCGGTTAAGGCGCTTGTCTGCCGGTCTGAAGTTGCGTTCGGGCGCGGGTTCGATCCCCGCTTGGGCTGATTACCTGGTTGGGTTTTTTCCGAGGTTTTCCCCAACCGTAATGTGAATGCAAGGTAATCTATGGCGAATCCTCGGCCTCATCTCGCCAAATATCATCTCGCTATCACAAATCTCATCGATGCTAAATAACCTAGTAGTTGATACAGCGTCGTTAAATAACCAACTAAAATAAAAATAAAAAGCGACGCTGATATAACCTCTGCAGTTGCGAACATCACTAAATAAACCATAATTAAAAATTTTTTTACAACCAATCTGTATTACTTCTAACCACAAACTGAAATAAACGTGCTATGGCACAGATATTGCAACATTGTGTTAAACTACGAGCATTAAATTTTGTAACCACTAATTGACAGAGCTGTGTGTTGATGTGGGGATATCTACTACAGCAATTCTTGGAAGAAACGGTCGTCCTAACGTGGCCAGGAATTACATTAGGTCTTCCTTATAATATAATCATAATCATTTATTGCATCCATTGATCATATACATGATATGGGACATGTCATATTTACAAACTAATAATTAATTATATAATATACATAAAAGTAATAACTATAATTAAAAGAAACACAAATACAAATATACGAAACTTGGAACTTCATTGTAGAAAACTACAGGTTGGTCGATTTCTGCTGTAAGTCCCGTTTGCAATATATCTTGAAGTCGGGACATTTCATTTAGCAGTCTGGAGTAAATTTCAACCAATTTCATGAGAAGACATCCTTCTCGAAGTCAGGATCTGGAAAAGAGGAAGTAAAATTTTTGAAGTAAGGCGTTCTTTTTCTATTCAGTTATGACGAATTTTCAATAAATTCGTTCATACTGTAAAAGCAGTTTTTGATTAAAATTTTGTAAAGAGTTTTCTTAAATTTTTGATGTGCAGATATTTCTTTAAGATAATTTGGTAGACCATTATACATAAGAAGAACGTCCGATGTTCTCAGAAAACCATATATAGTATAGGCCTAGTATAAAAATATATATGTTTAGTTTTTTAATTACATTCAAATGTTTTTACATTCGTGAACATTATCCATACATTAAGAAATATTGCATCCTTCATAAGTCAATTATTCAGACACCTCTATAAACATATTGTTTCATTTATTAAAAAAAATAATCAATAACTGATGCTGCGATTTATGTGATTATTGGACAGAATATGAGAGTTTCATTTTCGTACTTTTAATACCAGTACTATATTTCCATTTCAAGAAATTTAATAACTCATTTTAAAGATGTCTGAAAAATTTCCTAACCAAGAAAACAAAATTAAACAGCTGTAATAGCAATGTTAAGTCAATCGTCTTTTATGATTCTCAAACCTGGAATTAAATGCACCAATCATAAAAAGAAGTGCATTAACCAATGTCTCAGGAAAATCTTCGAAATTTTGTGGCCAGAGAAAATAAAGAATGAAATTGTATTGGTACTCGCAGGCGAGGAATCACTGCAGTTACAGATACAAAAGAGAAAATGGCGACGAATAAACCATACATTAAGGAAACCTGATTCTGCGATACAGAAACAAGCTCTGGACTCGAAACCTCAGGGATCCTGTAGAAGAGGACGATCTAATTCTTCATGGAGAAGAACTGTTCATAACGAAATTGGACACCTGGAGTGAAGTGAAGGCAACGGCATCAAATCGTGTCAGATGGGAAACATTTACTGCAGTCCCATGCTCCAGCATGGAGTGACAGGATATGAATGAATGAATGAATGAGTAAATAAATAAATAAATAAATAATTTCTACCCCATATATTAAGGAGAATCTCATTTCTGAGAGTCTTGAGAGAAAAGGCAGTCTGTTTAAAATATCATTGCAATTTGTACGAAAAATATATTTCATATTTATACAGTATCGCAGTAAATCTTTTCCCTTTGCAGCATTGTCTGTGGGCACTCGCTGTCCTGATGGAAGCAGCTGCAAAGGCCATGAGACATGTTGTCTGATAAGTCCGAATGCTTATGGCTGTTGCCCAGATGATTATGGAGTGTGCTGCAATGACTACAAGCGGTGTTGCCCTCAGGGTTATAAGTGCTCTGGTGATGTTTGCACTAAGGTTTGTATATCTCAAAGTCCTGTTAGATATCTAGACCATTGTGTTAGGTATGCAGAGACATAGGAATGACTTTTTCTAATATTTCACATTGCTAGTCCTATGAACTAAAGGTAGCAGTGCTTATAGAGAGTGAAATCATCAGTAGGCCCATGAGATTGTGGAGATTTCATTTAAAGAAGTGATTTATTCTGTAACTTTTTTCTCTCTCAATTGATAGCCAACGAGATTTTGTTATGATATCTTGTTTCTCCTGATGAAAATACCTGGCTTAAAGTATAGAACATTATTATAGAATGTACGACTTGAGGCTTTCCCGGCATTTGATGTAGAATAACTCTTCTCGGGTTCTCAGCCAAGTGAGTTGGAGATTAGCTTCCAAGCTTTCGACGGCTAGCTCTGCCATCTTCTTCAGGGAATGAAGTGATGTGGGACCATGTCTAGCCGGTATATATGCAATAGTAGGGCTTCCCGCTGCGGGCCAATCAGGAGCTAGTTCCTAGTCCCGACCGCTAGGCGCCCACAAAGATCCAGAACTTGCTGAGACCAGTTAAGGACGACCTTGGTCTTAGGACACCTGGTGTCTACAGAATACCTTACGAGTGTGGGAAATGCTACATCGGGCAGACGGGACGCACCATTATGGAATGCTGTAAGGAACATCAACTCAGCACAAGACTATATTACCCTGATAAGTCTGCAGTAGCCCAACACAGAATAGATACTGGTCACAAGATAGATTTCGGCGCCACCACCATCTTGGACAAGACATCAGGTTACTGGGACTTGGTTATCAAGGAAGCCATCAAAATCCAGCTAGATGGCAATAATTTCAACAGAGATGGTGTCTACAGCTGAGTACAGCATGGAAACCTGGCATCAATATGCTTAGACCACCAGCATACGGCAGACAGTCGGGACCAGCAAGTAGCTCCTGATTGGCTGCCGCTTCCACCACCCAGAATGCACCTGGCGGTCGGGACTAGGAACTAGCTCCTGATTGGCCCAGAGCGGGAAGCCCTACTTTTGCATATATACCGGCTAGACATGGTCCCACATCACTTCTTTCCCTGAAGAAGATGGCAGAGCTAGCCGTCGAAAGCTTGGAAGCTAATCTCCAACTCACCTGGCTGAGAACCCGAGAAGAGTTATTCTATTATTATAGAATAACGCCACTTTATTCGTAAACTTCACGAAACTCGTCATTATGTAATTCGTATTTTCCAGTGTGCAAGATTAATTCTATAACCATTAGTAATTCGTGTGCGAAATTTGAATTTGTTAACAAATTCAGAAAATATTCCAATTATTATTGGTTCAATGTCTCAGAGTAAATTGAATTTGTGATAACTTGTAATGAACATCATTTGACATTTTTAAAGTTTTTTCTGCATTTCAGACTATTGAAAATCCTCTTCCTGTATACACTCCGCCCCTGGCTAGAACTCATGTTTCTCCAAGTCTTTTACTTGAAACCAGCAACTTCGATTCCAGTAAGTTAAGAATCTAAAGAGCTGTAAACAATACAGATTTCATTATCATTATTTTAAGATTGTCTGAGAAAGTAATGTCTAATGGATTTTATCATTATCTGGATTCCAAAAATATATTGTATAGTAGTGGTCACTAAATCAGGCTGGTGAGGAAAACTGCACTTTTGTCAGATATGAGAATGGCTAAGTGACGGATGGTCTAGAGTCGTTTACTTCCAAGCATTCATTGGCAATGATCATCATGCTGCCTATTAGAAGCACAACCACCTCGCATGCAATGCCAGTCTTCCCGACCACAGTCATTCTCTGTTACACAGCTGTTGTACTCGCACCATCGTCATTATCATCATCATATGAATGATTTTACTGGTAGTGAGATGAATGCAAACCACTAAGAAACCAAAGACTACCTTAAAGCAAGAAACTGATTACTTACGCATTGTAATTTAATTTGAATGTAATTTTTACAGTAGTCTAGTATCTGTCACTGAAACATATAAGTGCAAGTTTGAACCAATAAATTATTGAGATTTGCGATAAATTAATTAGTTTAGGAAATTGTATATTTATTATGTATAACTACTTTTGTATACAGGGTGTTTAAAAAATACGGGGCATAATTTCAGGTATGTATTTCCCACATGTAGACAATCAAAATAGTTCATTACAACATGTGTCCGGAAATGCTTTATTTCCGAGTTATGGCCTTCACAACATTGAAATTCACCGGAACGTTTTTCTTTCCGCAGGTCGTTGCCGTCAAAGGAGACATTAAGAGGGCACTCTGACAGTTCATTTCGAGGCGAAGGTTACATTCCGTGTTGTGTAGGCGTTAGACTGTGCGACATATATTCAAATGAAGAGCTGGCAGAGATACACTTCATGTACGGTAAGGTGGACGGCAATGCTGCGCTGGCTCGTCGTTTGTACCAGGAGAGGTACCCACAGCGACAATGTCCAGATCGGAAGACATTTGTACATCTCCATTACCGTCTGTGCGAGTATGGAAAATTTAACTCTCCTGGTTTGGGAAGGGGACGACCAAGATCTACAACTCCAGAAGTACAGGAGGAGATTCTGGAGGCTGTGAACATGACTCCTATCAGCACACGAAGGGTAGCGTTGCAAGTCAATGTTCCTCATACGACTGTCTGGAGACTGTTGAAAGAATATCAATTGATACAATTACAACGTGTACAGGCCCTGTCACCAGCAGATTACCCTGCACGAATTAGGTTCTGTCAGTGGTTCTTGCAGCAGTGTGGTGTAAATCCGAACTTTCCTGCCTTAGTATTATTTACAGATGAAGCACAGTTCACACGAGATGGCATAACAAATTTCCACAATCAGCATGTATGGGCGTATGAAAACCCACGTGCAACTGTTTCATCTCATCACCAGATGCGGTTCTCCCTCAACATGTGGGCCGGTATCATTGGCGATCGATTAGTTGGACCCCATGTACTTGTAAACAGACTTACGGGGCAGGCATACACACCATACCTCATGTTTTAGAAGACACTCCACTGATCAGTCGTCAACACATTCACTTCTTGCATGATGGCTCTCCTGCATACTTCAGTCGTACGGCTCGCCGGTACTTGGATCGAAGGTTTCCTGATCGATGGATAGGTAGAGGGGGCCCAATTGCTTGGCCTCCACTCTCACCTGATCTGAACCCTCTCGATTTCTACTTGTGGGGCCATTTAAAATCATTGGTTTATTCGTCTCCGGTGCCTGATTTGGAATCCCTTCGGAATCGAATTGTGGCATGTTCTGAGGACATACGCAATACTCCTGGAGTTTGGGATCGTGTTCGCAGGTCAATGAGACATCGATATGAGGTCTGTATTCAAGCAGGAGGTGGACATTTTGAACATCTTCTGTAATGACAACGACCTGCGGAAAGAAAAACGTTCCAGTGAATTTCCATCTTGTGAAGGCCATAACTCGGAAATGAAGCATTTCCGGACACATATTGTAATGAACTATTTTGATTGTCTACATGTGGGAAATACATACCTGAAATTATGCCCCGTATTTTTTAAACACTCTGTATAGATCATTTTTTTTAATTATTAAGTTTTGTATTTTTGTGAACTAATATCAATAAATCTATCACTATTAGTATCTGTCACTGAAACACATTAGTAATGGAATATGAAAGTACTTCTCATTCTGTGTTGGCAAGCATGCGAACACATTGGCATTTATACGATCATGAGACGTAATCATAGAAACAATTATAAGGCTCATGGCCTGTTACTTTCTCAGTGAGTCATTCTCGGTTCAACTTTCTCTGGGATGGCCCAAAAATCTCTTCCCTTGGGGACAGCATCGAAGCATTGCTTTTGGAAGTTTATTACGATTGATGCGTTGAACAGGATTTTTCCATGATTCGGACAAAAAATATAATTCAGATGATTTTCTACATTTTTCCCACAAAATTTTACTGGCCCAAAATTAAAAAAAAGTCCTGCTTACTGACCATATCAACACACGATTTTTCGGATTTAAATTTAATAGTCATGGTTTTTATATTTCATAATTATTCAAAGTGATTTATGTGGGAAATAATTAATTGTACTGTTGAAACCAGCAGTCTTTCATGAAGCTAGTAGCACAATTTGTTTTGCACTTCGTATCTGAAAGCTCTTATGGTCCAAAACAAATAGTTCACAACAGAATTAACAATTTTTTTTCCATTCTCACACTTTCTGCTCATCTGTTGAATTGTGGTTGTAAATTCAGTAATCTGCTTATTGTACATGTAGTACATTTTTTGTATAAATTTTGACTTCATCTACATCTCAAAGATACAATGTTGACCAACATCTATGGATTATAATATATGAATTGAATTGAATCACAGGTATAGTGAATGTCGGCACTCGCTGTCCTGATGGAAGCAGCTGTATAGGCCATGAGACGTGTTGTCTGATAAGTCCGAAGACTTATGGCTGTTGCCCAGATGATTATGGAGTGTGCTGTAATGACTACAAGCACTGTTGTCCTCGGGGTTATAAATGCTCTGGTAGTGGCGATACTTGCATTAAGGTTTGTATATTTCAGAGTCTTTTTATTTCTGCTAGGTATCTGGATCACTGTGTTCGCGAATCACGATCATAGGCAGTGGCAGTGCGTCAATAAGAGCACAAGAGCACGTGAACACCTTGTTTCCATTAATGCATGACTAGTTTTATTATTTAATACCGTATTGGCGTAGTGGGGATCTATAATATCAAGATCAAGTATTTTAAAATTTCTCGCATCTTGCATAAACTTCTTATGTAAACTTGGCAACATCCGTTCACGTACAAGCCGTACTCTTTTCAAGAAGGTTACAAAAATTTCATGCATGCGCGGGAGAAAATTTCTTTCGCTGGCCACTTATGACTCGTCAAGAGCACAAAGCATTAAGTGAACAGTGAATCTATCCTACAGATGTCAGGTGCATCGATGCCTATCGTTTACGTGCTACAGTATATCTCGAGGAGAAAATTTAATAAGTCTGTATTGTAGCCTGCAGGTGTCAGTATCTCACTGTCGGAATCTTTACTTTATGTGGATGTGTGTACAGTGCTGCTACGAGAGTGTAGTTTGTGAATTACTATACTTCAGTGTCGGCATATAGCATAGTTTGGCTTTCATAGACGTGCTGCCTGAATGTGATGGTGGTATGAATTTAAATATCTGTATGGTGGTGTGTATTATTTAAGAATAATATTTACTGGCATGTATTTATAGTAATCAATCTATGCGAATGGGATTACAGTACTGGTATAGGTTATAGTGTATCAGTGTGTTGTGAATCAAAATACAGTATATTATCGAACTGAACAATGAACTCTGTTCAAGTAATTTTGAAGAGTAAAGAACTGGGTAAACTGGCTTTCCAGGAAAAACTGGAAATAAAAAGACTAATTTTCATCATCATCATTATTATTATTATTATTATTATTATTATTATTATTATTATTATTATTAATTGGTCTTGTGCTGTTGTTTCGTACATTAATATTATAAAATTATTATTATTATTATTATTATTATTATTATTATTATTATTATCATTATTATATGTTGTTTTGAATTTATATACGGTTTTTTCGACAGTGAAACATTGGAATCATGACATTTCCTATTAGGCTAAAAATGTACGATTTCAAATTCTCTTCGATTTTGGAACACAAAATTGTGAACACACAATATTTTATCACGAGCCGCCACTGATCATAGGAATGATTTGACCAAATAGTTCAAATTACTAGTCCTTTGTACTAAAGGTAGCAATGCTTATAGAGACTGGAATCATTATTATACTATTGAGATTGTAAGGATTTCATTTAAAGAATCGATTTTTTCTGTAACTCTTTTCTTTCTCAATGTACAAACAGTGAATTGTATGATATCTTGTTTTAATTGATTAAAATACGCGACTTTCAGGATAGAACATTATTTATAATTTTGGTGTGATTGGTCCCCCGTTTAGTCTGATTGGTTGGTTTCCTCCGAGGTTTTCCCCAGTCATGGGGTGGATGGCGAGTCCTCGGCCTCACCTCACTTCTTTCCGCATTTGGTGTGATTACTTGGTTGGGTTTTTCCGAGGTTTTCCCCAACCATAGGGTAAATGCCAGGTAATCTGTGGCAAATCCTCGGCCTCATTTCACTACATCTCGCCAAAAAATTGTAATGTTGTAAAATGTTGACTTGTTCCACATCTTAAAGCTTCATTGGCAATGTAAGATCTGTGGAATACAGTAAATGAAAAAGGAAATCCATAAATTTTCTCCACTTACCTCGTCATTATACAATTCTCATTCTCCAGTGTGCGAAGGTAATTCTGTAACAATCGGTGATTCTTGAGCAAAATTTGAATCTATTAACAAATTCAGAGAATATTCCAATTGTTATTAGTTCAATGTCTCATAGGAAATTAAAATTCTGGTAACTTGTATGAATATTGTGTGACTTTTTTAAATTTAGGCTAGTTTTTCTGCATTTCAGGCCACTGAAAATTCTGTTCCTATGTACACTCCGCCCCTGGCTGAACCTGATGTTTCTCCAAGTCTGTTACTTGAACTCAGCTACTTGAATTCCAGTAAGTTAAGAGTCCAAAGATCTGTCAACAATACAGATTTCATTATCTGGAATTTAGTCAATAAATCAGGCTTGTGAGGAAAACTCTGCTTTTGTCAGATACAGGAACAGCAAAGTGACAGATGGTTGAGAGTCATTTACCTCTGGCAACGGATTGCTAATGGTGATCGTGCTGCATTGTACAAGCATAACTCCCCTGTATGCCATGTCGGTCTTTCTGACCACAGTCATTCTCTGTTATGCAGTTGTCCTCACATCATCATCATCATCATCATCATCAATGTGAAGTCCACACCTGTGAAGTAGCAGTCAGCGCGTCTGGCTGCGAAACCAGGTGGCCCGGGTTCGAATCCCGGTCGGGGCAAGTTACCTGGTTGAGGTTTTTTCCGGGGTTTTCCCTCAACCCAATACAAGCAAATGCTGGGTAACTTTCGGTGCTGGACCCCGGACTCATTTCACCGGCATTATCACCTTCATATCATTCAGACGCTAAATAACCTAGATGTTGATACAGCGTCGTAAAATAACCCAATCAATGTGAATGACGACTTTACTGATAGCCCTGATCAAATATATAACAGATTGGCCATCTTCATGTTAAAAACGATAACATGTGGAAGAGAACAACCACCAGGATCGCCACCATCGATTGAGTACGACCGCTAGATGGAAGTACAATTGCTCCATGCCATTCTTATGAGAGTTATAACGTGATTTCTTATGCAGTAGCTAGATGGCAGCATAATGAAATCGATCAAAGTTGTTGCGTCAAAGCCTATGAGGCTGAGCAATGTGTTATATAATATGTAATCAAGGCTGATAGTGAGATGAATGAAAATGACAAATAAATCTTAGACTACCTTAAATCAAGAAACTGATTCCTGATAGATTGTAATTTAATTGAAATATAATTTTAACAGTATTTTTTATGCATATTGCACAGCCCAGTATATAGCTGTGGCGTAGCGTCAATGTAAGCTAAAAAGCTCAGCTTCCCCAGTTAATAATAATTTCATAACAAACCTGCAGTTTATGGACAAAATTATTTATTAATTTTAATACAATTTATATTTACGCGTTAAATATTGTGATGCGGCAGCTTAAGATGATTTGTGATGCAGCAGTAAACATGAAGCCTGCACACACCAGCTTCCAATCCCCTCATTCTTCTGTATACCCTACCTGCAGATTTTCCATCTCTTTCTAACAAAACTACCCTGGTCGCAAGGCTCGCAAGAAGCTAGCTTTAACATTGAAAAGAATTTAGTTTCCGAGTTATCCCTTTCGTGAGTTTTGTTTAGTTGAAGTGTTAGTGTGCATTGTGGCTGATATAATAATAATGAGTGAAGTAACTGTTGCTGACACTAATTTACTTGAATTTTTAGGGCAATTCCATTATTAAGACTGACTTATAAACAAAAGTGTGATTTAAAAAACAAACGACCGACTCCCTTGCTATCAATGAAGGACACAACCAAGACAGACGCATAACTTACGTAATTACTAATACTGTATTTATTGACCGTTAATATTGTGATTTCTCTAAATATGACAGAGAGTAAACTAGTGTTTATACGTATACATGTCTATTTGTTAGAGATATGTGTAAACCATGAAATCATATTTTACTACGTACCATTTGAGGTGATGCCTTATTGGTATTATTGGTTCCAACCAATCTTCGGACTGCTGACTTGACATTGACTACTATTTACTTTAAGGCCATATTTTTCCAATACGTTATTTCATATGTACATGGAAGACAATTTGAGTTAGCTTCCCCTGCTCAAAATTTCATGCTACGCCACTGGTATATAGTATTTAAGGAAAAGTTGGAAAAAAAAATTAAAAGAAAATAAACATATTGTAATAAAACTGAAACACATTAGTAATGGAATCTGAAAGTACTACCGCCTTCTGTGTTGGCACGCATGTGAACAGCATATCTCTATCTACCCTCTGTTAGTCTCAGCTATATTAAAAGGGAGTTCACTGTTCATATATTACGGATAATGTACTATCTTCTTATCTGAAAGCTCTGATGGTCCAAGACAAATTGTTCACAACAGAATTAAAAATTTTCCTTCATTCACACACTTTCTACTCATCTGATAAATTGTGCTTGCAATTTTAATAATCTGCTTGTTAAAATATATTGTATACTTTTGTATAAACTTTTGACTTCATCTATATCTCAAATCTACTGCGTGTTCAGTTCAAAGTGTGTCATGGCTCGCTGTGGCTAGTCAATGAGCCTAGAGAATTCAATCTTCCTACACTTCTGCAGAGGCATATTACCTATGTGCCAGAGAAGTTGCCTAGCAAGTGCGGCATTCATTCTGAAGAGTACTTACCGATACGTACGGTAACGCCTGTAGTGGCAGGAATGTGAACTGTTTGGAAACACGTACTGAGGTGAGTTTTTTTCCTTACTGTCGGGATATGGGGAGAGGGTTAAGACGATTACTTACGTATTTGTTGACATTAACTTCGACGGTCAACATGGACACAGAGCATTTGATTTGTATTGTGGAATGTTGTTGTACGCTACCGATGTTAACAAATTCCCTGCGTACGATTTGCCCGCGCAAAACACAGTTGGAAAGAGGTTATGGTAGCACATAGACTTTACAGACCGCCATCTGTTGCTACGACGTTCAAGTTATACAGTACACGTTCTCAAGTTCAGATTGAACGCTTTGATTAATAGGCAACTTCTCTGACATAGAAGCTGAAACTCGCTTCACATCGCTGACTCACAACAGTGACGTCATGACACACTTTGAAATGAACACCCAGTATAATGCCAATATACGACCTATGGATTGCAACACATGAATTAAATTGAATTATAGGCACAATGAATGTCGGTACTCGCTGTCCTGATGGAAGCAGCTGTATAGGCCATGAGACGTGTTGTCTGACAAGTCCAAAGACTTATGGCTGTTGCCCAGATGATTATGGAGTGTGCTGTAATGACTATAAGCACTGTTGTCCTCAGGGTTATAAGTGCTCTAGTGGTGGTGAACTTTGCACTAAGGTTTGTATATTTCATATTTTTTTTTATTTCTCCTAGGTATCTGGATCACTGTGTTAGCGAAGGACAGTCACAGGAATGACTTGACCAAATAATTCAAATTACTTAAATGTAGCAGTGCTTATAGAAATTGGAATCAGTAATATTCCTTTGAGATTGTGGAGATTTCATTTATATATTTTTTTTTCTGTCACTCTTTTCTATCTCACTTTACAGCCAGTGAAATTTTGTTTTGATACCTTGTTTTTATTGATGAAAATAGTCGACTTTCAGTATAGGACATTATTATATAATAGTGTCTTGTTATCCATGAAATTTTTTTCCTCGTATGTCATTATTATGCAATTCTCATTCTCCAGTTGCAAAGGTAATTCTGAAACCATTAGTGATTCTTGAGCAAAATTTGAATCAGTTAACAAATTCAGAGAATATTCCAATTGTTATTAATTCAATGTATTATAGTAAATTAAATTTCTGGTAACTTGTGATGAATATTGTTTGACATTTTTTATTTTGGCGAGTTTTTCTGCATTTCAGGCCACTGAAAATTCTGTTCCTATGTACACTGCGCCCCTGGCTGAACATCATGTTTCTCCAAGTCTGTTACTTGAAATCAGCTACTTGTATTCTAGTAAGTTTGAGTCGAATGAGCTATGAACAATACAGATTTCGTTGTCATTGTTTTAAAAATTGCTTGAGAAAGTTATGTACAGAGCGTTCGCCTATGAGTGAGGCCAGGAAAGCGGCCCATACTGATACGCCGCTTTGTGCTCGCAGTTGTTGAGACACGCTCGACAATCAAGGACGACAAGTTATCAGTTGTGAGCCAGATGTTGCAGCATTTAACACGTACAGTGCAGTTTCTTGACACAGTTGCTTAAATATTCAGCGTGTGTGTAAACTTTGTTAACAATGCAAAACGCAAAATTCACGCTTGAACAGAGAGTTTTTATGTATGATGCATATGTGAAAACAGAGTCATGTAGAGAGGTGTGTAGGCAATTTGAAGTGAAATATCCGGGTGCTCCAATTCAGGGTAGAGAAACTGTTAGACGTCTTGTTAACGAATTAAGGACAACAGGGTCGATAAATGCTACAATTCCTAAGCAAAAACAAAGAGTATTGACGGAAGAAAAAATTGATGAAATCAGTGTATCATTTACACGCTCTTCTAATAAATCTCTAAGACGTGTTTCACAGGAAGTTAGTGTTTCAAAAACATCAGTCTTTACTGCTGCTAAACTTTTAAAATTAAAACCCTACAGAGTATAGTATAGAAAGCGGAAGCTTACGGATAGACGATTTCCGCAAGCGACACCGCAGGCAGGCCGCTTTCCTGGCCCCACCCGTAGGCGAACGCTCTGTATAATGGATTTTATCATTATCCGGAATCCAACCATATATTGTAGTAGCTGCCATTAAATCAAGCTCGTGAGGAAAACTGCGCTTTTGTCAGATTGGGGAACACCAAAGTGACAGATGGTCGAGAGTTCTTTACCTCCATGCACGGATTGGCAATGTTGAGTGTGCTGTCTAGTGGAAGAACCAATCCCCAGCATGCCATGTCGGTCTTCCTGAACACAGTCGTTCTCTGTCACGCAGCTGTTATTCTCACATCATCATCATCATCATCATCAACAATCTGAATGACGACTTTACTGATAGTGAGATCAATGAAAACGACGAAGAAATCATAGACTATCTTAAAGCATGAAACTGATTTGTGACACATTGCAATTTAATTTCGAGCATTAACATCCTCAGGGGTTCCATCCATCTTAGAACCTTCTGGGATCAGCAGTTCAGATGGCAAGAGACCCGATGGTCTGGCTCTAGTCCCGTGGCATGTAGGCAAATCCTTAATTTGGGATTGCACATGTGTGGATACACTGGCCCCTTCTCATCTGTCTTCAACCTCTAAGACACTAGGATCTGCAGCAGAAAGTGCCGCTGTCAGTAAACACCATAAATATAAACATCTTGCAGATAATTATATTTTTGTCCCTTTTGCGGTTGAAACGTTTGGATCATGGTGTAGTGAAGCCAAAGCTCTCATCTCCACCATAAGCAGAAGTTTAGTGCAGCTTTCTGGGGACCCTCGAAGCAGTCAATATCTACGTCAGCGCATTGGTATTGCCATTCAGCGCGGTAATGCTACAAGTATTCTTGCATCCTTCCCCGAGTCCTCTTATTTAGATGAAATTTTCTTCCTTTAATTATTCAATTTATTTGTAAAAAAAAATAATAAATGTAATTTTTATAGTAGTTATTTATGCATATTACACAGCCCAGCATATAGTATTTAAGGAAAAATTGAAAAAAAAAATTAAAAAAAACGGTGATTAAGCTTTTATTGCAAGTTAATTGTGGGAAATAAAACACAGAAAGGCAAAATATAAATGAAATGTAACACTTAAAAGCCTTGGAAACATCGATTATACACATCGAATTATGTTCCAAAAATGTAGAAAATTATATTGCAAACCATAAACAAATAAAAATATTTAAATGGATCTGAAACACATTATTAATGGAATCCGAAAGTACTTATCAAGTTCTTTTTTGGCACCCATGCGAATGGAATGACTTTTATATGGTCTCAGTGAGTTATTCTTAGTCTTTTTTTTTTTTTTTTAAGATGGCCCGAAGATCTCTTCACTTGGGAATGCTATTGAAGTATGGATTTTGCAAACCATAAACAAATAAAAATATTTAAATGGATCTGAAACACATTATTAATGGAATCCAAAAGTACATATCAAGTTCTGTTTTGGCACCCATCCGAACAGAATGACTTTTATATGGCCACTTTCAGGGGAAATGAAGTGACCTGTGAAAACATTATTCAGATTTAATCATCATCGATCGTCATCCAAACAAATATAAGGCCCATGGCCTGTTATGGTCTCAGTGAGTTATTCTAAGTCTACTTTTTTTTTGTGGCTCGAAGGCCTCTTCACTTGGGAATGCTATTGAAGTATGCCTTTTGGAAGTTTATTACGATTCATTCATTGGACATGGTTTTTCTATGGTTCAGACAAAAGTTTAATTGAGATGATTTTCTACATTTTTTCGGAGACAAAATTTTACTGGCCCAAAAGCCAAAAAAATCCTTGCTTACTGAATATTTGAATACACTATTTTTCGAAATTAAATTTACTTCTTCTGGTTTTTAAAATTCATAATTATTTGAAGCATTTTATATGAAAAATAATTAATTGTACTGTTGAAATCAGCAGTCTTTCTTGAAGCTAGTAGTATAATTTGTTTTGCAATAATGTTGGCGATAACATCAGGAGCTCGGGGGAGAAAAAACTGTCTTGCACTCTGAAATGATGTGTTCACTCTGACATTTCTATGCAAGGTAATAGAGAACCTTGGCAACAGCATAATTTCTCTGACCTGCTTGATTTAGTGGCCTATTAGATTAAAACTTTACCCACTTTCTTATTCGTACTATAGACTGCCATCTGTCTAACCAATCTAGATTCTAGCCTGACATCTATAGTAATAAATTCAAACCTGAACATTAAATTGCCATATTAAAAAGAATGAAGGTATTTTAATACAGTATTTTTAGTCTCAAGAATCCTAGTAGGAAGAATAAGAGCCCAACTATAAATTCTTTTACAAATGTACATAGGAGAGTTACAACAAAGTCCCAAGTGAAATAATTGAGCCCTTCTTCTACCAACCATAAAATACAATGTCTGATTTCTCCGTAAATTATACAAATGACTGGGACCTTGTTATATTCATGGGATGTGCCTCCAGAAGAAGTGCAAGGAAATTGAAAAAAGTTAAGTTTGAAAAAATCACTAGTTGGGACCTTCTTCTAGTAATTGCTTCAATTGTTACAAGAAATGTTCGTAGTGTTCTCCTCCTGTTTCAAGTGTTCTCAAACATTTCAGGAAATCACAATTTAGCTTGCATTACATTACGCATAATTGAATAATCCCTTCAGTAACTCACAACAGATTAAAGTGAACTGTATGCACGCATGTATGCAATGTCCGACATATGCCCTTGAACCTCGACAATTAACGACTGGCACACTTTGGGAGGCAATATTTCTCTATGTTCCATGACATATATGGAGCATTTGGTATAATGAAATATGAAGTAATATTCCGGGTAACTCATATGTTAAATATGTTCCATTTTTGTTAAACAAAGTCTTAGTGTTAATCACAGTTCTGGATAAAAGACCACCATGCAATAGTATATTAGGATACAAGATTGGGAAGTGCTTTTTCCAAATCGAAGAAAAGTTTGAAAAACGAGGAGAGCGAGTTTTCTGCGAGTTTTTCAGTTTCCGAGATTTTGTAATGCATTTCACAATAGTACATTATGCAACGAGCCTATAATGATAGTAATTAAGACACGAGTATGTTTGTTTATGAAACGAGCGCAAGCGAGTTTCATAATTTTCATACGAGCGTCTTAATTACCATTATAGGCAAGTTTCATACGACTTTTTATGCTCGACCATATTTCTGACTTGAAATTATTCAGAAGTATTCATTTTATTCGCATCTGACCAAAGAGCAGAAGTGACCTTGTGCATAGCTCGTAAATTGTGAGATGTGCGCAGATGCGAAAGTATTTATTTTTTCCGAGGAACAATAATGTCATTGACCTTGATATAATCAAGAGAATAACATGAACTAATTTTGATATGACCTGGAAATTGATATAGAATTGAAAAACGAGATGACAAATTGAATTTAATTGAATATTATTTACAATTAACGCTAATTATTATAGTAACAGAACATAACCTTCTGCGACAGTATTGGATTTCCAGCCTCCGTGACGTTTCCCTCATTGTCTTTCGATTGCATATCCGAGAATAATCGAAATCCTGAACTTTAATGAATAGGTGTACTTTAATGACATGCATTAAAGGACTGCTACCAGGTGTATAATTACTACATTTCGGCATGGTCGAGCATAAACGTGTATTATACAACATTTTTTGCACGATCATATATTTAAAATTGCAAATACAATATATTTTGCATTGAAAATTTAGAGCAATATTATTCCAAAGCCTTCGCAAAACTACACTGTAATGATAACTAAGTAACAATAAGCGCACTGCATTGAGTCTATTTCAGTGTAGTTTTATGTTATGAAGAATGGTTTCCCTAGCAACAAGTTTCTGTGTAGGAATTCTCTAACTTTCAAGGCCTAACAAAAATAACTGTAAATGCAACGAAAAACACGATCGTGCAAAAAAGCATTTCCAAAATGTATAAATGTTGAGCTTTTTTGTAAGAATATTTTCTTTCCTTATGGTGTTTCTTGTTAAGGACCAAGATAGATTTAGTACTAATTAAAACATTAATAATTTTAATAAAAGTAATTAATCATATCTCCATCTATCCTCTGTTAGTCTCAGCTGTATTAAAAGGGAGTTTACTGTTTATATATTATGGACAATTCATTGCTTTCTTATCTGAAAGCTCTGATGGTTCAAGATAAAATGTTCACAACAGAATTAACAATTTTCCTCCATTCTCACATCTTTTACTGATCCGTTGAATTGTGCCTGTAAATTCAATAGTCTGTTTATTATGTTACAGTACCGGTATATATTTTATAACTTTTGACTTCATCTACATTTCAAAAATACAATTTTGACTAACACCTGTGGATTATAATATATGAATTGAATTGAATCACAGGTACAGTGAATGTCGGCACTCGCTGTCCTGATGGAAGCAGCTGTATAGGCCATGAGACGTGTTGTCTGATAAGTCCGAAGACTTATGGCTGTTGTCCAGATGATTATGGAGTGTGCTGTAATGACTACAAGCACTGTTGTCCTCGGGGTTATAAATGCTCTGGTGGTGGCGATACTTGCATTAAGGTTTGTATATTTCAGAGTCGTTTTATTTCTGCTTCTTATCTGGATCATTGTGTTAGTTGAGCATGGCCATAGGAATGACCAGTGGCGTAACTAGGGACTTGGAAGATGCTGCAAATATTTTACGACTGTCCTCCCACCACTTTTGTTTTCTACAAAGTGCACTCTTTATAATATCGGAATAATTCCTACGCAGTGTATATTAAAAATATAATTTAAGTACAAAAATGAATATTCATAATTTATTTCTGGTTAAATTTTGTAAACGTATGGGTAACATTTTTCAAACCATGAATCTCATTCCTTCTTGCTTTGATCTTGGCAAAGTTGCATATTACTTCAAAGTTCTTAGCCACGGACTGTTTGATGGATTGACGTGTTAAACCTAATCTTTCCTGACGCATAGCACTTCTCAGATATCCATTACAATTTTATGGCAACCTAATTTCCAGGATATTCTTTTAGAACGAATAACTGATGTTTCATATCTCCAGGAATTTAAAATGCATGCAATAGTAGAGGGGTAAAAAAAAAGAATAAACGAAAAACGTATAACGGGTAAATTAATATGGAAAATGTAGGGATTTTGCTAGTGTGATAAACGCATAAATGCGAAACTTATGAAAGAAGATTTACCTACTTTGCTTTTGGATATTGATATCACAAACTGCCTTCTTTGAGCAAAAAGTGAAATCTTTACAAGAATGTTCTGTAAGAATTTTCTTGCTATTTCATATATTTGTTTGCCTAAATGTTGATGTCATGAGGAATTATCGCCATTGAACAGTGCTTATGGAGCTGGCAGTTATTAATATTCCCATATGGTTAGGTGGTAGTGTTTATTTAAAACAATAAGTTTTCTATAACCCTATAGTCTCTAATCTATATCCAGCTAAATTTGTCAAAATATCACTTCCTTTCCCAATGGAAATACTTGGCTATCATTACGAATTGTTGTATAGTCAACTGTCCGAAGACAAGTCTGAACCTCACAAGTGATACCAACAAGGCACCACTTATGAGTCAACTAGGTAGGGAGATAATGGGGTAGGGTGGCCAATTCCTTTCCCCCTCCATTGCATACATCGCCGACTAGCTACATAGTAATAGTAATTTATTCACCATAAAGATTTTTACAAATCATGGCTTCGTCAATCTTATTTCTAGGTCTTAATCTAGTTTCTGATTATAATATAGGCATATTTATGAATTTGTAGCTTTGTTATTGCAGGACATCTGCTGACATGATTTAAGAAGAATTGTATCTAAGATAGTATAATAATAATAATAATAATAATAATAATAATAATAATAATAATAATAGTAGTAGTAGTAGTAGTAGTAGTAGTAGTAACAACAATAATAATAATAATAATAATAATAATAATAATAATAATAATAATAATAATAATAGAAATGTTCTTAACAGCAATAACGACCTATATGCCTTCACAATTACACATTAGTAGGCACTTTCATGCAAGATCTAAAGACATAAATTCAGTATATTGCATATGATGCAGCAGCAACCTGTTGACTATGCTTTTAAACTTCTTTTGTTTACTACTTATTATGGAGCTTGGAATTTTATTATACATGTTTATGCCTACCTATTACACTAGTCAGACTTCAGGTGCATACAAACAATTGGACGGAGTTATGCAATAAGAGACCAAGTGCTAAAGACCTGTTTCCAGATATTGGCCCTGAAAAAAATCTGTTTTTTTTTTTATAAAACATTTTACGCAAGAAGTATTATAACATTCATACTAACTATTACAAAAAATAGCACAAATAATACCAAAAAAAAAAAAAGGCAAACCGATTTTTGATAAGAGACCAGCAGTTGAATTAATATTTCAAAGCAAAATAAATAAATGAATTTTATGCAATAAACGAATTTTTGCTTATAAATAGCAGCAAAATTCAGATTTCGCATTCTTGATTTTTTTCCGAGTTAAATTAGTCTGCCATCAACACATTTGTGCAAACATCTCACTTTTTTTCAAATTGTTAGTTGGTTTGTTATTGCGTAACTC
Source organism: Periplaneta americana (assembly GCF_040183065.1). Taxonomy (NCBI): domain Eukaryota; kingdom Metazoa; phylum Arthropoda; class Insecta; order Blattodea; family Blattidae; genus Periplaneta; species Periplaneta americana. Next base: position 42,818,168 of record NC_091126.1, on the reverse strand, counting down.
CGTCCAAATGTTCTTTCTCTGACACACATCGTCACGTGAGATGTACTGCCTGATAATAAATGTACAGTAGTGGCAAAAAAACCGGACCGACCCTTGTAGCTGATTTCAGAGCCTTGTTCACTCCAGAGTACGATAGACTGGTAACTAAGACTTTCGTGGTTCGAATTCTGCCTGGGAAAGAAACTTTTTTTTTGTTTCTTATTCAAATTTATTCCCAATACTTTTCGATTGCAGCGATATTTTACTACTTAATTAACTTAATATTCCCAGAACATGAATTTTACCAGCAATCGAAAAGTATTGGGAACAAATTTGAATAAGGAACAAAAAAAATGCAAATCAAGATTTCAGGTATAACTCCCTGTAAAGTTGATTTGAATAATTTCGAGGGAAAAATTGTTCCGGAGCCGGGTATCGAACCCGGGACCTTTGGTTTAACGTACCAACGCTCTACCACTGAGCTACTCGGGAACTCTAACATACACGTCACTGTTCGTTAACAGAAAAACCACAATTTAAGTCACACGGAGTTAGTGTGCACTCGAAGTTGGTTGCTTGACGGTTGTCAGCCCACTTTGAGGTCTGTGGATATAGAGGGAAAAATTGGATCGGTGTCGGTTAGAGTTCCCGAGTAGCTCAGTGGTAGAGCGTTGGTACGTTAAACCAAAGGTCCCGGGTTCGATACCCGGCTCCGGAACAATTTTTCCCTCGAAATTATTCGAACAAAAAAAAGTTTCCTTCCCACGCAGGATTCGAACCACGAAAGTCTTAGTTACCAGTCTATCGTGCTCTGGAGTGAACAAGGCTCTGAAATCAGCTACAACGGTCGGTCCGGTTTTTTGCCACTACTGTACATATCAGCCAGAACCTCAGTCAGAGGACTCATTACGAGTATAGAGCATTATTATAGAAAATTTTCGTTTCATCCATAAACTTCGAAATATTTCGTCGTTGTATAATTCATGTACTTCAAGACGCAGAGCTACCAGTAATTCTTAAACAATTTAGTGGCACATGTGCGAAATTTGAAATTATTAACAGATTCAAAGAATAGTGTACCAGTTATGTTACCTAAATATTTCATAGGAAATTACATTTTTAATAACTTGTATTCGTAATAAAGATATTCTAACATCTTTCATTTCGGCGAGTTTTGCTGTATTTCAGGTTGGTGACATTCCCTTTCCTGTGCGCAATTCAGCTCTGACCAACACTGATGTTTCTCCGAAAAAATTACTTGAAATCAGCAGCTCAAATTCCAGTAAGTTACTGTCTACAGGTGTGTCAGAAGTAGGGATTTAATTGCGAATATATTTTTCACGTCCATATTTTTCGACTCTCTCTCTCTCTCTCTTTTCTCCAGGCACAATGGCTGTCGGCACTCGCTGTCCTGATGGAAGCAGCTGTACAGGCCATGAGACGTGTTGTCTGACAAGTCCAAATACTTATGGCTGTTGCCCAAATGATTATGGAGTGTGCTGTAATGACTACAAGCACTGTTGTCCTCAGGGCTATAAGTGCGCTGATGATTATTGCATTAAGGTTTGTATTCAGAGTCCTGTTAGTCCTCCTAGGTATTTAAATCATTGTGTTAGATGAACAGGGACATTAGGAATGGCTTATGTGAATATTTCAAATTTCTGTTGCTATGAACAAAACGCAGCAATTCTTGTTTGTGTATTTACTTATTTACTTGTTAATTCTGTCTACAAGCAACGAGAAACAAAAACAACAATGGCTCTATGTCTCCTATAGTTCTGCACTTCCATTTCCAAAAGGCCTTGTTCCTGAGGATCCTTTTGAGAATCTCTTCATTAGCAAGTATAATTCTGGATATCTCTCTTGCTTTCAGTACTGGGCATTCCTGCCATGAATTTAATTGGAAAATATCAACCATCAGTACTCACCATAATATGCAATCACTTGTTCTGTTAGATAAAATCTAACAATTTTTATTTTTCTGTCATTATTATGAATTAGGCCATTTGTGCACTGAGCACCTCACATATATGAGATTAGCCATTCCCATGTTGTGATATGGAAAGATAACAACAGAATCACCACCAGAGCCTCCACTGTCGAAAAGACATTTTTTTGATAACGACAGCTAGATGGAAGCTATCATTACTCCATGCAATTCCATAAGGGTTATAATGTGACTTCTTTTGCAGTCTCTAGATGACAGCATAGTGAAATTGATAAACATTGCCTTGAAATGCAAATCAAGCTTTCAGGTATAACTCCCTGTAAAGTTGATTTGAATAATTTCGAGGGAAAAATTGTTCCGGGGCCAGGTATCGAACCCGGGACCTTTGGTTTAACATACCAATGCTCTACCAACTGAGCAACCCGGGAACTCTACCAGACACCGATCCAATTTTTCCCTCTATATCCACAGACCTCAAAGTGGGCTGACAGCTGTCAAGCAACCAACGTTGAGTGCACACTAACTCTGTGTGACTTAAATTGTGGCTTTCTGTTAACGAACAGTGACGTGTATTATGCAAATCAAGCTTTCAGGTGTAACTCCCTGTAAAGTTGATTTGAATAATTTCGAGGGAAAAATTGTTCCGGGGCCAGGTATCGAACCCGGGACCTTTGGTTTAACGTACCAATGCTCTACCAACTGAGCTACCCGGGAACTCTACCAGACACCAGACACCGATCCAATTTTTCTCTCTATATCAATATGGGCTGACAGCTGTCAAGCTTGGTTGCTTGACTTTACAGGGAGTTATACCTGAAAGCTTGATTTGCATAATACACGTCACTGTTCGTTAACAGAAAGCCACAATTTAAGTCACACAGGGTTAGTGTGCACTCAACGTTGGATGCTTGACAGCTGTCAGCCCACTTTGAGGTCTGTGGATATAGAGGGAAAAATTGGATCCGTGTCTGGTAGAGTTCCCGGGTAGCTCAGTTGATAGAGTGTTGGTACATTAAACCAAAGGTCCCGGGTTTGATACCTGGCCCCGGAACAATTTTTCCCTCGAAATTATTCATTGCCTTGAAAGTTCATTAGGCTGATCAATCTGTTATATGTGATTAGGAAGGTTACTCATCATCTTTTCACTGCAATTGATTTGCACTTCTTAAGAGAACAATGTTACAATCCAGTTTTATTTTTATCATTTTATCTGAATTTCATTATCTTCTATGCCACAGTGACTTCCTTAAAGTTTGTTTAACAATTAATGTCTCATGATAAACCTCAACATGGATCCAAATCTCAAGTACATTCAGCAATATCTTGCAAATTGGAAATCACATGTAGAACAGATGTCCCAAGCAGAAAACCTAAACAGATCCTGTCCTATGTGCCACAAGGTCACAGGAATTTGAGACGTCCTATGAAGCATTGGCAGGAGACCGTGACGAATGCACTTGGATCGAATACTTGATCTGCAGATGATGATGATGATGATGATTTTTATTTTTATTTTTATTTTTATTTTTATTTTAGTAGGTTATTTTACGACACTTTGTCAACAGCTTAGGTTATTTAGCGTCTGAATGAGATGAAGGTGATAATGCCGGTGAAATGAGTCCAGGGTCCAACACCGAAAGTTACCCAGCATTTGCTCATATTGGGTTGAGGGAAAACCCCGGAAATAACCTCAACCAGGCAACTTGCCCCAACCGGGAATCGAACCCGGGCCACCTGGTTTCATGGCCAGACTTGCTAACCATTACTCCACAGGTGTGGACATGATGATGATGATGATGATGATGATGATATCTCGTTCAATACGACCAAAATGAATAATCCAAAGCTGATTGTAATGGAATCAATTAAATATAAGATATGGAAACAGGATGCAGATTTCCAATGAAACCACAGCTATATAGAATGTCAAAGCTGATTTAATTGCATTAATGACCAGTATTTCTATGCTCATTCTTGACGTGAGTTCACAGAGTATAAAGAACCTGACAATAGTAGCCAGCTCCTGATTTGGAATATTTGCCATCAACTGTCATGTTTCTAGTGCCTTCGTTAAGATCAATATATGTATTATATAGTATTAGTAACATTTAGGTCTGTTAATTTCAATTGAATGTTTATTGCTTTTTGCAAAATGAAATTCGCAGTTCCAATAAAATCAAGGATGTCTCTCTAGTTTATGGTGATTCATGGCAAATATTGGGACGCTTTCAGACTCAGGATAATAAGATTAGAACTTAATTTGTTCTGGGTGTTGTTGAGTGGCAAATGGCAATATCAAATACCAATTGACAGCTGAGGTGATTAGCCATTAATGTCAACAGCTGTAAGTATTTCTTCCAGACATTACCTCTTCTGTGTCCTTCAAAATGGTTCAACCAAATGCTCTACTTCCAATGCTTTCACACTAGCTACTGTAGATAGACTAAGCTTATTCTCAGAGCAGAATATTTTAACATTTGTAGTTTCTTAATATCACTTTAAGCAGACCCACGCAATATTGCGCAGAAATAAATCATCTTTGCTCTAATAAATGCAAGCTATAGGACTCTCAAAGTAATGGTGTTAGCACCACAAGACCTGATAATTTTGTGTTTTGACGAATCATTTCTTTTCAGGCCAGTGACGATCCTGTTTTTATACACACTGAATCTTCGGCTAAACCTCGTGTTTCTCCAAGGAAATTACTTAAAATCAACTACCCAAATACCAGTAAGTTACAGTCCACGAAGCTATCAGATATAGGATTTCTGTGTGAATGTGTGCTCTTACATCCATATTTTTATTTCCTCTTTTTAGGCACAGTGGCTGTTGGCATTCATTGTCCTGATGGAAGCAGCTGTAGAGACAAACAGACGTGTTGTCACACAGGTCCAAAATCTTACGGCTGTTGTCCAGCAGAGCATGCAGTATGCTGTGATGACTACAAAAGTTGTTGTCCTCAGGGTTATAAGTGTGATGGTAGTTTTTGCGTTAAGGTTTGTATATTCTTTTTAGTCATGTTTGTCCAGCTAGATTTCTGGATACTGCTAAAGAATCACATATCTGAAAACCAGTATTCATCTTTAAAAATTAGAAAGAAAAAAAAAAACAGTTGCAACAGATTGGCTTAGTATTGTATGATGTGAAAAAAATACTTTCACTATCACTCATCTTTGAATGCTTGATATTCCGCGTCAACTTTCCGTTTCTCAGAAGCACTACCTGTTGTTTGCAAATCAGATACTGTATTACAAATACAATCTGAACACAAGGCGATATTTACATGTAAGCGAGGGAACAATATGTTGTGTCCTGACATAATTGCTGGTTTAGTGTTGTGATAGAATAATCTGAGAGGAGAGATAAACAGAACTGTCCACACCTGTGGAGTAACGGTTAGCGCGTCAGGCCGCTAAACCAGGTGGCCCGGGTTCGATTCCTGGTCGGGGCAAGTTACCTGATTGAGGTTTTTCCGGGGTTTTCCCTCAGCCCAATAAGAGCAAATGCTGGGTAACTTTCGGTGCTGGACCCCAAACTCATTTCATCGGCATTATCACCTTCATCTCATTCAGATGCTAAATAACCTAAGATGTTGATAAAGCGTCGTAACATAACCTACTAAAATAAATAAATAAACAGAACTCAACGACCGAGCCATGAGTAGCATTAGAATGGAAGCTATACTGCAAGGATGAAATCTTTACCTGAGTGAGGATCAACCAGCCATACAAGGTGTTATATTTTACAAACAATAAAGTGTGAAATTTGTCCTTAATTTACTGTTAGCCTTGGCTGTTGCCAACTTCTGTCTAATATTCATATACATTTACATTTTCTATTAAAAAAAAAAAAAAAATCCATTGAAAAATTATTTATTCCCCAGATCTAATTTAACACATTGAAGAGCGGTATTTGACCTGTGGGGCACAGTTTTCCCACCCCCTAGTATAGAACATCTTCATTTGATTCTTGTTCTCAAAATGAAAATGTAATTATCATAAAATTTAGTGATACATTTGAGAAATTTGAGAAAGATAATAGATTCAGAGTATACATATTCCAATTTTTTATTATTATTTCATAGGTAATTAAATTTTTTATAACATTGTACTGAATGAATATCTTTCTGACATTTTTGCATTTTGACCTGTGTTTTTGTTTCTTTTTCAGGCCACTGATCCTGCTCCTATGCACACTCCGTCCCTTACTCAGGCTCATTTTTCTTCAAGGCAAATAGTAGAAATCAATGACTCGCATTCCGGTAAGTTACAGTTGACAGAGCTGTCAAATATGAGACATTCCATGCCAATTGAAACACTGATTTAATCATAAGCCTTCCCAATATATGGGGGGGGGATATATATCCCCCCCCCCATAGCGTGTTTTGGGAAAGCCATTGATTCAATTCCCAGTATGCTCAGGCAATTTAGGAACGCAGTGTATTATGATAATAAATGAATTAAAGAATTTTAGTTTTGTTCTTTAAATGTGCAGAAATTTCTTGCAAACAAATGTAAAAATTCCTTTGCAGAACGAAGTTATATTTGTTCGCATCAAATTTCTGCACTTAGCATGCACAGTATGTTATAAAGGAACTTGGAAAATTCAGGTGGCCCAAATTTGGCTTCTGGGTTTATACATCCCCAAATAGCTACAAAATTTTGCGCTTCATATAAGCATTTACTTTATAGTAAATAAGGCATGGATAAATGGTAACTTGGCCATTGTTTCAGTACATCCCTTGAATGGGGTCTTGAATCACAAAGTAATGGTTTTCAGCGAAATCACACATGATTATGAAGTGTCCGTCTAAACCTACTTTCTGCTCTTTCAGGAATTTGATTGTTGTTGTACAATACATGATTGCTTTAGCAGCACTGGCAGCTGACTGGCAAGCCTTTCTAAGAATTTGTCAACTGACGTATGGAATGTTTCTAATGAAGACCTGTCCACAGAAACACATTGTCCTTATAAGTTATATGTTCAGGCACGTTTTCCTCATAAATTTGCTGTATTTGTTCAATTAATTTCAATGTTTCCGGACACTCACTAGACTGTAATTGATGTAATTTCATGTAATTGTTGCAGATGATTCGGGCCAAATAGGCTTTATAATATTTTATTGGTTGTGAGGCTGATTCAGTAGGGACTGAAATGTGTCTACCATCTAACAAGAGTTTAACATTTTGATGAATTACACACACACATACGGCGGCCGGGTAGCACAGTTGGTAGAGCAGCTGGCTACGAACTGGAAGGTCTGGGGTTCGATCCCAGGTGGTGATAGGATTTTTTCTCGTTGCCAAACTTTCAGAACGGCCCCAAGGTTCACTCAGCCTCCTATAAAATTGAGTACCGGGTCCTTCCCGGGGGTAAAAGGCGGTCAGAGCGTGGTGCCGACCACACCACCTCATTCTAGTGCCGAGGTCATGGAAAGCATGGGGTTCTATCTCCATGCCCCTCAAGTGCCTTCATGGCATGATACGGGGATACCTTTACCCTTTTTTTTTACACACACGCATACACACACACAGACAGATCAAGTACCACTTACCCCAGCTAATACACAGACTTGGTCTAAGCTCCGCGAAGTTAGAAAACATTTCACAGTTTGGATTGTTGTCTTCGAAGTTTATAAACACTTCTTTCATGTTACAGAGAATCAGTCTTTTCTGTACTTGTGGCTTTTTACCATCCTTCTTCACTGATACATAGTCCCTCCTTTCAGGCATTATGAAGCTGAATTCATCGAATTCGTAGAATTGTATTACTTTCTGCTCCACGTCTGCGGGTAAACACCTGTTCAATTTTATACTTGGAGCCGAAATATGTCCTGTTACATTCTTTGCTACTGTTATATGGAATGAAGTATCAAAATATCTCTGAATCCTTCTATAGGACCAGTCTGCAAATATTTGAGAATCCTAATTTTTTTAATTTGTCTTCAGTGGCATTATATCTTTACTTTAGTTTATCTAATAATTAATATTAAGGCCGTCTTCTTCTCGCAGTCATCTTCTTCTGCTTGAAATATTTTTTCGCTATAATATTCTGTACCTTCTTTTTTTTTCTATTGAATATTTTAACAACATTGACTCATTAATTGGGGTCTCACCGAGCAGTTTCAGATTTTTTATTCAGCATTTTTACACTTCGTTTCCATTGGTGATTCTAAAACTTCATCACTGCCTAATTCTTTTGATGGACCAGGGACAGACGATGTCTGTGAACCTCTTGGAATTTCCTTCATCTCTTGGCACAATAATTGTAGCACTAGATATTTTTTAAATTCATACGCAACAAGAGTGACATATGTTCAGACGTGGATTCAGTTGAATATCTTTTCTGTTTATCTTTTCAAGCATAACTGGTAACACTCTTCTTAAATTCTTCGCACGTTATTCCATGCTTTTCTAAATTAAAAGAGTTAAAACAGACATCAAACCGAGGCTCCTGACATTTATTGTTCAATTTTATAGTTAGAACTTAATCACCACAAAGAAACTAACTCTATTTATGTTCAAATCTCGCACTAAATTATACCACCTTTGTGAAAACCAAAACAGCATTCCTTCACTAACAAATGTGTAATGTTCATTGGTATAAACAGTTTATCAAATACCATTCTCTCTTCGACCTTCAAGTGTACTTGTTGACACTGTGCAACGAGATCAGATAAACTTATAGTGGAAGGAAGTTCAGCCCATTGCTGAGAAAGAGAAAATAAATATTTAGTTAAAAGCCCCTAGCATTTCCATCCTGAGACATCTTGATAATTGTGCGGAATTTAAGTTAGATTCTTTGGCAATAATAAATACACAAATGCTTAGTGTATAGTGGGTCATAACTGAGATTAAATATTTTTCGACTTTTTATAATTAATTGGTAAGTTGAGGATTCATACAAAAGTAAGCTGATTCTAAATAAATGATAGTTTAATTGACTTTCATTTGAGTCAACATTCAACTTCCTGTGATAAAAACTTCTCGAACTATTTCGAAATAACTGAAGAAATGTGTGCCAAATAGTGTCATTTTTTTCTTTCAATTTTTAAAAAATCATGAAGACTTTAAAAATTACTCAGTTAACAAAAGAAATATTACATATCTCATGTTTTCTTTTCTGCATTAATATCGACATTAAAAAGAGTGCGTTAAATTTTCCCTAAAATGTGTTCGATTCAACATGGAATTTCTCATATAGTAATTTCAGTTTGAATGTGTGTTATGTCCACGTTTTTCGTTCATCTTTTTAGGCACAGTGGTTGCTGACATCCACTGTCCTGATGGAAGCAGCTGTAGAGACAAACAGACGTGTTGTCACACAAGTCCAAAATCTTACGGCTGTTGTCCAGCAGAGCATGCAGTATGCTGTGATGACTTCAGCAGTTGTTGTCCTCAGGGTTATAAGTGTGCTGGTAGTTTTTGCATTAAGGTTTGTATATTTTTTTAGTCATGTTTGTTCAACTAGATTTCTGGACCATTCTCTTAGGTACACCAGGGCATAGAAATGACTTGTTTGAATAGTTAAATTTTCTAGTTTTGCGCATAGGTGGATAATCACAAACTCAGAACTATGGAAGATAATGAATCAGGAAGAAATCACAATAGAAATCAAAAGACGAAAGTGGAATTGGATAGGGCACACAATCAAGAAAGAAGATGGAGCATATCATGGCATGATTGTGACTATAATAGTATCTAAATTCATTAATATGTCACATCAACGGACGTGTATACGTCAACAAACATAGTAAGATAGAGATTATATTTGTAAAGTTTCTTTCAACCCATAAGCAGTGCTGACTAGATCAGACGCTATGGACAGTACTCTATAACAGAGTCGCCAGTATGAAAGGATAATTCCAAGCCTTTGGCGTGAGACGAACTCGATAGCTCAGTGGTAGAGCGCCTGACCGGAGAACGGGAAGTCGCAGGTTCGATTTCCACTCGAGGTTGTGAAATTTTTCTTTCATACCATGGCATGATTGTGACTATAATAGTATCTAAATTCAGAAAGAATGGCTTTGGATTGGAACCCCCAGGGTAGTAGAACAAGAGGAAGGCCAAAAAATACATGGAAAAGAACAGTTTTGGAGGAAATTGCTAGGGAGGGGAAAACATGGAGCGAAGTGAAGAAGTTGGCTACAAATAGGGTCCGATGGAGGCACTTTGTGAATGCCTTGTGCTCCTTATGAAAGAGATATAGGTGTTTGATTTGATTTGTGCATAGCTGGAGATACGGTGTGGGGGCATAAGGGGGGCAATGTTCCTACAGGTCAGAGTGATGTAGGCTGCTGTCTTTCTTTAACATTAGGTATGAAGAAATAGAAAACCTAATTCTACAAATGAATATGCAATTCAACATTTACTTAAACGTTATGTTTCTATGTATAAGTGTTCATTATGGGATTTATTTTTTATAGAATGGGCAAGAAGGAATAGAGTAAAGCCTGGAACATTTTCTAGAGAAAGTTCATTCAACTAACTTCATGTGACAGTGAATTCGCAAGATATCCGTTCCTTCTTTAAAGGAATAAATAAAGTGGAATTCATTCATTCATAGTTTTCTGCTCAAAAGCAGGTCATGCACTGCAAACGCAGCATTCTCCAATCTGATCTATGATGAAGAACCTGCTAATACTACTAATAATAGAAGGGTTCACAGCCATAGTGGGCCAAGTGCCATTTATTAAAAACGGAGAAAGCAAGGGTTAAAGTTAAGTAAATACCACAGTTTAATGAAGATTGACATATCATTTAGTTTGAATGTGTATAATTTATATTACTTGCTATATATTTCCATTGAATTATGGTAATAACTTCATTTTAACCCTTGTTTTGTACGGTTTTAATAAATGGCGCTTGGCCCACTATGGTTCTGAACCCTTCAATAGTGCAAGCATTGGTGCAGCAGCTATTAGGCCTATTGGAGATGATGCCATTCAACCTACATCTAGTAATGATACAAGTAATAACAAATTGCGAAGTGGACAAACATGAAGTACCCCACAGAATCCCTGATGGCACAGCTGTCTAGCTCACACTAGAATCTTAGGATGTCATTAAAAAAATCAGCAATGTTTATTTGATATAATTGACATTTTACTCTACTTAACTAACCAATGTATAGGTTTCAGAGGACATAATGAATGTTTATTGCTTCATTGTGTATGTGTAGGTATGTATTGCCCACCACTGCAGAGTAATGGTTAGCATATCTGACTGTGAAACCAGTGGGCTTGGGTACAAATCTTGGTTGGGACAAGTTATTTGATTGGGTTTTTTCCGAGCTTTTCCCTCAACTAAGTGAAGCAGTATTGCTGGGTAATTTTCGACGATGGACCTTGGACTCGTTTCTCCATAATTTATTCAAATGTCATTATGATCATTGCCATAGCGTGGGTTAAGTTCATGGTGCAGCATACTCTTTTCGTAAAAGAGCGCGAATGTTCTGTGACAAATATATTTCACAGGGCAGGAGTGGTAAAACAATAAGACGGGCTGTGGTGTAAACCTTCAGACTCCTCCTCCTGTACAAAAAAACGTATGAGCTATTCCATCTCAAATCGACCGAAATATAGAGAAAATTGACCTTACAATTTCTAAATACAATGAAACTTTTTTTATACGTAGAGAACTGTGATAAAATGCTTTGTGCAAAGTTTGAGGCATCAGAACTTCATAGTGTGTAAATTAAAAATATTTAAATTTATCGTATTTTCATAAAATTAGCAATTTTAAACTGTTGTAGCTCCGAAACCTTTTCACCCAATGATCAAATTCACGGTTTATTTTGATGCTGAGAAATTAAAGTTTATATTGACATATAAACAGATTTTCTTACCTTTTATGGAAATGGAGAAATTTAGATTTTTCCTCATTAAGACGCCTTTGCCAAGGAAAAAATGTTTTAAAAATATATAGTTAGATTCCCCATGGAAAGTACAAATAAACACATATTTTTTACTGATGGCATATTGATAAGAAAGTATTGAAAATATCAAATAAAGAAAATAAATAGTACGCACGTGAACTAACCAGCTGACTGTGAGACGGGAGCTAGCCGAGACAAGCAAGGCCAGGAGACAAACACGTGATGTTTCTTCTAGTAGCTCATAGCTGGGCTAGCTTTATCACAAGTTTTCATAAACACAGGAGTAAAATGACGCCCAACACTTGCTTATCTTCAGCTCTCGGCCAATGCATGTGGTACTGCGCCGTTCAAGTCCAGGCGGGTAAAAATAATCTATTTAATACCCTCGAAACTTTTTGCCATACCACTAAGCAAACAATGTCGAATCCCTGTTAATAATGCAAGGTTTTTTCTCAATATTTTTTTTACATTTTTACAAATGGACAAAAAGCCTAAAAGTAAGTAAAATCAGATTATCTGTCTTTCTGTGAACAATAAAAATAAGGATTACTTCTTAACATAACCTACCAAATGTCAGCTTCAAAATGAGCTCCCGTTCAGTGTTCTGCAGTAAATGGTTCCAGAGTTCTGAGTGCTGACAGAGGCTTGATTTTATAAAATATGCTAAATTTGTCGCTCAACAATACGAAAACCGTTTGACTTTCGATAGTATATTTTTGAAAATGCACTCTCCTCAGCACCTTGTATAAATAGGGAAAAAATTAGAGTATAAAAAAATGCGAGGTTTTTTTACTGATCTATTTCATATGGAATAGCCCGTATGTATTTGTCTTTTTATGCATGTGGGCGCATTCGTATGCTCATGATAAGAATATACGAAGGTCGTTCCGAAAGTAATGCCTCCTATTTATTTACATGAAAACTACAACACATACACAGAGCATAATAACACAGTTAAATAGAGGAAGGTTTCAGCTACATGCAGTTATTTTTTCACATAGTCACCACCATTCGTTATGCATTTTTGCCAGCGATGAACAACAGCCTGCATGTCACGATCGTGAAAATCAGAACCAGCAGAGGCAAGCCATTTTATTACAGCTGCGATGACAGCATCCTTGTCTAGAAAATTTTGCTGCTCACGTAATCCATCTTTCATAGGCTCAAAGACATGGAAGTCTGGACAATATGGTGGATGTGATAGGACAGTCCATTCAAATTTTGCAACTTGCTCAGTTGTCACGAAACTAGTGAGGGGCCTGGCCTTATTGGGTTGCAAGTGAAAGGTTTTCTTCTCTGGCCTGACTGGAAATTCAGGCTTTCAGCTTAGCCCGAATTGACAGTTTCTCCAGGCTCTAGGCCATCTAGAAGAATCACACCTCGCCTATCCCAGAAGACTGCCATTTTCGTCACTGTTGAAATGCACTACTCACAGTCTTACTTTGCTCGCATGCAAACGTTGATGGATATCAATGGCTGTAATTTGTTCGGCAGTGAGGAATTCAGTAACACATCTCAATTTCTTATGCACCTCTATGTCAGATTCGATAGATTGGTAGACTGTCCTGCTGCCGCTTTCTATTGCATGACAACCAAACTAACAGAACATTAGCATGAAGGTTCAACCTTTACTACAACGCCACTAACATCCGGCTCAGACGTGACAGGTCAACATAAAAAATAGGAAGCATTACTTTCGGAATGACTCTCGTATATGTTGTTCAGTTATCCAAAGTCATCATTCATTAGGCAGGTATTTATGAATTAAAATATTTCATTGTCCTATCATGCCCCTAAGGAAATCATTTCATTTGTGCCTATGATTCTCTGAACCAAAGCCAGCAGTTTTTATGGAGCTTGTAGTCATCAATAGACCATTGAAATTTAGAGAAGAGGAGAATTTTTTTTTAAGGCTTTTGTCTCTCACTTCATATGTAGTGAATATTTCAGGATACATTTTCTCTGCCTTTATGGAAATATTTGGCTGACATAGAGAATATTATTACACAGATACGCAACCATCTTGCTTCAGACGAACTGTTCATATCTTTCAGCTTACCACTAGGGATTGTCACAAAATCCATATTTAGTTTCCTTTGTGATCAAGTAAAATTGTTATTATTATTGATAAGTAATGAGGTTTTCGAAATTTCTGAAAGTGTGTGTTTATTAAAGTCGTTTACTCTATATCATTATATTTATAATTAAATTATTGTTTTTTATTATTATTACTTATTTACTTACGATGAAAAATCCCAGGTCAGACTGCAACTCCAATCCTAACTGCCTACGTGACAGGCTGAATGTCTGACTACTCAGCCACTGCAGGAGATTATGATAGCCTTATTGTTGTACAAAGCCTTTGCAGACCATCACACTTTAATAGTTGACATTTTCTGATATTGTTAATTTTTTGACAATGTTATTTATGATTACAGAATGACGATTATGGTGAAGTTTTTCTTTCAAAACTGCAAGTAATTGAACATACTGCTCCAGAGGCGTAGATTGTGATTGTTACCTATTGTTTTTTTTTTTTTCGGTAAGTAAAAGAAATTGATTTTTATGAATGTAATGTCTCGATAATGTAAATGGGATTAGACGAGTTTGATATAATATTGTTTGAAATGTTAATGTAGTATATTATTGTGTGATTATATTGCAGTATTGAATTTATAAATGTGAACATTGACCTTACAATTTTAAAATTGTTTATATTTTCTTCCATAAACTACCTACTTCACTTTTATTTTTCATCTCTTCAATTATTATCTATACCGGTAATCGTCATCTTGGCCGATAGAGGGCGCAGGCACATAACACTGCTCGCATGCAGGGCAAGTGGGCATTATTTCATCCTCGGCATTATGCAACCTTATCTCCCGTTCATTAGAGACTTTTTGCAGAAGCTAACTAGCTGCCATGTTGAATACTGGGTGTTCAGTTCAAAGTGTATCATGGCTCGCTGTATGCCGTCATGTTGCTAGTCGATGAGCCTAGAGAATTCAATCTTCCTACACTTTCGCAGAGGTGTATTACTTATGTGCCAGAGAAGTTGCCTAGCAAGTACGGCGTTCATTCAGAAGAGTACTTACCAATACGTACAGTAACACCTGTAGTGGCAGGAATGTGAACTGTTTGGAAACACGTACTGAGGTGAGTTTTTTTCTTACTGTCGGGATATGTGGAGAGGGTTAAGACGATTACTTACGTATTTGTTGACATTAACTTCGATGATCAACATGGACATGGAGCATTTGATTTGTGTTGTGGAATGTTTCCGTACACAACCGATGATAACAAATACCCTGCGTACGACTTGGCCGCACAAAACACAGTTCGAAAGAGGTTATGGTAGCACACAGACCGTA
Organism: Periplaneta americana; assembly: GCF_040183065.1. NCBI lineage: Eukaryota > Metazoa > Arthropoda > Insecta > Blattodea > Blattidae > Periplaneta > Periplaneta americana. The sequence continues at coordinate 42,802,994 of NC_091126.1, read as the reverse complement.
CAGACCGCCATTTGTTGCTACGACGTTCAAGTTATACCGTACACATTCTCAAGTTCAGATTGAACGCCTTGATTAATAGGCAACTTCTCTGACACAAATGCTGAAACTCGCTTCAAATCGCTGACTCATCAACAGTGACGTCATGACACGCTTTGAAATGAACACCCAGTAGATGTAGTATGTCTCAACAGTCGTTGTCTCCTTCAAGAAGAATTTGATTCACCTTTTCAAGACTTGGACATATGGAGTCGGATTTTAAGATTTTCATAGCCTAGTGGAGGGAAAAGTCATTCTTATTCCGGAACTTTTCCGAGTGTTCTGGTTCCAAGAAGGTACTAATTCTAAAGAACAGTTCCGAAATAACAGCAAGCATCTGACATGATGTAATAATCACCGAAATATTGTTTCGGAACTAATTTCCTTTCCAAAATCTCAGACCATAATGCAATTCGAACCACGACAGGTGTAAGTGCAGTAATTTATACAAACTATGTAACATTGCAATGGTTTGATCATTCCTTCTGTTAAATAAAGAATGTTACTACTATCTGACATTAGTCTATATTAAAGGTTTATAATTTTATTTGTAATAAACATTAAGGTTATTTGGGCTACATATGCACTGTTATGTTACCATACACAAAATTTATAACACTCAACAATATGCTGTATAAATTTTTAATAGTATGTTTCTTTATTGGATATAATAAAACAATGACTTTGGAATAATAATAATAATAATAATAATAATAATAATAATAATAATAATAATAATAGTAATATTAATAATGAAGTCTGATTAGTGTAGTATGTTACTAGTTAGCGATGTATGCAATGGAGGGGAAAAAGGACCTGGTCACTCTACCCAATTACATCCTGGCTTAATTGCCTCATGAGTGATGCTTTATTGGTGTCACTTATGAGGTTCAAACCTGTCTTCTTACAGTTGACTAAATAATAATAATAAAAATAATAACAATAGACAATCTTACAATTTGAATTTTTTTTATTCTTGTTGCTACATTAATAGCAAACGACGTAACTCAAGGTGATTTGCCAATCAGACTGATTGTATAATATTGAAACGCACCCTACAAATTCATTGGAGTTAAAAATTTCGCCCCCCCCCCCCATAATACTCGCATGTGAAGGAACTACTGTGCATTCAATACCATTTTGGTTGGAACTGTTATGGTCTCTGATGAAGTATCTGGAGTGTTCCAGACAAGATGGTTGATTTGTATGTTGTACAGCACTCCAGTTCCCATGAGGAACAGTCCATCAGAAAATTCGACTGTTATTTTGGAACAGTATTCCGACCTACTGTTCCTTTTTGGAACTGTTCTTTTCTAGGAACTGTTCCGAAAGTACTGTTATGTTATTCTTTCCCTATCTCTATCATAGACCGATCCACTGTGGATGTAGATTGTGATAGTGAATTGAATGTGAAATATAAAAGTAGAAAGAAGTTTGTGTGGTTTTTATTCACATTTTCCAGAAGTCAGATTTCTTAGGCTTCATCAGCACGTTTCTGACATACTGTGCATGTTTGGATCCACAAACATATGCGAACACCATTTCGTTAATGAAAATAAGTAGAAATGTCTTGATAATCCATTTTGAATCTTGTGTACACTAATTTTAATACTTGAATATAATTAATTGATTAACTAGCGGACTTACTCGTGTTAATTATGTAAGATTTGTGCGGCTTACAGCTGTTTCAGTGCTTCACGCACCATACGACCACACAGGTGTATACAAACTCACATGTAATAGTTGCGATAGGACAGACAGGCAGATCATTCCAAACACGTTACAAAGAACATATTAAAGCAATAACCAGAGGACACAATACATCTACATACGCCAATCACATAACCATTGCTAACTATACATACAATAACATAAATGCGGACATGGAAATCCTACACATACAACCCAAGGACCAAAAACTCAACACACTAGAACAATACGAAATATACAAACACACTAAAACACACCCCGATCAAATTCTCAACACACAGATCAATTTCAGTACACACACACTATTTGACTCTGCTCTTCAACACCTTTCAACAATCAAACACACCCACATAACAGGCAGAGAAGTTCGAGATGACGCTGAGATCTAGTAGGCTCTGAGGATGGTGCGTGAAGCACTGAAACAGCTGTAAGCCGCACAGATCTTACGTAATTAACACGAGTAAGTCCGCTAGTTAATCAATTAATGAAAATAAGTAAATCTCACCACAGAAGTAGCTAATTCATCTGATTACTATTTACAAAGTTCTTCAGTTCGTGCATTGTCCAGATCATAGTGCATAATATTCAACAATTAGTAGGCAATAAAGAGACCCAAAAATCCCTTAAAACTAACATTACAGAAGTTCATGAAGTATTTTCACTAATACCGGTAGTGCATTAATGTATTTGTGTCTGTTTCATTTTAAATTCATAAGAATTATCTGAATTTAAGTTAATCTGCTCAAGTGCTAAGATGTTATTGTGTATGTTGTAGGTTCCATGCTGCATACATGGATTTTTGGCCTTCATGGATACTAATATAATGGATCTTCCTTAGAATACTTGCTGAAAACCGAGACTGCTTCTGGTCATAAATGGACAGCACATATATGCATATATATATATATTTTTTTTACAATGTTTAGTGAGCAGTGTTATCAAGTTCGTTGTGAAAATTAAAGAAGGAAACTTGCAGGTACATTTAATCAAATCAGAAGCTATGATTGTGACGAAAATATATGAAAGTATGTTGCTTATTAAACATCCCAAAACATACATACTGGTATAGAAAGGTGGTAAAAAACGAGAATGAATCTTCATATAATAGCATTTACATATGAGAAGAATCTTCATATACCAGTAATATTACCAATCACTTACATGTCTTGTCAGAGATCTGCAGTATAGGAAAATTTTTACATCATGGAAATGTAAATGTTACCATAATGTTTTTCGACTATTAAAGCTTAAGACTGTATTGATTATTTTGTTAATATTCTGGTTGATGTGTTTGTGTAATGTGAAAAACTAAGTTTCATAATTTGTCCTACAGAATAATATCTGTAATATTAACAATTAATATTATGCCTAGCAGATGGACGGCATGGTAATGTTTGAAAGTGGTATCTTGAATTATGTCTCTTCCTTCTCACTTAACATGAACAGAATAATTGCATTTATTTTTATCTTTCTAAATGTATACTTTTTTTTTTGCAAATAGTTTCATATTCTTTAAGTTGCTTTAAAAATACCATACAACGAATAAAATCTGTTTACAGTTAAAATTTGTGAGGTTTTAATTTGTGTAACATATCGAAAGAATAACACTAATCTATTAATTACTGTACAAATGAGAAATGAGAATAGTTACCACAGAATTTTTATATTACATTTCATGTATTCATTTAGAAATATTACTGTGGGAATATTAGATTTCCAATCTTTTGACTGAAATGTTTGTGATTTTTTTTTATTTGATATTTTCTATGAAGAATGGGCCAGAATATTTGCTTTCTTCTGTCTTTTGATTTAAATGTCAAATAATATTAAAATTGTTATTGATAAAGAAAAGATTTTTAATGACATATATGTTCAAGCTTGATTTTAATAAATTCTTATGGTATATTTCATGTAACAACTTTAAAGAAGAAAGCAGAGACTCAATGTATAATGTAAAATACAAGTAGTAGACTACAGTAAATGGAATTATGTCTCTAATATATTCTGCAAAGCTTTCATGACACATTCTTGCGGCCCTTACATGAAAAAAAAATATGTTCTATTATATTGTAAAAATATAACATAGTAAACAAATTTTATACTACTTTATACGAACTTAAGTATTACGTTAATAAATTTTTTCTAATATTTGATTGAAGTTAAGTGAATAATATTTATGCTTCTCCCATATATTGTTTCACATTGTCATACCATCTTCCTTTCTTGTATTTCTCTTTTTCTAGGCACTTAAAGTTGTAGTTTAGAAAAGACGAATTGAAGACATTGTGTTGGTAGTGGTGGTGGTGATAACATTATATTATTTTGTGGGATGTGTGCAGTGGCAGCCAGCCTTAAAGTGTGCAGGGGCACATGTTCCCTGACATTTCTTCTTGTTAATGTTGCTTTATATATATATATATATATATATATATATATATATATATATATATATATGTATATATATATATATAAATATATATATATATATTTATTATTATTATTATTATTATTATTATTATTATTATTATTATTTGCTGTAAGTATTCTTAGCAGAGCATGGGCAAATTCGAATTTGAAAGCTGACTTTATCTTAACAATGAACATACAGTATGCACTGTATTAGGGCACACTTACATTTTCACGAAAACCTGATTTCGAGAAAAGTTGGTTAAACAGTGTAAATAAAGTTTTACTGTTTCATATTTCCTGATGTTTAAAATACGATCCAATAAGTGTAAAAAACGAATAAACGGGAAAGATATATCCAAAATAAATTAACAAGTAAATTTATAGAAATTTGCTTGAGTTCAGAAAAAAAAATAAGCGCGAAAAATGCATAACTGTATATAACATTTCAATGCACAGTTACAGTGATTTTTATATATGTAGGCAATTAACGGTATACTTAATGTATTTCCAATTATATCACATAATAATATCATTTTATAGTGAACATGATTTTGTAAGTTGCTATCATTTATGCTAAAATCCTACAAGTTTAATGCAGTGGATGCAGCGCCATTAAATATACTGAGAAGAAGGAAAAAAATCCTTCCATGTATAATGTTAAAAATACACATTAGAGTTCATGTTTTTATCAGCATCAATTAGGATAGGTTACCGGTGGGAGCAGGGAAACATAGGTGGTGGAGTAGCTATATGTTTTAAAAAAATCGCTAGCACATATTTGTAGCATAAGTACACAATTTTCGGATATGTTCACATAAAATAATTTCTATAGAGATTTTGCGTCAAGTAGGGTTATTTTATAAGAGCAGTAGGGATTTTTTGTTACAGTAACCTGGTGACACTGAACGCAGGTGAGCGCAGAAGTTGAAAGCTATTCGGTTGCAGCACAGGTCACAAACAGGAGCCTAGCGTTGCAGGTTGCAGTCTGTAGTGCTTACTTGTGCAGTAAATACTGGAAAAGCGTTTTAAGTGTAGTTATCGGTATGCCTCAAAACTTGAAAAGGAGAAGCGTGTACAGTGAAAATAATGACGAAAGAAGAAATGGGAACAACTGGATAATACGCACGGCAGACCAATATCGATAGTCGACTCTACTCGCTGGCCACTAGTCACCGGGCCGTACCGAGCCGTATCAAACAAAATATAATCGAAATGGTGGTAGTCAAATTCGCGACTATATTCTTAAATAATTCACTCCATTAGTCCAGTTCAAGGTTTTATGTAGTACAACTGCGGTTTTTTGAATGCATTAAAGGAAAATGAAGATGTAATAAGATAATAAACTAGGTTATCACAAGGAAATTAACAGGAAAAAAGGTGTGTTTCACGGAATACAATTAAAATGACGGAAAGTAAATTTCCGGTTAATGTTCGCCAAAGCGTAAAGTACGTAATTATGACGGCGTTGCTGTTTTATTTCTGGCCTATCGAAAAATACCTAGCCTTTTACGAAAAAAAATTTAAGGACCATGAAATTATTCACCGCTTTCATTATAAGCCTATTATTTTTTAACAATATTACGAATCAAAAACTGTCATATTATATAATTTTAACTACTACATGGACGAATCAAATCAAGCTAACCTAACCTAACCTAACCAAAACTAATCTAACCTAACCAAAGCTAATCTAACCTAACCAAAGCTAATCTAATCTAACCTAACCTAAGCTAACCTAACCTAATCTAAGCTAACATAACATAACCTTCGTAAATGCAAGGCCTGTAACCGGAGCAAGAAGGGATCTCAATCATTTAATCTGCAAGTACACGCAAAAATAAATTCAAGTAAGGATCACGCTCCCACTGCATGAGAGGTCCGCGCATGCGCTACAGCAAAACTGTTTCTGTCCCGAGCCTCTCATCTAAGGCACTCGTCATAATTTACTCGCAATATTTACGCAAATACACATTGTCGCTAACAGTGGTGCTATCTCTCAATAATGTTCAGAACGAAGGAGGTAGACAGAGAGAGAAAAAATTTCTCCCGCCATCTACGCCACACACCAACGTCATGTTCTTATGTTGGTGACATTGTGTATTTACTTAAATTTGGTGGTAAACGTAACGGCACGGTTCAAAGTGGCCGTGCTAATTCTCCAGTATAGCGAAGAAATGAAATGAAGGAGGCATATATGGTGGTGAAATATTTGTTAATGCTACAGGTTTAGAGGTTATGGCAGAACAGTGCACTGACAATGACAAACGTCTAGAAAAATGTAATTTAAATTGTACAACAGATCAACAAAATGAGTTACCTCGCACATTTAATTGGGATCAAGGTAAGGAACTGCAAAATTTAAATTCTCCGGCGCGGGAATCTGTGACAGGTTAAGCTAGGTTATGTTAATTTAGGCATTTCGTATTTCTTGTATAAACGAATCTGTTACAGGTTAGTTTAGGCTTTTCGTATGCCTTACATGTACTAAGTGAAATGAAATGTGCGTTTCGCGTTATATTTTGATGTGTTCTGCCTCATTATTTCACATGTCTATCACTTTTATGTTATCTACACCGATCAATTCCCCCCCCCCCTTCTATTTTCTAATATGTTTTCAAGTCAAATGACGTCCTATACGAATTCTTCACATTACAAACTACCTTCCCTCTGAAACTTGGACAATTTTTCCACTTTCATTCTTACAGTCATCTTCTTGTACTTGAAATATTTTTTCGCTATAGGCCTAATTTTCTGTACCTTCTCTTTCTTCTCTTCTGAATATTTTGACAACTTTAACTCCTTTATTGGGATCTCACTGAGCATTTTCAGACTTTCATTCAGCTTTGTTACACTTTGTTTCCATTGATGATTAAAAAACTACATCTCTGCCTAATTCTTTTGGTGGACCATAGACTGATGATGTCTGTGAAACTGCTGGAATTTACTTCATCTCTTAGTACAATTATTGAGCACAAGATATTTTTTAAATTCATATGTGACAAGAATCGCATCTTTTCAGACGTGTGTTCAGTTGAATATCTGATCTGTTTTTTTTCTTTTCAAGCATAACTGGAAGCGCTCTTCTTAAATTTTTCGCACCCTTTTTCCATGCTTTTATTAATTAAAAGGGTTAAAACAGGCATCGAACCGAGGCTGCTTGGCACTCAATTTTATAGTAAGAAGAATATCACCACATACAAACTAACTCGATCCACGCACAAATCTCGCACTAAATAATACCATCTTTGTGAACACCAACATAGCATTCCTTCACTTACAAGTTTGTAATGTTTATTGGTATTAACAATTTATCAAATACCATTAGGTATCTATTCGACCTTCAAATGCACTTTTGACACTACGAAACGAGATCGGATAAGCTTATAGGAGAAGGAAGTTCAGTCCTATTGCTGAGAAAAAGAAAATAAATTCGTACCGGTATTAACTTAAAATCCCCTAGCATTTCCAACCTGAGAATACTGATACTTTTAAGATATTTAAAGGTACTTCTTTGGCAAAAATAAAGACACAAAAGCTTTGTGTGTACCGAGTCATAATTGAGATTAAATTTTTTTCGACTTTTTAGAATTAATTTGTAGGTTCAGGATTCAGAGAAAAGTAAATTGATACTAAATGAAAGATAATTTAATTAGCTTTCATTTTTTAGTCTTCATTCAACTAACTTATTTGAATTTAAAAAATCATGATGACTTTATAAAAAGACTGAATTAACAAAAGAAAAATTACATAACTCATATTTTCTTCTCTAAATTGTACTAATAAATAACAACATAAAGAGTGAATTAAATTTTCTCCAAAATGTATTCAATTGAACATGGAATGTCTCTTACAGTAATTTCAATATGAATGTATGTTCTTATGTCCACACTTTTGTTTCCTCTTTTTAGGCACAATAGCTGTTGATATTCAATAGCTGTCCTGATGGAAGCAGCTGTAATGACAATCAGACATGTCAGATAAGTCCAGAATCTTGTGATAGTTGCCCAGCAGAGCATGCAATGTGTCGTGATGACTACAGCTGTTTTCCTCAGGCTTGTAAATGTGCTGGTAATTTTTATATTAAGATTAGTATCCTTTTTAGTCATGTTTGTCCAACTGGATTTCTGTATGAATTATTCTTGTTCTCTAAGATGGAAATCTAATTATCATATAATTTAATGATACATTTACGAAATTTGAGAAATGTAATTGATTCAGAGTATATGTATTCCAGTTTTTATCAGCCCATTATTTCATAGGAAATTAAATTTGTTTATAAAATTGTACTGAATATCTTCCGACATTTTTGTATTTTGATGTGTCTTTTTGTTTCTTTTTCAGACCACTGATCCTGCTCCTCTGCATACTCCATCCCTGACTCAGGCTCATATATCTCCAAGAGAAATAATAGAAATCAATGACTCGCATTCCAGTAAGTAATAATAATAATGATAATAATAATAATAATAATAATAACAATAATAATAATAATAATAACAACAATAACAATAATAATAATAATAATAATTCTTTATTTTTTCTGGCAGAGTTACGTCCGTGAGGCCTTCTCTTCCACTCAAACAGAGGATAAAATGGAAATACATGATGATCTTATGTTAGTACTACAAAAATTAGAAGGTATACCTAAGACAAGATCTAAACAGAAAAAAAATACAGAAGCCAGGGGATTATCGAACTTAAATACCTACTTAAACTAGATGACAAATTAAATTGTAAGATTACTTTATAAACCCACCTAATATCCCATGTCTTGGTCAAAGCTCCACGAAGTTCGAAAATATTTTACAGTCTGGATTGTTGTCTTTGAAAATTGTAAGCGCTTCTTTCAGGTTACAGAGAATTAGTCTTTTCTGTACTTGTGTACTTTTCCATCCTTCTTCACTGATATATAGTCCTTCCTCGCAGGCATTATGAAGCTGAACTCATCAAATTCGTAGAATGGTATTACTTTCCGCTTCACGTTTGCAGGTAAACACCTGTTCATTTTTGTATTTGGAGCTGAAAGAATTCTCTTTTGTCCTGCTACATTCTTTGCTACAAGTATCGGAATATATCTGAATCTTTCTGTAGGACCAGACTTCAAATATTTTGTAAATTCCAATTTTTTCATTTGTCATCAGTGGCATTATATCTTTCCTTCAGTTTATAAAATTATTTAATATTAAGGTCGTATTATCTGCTGAATATTTTGACAACTTTGTCTCCTTCATTGGGATCACACCGAGCATTATCAGAATTTCATTTAGCTTTGATGCATTTTCTTTCCATTGGTGATACTAAAACTCCATCACTGTCTAATTCTTTCGATGGACGAGAGATTGATGAAGTCTGTGAAACTGCTAGAATTTCCTTCATCTCTTGGTACAATAATTGTAGCACTGGATATTTTTAAAATTCGTATACGATAGAATTACATATTTTCAGACCTGGGTTCAGTTGAATACTTTTTCTGTTTATCTTCTTATGCATAACTGGAAACACCCCTCTTAAATTTTTCCTACTCTTTTTCCATGCTTTTCTAAATTAAAAGGGTTAAAGCAGGCATCAAAACGAGGCTGCTTGGCTCTCAGTATTCAATTTTGTAGTTACAATAGAATTACCACATACAAACTAGTTCTATCCACGCACAAATCTCGCAATAAATTATACTACATTTGTGAACACTAAAATATCACTCCTTCACTAACAAGTGTATAGTGTTTATTGGTATAAACCGTTTATCAAATACTATTCACTCTTCGAAGGAAGAGAAGGCAGAAGGAAGTTAAGCTCCATCGCTGAGGAAAAGAAAATCCCATAGCATTTCCATCCTAAGACCCTTTGATTCTTGTAGGGTATTTAAAGGAAGTACTTTTTTGGCAATAATAATGATACAAAAGCTTGGCATATAGTGAGTCATAATTGAGATTGAATATTTTTCGACTTTTTATAATTAATTTGTACGTTCAGAATTCAGATAAAAGTAAACTTATACTAAAAGGAAGATAATTTAATTAGCTTTAATTTGAGTCTACGTTCAACTTCCTGTGATAAGCACTTGTCAAGCTATTTCGAAATAGCTGAAGGAATGTGTGCCGAATAATCTCCCCCCCCCCCCCAGTTTTTAAAAAAATCATGACTACTTTAAAAATGACTGAATTAACAAAAGAAAAATATATAACTCATATTTTCATTTCTAAATTGTACTAATAAATAACGACAATAAAAAGAGTGCATTAAATTTTCCCCAAAACGTGTTCAATTCAACATGAAATGTCTCATATTGTAATTTCAGTATGAATGTGTGTTCTTATGTCCACACTTTTCTTTCCTTTTTTCATACACAGTGGCTGTAGCCAGTCACTATCCTGATGGAAGCAGCTGTAATGCCAAACAGATGTGTTGTCAGATAAGTCCAGAATCTTACGGCTGTCTCTCAGCAGAGACTGCAGTGTGCCCTGATGACTACAGCCATTTTCCTCAGGTTTGTAAATTTGCTGATAATTTTTGCATTAGTATTCTTTTTAGTAATGATTGTCCAACTAAATTCTGGATGATTCTGTTTGGTGCACCAGGACATAGGAATGACTTGCTGAATAGTCAAATTTGTAGTTATATGAACTAACTGCAGCAATGCTGAACGAGCTGTCATTCAAAAATAGGGCTATGAATTTTTGAGGGGGAGATGATTTAGAGAACTGGAGAATTTTTCTAAAACCCTTTTGCCTCTTAATTGAATTCTTGCAAAATTTTGTGACGATGTGATGTTTGTCTCACTGGAAATACCTGGCTATAAGTGTAGGACATGGTTGGGCAAATTTATTTTTAGGAGTGCCAAATGATAAACCAAATTTTTTTGGCTGGTGAAAATAATTTATTTCATAATTTTTGTTCATTATTCATATTTTAATATCTGAAAACGCACTTGATGTATTGCCGTGAAGTTATACATAATTTAACTTGAATAATTTTGAATAATTTCGAGGGAAAAATTGTTCCGGGACTGGGTATCGAACCCGGGACCTTTGGTTTAACATACCAACGCTCTACCAACTGAGCTACCCGGGAACTCTACCCGACACCGATCCAATTCCTTCCTCTATATCCACATACCTCAAAGTGGGCTGAAACCGTCAAGCAACCAACTTCGAGTGCACACTAACTCCGTGTGACTTACATTGTGGTTTTCTGTTAATGAACAGCGACGTGTATTATGCAAATCAAGATTTCAGGTAAAAACTTCAACTTTGCAGTATAGCTTACATTCTAGTGTTACTCACGACTCAGTGGTTGAGTTCTGTCATGTATTCAGCCTGACATCTTTCGTCTATGATTATTCTATCACAACACCATACCAGCTACATTGTCAGAATATGACATCTAGTTCCTTTGCTTGCATGCAACCATCGTCTTGTGTTCAGATTGTATTTGTAATACAGTATCTGACTAATTTAACTTAGTTATACACACATTTGTGGAAAAATTCAAATATCTTGGAGCAACAGTAACATATAAATGACACTCGGGAGGAAATTAAACGCAGAATAGATATGGGAAATGCCTGTTATTATTTGGTTGAGAAGCTTTTGTCATCTAGTCTGCTGTCAAAAAATTGAAAGTTAGAATTTATAAAACAGTTATATTACCGGTTGTTCTGTATGGCTGTGAAACTTGGACTCTCACTTTGAGAAAGGAACAGAGATTGAGGGTTTTTGAGAATAAGGTTCTTAGGAAAATATTTGGGGCTAAGAGGGATGAAGTTACAGGAGAATGGAGAAAGTTACGCAACGCAGAGCTGCATGCATTGCATCCTTCACCTGACATAATTAGGAACATTAAATCCAGTCGTTTGAGATGGGCAGGGCATGTAGCACGTATGGGCGAATCCAGAAATGCATATAGAGTGTTAATTGGGAGGCCAGAGGGGAAAAGACCTTCGGGGAGGCTGAGACGTAGATGGGAAGATAATATTAAAATGGATTTGAGGGAGGTGGGATATGAGGGTAGAGACTGGATTAATCTTGCTCAGGATAGGGACCAATGGCGGGCTTATGTGAGGGCGGCAATGAACCTCCGGGTTCCTTAAAAGCCAGTAAGTAAGTAAGTATACACACATTTTCTGAATACTGCAAAAGAATCATACATATCTAAAAACCAGTATTCATTTAAAAAAAAAAAAAAAAAAAAAAAAGACAGTTTCAACAGAGTGGCTTAGTATTGTATGATGTGAGAAAATACTTCCACTGTCACTCATCTTTGAATGCTTGGTATTCTGCGTCAACTTTCTGTTTCTCAGAAGCTGTAGCTATTGTTTGTAAGTCAGATACTGTATTACAAATACAATCTGAACACAAGACGATGGTTGCATGCAAGCAAAGGAACTAGATGTCATATTCTGACAATGTAGCTGGTATGGTGTTGTGATAGAATAATCATAGACGAAAGATGTCAGGCTGAATACATAACAGAACTCAACCACTGAGTCGTGAGTAACATTAGAATGTAAGCTATACTGCAAAGTTGAAGTTTTTACCTGAGTGAGAATCAACCAGACATACATTGTGTTATATTTTACAAACAATGAAGTGTGAAAACTGTCTTTAATTTACTGTTAGCCTTGCCTGTTGCCATCTTATGTCTAATATTCATATACATTTTTATTTTCCACAATATAAAAATCCATTGAGAAATTATTTATTCCCCAGCTCTGATACAACACATTAAAGAGCGTTATTTGACCTGCGGGCCATAGTTTGCCACCCCTGGTGTAGAATATCATCATTTAATTCTTGTTCTCCAAGATGGAAATCTAATTATCCTATGATTTAGTGATACATTTGCGAAATTTGAGAAATGTAATTGATTCAGAGTATACGTATTCCAGATTTTATTAGCTCTTTATTTCATAGGAAATTAAATTTTTGTAACATTATACTGAATATCTTCTCACATTTCTGTATTTTGACGTGTCTTTTTATTTCTTTTTCAGGTCACTGTTCCTACTCCTTTGCACATTCTGTCCCTCACTCAAGCTCCTATTTCTCCAAGAGGAATAGTAGGAATCAATTACTCAAATTCCAGTAAGTTACAGTCGGTAGTGCTATCAAATATAAGATATACCATACCAAGTGTAACACTGACTTAATCATAACCCTTCACATTATATGGAAAAATATGTATATGCACAAGGTGAACTGCAAGTAATGTCATTAATTTCAAGGAGTTATTCTTTGAAAGATGGTCTGGGTGTTTTGTGGATGCTCGAGGAAACACTGAAGAGGAAACAATACAAGATCATCCTTGAACATGTCATGATTCCCTCTGTGAGGATGCTTTATCCGAATGGAGTCACTGATTTCGAACAGGATAATCATCCTGTCCATACATTCAGTGCGGTTTCATATTGGTTTCCAAGAGGATATTACTGTGATGGATTGGCCTCCCTGTTCACCCGATTTGAATCCCGTTGAAAATGTATGGGCAGAGGTGAAAAAAGAAGTGGAGTTGAATTGGGCTGCATATCAACGGAGGAGAAAGGATACCTTGTGGGCTCAAATTCAAGAAGCCTGGAACACAGTGTCGACTGTTGTTACTGTAGAAATTTGATTTCATCCGTGCCTCGAAGTTTGAGACGGGTAATTCGGACTGAGGGGTCTCACACCCGATATTATATGAGTTTATTTATTTTTATTGGGATTTGTTCCTTAATTATTTATTTTCATTGATCTTAGATGAAAGAAAGAAAAGAGCTTATTTTTGGTTTTTGTGTGTGCACATCAATACCACAATTCACAAACGAGTTAAATGTAAAAAAAAAAAAAAAAAAAAAAAAAATAGAAGCTAACCGGCATGCTGAATGTTTTTTTATATATAAAAAAAATAAAAATAAGATGGAGGTAGGATTTGATCCTGAGATCTTACACTAGCATTTTAAATCACACAGCCACAGGACATGGTAGGTTGAATGTTTCTTTATGAGTATGTTATGCATACTCTTGGTTTAAGACACTTTTTTTAGAGTGTACACTTAAAGTTCTTCAATTACGTTTTCAGATGTATACACATTCACAAACTCGATATATAACCATTGCGAAACACATTGAGATAAAAATATTATGGTCAACTTTCTAAGCTGAAAACCTGAAAAGGCTGCGCAGTGAAGGAGTCAAAGTATGGACATAAAAAGGGGGAAGGAAGGGTGGAGAAGTTTTTAACAGGCTCTTGAAAAGATTCTGAATATAGCCATAAAAAGGGATGAGAAAGTCTTCTTACATATTACCAAGAACTGTGACTTTTTTAAGGTTTAAAGAAGGTGGTTCATGAAAGGGAACAAGGGTTGTTCGGCATTATTTCTGTCCTCTGGAAAGCTATAAATCAAGTAATAAAAACAGAAGAAGCTTGTATATTTTTTCTTGAGTTAAAAAAATAATAGAGTCAACTTTCTAAACAGAAACCTTGAATGGGCTTCCGAGTGAAGCCATCGAAGTCTTAAACCAGTGACCGGCATGTTCCGTGCTCTGTGACGTTATACCATGGAGCCACCACTCTCTTTGCTCGGCAATCTCTGCATACTGAGCACAGCGAGGAGAGAAGGTTCAACTGAACAGTGGCGGTATGGCGCCTATAGACTGACAGAGCGCAATCCATTCGTCTGAGGTAGTATGGGAACAGCACAATTACAATACATTTGTACGAAAACAAAACTGTACATCCGTGATAAATCAATGTAACAAAATATTTTGGTTTGTAATCAAATTTAATATACTTATAATAATATGAAATTCATAATACAGCCAGCTGCAGAAGCGTTCGCATTATGTAAATGAGGCTCCGAAACTGCTATAAATATACAAATATAGAAATAAATAATTTAAGCAGTACTACAACACTTTGTCTACTCAGAAACTTGAAAACAGTTCAAGTGTTTTTAACAGACATTTTCCTACACAATATACAGATTGAACCATATAGGCCCTAACTTGGTGAGTAGTATGCAAAGTATATTTCAACTTTTGAAACACACCATCACTTTGTGTTACTACCGTGCCCAAGTTAAATGCTTTGTCGAGATCAAACTGTGTTATGGAGTATGGAGGAATGTCGAAGTGTTTGATTTGTGGCAAGCTGTTTCAGCATGTAAAGAAATTCAATATACAATGCCATTATTCTCTATGCCACACAAATGATTATGACAAATATGGGGGAGAATATCGACAAGTACTAGTGCAGCAATTGAAAGATAAATTGTTAAGTGAAGCTAGGGAACACACTGTCAGTGAATCAATAGTAAGCTTAAGGCTTAAGATATAGGATTTCACTAGCCATTGCAAAGAACATGCGTTCTTTTAATGACGGGGAATTTGCCAAGAATGTTGCCATCATGACCGCAGAGTAGTTATTCCCTAGCAAAATACAGGAATGTGATTCCATCAATTTATCTCCAAGAACTGTAGTATCATTGCTACACTGACGCCACTGCGCTGGTGCGTGATAACAGTAATACGACTCAACTGCTCGCTCTTCCAAGCTCTTGAGGCCTGACTGGCTCTTACGTCATAACTGCAGCATCTGCCGGCCACTGTCTTAAACAAAAGGCCTGCAGTATATTCTAGATTTGAAGGTTAACTTTATTATCCTTGAGATGGATTCTTAAAGTGAAATTTTTAACATAGACTTATTTTACATAAACTTTCTGTTTCCCCCTGTTCTTCGCTATGCATATCTTTTTTTTTTTTTTTTTTTTTAGCTTCAGTTTGAAAAATCAGTCAAGTTCACTTAGTTAATCTTGACCTAAGTTTTGCCAGTTTTGTTGTAGTTTGTCAATGTGCAATGTGTTACAATAGTGCTTAAGTATGAGTCCTTCGGAGAGTGAAAGTGAATCATGTGTAGGAGAAGAGGTACAGAGACTCCCAAGAAAAAAATTCGTGGTGAATCTAATTTGAAACTCGAAACTCGACAATAAAAATATAGAGTGAAATGGGAACAAGATTCTATATTTAAAGGATGGATATCACCTGTAGTAGGGGTGCAGAATAAAGCATATTGCAATGCGTGTAGATGGGAAATTGTAGCAAAATTGAGTATTTGAGGGAACATAAAAAAACTGAGAAACATTTGAACTCTGTCAAAGGACTTGTGCAGAGGCAATGTACTGGTACTTTGTTTCAGTGCAATTCACAACCATGTAGGAACTTACATGCGGACACGAATGTTTCTGTTAAAAGAGAAAAAATTTTATGGACTGGGTTAATAGCTGAGCACAATCTTTGAATCCGGGTAGATGACCATGTTATTGCTGTGTCCAAGGCTGCCTATTCTGATTGTAAAAACGTCTCAGGCAGTTACATTAAATAGAACAAAAGCAAGTTCTGTAATAAAAAAATGTAATTGGCAAGTGTCATTTTGAAGAACTTGCAGATGAACTTAGAAATAATAAATTTAGCATCATAATAGACGAGTCCATGGATATAGGATCCATAAAAACTCTAGCTGTCTGTGTGCAATTAGGTTTCAAATGGATAAACCAACACCAAGGGGGCATGGCAACAAAGTTTTGGAACTTTGTGCAAAAATATTTAGCAGAAGCGACCCAATGCCACGTATGAAGAGGCTACTGCTGCACGTCTTTACGATGAACTAGTTAAGACATTTAGAGATGTCAGTGTGCTCCTCACTAATACCGTAGAATTTGCCAATGACTGATACAACTCCATGTTTGGAGTTGGAAATTCTGTAGCAAGTCGTCTTAGGCAGTCCTTCCATGGCTTTATGACTCTTAAATGCATTTGCCATTCTCTTCATTTATGTGCCAGTGAAGCATGTGCAGTAAATTGTTACCCCGGAAATGTGAAGAACTCGCCAGGATGTGTATGGGTAATTCAAACACTGTAGTAAACGATGGGCTCAATTACAAAAGTATCAGGAATTTTGTAATGTTGATCTGTTTAAAATATTGTAACTTTTATTCAAAACAACAATGTAATTTTATCGTTTCACAATAGTCACTTTCTATAGTTTAGTTTAAATACTCCCGTCAACAATGGGATTTCCACTCCACACAGTATTCGTTGCACTCCATAGACGACAATGACAATTTACTTGGATTATTGAGAACAACAATGAACTGTTAATCTTAACTAATGTTCACAAAGCGCTATTTACAAAACAGAGCCGTTAGTTCTCAATTCACAGTTTGTTTGCCTTGACTAATTCATCTAGCTCAGTCACTCGAGTTCATAGTATCTCGAACCCCAGACCTTCAGAGACAATCCACTGAACTTCGAACTCAGGTCCCCCAACTGTGGTCCACTGCACTCAAACTCAGGACTTCCGGCTCACACAGCTGTGGACACACTCAAGTCGAACCCGGTCTCGAAGCTGGCTTCACTGCTACACAAGACTGGCTGACTTGCTGTTTACCGACTACAACACTGCTCAAGTTCACTTGCATGTCGTAATTTATAACCAAACCATAGCTACGAGAATGTACGATGCTAGAAATTTCCATGGATGTCCAGAGATGGCACTCTCGAAATCTCTGGATTTCTCCCCTCTCTGCTGCGGTCACTCTCTCTCCTCTCCTCTCTACACCACAGCACATGCCCCAGGAAGCAGATGTGTGTGCAACTTCCGCACCGAACTACTGCCGACCTTGCCTTCTTCTGCCGGTCGTGAGATCGAATCTCACGTGGCTGTCACAATATTAAGGCCCTCTCGAACTCGGTGACTTTCTCTTTTCCGGCTTGTAGACTGTTTATCAGAGCAGTGGAATGCCATCAGTATGTATTTTACGATAGAAGCATTTTCCAATAGTGAAACAGGATGTGAAATACTTTTAATAGTTGGCATTTTCCGATACTGTTTATTTTTGACAATGTTATTTATAATTACAGAAATGACCATTATGGTGATGTCTTTCATAACAGAAACTAATTAAACATACTGCTCCAGAGGCATAGGTTGTGATTCTTACCCATTGTTTTTCGGTAAGTAAAATAAATTTATTTTTATAAATGTAATGTCTCGATAATATAAATGCGATTAGACAAGTTTGATATAATACTGTTTGAAATGTTAATGTAATATATTATAGTGTGATTATATTACAGTATTGAATTTATTAGTTTGAACATTGACCTTATAATTTTAAATTTGTTTATATTATATAAACTACTTCACTTATATTTTTCACTTCTTTAATTCGTTGACACACTTTAATTGTATCATCAAAGTATTTAACAGATACTACGTTTGTTAGAATACACATAATTCCACTGAATAAATTTAATTTAATTGTGCTACAAAATTATCAGTTTCCAAAATGGGTAAAATAATTTTACGCCTTAACTTCTAGTAACATGAAGAACATGACTGTATAAATTCAGCAGTCCTTTGTGGTCGACATTATAGTCCAGCTCATAAAAAATGTATAGAAGTTCCTTCCCACATGTTGTACAGTGTTGTGTCACAGAAGTAATTTAAGGCTCAAAAAATGCTGTTCAACTTAGGGCTTAAAATTCTCCTCAATAATCTTCGTTACTTTTAAAAGAAAGAGACTTTAATAGAATTCATAAAAAATGTCTCAATTCAAGTTAATCTGTACAAATGTGCTAAGTATATTATTGTATATGTTGTAGGTTTCATGTTGTGTACAAGGATTTTTTGCTTTGGTGGATATTAATATAATGGATCTTCATTAGAATATTTGCTGGAAACCAAGCCTCCTTCTGGTCATGAGTTGAGAGTACATATATGCCTACTTTTTCGTACAATATTTAGTGAACAGTGTTGTCAAGTTAGTTGTGAAAGATAAAGAATGAAAGCTGCAGGTACATTTAATCAATCTGATGCTATGATTTCTGATGAAAATATATGAAAGACTGTTGCTTATCAAACGTGCCAAAACATATGTACTGGTGTAGAAATGTGGTAAAAAACAAGAATGACTCTTCATATAATCAGTGCTGTAGTTGAAAAAAAAAAGTTAATGGAATTCTGCTATTTCACAAGCCTCCAAACTGCTTTATCAGTTGTTTTCTGTTTTATTTATACTGGAACTGTGGAACGCTAGTATTATTTTAACTGGCACTGCATTCCAGCCCAACTACAGCACTGCATATAAGAACATGTACGAGATTGAATCTTCATATACCAGTATTATTAGCATTTCCTTGTCTTGTTAGATATCTGCAGTATAGAAAAATTAAGTCATGGAAATGTAAATGTTACCATAATATTTTTGACTATTAAAAGTTAAGACTGTTAATATTTTTGTTGATCTGTTCGTGTAATGTGAAAAACTATGATTCATAATACTATGCCTAGCAGATGAACACCATGGTAATGTTTGAAAGTGGTATCTTGAATATTGTTTGTAGCTTCTTAAGATCAACAGAATAATTTTATTTATTTTTATCTTTCTAAATTTGAGCTGCTCTGGTGAAGACAATGTTAAGTGACTAAAACTACATTTTGAAATACAGTGACTTCAATGTTTTAAAAACTCATGCTCAAGTAGCACTGACACATATTGCCAGCATTTGAAACTTCAACATAAAACGTCTCACATACAAAAGACAAATAGCACTGAAAAAAAGCATGTGACATAAGATTATTTTCATGAATAATGAAAATGTCACTTAGCATTGTCTTCACCTGAGCAGCTCATATATGCTTTTTTTTTTGGGGGGGGGGAGGGGGAATAGCTTCATATTCTTTCGGCTTCTTTAGAAATACCATGCAATGAGTAAATTCTGCTTACATTTACAATTTGTGAGGTTTTAATTTGTGTAACGTTTCGGAAGAAATAACACTAATCTATTAATTACTGTACAAATGAGAAGTGAGAATTGTTACCATAGAATTTTCATATTACATTTCATGTAGGCCTATTCATTTAGAAATATTGCTCTGGGAAAATTAGATTTCCAATCTTTTGACTGAAATGAGTATGATTTTTTTTTTTTTTTTATGTTTTCCATGCAGAATGGGCCAGAATATTTGCGTAATTTAATTTAAATGTAAAATAATATTTATATTGTTACTGATAAAATAGTATTATTAAAAAAGATTTTAATGTCATACATATGTTCAAGTTTGATGTTAATATATTATTGTGTTATATTTCATGAAATATCTTTAAGGAAAAAAGCAGAGACTTAACATTGTCTTTCATATTTACTTTTTTTTTTTTTAATAGCTTCATATTCTTTCGGTTTCTTTAGAAATATCATATAATGAGTAAATTCTGTTTACATTTAAAATTTGTGAGTTTTTAATTTGTGTAACATTTCGGAAGAAATGACACTAATCTCTTAATTACTGTACAAACGAGAAGTGAGATTTGTTACCTTAGAATTTTCATATTACATTTCATGTATTCATTTAGAAATATTGCTTTGGGAAAATTAGATTTCCAATCTTTTGACTGAAATGAGTGTGATTTTTTTTTTAATATTTGATGTTTTCCATGCAGAATGGGCCAGAATATTTGCGTAATTTAATTTAAATGTAAAATAATATTTATATTTTTACTGATAAAATAGTATTAAAAAAAGATTCTAATGTCATGTATATGTTCAAGTTGATGTTAATATATTATTGTGTTATATTTCATGAAATATCTTCAAGGAAGAAAGCAGAGACTCAATGTACAATGTAAAGTACAAATAGTAGATTACAGGAAATATAATTATATTTATAATATATTCTGTAGAGCATTTATGAAACATTATTGCGGCCCTTAAATAAAAAAATATATATATATATTTTCTAATATATTGCAAAAATATGACAGAGTAAACAAATTTTATACTAAATTATATGCATTGAATATTACATATTACATTAATAAATTTTTTCTAATGTTTGATTGAAGTTAAGTGAATATTATTTATGTTTCTCCCATGTATTGTTACACATTGCCATACCATCTCCCTTTCTTGTATTTTCTCTTTATCTAGAGACTTAAAGATGCAGTTAGGAAAGACAAATTGAAGACATTGTGGTGGTGGTGATAGGTGATAATTAGAGACTGGATTTATAGATTTTTTTTTCGAGAAGAAATAATATTGACAGAAGAGAAGTTTTAAACAAAGAGATACCTACGCCATCATTGACCATTTTCCATAATGAAAATCTTAAAACGCAAGACTCCAGTGGATGCTTGTAAGGGCAACATAAATGGTTATGTGACAATATGGTGCAAAATAAACTTTTCTGTTGACCGTGCGTGTTGCTGTTAAAAAAAGAACTGAGGGCTTTAGCAACCTGAAGTAAAATGATACCAGGGGAATTTCAATACATACAGTGTCCAGCAGAATGATCTTCCTGATTACAAACATAAATAACAAGAGCAACATAGATCCTATTCAAAATTTTATTTTACTATCTTACAGAAGAATGTTTGTCATTTTGACATCACTTTGTTTTAAAGATAGTATCTTCCAAATTCTCCAGGTATCGATCAAATTCCAGCAGAATTAATACAAGAGGGTGGAAGCACATTATCTAACGAAATTTATAAGCTTGTACTTGCTATTTGGGAAAAGGAAATTGTACCAGATCAATGGAAGGAGTCCATAATCGTACCTATCTTTAAGAAAGGGGACAATACTAACTGTAGTAACTTTCGAGGAATATCACTTTTGTTGACGTCTTACAAAATTTTGTCCAATATTCTTTTGAGAAGGTTAACTCCATATGTAGATGAAATTATCGGGGATCATCAGTGTGGTTTTAGGCGTAATAGATCAACTATTGACCAGATATTTTGTATTCGACAGATAATGGAGAAAAAATGGGAGTATAAGGGTACAGTGCATCAGTTATTCATAGATTTCAAAAAGGCATATGACTCGGTTAAGAGAGAAGTTTTATATGATATTCTTATTGAATTTGGTATTCCCAAGAAACTAGTTCGATTAATTAAAATGTGTCTCAGTGAAACGTACAGCAGAGTTCGTATAGGCCAGTTTCTATCTGATGCTTCTCCAATTCACTGCGGGCTAAAGCAGGGAGATGCACTATCACCTTTACTTTTTAACTTCGCTCTAGAATATGCCATTAGGAAAGTTCAGGATAATAGACAGGGTTTGGAGTTGAATGGGTTACATCAGCTTCTTCTCTATGCAGATGACGTGAATATGCTAGGAGAAAATCCACAAACGATTAGGGAAAACACGGAAATTATAGTTGAAGCAAATAAAGTGATAGGGTCGGAAGTAAATCCCGAAAAGACTAAGTATATGATTATGTCTCGTGACCAGAATATTGTACGAAATGGAACTATAAAAATTAGAGATTTATCTTTCGAAGAGGTGGAAAAATTCAAATATCTTGGAGCAACAGTAACAAATATAAATGACACTCGGGAGGAAATTAAACGCAGAATAAATATGGGAAATGCGTGTTATTATTCGGTTGAGAAGCTTTTGTCATCTACTCTTCTGTCAAAAAATCTGAAAGTTAGAATTTATAAAACAGTTATATTACCGGTTGTTATGTATGGTTGTGAAATTTGGACTCTCACTTTGAGAGAGGAACAGAGATCAAAGGTGTTTGAGAATAAGGTTCTTAGGAAAATATTTGGGGCTAAGAGGGATGAAGTTACAGGAGAATGGAGAAAGTTGCACAACACAGAACTGCACGCATTGTATTCCTCACCTGACATAATTAGGAACATTAAATCCAGACGTTTGAGATGGGCAAGGCATGTAGCAAGTATGGGCGAATCCAGAAATGCATATAGAGTGTTAGTTGGGATGCCGGAGGGAAAAAGACCTTTAGGGAGGCCGAGACGTAGATGGGAAGATAATATTAAAATGGATTTGAGGGAGGTGAGATATGATGATAGAGACTGGATTAATCTTGCTCAGGATAGGGACCAATGGCGGGCTTATGTGAGGGCGGCAATGAACCTCCGGGTTCCTTAAAAGCCAGTAAGTAAGTAAGTATCTTCCAAATGCTTGCCCTCACGAGCTATACACTCCTCATACAGTGACTGTACGTCCTTCTTCCTGAAATTTATTATTTTAAATTGTGCAACAGCACATCAAACAGTAAAACGTCTCTGTAGAGGGGTCACTGATGCATTTCTCAAGCATTTTCTGGTACCAATATGGAATGTTTTGTTTGTTGATGCAGCCTGAAAAATGAAAATGAGTGTAGTCATTACTGAGCACAACAGCATCACCCGAAACATTTTCCAATATGGTCTCCCAGGCATCTTGGCGGTTGAACCAGTCATGTTGTCGAAGTTTCTGAACCACCATAGTTTTGCAGGAATGGAACTTGAGGTCTAGGTGTAAGATTTGTCTGACACTCCGATCAGATATTCCCAACACCAGAATATGTTTAATGGCTGAAAGTCTAGGAGATGTGGTAACAGCATGCCTCACTGCTGCAATATTATCAGGAGCCCAAACGTTGCGACATTTACCAGATGACTTCTGTTTGAAAGTTGAACTTTTGTCTGACATTTCTCACCCATATCAGTAGGTTTTATCAGGAATTCTTTCATGTCGACCTACTCTAAAATGAATATGAAATTGCAACAGCATTTTTTTAAAAATGCTCAATAACAAAATGCACGATAGGATGCGTATTTTCCGGGCTGGAGGGCCGTGGTCTGTCTCTGTTACAACCAAATGTTTCATCCACTACTCCGGTGGACATCTTCAGTGGCGTGGTACACGTGTGCGGAGATATCTGCTGTGTGTATCAGGAATTGGCATTGAGACTTGTAGCACTTCGATATTTAAGATGTGGGACTGTTGTTGCTTGTCGTCGCCGCGGTCCGCACCAGTGGCTTCGGTGTTCTGATTGTTTGTCATATTATCTAATTGTCAGAGAAAGGGTTTGATGTGTGTGCTTCTCAGGGCTGGATACCAAGCTTTGTTGACCTTGAGTCCTTCCTCCTTACGGTTAAAATTATTTTTGTGTTTATGAATTTCAATAGCTTCCCGATGTAACCTGGCATAGAAGTGTGGCGTACTGCTTAGGATTCCTGTACAACATGCAGAATTACCAGATTCTCAGTCTCTGAAATCCATATGCCTAGCTAACATCTCTATTGAGAATGAAGTTATCCAAAACTTGGATCTTTCAAATGATTAGCACTTTCGTATAAAACAAAGTCAAGTGCAGAAGATTTGTGTAAGGATATGGGTTAGTTTAACTTTTTGTAGTGTGGTGAAAGTGTGTTCTTAAAAAAACTCTTCAGTGTGAAATAAAAGTTAATGTGAAGTTTTGAAAGTAATACCATGTACAGTATGTTTAAAAACATATTTAATACAGTGTGATGGACTGAACTAGAATAATGTTAACATTAACTTTCATCATGGATTTACTAAAGATTATTATTTTTTTTGGTCCTGTAGAATATATCTGTTATGGTAACAATTAATATTAGAGGAGAAAAATTTGCTCCGGTGAGAGCGCTTGGTATGTAGACCCAAGGACCCGGGTTCGATTCCCGGTGCTGGAGCGAATTTTTCTCCTCTAATATTAATTGTTACCGTAACAGATATGTTCTGTAGGACCAAAAAAATAATAATCTTTAGTAAATTCTTCTAGCAGCAGTGCATAATTATGTATAGATTACTGTGCATATTACTGTGGAATCCCGGCCACCAAGTCACTTAACTGAGTGCGCTCCTTGTACAATACCAGTTGACATAATATAAAATGTCTACATACATGCCCAACTTGGAGTCAGGCCACAAAGGGAGAAAAACACTGGAGGAGTGGAGTTCGATCTGGTGCTGTGGATTGGACTTCAGCGTAGCTCAATGGTGAGAGTGCTTGGTACATAGAACCAAGGAGCCGGGTTCGATCCCCACGCCGGAGGGAATTTTTCTCCTCTAATATTAATTTCATCATGGATGTCACTGGATGGAGTCTCCAAGTATGGTAAGTCACTTAACATCATTATTATAGTGGATTATTTAGAATTCAGTATTTAAAAGACCTAAAAACATTGAACTAACACTCCTTTCCATAGCCTTGAGCACATAGTCACTGCATACCAAACTTGTGTTTAATGTGCTCAAACACTGGGCTTTAATGATCATTCCCGATACAGCCAATCCACCCGGTTCTTCAGTCAGAGACCTGTTTCATAAAGCTGACAAGTTCTACAATCATGACAATTCTACAAATATGTCAGAATATTGTAGCATTATTTTCTAACAATTCTTATCTGCTTTGACAAATAAAATTTGTGAATTGTCAACCGTTTCATGAACATGACAATGACAGATAAAGTATCTGTAAACATGTAAGATCGATAACAAATTATTTCTTCTTATTCATTTCATATTTTTATATAAGTAATCAATATGAGACGAGTTGATTGGATGATCTTATATTGTACGCCATGATTGAATTTGTTACTAGTAACTACCATTAGAAAATCAATTCTGAACAGCGATAAGATTATAATTCTAAATTTGATTAAAGAAATCAACGATATTCGAGTCAACAAATACAGCCTCTTTTTCAAAAGAAGCACGATTTCTTTTTATCAAGGACTCATTGGTAATACCATCTACTCTTGGAAAATTTGTTACTCTCATGTGGAGTTGTGGAATGGTATGCACATCTGTTGTTGCCAGCTAATCTCTTCCCCAAGTAATGGGTGTACCAACAAATCACTAATGTTCCTGTAACACAATGGTGGACAGTTGATTTCGATAAACCATGTGCATCAGCAGTTAGGTGATACTGAGCTCTATTTTCCATCCAGTATAAGAACATAATTATAGGACTAATAATTACTTCCGTTCAAGTGCTTTATTTCTTTTTCTTTTGTGTAGCAAATCTCATATTTTGTTCATTATATTTTCAGCTGATGTTTGCTAATACGAAATTGTTCCATGAATATAGACTCAGTGAAAATATAATTGGAAGAGATAGGATAAGGAATGACAGGATAAGAGAAGAAGTTAAACTGAGAAAAGCATTAACAGAGGTGATTAATGAAAGGCAATTGAAATGGTTTGGGCATGTATATCGTATGGGAGAAGAAAGGAAGGTTAAACGGGTGATGGAAATGAGAGTGGAAGGAAGAAAGAGAAGAGGAAGACCAAGGATTAAATGGGAGGATACAATAGAAAGAATAGGCCAACAGAAAGGAAAAACAATGGTAGAGATGAAGAGAATGTGTAGAGACCGGGAAAAATGGATGAAATGGACGGAGAGAGGCAAACCCGACGCTTAGCAGCAGAAGGGACTGAAGAAGAAGAAGAAGAAGAAGACAATATAATTTATCCTTCCTTTAAAAACTTTTGTCTTGCGTAGTTCCCTATAATCATCACCTTCTCTAATACTGCTGCTAATATTGAGCATGAATTTTAAAGTTATTCCCCAAAATCCACACCAATATTCAATAGCCTCAATTACAATATGACCAAACTACTGCAACAATAAATTGTCAACTTCCTATGACATACGAAACATGAAGTGTCAGAATTTCGTGACAATTCTACCAATATGTAGCATAGTCTTAGTATATACAGTCACGAAGGTCAATACGTAGAAAATATGCATCCATAGATAGTTTCTAACCACCAGGGTCGCTAATATCGCCCCATTACAGACAATGCGAAATAGTACCAGCACAGTCTATTGTTCCTAGCACCCTCACAACTTAAGCTTCGTGACTATATACTAGAATGTGTAAGTAGAATAGTCAACAAATGAATTGACACTTTTCTGTTTCATAAAACTAAATATGTCAGAAAAGTCTTAACAATTGTAAAATTTTGCCTGTCATGGTAAAACTTTTATGAAACAGGAATTTGACAAATTGTCGTGACAATTATATAAATAGTCACGACTTTTCCTAACAGGCGGAATGCTTTATGAAACAGAAATTTGACAATTTGTAGAGTTGTCATTTGTTATTTGTCAAAATGACATATTTACAATTGGCAAGTTTTATGAACTAGGCACCTGGTTTATCACGAATGCGTACGCGAAAGCAGTCCGTATGCGCTCAACTGTTTCTTCACGCACAAGAGGACCGGAGGACAATCCGTTGAATACCCATTCCCGAAGCATATAGTACGCCTATACCACAGTCTATGTATTAAACTGTGCCTGTACTCTTTTTTGTCAAGAAATTTCTGATCACCCTAAATTATGCCTATGAAACTCCGCAAGCAAACTAACTTGAAACTAGACGAAAATATATGGTAATACTAATATTACAGGCATTTGGTCTACGTGGAATTCAAAGACTGCTGTCATTCAGAATATTAAGCATAGACAAATACAGAGTACGTTAGTAACTTATTGGCTGTAACAATTAACTTACAGCTTGACACGAGTGATTGGTATGGCAAACAAAGCACTGCTCATAATACCACAATTAAATTTGAAATACCTGTCACATATAAACTATGATAGGCTGTTTTCTTTGGCACATGAGAACAGGTCTGTTTCACCATTGTCAATAAATTTAATTTAAAATTCTTGTGCATATAGTTTCCAATTCATTAAATTATACTTACTGTTGGTGACAATAAATAAATATGGAATCGCCTTTCACTTGTAACCTAGGTCCCTAAATATATATGTGTTACAGGTATGATTATTTAAGACCTAAGAATGACAATTAATTTTAAAAGTAATTCCGGTAACCAAGGCGTCTAGATTATAGAATTTAGTTTTTCGGTGTTGTTGTTGTTATTATTATTATTATTATTATTGTAGCAGTAATAGTAGTGGTGTATTGTATTTATTCCCTGTACAATCCATTAAAGATTATAGGTCCGTCAATAGACGCGCGCACGCACACATAATAAAAAAAAAGATTTCTAGTAGCCTTTATTAATTTAATTTTAAACATACTTAAGTTCTTCAAACAAATAATAAAACTACCGAAAGATACAATAAATAACAAGATACATAATACATTTTCAGTTTACAAAGACATTAAAATAAATAGAATAATTAACATACATTAAATAAGACAAGATTCAGAATATTTAAAAATCCGCGTCCCTTCCGTACATAATCAAGACTTATCAACGATTATTTTAAGTGCGAATTTATAGTACCGGTACGGTAAGTTGACAGAATTAAACATCAATAATAATGATGCTCTTAATTAGCCTATTTACGCAAAGAGTTAATAGCGCTTGGCTAAATGCCGCAGTCGTATAACTTTTTTCAAAAATGACCTTTAAATTGCATTGTTTCCTTTACAAAATTCCTTCAATTATTATTTCAAAATTAATTTTAACTATTCGTAAATTACTCGTTTAGTGTCACGTTTAATTTCCAACTGCTGTGCGTTATTATTGCTACTATATTATTCAATAGACATAACTTTCCATTTACAAGTTGAAGGTTATTTAAAGGCTACTATCCAGTGAGAAGTAAGTCCGGAAAAAGAATCCGAAGTTCATATTATATTTGAAAGGAATAACATTTTGCATCTGCTTGTCCATTGTATTGAGTTCATTGGGTTCCGCCCACGTACCAAAATGGCGACATTTAAGCGCTTTCGTAAAATTCGAGTAAATGGCGGTTGAGACAACTAAATTCAATGCAGGTGCTTTCGTCCGGTTTTTAATAGCATTAAGCTGTGAGGTTTCTAATATAATATTGTATAATTTTAATCACATACATTGAAAAATTATCTTATTAAGTAGTTTTTTTGGGGAAGAAAAAGTGTTTATAAAACACAGTCACTTATATTTTCGTAGCTGCCTATTGATACAATGTCACAAAAGGAATACCTTAATGCATGTGACATAGTAAAATGCTTTTCTAATATGGATGTGTTATTTTGAAATAATAAACAGTAAAACTGCCATTCAGTTTTTCGGTTTATTTCATCTTTGTAGCCTCTGTAGATAGAGCAAAGTGAAATAGAGACGCAAAACACATGTAATTTTATATGACGTCTGAGTAGTAAAACCTAAGAGGCTAAAGACCTGTGTATGTACTGTATGTGATCTAGACGGCAGTGGATGGAACGATTTCGGTGAGATTCTACCCAGCGTGCACTGGGCGTGGAAGTAGAAGAATGTCCTTGTGAAATGGGAGTGGGTAATACAGTGGTTACATACATTGTTTTTGCTGTTAGTTTACTGAGAAATGGTCACTCATGTGCCTATTTCCTCGATTAGCTGATATAGGTTCAATAATTGCTCACAGGGACATTTCGATAAAACCCTTTCAAAGTGCATAAACGGAAGGTAAAACTGGTTGCTGACGTAGAACGGTGAAAGAAGATCCCATAATTTTATTGTGCTTATGTTGTTTGTGACATTTTTAAAGAAAACTAACGCTTGGATAATGAGGTTTGTGTTTTAAGTGCTGTGTGACTTTAATACGGACACAATAACGTGTTTCTGGTCGGATTCCAGTTGCTCGAAAGTGTCAGGCCAAGCCTATGAATCTGGCCTATCGTAAGAACCTGGGCCTATGTTTGCCAACCATTTGGTGCATCTGAGTTATTCCTAGAGTTATAAGCCTACATTTGTGCTTCATTCATTCTGTTTATTCATCCGAAGAGAAGAAAAGGAATATTTCAAGAATTATAGCCTGTTTAAAATCACTGCTCCGTTGGACATTATGGCTTTAGGTAAGGTGTGAGTGATTAAGTGTAGGTACTTGAACTTCACCGTAAATATAAATTAAAGGTGGGTTATTGCTTAGGGATTTGGTGAAATAGTGGTTTAGTGATTGTCATTCATAACAAACATCATGTTCATCATCAAAGCCATCTAGATCATGATAAGTATTGTGGGTGGGGAAGGGCTAGTTGAGTCATGACTGTTGTGGTTTTGTATTGTGGCTAATTATATAATTGCATATAAGTACTTAACTTGCACTGTTATTCTTAAATGTAATGAGGTGTTCAGAGCTCTTTAAAATTGTGACAATTGTTTACAAGAAATGACAGGAAAATATCTGATAGTAGGTTTGTAAGAAAAGTGTGACATATATACTGAAAAGAATTCTAATTATTGTCTTAATATATAACGGATTATTATGTTAAAATTGTCGAAAGTTCTTTAAATAGTTGTCTCCAATAGTTTCACTGTTATTAATTCTTTTATTGTTTGTAAATAGTAGGTCATGTCATATGGAGTGACATTTGGCTGTAGGCTTTATGAGGGTGTTCCTTTAGGAGGCGGTACATGTGTTATCGTAGAAGTTTTAATCTAGGTATATGATTGATTTCATTTAGTTCTTTCAATATCGTAGTACTTGGTTTTACGATTCAGAACTGTTATCAAAAGTCATCAATAGAAGTGTCAACGTAGACAAGTTTATTCATCTCATCACAAATATCATAATATTATTTTCCTATTGCGGTCATATTGTTGGTAAATTCTATGACTAATATTACCTGCAGTACCAAAAACACTGTTAATAGGCACTATTACTGCCAGTCTGGTGCTGTAGGGTCTTATTCATCGAACACAAGATTTTTATGTAATTGTGACAATCTGTAAATAACTGTGCAGTTAACGTAACCAAAGTGCTTGGTATGACTAAGCTCCAAAAAGTTGAAGTTATTGTGAAAAGAGAAGAAATGGTAGACTGGTAAATGTGACTGCTGTACTGCGTGAAATATGCAATGTGCAGGGTGAACAAACTTACATATGAATAACATTAGTATTAATAATATTATTTTCGCTCACAATATTAAGCCTATGCACCAAACGACATTAGGTTATTTGCAGTATCACTAGATACTAGTGGTGGGGTTAAATGAATTTGAGGTTAGGCACAAATTGGGTTCAATGTTAAGTGGACCATTAAACGTAGGCCCTGCTGTTCTAAATTAATGCGCATGAAAGTTAGCGAACAACAAAATACTACAGTCGTCTTAAAGCTTTAACATGGGCTAAAATTATAATTTGCACATTCTTTCTGGAAAATAATTAAAGAGGCTGTATAAAGATGATTTACTGTTATAACATATATATGCTACCTCTGATTGAAGTTCTGGCTGATACGTGCATATATTATCAGGCAGTACATCTCAATTGACGATATGTGTCAGAAGAAGAACAATTGTTTCTATGTATCAGAAGTCTGATTAGTGTACCTATGTAGCTAATCGGCGATGTACACAATGGAGGGGGAAAGGAACTGGCCACTCTACCCCATTATCTCCTAGCCTAGTTGTCTCATAAGTGGTGCCATATTGGTATCACTTGTGAGGTTCAGACCTGTCTTCGGACAATTGACTAAACAACAACACACGCATGCATATATATATATATATATATATATATATATATATATATATATATATATATATATATAATGTGATCATCTACAAAAGAGGCATTTGAGTGGTTGTATACTATGGGTGAAACTTAGGTATCTCCCCACACTACGCACTGGAGACAAAACGTAGGCCTAATTAAATCATAGAAATCTTTTCACAACATGTCGCGTTACTTATAACTCGTTGCACAAAATGATTGGCGATTTCGAGAGAGGCATTAGCGCTGCATTATACGATACGATCCAGTGTTTATGCTTTAGTTCACCTACTGGCCGCCGGCAATCATTCGTGCAACGAGTAATAGCTATCGTCTCAACAAGCCCACTAACCCTGTCATATACCTCGACCTCATGTCACTTAGTTATCCCTTCAGTTAACTAATCTAATCCATAAAAAAAACGCAAATCAGACGTCAGTTCTGTGTGTGGTGTGGGGAGACATCGAAGACAATGTTCATCCGTGTTCAGGCATGTGGACGAGAGGCCAGCAGCCGGCTGGTTGACCTTGACCCTTCATGAGCTGTCGCGCTACGGAAAAACAATATTATTATATGCTATACGGGAAAGTCAGCTTTTTTTTGGTATGTTCACTGATTTTATTACCACAATTTCCTTAAAATCGTTTATATTGTCGCAAAATTTGTTTAGTAATTGGCACTTTCACTGTTCAGGATCAGTTTGAACCGAATTTCTGTTTTTCCGAATAGGGATCAGTATAATGTCATTGGACTGTTTCACATTTAACAGAAATTTGGTGTGAAAACTGAAATAAGTTAGACTATAAACTATTGCACTTAAAACATTTGTTAATATGTGGGTATTATTTCTTCGGATGAACGTTTCGGTTTATGTCGGTAATTTTCGTAATGGCTAGTGGAAACAGGAATTTTAATTGTAGTTAACACTAATGAAATTTGCCTTTTTTTGTCTCGAGCTTTGGTATACTTTTAATATGTGATTGAAGGTTTAAAATTTGTTATGCCGTGTCATTTAATTTCTTTGCATTTTCCAATTTTTTTTTTTTTTTTTGTTTTAGATGACTTCCCATTAAAAAGGTGTAATTCGGTATTTGTTTTGACATTCGAGCTAAAAGAAAAGCGGTTCTGCTGTACTTTTCTTGCTATGTTGGTTTCTCTTGCTATACTTAATCCATTCCTTTATTATAGATATATCAAATCATATGTGTGTGCTTCTACAAACATAGATATGCTCTTTACATCTTATACCAAAAGAAACATCAGTTTGATCAGTTGATTACGTCATTGTTAGTTTTCATATATTTACCGAAGTATCTTATCTTATCATAAATGGTGATTATTACTCTTAACAGAATACGGACGAAAGGTAGATCTGGTTAGGAAATTACTTGATTGTCATAATCATTATCATTATGAGGTTAGCATTTTAATACAGTAACTATATTTTCGTTGTAATTGTAGATATAATTGTTGTTTAGGCTTTCAGAACGCTTTTATTACAATTCCTCCCTCTTCTCCCTTATCTGCTTTTTATTTAACATGGCTATTGCTTGCGAATGTCAAGTGAATAATGTAATAGATGCAATACTGGCCTTCAAATGATGATATAGTATGATATAACTTGGCCTTCGAACAATAATGATGATGATGATGATGATGATGGCGTAGTAGCACAGTCTAGTATATACAGTCACGAAGCTTGAGTTTATGAGGGTACTAGGAACAATAGACTGTGCAGGTACTATTTCACATTGTCTGTAATGAGGCGATAGTAGCGATCCTAGTGGTTAGCGACTATCTGTGGATGCATGTTTACTACGTATTTAGCTTCGTGATTGTATATACTAGCCTGTGGTAGTAGTATAAGCTTAGTATGATATAAAAGTTGAGGAGATGTACACCGTAATTTTTCGAATAAATAGGAGTAGAATTAGGAGACTAGAATTGCAATAGACACTGATATTTATACATGCTAACCGATGTTTTTGTCTTCAAGATGTAAATTAGTTCATTTAGGTAAACGATATTTCTAAATGTGCAACACACAAAAACAGTGTGTGACAGTAATTTATGTTATATTGAGACAAATTGGAAAAGCTAAAACGTACCATTATAATAATTTCATAATGCAAATTAACTCTCTGAGGATTGAAGATTATGTGGGGTGTTATGCACCCCATTCGTTATTTACGCAATTTGGTTGTCTAAACATATTTTTATTTAATTTAAAATGCTTAAGATACTGAAGATAAAACTCACCCAATCTAGTTTGATGTCCTCTGAAAGCATCTTACAGGTCAATGAGACAAAAATCACTAATGCGACTGTGAATGTTTTAATTTTGTAGTATTAACTGTAATAAATACTTATATGGGCCCTACTGTTTAAAAAAGCAACGTTTGTGTCCTAGAAACAGTATTCAAGCTTCAGCAATCATATAAACTGCAATGGAAATTGTAATTTTCCTGACGGTGCCTCGCAAAAATATTGGAAATATCTCTAAAATCAGGTATTTTATCAGTGGCTTTCTTCTTTTCACGTGTGTTGATATCTTAAAAGCTCAAAGATGCTAAACAACACTGTGCATAGCATTTTCTCCTTTCTGATTTGTGTGTAGAACTGTGGTGTCCACTATGTGATTGTCAAAAAATTGTTTGAAAATAATTATTTTCTGTGCTGTTAGTCTCACACGACCAGCCGGACCACACCTGTTAAAAATGTTAGCACAACTTCTACGCATAGGTGGGTAGGGAGACTTCTTCCATTTTTCTTCATTTTTGCTGCAAACATAGATGATTCATTACTACTGGTGTCTCTTGAATCTTGATCCATTACATGATCATCATTTTCATTTGTATCATTATGAAGCTCTTTATTGACGATAATTGTATCACCAAATTCTTCTAATATTTCTATAACATCTCCTGTTCCAGAATCAAAGAGCTTTCATTCGCCAGTACTTCTAATGCTTCTTTAGTAAGTGAACTGTAAGAGCTTTTAGACCTTCCACTTTTACGTCTTGACATTTTTACAAAATCAGTTTGAGTCATAGTTACATATTAGTTATTGTCTACGAGCTACAGATACAGTTGACTGGTTTCAACAATGAACTCATAATGCAAAACCAGTGTGACAATTTGACGAATATTTGAATTTAAACAAACCATGCTATCAGTAATAATGAACTACACATTAATAATCTCGTCGCAAGGAAGAAAAAAATGATAGGCAACATAAAAGACCATGTGAGGTATTTCGACACTCAGACCACTAATAATTAATTTTATAAAGACAATCTGAGACAGGGAGCTTTCTTTCGTGCTGAATTTGAAACCAGGAAGTACATGTGACACATTCCAGAAGAGCCATAACCCAACAATAAACATTACTATTTTTGAACAAAAAAAAAAGATCAATGTGATGTCAAAATACCCCACCTGGTCCTCAGAGAGTTATGCGTACTTTGTGTACATACCCGAAATTAAGGCAATTGAAAATGATTATCTATTGTTTTAAGGTGGAAAGTCCATTTACATATAACTGGTTTGAAAATGTGTTAAAACATCCTCATTTCGTAATATTTTCGTTGTGTTGTTAAATAGGCTAGACTGAAAGAAACTGGCGCCACTGACAGTCAGCAGTGTAAGAACTGTGTAAGTTTTGGCAATTTGTGGGAAACGACCCCTTTCCAGTGCTCAGTTTATAGTTAATCAAATCGCTTCAATTTCAGATAAACAGGTACTTGCTCAGACCATTATAAATGTTTCCATAATCCAAAGACATGTTGAAAAACCGAGAAAAATACCTTTCATAAGTAAAACAAATGGACGAAATGGGCTGCAGTTAGTTAAAATAGCCTACGTGTGAATAAAGTAATGGTATTTGGGGAAATTATATTTTTCCGACGAAAGAATTTATTCATTTATTTTGTTTAAATGGCCAGAAACTTTTGTGACAGTAACAAAACGCCGAATTTCACAAACGAATATAAAGGTAAGAGCGAAACACACAGGCACACATGTGGTAGTGCGAGGTTATTATGTCTTAAAGTAGTGTTGGAAATCTGCATCTTTTTTTGTTATAATAGACGTCAAATTATATACATTGAAGTTTTGGGCAGTAGCTTACAGTCAGGATATTGAAATTGGGTATAAAGGCTGGTTCACAATAAACCGGGAACGAAAACGAGAACGAGAACGGAAATATTGTTAAAATAAATGTTTTTAAATGATAGCATTCACAATGAACTATTGTGAACGCTCACATTTAAATACATTTATTTTAACATTATTTCCGTTCTCGTTCTCATTGACGTTTCCGTTCCCAGTTTATTGTGAACCAGCCTTAAGTCCTACTGTTTTTCAGCAGTACAGTGACCCAAATGGTATCACTTTAATAAAGAAAAACTGGTTGCTGAACAACGTCCGTTAAAATCCGTTTGTTCGTATTTACCGTAACTACTTAAAGCTGTAGAGTGTGTGGTACTTTTGAGGCATGGAGTTAAGAAATAACAGAATTTCTGACAAAACCTGCGTAATGTGTAGATTATACTGTCCGCTGAATATTAAATGGCGAATTATTTTTTTATCTTTGTTTTAGATCTGCTTTATCCCATTAATATCAATGCACACAATATTCAGTCGTACCCCTGTGGTCTACATAAATAAATCATGAAAAAGAATAACATGCAAATACTTTCTTTTACTAAACATTGCGGGGAATGGGCAAAAAATGAAGTGCAAATACATTTTTTTTTTTTTGCTCAACATTGTATAGAATGAGTAATGCGGAAGGTGTAGAAACGCGGGTAAAAGTATGTTGACGTTTATATACAACATGTAAACATACACTGGAAAGGTCGTTGATCTCTAATTGAAGGTCGATCTTAATATAACCGAACCTAGTTTAATGTAGCAATAACAATTATCGTTAAGCTCACAGCAAGAATGATTGTTGCACTAGTTCGTATGACGGACATTAGATTACTAATGCTGTCATGGTTTTTCATAGTGTAAGAGCAGGTAGCGTGTGGTATTCGTGACAGTGGAAGATTAAGGAACTGTTGTAGATATATATGCTTAAATTACAATGTACCTTGAAATTGCCCATACTAATCAAAAATAGTACTGCAAATAATATGTCTTTTAACTCTAAAATGTCCCGCATTTTGCCCGATTAAATTGTGTTCTTACTAGTGGTATTAGTATTTTATAAAATAATATTTAGAAACTGTTAGTTGTTTAATTCTTGCTCATAACATTCAACATCTACTTGGAGGATTTAGTGAAGAACTGTTTTCAGAACATGGGAGGAGTGATAGTAGGAGGAAGAAGAATAAAGTGCATACGATTTGCTGATGAAATGGCTTTGTTAGCAGAAGAGGAGATAATACTAAAGGATATGCTACAGTAGCTAAATGACAGCTGTGAACAGTATGGGATGAAGATAAATGCAAATAAGACGAAGACCATGGTCATTGGAAGAAAAATAAAGAACGTTAACTTGCGAATTCTAAATGAGGCAGTAGAACAAGTCGACAGCTTCAGATACTTGAGGTGTACTATAAGCAGTAACATGAACTGCTGCCAGTAAGTGAAAAAGGAGGATAGCAATGGCAAAGGAAGCTTTTAATAGAAAAAGGATTATCTTCTGCGGACCTGTGGAAAAAGAACTAAGGAAGAGATTAGTGAAGTGCCTTTTATGGAATGTGGCATTATATGGGGCAGAAACGTGGACATTACGACGAAGTGAAGAGAAGCGATTAGAAGCATTTGAAATGTGGATTTGAAGAAGAGTGGAAAGTGTGAAGTGGGCAGAATAAGAAATGAAGTTGTGTTGGAAAGAGTGGGTGAAGAAAGAATGATGCTGAAATTGATCAGAAAGAGGAAAAGAAATTGGTTAGGTCACTGGCTGAGAAGATGCACTGGAAGGAATGGTGAACGGGAGAAGAGTTCAGGGTAGAAGAAGATATGTCATTAAGATATATGGATCATAAGAGGAAACAAAGAGAAAGGCAGATAACGGGAAAGATTGAAGAAAGCTGGGTTTGCAGTGAAAGACCTGCCCTTGGACAGAACACTAAATGAATGAAACATTTGTTTGGCAATTTTCGTAGGTAATTAATACAAAATAGTAGAAATCATCATTCATCATCCAAACAAGTATAAGGCCCAAGGCCCGCTACGGTCTCAGTGAGTCATAGTCAAGTCTCATAAAAATCATAAGGTCAATTTTGACACAATTATGATGCTTTCTCTTTGGAATCATTGTGGTTAGAAGATTTTGACAGAATTTTATTAAACTTTTCCATAATTTACATCTATTATCAAGCAGTACATCTCACTTGACGATATGTGTTAGAGGAAGAACAATTGTTTTTATGCCTCTGAAGTCTGACTAGTGTAATATGTAGCTAGTGGGCGATGTATGCAATGGAGGGGGGAAAGGAACTGGCGACTCTACCCATTATCTTCTGGCCTAGTTGCCTCATAAGTGGTGCGTTCTTGGTATCACTTCTGGGGTTCAGACCTACGTACCTTCAGACAGTTGACTAAACAAACAACATAATTTACATATTGGTACCGTAATTTTATTACTCCATGTGTTTCTTTTGTAAATTTATATTGTGGTAGATCTATTGCATGACTTTAAAATTGATGTTCCACATATAACTTATTAACTGAGTATCTTACTTTCTCGGGGAATTATACGAAATAGACTTGCAATGTTACCGGAACTCA
This sequence comes from Periplaneta americana, assembly GCF_040183065.1. Taxonomy (NCBI): domain Eukaryota; kingdom Metazoa; phylum Arthropoda; class Insecta; order Blattodea; family Blattidae; genus Periplaneta; species Periplaneta americana. The sequence goes on along the minus strand of NC_091126.1, from coordinate 42,764,863 downwards.
TTTTGAAGCTTTTTACGGAAATAAAGGTCCTAAGTTAAACTTCTTTCATGTAAGAGAAATGCTAGTTTTGTCAACTGGCGACAATTTGTGTTTGGGTGACCACAGCCTTATGCCCTTAAGGGATTTTATTAGCTTATTTAAACTTCCGAATTTTGGGGTTTGTTCATTAATTCCACTACATGAACTTGTGGGAAGATAGATGGACTTGATATAAATAAAACAAATTGTAAACTGCTCGAAATCTACGAAATTTCGTCCAAAAATATGTCTCTTATAGGCTTATGAATAGTAAAGAATTTTAAATATATCCGGTTTAAAATAGTATTTTCTTCTATGTGGTTCAACTTTGAAACTTTTATGAATTAAAGTTGCAGGCTTAAGGGGAAGCATGCATTTAATTGATTACAAAGTAAATGAACGTTTTCTTGTACGATTGTTGATTCCTCAAGGCCTAAACTTTCGCTGAATTTAGCATTTTAATTTGTATTTTTTTTCTTTGCAGAAAGATAGAATTTAATTAAAGATGGAACATAATTTGAAACCGTGAATTAAGTAAATTATTTGAATTGTTAATTAAAATAGCACAATTTAAATTGTATAGTAGCAAGTGCAGAAAAATATTGGATCTTTTAAGTACAATTTACACAGTTACAGCAACTAAAACGGGTAGCTCTTGTGTCAGATTGTGTTCACATTATCAACTATAGCTTGAAAGTAGTGCTAAAATACACGCGTCATGTTTCAAGCGGTAATCTGTGTGTGCCTTCTAAGTTGTGTACTGGTATAGACATATGTCTGAATTTCAAACATACTACTTTCTTTTTTTTTTTCGTTTTGAGGCACGGTGTTTTCAGATTATAGGCAAATTATTCCGAACCATAAGACATAAACGTAATTTTTTACTATGTATTATATAATTGCTTATACATAGAGAAGTTACAAGTCGGAGTTGTTTTTAGAAAATCACAATCTTGTTATTTGTTCATATATTTCAAGTGAAATGATAAATATGCTCATATAGCTTATTGTGCCTTAGTAAATTCCTCGTGTCTGATACCCTGATAAATACGCTCATAGCTTATTGTGCCTTAATAAATTCCTCGTGTTTGATACCTTGATAAATATGCTCATATAGCTTATTGTGCCTTAATAAATTCCTCGTGTTTGATACCTTGATAAATATGCTCATATAGCTTATTGTGCCTTAATAAATTCCTCGTGTTTGATACCTTGATAAATATGCTCATATAGCTTATTGTGCCTTAGTAAATTCCTCGTGTCTGATACCCTGATAAATACGCTCATAGCTTATTGTGCCTTAATAAATTCCTCGTGTTTGATACCTTGATAAATACGCTCATAGCTTATTGTGCCTTAATAAATTCCTCGTGTTTGATACCTTGATAAATATGCTCATATAGCTTATTGTGCCTTAGTAAATTCCTCGTGTCTGATACCCTGATAAATACGCTCCTAGCTTATTGTGCCTTAATAAATTCCTCGTGTTTGATACCTTGATAAATATGCTCATATAGCTTATTGTGCCTTAGTAAATTCCTCGTGTCTGATACCCTGATAAATACGCTCCTAGCTTATTGTGCCTTAATAAATTCCTCGTGTTTGATACCTTGATAAATATGCTCATATAGCTTATTGTGCCTTAGTAAATTCCTCGTGTCTGATACCCTGATAAATACGCTCATAGCTTATTGTGCCTTAATAAATTCCTCGTGTTTGATACCTTGATAAATATGTTCATATAGCTTATTGTGCCTTAATAAATTCCTCGTGTTTTATATCCTGATATGTTCATATAGCTCATTGTGCCTTAATAAATTCCTCGTGTTTGATACCCTGATAAATATGTTCATATAGCTTATTGTGCCTTAATAAATTCCTCGTGTTTTATATCCTGATATGTTCATATAGCTCATTGTGCCTTAATAAATTCCTCGTGTTTGATACCCTGATAAATATGCTCATATAGCTTATTGTGCCTTAATAAATTCCTCGTGTTTGATACCCTGATAAATATGTTCACATAGCTTATTGTGCCTTAATAAATTCCTCGTGTTTTATATCCTGATATGTTCATATAGCTCATTGTGCCTTAATAAATTCCTCGTGTTTGATACCCTGATAAATATGTTCATATAGCTTATTGTGCCTTAATAAATTCCTCGTGTTTTATATCCTGATATGTTCATATAGCTCATTGTGCCTTAATAAATTCCTCGTGTTTGATACCCTGATAAATATGCTCATATAGCTTATTGTGCCTTAATAAATTCCTCGTGTTTGATACCCTGATAAATATGTTCATATAGCTTATTGTGCCTTAATAAATTCCTCGTGTTTTATATCCTGATATGTTCATATAGCTCATTGTGCCTTAATAAATTCCTCGTGTTTGATACCCTGATAAATATGCTCATATAGCTTATTGTGCCTTAATAAATTCCCCGTGTTTTATATCCTGATATGTTCATATAGCTTATTGTGCCGTAATAAATTCCTCGTGTTTGGTGCAACTACAATTTTACTTATAACAAGCAGAAACAAACACATAGCCTATTCCTTATCATAAAAAAGTGAGATCTGCTCAGAAGCTGTTTTACGGTACTGATAGTATGGATCTAAGGCCCGATTGTATAAACCATTTAATCTTAGATCAGAGGTTAAATTGATCCTTGTTTCAGCTGAACTTGGAATTTTGTGTTGTATAAAGTCTAATCTGAGATTAATTTGTCTCAAACTAAAGTCAACTTTGACTGAAGAAATTTCTCCGATTAAGTTAGATGATCCCAGTTCAGTTATTTCTTTTCTGTTTGAAATATACGAGTAACAGATTGTGCAAATAAAATATCCATTATTATTAATATTAATAGATATGTTAGGTACATTTATATATATTTCTTTCAATTTCTTGCCTTAATACACAAACATTCTAATATTTTATAAGGCTGTATCGTGTTCAGCACTATCAAATAACATAACCTATAATTATAGTATGTTTATAACAACCATTAATTATTAATGGATATGATAGGTACATTCATAAATGTTCAATTAACTGTATTACTAAACGAAAATTGTCGTTTTATAAAGCATTATTATGTTTAGCAGTATCAAACACCATAATATGATAACAATTTGGAGAACAGTCAACCTTCTTCTTATTGTCCGCCATTATTTACATTGCAAAAAAAAAACAGTGTCTCCAACAGAGTGTAATACGGAAAGTTGCGAAAAAGTAGTTGTAAAGTCGCTAGATTTCTCATTATCAACAAAGAAAGATTAAATTTTGTCACTATGGGGTGCTAAAAAGGTCACTAAATCCCTATTTAAGCAATATAAAAGTTAAAAGAAATTGTTGTTGATAAAGAGTTAAAATCGCTAGATTGGCAACACTGAACAAACCTGTATAACATGGTCCGCGCATCACGTATTTCACCTGTTTATGCGATGTTGCCAAATCCTTTTCACGTGAACTTAGATTGCATTTGAACCAAGGTAATTTGATCTCAGAAAAGTTTTATACAATAGAAGAAGTTCCTGAACTCGGTTTACTTTTCGATCTTCGATCAAAGTTGATCTTCAGTCAGGGAGTTTTATACAATTGGGCCTAAGTGTGTTCAAGAGTAACGGGAAAGATCAGTGATCGCAGAAACCACAACGAAGTAATATGTCTGCATATAGAGGTGGCCTAATTAGCAGCGACACGTGTTGGTCATGGTCATGTGTTTTTTCAACTGTCGAATTTTTTAGTTTTATGATTTATCAATTTGAAGTGAATGAATATTTTTTTTGCTTAGTTGCATGAAATAAGTTAATTGTTTTTGTGTACATATTGAAAATAAATGCAGTCCACCCAATAGAAGAAGTTGTAGCCGGTCCTGTCGATAAATGGTCATACGAACAAAGGTAATGTGGCAACTTTTTGTTTGCATGGTCTCTGAAGCTGTGGAGGAGGAAACCGACCTGTTATATAGCGCCAAATTATCGTTCCATTAATGAGACAAAGCTTTGATTACTTTTTAAGTGTTTTGTAATATGCATGAAATTAGTATGTCCGAATTGGTATCCTACTATTAAGTACAGTAGAACCTCGGTAATCCGAACACACTACCAAAATTGCGTACAATACCGGAAAGCACAGAAAACGAGAGAATACTGGAAAAGATCTCATTGCTGTGTAAATCGGATGAAAGGGAATGTTAAGCATAATAAGAAAGACAGTGATTTCTACCACCTTTTATATTTAGTAATGTACAGTTGTTTTTTTTTTAGTTCAGGTAGATTAATTCCTTATATTTTATAATCCGAACGAATTGATAATCCGAACTACCCCGGTCATAAATAGTTCCGGTTATCGGGGTTTTACTGTACTATCTAATTATATGAAGTACAGAGCGTTCGCTTACATAATTTAGGTCGACCAGGCGGCGCGCAACTGGCACGAAGGCCATGCAACACTCGGCAAACCGTCTCACTCACATTAGATTGCGTATTATTCTTCTGTTTGTGTTAGTGAAGAAAAGTGCATAAAATGCATTATTATGCTGCAAAAGAAGTTTCACGGGAATATACGTTTTCAGCATCCCAGACACACAAAAAGCAATTTTCGTCGTTCTCTCTCTCTCTCCAAAACTCCTGGGCGGATTTTGTTCCTGTTCAGTGTCTACGATGCAGTCTGGAATGATTCGCAAAGTTCGTAACACGGTGCGGTCTCTTCTTCTAAATTAAAGGTGTAGACTACTATAGCACTTCAGTGTAAATGGCCCATTTGTGCATCCCATAAACAGGAAATAAAACCAGAAGACTGCTCGCTCTGTATTAAAAAACATTCACAAACTCGCGATATTCCCGGAAACGGAAATTTTCCATGTTATAAGTGAAATGATACACACAGCATGTCCCTATAAATGTTTTGTCATAGATATTTACTACATGTATGCCGTAGGTAATTTTATCTCAAATCTAAAATTTTATTGCTTCAAACATAAAAAAAATAGAGCTCCATTAAGGAAATAGACAAGTAATCATTTTTAAATTACCCCTTAGCATTAATACACTTATACTTTCAAAACGCGGTTGTCAAACTGCTTAGGCTGTGAGCTTTATTAAAACATAATTTTTCTAATATATAATTTTTATTTTTAATATAAAAATTATCTTTATTATTTTAATAATTACTTCGATTCACATTGCTGTAATTGTTTGATTCTTAGACTTACATGTTACTAAACTTCTCTTCATTTTGCTATTATTATTATTATTATTATTATTATTATTATTATTATTATTATTATTATTATTATTATTAATATCGTTGTTTTTGTTGTTAATTGTTCCTGTATTGCTGTAATTTTTATATTTACTATTGTTCTTATACTGGTTGAGTGGAAGAGAAGGCCTTATGACCTTGACTCTGCCAGTAAAATAAATAAATATAATACCTCAAATTGAAAATATTCTGATCATATTATGTTTGTTTAAAAATTGGTTAATTAATTAAACATATAATTGTCTTAGCACTTATGGAAATAGAGCATAAACTGACACTTAAAGAACAGGAGAAGAAATTTTGTATAGAAGAGTTTGGGGAAAGGTGGAACTTAATATTTCTTTGTTTTGGGTAATCACTTATTTTCGAAAATAGTGAAAGTAATTTTCGTTTCGAATACAGAATACAATAGCTGTGTCACGGAAATTTGTGCAAATGTGTTTTAATAATAATAATAATAATAATAATAATAATAATAATAATAATCCGTGGCGCGACAGTCCATAAAGGGACAAGGCCGTCCAGCTGGCTAATGAACTTAGTCCACATGCTGAGCAGAGGTGAACGATCATCCAACTAGTACGGACGTGTCTTGTGGTCAGCACGACGATCCTCCCAGCCGTTACGGCTAGCTTTAGAAACCGAATTTCGATGTAGCTCCCCAAATTCATCACGATGCTGCGTGGGCACAGATCCTATACACTGGCCGAAATTTCATGAGAAAATTTGTTCTTCCGTGAGGATTCGAAGCGCGCATTTCATAATGTGAGTCCTAGGTCTGATGCCTTAGACTACGTTGCAATGGCGTGGGAGTTTCTCTTAGTATATAGTCTAATTTCTGTATGTCGTGCCTGTATGCTACGGCGCGGGAACCTTTTTTAATTACATGGTCTAACTTCTGTATGTCTATAAAATGTCAGTTTATGAAAATAAAATACGAACAAAAACACCGTTAGTAACATGATAAAGAACTGAATTTTTCCAAATCGTAGAAAGCGTATGATACATTTTGTAAAGGCATTTATTCGATAGCATTGTAGTGTATATTCCTAATATTCGTTGCATGCAGTAACAGTTACCTGCATGGTATAAGCATACACCTGCATAATACAGTAGTGTAGGTTCGATTCCGGGTTGAACTGGTTACCTGTTGGGTTTTATTCCGAGAAGCTTTGCCAGACTGTAAGGCGAATGTCAGGTAATTATATGAAGAACTGTGAGTTTCATCTCTCCATATACCATATCGCTATAATCAATTCCATCAGTGTTGAATAACCTAGTAGTTGATACAGCGTTGTTAAATAAACGACTCTTATTATACAGTCTTTATTAAACACAAATATGTACAACTTTTATCCATTTTTTTTATTAGTCCTGGTTGTCTGGCACGGGATCTCACAGAGTGAGAGTGGTTGTGGAGTATGGTGAAGTGATTATGATACTGTAATGAGGGGAAATGAGAGAACCCCTAGGAAAATCCCTAGCGCCTGATTTTCCACCACAAATTTCTTTATGAATTAGATGGGGAGCGAACCCTGGTCACAATGGCGGAAGGCAGAGAGGCTAACCGCTGGGCCACGGGCGAGATAATCACCGTGTGTATAATATACATATAATGTAATGAAGATGTAGTTATTCCTGTCTGAAATGCTGTATGCCCATAAAGAGATGATCTTGAAAATAACATTACTGTGACAAGTGACCGGCTTTTGTGAAAGAGGGAGGAAAGAGGTTACGTAGTGAATTACTGTTATCGTGTACGTAAACCTGTCTTCCCTATAAAGGTTTGAAATAGGATTCGTGTTACCACGAAAAACATAATATCGAACAAAAATTGTTTTTGTATGATTATCGAAAACAACCTGGAATCCAAGAAGCTGTTAATTATGCTGAAATAATAAAATGCCCTTGTGGTTTTTGTATGCTAATCGAAAACAATCTGGAATTTGAGAAGCTGTTGACCATGCTGAAATAATAAAATATCCTTGGTCCAGTCGCTAGTCTGCTGTTTTCCATTGTGACGATCTAGGTTAAATCACTGTTTGGGTCATTAAAGAATTTGTTGAGGACAAAGCGGGCATGAGAGGTTATTCTCGTGACTCTCCCGCTTCCCCTCACCATTATCATCATCCCACCAATCTAGAATCACTCTCGCTCTGTGAGGTCTCCAGAACAAAATAATAAAGAAGCTTCAGAATGAATAAAGAATGGCTCAAGTTGTACACATTGTGTTTACAGTAATAAAGAATATTATAAAATGTATGAAACACTAGTACAAGCCAGCATTTGCTCATATTGAGTTGAGGGAAAACCCCGAAAAAAATCTCAACCTGGTAACATGCACTGACCGGGAATCGAACCCGGGCCACCTGGTTTCCCGGCCAGACGCGTTAACCGTTACTCCACAGGTGTGGACAATAATGGAATAAGACAGACTGTTTTTGTAAACGGGTAGCGTTACTACAGCATGTTACAGAACTTCGTCATCCCTAGACTGAGGAATCACGATATGGAAAACATAATCTTCATGCAAGATGGCGCTCCACCCCACATCTTTATCCCTGCAAAACAATTAATTACGCAGATGTTTGGCGATCGTGTCATCAGTAGGCACTTTCCAACAATGTGCCCTCTGCGATCTCCAGATTTCAATCCGGCCGACTTTTGGTTGTGGGGTTACCTTAAAGAACGAGTTTTCCTACCACATCCAACAATCCTACTGCAATTGAAAGATGCCATCTTGCAAGAAATTGCCAATATTCAAGGACAATATATGCAAAATGCTGTGCATTGTGTCCCAGACAGAATGCTGTACGTTGACAAGAGAACGGCTGACATCTTCCCAATATTTTGTAAACCCCGTTGTTTGCCCAACACTGTGATGTTTTTGTTTTTTCCCTTTCTCAAATATTATATTTATAGCGGTTTAATATTTGAACTGACATTTTGAAATACCCTATATTTTAATTGGAATCTATCATGATTAATTGGCATATTATTGAAGTTTATCGATCTGATGAAACTGACGAATTTGTAAATACTTGCTAACTAGTTTGTCATGGGTCGTAGGCCACTCTCCGCCAATGTTTCTTATTCTTTTAATCATTTAATTTCTTTCCTTACATAATTTTTTGCACTGGAATATGACGTAATTTGCAGTTTGTATTTCTCCACATGGACATGTTGGGTTGTTTGTAAATCGAAATCTGTGAAGGAATGCTCTCAGCTTTCCATGGCCAATTACCATTGCTGTGAACTCTGGGAAGAAAGAAATTTTCTATCGTAGTCTATTCTTCACTGATGGGAAGTAAGCCTTAATTATTCCTTGTGTGTGTTCATTGTTGTTGCTACTTACCGATTTCTTGTTCTTTTTCCTGCGTTATAACCTCTTTCGCTACTCTATCGTAAATGATTTCCCGGTCTTCTGCTGCTGCTTGCTTTGAAAATCTATCTGCTATTTCATTCCCTCTATTCCTGAGTGTTTTTTAATCCAGTCGAAGTGTAATTTCCAATTCGAACGTGTCAAACTAATGATTTTTGTTTTAGTAAGTTCTATTAATTGATTTCTTTTGTAGTTTTTCAATAAATATAAATTAATTTTACTATCCGTGTATAATGCAACACGTTTGTCGTTGTCTTCATTCTGAATTTCTTCTAATATTTCCAGTATTTTTAATATCGCGATTTGTTCCGCTTGGTTGTTGGAACACTGGCTGTGGAGTTTGAATTTTAGTTCGCTTGTTACAGTGCAATTTTCGTATACAGAGTGTTAAAAAAGTATCCAATATCTTAAGAGGTGCTAGTATGCATCAAAACAAGAAAATAATGAGATATGAACACTTGTTCATAGGAGGTGCTCAATGTGACGTCCATTTATGGCAATGCATTCCTCTGCCCTTTGGCGTAAGGAATCACTCTTTGAAATTAACCTGGTTGTTCTTGTATCTACTGACATGCTCTGAAGACGCGATCCTGTAGCGTCTACACATTGTTGATTGAAGTGACGTAGACCAATTTCTTCATGTGTCCCCATAACCAAAAGTCTAGGGCAGCCGTGGCGAAAATGCGATCGTGCGCCGAGCCACTGTGTAACCTGCAACGTGCATAGCACTGTGGAGGGAGGCGGACACCCGAAGGAGAAGTGAAGCAACTGTCTGACTTATTAACGGTTTTTCATTTTCCTTACGTCAAGCACTAAATAAAATTATATACATCTGACCACATTACCCCATCCTTCCTAACTCTGAACTGGCTACGACTTAACGAACGTAGAAATTTTCATTCTCTTGTTCTCCTTTTTCCAAGTCCTTCACACCTTTACACCTATTTAACTTGCCTCCCGTTTCAGTTACCTGTCATATCATAATCTCTTCACACACACACAAAATAGCCGCATACTAGCCATACCAACACAAAAGACATCGTATTCATTATCATACACTATCTCGCTCTCGCGTTTGTGGAATACCTTACCCAGTGACATCAGAGTCTGTTTGAATTTAGTAGCGTTCAAAAGCAAATTTATTAAGCATTTTCTTACTGCGTAGAGTGGGTTTAATTTTTACTTAATTAATAGAAAAGTTTTCTCTCTTCTTAACTTTTACAATAAACTGTCTAGCCTTTATTAATCAGTTAATCTTTTAGTACTTTGCTTTTTATTATATTTGTAAATTTAATATTAATTGCAATTATAATTGTAATTGAATTCTTAATATTGTAGTTGTAATCCTCTGATAAGAGGGGAAAAGAAGGCCTAATGGCCTTATCTCTACCAGGTTAAATAAATAAATAATACAAGGCTACAGACTAATGTTTAGTATGTGTAACGAAGAAATAAATGAACAAGAAAACATAGGGCACATTATCACAACCTAAAATTAATTGTCTTTAGAATGTCTCTGCGACAGAGTTTCAAAATCAGGAATTACGTCACTTACTGCCAGTCGTAGTTGATCACGAAGGTATTTGTGTGTCTGTCGTGATCTGAATTTGGTTTTTACTATTTTCATTGTTGAAAATAATTTTTCATAAACGTAAGTTGTAGCGAACAAAAGACCAAGCGAAGGAACGAAGGTTCGGATATTTATTTTTTGGCAAAGATTTGAAAAGTTCAACATTTATCAAGTCCTTACATCTAGCTTTCATATCACATTGTAAATCTGTGAGTTTAAATTGAAGATCTAACCGCATTATTCGTACAACTGCTGAAAAAGGTTCGACGTACAGAGGTGGTGGTGATGATGATGATAATAATAACAATACTTAACCTTTTAATGTTTCATCAGTAATATGTAGTAACCTCTCATCCTACTTGAAACTTTCGTTTTTTTAGAGGTACACATAGCGGCAAAAAGAATGGGTCGACTCTTGGTCGATAGAAATGGTAAATTCTATCGCGCGGTTTACTCGTGTAAACGTAACCCACTGCAAGGCATTGCTGTGGTGTCTCTTCATTGAAAGTCATCAGTCTATAATGCCGTAAAACTTACGTGCAGTGTGTGGCCCAGTGGTAAGATGTCTGACATCCGTACCAGAGGTTGTGAGTTCGCCTCCCGGTACGGTAAAATTATTATTTTTTAATTTTAATTTTTAATTAATTTATTAGTTTAAATGTGAAATGGCATTTGTTAACAAACTTCGTTATGCCTGCCTCGTAAAAATATTATTGCCCATCACCTGTGGACTGTTAATGGACCTGGCCTGTATAAACAAAAATACTTGTTTCACATCCTAAAAAAACCGGACGCATATCAAACACAAATAAATAATTAAATTAACAAAAACAAACAATTTGTTAATATATTAACAAAAATGGCCTGTGGTGGGGACTAGTATTTCGTCCACAAACCACCTGCGTCAACAACTGCCGTCATTCTGCGCGGCATGGAGTCCACAAGATTATGGAACAGGTCTAAATTCTTGGCCATCTCCTCCCACGCATCTAGAACTCTGTCCCACAATTCCTCAGGTGTCCGATCGGGTGGTTGTTCTGCCCAATTAGAGCGTAGGATTCTTTTGACTGCAGCCCACAAATTTTGAATCGGATTCATATCTGGTGATTTTGGAGGCCAGTCGACTGGGTCGACATCACGCCTCGTCGTAAACAATCTTTGAATCCGGTTGGCGGTGTGTATTGGATGATTATCCTGCTGGAAGAAAAGTGTTCCTTCTGGATATCGTTTTCGGGCGGAAGGGATCATTACATTTGCCAAAATGTGTTCGTAGACTTCTGCCGTAAACCGCCCGTGGATGCGTTCCAGAAGTTCTGCCCCATCGTATGACATCCACCCCCAACACGCGACCCTCACGCAACCCGAATTGTTAATAATTCGTCTCACGAAGCGTTCATCGTATCGGTGGCTATTCATACAATAAACTAGGGCAGTACTATCGTTGCTATTGGAGACAATTACCTCGTCGGAGAAAATGACATTTCTCCAATCGAAGTCTTGTCGGAAAGTGGCATACGCAGAATGCTACTGGAGACAATTACCTGGTCGGAGAAAATGACATTTCTCCAATCGAAGTCCTATCGGATAGTAGCATACGCAGAATAACCTATGCGAACCAGGGTAATGAGTTATTGTTTCTGTGTCATCTTCAAGCGTAATGACGAGACAGAATGTTGTATTAACAGATAGCAGTATTGCTTGAAAGAGAGAAGGAGGTTTATTATTTATTAGAGTTTGTGCATATTCTAAGAGATATCGCCACATAATTATAGTTTTGCGAGACACATATGATGGCAAATTTGTAATTAAAAAAAAAGAAGTTTGGGGGAGATTCGAACCTTGAGCTACTACTATCAACTTGTTCAATAGACGAATGCCGTAAGGACTTACGCTACTGTGACTCTTAATATGAGTTCGGAATAATACTTGGTTTTCCTGTTTATATTCGCTCCGGTTGATTTTGTATTTATCAATTTTATTATTATTTCATTCTTCAAGGAACCTGATGTATCTAGAATCAACCCGCCATTCGATTTTATTACATATTTTAGACTCTTAAATAAAATACAGCAAATTTAAATGGTTTAATTATGTGTTACCTAGTGAACTATGGCTTTGACGAGACGAGCATGCGCAATGTTATGTCTCTGGAACTTAGAAATTGTCGGCCGGCCCATTATTTTTGCCGCTAAGTGTACATTTAACGGCAAAAAGAATGGGCCGACTCTTGGTCGATAGAAATGCTAAGTTCTACCGCGCGGTTCACTCGTGTAAACGTAACGCACTGCAAGGCATTCACCACTGCTGTAGTGTCTCTTCATTGAAAGTCGTACGTCTACAAGGTAGTCAATGTTACGAGCTATGTGTGGCTCAGTGGTAAGATGTCTGACTTTCGTACCAGCGGGTGAGAGTTCGCCTCCCGGTACTGTAAAATTATTATTTTTTTTTTTACTTTTTAATTAATTTATTAGTTTAAAATATGAAATTGCATTTGTTCATAAACTTCGTAATGCCTGCCTTGTAAAAATATTATTGCCCATCACCTGTTGGCTATTAATAGGCGAGACCTGGTCTGTATATACAAAAAAAAACTTGTTTCACATCCTAAAAAAATCGGACGCATACCAAACATAAATAAATAATTAAATAAACAAAGAACAAACAATTTGTTTATACATTAACAAAAAAGGCCTGTGTTGGGGACTAATATCTCGTCCACAAACCACCTGGGTCAACAACTGCCCTCATTCTGTGCGGAATGGAGTCCACAAGATTATGGAATAGGTCTAAATTCATGGCCACCTCCTCCCACGCATCTAGAACTCTGTCCCACAATTCCTCAAGTGTCTGAACGGGTGGTTGTTCTGCCCAATTAGAACGTAGGATCCTTTTGACTGCAGCCCACAAATTTTGAATCGGATTCATATGTGGTTAATTTGGAGGCCAGTCGACTGGGTCGACATCACGCCTCCTCGTAAACTATCTTTGAATCCGGTTGGCTGTGTGTCCCGGGTGATTATCCTGCTGGAAGAAAAGTGTTCCTTCTGGGTATCGTTCTCGGGCGGAAGGCATCATTACATTTCCCAAAATGTGTTCGTAGACCTTCCGTAAACCAACAGTTGATGCGTTCCAGAAGTCCTACCCCATCGTATGACATCCACCCCCAACACGCGACGCTGACGCGACCCGATTTGTTTAGTCGTCCCACGAAGCGTTCATCGTATCCGTGGCCAACCATACGATAAAATAGAGCAGGACCATCGTTGCTATTTACCTCGTCGAAAAAAATGACATTTCTCCAATCGAAGTCCTGTCGGAGAGTAGCATACGCTAGACGCTCCACGGCATCCTCCATCGTCAAATGTTCTCTCCTCAGGTCGACGACACCGTATGTCACGCTCTCTATTGTCTCTCTGCCATCTTCAAGCGTAATGATGAGACAACGTTTTATTAACAGACAGGAGTATTGCTTGGAAGAGAGAGGGAAGTTTATTATTTATTAGGATTTGGGCATATTCTAAGAGGTGTCACCACATAAAAATAGCTTTGCGAGAAGTATGTGATAGCAAGTTTGTAATTAAAAAAGAGAGAGATATTCGAACCTTGAGCTACTACTATTAATTCGTTCAGTAGACCAATGCCTTAATGACTTACGCTACTCGGACTGTTAATATCGTTTCACCACAATCCGTGGTTTTCCTATTCTTATTCGCTTCGGTTGATTTTGTATTTATCAATTTTACTATTATTTCACTCTTCAGAGGCCCCGATGTATCTAGAATCAATCCTCCATTCGATTTTATAACATATTTTAGACTCTTAAACAAAATACAGCAAATTTAAATGGTTTAATTATGTTACCTGGTAGACTACGGCTTTGACGAGACGAGCATGCGCAAAGTTATGTCTCTGGAACTTCGAAATTGTCAGCGGCTCATTCTTTTTGCCGATAAGTGTACATGGTTTCGAGAGAGACATTGCGACGATACGAGTCTACACCTGTGGAGTAAAGGCTGGTTCACAATAAGCCAGAAACGTAAACGAGAACGAGAACGGAAATAATGTTAAAATAAATGTATTTAAATGTGAGCATTTACAATAGTTAATTGTTAGTTGTCGTTTCCGTTCCCGGCTTATTGTGAACCAGCCTTACGGTTAGCGCGTCTAGCCGCGAAACCAGGTGGCCCGGGTTCGATTCCCGGTCGGGACGAGTTACCTGGTTGAGATTTTTTCCGGGGTTTTCCCCTCAACCCAATATGAGCAAATGCTGGGTAACTTTCGGTGTTGGACCCCGGACTCATTTCACCGGCATTATCACCTTCATCTCATTCAGACGCTAAATAACCTAAGATGTTGATAAAGCGTCTTAAAATAACCAACTAAAATAAAATAAAATTGCCACGATACGCCACTCGCAGGTCAGAGATAAATACAGATGGAACGGAGTTTGACTCCATTGAGTGAGAGGGTGGGGGTTGTGGGAGTTAGGAAGCAAGGGAAATGCACAGCTATCATTGCTTGCCACAATGTGCTCGTGAGTCGCATTTTCGCCACGGCTGGTCTAGGGGATTTAGTTTTGAGGAACGAGCAAGCCTAGGTGTGCGGCTTCCTCTACTAATCCAATGTTATTAAGAAAGTCCTGATAACGAGCCCCAGTTAATCTCTGTGGTAGCACGTATGGCCCTATTAATCTATCGCCAAGAACGCCTGCCCATGCGTTGATTGAGAATAGGTGCTGATGCTTTGTTTTTTCAACTGCATGGGCATTTTCATCGGCCCACAGATGCTGATTACGAAAATTCACAACACCATCTCTGCTAAACCCCCATTCATATCCGCAACCAGACTTTTGTTTTCAGTATTCCTTGCGACGTGTCATTATTCCATGCCAGGGGTGTCAGCTACGGTATGATTATCTGGTGGTCTGCTGTATTGTAGGCAGAGAAATGCATTGCCATAAATGGACGTCACATTCAGCACCTCCTATGAACAAGTGTTCAGATCTCAGAAAGTATGTGTTGTAGGACCCAAGTTTATTAGACATTATTTTCTTGTTTTGTTGCATACTATCCTCTCCTAAAATATTTCATAATTTTTTAACGGCCTGTATAATTCCTGCTGCACCGACGTTGTCTCCGGATTTACTGCCGTTTGTGTAAGCCTCAGTTGTATACTTAATGCCATTTCCCACTTCATGAATTTCAGGAATTTCTGACGGGTGTCGCCAAAATGTTAGTTCCAAAGAGGCGTCGTATTTTTCATTGTGAAATTTCGTTGCAATGTAGGTTTGTACTGTTTATTCTATTATTATACTGATTGGTCGTACTCCAACTATGATACATGAGGCGTCGTAAGAGATTATCCGATAGGCTTTAGCAATTTTTATGTTCACGAGTCTTTGTATTCTCCTGTATTTTGCGATGTTGTTGTTTCTTCGTATTGCTTCTAGTGTGTGTGTGTGTGTGGTGTGTGCGTGCGTGCGTGCGTGTTTTTTTGTAGTGTTTTTTAAACTGTGCAAATTGTTCAAGGAGATAATAGATTACATCAACATAAACTATTATGCGTTTTGTAATTAATTGCATGATTAATTAGAAAATTAGTCTGAAAATCTGCGCATTTTGGCAAAAGCGCATCCCAAACTCATCCTCAAATATACGAATTCAGTTCTGAATAGTAGCATTCCGTCCCTTAGTTACTGCAGTGAAGTTGCCAGATTTCCTAAAACAGAAAATGACGATATTTGTTATTTTTTTGCAATATTCAATTTGCAAGAAAACCATTTATTTTATTTAAAAATTGCAGAGGGATAAATCATTCCTAATGCTAAGAGTAAAAATCATAATTGTATGAATAGTACTTTTCTAGTAAAACGGTGTTAACATTTAGGAGAAAATTTTTTTTTTCTGGGGAAAATATTAATTTGGGACTTACATGGTATTAGAATTTCTTGTTGTACTCTGTCCAAGAAATAAGTTACGAAAATCTGCATAAATCTATACAGTAATATTACTCCACCTTGTATCACAAACGCACGCGAAAAAAAAACACACAGCCATCGGCATAGCTCTGTCGGCTAAGTCGCTTACCTGTCGATCCGCAGTTGCACTTGGCGCGGGTTCGATTCCCGCTTGGGCTGATTACCTGGTTAGGTTTTTCCGAGGTTTTCCCCAATTGTAAGGCAAATGTCAGGTAATCTATGGC
This sequence comes from Periplaneta americana, assembly GCF_040183065.1. Classification (NCBI taxonomy): domain Eukaryota; kingdom Metazoa; phylum Arthropoda; class Insecta; order Blattodea; family Blattidae; genus Periplaneta; species Periplaneta americana. The sequence continues at coordinate 42,748,423 of NC_091126.1, read as the reverse complement.
GAATCCTCGGCCTCATCTCGCCAACTATCATCTCACTATCACCAATTCAATCGACGCTAAATAATCTCGTGGGCTAGTTGATACAGCGTCGTTAAATAATCAAATAAATAACACACGCACTCGAATTCCATGCTATGTTACGAAAAATTGTGGCAACTGAATTTAAGCAGGCAGTATCTAACCATATGTTTCTCTCCGCAAATTCACAGGCTTCCCATCATTTTAATTAATGTAGTTATGCCTAAATGATAATTTCCCTTCAAAGTAAATTAGTTAGTTCGTTTTAAAATTTTTTCATCAGTTCAGATACATTTCTATCCTCGCAACTCAGCTGCTCTAGAATTTCATGCTATTTATCCGGGGTCTTTCTTGACCCCAAGAATATTTGTAATTATTGTAATTGTAATATTTTGTAATATTTTTTTAACAATTTGGATATTTTGTAGATTACTGTTGTAGCTTACTGCAGTTTCATATACATTACAAGCAAATTGAATATTATTGTACCTAGATTTACTCACTATGTTAATTAATTAATTTAATTAGTTTAATGGCAGACTATTACGTATCTCAGTTTTTATTTTATCAATTATCAGAGAACACATTCACTTTCCTTGAACTAAAACACAAAATTATTGCAGCAAGTGTTAATTATTATGTTTAGACAATTAATTAATTTAGTCTCATTCCCTGCTGTAGAAAAAAGAACAAGAAGCTGATTTTACAAAAATACAAACAACTACTGTTCAATCTCCAACATTTTACCCATAGCCTACAGGGCAGTTTATGCTATATTTGTTTTCAAAGTACATGTTCAATTTGCTTACAACGGAACACTATCACTGTAAAATAATTCTAACTACAAAATAAAGACGTTCCATAGCTGGGGCCATCCACGAACCCAAGCAATAAGTATGAAAACAAAATCAATATATAATTGAATCGGTGAGTGTAAAAGGGGTAACATTCCAAAATCATGCTTTCGAGATAATAAAAGAAAACTGTTTTGCGACTTTATTTTTAATTTAATCAAAAACCTTATAATTTGTCACATTTACTACTAGTTACAAGTATCTCAGCCTTTATATTTGTTTGTTAATATATAAATTGTTTTTTTTTAGATTTGATTGTTTAAAGTTTGGGAATGTTACTCTTTTTCCAGTCAAATGGAATATTCGTTTAAATGAACAGAAATATTTTGAACAATTAGTAAGTTTTCTTCATAGCATAGCTGTGGAAAAAATGTACAAATGTTTTTTTTTTCAAATGTGGACAAAGAAACAATCATAAAAACGGTGTTACAATGTTGTTTTTTTGGTCTCGACTAATACACCTCTTCTCCCCTACTCCTAGATATTTTCTCCATTTCTTTTGTATGTGTATTCAAGTTCACCTTTCCTTTCTTTCTTCTTGGCTCATTATCTTCCTCTTCTAACATTGTTGTTTTTTACTCAAAGACACTAACTTCAAAAACTATTTTCCAAATCTTGCAGACAGAATACCGACGATCAAACAGTCCACACCTGTGCAGTAACGGCTAGCGCGTCTGGCCGGAAAACCACGTGGCCCGGGTTCGATTCCCTGTTGGGACGAGTTACCTGGTTGAGGTTTTTTCCAAGGTTTTCCCTTAGCCCAATAGGAGCAAATGCTGGGTAACTTTTGGTGTTGGATCCCGGACTCATTTCACCGGCATTATCACCATCTCATTCAGACGCTAAATAACCTAGATGTTGATAAAGCGTCCTAAATAACCTACTGAAAAAAGAATGATCAAAAATAACCTGGAACACCTGTAATAACAAAGCACTAAAACAGTTAAGAAACTAAACGATTATTACAGTGCTTGTCAGCGCTCCAAGCATACCGTATGAAAACTAACACAATAGTGCTCCACTATTGAGTGGAATAAAAGTAACATTCCTGGAATGTTACCGTTCTTCTACTCAACTGCAGAACACGGGTCATGCCATTGGCATTAGGATGATAGGAATTACTCTTTTTCTGCTCAATAGGTAGGACTATGATATATGAACAATTTCGCTATCTCAGTTTATTTTCGCATTTTTTGGAATGTTACCCCTTTTCCACTCACCGATTCAATTACGAAATAATAATTTTAATTGCAAAAAAACGAAAATAACCAAAGATAACGTATCTAGGTTACTGAAACGTTTCTGAGTATATGGATGTAGATATTAACAATAAAATATGGTGTGGCATCAGAAAAGACCTCAGGTAAGTGTCGAGAAGTAACATAAGTTTAATTTGTAACTGTTATTTTTTTAGGGACAAACAGACGTTATAATTTCATTTTTATCTTCACCTTACCTAAGAATAAAAATGAAACAAATCATTATATTGATTTCGACTAAACCAATATTATATATCTTTATTTAAAATATAGGTTCATTAGTGTTTATTGTTAAATTTTACATGTAACATTCCCGGTTGAATCAACTCATACAAACTGAATATTAACAAAATCCGTTCAATAATTTAGGAGCTATTACTGTCCACAAACACATGGCAGACAGCGTGTCCAGAACCCCCTATTTTAGTATCAGGATTCCGAAAAGTGCATTTACCCGAAAATCACTAAATCACTTTTTGCAGTTTCATGCCTATATTCTGTTTATACTTTGTGCTGTGTGAAAGTAAAAAAGAGAATACCGAGATAGCCTGGACAAGGAGCATTCATTAATCTGCAATGAGACAGGCCGTTAATTAGATGTATACCGGAGATTGGTACGGAAATTTAAAATAATGTGTATCGTTTTCTTATTTTGAAGTCTGACTTCTCATTGGAGTCCTGCAGGTTTAGAAGAATGTAACTTTAACCAAAGTATTAACTAACAAATTATTAATAGTCTTTCGTTTGTGTCTAATGTATGTATTAAAAAGGCATGGGTTTGGATTCGTTGTTGTGTTACTTTGGTTTGAACATATTCATGTAACGGATATTAACTTTAGAGTTCTACATTTCGAAGTAAATGACTTCCCTAGATAAATAAATAAGACATCGATTATAAATTTGGGTAAGAATTGATACTTTTGACATTGAGAGTTCGAGATCATTATCAGCTGAAGAGGGTTCGGGACTATTTAGTGCTGGTCCATAAATCTCAAAAAACTTTTCCCACCAAAACCTTCAGAATTTCAGAAGGTCTGGTCATCTGTAGTAAATCATCGTTTATCATGTCAGTTCGTTGAATTCAAATGGACGAGCAGTTCTGTTTTTCTTCTGCTGCCTGTATGGAACTTTTAATTTTACTTTTATGTTGCAAATTCTTTAATCATCTAAATGAGAGTATCGTAAAATTAAGATTGATTGATTGATGGATTCATTCATTGGATTAATGACTGATTTATTGATCGATTTACAAGCAGACGTTCTTTTATATCTCCAATACTGAAGTCTTAAGGCTTATTGTATTCCCCACTTTCTTTTTTTTTTCTGCGTAAACAGGTTAGGGCCTACTTCCCTGAATCAGGTTCTGCAACTTCTTTACTACATTTTTTATAAGCAGTTTCCCTTCAAGATTGCCTTCTAGAAGGTTGTGTCTCCTTTGTCCTAAAGCGTCGCATTGGAAGGTAATATGGGAGGCTGTTTCCTCCTCTTCTCCACATAGCCTGCTTATGGGTTTTCTAATTTTACCCATTATAGACTGATAGAAATTGGGATTAAGAATTTCATTTGAGCTGTCTGTAGTTGTTTACATTATTTTTTTCTTTCTCATTATGTGAAATGTATAAAAAAAAGTTTTTTTGCAAAATATCGATTTCGAGGTTTCCGCTCAAATTCACGTTTTCAGCATTCTTGATATCCAAAAAGTTCTTCATGGCATTTCGTTTGACCATCTACTGACAACAGTTTCTCTGAAAAATTTGAACGGATTTTATTCGTATTCAACATTACAAGGAATTTACCTTGGGAACATTGTACATGAAATACTATAATCTGCAGTAAAATATTATATGAACTCTTAGAATAATGCTCCACTTGGAAAATTGTCAAACGGTTTTTTCGTCGTGAATTTTATATTATGCACAATAAACTGGCAAATAAGGCAGTCGTGTTAGTATTGATTGCAAAGTGTTTTGAAAAGGAGTCCATTATTATTATTATTATTATTATTATTATTATTATTATTATTATTATTATTATTATTGGTATGTATACATAGGTTATAATTATTTCTAAATTTCGTTGCAAATTTGTGAATGTCCAGATTGGGCAGTAAAAGAGGATGGACGCTTGTCCCTTATTGTTAAGAGGATCACCATTGCTAATAGTGAAACATTTCTAATTTGTAAATGAACCACTGAAGAAAAAACCTTAAGACAGTGCTCTATAAATCACTAACATATTTTAGATTGTGTGTAACTTACAAATACACATTTTCGTAATTAAAAAGAAACAATATTAGGAATTATTGTATTATTATGCGTATGTAGCAGTTTTATGTAAAGTGTACAAAAATTTAATTACATATACCTACCTGGAATTTTAACATATACAACTTCAAAGTAAGCCAAATATCTTATTTTTGGGGGTTAAAAGAGCGTTTTTTATGTACAGAAATGTTCATCTTATTTGGGTTCATATTAAATCATTTCATATTATTATGTGAATGTGTCTTTTGAATAACAGTTCAAGAAACAACTATAAACACTAACATAATTCGCAACATTTTTCATCATCAATTCTGAGATTTGTTCTAGAAGATGTTACTGTCGTTTCACTGTACAAATCTAGTGAAGAATGTCTGCTATAATGTATAAACATATATGTTGTTCCTTCATATGCCATAAAACTGCTATTCTTTTTTGATTCAGCCCCATATTCACTCTGTAAAATCTATTACTTCTGCATACATATACAGTTAGTTTTCGCAGCTGTTTACCAAATGGAAGTTGAAAAAGACCACGGCTCATGTATGGCTGTAGAGGTGATTACTGATGATGATGAATATCTCGAAAGAATTTTCAATCGCATTAAAAGCTGCAGTTTCACCTGTGCAAATCACTTGCTGGCTTTACACTAAACAAAATAATATGCCATTCTGGACAGATGTTTTTGAGTTTCGTGATAGAGTGACTGTGGGTCAGGTTGCTTATTGTTACTTTGGTCTCCCTTTTCATTTCATTTCATTCCATTCATGTGTTATCCTAGTAAAGATATATCATCCCGCTCATCAGAAAGCATTCTATTATTCCATTAATTTTGCGCTATCATCACTTCATTTTCTCAGAAAGTTTAACGAAAATATAATTTCATGTAACTGTTCTTCCGTTAAAGTGACAGGTAGATTTGTATACAGAGGTGTTGCCATATACCAATATCAGCTATAGCGTGATTTGGATTGAACTATATTTATTGCTGTTTCTCGAATCCAATTGAATTAAAGATGCCTTGAACAACATCAATTTTGATTATGATTTGTCATTTCTACACATGATGCTATGAGTCGTTTGTTGAATCATTTTATTCTTTATTGTATTAATTCGAACCACGAGACTGGCAAAACAATGACATGCACCTTTATTGTAGGATGGTATTTCAGTGAAAAATATCTTTGCTGTTTTGGCAGCTGGCTTTAGCCATTCACACTAATCATTTCTTCAGTTGATGGTAGTTCGAAGTGTCTTTCACTGTCCTAGTACCACATTGCTTTGTATTATCCACTACTTTTAATTTTAATGCTGCATTCCAAAAAATTCATTTCTGTTCAGGTAATATGTAGATTTACTTTATTTTACTTACCACAACATGCTAATAGTTGCTATAAACAAACCAGTAACAAACCGAAGTGTGAAATGTGAAAGCATTATAGTTTCTCTTTCTCTCAGCCCTTGAAACTCATTATTCTCATCTTTCCAGTGTGCGTGGTAGTAGCTTTAACCCTTACTCTTGAAGAAATGAAACAAAATAAAATTGCTGTTTTTTTCATATGAAGTCTATAATTTTCTGTAGTTGCTGTGTTATTCTCATAAATCTTATATTACTACGGACAATTTGTTAGCAAGGTACAGTGTCAAAGCCATTTGAGTGCTGCATTTTGTTGAAAGATTATACCTAATTTTGTAATGAGAAGCTGAATGTCCACTTTTCCTTAAACTATGTGCTTGTTATTTGTCACAATATTATACTTAAAATTGTATTGTAAATAACTAATCTGTTTTAATATATTTGTCACTTTAAAGTGCTGGTTCTTGTAAATAGCCAATAATAGTAGAAGTGTTTATAATATCCAAATAACTTTGTTATGCAAATTTGTGAAGAAATTATTACATCTACTTAAACTGTACAGTTCGTAAATGAGGTCCGATTTATCTTACTATATGAGATAAAAATGCTCTCTTCGCATGTTTTTCTTATTTGGAAAATGTGGATGATTGCGCTCCCTTTCCCAAAAACACTAAAAAATGTTGACTATATGAAAAGGATTTTTTTTTTGTATCAGAACACACAACATATGTAATGAGAAGGAAGGTGTGTTTCATATTCATGAAAACTTTTTTTATTTAATGCTAGGTACCTTACCGATGTTATGACCTACACTGATGAAATTATTTGTACATATTTGATATCCATTTGACAATAGAATATAGCTTCGATTTGTTTGGTTTGTAAATAAAGCCAATTTCAAATTTAATATGATATGAAGAGTTCGCGGGAAAAACGATGAATGTCACAGTTTTGTTAAGGTTGATGTCATTATCTAATTCAATGGATCACTACGAAATTTAATGTTGTTCTTATGAAAAATGGTAAAAAAAAAGGAGAATAACACCACTAATACAGTAATCCTTTCCTTTATTTTCTATAGAAACAGCACTACATCTTGCAGTATAGACTCAATTAGGTCATTATCTAATCCTCAACAGAAATGTGACATTCATCGTTTTTCCCGCGAACTCTTCATATGGAAAAAGAATATGAAAACAAAAATAACTTTTGTAATATGAACTGAACTGAAAACTTAACAATCCTCTGTTTGATTGTATGTACTCTTGTTTTCACATTTAGATCATAACATAGTAATAAATCATTACATTTGTTTTAATCATGTGGTATTTAGTAGTAAATGATAATTATACAGTATTGTCATCAGAAAATTATATAAAAGATAATTATACATGTTTGACAAGAATGATATCATAAAAAGTTAGATAGACTTATATTGAAAGTTGTGTACAGAAAATTCACTCGTTCGTGCCATAAAATGATGAAGCATGAAATTTACAAATAAATACGTGAAAGTCTGAAAAGAAAATATTTAGTTTCCGTAGGTTGAGTGAATTGCCTTAGTGATAGTTACTAGAAGAGTGTTCGAAATTATTGCGACTAGTTATTGAATGTAAGGATACTAAATAAAGGAATTCTGTCTTTAGAAAGGGATTTAAAATGATAAAATATATATTAAATGTTGAAATAATAATGAATAGCGATAAGAAAGGAATGAAATCATTATTACAAGAAGATGGTTTGGGAGAGGGAAGGCTAAAGTTACGTTTATAGAAGATAAAAAGGAAAACGCGCTATAATTATCTTACGCATAATTAAATTCATGCTGCGTATATGAGGCGCTCAGCGCACAAATGGCCCAACCCACAAAATTGTATTTCCACTTTACCTTTTTGTAACAGTGCGTGAAATACAATACACAAACAAAAATTGTGCTGAAATCTAACGGAAAAACTGGGAATGATGATTAGGCCTATTTACATTTTGAAGAGAACGATATGAGGAGCTCCTTAAAGCAATAAACTCTATATGCAAATTTTGTGGGTTGGGCCATTTGTGTGTTGAGCGCCTCATATATAAACTACAGTTAATACAATAATAAAAACTTTAACTGCCTTGTTGCAATATAACGTTTTGATACAGCTGTGCAACATGTGTATTCTGTTAGCCTTGGTCAATAAAACGCTGACTAGTAGTAGTGTTTACATTTGAGGTTATTGATACCTATTGTCGTAAAAAAAACACCACTCACTTTTGTTTAAGATACGAGATTGGATTACAGACGTATTGAGAAAGAACCTCGCATAACTTCACAAGAACACTGAACTTTGACATATATTCAGAAAACCTGCTCTTCGTTCGTTCATAGTGTTCTGCCAATGTCAGGCCTTTCACTGCAAACACAGCATTCTGAATCTTACAGAGTATTTATTTAAAATACTGTAGGTACCGGTAATTAATTGAATAAGGAAGCTCTGTGTTTTTAGTAAGAAATCTTCACATTTTCAACAATTACTTATCCAGATAACCTGTTTAAATACTCAGTGGAATACAGTATTTAAAAAGATTAAATGACGCTTCACTCATAGTTGCAGTGCTCACGATTTAAGTTTTTTAGATTTAATATTTAAAAAGAAACAACTTTCTTTCACATATATACAGTAACTGACATTTCTTTTCCAATTTCATTTTGACTTCATATATATACACACACATAAACACATATATCCAACAGCTTTAAGGACTTACTTTACAGTTTATTGGGAGTTTATTTCAAACAAAGTTAACACCTGAGTTTTTTCATCATTGCTCATAAATCCATTAATTGAAAACCACATATATTGGCAAGTACAGCATGTTTTAATAAAGTCAAACTCAGCAGTATTATTGTGTGTAATAACTAGATTGCGAAAGTTTATGCACACACTTTTCAGAAAATATGCATCCATTTATGCTCTTAAAATTGTTTAAATAAGCACTAGAACAAATCTTATGGAGTAAAAATTACTGTTAGCCAAAGTATTTCTGATTTGGTGTTTTATTCTGACCAGAATAATATAAAATAGTTTAGTAATTTAATTAATGTAGCCTAAGAATTGTAATTTGCATTCGAAAATATGAGAACTAATAAAATAAACCATTAAAAATTCGTAAAAAGAATACCAGAAAATAGAACATAGGTTCTGTGACTTTAAACAGATTATAATATGTCTTCTCAATATGAAAAGTCGTTTTCTTTACCAGAAGTTAGCAGACAGGTTATTCACATTTGAAGAGTCCACTGCAAGAATGATGGATGTCACTTGTCGAAAATGAACCAAGACTGTAAAAAAATGTAAAAAAATGTAAAAAAATGTAAAAAAATTGTACAAAATTGTAAAAATTGTAGAAAATTACTAAATTGTAAAACTATAAAAATTTGTAAAAATTGTAATTGTAATATTGTAAAATGTTGACATGTTCCACATCTTAAAGCTTCATTGCTCATGTAAGATCTATGGAATAAAATAAATGAATGAATGAATGAATGAACTGTCAATGCATAGCTTAAGACATATAGAATGTACATAGAGAGTTATATGGCATTAACACTGATAGTCATTGTCCAGTAATGATCGGAAAATCACAGTTAATCTTTGAGCGCTAAGCATTTCAAACTTTCAATTGCTTCTCCTGCAAAATGTATTCCAAATGACATCCATTATTCTTGTAGTGGACACTTCATTTCATGTGGAGAATTGGTTATCAGTAAAAATTTCCATTACTAAATTGCTAGAATACTACTAGCGTATTTTCTCATTATATGATATATTGTGATGTATAAAATCGATTTTGAGATTTTCCAGGGAACTATGTCTGTTTACAGCATCCCTGAAACTGAAGAAGTTTCGTATCATTGGCCTGTAATTATAGGTGGAGTTTTTAACTTAATCATATTGCTGAAAGGTGTGACTAGTTGTGCAAAAAGTTTTGGTGATAGTCTTGTGTCTGGTAGGCTTGTGTTAAGCAATCGGTTGCATGGAAATTAATTTGAGATATCAGTGATTATACTGTGAACGTGAAGTAACTGAAATGTATGCATGATTGAAATATTCATCTCACTTCCCACTCCTGTTAAGAATGTAGACAGCAACAGATCATTAATCATACTTCAAATAAGACTATATGGACATGGTATATTGCAAATTGACAGCATGCCAGGTAATATTAGAACTCACAATGAAGAAAGTGAAACAGTCATGTGACTCTTCAGAGGAAATGTAGGTTGGACTTCTTCCAGTGTTGGTGACGAATTCAGATATTTCCCTTTTTATTCCTTGTACTTATATATACACAGTGGTGGCTGATTGACTGAGGCAAGTGAGGCCGGGCCTCAGTCACTTGGCTTAACTGAAATCAAATTTTGTGTTTTTATATAATGTATTAGTTATTTGAATGAAGCATATATTGCTGTAGAAGCATTTGAAAACGTTGTGATCTATATAGACCTGTTTTGCAGTAAAATTTGCTCCTGAGGCCAGGATCGCTCGTGCCGGGTCTGGCTTGTGATGTATATAGATCTGTTTTGCAGTAAAATTTGTTCCTGAGGCCAGGATCGCTCGTGCCGGGTCTGGTTTCTGCATTTCCTATATTTTCGCGGGTTTTGAGTTTGCGCTTAAAACATTGTAGATGAGGCACAATTCGTCTGGCCTCGTGGCCTGGTCAGGTTTACTCCTCCCATCCATGGGCCGGCCTCAAGGGTAGAGTGGGGTGGGAATAGCAATTGTGACTTGTCTTCCTAAATAGGCCATAAATAACAAAAATTCCAGCTGTTTGGCAGGCAATGACCCACACTATTCTCTCCCCTTATGCCTTAGTTTATGACGTAAGCGAGGGTGTTGTACTATTGTACTTCGTAGTACAGTAGTGAATCTGGGCCAATGTTGCTATGTGTTTCGGGAAAATATAAACAGAAACAAATGCGAGAAATAATGCTGGTGTAGTTAATTCATTGTTAGAGTGTCCTTTTTCGAGAAGATATAATATTGAAAGAAAGTAAGTTTTAAATAAAGAGAGACTCTATCGAGATACCTATGACATCGCTGACAATATTTCTGACAGATAATCTTAAAACGCGAGTTTCTACTGCATCCTGGTATGGGCAACATAAATGGTTAAGTGGTAATGTGGTGCAAAATAAACTTCTCTGTTGGCCTTGTTTGTTGCTGTCAAGGGAAAAAAATAAAAAGAAAAGAAAGAAATGGGATTTTCAACATATAATATGGGTTGCTTCATCACACTGAAACAATCACTGAAACTCACAGCATAACAGCTTATTTGGTGAGTGAAATTATTATTTTTCATTAATAGTAATAATAATAGACTAATAATAATAATAATAATAATAATAATAATAATAATAATACAGTAATAATGATATTAATAATACAATAACAGTAATAATGAATATCATAGATAAACATTTCCTATTGGAGGCACTTATACTAGTTGCATCTGGCCTCACCGAGGATTTCGATCACCAGCCGCTACTGTATATACGTACTAGTCTCGAAACCCCCATACGATCTTGGTTCTTTTATCCATATTACCCCACATTCTCCTGGTAGTCATTGGTCAGTGAAGTGGTTTAGCTATTTGTAATGTCCCCAGTGAGTAAGACATCCTTCTCACCTCAGTTCTCTTTGTTCATCTGGAAATGAAATCAGTGCCAAACTTCAAAACGTCGTAGATTTTGCTATTTATCACCAGCAATGGAACAAGTTCAGTCTATATGTATTCACCATTAGTTACTGCGTATTTCAAAATAACTATATGAATCCTCGACTTGCATGACAATCAACTGCCTACTGAAGGATGCACTGAACAGGACAAGAGTTCGGGGCAGAAGAAGATATCAGATGATAGACGAAATTAAGATATATATGGATCATATGCGGAGACAAAGAGGAAGAGAGAAAATAGGAAAGATTGGAAAAAGCTGGATTCGCAATGAAAGACCTGCTCTTGGGCAGAACACTATGAATTAATCGACTACTACTTGAAATCGGCTCAAATAGTTTCCTTTTTGTGTTATTTCTCACATAGGAAGAAGCCCAGTAGTTATGCCTTCAATATGTCAAGAGAAATTTAACTCTTATATTATGCAGACTTGGGTCTGCTTTTTTGTTACAAAATATTTCTGAGGCTTCATGCCAGAAGCTACAGCAGCTGTCACAATGCCTACGCCCGGGTGCAGCTTAGAACAGGATGGATTGGACTTATTATTAAGAATTTACTATCACTTTTAAGCCTACTTGTTACACTTGGTTGAACATAATGAAACATATCACTTTTAAATTCCGATTTCCTCTAAATAGAGAAATAATATTAAAATGATTTCAATATACATGTAACTACTTAATGTAAATTAGTAAAAAATAATTGCGTGTCTATGTACTTAAACTGAATTTGTAAAGAAGTCTTGTCTTAAGATAGTAGATGTGTGAAAATTCTAACACCTACTATTTTTTAGTCTTAGAATTTATTTTTTGCACACATGCTCCTCTAGCAATATGTATAGATACAACAACATTTTGTCTTGTAAATATTGAATTACCGGTATGCTTTTCCTTTTTTGGAAAATGTGACATATTTTCAGAATCTATCTCTATATTAACCATACTTCACAGAGCATGGAAAACAAATTCAGCTTCATAGGTTTAAAATTGTAGAACCCTTTAGATTTCGAATAAGTAGAGTTGTGTTCGAAATGGAAGTGCCGAAAGTCCACTTTCAAAATATATATCGAAAATTTTAAAGAGCACAGTTATTTAAATGTTACATAATTACTAAGAGTTACAAGTGTGCTGCAGTACTGACACTTTGGTGACACATAGATTAGATTCTGAAATTTTATTTTTGCATTAAAACGAAACAGTGATTTTTGACCAGAAGTGGTCAAAATTTCACCTGTCTCATTAATTTTGGGTTATAGAGAATGCATTTGTCTATATCCATAAACTTCTCATCTTATCTCAATATAAACTTATTTAATTTTAATGCCTTTTGAATAATAACATTTAAAAATGCAAGAATGGTAATGTCATTCTCACTATGGTAAAGGCACTGAATTATTGCAACATGTGCCAAAAGATATGTCGTGACACTATTTCCCTCATTTGTCCTTAGCTTCTATATAAATATACTGTAACAAAATTTTTCATTACCAGTCATTATGCAAGTCTTCACAGTCAAATTTTTCGCAATAACAAGAAAAAAATTATTTATTCATTGTAAGTAATTATAGTTTACATTTAGTATAACTGTTAATTTATCTACATTGGTTACAATGAACGTTCTATTTGTAACAGTACAGAATTGAAATACTTTTTCCGTGTATGTTATCATTTGAATGACATCATCAGAATGCTGTGACAACCCATTTCGTCAGATGTAGGTGGTGAAATTCCTATGCTTTAAGGACGTGCAGTTGTATTTCTTAAATGTCGGTTGTATTAATTTTACTGTGATATGAAGTGTAGTTTGGCAAGATGTACAAATAAGTTTATGTACTTCAAACACAACATTGCCACCTATGCCATATATAATATTTTCCTGATAAGAGCCAAGGAAAACAGAATGCAGTAAAGTGGTGGTGTGAATGTCCCATATTTATAATTTAATATATTAATGTATGTAACATTGTAAAATCCCTTTGCAGAACGAAAAATTACATTTGTTTGGGTAAAATTTCTGCACATTGAGAGGACAAAACTAATTGCAGCAATATTTTACTACTTAATTAACTTCTTATTCCCAGAACATGAATTTTACCAGCAATCGAAAAGTATTGGGAATACATTTGAATAAGGAACAAAAAAAAGTTTCCTTCCCAGGCAGGATTCGAACCACGAAAGTCTTAGTTACCAGTCTATTGTGCTCTGGAGTGAACAAGGCTCTGAAATCAGCTACAAGGGTCGGTCCGGTTTTTTTGCCACTACTGTACATATCAGCCAGAACTTCAATCCCTGTGTATATAATCCACATCACCAAGAACCAAACCGGTTTATATCCTACAAGAAAACCTATTTCGTAAAAACTCTTGAAAATGAAATAATTATATAACGAAATTATAGAATTATATTATTCATAATACAGAATACAAAAATTACATTAGCTTATTGATAACATTCATATTGGGCACTTTTTTTTTCTTCTGATGAATGAATTTCCATAAGTTTCTTATTCTCCTTCAAGAAACTGAATTAAAATTAACTTTGGTCCTTTAAAACAGTAATTTGGTAATTTAAAATGGCATTTAAAATTAACTTTGGTAATAAACAATGCCTCGATGTGTCAACCTTCAATTATGTTTTCTCCAAAGTCCACATCTTGTTCACTTTGGCAAAAACTCTTTCTACAGAATCATTAGTTCCATACAGAGGTAAGACAAATTCAACAATTTTAGTAATGTTTCTAAATAAGCATAAAGGAGAAAAATTCTTGACTACCGATAACCTTCTGTCTTAACACTGATCATATTTGCTTATCTTGCAACCGAGCACCCCTATTATTATTGGTTAAAACAATTACATAAGCTAAGATATTATAATACATGTCGAAGATTTTTGTATATTGCCCACGTCTAAAAGCTGAAAATGGGTCCATTTTTGCACTTTCCAACAAAATGGGACTAATGGTCTTTGCAATAAGAACTGTCGGGACACCAGGACAGAAGGTTCAAAAACAGAACTGTCCCATTCAAAACAGGACGTCTGGTCACTTTATATAAAATGATGGTCACTATCATTTTGGGCATATTAGAAAGACAACTGTACCACATATATTACGAAATATGGTTTACGAAAGAAAACTATGGTCTTCTCCTTTCATTTTAATTACACAGAATTAAGCCGAAAATGATATTTTTACCAATAGAAATAAATTTCATGCACATATTTTCCCCAGTTGTTTGAACAACTAATTAATAATAATAATAATAATAATAATAATAATAATAATAATTTATTTTGGCTAAGTTAATGCCATCAGGCCTTCTCTTCCACTTAGCCAGAAACAAAAGAAGCTGATACAATTCTACATACTATATGTATACATACAGCAAAAAAACAAATTAATAATGTTCATTCAAACAAAACAAGAACGTTTATAATGACAATAACACAAAACAAAAAAGATAATGCAAAAGCATTAAACATTTTAAATGTATATACTATTAAACAAAGGTTAAGATCGATATTAATATTATTAATCTAAATAACTACACGAGAAAGGGCAATTAATAATGTAAACAAGAAATACAGTAATAAGTGATTATACAAAGGCTGTAATCGACACATCTAGTAACAGTTATAATCTACACACGATAAAACTAATGTAACAATTGAAATTACCAACTGCTATCCATTTGTCTTCATTGACATATGCAGGCATACCAGGAAAAACCACTGCCAGCAGGGAATTCCACATTTTTCGGAAATCGAACTGGTAAACAATGCAGTTGAAATCTGAATTTATCGATTTAATTTGTGGACAAGACATTTGTGAACAATTTTGATTTAATTTTGGTGTAACAGAGGTTTATTAGTTTATTTTTGTAACATGACGGCTTTGAAACTTTTTTTACACAGTTGAAACAGTGCAGCATGATAAATAATTGACCACTAATAACCGCAAATATTCGTCGTAATTTGTTTATTCCTTTCCATTTTATATATTTAGCCTGTACGAATTTGTATATACTGGTAGATATTTTCATGCCTCTTTTTGCTATAATATTTGAAATTAAATGGATTGAAGATGCTAGGGTGGAACAATCCTATGTGTACATAGTCAACTGATTTGTTTTTAATTTGAGGTTTCATGTTATGACAGTGTGATTCTTTGTTGTATGATGGAGTAAATATTAATTTTATTTCAGGGGCCAGGGGTAATAAGGCATATTCCACACCATGCCGGGTAGTTGGGATAACCACGCACCTCTTGTGATCTCATCGGCCTCTGATGATACTAATTCTGACATTCTTCTTAAACCACACACACTTAAGGTAATTGTTAAGAATGTGTTTTGCAGTAGGGCATCATTAGGGCTAATGTTGCTTTATTTTTTTTTATGTAAATCTTTGGAGAGTATTTCGCAATCTTTCTTCCAGTATTGTTTACAGATATATATATATATATATATATATATATATATATATATATATATATATATATATATATTTTGGATTTAATACCTCAGTGTCATGCCTTATAGAGAATGAATGCCTAAATGCAATATAAAAAATGACATAACTGCTAACACTATAATATAATACTAATCATAATAAGAGAGTAATAGTCCGACAGTTAATAGAAAATATAATAAAAAAACGAAATACATCTACTTACGTCCTACCGAGTGGAGGGTGCAGGTCCTTGCAGGTCTGTCTCAAGACAGTGTTACATGTTGCCAAGATCGAATTCGTCACTACACTGCACTCCAACTACCACTAGAATTGCCATCTTGATTGAAAATGCAACTGACCACAATGTCATCAATGAGTTCTTTGGTTTTATGGTACTTATTTTAAAGAAGAATATAAAGCATAAAGCCTCTCTCTCTCTCTCTCTCTCTCTCTCTCTCTCTATATATATATATATATATATATATATATATATAGAGAGAGAGAGAGAGGCTTTATGCTTTATATATATATATATATATTTTTTTTTTTTGGATTTAATACCTCAGTGTCATGCCTTATGGAGAATGAATGCCTAAATGCAATATAAAAAATGACATAACTGCTAACACTATAATATAATACTAATCATAATAAGAGAGTAATAGTCCGACAGTTAATAGAAAATATAATAAAAAAACGAAATACATCTACTTACGTCCTACCGAGTGGAGGGTGCAGGTCCTTGCAGGTCTGTCTCAAGACAGTGTTACATGTTGCCAAGATCGAATTCGTCACTACACTGCACTCCAACTACCACTAGAATTGCCATCTTGATTGAAAATGCAACTGACCACAATGTCATCAATGAGTTCTTTGGTTTTATGGTACTTATTTTAAAGAAGAATATAAAGCATAAAGCCTCTCTCTCTCTCTCTCTCTCTCTCTCTCTCTCTCTCTCTATATATATATATATATATATATATATATATATATATATATATAGAGAGAGAGAGAGGCTTTATGCTTTATATATATATATATATATATATATATATATATATATAGGCTATACTTTATATTTCTCAGTGATATAGTGTTAAAAATTTTGTGTAATCAAGATGTATAACTTATTTTAAATTTTAATTACACGGTAACATAATTTTTCCATTATCATAACTGTGAATAACATTGCTTTTTAATTAGGCATGTTTTACGGTGCAATTGGTAATCAAATTCACAGAATTCGCAGATAATGATTGACGTTGGAGCTACTAATGGTAAGGTGTATGTAGATTCTATTATTCCACATTCAGCGACCATATCACGAAATATCAAGGATGGAGCAAACAAAATTCATGCTGAAGTTATTCCAAAATTGGAAAAATTGCCATTTTATTTTAAAATTGATCATTTTTGTTCAATCTTAACTAGAATTTTCTCCTCGGTTTCTTTAATGTATTTACCTTTGTCCTGTGCCATTTACGAATACAACACTGTTACAAAATAATATAAGTTAACTGTTCCATTCAACTAGAGGATAAAGGCTAACATGTTTTTTTTATCTTTTTTTTTTTTTTAGTTGTGCTTATACAGTATTTATATTCTTATAGACAACATACCTTGTTAAAATTTCATTTTATTTTATGTTATAGATTTAATAATTAATTATTATTAAATACATTTTTGTTTTCATTTTTGTTCATTGTAATAGCCTGTATACCTACTGGGTTCCCTAATCAGGCAGTTTAACATTTCCATAGTGCATACTGTAAACACATTGATCAAAGACAGTATTCAGTCTATGATACCCTTTAAACGATGCTTCATTGGGTGTTTGCTTTCTGAGGAATCAGGACATGCAGCAGCCAGTGTACTGTGTGTAGTATGGAGCGAGTGATGTCCTTGAGTATATCATAACTCTCAGTCAGTCGTTCTTAATGAAATGCAGAGCCGTACTGTGCACATAGTCCTAAGTTTATGAAAATGAGAAGAGAAATTTTGTTTACCACATTTTTTGAGTTGATGGTTGGCCCGTGACTCAGTTGATGTGTATTTTGGAACTGAGTTAGTTTGTGTCTTCTTGGGATGTGGGACTGAGCTGAGATGTACTGGTCGCATGGTACATGATTGGATTTTTTTCTGAGATTTTCAACTGTAGGGCGAATGCCAGGTAATCAAATGATGAATCCCCAAAGAAACATCTAGCTAATCGTGCAACTGATATAGCGTCATTAAATAACCAATTAGAAAGGCATCAACAAACATGAAAGACATTTATGCATTGTAATCAATTATAAATAAGCAATTAAGAAACATGGTATTTGTGACTGTTAAATGTGATTGCTATGCGAGGTTAATGTTTTTGACTTGGCCTCTTAGTTAAAAGATACTGGAAGAAACTTTGCGTCATTATGTTACACATTCCCATTGGAGGGAAGTTCTGTACAGCGACATGACTCAATTCTCCATTTCTGAATAATCTTACGAAAGAGGGTGAGGCAGGTGTTATCTTATCATAGAGCTTAAGGAAGCATAGAAAAGAATGATGAACACATGTGTTTGCACTCTCTCATAAACAGTTGACATATCAATTAACTTGCATTCTGTAGCTCAATAGATGGATGTTCATGCTGGTTATATGAACAAATTTTAATTTATAAATTACCGTAACAGTGTTATATCTTCCCAAGTAAAACAGGAGTGAGTACATTTGACAATTAATTATATCCAATGTGTGATTAATTCTGTATCTGTATTTTTCTCAGAATGTCTAAATTAATGCAGTGTCAGTACTTGTACATAAATAATAATAATAATAATAATAATAATAATAATAAAGAAATACCGCATTTGTGAAATCAAATGGCGTATAATGCGAGGTGCTTAGTTCGAAATATATTCATTGGAGTGCATTAGTACTGGCCACCAGTGTAACTCGTGCAGTAGCATTTTTACCTACCGATCCGAGGTTGGTTCTGTGTTTGAGCGTGGGTTCGTATCGTACTTGGGTTCATTACCTGGTTGGGATTTTTTTTATTTCCCCAACTGTAAGGCAATTGTCAATACCATGATGAATCCTTTGACTCGTCTCACCAAATGCCATCTTGCTGTCACCAATTCCATTGACTTTAAATAACCTCGCAGTTGATACACCATTGTTAAATTACAGATTAAAAATAATATTGCGTTGAATTTTATCGAGTACAAGTGTTTCGAACATGATGAAAAGATAAATGTGGCGATTTAGAACCAAACGTAAGCACAGAATGTGTTGGGTTTCATGCATGAGTAAGAGCTTTACTAGCTAAGGTGAACAGTCTCCGGCATGTGATTTTCAGTATATTCTGGTTAGATTTTTTACTTGGTTATTTAACGACGCTGTATCAACTACGAGGTTATTTAGCGTTGACGGGATTGGTGATAAGATTATATTTGGCGAGATCAGGCCGAGGATTTGTTAAAGATTACCTGACATTTGTCTTACGGTTGGTGAAAACCTCGAGAGGGGAGGGGGAACCCAACCAAATAATCAGCCCAAGTGGGAATGGAACCCTCACCCGAGCGCAACTCCGGATCGGCAGGGAAGCGCCTTAGTTGCCGGTTGCATAGTTAGATTTTCGTGCTAATTTTATGTAATGCGTTGTTAGAGTTTCTGTTAAATATAATTTTTCCTTTTTATAATTGAGTGGTCTAAGGAAAGTAAAGTAAAAGTAAAATTAATAGCAAAAGTATTGAGAAAATGGACGATGATGTGAATGTTTTATTAGGAATTTCGGATAAATTTAGTGTAAACATGTAAAAAAAAGAAATCCTTCCAAAAGGGACTGTAAAATTAATTCAGCGTTTATTTTAATCGGATTGCTTTGTTGTTTTGTAAACATTTTTGTAATGCTTTAATACAGCATATAAATATTTGTTCATTCTTGAATACATTCTGTGAATGCTTATATAATCACTGATGGACTATTAAGTTATTTAGATTAAATAACTTTACTACTGTATGTTAATATTTGAATTATGGTACTGTTTTGACTGATTGACCAGTTTGTAGTCTCAGTTCAGAAGATGATGGATATAACATCGAAACTAGTCAATCAGGTAAAATAAATATTAACACAGCGAAGTTGTTATTTATTTAATTTAAATACAAATATTTGCTTCAATATATGTACTATGTATATTTTGTTATGTTATGTACTATTCAGAAATTACAGCTTTGAGACAAAATAATTAGTAATACATCATAAGACTTTTCCCTGCAAGTGTTTTATTTGAGGAGTATTTTGTACTGAAATTTTCAGCAGGTTCATTCCAAATATTGTTCGAATATTCTTTCAGATAGGACGTAACCACTTCAGTATCTTTGTGCTGCACATAATTATACCATCACAGTGACACTGAAATAACCTCATTACCATAAGTATTAATACGGGTATTTAAAATATTCATACACATTAAAGTGTTTTCCATAATTTTATGTCCAGGAAGAGCAGCTCGAATGGGGTTTGAATGGCCCCACAGATCACAAGCCTGATCAGACATCAATGAAGGTCGCTATGACGAGTAGCAACCAGTTGGTCGACTCCTGTCTGTGAGTAAACTGTTATGTATACAATTTATATTGTGGTTCATTGACTTTCTAAATGAAAACAGGTGAAATGTTCGTCTGATTGTTAGTCACAAAAAGCAATAATTAATTTTCAATTATCTGCTTACTTTTTCACTTTTCATTTTAAAACGTGTTATTGTTCTCTTACTTCATGGTTATCTTAAAATTGATGAATTTCCTTGAAATACTTTGAATATTGCATTATAGCCTGTAATTTATCTACATCATTGTTTGTAAAAGGATGTGAATAATTGAACTCTCTTTCAGGAAAATTTATTTAGAGCAGTGATCAGTGAGGAAAAGGAAGTTACATAGTCATCCATATATTTATTGATAAGAGGTGATGATTTCTATTTAGACTTTCTGTTTGTGTCATTTGTTCTGCAGTACCAAAGAAAGGAGTGTGTTTGTTTTATTAACACATCAGATTGGTGTTATGCTACTCATTTCTGCACCTTCTTTGCAATACAGATCTAATAACACCTTTATATCTTTATAAGTAGAAATAATTAAGTAATGCTACTTTCCATTTTAAATATTCTACTTCACATCTGAAACACTATTACCTTGTTACATTGTTTTATGGAAAGGACACACAAAATTAAACAAAACGGTAATCCTAATACAACAAAATGAGTTTTATATTTCATAGTAAAAAAGCACACTTTTAATTACAAATAGTCTTTATTTTACTTAAATTCCAAAAACTGTGATAAGTGCCTTGTAAATGTGCGTATATATGGATCATATGTATGTATATACAGAGTCATTAACGGATTTTAACCTAATCTCAAGGAGCTTATTGTTGAGTCCGTTTCAATTGAAAACAGTTCATGTACATATGGATAGGATTGTTCATTAAGAACAACCGACCGAAAGTCATGATAATACACATGATCGGTTCCTTGCTCTGCAGACTGGCTGCCGTGTGCCCTGACTCTGCTGAAAGCAAAACACCCAACCAAAGCATCATGGATGACCGGTCGTCCCAGTTATAAGAAGGGTATCATAGACTGAAAACTGTCTTCAATCGATATGTTTATAGTATGTACTATGGAAATTATTAAACTGCCTGTTTAGTGAACCTAGAAGTTGTACAGTCTATCAGATTGAATAAAAATTACAATAAAATATTTAAATAATAATAAATAAATAAAATAAAATAGGCCTAAAGTTTTAGCAAACTATGTTGTCTATAAGAATAGTCTATAAATATAAAGTATAAGCAGCACTAAAAAAAAAAAGATAAAAAAATATGTTTGTGTTTATTCTCTAGTTGAATGGAACAGGTAACTTATATTATTTTGTAACAGTGTCATATTCGTAATGGCACAGGACAAAAGTAAATACATTAAAGAAAACAAGGAGAAAATTCTAGATAAGATTGAACAGAACTTATTAATTATAAAACCAAATGGCAATTTTTCCATTGATTCCTTTAATTTTGGAATAACTTCAGCATGAATTTTGTTTGCTCCATCCTTGATATTTCGTGATAAGGTTGCTGAATGTGGAATAATAGAATCTGCATACGCCTTACCATTAGTAGCTCCAACGTCAATCATTATCTGCAATTAAGCATCTCTTAATATTATACTACTGCAAAAATGTTAAGTAAAGTGAACATGTAGATTTGGTTTACTTTTATTAAATACTGTGACTGAAATTGATTATGTCTGTTTTTGAAGAAATTCGAGACACATCACAAAATGTCTGTTCTTTTATGCATTCACATATTTACTAAGCTACATTAAACATTTTCGTTGCTGATATGAGTTCGACATAACATTATTGATAATACAAAGCATTATTTCATTCAAAGAATTGTGTTATTTGAAAATTATGTTTCCCTGTTTAAATGTTCAAATACTTTCTAATTTTCGTGCTATCTGAAATAAAAACAAAATAGTAATCACCTTAGCTAGGATTTTTTGGGTATCAGGCAATAAAATATGATGTAATTGTAGTGCAACAATCTTGAGTGCTCACAACTGACTGAGTAAATGTTTCAACCTGCCAGTTATAAATTCTCGACTGCATGTGCTCGAGCATATCATCTCCCATCTGCCTTCTTCACAACCAAGGACTGATTGGCGAGTTCAGTCAGCCATTTTGAAGAGAATGCAGAGGTCTAATGGATAGGCCTGCAGCTTTCAGTATTTACTGTGTTAAATATTTGATTATTGGGCCTAAGATTAGATGTAGTAGTTTAAAAAAAGTAGAATAACTACAGGAAAAGCTTGTAAAAGTAATATTTTATTAAATCATAAGTGCTTGCATAGAATAGAGAATATTGGACACATTTTTACTTGAAGCTACATACTAGTTTTATTTATTTTAATCATAGAAAAGATTTGCTTTTCTTACTTTAGTTCATGCAGTATAAAAAATTAATGAGCACTTCTGAATGTCACGTGTGTTACTGGTAGAGTATTACATCCCAGAGCAATATGAAGTCACATCAGATTTTCTGGAATCTCACTTTCCACTGTAATGTGGCTGGCTGTACGAGCATGAATAAGTTGGACGAAAAAGCTGATTGTAGAGTACAATTGTGTCTAGAGACTTTATGATCCTAACTGATGTTAGCTGATGTCACTGTTATTATATTGAGAGTTGCTCATGTCTCATTATTATTGTGTTTTCTTGTATTGTATGGGAGTAAAATTGTAACAGAAACTTGTAATCCTTTTGTCAGTAACCAGAATTTCGTCAGCCTAAAGAATTCGGGTTGAAAGTGATGCATTTTTCAAAATGAGAAATAATTTTGTAACTGCTTAAGATTGGACTGTTTCTATGAACTTTTTCACCATGAATTACTTAAGGAATGAACTCTTTAATTATGAGTTGAACTTCGTCAATTACTCTGTGTATATATATATATGAAAATGAGAGAAGCATCTTTCTTAGATCTGAATTCAGTTCCCCATCAAATCATGCGGAATGTGTTCCTGTAAAAATCTGTACAGGGCAAGTCTTGCAGGAATTAACTTCACAGTTAAACTATCTCGTTATCAGTAGTACATTACGATAAACTTCCATTAGTTCATTAAGTATCATTCTATCAATCTGATTATACAACTGAATAAAATATTCCGAGACATACTTAATTAATTTTTGTGCCCCTGTCTGTCCCATTTATAACTACGCACACTTTGAATGTGTAAATACCACGCATGAAGACCTTGTTCATGTTTGGTGTTAGCAATTTATGCATAAGTGAATTTGAACACATGTTTACTTACATTAAGGCTTGTGGAAAAATAACCTTGTTATTGTATTGCAGGAAATTTTCTGCAGATTCCAGAATGATTGTTAATCCTGAAGCATGTTCTCATAAGAAACATAATGTATTATATTATATATGGAAATTGATCACCTTACGTTTTTTACATAATTTTATTTTTCTTAGATACTTGTCATTATACACCCTTTTTTTTTTTTTTGAAAGACTGCCTTTCTTGTGCCATTAATACAATTTAGCCATTGCTGCGTTGTTTTGTTTCTCTGTTGTGAACTAGAGTCATTTACTACAGCAACCTCAATATGTATCATTAACATAATCGTGCACAGTATTATGCCTGTTCTGATTACTGTTCATAAATGGTCTTCTTTCTCGATTTCTAACCTTGCAAGTGCAAGATTTGGTATGTGAGGTTACTCTCTCACCAAAGACGTATTTTGATTATTACATTAAATTAAGCCATTTTTTTTCCTCTACATTCTTGATCCATCTCAAAAGAGACTAAAATTTTGTTACAGACAAATGCGATATGTCCAAAAATCATGCAGAATTTTAAAATATAACCTTTCAGTGACAGGAGGGAGAGGAAATATTAACTTTCCATTTTGACTCCTGCTTCAAACTCCCTTACATCCCAAGTTTTCGCACTAAAATAATTAATTCACTAATAAAAATAAAACACAATTTATTTTTTTAAGAAATTCCATATATAGAATTCATAACATTTTGTGTACGTTAGGTAGCATTTCAGTTTTTGTTGAATGTGCAAAACCATTCTCCAATAATGAGGTAGGTAATTGTCCATGAAGTCTTATGGATGAAGTTGGAAGATTATTACAGCATTGCTCTAATCTGCTTGTAAGGTATTTTCGTCTTCCTGAACAGTTAAGATTCATAGAGAGCTTTGTCCACTTAGACATTCTGAGAGACAAATGGATATTGCCAAAAAAATGTGAAATTGCATTTTGTACATGTATGCTAAAGGAGATGAATTAAAATAATAGCACAGTGTCTCTAAAATAAGTCCCACTTAATAATTCTTTTATTAAACTACTACCTTACTTTAGGCAATGTTTGGTGGCTCATATGATGCACAATTTATTCCTAGTTTATTTCATTAGAGTGACTTAATATGAGCACTGTATGTGATGCGACATACAGTAGAACTTGGTTATAACGACATTCAAGGGACCTTAAAAGTTATGTTGTTATAAACGAGTGTCGTAGTAACCGAGATTAGTATTATCAGTCTAGTGAGGTGGAAAATGAAAAATAACAAACTTAATTAGGCTTATTTTAGATTTATGTATTCACTTTTTAAGCCTACCATGAACATAATAAAATACACGTACAATACAGTATTCTGTATTAAACAGTTTGTTCCGTACTCACTAACCTTCTTTACTTAGGAGTCAAGTAATCAGTCATTTTACTCTGTTGTCTCATGCTTGCCCAATACACACTTTTTAAATTACGTTCTATGAGTATGTTCATCATTTCAGTTACAATTTCACTGCTTCCTGCTCTAGCTTCGATCCATTCTGTTCAAATGCAGCAACAATTTTATCCTTGCTCTTCCAAATCGTTTGGATTGTGAAATTAACTGGGCCAAATTCATGATACATGTAAGCTTTTTTAATTCCATTCTCAACTTGATGAATCACTTTAACTTTTTCTTCCAATGTTAAAACTCTTCTTTTAGTCGCCATACTGCATTAAAATACGTCCATTTAGTGAAAACTTCCTATCGAAATTGATTGCACGCAGCTACCATTAATACCACATGAATTTGGGTGGGTTACAATGGGGTGGGGAATCTGCCTGCATTTCAGGGGTCTATGACAGAAGGGGGCAGTAAAGAATTTGCCAGGTTACCAGATTTCAACAAAATATATCTTAAAATACTTTGGTTCTTAGAAAATCGTATTCCAAACTGAGGTTGAAATTATGACGTTATATGCGAGGTAGATGCATATATGTTTGTTGTATTAAGCAAGGTGGAAAAGCTTATGTCTTAAGGGGAATTAGTTTGGACCACAGAATATTTTATGTTACAAGTGAGGTGTCGCATAAAACGAGGTTGCTATAACAAAGTTATACTGTACATTGATAATCCAACTCCTGTCAGAATATGGATAACATGTCACTTGTAAATGTCACTGTGTCTTCTTCAATCCTCATTTAGATTTCCTGCACTTTTCGTGGTAGGGGCGGCACATAGACACTTTATTTATTTGACGCCATAAGAAAAAATCTCATGGGGATTAAATCATCACCTTCATCATGAAGGCCATTTCACGAAAGCATTGTCAATGTTTCCCACTCATCTTGTCCAGTGTCCTGGAAAGTGTGCGATTGAGATAGTCACGAATTTTACAGTAATAGTGGGGAGATGCTCTTTGCTGGTACAAGTAATTTTTAGAACCTTTGTTCATCTGAGGCATGACAATATGCCAGTGACTGGCCTCCATTAAAAAAACTGTCTTTCTTTGTTGGCACAAACAACCAGTCATGACAAATTGGTGATACCACTTGATTATCGACTTCATGGTGGGTGCCTTCTTTCCATTTTTTTTTTTCGAGAAAAACATTCATTGCACTTGCATAGCAGAACCATTTTTATCGAATTGTAGGACGAAAATGGATTTATCTCCAATATTAAACACCACTGTTGTATTGTTACGAGCAACAAGAGCAACGACATGAAAATAAAACAAAATCAGAAGGGCTATTGTTAGACATGTTACCTGATTCATCATAGTTTCCGTGCGTTTTTTTTTAAAGCGCTTCAGTAAAGCGCTTCATGCCTTTGCTGCAGCAAAATGAGGGTCGAAAAAAAACGTAAGTAGGTCAAATGACTGCAAAATGGTGGACAATTAATATTGGCTTCTATTTCTGCCGTAATACATTTAACCCTAAAAGAACCAAACATGTTAAATAATTTCGACTTCTATGATAATGACATTGGATTATTATTACTAGACGATTTTGACAATAATAAATGTTGCAAAAGACCAAAACACACATTCCGCCATGATGGATCGTGCAGCAAACTCGTAAAGTGAAGTTTTGATTTGCTGCACGCTTGCTACAGCGCTGCTGCAGTGACGGTGAAGCAAATGTAATAAAAGAACGGTCTTGCTGCAGCGCTTTACGTCTTGCTTTAAAAAAAATGCATGGTTTGTCCACCAGGCTATGCACTCTAAATTACTGGAAGTGGGATTTACTTCAGAGACTTGGTGAATGATTCAGTTCTTTTAATTTAAATTTCTGATACTGTGGAAATGTATTAAAAACAGGAAATATAACTTAAATTCTGAGATTTTTTTTTACCGCTCATCTCTTATTTTAAGTGACCTTTGAGAATAAATTGAAGTGAACGGTGTTGATGACGACAAAAATACACTATTTACACAAAATAAAAACGAAATAAATTG
This sequence comes from Periplaneta americana, assembly GCF_040183065.1. Taxonomy (NCBI): domain Eukaryota; kingdom Metazoa; phylum Arthropoda; class Insecta; order Blattodea; family Blattidae; genus Periplaneta; species Periplaneta americana. The sequence goes on along the minus strand of NC_091126.1, from coordinate 42,721,218 downwards.
CGAGGGTCATTTCATAAATAATGCACACAATTTTTTTTTACTTACACGTTTATTTTTTTACAGTCCTTTAATATAGTGTCCCCGCTTCTCAGTGACCGAATCCCGATGTCTGGGAAGCTTTAATATCCCATCGAAGATAATACTTCTGTTCATATGTTGAATGATTCGGGTAACTCTCACAGAAAGCTCTTCCAGAGAAGCAAATGATGTCCAAGCATTGGAACAAGTCGAAGTCTGGTGGATTCATTTCCGGACTGTAGGGAGCATGAGGTAACACTTCCCATCCGTATTTGCGCAGCTTTTGGGTTACAACATTTCCGATGTGCGGGCGAGCATTGTCATGGAGAATCAGTGGCCCAGCTTCAAGCAACTGAGGTCGGTTTTTGTGCATTTTTCTGCGCAGATTTTGTATCAAGTTATGATAATACACTGCTGTGACACTTGTTGCAACTGGGACTCTGTCATGATGATTTCTTGGTGATCATAAGCAAAGATCATCATTTGCTTCACCTTCAATTGAGGTCGTCAAAATTTTTTTGGTCATGAGGAAACTGAACCTCTCCACTTGTTGAACTGATTTCAACTCTGGCTCAAAGTCTCTAACCCAAGTTTCATTAATAGCGACAATTCTACGCAATTCTACCTTCAACATCGAATCTTTGTTTCAGCAAGGTTGTAATTTCCAGGCATTTCTGCTTTTGTTCAGCAGTCAAGCAGTGAGGGACCCATCGCCCAGAAATTTTTCTGTTCTTTAAATCGTTTGTCAGAATACAGAATACTGACGTTGGTGGAATCTCCATAGCTTCAGAAAGTTCCCCATATGTCGGACGACGATCTTCTTCAAGAGCATCTGCCACAAGTTTTACACATTGTTCATTCCTGGTCTTGGATTATCGTCTATCCTCGTCAGACCACCATGAAAACAATGAGCCCATTGAGAAACTGTGCTATGGTCCACTGTGAACTCACCACAAACTTCACTTAAAGCACTGTGGATTTCTTTGGTGTTTTTGCCACATAAAGTTTCGATCTTAATATACACCCTTTGATCTTCAACAGTAACAGCACCCGAGACATGTACAGGCCCCATTTCTAGCTCTCATTATTTAAACACGGCATATGCTATGGATGACAAAACACATGCTTCTTCATCAAGCTTTCAATTGCAACTAACGTAATTTTCACTGTTGTTGCGTCACTCAGTCTCCAGTACTGCCAACCTGTGCATTATTTATGAAATGACCCTCGTATTATTCGCCACAAATTAATACTGAAATGATTTTTTTTGTGAAAATCTTGAATTCGTGTTTGCCTTAAAATTGTGCCCATACCTATAATTAATAATTGTCAGAATTCGATTTATCTACAGTATATTTAAGTCATCCTCAGTTGTTCAGTGGTTAAGCAAAATTATATATAGAAGTCTACATTTCGTTAGGAATACCGTGCGTTTTTTTTTTAAAGTAAGACGTAAAGCTCTGCAGGAAGACGTTTCTTTTATTACATTTGCTTCACCGTCGCTGCAGCAAGCATGCAGCAAATCAAAACATCGCTTTACGAGTTTGCTGCACGATCCATCATGGCGGAATGCATGTTTTGGTCTTTTGTAATGTTTATTATTGTTAAAATCGTCTAGTAGTAATAATAATTCTATGTCATTATCATGGGAGTCGAAACTATTTAACATGTTCGGTTCATTTAAGGTTTAATTTATTACTGCAGTAATAGAAGCCAATATTAATTGTCCACCATTTTGCAGTCAGTTTACCTACTTACGCTTTTTTTCGACCCTCATTTTGCTGCAGCAAAGGCATGAAGCGCTTTAAAAAAACATACGGATGCAGTTGTAAGTTTCTACCCATTTCAACGACAAAGAGGTATTGGAGAATGCTTTTTATAAAGGATTACTGGTCCCTAGCTATAAGAATATTTGTTATACATGAATGAGTTCATTGATTGATTGATTCATTCATTCATTCATTCATTCATTCATAGTGATGTTCTGCCCAGGGGCAGATCTTTCACTGCAAACTGAGCATTCTCCAATCTTTCCTATTTCCCACCTTCCTCTTGGTCTGTGCATGATCCATGTCTCATAATGTTAACTACCGTAGATCATCTAATACAGTGGTCATTAGCACAGTGCACCCTCGAGCTAGCATCTCTTACCCGCTGATAAAAGACTGCACTATCATGCATCCGTGGATGCTAGCAGGTATACTTTCTCTCTCTCTCTCTTTTACACGACGGTGCATATTCCGATACACTGCTTACCTGTTACCCATTTCAGCGAATGCTGACATCTTCTGATCTGAACTTTTCTTCCATTCATTGCTCCTTCCAGTGCATCCTTCATAGGCAGTTTCTTCTTAGCCAGTGACCCAGCCAATTCCTATATCTCTTTGTGATCAGTTTCAGCATTATTCTTTCTTCACCCACTCTTTCTAGCACAGCTTCATTTATTATTCTGTCTGTCCATTTCACACACTCCATTCTTCTCCATATCCACATTTCAAATGCTTCTAGTTGTTTCTCTTCACTTCGTCGTAATGCCACACACACACACACACACACACACACACACACACACACACACACACACACACACACAGCACTTCACTAATCTCTACCTTAGTTCTTTTTCCAGAGATCCGCGTAATTCATTCCGCTTTAGAGAAAACACTTTTATTGCTAAAATCAAATAACTTATGTAAACTTCACAAACACTTTATACATCATGAAATTCTTTCATATACTTATTCTTGTCATTTGTATATATTGTCTGTTTAAGGACTGGTAACTACACAAGGTATCCAAAACAATTATCAGCTATGGCAGAAGTATAGAAATATTTCTGTAACAGTTTTTTGTTGCAAGTCTGACTCACCAGTGAGCTTCCTTTTGGTAAGAAGCTGGAAAATCATCAATGCTTGTAAAATAGGAAATTATATAGGGAGATTTGTAATGTGAGGATCACTTTTTTTTCCGATTTTGATTTTAAATATTTAAAATAATTATCATTATTAACTGAAACAGCAAAAATAAGGAACAATTGCCATACAGTACACATTTTATACTGTATACAGAACAAAAAACAAAAATCCCGTACTGTTCCTTAAAAATACATCAGGCAACCCTACTTTTAAATACCGATTTTTGTAAATAGGATGTATAAATATTATTATGGTATACTTACAGCTATTTTATGTGGATTTGAATAAAATTAATTGCATATATCTAATTAATCAGTCTATACAGTTTATAAATGAAGTCTAATATCCTGTTAAGTCGTTTATGAGTAATCCAGGGAGGGAAAGTTCATCTTATTTGAGTAGATATTGATTTAAAAGGAAGTAATTTGTAAACCAGTAACATCATTCACATAATGAAAGAACTGAACTGCTACCAAATGCATAAAAATATGGCGAGGAAGTGATGTCATCTTCATGATAGTCATTTTTGCATACTTAATAACTATATCTAGTAAATCTTTTATAATTTGCATTTTTTACATATATCTTACATTTTTTATTTAAAATGAAAGAGGAAACATTGTTATGCATTTTAAGCAGGTAATTATGCATTACAAAGCTGCTTGTGCATTTTAATTTTTTTGTCTGGAGAGACTGAGAATACCATCAGAAAATGGAATATGAATAACCAGATTTTTGCCAGACTGGGTTTTACCATTGACATTTCATATTCACAGTGAGTTTGCTGTTAGACAATCAGTATTTGAGGTAACATTCTGTGTTCTATGATTTGTTGGCATAATGTACTTGCAGGATATAGAACATAAAATGAACGTCAGTTATAGCTTGTAGTGTGTATTTATTTAAATGTTACCAGTAACATCAGTACCTAGTTCAAATAGTTGAAGCCATTTTATCAGTTTTGTTTGTGTAATAGTTTAGTTGAATAAGGATGGAAAGGTTAATATAGATTTTTTTTTTAATTATCAATATTTTTTAATTGCAGTAGCCTATGTCATACAGACTATTCATAATGCCTTTAACTTCTGTTCTTGTAAAGTCATACACTATTAAGTAGTAGTGATTTTTGAGGTTAGGATGTGGTTGAATTTTACAATTAAGTTATCACCATATCTAAATGTTATTTTGTTAATAGTTACATAAATTTTACACGGAATCATGGTTATCATCTGAAGTAATAGGTGGTCTTAGAAAACTAAAAACATTTTACATTTTTCTCTCTCTTTCCCCTCAGCCCTCCCTCCTCCAAAAAGATGTTTATCTTGATCTACTGTATATTTTTCATATGATGCTATCTTATGAACTAGGCAGTGCTGTAAAATTATATTTTTAGATACACTACAAGTGATTTTTGTAGTGGCAGAAAATTCACGTTCAATTTGGGATCTTCAGTTATGTTCACATTTAATTATTATACCAGGTTTAGTTGAACTCTCCTGACAAATTTTTTAGGAGTGTTCTGGTGAAGTATCTGAATGTTTTGTGATAAAGAACTCTGGATGGTAAAACTGTCTTACTAAATTATCACGATGTCATAGCTCAGGGATAACAAGCTAGTCTCATTATCCAAGGCTGTACTCAGACATCGGTTTGAATCCTACTTGGACTGGTTACCTAGTTGTACTTCTTTCGAAATTTACCCAACCATGAGGCGAATGTTAGTTAATCATGTGGGGAATTCATCTTCACATCTCTCTAAAATATCATCTCGCTTTCAACAATTTGACTGATGATAAATTACCATGCAGCCAGTACAGTATTGTTAAGTAACAGTTAAAAAATCGTCAGAAAAAGATATGATTATTCAAATTAAAGATAAATAAGACAAGGTAATTTCGTGATGGTATTCAAAACGTCTGCCAGAAACATCACACCAAATTGTACATTTCCATACCAAGAACTGAAATGCTCACTCTAGCATCCTATGAGTTTCATGTATCACATTACAGGCTGAAATAATGTGAGCAATAAGGTTGCACTCTGTGTAGGTGTAGTGTAATTCAAACTTTTGTCATTTTCCCACAAAATAAAGTCTAACAAGTGAAGCCAGGAGATCTTAATGACCATGTGGTAAGACCACCATGACCAATCCATTGGTGTGGAAATCTTAATTGTGATTCCTAGCTTGGTAGGGTAAGAAGAGTGGTAGTCATAAAGCAATTTTAAGACCTCTGTAACTCTTGAATCAAAGCTCCAGTGGTCATATCATCAATGAAGCTCAATCAGTAGTGAGTTGGATTTATGTTGCGAGGCTGTACTCAGACATAGGTTCAAATTATGCTTGGGCTGTTTACATGGATGGATTTTTTTTTTCCAATGTTTTCCCCAGCTGTAAGGCAGATGTGGTTAATGTCCAGTAGTTAATTCCATGGTGAATTTTCAGACTGAGCTCACAGTTATCACTGCCATCAATGTTAAACTCATGTTTTAAAATCATAAGAAAGAGGCTTAAATCTTCTGTTAACTTGATACTTAAATTAATACACTTAAAGCACCAATACAAATAAATACATCCTCATTGTTAAGTAACCAGTTAAATAAATTGAATGACCATTGATTCCATACCATGGAACCACAGTCTAGTATATACAGTCACGAAGCTTGAGTTGTTGAAGGTACTAGGAACAATAGACTGTGCCGGTACTATTTCGCATTGTCTGTGATGAGGCTATAGTAGCAATCCTAGTGGTTAGCAACTATCTATGGATGCATATTCCCTACGTATAGAGCTTCGTGACTTTATATACTAGACTGTGATAGAGCATTCAGATACTTTCTCCAGTCACCGCCTTAAATTTTGTCTGTTAAACGCTGCATAGATAGAAGGACTATCTACCAGATTTTAAATGGGAACTTACATCTTCTGTTGAGGTTGCTGGGATTAGTTAAATACAGAGATTCAACTCGCTGATTTAATATCAGTGTGATGGCTTTAAACATTTTAAAGCCATTGATTGATATTTTTTCGCAGTGTTTAGCTTGATGTAAGTGATACTTGCATGCTTACAAGACCCTATCTTGTTCACCATTTGCTGATTGTGTCATTCCCACATTTTTAATTCATACAGAATTCCTTTTGTGTTAGCAATCACTTACCCTGCAATTATTGTAACTGTGTATTCAAGTTTGAGAATTGTGCAAGTTTTACTTCTTGGAGTACGGAAATTCCTTTTATCATCACATTAATTTTATCAAAACCTTAAGTGAAGATTAAGGAAATGGAATGCTGAAATTATTCTTGTGCAATACGTGGACTGTTTGAGTTCAAGTTATGATTAGGTAGACATAGAACATTGCTTTCACATCTTTTGATATAGCATGGTTCACCCAATATAAGTGTGATTTCAAGAGATGTGGAAGGCATTGTTGATTACATTAATGTAATGAAATATAACATTTTAATTAACCGCAACTTGCTGTGGTTGTTCTAGAATGCATTTGAAATGTTTCATGCCTATAATTTATTGACTCATGACAGAATGATGAATTTTTGTCAGTGATGAACTTCAAACAAAATTACATTTGTAATAAGCCATATTTTCAGAATGTCATATTACTTCTGTCAAAAGTTAACAACATCGAAATAATTATTGTTGAAGAAAACTGTAAGAATAAAAGGGTAAAATGAATTTAAAGAATTTTAGCTCTCATTTTTGGTGAACATCATCTAGATAAACAAATTTTGTTAGAATTTCTCGTGGCCTGCTTTATAACTGATACTATTCTTTCACGTTATGCAGATCATCTCTTGTCATTTAGTTTTTCATCCAAGTTCATTTTATTTTATTATTCAGAGCATCTGCTCGATGTCATCCAACAATAATTTCAAGTGTGTACATCTTGTTTTAAATTCTTAAGTTACATTTATATAGTAGTCTTCAAACAATACACTGTCATCAATACCATTACACTTTAGACTCACTGGAATCTGTTATATCTCCATTTGATCTTTCATAGGGTGACCAGACCCACATCGATGAAAGAGAGGACACAAAGCTTAAAAAAAGGAGGACATTGTTTGAAAAAAAAAAAAAAAAGAGGACAGAAAATATTTACTTAGATTTAGGCTTAGGCCTATATTATACTTTAAATTACGTCGATATATATTTTATTACAAAATATTTACAGATTTAGACTTATATCATACTTAAAGTATGTTAATATTTATTTTATTACAGAATAATATGATTTTATAGTTAGCTAAATATGAAAGTCAAGGCAACTATATTTATTGAAGAGGACTGCTCCATATTCCATAATTGGGCAAACAAGGGTTTTGTATGCTAATTCTTTTGACCTTTGGTTAGATTTCTTGAGAATACGCATAGAGAAATGTAGTGCTTTCCAGGCTTTCCTTGTAGTATTAGCGACTTGTTCCAACCCAGTTTGTTACTTAAATATATACCTAGGTATTTACAAGTGTTCACTTGTGGCACCGGTGTACTATTCAGCTAATATTTGAGACAAATTTCTTTGTGCGTTCTACAGAAGGATATTTATTTACTTTTACTCACATTGATTTTCATTTTATTTCCTGTCGTCCAGGTTTCAATAATGTTAAGATCGTTTCGTAAGGCTGCGGATTCGGATTCATCACTAATTTGTCTATATATTATTCAGTCATCTGCGAATAACCTTACCTGAGATGTAGTATTTCTATTTATGTCGTTTATATAAGAAACAATAGAGGTGCAAGAACCTCCCCTTGAGGAATGCCTGATGTTACATTTCCTAGTTCCGATATTTCTTTTCCTAGTCTGACCTTTTGGGTCCTGTTTCCTAAGAATTTATATATCCATCTTACTGCCTGATGTTACATTTCCTAGTTCCGATATTTCTTTTCCTAGTCTGACCTTTTGGGTCCTGTTTCCTAAGAATTTATATATCCATCTTACTGCCTGATATTACATTTCCTAGTTCCGATGTTTCTTTTCCTAGTCTGACCTTTTGGGTCCTGTTTCCTAAGAATTTATATATCCATCTTACTGCCTGATATTACATTTCCTAGTTCCGATGTTTCTTTTCCTAGTCTGACCTTTTGGGTCCTGTTTTCTAAGAATTTATATATCCATCTTACTACTCGATTATCTATTGAAAGCTGGCTTAGTTTCTCTGAAATTTTTTCGTGAGGCACTACATCGAAAGCTTTAGCGAGATTGATCACAACGTCATCTATTCTTCCCCCCTATCAACTTCAATAAGGATGTGATTTGACTTTTGCAAGGGTATCCTGGTCTGAAGTCGTGTTGATTTTTGTTCAGCCATTCGTTATTTTCTAAAATGTTGCGAATATATTGTGTTATTAGATGTTCCATTATTTTGCAGATAACTGATGTGAGACTGGCAGGTCTGTAATTGTTCGCATCGCTTTTGTCTCCTGCTTTATATGTAGGGATTATGATAGCCGATTTCCAGTCATCTGGGATACTGCAATTATTTATTGATATATTAAAAATTCGCATTAAAGTACGGTATCATGGCTTCACCTCCGGATGATGATGATGATGATGATGATGATGATGATGATGATGATAGTTTCTCAGCACAATTTTCGAGATTTCTTGTATTAGTTCAAATTTTACTTGAAGGGTTCCCTGTTGTATTAGCTGAAGTGACGTCAGGCTAGGTTGACATGATCATATTGTGATTCTGCTCACTATATCCAAGTTATTTTTTCATATGACAATTCTATGTAATTAATTTTCATTGGTAATTTTTTTCTCCCAAAACTTTCCACCCTACAACAATATGCCGCATTCATAACAAGTTGGACACCTATAGCGAAGCTTGGGCTGCTTACCTGTTTGGTTTACTTCCGAGAATTTCCTCAACTATAAGGCGAATGTTAGGTAATCTCATGGTGAATCCACGGACTCGTCAATTACTATGTAGTTGTCACCATTTTTACTAATCGTAGACAGCTGTACATTCAATAGAGCATCATTAAGTAACTGATTAAAAATTTTTACATTATATTAACATATGTAATGGTGTTCTTCAAAATGAAATGGTTATTGAATTAAAATGTTACAATTAGAATTGATTAACTATTAGTGTATTGTTTAACTAATGTACCAAATATAGTGTTCACTTCCAGAATTTTGGAATTAAAATCCTTTGCTGTAATAGGAGAGCTGGTGATGGGTTGCATATGGAGAGAAAAGCATGTGGTTTTTATAAACTACACTTGAATTTTATATCCTTCAGGCCCTATGATGTAAGGACTTTATATACTTCATGCTGATGTGAACTACTGACATTCTGAAACACAACATTGTGTCTGAGCATCGAGGGTTAACTTAAAATGTTGCTGCCACTTCTAATATTTAAAAAATGAAAACAAAAATATTTTAAATGTGGAAATGAATCATAAAGTAAGACTTATAATTGTGTATACATACAAAAAACATCAGTGTGCGCCATGAATTGTAAAAACGGACAGATATAAGAGTCTGTAAATTATAGGCAGGTGGATGTTGCAATGAATTGAATGAAATTGTGCATGCACATCCGTGTAACAAAATTTCAGAATAAATATTTTCCTTCCTAATAAATATTTCAAATGCTGTGTTGGGATTTTTTTTTCCACTAGTTAAACACTGATTTCATGATATAAGAACTATTTCACATATTGACCCTCTCCCCCAAAAAAGAGAGCGAGAGAGAGAGAGAGAAAGAAGCTAAGTTCTTATACTCTTAATTAACAAATGAACCATTTTCCAGATGCTAAACACATGGGGTGATGCAGTGCTATTTAACCAACCCAATGAAATGCTGGCTTCTAGTAGATTTTGAAGGCTTACTGTATGAGGTTGGAGCTTGTATGGCTCTTGGCTGACTAATTTCTGGAGAATCTGGGTAAAGTGATGAAACTTAGTAAAAACATGCTATTGTGGCATTTTTTTTTTATTGATTGGTGTCCGCTTTGCATTCGGCCGCTTGGCCACGCAGGCTGGTGAACCGGCGGATAGAGCAACGGCAGGAGCACAGCATCACCCACACGGAGATTACACAGAGGTATCGCACTGCACTAATAATCACGCAGTCATGCATGTTTGCACATCACTTACATGCATCCTTGCAAGCTACATTGCATGAAAGCCTTGCCGATATCATTGAGGGTTGTCGACAGTATTGTTGAGTGTCTTCAAATGCAAGGTGTCTTTTGAAAAATGTATTGTATGGTGTGTAACTTTGAGGTACTATGTGCAGCAATGAAATTTGAGTAGTATTTGTGCATAAGATGTTCTTGCAAGGGCTGGCCAAATTTAGTATGTGCCTAAAAATAGGAGGAAGGGAAGCACAGTAGTATAAAATATCTAGAATAATTAATTTTTTGCTTTACAACATTGATATATATGAAATTGCGATCAAGAGTTTTTTCTTTCTCTCCCAATGGCAGGTGTTTTTATTCTTGGTCAGTAAATTCTAGCATTGTCCTTTAGGAGTAATGCTCTGAAAATAGATCACTGCACCATTTTTTGGCATTACCTTTGTTGCATTAGGAAAGTTGAGTTTACATTTCACTTCTGTATTGATGATGATTAATAGAAGAATTGATGAAATACTGACAGGGGAAATGGGCATACCCCAGGAAAAATCTGCCTTCAACACAAACACCATCTTTGTCCACCAGAAATTGTGTTTGGACTTACGGGGATTTTTAATATATCTGTCTCTGATATGGAAAGTTAACGAGCTAGCTGTTTGGTCAATAGTGCACAATGATCAAGTGTAATTTTCATGATTTGCTTCTGATTCTTCCATTACCATATGGAAATAAGAATGGGCACTGGTTTTGCTTCCAGACTATTGTACATGCTTTTATTTCTTTACTTCTACTCTTCCCCTCCCCCCTTAGATATTGTAGATTACAATTGTGACACATTCTAAATATAACTTGTGATTTACAGGGACACAGTGCCTACACTCAAATTTGAACAATAAAAAATGCTCAATATTTGTCAATAATATGATATTTTACAGAGGCGAACAAAATGCAATTGTTCCTTACAGAAAATATAATTGATTACTATATTATTATAATATACCGAAGTACATATGATATATCCATGCAGATATTCTGCATCATCATACGATGAAAGAGTAATGGAACGGAGAAAAATTCTCTCTGGCGCCGGGACTTGAACCCAGGTTTTCAGCTCTACGTGCTGACACTTTATCCACTAAGCCACACCGGATTCCACCCCGGCGTCAGAAGAATATATAATAATATATATGATATGCGTAAATCACTACGTGATTTAAGACGACGCTTATTCCGTCGGATCCCGGCCAACTAGTCACTCATTACGAGTGCATCTCAGCACATGTGTGGACTTTGGTCCTAGGTTCATAGATATCTATGACGTAGTGCAGAGGGCGGCCACTAGAGGGAACCCAAGAGTTGGAACTTAAAACTGATATAATAATATACATGATATGCGTAAATCACTCCGTGATTTAAGACGGCGCTTATTCCGTCGGATCCCAGCCAACTAGTCACTCATAACGAGTGCACCTCAGCACATGTATGGACTTTGGTCCTAGGTTCATAGATATCTATGACGTAGTGCAGAGGACGGCCACTAGAGGGAACCCAAGAGTTGGAACTTAAAACTGATATAATAATATACATGATATGCGTAAATCACTCCGTGATTTAAGACGGCACTTATTCCGTCGGATCCCGGCCAACTAGTCACTCATAACGAGTGCACCTCAGCACATGTATGGACTTTGGTCCTAGGTTCATAGATATCTATGACGTAGTGCAGAGGGCGGCCACTAGAGGGAACCCAAGAGTTGGAATTTAAAACTGATATAATAATATACATGATATGCGTAAATCACTCCGTGATTTAAGACGGCGCTTATTCCGTTGGATCCCGGCCAACTAGTCACTCATAACGAGTGCACCTCAGCACATGTATGGACTTTGGTCCTAGGTTCATAGATATCTATGACGTAGTGCAGAGGGCGGCCACTAGAGGGAACCCAAGAGTTGGAATTTAAAACTGATATAATAATATACATGATATGCGTAAATCACTCCGTGATTTAAGACGGCGCTTATTCCGTTGGATCCCGGCCAACTAGTCACTCATAACGAGTGCACCTCAGCACATGTATGGACTTTGGTCCTAGGTTCATAGATATCTATGACGTAGTGCAGAGGGCGGCCACTAGAGGGAACCCAAGAGTTGGAACTTAAAACTGAGACAATTCTTCTGACACCGGGGTGGAATCTGGTGTGGCTTAGTGGATAAAGTGTCAGCACATAGAGCTGAGAACCCGGGTTCAAGTCCCGGCGCCGGAGAGAATTTTTCTCCGTTCCATTACTCTTTCATCATATAATTGATTACATTCTAGTCTATGACACGAATTAGACCAATTGTGTTCCAAAGGTAATTAGGAAAATTTCACTTATAGTAATACCATTTGCTCACTTCAAATTATATAGAGTTAAAGAAGAACTTTTATCGAATCCAAGAAATTAATTCAGGAATAGATACTTTCTGCATACAGATTCCCATTATTTTATTTAAGTTCTTACCTTTCTCGTAGCTTTTATTGGGCAAATGATAAGCATATGCTGAAATAGCAAGAGGTCTTAAGAAGGAAATGTTTATTAATGGTGGCCTCTTGTGGTTCAATCTATTCTGTTTGTAAAATGCAACTCTTTAAGATTGGCCTAGCTTCACCAGGAACATGCTGACACACTTGTAGATATTGCAAATAAAAATGTTACTTAGACCTCTGTTTTTGTATGGAAATAAGTAAGACTGCCATGTCAAATCTGTCCTCAATGGAAATGTCCTTTTGTATATAATGGCAGAAAAAGTGCATGTCACCATTTCACTGCAACAACACAATGACTGCTAGAAACTGAGCATTCTGTAAAACTATTATCTACTGTGGTATTACCAGTTTCATATGATTTCTGGAGTTCCTTTAAATATCGGGTTTATACAGCATGCAATTTGAAATTCTTATTTTTCATTTCAGATTACGTGAATCGTAACTGAAAATTCAGAATTGTAATCTTGCATCATAACTTATTTTTCTCAGACGTATTGTCATGTTTTCAAGCAGTCTTCAATAATGTCATTTTTTTTCTTAAATACGTACTTTTAAAAGATTAATGGTTAGGTTTTATTGTTTTCTTGAAAATCTAATTCTTTCATGGCTGCTGATTTAACAAATTATTATTATTGTTATTATTATTTTTATTATGATTATTATTATTATTATTATTATTATTATTATTATTATTATTATTATTATTATTATTATTATTATTATTATACATGTGCTATGATAATAGTACATAATTAACTAATGTTAATGTACCATAATTCTATACAGTCAGTGAATATTGTAATTAGTGACTTGAGCTAAGCAAGTAAAATACAATCTTAATGATTGTTGGTCCTGGGAGTTTTATTTTGCTTGAAGGAGAGAGATTTTTATTGAAATGTATTTTAGACAACATAGTAGATTGAAGTGTGGTAGTTTGGTGTAGATGCCATAAAACTCCCTTCAGACTACTGTTGCATGTGCAGTTTCAGGCTTTTTATTGTTTCTGTTTCTTGTAATACCTCTTCCATTCGAGAATATTTAGTTTGTGTGTTTTTTGCAAGGTACTGAGATACTTGTAAGTTTTTTTTTTGGCTAGTTGGGTGATCATTTTGGCACATCTGTGGAGTTTCGTTTGGCAAAGTTCCAGTTGAAACATATTTTAATTTTTATGTTTTGTAAGTGTAGAAATAATTTAGTAAAAATTGGCTTTGCTTGGAACATTGTTACCTAATGTGGAAGTGTGTGTACAGTAGGTTGGCCTGTTTTAACATTAACGGACAAAATAAAAATAGGTTATAATAATATTAATATTAACACTCAAACGTTCCCTTAAATTATAAATTCCTATAAACTCTAAATAAAGTAAAATGTTTCACTGCATGACTACCAGTTAAAGCAACTTGAGTGGCAGAAATCCTGTGTAGTAATTGCGAGTTTAATTTTATTTTATGCCTACAGCAACAAGTGAAGAATTGTTGGAATGGTGCTCTGTTTCCGTCCATTATTGCAGAAACTCTTTCAAGACTTGCAACTTACATTTTTGTCTGTTACAGGAGAGTGCTGCAGGAGAAAACCCCTGATATGCCACAATATACGTAAGTAATTTTGACTTACTACCCTGTAAGTAAATTTACGATCAGGTTTTTTCTTTTTACATTGAAAAACTCCAATTAAATCTTTCTGCGTAGAATACTGTTATATGAGGGTGATCCAGGAAGTAACTACCACTTGGCTGTAATAACTTTGAAAATAAATGTTTATTAAAAAATGTATTTACTCTACATAAGTGAAGCTTATTTTATTTCTCCACATAGTCACCTTCATTTAAGTATTTTTCACACCTGTCCACTAGCTTTAAAATTCCCTCATCATACTTGGCTGCCTCCAGTCTATTAAGCCATTTCTTCACTGCATTCTTTAACTCGTCATCACTTCGAAAACGTTTTCTTTCAAAAACCTCTTTGAGCGTAGTGAAAAGGTGAAAATCACTAGGAGCAAGGCTTGGACTGTAAGGTGGATGATTAAAAGTGAAAAGGTGAAAATTACTAGGAGCAAGGTCCGGATTGTAGGATAGATGATCAGAAACCTTCCACCCAAATTGATCTAGCAAGTGTCAGGTCGCAGCAACCATTGTCATTAGTGAAGCACAATACCACGGTAAAACATTCCATGCTACCTGTTTTTTATTGCTCACCTAGGATAGTACTTTATTTTTGTTTTTTTTTATTTTATTTTATTTTATTTTATTTTTATTTATTTTTTTTTTTTTGCAAATTTTATGTTCTCTATATCGTTTTACTGGAAAAATTAATAAAACTTAAGTGTTCCAGTGTTGAATGGCTTAAACCCAAATAAACTCTTCTTATTTCATAGTTATTTACTTCAGTTTGCAGTAAAAGTGGCAGCAGTTTTATGTTCCTTATCTATAGACTTGCAAAAGAATACGACAATTATTTCGTAAGTTATGGCAACATATTCTTTTCTACTATTTGAAAACTTCCTCTCGATTTTCAAACATTTAGTTGAGAAACCGTAATCTCTACCATCTAATGACGTCACTAGATAGTGTAGAAGTTTAGACATCAAAGGGAATCTAGCACAAACTCAGTGCTCTTTCAGTTTTCATCAAGAATGGATGTTAGTTGTATGGAACAGCATTCTTGATGCACAAGAGAATGTCACTCAGAACTTGTGGAAAATTAAGGTAATCATGCTATACCATATACGAAATTGTGAGGGCCACTGACACGAAATATATATATCATATACCATACACAACTGTCTCAATGTGGGTAGCATCATAACATGGAAAAGGAGCAAGTGCTGACATGTCATGTGACTGCTGGTACTGGTGTTGCTCATGTAGTGATTACATATTGCATGACTGGTCTCTGAAAGACTTAGAGACCCATGCTATTATTGACCAGATAACGGTGCATAGCTTGTACTGTGAGATCCAACGAGCTGCTCACACAAGGTCATGAATGTTGTGGGAAGTTGTGACAAGGGAATTCCTCAAGCAGTCAAGAGCCCATTTTGGTGGAGTGTGGTTGTATTGGTTGTGTGTTGCGTTCAATGTGGTATTATTTGTGAGTCAGTTGAGTGAGTGAGTGAGTGAGCGAGAGAATGTTTGTGTTACTGTTGCAAATAAAGTGAAATAGCTGTTACTGTAGCCAAGGGAATTTTTATTGTGTGGAATATTTAGTGAGAAAGGAAGGTTACAAAAAATTGAAGAGACGTTTTAGATGATAGTATCTGGAAACACGAGTTCCTTCACAATCGTATGCTTATAAACTTATAAGTGGAGATCTATGGGATCTCTGTGTAATAATAAAAAGCTGTTGTAAACAAAAAGCTTATGGACGAAAAAGGGTTTTATGATATTTAAATGTGCTTGGAATTTAGTACCAAAAAATCTTTGACATTCATACCAAGAAATTGGTATATCTTATGGTAAGTAGACCTAAGTCGTGCTTCATTTATTTATTATTTATGCATTTCGTATATTCCTTTATTGTTCATGAATATATTATCTATTATTTAAGTTATTTGTTAATTTAATAGATTCCATATATATGGGATGGGCAGTAACAAAACTAGATGGCAGGTGGCAGATACTCTTTTCGTTGGATCTTCCTGTGTAAGACCTACACATGTTGAAGATTGCTGCAAACAGGTTCTGTACGAACTGAATAAAGTTTAAAAGTGAATGTGTTATGAAACGTGTGAAGCTGGAATGATACGAATATGAAGGAGACTGTACATTGAATAAGATCATTGCCATTTATGAACCTTGGGCCAAGGCCTGTGAATCTAAACCTGAATGTCAGTGCTCTGAATGGCGACTTTTAGAATCAATGTGGAATCACAAGTTTCGACAATAATCATCTCATCTGAAGTTAATGATAATTTTACATACTGCACCGAAGGTGTTAGCTTGTGTACTATAAGACCTATCAGCAGAATAAACTGCGCCATGCAATTTGGAATGAACACCATGAACTGTTTCACAGTCCCATCATTCTTCGCAACAGTGTAACTGCCCACACAGCAAACATTGTTAAGTTACTTCCTTTATGATGCTGAAGGTGTGAGGTTCTAGAGCACTCACCATACACACTGGACATTTCACATTATGAGTATGATGTGATACCTGAATTGAGAGAGCCATTTCATCAGAAATGCTTTTGTACACGAGAAGACATTTCTAACACAACGAGATTCAAGATGGCAGTTCGAATTGCTCGTTATTTCTTGTTCCTATGTTCAAAATCCAAATCCTCCACAAATAACTGATCAGACTAATGTTAATTGGTGAAGTATATTTACGTCCTTCAAAATTTCTTCACTTAAATGCGTTTTCTTAGCCTCCCTCCAAAAACTGTTGCTTTGACTTACGACGTAGTCCCCCTACAAAGACTACTCATAAAGTAACTTCTGTTTTCATATAGAGTGCGCAGTATTTGGCATAGTGATGCTGTCTTTGCAGTGAATGTTGCATGATTCAGTTTGCTTTAAACAGTGGTACAGAGAGGATCATGTGGCTGTTACAGTGCTACACATGTTCAAAATGTGTGCTCTAATTGAGAATCTCGCCAGTTGTGAGATATGCTCGGTGGTACGATTTCTTGTGATGAAAACTATAAGTGGCTGAAATTCATCATATTGCACTCTGGGGTGATTTTCTTTTGCACAATGGCCGCATGCATACTGCACAGCACACACTGTCCGAACTGAAATAGTTCAACTTAGAAATGTTTGACCATCCTCCATACAGTCCTGAGTTGGCACCTGGTGGTTATCTTCTTTTCGTGCATATTAAGTGGCTTATGACTTGCATCACAATGCTTTGACGATGATGAGTTGCAGTCCAGTATCATAGATTGGCTTCGGCCACAGTTGGAGACTTTTATGCTTGCAGTGTTCGAAATATTATTAAACGCTATGATAAGTGTTTCATTTTAGCCAGAAACTATGTAGAAAAATAAATCATCATTTATATGGTATGCTAGAAAAATAAAATTCTGAAAATATGCCTTAAAAATTTAAGGGGGGGGATGCGCGAGAGAGGCAATTACGCGAGTAAATACGGTAGTTTCAAACTATTGTAAACAAATTCTGTAACCAGATGCCGTTTTTGTTAACAATGAAATGGAAGTTACTTTATGAATAGCCCTCACATTAGTATATATCTGCTGAAATATTCCATTTCACAGTAAGCTATGAAGTCATACAGTATTCAATGTAATTACTGAATTATATCTTGAAGATAATTTAGACTTAGGAAAGGGAAGTTTCATGATAAGATACTACATGGTATTAATGGTAAAACTCATGTATTCATAGTATAACTTGTCTGCCATTGCTGAAAACTTTTCATTGGTCTCATGCGCATACGAGGGTCGACCCAAAAGTAAATGGAACCGAACTGTTGCGCGCACATGCTTTGTAGTTACGAGTTGTGCTGTTAGGTAGTGTTAGTTTGGGTTCTCCCGCTACCGTTAGTGAGCTGGCATCAGTCTGAGTTAAGTGGTTTGTCTGTGGTGCTGTGTTGTTTGCGTTCCTGTTTCAACAGTTTGGCGATTAGTGAGATGGCCGACCACAAGGAACAAACAGTGTGTGTGAAATTTTGTTTTCTGTTAGGGAAAACTGCAGCCGAGACCGTTGGGATGCTTCGGCAAGCCTTTCATGATGATGCTTTGGGGAAATCACAGGTCTACAAGTGGTTTTCCTGTTTCAAATCTGGCAACATGTCAACTAAAGACATGCCATGCCCCGAGCATCCTTCGATGGGAAGAAATGACAAAAACATTGCCAAAATCAAACGTGCAATTGATGAAGATCGTCGAAAGACCATTGACGAAGTTTCTGAGCAAACGAACCTGTCATGGAGCACAGTCCAAACAATTTTAACCAAAGACTTGCACATGAGATGGTGTCTGCAAAATTTGTTCTTCGCTTACTCGCAGATGACCAAAGAGAAAACCGCGTGAGAGTTTGCCACGCTTGAAGAGTGAAGTGTAGAACAATCCAAATTTTCTTAAAAGAATTGTGACTGGGAATGAGTCTTGGTGCTATGGGTACAATCCAGAATCAAAGTAAGCATTGAGCCAGTGGAAAACTCCAAATTCACCACGACCCAAGAAAGCACGTCAAGTGCGATCCAATGTGAAAACAATGTTGATTTGTTTTTTTGATGTGAATGGCATTGTCCAAAGAGTTCTTTCCGCCAGGACAAACAGTGAACCAACATTTCTATTTGGATGTGTTACGAAGATTACGAGAGTGTGTGTGACGAAAATGGCCTGAAATGTGGAGAAATGGGAACTGGTTGCTTCACCACAACAATGCTCCAGCCCTCACAGCTCTGACGGTCAGACAGTTTTTGACAACAACATGGTGCTTGTGCCTCATCCATCCTACTCACTCGATCTGGCTCTTTTGGACTTTTTTTTGTTTTCACGGATGAAGAAATGTCTGAAAGGAAAGCGATTCAGTGATGTGGATGACGTCAAAGAAAACACATTAACGGCTTTGAACAGTATCCTGCCTCAAGAGTTCCAGCACTGTTTTCAGCAGTGGCAAAAGCATTGGGACAAGTGCATTAATGCACATGGACAATACTTTGAAGGGGACTAAAGAACTGTGAATGCAGAGTTAAAAAAAAAAAAATCCGGTTATTTTTGGGTCCCCCCTCATATGTGACTTACTAGCATTATTGTGAGATTCCATCCATAGTAAACACTATCTCTGAATAATGAGAGTAGTACTCTGTGAAAGGTGTTTGCAGTTAGTAAATTAGGCACTCATACATATGAGATGAATGTGATATTTTGAATAGAAAAGAGGGTTTCACATATTTCACACATGTTGAGTTTTTAAACTGTGTAATTTGAATTACAATGCTTTATTATTAGGTGCTC
Organism: Periplaneta americana; assembly: GCF_040183065.1. Classification (NCBI taxonomy): domain Eukaryota; kingdom Metazoa; phylum Arthropoda; class Insecta; order Blattodea; family Blattidae; genus Periplaneta; species Periplaneta americana. The sequence goes on along the minus strand of NC_091126.1, from coordinate 42,701,720 downwards.
TTTGGTTTTGTGAATGTATAGTGTAATTCATTAACCGAGAATTTGAATGTATTAATTTATTTTCAATAATGATAGAAGTTAGAAATTTTAAAATTGTGTGTCTGTGTGTGTGTGTATATGTGTGTGCGTGCATGTGCAAGCACTGGTGTGGTTACAGAGTGACAAGATAAGAAATTTGCAAATTTAGACATAAGCAGTTGCTGCAGCATTTAATTTTTAATATGAAATATGTCATAAATGCTAAGAACACATTGAATGCAAAGATTTTTTTTTTATGAAACCATGTATCCATTATTACAGGGGGCAGCCTGAGCTGCAGCAGACTAGTTCATACTCGGTGGATGTAACATACCATCCAACAAATGGACATCCAGACAATCACTCACCAAACTCGTCACACTTGTCAGTTCAGAGTGGAGATGCAACACTGGTGTCTCGCACACAAAAGCAGCAAACAACTCAGCAGGTAAGAGCATTGCATACAGATCTCAGTAAATGTGTATGTACAATCTATTTCAAATTTCAAACCAGGTGTAACATTTAAAATGTACGTTGGGTACTTCTGGTTTCTGGTTTTATAGTGCTACTGATGTTTAAGTGTTACATTTTCATGTGGTTTGTTTGTTTCTTTGCTTGGAGTGTTCTTATTCCACGGAATTTTTTCTTTGATATGCTATAAATGCTCTGAGATCAAAAACGGGACTTTTCATCAATTTTGGGGTATCTGAGTTAAGAGTGCTCCCATATTATATGAGTGACCCTTCATCATTTAATGTAAAAAATTAAATATTGTAGAATTCTACTGTTAAGTTGAAAAGTGAGACTTGTCACAATCCCAAGATTCTGGGAGTGAGTTAAGGGACAGTGAAGATGACTTAATTGAATAGTGTGGTACTGAGGTGTCTACTTGTTTATAAATATATAATTTCTTGCTTTAACGTGTGTATGTATATAATAATAATAATAATAATAATAATAATAATAGTTTTATTTTCCCTGGCAGAGTTAAGGCCATCAGGCCTTCTCTTCCACTCAACCAGGATCAAATCACATACAGAAAAATATATACCACTATACAAGTATTAACTTAAAAAAAAAAAAAATAATAATAATAATAATAATAATAATAATAATAACAAATATAATAATATATATAACAATAGTAATGCAGTATAATACCAAAAATGATTACCATTTTTAATTTATTTACTACTTGTTGTGAAATTGTGTATAAAGGGAACATGTCAGCAGTTTTAAAACCTATTTTTCTGTGTTTTCTTTTTTCTAAAAAAATTAACACCTTGTGGGACAAGGGAGATGTTGCCAAGTGCCAGGTAACTACAAAAAGTAAGGGGTTAAAGCAAATACAATGCGGTTTGTGAAGTTTTTTGTGTTTTACTCAAAATTACCTCAGCATGACTAGTCCCATCTTTTATCTCACTGCCTCAAATGTAGGAGACAGGCCTCCCAGTTTTACTTCGCTTTCAGAGAAAGCCGTGTTAACTTAATAATAATAATAATAATAACAAATATAATAATATATATAACAATAGTAATGCAGTATAATACCAAAAATGATTACCATTTTTAATTTATTTACTATTTGTTGTGAAATTGTGTATAAAGGGAACATGTAAGCAGTTTTAAAACCTATTTTTCTGTGTTTTCTTTTTTCTAAAAAAATTAACACCTTGTGGGACAAGGGAGATGTTGCCAAGTGCCAGGTAACTACAAAAAGTAAGGGGTTAAAGCAAATACAATGCGGTTTGTGAAGTTTTTTGTGTTTTACTCAAAATTACCTCAGCATGACTAGTCCCATCTTTTATCTCACTGCCTCAAATGTAGGAGACAGGCCTCCCAGTTTTACTTCGCTTTTATCTTGATAAAATCAAAACTCGAATGGGATTTAATTGATTATTACACGATTAAAAGAAAATATATAAAGATTAGAAGAAATAAAGTACTCTAATACAATAAAATATTAATTGACTTACTAAAATACTGAACTGTCTTGAAAATGTATTATTGTACCAAATCATCATTACAAATATTCCACGAAATGGCAGTAGTGTGTTATGATGAGCTGTTGTCTTGTTACCAGCTGTGCCAACTATGCAATCTTCATTGAACTCTATGAACAATTACTAGTCAAGAAGGTTTTGTTGATTTAGTTGCATTTTTGTATAAAACAGTTGCATTCCATTTTAGTTATCAAAATATATTAAACAATCTCGATATGTGACTGTCCATAATCTCATACAGCAGAAACTATAACATAAACTAAATAATATAAACAAGATGAATGATAGATAAGTTTTAATTAAGTATGATGAAATAAACATGAATCATTTTAAAAGGTACAATTATTGAAAGTACAGTGTTGAAAACAAAGAAACAGATGCTAGGGAGGTGATAAAAACAAATGCTAGAGAGGTGATTAAAATTGTAAGATAAGCAGCCATGATTGGTTGAAACACGTCATTCCGTATCATTTTATTGGTCAAAAGTAGTATGACGTAGTATAAGTGTAATAGTCATTCGTAATTATCCTTTGTCTTTAGTTGGGTTTAACCTTGCAAATCTTGAATATAATGTTAATCACTCAACCACTGAGGAAAATTACAAATAACAAAATTCTTCTAAATTAAACAAACTAAATAGCAGTATAGCAGAGTGTTAGTTCATGAAAGTTTTTATTTGATTGTGTGTATGAATATTGCTCTCAATAATTTTTAAAATATAATGAGTTACATGGTTTTAGTATCCAGTTTGAGAACTTAATTTTTTGTAATAATAATAATAATAATAATAATAATAATAATAATAATAATAATAATACCGAATACTGACAAAAGGATTTCTTGCAGGTGACAACACTGACGAAAGTAGTACGAGAAGTCCATCATGTAGGGCCAGATGGACAACCAGTTGACTATGTGGGTGTACCTTACTCTGGAGTACCAGTTCTTCCCACATCTACGGCACCTTCCAACTATCCTCATACGCAATTTCCAAATTACGAACTCCTGGCCAGTCAAGAGCCATATCCTCCCTTGGATCCAGGTGAGCCTTAGTTCATAAGTATTTTTACACTTATAATCACACAGAGATATATTGCACTATTGAGATTGTGATTCTTGGTTCGAGTAGCGTATGTACCACATTTGAATTTTTTTTTTTGTCCTGGAGAGTAATTTATTTTAACTTCGAATTATGTATATGTAGGAGATAATATTTATTTATAGTTTCATGGTTCTGAGGACAATCTGTAGCCTCTGATGTGTGTTGATATTTTTTACATTATGTATGTTTCATGTCTGGTTCAGATATTGTTTGATACCAAGTAAGTTTGTTATCCTTTATGCTGCATTAATATGTCGGTGAATTACGTCGAAATTTTCGTTTAATCTCCATGGGGAAAATTAGAGTTTTAACGCGAAACAAGAGAAATAAATTTAGAAAATTAATAATATTAGTAACATTGTAACTGCTGAAAATTATAACTAAAATTTTGCAGTAGAAACAATTTTGAATTATGTCGTCTTTCAGATTGTGACATGTTGTAATAATACAAGCTTAATAACTCTGATTTGTATGAAATGGTTCTGTATAGAGTTATCTACTAAGGTTGTGACACAACATCCTATTTAACCCTATTCAAATAATCTTTTAATCTGATGTCATTTCTCAGAACTGTTGACATATTTGTCATTACTATCCACTAGAAGTCAAAGAATCTGTTACTTGGAATCGACAAGTGGAGAAACTAGCAAAGGCTCTGGACTTTGTGTTCTTGTAAACCTGTATAAATGTAAAATATTCGCTAAATTTCTCGTGTGATTAAATGCTAGTTACTTTATGCCCTCTTATCTCGTTATTATGCATTCAGGTGAGATTATGTACTTCCATTGAACTTCATTTCTAATTAATTGTAATATGTACAGACCCAGAAACAGAATTTGGGCCACCTGGAACTTGGACAATTCAGGGGCCCAAATTTTGTTTCTGGGTTTGTACTATACGTACTATTGCTCAATTATGTCTTGAGAGGCAGGTTTGCTTGTCACTTTGAGACAGATTATGATCGTCCTTCAACCATAATTTCATCAGGAGAGATAAAATAAATATTATCTGCAGCCAGTTCCATACAAAATTTACTAACAATATAGATAATCACACAACATAAAAAATAGCTATTTTTAACACGTTTTAATTTTGTTTGTGTTGATCTTCCAACTACAGTAGTGGTGTTGCAATGTTGAGGTAATATTTAAAATTCATATTTTTATGTTTCTAAATTTTAAATCCATTATTTATTTCTGTTTTAGCAAACATGTTAATGAAATGCAACTTTTCTTGTTAGTCTGATAGAGGTTATAGCACTTCAAATTTAGGAAACAACAAAGTATATGTAATGAATTACAATTTACCATACTCCAAAGTCTTGAGAAGAGATTAAACAATTTCGAGAGATAAACAAGTCTATTCTTTAATATTCAACATGAAATAACAGCGAGTTTGAAACAATATTTTAATTATTGTGCTCTTACAGGAACTTCCGTGTTTACTGTTAGGAATACAGTTTGTGAAAGTCTATTAGAAGTGTGGATCAAGTAAATATTTATATTATTTTTATAATACAGTAGATCTTTTTCTTTTTATAAATTATAATGTGTTTTACATTTGTTAAGAGCTTTAAGTTGATTTTACATTCTTGTTTCTGGAACCTGTGATGTCTTATATGGGAGGTTCCTGCAGTTGAGCTTACGTGTTTAAAATGCCACTGTATTTTAGTACTATGTTTGATGTTTCATGTACATTGGAAAAATCTTTTTATCAGGTTTCTTATGCTAGCAATAAAAATAGCAAGAACATGGAAATTTGAAGCTGGAACTTTTTGTTTCTGTGGCAGTTCTCTTGCTTCTGACATTACTGGAGGTGTTGCTTTAGAAAAAGAAGTTCTACATATCTGTAGTTTTTAAATAATTGTACACGTTTTCTTTTGTTGTATAACACAGATACTGAAACTTTACATAATATTAAAATAAACCACGTAATGTGTAGATCATGAGCCAAGAAAAGTCTGTGTTTCTACATGTTATAAGTTAGCGAAAAGGGTTTATAAATAATTTGAAAAGAGGAATGGTAATCTGTTCGTTTGTGAATCAGTTAGCAGTTATGCCATATCTGTGAAAGTTTATCTGAGCCTATAGCTTGATATGCTGCTTCACTCGCATCATAGAATGCATGTTAATTGTTGTATTGAAGTAATTCAGACATAGTGCATGGAGCAGTTGCTGCTAGCATACAACTTGTCACTGTAGAAACCCACAGTTTTTTGCTTCTTTGCCATTTTGATAAACAACAAATACTGAACTCATGCATCTTACGATAAAGAATGAACATATAATCACAAATTTTATGCAGAAATCGTTTAATAAAGCAATTACATATTTTGGAAGTAAAATGAAGTGAACACACAGTTTTCTTGAAACAAGGTCTCTATTGTGGATACTGGAAATAATAAATAAATACCTTTTGTCTCCTACTGGTAATATGCTTTTTAGTAGGGCTACATATAAAGTAAATAATTTGGTGTAAGAATAATGGAAGATAATTAGTGGAAATTGCAATGAACTTCTTTAATCTCCATACAAGAGTGTATGTTTCTTTGTTCAACCCTTCATCACCAGAATTTAAATACCTCTGTTATATGTAGCTGATTGGGATTTAAATGTCGTAATAACCATTCCGATGCACGTGTGCAACTACTATAAAGTCTATTTTGTGCTTTTTCAGTGATACATTTATTGTCGAATAAAGTTGACATTAGATGTTAAAAGGTTAATGTAATAATCTTTTGAAAATTATTGCGTCTCACTATGAGATGTTTTGAAAATATGCAGAAACTGTTATGTACTTGTGCATTAAACTTATTACATGATTCAACTACATTTGGCGGTCAAGGTTTATAAGTTCCATCTGATTTAAGACTCAGAAATTAGGATTATGACTTAACCGAACCACTAGCCCAGTCGTTAATATTTATTTTTATATTGAAGATATTTTATGGACACTAGAAATGTATTACTTTAAAATTAGTAGATATATTGTATATAACTTAATGATCACACTGATTTCTGTCTCTAACATCAAGATCTTCTATTTAATTTTAGAAGCAATATAAGAACTTGCATATTACCACAAATAGTGACACATCATCTGACGAATTGGTAACATATTTTGGGTTTCTCAGTAAACTCTGTAACATGAAACTGTGCCTGAAAGTCTTGTTGTAGTATATGCACTCATTTTCTTGTCTGCATGTTATGATTTTTCCTATATGGAAAGGGTTTATGTAAGACGAATATTGGAACTGGTGACAAACATGTATACATACTCTGTATTCGTGTAAATTCTTAATGAAACAAGATATTTACCCAAAAAGAAAGAAAATTAATGATGTCTTTTGTATTGAAACAATTTTTCACAATTATTTTTTATAAATTCTTCAGAAGTCAAATATAGAATCCTTTTATATGTGAAATGCTGTTGTTTATGTAATGGAATTATTTTAATTCACAAATATTTTCGTGATAACTTCTATTTAATTACCTGATGTATTTCTGTGCTCTGTCAGATTCTTGCATGAAGAAATCACTCCCATTTGAGTATATGTATGTATCGGGTAATGTTATGCACTATTTTTTATATAGGTTAATGTGTAAAGAGCTAATAGAATGGAATTTAATACACCTCTTATCATTGTATGAAATTAGTAACAAGTGATAATTCTGTTGTTTATATTACATCAATGCAAATGAGATGGCCAGTTGTGCCGAATATTATTTTTCCAATATTTAAATATTTGTTTGGATAAAATATTTGTTATATAGCCTTGAAAAGTATGGAATATACTAAATTTTGTCATTGCCTTGCATCTGAAGTGTTAATACAGGGTGAACCAGCCAGGGTTAGACTCCTAACTGCATTCACAGTGGCTTATTCATATGTAACGATGCTACCATATGCAAAGGATTCGTTCTGCACTTTTGTGGTTAGTATTGCCTAATGATGTACTTACCGAATTCACAATTCATGTTCGAAATGACGTCCTTGTGATATCTGCCAGGCTGGACATCTCTCGAAGATATGTCCAGCAACTCGCCGCAGTTCTCCGAAATGGCTCGAATTTATGTCGTGTAGCGGTTCATGAAAAAAGTGTAGATTTTCACTATCCCAATAATGATTGTTCTGAGTGTTCACGTAACCACTGAGGTGGAACCATGCTTTGGCACTACAAAAAATTAAGGTGGGATCAAGTAGTCCATCATACACTGACTGCTGGAACCACATGCAAAACCTAAATCTGCTTTGATAATCGGGTTCCGTTAAACTCTGAACTACACGAATTTTGTAAGGTTTTGATTTTAATTCTTTCGTACCTCTTATCATTGAAGACTATCACACCCCTACCTGCTGAGCCACATGGTAGGATGATGTTGTAGGACTTCTCTCTAGTTGGTGACCAGTTTCATGTAACATCTCCTCAGTGGAACATGCTTCACACATGTTCCGTTTCTTATCCAGTACTGATCCATTTGTACGAAATTTCTACACTAAACTGTAAATCATACTTTAGAAGGTTCTGGCGAATCAGGGAATGACTGACGGAAGTTTGTTACAATTGTTCTCCAAGATTCGTATTTCACAAAGTTGTCGTAAATAAACACTCGTTCAAGTCTGTATTTCATAATGGACATACTGCAGTACTCTAAATGTACGGTATACAGCTGCACCCTCAATGCGTGAACGTGTTAACGTAACTAAATACGAAACATACGCGAGCAAGAGGTCTGATCACTGCAATGGCGCAGCAGTAACTATGCTTACGACTTTCTGCCGATGCCGGTCTAGCGCTGGCTGACTCACTCTGTATTTATATTTTCTTCCTACTATAACGTTCATAATTCATATTAGTATTGAATATTCGTGTTTCTAAATAGTAATATCTATCTCATTTTGAAATTATTTTTTTATTTGATATTTAATTAAAAAAATGCTATTGAACTGCTACATTTAACTTACATCAGAGATGATATTTCGTGATACCTGGGTGAATATACAGTGTGATCCAGTCGACCATTAGTCAGTATTTGTGTTGTTGGTAAGGAAGCCAGTACATACTGGCATTACAAGCTTCTCATTGTCGTTAATGCAATGCAACAGCAACCAATTCCATAAGAAATTGTTTAATATAGACATTTTAAGATGTACCTATCCTAACTAAGCAAGCAGATGCTGAAAATCTCGACCATCTTGTTCCATGCATTTTTGACATCTGCTAATAAAACTCAGTATCAGTTGCAGTAGGTTCATTTAAGAAATGGATGCTATCTCGCAACATATGAATGAAATTGGGGCCTACCTCTATATAATGGATATTCAGAACCCTTTCACAAAATCGTACTTTTTATGTTCCAGTAATTTAATATGGTTTTAACTTCAATAACTTTGTATACATTTGTATGGAACCTGATAAAAAAGCCCATTTGTTGTGACATGCACCAAAATAATATGTTAAGGAGAATTTACCATTCGAAAACTGACGTCATTCAAAGTCTTCTCAGTTAGCATTCTCTGCTTTTGTTTAGCTTTTATCTTTAAAACTTCATGTGTCGACTCCATTAACATACATGAATAGGACATGAAAACTCTTGTGACGTAGTTATATTGTCATATTGCTTTGTTCAGAATTCAGTTAAGCACAAAGAAAAGCTATATCTTGACCACATGGAAAGCAAGTGCTCGATGATTAGCTTGTGTACATGTACAGGCTAGCCTTGCCCTGGCACACTACCGTGTGGAAGTTGATTGTCGACTGTATCACTCAGTAGATTGGAAAGGTAGGAGCTGTGTGCTATTCACATATGCTATTCATATACATATTTGCTTTCGAAAAAACTGAAAGAACCACGAAAATATTTGAATGGTTTGTGTTGAAGATTAAGCCCCACATTTTACTTTGGTGTATAATGTTCATTCCATACATTACTCATTATATAGAGGGATAAAATGCTAAGTAGTTTTCTTTTTCTGTTTCACTCTCTCTTTTGTAAGGGATGAGTGCTATGCTGGCTCTAGTTTCTTGTTTCCTATTTCAATCTTCTCTAATACTTGACAACGGGAGTAGAAGTCTGAATTAGTATTCAGATGATTGAGGATCGATCTCATTTAGAATTCTCAGGTTCTTACTAACTTGTTAAAAGTTGTGTTTTTCTCTTCTGGAACAACTTCGTGCATCAGCTTTATTGTGATTGGAGACTTGCTGCACTATTTATTCAATCACGTTTCCTGTAATTGTTTTCAACCTCAATATCTTCCAGAACATTTTCATTTTCTGAATAATCTTTTCTGTATCATTCTTTCATAATTTCTCTACCTTCAATGATGCATTGAGTGAACAGCACAGAGAATTTACAGTTCAGTACAGTAGAACCTCTATTATCTGTGGTAGTGAAAGGGGTGGGCTGAACGGTTAATCGAATAAAATCAGATAATCTGTACCATAAAAGATGTTGGTAAATTTAGTGAATAATACTAACATTTTCGTATTTTCCTCCATGATCAAAATATTTAACACGCTAGGTAGAGAATCAGAAGTTCACTAATATAAGTCTGGCCATTAACGACGGGTTCTTAAGGGGCAAAGAAACTCATTGTAATGGCTGTCTGTGGAAAGATAGGAATAGTGGAGGCCTCTTGTTGTAAACTTAGATACTTTATACACTTTATCCTTAATTTTTATTAAATTGCACACACTTGTAACTCGAGTGTCATACTTTGATGCGAGGTGAACCACAGTTTCTCTTTCCCCAAACCATTCAATGATTTGCACTTTTTTTTCTGTACTTAGCACAACACGATTTCTTTTCATACCAGTGGAAGACATTTTATATGTAAGTTATGGGGGTCTATAAAGTAAGCTTATAATGTTATAACTCTAACAATAGACCAAACTGTGTAAGGGTAAATGCTTGTAATAACACTCTCTAGAAAAAAACTTGCAAATATAATGTGCAGTACATACTTTATATATTTCTGTAGCAAAAAAAAAGCGAGAGAATTAAGTCAGGTATTCCGGCAATCGGTTAATAGAGTGACGGATAATCGGAGTTCTACTGTAGTACATATTTTATAGCTGTTTCGAAACATGCAGTGTTTGTTGAGTTTTCAGTAATAGTGTATAGCTGATGAATCAAGGAAGCATTTGTTTATTTACTCCAACAAAGAAGGAATATACACAATCTTTCTCATTATTTGTACATATTAAAGCTACCTGAGAGTTGCTGTATAAGGAAGTCATTTCATTTGTATAAAATTATTTCATTCATGCAGAAATTATTTTCTTAATGATAGATACTTCGATCCTTGATCATTGATCTTAAGCATCTTCTTCTAGGAGAAGTAGATCACTTTGTCACCTTTGAAATTGCCCTTGTTGCTGCTAGTATTGCTACTGCTACTACTACTGCTGATGATTATGATGATCATTATGCAATGGTTGGTGAAATGTTGGCAAGTTAGATGAGAATACCCAAGAAAACGTGCCTGCCCAAAACACTATTTATTCACAAGAAATTTCATTTGAACTTCACAGGAATTTGAACCTGGGTTTCCAGTGTTGTATGTCTTTGCAGCTCTGGCTGTTAGCTAATGGTATATCTGTTTTATGAAGCGAGTTTGATTTATGGGTTGTGTATTTTAAATCCATTCTTCAATTGTCAACAAATTTATTTGCATGTATTCTCCTTTTAGTAGGACTGGTTTTCACAATTATAGAAAGAAAAGGACTGAGTACATAATGTAACACAGTGCTATTATTTTCTTGATGTCCTTTTGCCAACAGTTCCTTTTCAGCTGGTAGGCTGAACAACACTTCCAAGAGTGCTGACTTCATAGGCCCAGCAAATAGAGTAAACATAGGGTGCAAAATAATCACTTACCTTTAGACATTACTGGATTTCTCCAACATGTGTTAGATTAGTTTCGTAAAAATTTGCATTTTAGGTTTCCCCACAAATAAAATCTTAAGGGGCCGAATTGGGAGTAGGAGAGTTTGCAGCCATCATGACACTAAAAATTATAATGCTCGGCCATGCCGAAATGTAGTAATTATACACCTGGTAGCAGCCCTTTAATGGCCCTTATTAAAGTACACCTATTCATTAAAGTTCAGTTCTTCAACCAATCAGAATACGCCATTGTAGCAATATGAAAGTGCAAGTATCGATTATTCTCGGATATGTAATTGAAAGACAACTAGTGAAACGTCACGGAGGCTGGAAATCCAATACTGTCGCAGAAGGTTATGTTCTGTTACTATAATAATTAGCGTTAATTGTAAGTAATATTCAAATAAATTCGATTTGTCATCTCGTTTTTCAATGTCTAAATCAATTTCAATGTTATATCAAGATTAATGTTCATTATACTCTCTAGATTATATCAAGGTCAATGACATTTCTTCCTCGGAAAAAATCAATACTTTCGCGTCTGCGCACATCTCACAATTTACGAGATTGCACAAGGTCAGTTCCCCTCCCCAGTCACATAAGAATAACATGAATACTTATGAATAATTTCAAGTTAGAAATATGGTCGAGCATAAAAAGTTGTATGAAACTTGCCTATAATGGTAATTAAGACGCTCGTATGAAAATTATGAAACTTGCTTGCGCTCGTTTCATAAACATACTCGCGTCTTAATTACTACCATTATAGGCACGTTGTATAATGTACTATTCCAACATAATTCTTATTTAATATATTGAAACCACAGCAGTGGTACCTATTCGTTGCATGACTCGTAAGTTTTCTCTCGATGTTTTCATATTTCTAATGAAGTTTAACCAAATCCATTCTTAAACTTTCCTCGCACTTACACTGAATGGTCCACACCTGTGGAGTAACGGTCAGCGTGTCTGGCTGCGAAACCAGGTGGCCTGGGTTCGAATCCCGGTCGGGGCAAGTTACCTGGTTGAGGTTTTTTCCGGAGTTTTCCCTCAACCCAATATGAGCAAATGCTGGGTAACTTTCGGTGCTGGACCCCGGACTCATTTCACCGGCATTATCACCTTCATTTCATTCAGACGCTAAATAACCTAGATGTTGATACAACGTCGTAAAATAACCCAATAAAATAAAAAATACACTGAATGAACAAACATTGAGACTCTTACTGACGTGGAGCTGGTTGGTACATTGCCAGATCTCCACCTAAAATGAAACAAAATACATTGACAGGAAATATGTGTGTATCCTGGACAGAATTTAATTCTACATACACACTCTAAACAATTTTGTTCTGAAGGTTTTGTTTGAGAGAAACTTAACCTCTTCTATTGCTGTGAATTTTTTAAGGTTGCTTATAATTTTATTTAGATACATACTTTGGAAGTAGTTAAATACAGACATACATGGATGCCTACTTTCAAGTGTTCATTGAAATGTTTATATATGGTTATGTAGGCTGATCAATAAAGACTGAGAACAAATTTGTTAACAATAAACAGTGGAATCTTGTTAGTACATTCCTCACTGCTGCATTTTCTCCTATAGGACGTCTGTATATGGAAATCCCAGTTCCATTAAATACATGTTAAAACTTAAGTAAGTTTTCCCATTTATGACTTTTAAATTCCTTTGGTCCCTAGGAAACTGTGTTAATGAGATACACTGTGAAGTCGCATCTTTTGTATTCGAACAGCATGGAATTTCTTACTTAGGACCTGTAAATGACAGCACTATATTAGACTACATGCAATAGCATTGCTCTGTCACGTACACAGAATTCAGATTTCTACAAAATAGAAGTGAATGGAAGGAGCCATACACAGCAGTAACATTTTGTTTTCCACTAAAGCACAGAGCATTAAAAACTTAAAGATGTTGCAGGAAACATATTATAAACTTGCATTACATCATGATACTGTCAGCAGATGATTCAAAGAGTTGAAAGAAGGCTAACTTTTCACTGTTAAACAAGGAAAGTTAGGTACATCTGCAAATGTTGTGACAGAAATTAACATCAACACTGCTGCAGTGATGGCCTGTGAAAGTCACTGCATAAACATATGGCATCTCAGTGAATCTTTGGACATTTCCTATGGGAGTGCCCATATGATATCCGCGATCACCTGCATTTGTCTAGTTTTGTGCCCATTTTGTGAGTTGCAAATCCCCATAGTAGTGTTAACAAAGATTTCAGCATGCATTACTTTTGTTAATACTTGGTTGCAAAACTGCAGTACCTGAAATAAAAGAAACACGACTGTCCTGGCCTTCAAGACAATGATTTTATAAATAATATAATTATAATTGATGAGTAATGGTTTTTGTGTATGATTCACAGATTAAAAGTCAATTCTATGAATGGAAATTATCACAACTTTGGAAACTTTTCTTTGTTAAAGATCAAAGGCGAAGTTATTCTGAGAATTTTTTGTGAGACTGATGGCCGGTTTCTCCAAGTATTGTTAGAACATTTAACGAATGTTAAACTCTAAAGAGTTTGTTAAATTTAGTTTTTTCATATCTTCAACACTAGTTTGGTTTAACAGATTGTTAGGTGTTGAACTTGGTTAACTCATTTAACAGATAGTTAAATATGGCAGATGACATCACAGCTGTTCAAACAGAAGTTGTGAAAATAATATTTTATTTCTCTCTTTAAGCAAAGTTTCGTGAATTACTGATAACATAACATTTAAAAGACGTTTTAGAAAGCTAATATAGGGAAGACAATCTTCAAAAGTGAACTGATTGTCATATTGGCTGCTTATTTTGATATTGAGCTAGTATTTATTGAATGTTTAGAAAATGTGAGATCTTAACGTGGCAAGGTAACTAGGAATGATGATTTATATACTATGCATGGTACTCAATTTGTGACAATATAGATTTTCAAAACAAGTAGGCCTCAAAATTTACAAGAAATTTAAACCAGATTTGAAATCCTACAAACAGAAATAGACCACTTACTCCAATTCAGCATCTACTATTTACTCTTGATTCTATGATACTGGCTCTTTTCAACTTATTATAGCCAATGTCAATAGTGTTTCAAAATATACAGTGAGTATTATATTAAAAAGTTTTCAGCAAAAATCGCTTCTTTGAGAAGTCATCTATTAGCATTAGTACTATAACCTCACTTTGTAATAATATTATTATTCAACAGTAGTCACCTGCAACTTTCATTTGTCTTCTTCTTTATCGGCCATGGCCTACTGTACCAGGCTATGATTTTATACGTGTTTCATGACATACTCTACAATAGAGAATTTAAAGAATAATATCAACCAATAAAAAATTGCCTTACATGTGCAAAATCATTACCAACTGCTATTGAATGATTAAAATAGTGTTAACGACTGTTGTAGTTAAGTGTTGGTTGTTTTAAACAAAACGATGTTGAAGAAATGGAAAAAAACATTAACAAAACGTTAAAAATAAACAGACTGTTAATTTAACACTAGTTAGGCCAAATTAAACATTTCTTGGAGAAACTGGTCATGAATGTATTATTAATTATTAATTTATTGCAGTAGGGTGAAAAAGAATAAAGATATTCATACACACAGTAATTCACAGTAATTGACTAGGCTTCGGACAATGAAGAATACCACTTCGAAACTAGTCACTCAGGTAATTTTATAATGTTAACAGAGTAAATAAGTTATAAAGTTAATCAGTAAAGAAATTCATATTAATATCCTCAGTCACCTTATGGATGCAGTCAGAAGGAAACTTTAGTAAAAATGTAGAACAAACAATTAGTTTCTCCATGACATGTACCAGTACAGTAATTGTCATTGTTCAAGCATTTAGTGTCTTTCATATTCTCCTGACTTGGCATCGTCTGTTTCTTACTTCTGTATTGTTATTTACTGTAAAAGAGTAATGATTTACGAATAGTGACAAAAGTGTGTAGCTTTCTAAAGGCATTCTTTTGAAGGAGTTGTGTAAATATTTGGAATGTTACTGATTTGTGTCATTAAAAGGAATTCTGTAAACTTCTTGAACCTATCTTGCAAGTGTAGATGCGGTGTTTTAGAAATGATGTCCTTGATTAGGTGAAGTGGTGATGTGGCTTCAGGGAAATCCCTACGTGGTGTGCACAAAATGTTATCCTGCAGAAGGTAAAAATGTTTCATGCATGAATATACAAATCATGATATTGTTCTGAATATTATTTTATTAAAATGTTTAGTTCTTTTAGAGCCTTGTAATTGTCTATCATTATTTAAAATTAATCTACGAGAAAACATCGCATCTGTCTTATCTATCAAGATGAAAGAGCATTAGAAGCAACTACAGTAAAGTATAATGCTTAACAAAAAGATTGCGGGACATTCTTTAAGTTGGTGGTTGTGTGATTGTGTGGGTTTGGGACTTTGTTGATTATGATTTGTATGAAATAACTGTTAAAAGATGTTATCTTAATGAAATTTTGTTTAATTATTTTTAAATAATCGTATGTCACTACTTGATGAGAATCATCTTAGAACATTCATAAAACAAAGGACTTAACATTGTAACCAGGGAAAGAAAATAAATGCAGCATTCTCTCCTTAAGCCACTTATAATATTTATATATTATACGTACTATATATTCTGGATGACATGAATATGTTAGGAGAAAATTCACAGACTTAGGGAAAACACGGAAATTTTACTTGAAGCACGTAAAGAGATAGGTTTGGAAGTAAATCCCGAAAACACAAAGTATATGAGTATGTCTCGTGACTAGAACATAGTACGAAATGGAAATACAAAAATTGGAAATTTATCCTTTTAAGAGGTGGAAAAATTAAAATGTCTTGGAGCAACAGTAACAAATGTAAATGACTCTTGGGAGGAAATTAAACGCAGAATAAATATGGGAAATGCTTGTTATTCGGTTGAGGGGCTTTCGTCATCCAGTCTGCTCTCAAAAAAGCTGAAAGTTTGAATTTATAAAACAGTTATATTACCAGTTGTTCCGTATGGTTGTGAAACTTGGACTTTCACTTTGAGAGAGGATCAAAGGTTAAGGGTGTTTGAGAATAAGGTGCTTAGGAAAATATTTGGGGCTAAGAGGGATAAAGTTACCAGAAGAATGGAGAAAGTTGTACAATGCACAACTGAATGCATTATATTCATCTGACATAATCAAGAACATTGAATCCAGATGTTTGAGATGGGCAGGGGATGTAATACATACGGGCGAATTCAGAAATGTGTATAGAGTATTACTTGACATACTGGTGGGAAAAAGACCTTTGGGGAGGCTGAGACGTAGATGGGAGGATAATATTAAAATGGATTTGAGGGAGGTGGGATAGGATTTTAGAGACTGGATTAATCTTGCTCAGGATAGGGACTGATGGTGAGCTTATGTGAGGGTGGCAGTGAACCTTCGGGTTCTCTAAGAGCCATAAATATATATTACATATTCAAACTTAATTTATATTTCCAATATCTTGCAGGTTGCATCAGCTTGCTGCTGCTAAGGAGTAATGAGTTGTATGTTGCATTGTTGTGCTTCCACTAAGGAGCAAGATTGCGTAGGGTACACTAATCCCCCATATCTGTGGAGGATATGTTCTGAAACCTACCGCAGATAACAGTGAACCCTATAAATATCCCTTTGGTAGGTTGTTACTGCAGTACGAGTCAGGACTGTGAAATTAAATAGTGAGGGTAGTGCCACTAAGGATAGTGTTGGTAATTTGTATTTCCACAGATTGTGAATACACATTTTGACTAAATTCTACATTTTCTATAAAACTTTTCATATTAAGACACTAGGCACTAAAGTACGTAAAACAAAAAATGTCACTGAGGTTAACCGTGAAGACAGATTCCGCAGATAAGAAGGGATTACTCTATTACTGAAATGGTATTAGACATTTTTCGTGCATAGATGCCTACTTACATGTTCTATGTTAAGAAAGAATATTTTCTCAATTTTTTTCAGAAATACCTGCAATTCTGTTGATAGCAAACTGTGATTCCGTTGTTAATGATGTCTCTTCTCGTATTGGCATTCAGAATATTTTCGTATAACACTTGAAGATGTCTGAGTTTGAAGATTATTTCTTGAAATGTTTATTACATTGCAAGAATTTAATATCGAGGGAAACTTTTATGTGGACAGATTTTGTGTGCTAAGTGAATTACTGCATCACAAGCACAGGTGATTCTAATATTGTCTGTGATTGTTTCTACTATACTGTATTATATGTGTTTGATTCTCAGTTTTCTCTGTAAATGATGCTGAAAATTTCCCTTTACCTTAACACAGGCCTCGTACTTGAAGAAAAGGATTCTGTTGACAAGCTGGAATTCCTCTAGTCTTTATTGTTGAATTTTTCTACAAATATTTTTTTGAATTCATAAAACATGCTGAGATGTGATATGTAGGTATTGCTTCTAGTTTGTAACGAAGATTGAATTTACATAGCATTAAATCTAGTGAACTTGTTGGTCATTCTCCCTCATTAATTAATTTGTCATCAAACCTTCCTTACAGTACCTTTATATTTGCAGTATTCTGAAATTGATTGGAAAAATACTTACCATGTTTCTGCCTTCTTTTAACATTTGGAAAAAAAAAAGATTCACAAGTTCTTCATTGTCGTATTCAGGCATAAATTAGGTCAGTTATGCAATTTGCATTTAATGCCTCTCAGAGTTTTGTGAAAAGTGCAGGAATTTCTTGTTGCCTGTCTGTGGATGTACATATTCATGTGACATATGCCATGCCTCATCTGAAAATATCAAGAACAAGTATAAGCACAAGGATCCAGCTCATCTTTCTGAACTCTTCATCAAAATCACTCACAATACTGCTCTCTACTCTCATACCGGAATCACAAACATGTAAAGAATGCACAATTTTTATATTATGTATTTTATATTTCAGTGATTTGTTCACTGTATCAGGTGATATTTTCAAACATGTGTCATAAACATCTAAGGGACATTTTCGTGAGTATTTCAATGTGGCAGGAATGTATCGAGATTTCTTTTTTGATCTAAATTCGCTATGTAGTTCTGATACATATACATTGTCCTGCGTCTCCATATGGGGAGCATAGGGCCACAACAAAAGAGCGCCATTTTGACCTATTTGCTGTCAAGGTCTTCACTTCTCTTCAGTTCTTCCCTAGATTTTGAGCTTCTTCTTGAACATATCACCGCCACATTATCCTGGAGCTTCCTATTATCTTACTCCCCTGAGGATTCCATTCGAGTGCTTCTTTAGCAATGTTTCCTTCTCAGCATCTCAGTGTGTGTCCAATCCAGCAAACCATTTTCTTCTTTTTATCTCCAGATCAATGGGCTTCTGTTGCATCGTCTTCCAAAGTAATGTATTGGAAATGACGTTCGGCCACCATACCCCCAATATATGTAGCTCTGAAAGTGTTGCATATTTGTGAGCAGCACTCATACTCTCCGCTCATGAGTTCACAGATAGTCATAGAATCTTCGTTCTACATTTTTCTTTTGCGCTTTTCTTGCACACATTTTCCTGACAAATTTACCACAGATAAAAACACATTGTTCCAAAAAATAAATCGTCAGTGCGTCTAGCTTTAAGACTATTGAAATCAAACTACCGTAAAGTTTATATAAGAGGAAATAATAAAATTGAAGTGGACGAAACACAGCAGTAGAGTAGTGATTGACCCTGGGTTTTCCTGTTATCTGGTGTGAATCCACTCAATATGCAAAACCTTCTTTGGCTAGATCATATAAATTATTCCCTGTATAAGCACAAGCATGTGCAGTTTAACCATGACAAAATGGATTTAGATTATAATGAGAACTCATGATATCACATGAAATAATGGATACCAAATTTGTAATGCAAAATCTGAATCTAAATCAGTAGTTCATATAAGCTTAACTTTGATGCTGTATAATCTTTGTAATTGAAAGCATCATTACATAAGATACTATGATGTGATCCGGAAGGAAAATGTAAAACTCTAAAGTCACTGATAGTTTAAAATGTATGACTGAAATAAACTGGACACACAAGTTTTGAAACTATGGCGCATAGGCTGAGATCAATGGTTTCCTTGAGGGTGCGTAATAGGATGATAAAATAAGCTAATTCACAAATACGTACTCTTATCATGAGCATTACCTCTGATTGAGGTTCGGTCTGATATGTACATATCAGCCAGAAAGGTGAAGGCTTCGTTGGTGTGATGAAAATTATAACTCTTATATTTTCCCCCCATTCTTTAACATTCGGTCAACCTATGTGTTAAACAAAGTAGGGTATAAACTACAAATATGTTTTAATATCTGTATTAGCACTGACAGACTCAGAAATATGTCCATTCAAGATATTATTTTGAATTATTATTATTTTATATTATTCAGAACAATATTATGATATGAGAGATGATGATATGTTCTAAACAAAGATTTATAACATAAATAAAACTTAATCTAACAGGCATTCGTGTGAAATGCGTGAAGTGCAAGGTTTTTGTATATCAGCTAATGATATGTTGTGAACTTGAGTGGCGAATAGAAAATTAGAGGAGAAAGTTGTAAAAAAAAAAGATGTATGAGTGGTGTGTACAGTGTGTGATTGTCACTAACATAAATTCTCTTCTGTTTTGTGAAGTGCTACAGTATTAGTTCCTTCTTCATCTTCTTGGATATTTGCAAAAAAATTCTCTTTTTGATGGAAATAACTTTTGCATGTTCTGGGATGTTTTTCAATCCTAATATTAAAACATTTCGCATATTGCATGCTGTAAATTTAGGATAAATGCTCGGAACACATTAACTGTGCATGTGTTTTTCTGGAACATGCAATTAAATTACAGGACATAACCTTTCCCAGCATTGGAATGTAAATCTGATAAATAACTGTGTTACTGTGTGTGATAAGTTTCTTTATCTAGAATGAATTATGCATGTATAATCCTTCACCTGGAATTCTTGTAGAAAAGTACCCATTTGAAGTAAAAAGTTGAGTAAGCAAAAATGACCTTTACAATAAGTGAAGTTGCAGTGAAATATTTTTTAATAATAGCGAAACAAACATACATTTAGAGAGAACAGATTGTATGTGTTTACAGAATTTAAGTCGTGAGGTGATTTCATTGAAGATTTATATAGCTAACTTTCCTGCCATTCAGTTAACTTATTAGTTGTCTTACTACTTAATCTTATCTTTAGAATATCATTCTAAAATAATTAGGTTAGTTTGTGTGTAAATATAAAGAAGTTGATGAAGAATTAAAATTTTAAGTATATGAGAATATTTCTAAACAAATCAGAGACGAAGGTTAAAACGACAGTGAAAGCAATTTATAAAAGAAAATGTTTTATGATATATAATACTTCTAAATTTTATACAAAAGAGAAGCAATACAATTTGTGATCATTTTTATTGCTGCTGGCAGGTTGACATTAACTGTAC
This sequence comes from Periplaneta americana, assembly GCF_040183065.1. NCBI lineage: Eukaryota > Metazoa > Arthropoda > Insecta > Blattodea > Blattidae > Periplaneta > Periplaneta americana. The sequence goes on along the minus strand of NC_091126.1, from coordinate 42,681,223 downwards.
AGAGGGCAAAATAGATAATTCATTCTTCTTTATCTGCTACCCATTATATTAATATTTATCAATGAGGGAAAGGAACTGGCCGCCTACCCTATTATCTCCTGGCCTAGTTGCCTCATAAGTGGTGCCATGTTGGTATCACTTGTGAGGTTCAGATCTGTCTTCGGACAGTTGACTAAACAACAACAGTGTGAAAAGCAGTTTTCATAATTTAAATTCATTAAAATAAATACAAATATAACAATATAAATATAATGAATATATGCACTAATCACATCACCTACCTAGACAAAATTTTGAATGTCGCCAAAATTACAGATCTGTCCAAATTATAGACCTCATAGAAGTTCACACTAATGTAATGAGGTAGGAAAAATGTTATAAAATGATAAGCAATCAAATAGGAATGACACAAGTACGCGAGTTCAACAGAATTGAACTTACTTTGCTGAAAGAATGGAATATAATTGAGAGCAATCTCGTTAAAACTTCATAGAAGAATAATCACTTATTGCTCGTGGCATAAGAATTAGTACATTACAGAAAATTACTATCAGGAGCCATTTTAATTATTGTTATAATATAGCGATAAAGACCATGTATCAGCTGGTTTTGCTAAATTGTTTCCTGGGGACAATTTTTCTGGTATATTAATACATTACGAACTCAGTTATGATTGATTCTGAATATAAATACTAAATATGTAAGAGAATGTAATTTAGTCTGTCATTGTTACTTCTAGACTGAAGTTTAAGATCTTAAGGCTACTAACAGAATTGATTCAACACAATAAACGTGAGACATTAATAATTTGAAATAGTGTTTGTTATATGGGGACTTAAAATAGTAAGTCATTATGTAAGTACTGAAGCCCTTACTTTCGTGTGTGTGCCTTAATAGAACATTTCCTTAATTTCCTACCACTCCACAATTTTTGGCATTCTTGAGCACTAATAAACATATTTGTTTTCGTATTGTACCACATACTACTGTATTTTGTTCAGTTCTTAAACACACATGTACAAGTCGATTCATATAAACATCAGCACATTTCCATGGATGTCTTGGGAACTTATATGAGGATTTTGAGATAGAGAACACAATTATATTCATCTTTGCCAGTTTTGATGCTGTAAATGAATGCACTAAAGGTAAGTTATTCACTGTAATTCACGAACATAAATTGTATTCCCATGCTCTAGGATTATGTAATAATCCGGTACATATAACATTCGTAAAAGTTGTTCAGAATGTTTTTTTTTTTTTTACACACAATGGCAGAGCTCTTAACTTGCCATTATTCATCCTGACTCTCTGAGCATGGCTCACAGAGTTGCTCAAAATGTTGACTACTGACTTGTCATTGCATTGACTTGTGAGTCCATTTCAAAATGACTGGCATATCGTGAATATTATCAAATGCAGCTGCAATTCTTGTTGGTCCTCTTCTGCTTCCATGTAAGTCTTGTATCCAAGATTTTTACTGTATTCCCACAGGAAAAATGAAGCCGAAAGACATAAAATCTGATAAATGTGCTAGCCAACCGAAAGAATTTATATCAAGCTACTAGGATGTTGTTTTTAGGTAATATCTGCGTTTTTATTCGTAATGCATTGGATTCCCATGCAGTTGATATCATATTTGTTGACACAATTCCAGTGAAAAACCCTGCAGGTATGTTGGCAAAATATGTAAACTCTACCAGAAAACACATTTAATCGTGCAGGTGGAAGACTTGACCCATTGAGATAATCATTAGCAGTTTCTGTTCAGAGATTTATTTGAAACTGCTTGTCGATTTCGTATAATCATTAGCAGTTCCTGTCCAGAGATTTATTTGAAACTGCCTGTCGATTTCGTATAATCATTAGCAGTTCCTGTCCAGAGATTTATTTGAAACTGCCTGTCGATTTCGTATAATCATTAGCAGTTCCTGTCCAGAGATTTATTTGAAACTGCTTGTCGATTTCGTATAATCATTAGCAGTTCCTGTCCAGAGATTTATTTGAAACTGCCTGTCGATTTCGTATAATCATTAGCAGTTCCTGTCCAGAGATTTATTTGAAACTGCCTGTCGATTTCGTATAATCATTAGCAGTTTCTGTTCAGAGATTTATTTGAAACTGCTTGTCGATTTCGTATAATCATTAGCAGTTTCTGTTCAGAGATTTATTTGAAACTGCTTGTCGATTTCGTATAATCATTAGCAGTTCCTGTCCAGAGATTTATTAGAAACTGCCTGTCGATTTCATATATGAATGGCACATGCATTGTCCTCTGCTCAGATATGAACTTTGAATGTTAAATCTATTATATTATATAAAGCATTGTTTGTCTGTCCACAATATGACAGAAGGGAACTGTGACTACTTAACATAGCATTGGGCAGATTATTGCACAAAATCAAGACAATAAAGAAGATCATTCAATCCCATTATATATGCCATTTGAGGATAAAATGGATGCAACAACTGTTGTTCATGCAGAATTGTAAGAAACTGTATTTTGTCTCGTATTCAAGGCATGGACTGTATTTCAAATGCTTGTGGATGGAAACTTACCTGTATGTTAGCGAGCCTTGTCATGAAATACTGCAGTTTGCACTGTTGTTTTGTGCACCGAGGATTGTGCATTTTGCGGAAAATTTCTGTCATAATCATTGTTGTATGACTGAAATGGTGCTGTGATGAGGTATGTGAGTTCATTGATGAAACAACACACTGCAGCATATGCAGAATTTAAGTCTGCCATTTCCATAGATGCTAAATGATGTATGTTCCACTAGTCTAAATGAACTACAAAATTACCTGCCTACACAGGATTTTCATGGATTTATACTCTTACAGTGAATCCCATGGTCTTATTCAGAGGGCAGTGAGAGAGGTATGCAGCACATAAAGAACCTGTTAAGAAGCATGAGGATTGCCTTTCTCACGGGACTTTGAATAAACATGAGTATTATTACTGTTCTGCAGCACCAAAACAAGACATCAACAGTTACATATTCCCTATCTCACAGTACAGAGCACATAAAGTTTGGGCATAGGCTGATAAAGCACAGCGTATGTGACAAGTGGTGTGCAGCATAGACATTGACAATTTCATTCTGTTACCTTCCTTGTAGTTCCTGTGCTATGTGGCATAGACAGCAAATATTTGTGTGTGGAACCTCTCTTAAAAAAATATAGGCACTATTATTCTTCTTGCAGTTAGAGCACACTATAAACCAATTTTGCTCTCTGCAACATAACTTGGCCTATTATTTGGTGGTTATCTGTGCTCCAATATCGTTATTAGAAGCTACATCAGTGATTTCCGTTAAAATGAAACCATGCTTCATCAGAGAAAATGATTAGATATGGATGAACTATACCATCAACAATATTCTGGCCACCAGCGCAGCTCAGTCAGTTAAGGTGCTTGCCTGCCGGTCTGAAGTTGCGCTCGGGAGCAGGTTCGATCCCCGCTTCAGCTGATTACCTGGTTGGGTTTTTTCCGAGGTTTTCCCCAACCATAAAGTGAATGCCAGGTAATCTGTGGCGAATCCTCGACCTCATCTTGCCAAATACCATCTCGCTATCACCAATCTCATCGATGTTAAATAACCTAGTAGTTGATACAGTGTCGTTAAATAACCAATAGTGTTCTGTAGAGCCCAATTACAGAAATTTCAACTTAAGTTGTTATGCGATCATAATTTTTGGACATTAGCCACTTTGTAAGGTTTCAGTCTTAGAAGTTCAGGAGCCATAAGGCCTGAGGTTTTGAAATGCCCTACTTCCTGAGAAACGTGCTGTAGGGATTACTTTGGAGAATGTTCCAGTTTTGCACCAACTTCAAGTTTTTCTTCCATTACAACTCTTCATTTTGGGTTAGAATTCTAGGGATAAGCAATCACATTTCCCTTAATCTAAGAACAGTTTTCTGTTTCTCTATTTGGAAGTGGAACACCAGAGAAGCTCTTTCTAAATTGCCTACATAGTCTTGAAATTAATTGGTTTTCATACATAGAGATTCTTTGTTCTAGTGTGAACCTTTCTGCTGGCATTTTAATGGTCTAACAATTAACACGTTGAAATTACATTTGAAAAAACTAACAGAAATGACACATTTTTAAGTGATTTGTCACACTGCACAATGAAGGTAACTACATGCTTGTTATAATATGGCTTTGAGGTGGCATGACATCAGCTGACTGCAATTTGGCTTGCTCTCTCGGCCCAGACCTGACCCAAACAATCTGTTCTCATGTAAGTCCCGAGTCATTTCTGAAAATTTATTGGTGTTTATCTGAATCATCATACAGTCAGTGCGTCCTATTAGTGTGGGCTAGGTATGTAGAAAACTCGGTGAATGTAGAACTACTTATCTTATATGAAAAATTATATTTTCTGTAGGGCTCTGTTCACTATATACTTCTGCTATGTATCACAATAAACTCATCTCGTGTATGCTTTTTGTAAGGAACAGTTTACTTGTGTATTTTATAACTATGTTTAAAACTGATTCCTTTGCAATAATTCTGTATGTACAGTCTTTCATTGTACCAATACTGACTCACTCACTCACTCACTCACTCACTCACTCACTCACTCACTCACTCACTCACTCACTCAAAATTAAAAAAAAAAGAAATCCCTACATCCCTGGAAAATGGTCATTGAAAGTATTTACACAGAACATTTAATATTACAAAATAAAAAAAAAATGAACATAGAAAACTTTTAAGGATTTTTTTATGCTGCTCATGACCATGAATAGCTGCTCAAATATTCATGAATGGGAAAAAATTTGATTATACTTTATTTCGTTCAAATGAGCAAATCTGCAAACTGGAACAAATAGATAGTAAGGATGGACTATATATATTGTTTAACATACGTAGAATTAAGATTACAGATTATGTTTAGAATAATCAATTGATGTATGAAAAGAAAGTTTGGATTTTAAAGGAAAGGAATGAACCGAAACTTGGAAGACACACAGATTAGGATCTCTCACAGGGCTCAGAAAAATTTGAATAATCAAGGAAATACCAAAGAAATCATGTTATGATAGAAAAATTAAAAATAGGCAATATGGTGGAAAACAAAATCTTGTCAAAAGAAATTAATACAATACAGACAATGAAGGGACAATAATAGATCTCTGATGGTCATTCCAAGACCTACCCAAGAGCAGATGGTGTGGTGTTGAACGTCTTAGGTTTTGATGGAAGTGCGTCTATGCCCTATTCCGCAGTTTATTCATGATATAAATATAAATGTTATGTTCTATTTAATTTGAGAAATATGTAGATGAATATAATTAATTTAAAAGATTTTCATTCATAATATTATAAATACATAATTTTGAAAAGCTCAGATGCATTTCATTATCACCATAGAATTTGTATGTGTACATACATATACAGAGGTACAGTTTCGCAGTTTCTTAAACATATTTATTTTATGCCGACTCTTTTTACCCATGAACCAAACATTTCTACCTTGTTAGACACATGAATAATTAATGCTAGTAACTTGCATGGGCAAGTAATGCATGTTCATAGTTGCATTACGGCACGTGGCAGTGCATTCTAGGACATGCGATGAGATTTGGGGTGGCTGCATGTTGCTTTCAATCCATTGCAGCTCGGCGGTATCCGGAACCATATCGCCAGAGCTATCCAGACTACGAGCAATATCCACCACGGCCGGAGTACCCCTATCCAAACCCGCCATATCCTGGTGCCTTCCCAGCCTATGGGGATAGTGCCAACTACGTGGATCAACCTGGTTATGGAGAGAGACCGCCTACTCCGCCTAGTCCCAGTGAGCGCAGTGAATCTCCCCCTCTTCAGCAGGCATTACAACATGGTGAGTAGAATTATCCTTGACTCATGGTTCATTCATTTTTATGGAAGAAGCACAATACTCTTAAGAAATCGTAAGTATTTTCTGAGTATGCAATGCGTTAGGAAACTTGTAATAGTATGTGGATAATTTTTCAGATGTATTTAGCATTTTCCCTTAAATCTATTTCTGGAATGAAGATATTTGTATTTACATTTTCGTGTGTACATGATCGTTGTTATTAAACCATCATTTCATTATGGATGGATTCTCAATAGCTGGTTGTATTAAACAGTTCATACCTCACATTTCACACATACTCTGGAACTTGCTGACAACATATGCTATATCGAAGAGGGCTCATTTTGTGCTTCAAATTCTTCATTGGCAGTTGAAGGATTGCTGCTTGGGATTTTTTTTTTTCTGTAGGTGATTTTTTTTTCTTTTCTAAATGCAATATATCTCAAATTGAATTTAGATATTTACTTGCAACCCAAATCACACAAGTGAAGTGGGTAGGCATTGGATAAACAGATATTTACTTCGGAATATAAAGTGTGTGTGTGTGTGTGTGTGTGTGTGTGTGTCTATATATATATATATATATATATATATGCGATTTCACGTGCTAATTGACTAGTCGACAAGGTAACCTAGTTAATTAAAACGTGAGAGCATATATATACTTTATATTCCGAAGTGATATAGTGTTAAAAGTTGTGTAATTATGATGGATAATAGATATTTATTTGCCTTTTATACATGGGTTGCTTTGCAAGTTTCCTTTGACATAGGCTGATTGCTTCCCTCATTGTTGCGGGAATGGGACAGGACCTCTGACAAACCCAATGAATTGCCGAGGTCAGGAGTTTGATTTTGACTCATCCTTTTCCTATAATTCATTTGTTTTTTTTTTAATTCTTTTTTTTTGGGGAGTGGTCTCTTTGGAGGTGCTGGTGTTGGGGTCAGGCCTCTGATACAGGGACAAGGTGTGATCCAGCAGCAGTGGGAGCCAGTGGGTGGTCTGGGGCTGATTACAATGGAGATGAGCTTCCAGTCCAGTTGCTGCCTGCAGGTTCTCTTCTTTCTCAGCAGAGATGAGGGTGGGGGTACAGTCTCTGGAAGTGGCTTACTAGTGGGACCAGGTAGTCAGGAAAATATCTGGGGAGAGGTATTATGGGAGTTCAGTGGCCTTTCCACACTTGCAGACGTCGACAGGATGGTTGCTTGCCCTGATCCTGGATCCCTCATCAGTGGCGAATGTTGTTTCTCCCTCGGTGCTTCTTTTTACGGAAAGGAGGTTATGGAGGAGGTTACATAGATTGAAAAAATTCTTTTTGTGTGTGGAAGATTTCTTATTGTTACTTATGTGTTACACCTGTTGTTGGGAAAGGAAATAGGAGTGCCTAGAAAGAAGTGAGGCAGAAACAAAGGTGAAGGTGGAGGTTGGGCAAGAGAGAGAGAAGAGGATGGAATGGATGCGCTAGATTATATAAGAAATGGGGAGAGAGAGGAAACAGGAGTAACAGGGCTAGCAAAACGGGGCTTACTTAACAAGGCGATTATAGCATGTAGGAAAACGAGAGGTGGGAAGCAGGTTGGGGAGGTTCTCGACTATCAAAGCTCTGCAGATTTGGCCCACGACTCAACGCCCACTGAAGGGGAATTAGGGTTACTCTCTTCTAATGAGGTCCACTGACAATGACCCGCAATCGGAGTCCACAGAGAAGGAAGCCAAGAACAGAATGCAAAGTTTTTCTAGGGGGTCGAGTAAGGCGAAGACATAGGCAAGATGATGTCCGTGAAAAAGAAGGCAGGATGAAAGATATCGAGGTAGGTGAATGAGGAAGATTGATGTGGAATAGCGGAGACAGAGCTGGCATGCGTTTCTGTTCCAAAGAGAATATTGTTCATGCAAACACGTCTGAAGAAGTGGTAGCATGCTCGCCTAAAAATGTTGTCTCTGGCAGAGAGAGTGTTGTAGCTTTTTCCCTGGCCAGTAAACAAATGAATCTTATAGGAACTGCACTCCCTTATATATCCCAGCCTGTCTGCGCACCATCTTACTGCCCTTAGTGTGCCTTGGGTGCGAAGTGATGCTGCTTACGTCATAGTCTTCTGAAAATATTGTCATCCGGAGTGCTCATTTCCCCCCATATTTTAGCCAGGCTATGTGCCGACAGCCAAGTGTCAGTAAAGCTACCCTTTGACAAGTCGCTCAGATGAGAGGGTTGGGGCATGTCCTGTTCCAGCATGAAGGAAGACAGAAGTTTGGTTCGAATATTCTGTTGCAACACATTGTGCATGATATGAGCACTACAACATCCTCAATAGTGAAAGTTGTATCAGTTACGTTGATGCTTCTGATCTGAAAGTTCAAGATCAATATATCTGTTTTCTTATGTACTACAGTTCTGTTTGTTGGGTTAACTTCATCTCAATGCATCTTTATTTTTCTGTTCAGTAGAAGTTCGGTGGGAACATGTTTAACATTTGACTCCCCTCTCTTTACTGAAACAAAGTTTCTTAGTGAAAGTTTGATCAATAATTTCTGCAACATTGTTATGCCAGTTCATATCATCATCATCATCGGCCTCTAATTTATTTTTGTGTCCTTTTTATGAGAGGAAGGCATCAAATATCCTGTTCTTCACAATTAACACAAAATAAATGTGTCCCCCTTTCTGTTGCTTGAGAGCAACAGCTGTGTTTAAAATGTTGATGAATATAAGAACTGCAATTCAGTTTACATATATTGTTGTGGATGAATACTAGAACAAATTAGAACATTCCTCTGTAAAACCCCCCCTAATCCCATTTTGTATGATAGAATCAAAAATGTAAGAATGTTTTATTGAAGCTAAAAATTTCCCATTTACCTGCCTTTATATGCAGTCATACTGTTCATTATACAGTGCATTTCTGCATTTAGTAAATGACAGATTGTGCTCAATAATTTGAATTTTGTTCAGATATAAGTAAAAGAAATCAGTGATGTGACAGCTCATTGATGGTCAAGGCCTACCATCCGATTCCTGTCCACACAGCCACATGTCTCAGCAGATGTGAACGATCATCCAACTAGTACAGAGGTATCACGTGGTTAGCACGATGATCCACCCCACCTCCCAGTCATAGTTGGCTAGCAAAACCGGATTTTGCTGCTCATCATAGCTCCCCAAATTCATTATGATGCTGAGTGGTCACCAGTCCCATGCGCTGGCCAGAATTTGTGGGTCAGTTTCTTGCCTCGTGAAGACTTGAACCAACTCTCATTCTGTAATGCTAGTTCAAGACCTAATACCATAAAGCATAGATCTATGATGTGGGATCAGATTTAAGTACTAATGCAGAAGAAAATGTTTAGATGATATATGAAGCTATATCTTCGTTTTTACAGTAGTAATTTCGAAATGAGGCAATTTTAAAACTATTTCTTTGTCTTGCAAACTGTTGTTTAGTTTTGCTGATAGTTAAACTTGAAGAATTGAGATTTTCTATAAGAAGTTTGAATATATACAACTTCTTTCGTGACCTTTCGTTTTATAAATATTTAATTAATTTCGCAGTCTATACTTTTTAATTAATTTTGAAACTTCATTGGAAGTTTAGTTATAATTTACACCGGAAGTTTACATCTCTTTTTAAAATTCAGTGTTACTCTGTGACATAGCACATGGGTATCAATCAGGGGCAACAAGAAATAAATAATTCAGTAGGTAGCCTAAATTAAAATACACATCAGATTTAAAATCATTCAGTACCATTTTTACGTGGGAATATGCATATATCCTATTAAGTTACACATTTGCTCAAAATCTGAGATAAATTTGAGTATTAGCTAAACAATAAGCAACTTCTGTAAGTAAATATTAACCAGATCTTTAATCTTCCTACCATTTTTTCTTGAAAGTTAATCAATGAATATGCAATTGTTCGTACTGGATATTATTATGCATCTAAAATATTGTTAGAGTGAGATAGTCATTGTGTATCTCGTGCAGTAGTTTTTTTAATTACTGAGTCAATTCAGAATTGATGAGTTTGTAATACAGCAATTACAGAGCACTGATACAAACCCACATTGCGTTAATAGAAAACCCACCTCTATAAATACTTACTCCTCTCTATTTCTCCACATGCAGGGAGTTGGACCTCAGTCATTTTGTTGAGAAACTGTCAGGCAGCTGAGCTGTGACTGGAATAATAGAGATGAAACAGAAATTTGGTAATTGTACTTTCAGTACATCTCATTTTTTTACGTTACTAGATTGTAAAATTTCATCTGCAATCATGTCATGAATATAGTATTTTGGTTTAAGCATTCTATATCATGGGTTCGGAAATCTTCCGAAAATATTTTCCAAAAGCATGACATGCATAACAAAACAAGGAATGTTGTTTGCTGTTCTCTTCCTCTGTTTAGAAAAGAATGTCTTGGGAATTGGAGCTGGATTACTGCTGTTGAAATGTTGAAAAGCAATATGGTTCTGAAAGAATAGCACTGTCAAAGAGAACGGAAAATAAAAATGTCACTGGAAAGTAATTCCTTTAGATTACACTTACATTTCCTTATAACTATCCAGACTAGACTGAGTCTGGGGAAAGCATACATGCAAATGAAATTATTCATCCCGAGTTCTACCCTCGTTAGTGTCTTTGAAAAGTTCTATCTGAAATCTGTCATACTGTTTCACTACATGTAAAGTACTCTGAAAATAACCAGAAGGGACACTAATGAACTTCTGTAAACAACTTGTAGTGAAAACTAATCTATCATTTATGGCTATGTTAATGTTACTTTCGTGAAGTTAATATGTGCAAAATTTTCTACGTACATTCCACCTTTATTTCTTCCCTGGACTGTTCTGGTAATTTTATTTATTTTTGGTACTATATGTGGTGGATATTCTGGGTAAATATAGCAGTTCCTGGTGGCAATTTCTTTTAGTATTTCATAAGTCATTACTTCATTCTCTGTTTCTTTGTCTTTCTGTCTGTCAATTTGTCTGTCCTCTCACATTCACTTTCAATTACCATTTTCTCACACAAAATTGGGTCCAAATTGTGATAGGAGGCACGATGTATATAACCATTTATATGCAGATTCCCCATACAACATGCTTACGGAAAAATTGTGTTATTTTACTATACGTAATTAAAAAATATCGTTAGTATTTTCTGTGGTGGTGTTTGTGCAGAAGTTGGTGTGTTACTTAGTGGTAAACAAGTTTGTCTTCATTTGAGATACAAAGTGATATTTTGTTTCTCCTTCAAAGCATTACATTAATGAGAAGAGTTAGAAAATGGGTTTTGCTTTGAACACCATTGGAAGGCTTTTCGAAGGAAAAAAATCTGTATGTTTATGTGAACATAATAAAGAAGTTCCGTTTTTTCATTTTTGTTCCTGCTTTGTGGGCTGCTGATGTCCTTTTATTTAGTCATGAACATTAAGTGAATTTGCTACTGACTATTACCATGGGCGCAATGAATTTCTTAATAATCAACATTTTTAACTTAATTATATTTTTATTTGCATATCTTTCTTTCCAATTAAATCTTTCTTTTGCATCATTCTCCACTTATCTGTGCTTTAGTCCTTGTTCTAGTATTGAGTTATATCATACTTGAATAAAGTCTCCCTACACCTTCATTTTTTTTATGTCCTAATAAAAGGTTAGCTTTGTGATGCTTGCTTTTTTAACATTGATGAATTTAAGACTGTTATCATTATTTTTTCTTGTGCTGCTTAGGGCTGCCTTTCTGTAAAACCAGTCTCAATGTCAGCAATCGAATTTCATTCATAGCAAATATTCAAAACTGCTAAAACACTTAGGGCCATATTCATAGACATTCTTAGCGTGGGCTTCTAGTGGATGATCAGCAAACTAACGTTTTTTGTATTCATAAACCAGTGTTAGCGATATGATATGAATTCTGTATAAGTAACCAGTCGATAGCCGGAGCTAGTTTAGCACGCTCGTAGTGCGGGCTAGCGAAATGTCTGTGAATAGCACTCATATGGACTACTAATTAAGTTCTAAGGCTGCAATATTTCTTGTTTAGTCCATATAAGAAAGCTGGGTTGTATGCCAAAACTAACCACTCATTAAATAGGAAGCAGAATTCATAATTATATGACTGAAATGTTATTCCAACTGTATATTTCCGTGTTTCACAGATTTAAATCTTTCCTCGTGTGGTACATCTCATTGGTGTGTAAGCTTCAATAATGTTTTTTTATATATAAAATTCGTATATTTTTTGTAGAAAGGGAGTGAAGGAATGAAATTGAATACTGCTGTTTTTTAAGGAAGTCATGGGGTAATTTAAAGTAGCAGGTAATATTTTTGTTACACTTAATCAGTATGTTGCTTCTTTCATAAATATGTGATCTAGTGTGTCTTGAAATATGTATGCTGCATAGTTAAAAGTAACACATGAATAGTTATTTTAGATGAAATTTGCTATGCTTAGTGTTATGCTTAGCAGCCCATATAATGCATTTACTAAACAGAATGGTGTAACTGCAGAGGGAACAATGGTATGCATTGTGAGTTCCCTTATGAGGTGGAGATAATGGTAACCATGTTATTTAAGGTGATTAAACTTTTCTTGCTCGTGTTAATCTGTAATTTAAAGTTGTTTTTATACACCAACTGGTATTAGTGTACAGTCCATAATATTTTATTCTCAGTTGTCTCATTTACATACATTTGACTCTTAATACAAGTTTATATGGAATTATAGCCAACTATTTGTATAAATTGAAGTTTAGTTAAAATATTTTCTTTAATACAGGGATATACTAGCAGTTCTGATATATGATGTTGTGTATATAATATGTACATAAATTATTAACTGTGTACAAACTATGCGCCTCACACATAGTATACATACAATAGTTGAAGTGCATTCTGTGTGTTTCGTGTTATTGTGTTACAGTATTAATCCATTTCAGTTTAGTATGTGAAATGATTTTGTGAACTTTATGGAGCATAACTAAATAAACTACGATGTTGCTGTGATGATAAACTCAGGTCCAAAATGTTTTTGATGAGCTACACTTTGTGATTTAAGCACAACCAATACAATAAAATTTTCAATATGTGTTTCATGCTTAGATAGATATGTCAGAAGAATTTCAGGAAGTGGAATGCGTGTTTTATTTTTTTTCTTTGTTTCCACGTCATAGGAAATGATGCTACGCATGTGTGAAGAGAGTGAAGTTGTAAGAAAATGCAGATACATATCTAGTATCATAATGCAGTCAACATGAAGTGCAGTACAGATTGGGTAATTCGGCATTAGTTAATTCGAGTAAATATTTCTTCCCAAATTCCTATTTAAACCATTGTAAAAAAATTCACATTTCATTTAAATATTCAAAGCTTACATTTGGATAATTTGAAATCAGAACGAAATTGATTTCAATTAAAATAGTGTCCAATGTGAAATTTTAGAGAGTCCGAAAGCATTTTGTGGAAAACTCTGTTATTGATGATTCCAAGAATTCATATAAACTTCATTGTGATGAACGGGTACTGGAATATGAAAAGTTCGTTGCTACTCTTAACAGATTTCATAGCTTTGTCCATTGACTGATCACAGGTAAAGGCAACATGTGGGATGTCCAACACTATTGTTTACAAGTGCATGTGTCCTTTCTATCGTACTCAGAAATCATTAAATTGAAAGAGATTAAATTTGTGGGAATAGTCATTATTGTATGTCCAAAGTTAGTGTAGTAATAGTTTTTCTGAATTCACAATATCAAAGAATGGAGCATACACAATTTTAATGTTAGCAAAGAAGTTAAGTGTTTTCTTCTAGTGATAGTCAAATTTTTGTGTGATTACGAATAAAATATGGCTGCAGTTAAGGTAAAGTACAGTGACCATTTATTACTCATTGTCATTACTGTATAAAAGCAAAGTCAATCCCACGACAGGCCAAATCAGTCCAGAGAGTAGTGAGAGGATAAGACTCCCACTTCTATAGACAATCGGCATTAAATTGCAGTAAGGATGTCATTCCTAAATGCCGCTTGCTTTTAAACCCAAGGAAATACCCCTGATACTCATTTCTTTTGGAGACTAAGTAGACCTTAGAGCAGAGGTCTCCAAAAAGCGTATCGTCATTCATGCTCTCGATGCTGCCCGCCGAACACAGTGTGCTGTAAGGCTAGAGAAGGGGAAGAGACACGTACCTCAACAGATGGGAGCAGTCAGTGGAGGATCGCGGCAATGGTCTGCTTATGTTTACAACCAATAACATCAAAAGAATAAGAAATATCATACGTTTGTATATTATTTTGACATACTATGAAGCTGGAGCCCCGTTTGTTGCTATTGACACAAGCCATTGCAAATTAAACCTCTTCTGTTCTATGGTGCTTTTCAGTGCCTGGAAAAGATTTTCTCCAGTTGTATTTTGTAATTACATCTAGAAGGCATTCAGACACAGTAAAATGTTCATTAACTCCTCAGATGAAAATCGCTAGGTGAGCTTTGTCATTTCTATCTGTGCTTTCGTCCAATGCAAGTGAGTAAGCTACAAACTGGTTAATTGTGGTTTCGACTTCAATTACATTTACAATCTTGAAATTCCTTCTCTGAACTGTAATTGGAAACAATTTAATTTTCTTAAACTTTGACTTTGTTCTGGACACAGCATTTTTGTAGTGTTCTGTATGCACGATTTTACAAATGATGCTTCTGTAAAGGACTTCATTGATTTTCCAATATTCCAAGCTAGAACATAGCTAGCAAGAAGCTTTTTTTGTTTAAGACTGACTGGGGACACGTGTTTGATTTGTGTTTGTATTTTCTTGTTTTATATTTATCAAAATATTTGTAGGCCTACGCATTTCACCTAAAATTAAACGAAAAACTATATGCTTGTCATTCGGAACTGAGTAATATACTGATTATTATGTATACCCAACAGTTATACAGATAGCCTCAAAATAAATTATTTTCACATGTCCAACATGCCTGTATTTGTATGATATTCTTTGTGAAGAGTCAAGTAGTGTCGTCGCATGTTGAATTTCAACACACCCTTAAAATTTTTCGAACAAATTAAGCATTTCACATTCTCCCCACTAACAAAAAAATTTCTCTTTGTATTTATCCTTGAATGTACTACGTCCATGATGAGAAGAGATTGTGAAATGGTGGAACACTCCGACCAACACAATGATAATGGCAGTCCGCCACTGCTCTTCGATTGCGCATAAACATTGAGTACAGTACAGGTGGGGATGGGTGAGGCGGAGCGCGCTCATTACGTACTGGCTTGGTTCCTTTCAGGGGCTTACTCGCGAGTACGCTTTTGGAGACGTCTGCCTTAGAGCCATAGTGCGACTGGAAGGATTAGACCAATGGAAAAATCCATGACCCCGTCAGGAATCGAATTCACGACCTTCGGCTTACAGCATTATGCCTAAACCACGATGCTACCATGTGCCACACTGTAGTTACTGTATACAAGTGTACAATTCTTCTATTCTTATACATTAAATAATAATTTGCTAATTACTTCGAAGTACATAAATTTCCAACTTCTTTCGAATTATTTTAGAGTTTGAATTAAAAAGAGTCTGCTGTTGTGTAACTGCTGCTGTCATCCATTGGCAACCATTACTGTGGCACCTGAAATGTCTCACTAGAAGTGCGTGAAGGCATATGAAAGGAAATTTACAAGGAAAAATGTAATTAATGTAGAAATATTATGTAATATAGGAAAATTATAATACAGGTAATTCCTTCACTAGAGAACTTGAAGTCAGGTTTCATATCGATGATGTTTATATAAAAGGGCTTAACCCTTATTTTTAAGTACGACTTTTTACTGTAGTTAGTTAAAATTTAATTACAAAACGCGAAGATATGTTTCTTGACAATTATGTTTACATTTCTTAATATATGGTAACTAATAATGTGTTAAAATTTAATTTTTGTTGTTTCGAAAAAAAAATTTTCTTTTGTGCGATAAGCCCTTTTACCGAAACACCATCGATATAATCTCAAAGTTTTCTTCCAGTTCAAAACAAATTATGTGAATCGAACTAATGTACACGATCACCCAATGTCATGCACATCAGGAACTCCGCACTGATGTCACTGAAGTGTGAAATGTGGTTATTAGTGGAAATCTTTGTATTGTAAACTATCAGTAATTAACAGTAGAGTCCACACCTGTGGAGTAACGGTCAGCGCGTCTGGCCGCGAAACCAGGTGGCCTGGGTTCGAATCCCGGTCGGGGCAAGTTACTTGGTTGAGGTTTTTTCCGGGGTTTTCCCTCAACCCAATACGAGCAAATGCTGGGTAACTTTCTGTGCTGGACCCCGGACTCATTTCACCGGCATTATCACCTTCATATCATTCAGACGCTAAATAACCTAGATGTTGACACAGCGTCGTAAAATAACCCAATAAAAAAAATTAACAGTAGAATATGAAACTTTTACCGAGGTCATCTTCAGGTGCCATCTACAGTATACGTGAAGAGATCTCTCACTTGTTAAGTGCAGACTTTCTTGTCATTAGTAATTCAAGTTTTTTCTGAAAGATTGACAGAAATGGCAAAGAAAAGTAATTTATTTGTAATTTAAAATAAACACCTATACCTGACACGATTGTATGTTTTTTCGAAAGGTTTTTTATTTCCTCAGAAATATCCTTTTTGGAATGCTGCTGTTCTGCTTCTTAAAATATTATGAACTTCATTTACTGTTTTTTTTTTTTTGGAACAAAAAGTAGACTTCAGGTGGGAAGTTTGATGAGTGGTGTGGAAAGGCATGCATATTAATGTTACTGATCGCCAAAAACTGATACAAAAACATGATGCTTTGTCACTAAGCTTCAAGCAATTCTTGGATTGATACAGGAACTAGCTTTTTTATCAATTCTCAGTAGTAGCTTTTCGAAAGCATCTAGAATTCTGTACTGCTAAGAATTTAGAAGTTGAACTCTACAAGGGGTTAATAACTCCTTTAGTGAATGGAGTTAACTTCTTGTGGTCTTCCTGATTCGATTGAGTAATACGCGAATGCAGAGGCAATGGAGAGCTTCTTAAATTCCTCTTTAGATTGTTGTGGAATCATTTCAGTAGTACGGTACTCAACAGAAACTCGTATGTATTTGAAGCTCAATTTGTTGTCAATGATAAAGGCAATTCCAAAGTTTTCATTCTTGTTTCTTCATCGCCCACTTTTGTGGAATTAGAAAAAAGTCATGCGTTTCATTGTGAATAGTACATCATTGTTAGACCTGCAGATTGTAATACTCAATCTCCGAGATTCCTGCCTTCTGTTTTGTAATAATGCTGTTAAACTGAAACCGGCGAATATGACAAGACAAGAGTTAAAAACTTCTCCGGCAATTAGTTGAAAATTCGAATAACACTGTCACACCTTAAAACGGAAATGAATTATGTTAGGTATTATAATTTTGTCATACATCATAACTTTTTTTTTTTGTTAGTTTATTGCCTCATACCTCAACAGGAACTGTTGACTGCAACATGTATACACGACGTGGCGACCTTCAACTTTGTTTTCTTTCCTCCATTGCCATGAAAGAGCAAACAAAGAAAGAAATCATGAAACAGGGAAGAAAGAATACTATAGAATAATAGAATTTGGAGACTTTTTCGTCGGTAACAAGTCACCAGTTTCATTTAGCAGTTTATTTTATGCGACAAAATCATCACAAAGAATATTACGTACTGGTAACAATTGTGAGAAAAGTGTTTTTTTTTTTGTTGATTTCAAATAATGGGTCATGATTTTTTTGCAAGAAATACTGTGTCAATGCACGTAATTTCCGTATCAGTTTACTCTTAGGTACTGAAAGGAAAGGCATGCCTAAAACCACTTCATTGTCAGGAATGCTGAAAATGTATTTTCACGAAAATATAGATTTTTTTTCTGCAGCATCACAAAAATTTGAAGCACCATGTCGATTTTGGTCTCTGAGTACGGTACCAGCTTCTTTAAGCTAATAAAAATATTTGTTCACATACTATGATTTGATTGTCAAACGCTAGGTATTGTGTCACTGAACAGTTTATCTGTGATATTTGTATTTTTATCTTCGATATATACTGAATGGACCGAAAGTCATACCGTTTTGCTGTGCTTAGATGGTTCTCCAGAAGAAGGTGCAATTTTAAACACGCGAATTATGCAGTCTTGGAAAGCTGTAATCAGTGGCTGAATGCACAGTAGTCTGTTGTGTTCTGGCGAACAACCCCTTCACTGGATGTTTTTCCAATAGGTGAGAGGGAAGTCATTGCCATGTAGATTGATTTCAATGTCGTAATAGTAATATGCGTTACAAGAGCTGTATGTTGAAGTTTTCATGTTCGAGGAAAAGTTTGAAAAAGCGAAACGTAGTTGAGCTTTTTTAATTTCCGAGAATTGAAAGAAAACATACCGCTCGTGTATCGTACATTATTTTGTGCGAAGATCGTTTATTACATACCTGAAATTAGTTGCAATGAAATCTCCATCTTGGTTTCTGTTCAATGACGGCAAATTTGCAAAACAAAAATATCTATCTTCAACATTGTTGCTTTAAAATGTTTTCTGTGTTTACTATACTCCAGCAGGTCGTGATATACGTCTGTCTTCCCCCCCCCCCCCAGTCTATAAATGCGAACTTAAAACAAACGGTAAGGTTATGTAATGATTTAGAGTTTACTTAATTTTTGCAAATATTTAAAAACAATAATTAACAGTGCAATTTAGGTGAAATTGCAGTGGTAAGTTGCCAATTTATAATTATTACTATATTGAACGTCTCTAAAAATAATATTTTAAAAGCCTAAAGCAGTAAAATCAATATGTCACTTAAGCGGTAAGAAGAGGGAAATTGTTATGTGTGTTACGTTGGGAATACTGAATGTGGAATTTTAGACTTTCCGCGGATTGGTTTTGTGCGGAAACCAAGCAAATACGCACGATCTCGCACAAAATACAGATGGTGTGCTGTATAATTTTTCTGTATTAAGCGTGTAGAAAGAAGCTGCAAACAGTATTTTGCTTCATTTAGAAATAGCTGCCTCCCATTTTTTTTATTATTTTTTTATTGATTATTTAACGGCGCTGTATCAACTACTAGGTTATTAAGCGTCGATGAAATTGGTGACAGTGAAATTATATTTGGCGAAATGAGGCCGAGGATTCGCCACAGACTACCTACAATGCCTTACAGTTGGGAAAAATCTCGAAAAAAAAAAACAGGTAATCAGCCCAAGCGGGAATCGAAGCCACGCCCGAGAGCACTTCGATTCTTACATACCGTAATTTTACCATACAGATTTTCTAGTCATGGTACAAATTTTTGCTTCAAATGCTAATCACCCTCGGACAGAATTGGACAGGTGTACGTACCTCTGATCTGATGACAAGAATTGTAGCCACTAGGATAGAGAACGATCTTTACGGATGATGCAGTATTCATTCATTCATTCATTCATTCATTCATGCATTCGGTGTTCTGTCCAAGGGCAGGTCTTTCACTGCAAACCCAGCATTCTTCAATCGTTCTTAGTTTCTGCCTTCCTCTTTGTCTCCTCATATGTCTCCTCTTAATGTTGTCTATCATCTGATATCTTCTTCTGCCACGAACTCTTCTCCCGTTCATCATTCTTTCCAGTGCATCCCTCCAGTAGGCAGTTTCTTCTCAGCCAGTGACCCAACCAATTCATTTTCCTCTTCCTGATCAGTTTCAGCATCATTCTTTCTTCACGCACTCTTTCCAACACAGTTTCATTTCTTATGTCTGTCCACTTCACACATTCCATTCTTCTCCATATCCACATTTCAAATGCTTCTAATCACTTCTCTTCACTTCGTCGAAATGTCCACGTTTCTGTCCCATACAATGCCACACTCCATACAAAGAACTTCACTGTTCTCTTTCTTAGTTCTTCTTCCATAGGTACGCAGAAGATGCTTCTTTTTCTATTAAAAGTTTCCTTGACCATTGCTATCCTCCTTTTGACTTCCTGGCAGCAGCTCATGTTGCTGCTTATAGTACACCCCTAGTATTTGAAGCTGTCCACTTGTTCTAATGCCTCATTTAGAATTCGCAAGTTTACCTTTATTTTTCTTCCTGTGACCATTGTCTTCGTCGTCATCCAATACTGCTCACAGCTATCATTTAGGCCCAGTAGCATATCCCTTAGTATCGTCTCCTCTTCTGCTAACAACGCCATATCAGCAGCAAATCTTATGCACTTTATTCTTCTTCTACTTATTATCACTCCTCCTATGATCTGCAAACAGTTATACACTAAATCCCCCAAGTAGATGTTGAACAGGGTAGGTGGCATTTTTCATATTAATACTGTATCTGCAGAATTGCATTTACTGACTTAAGTGATGATCTGTTCCTTTCTTCTGTCCATTGAACATTTTTCATGAATGAAAGCACTCTTTCAACGTCTACATTACATGCAGGTACAAAGAAATAAAATTCTACAATTTCCAGAAATTGCTCTGTAGAAACACAGGTATGATGAAAATTTACTCAGATATATGTCAGAGCTTATCTTTAGAAGCTTCCTTTTTGTTGTCCGATAAGGAAGATTTTAATTTTGATCACCGGATCAATTAGAATGATCTGTTTTAGTTTGCAAGACATATTATTTTGCATCCGCTTGAGTGTTATTTCGACACTATTCCACAAATTATTCCAATATTCCAAATTTCTTTCTAACTGCATTCAAAATCGCGGACTTCATATTTTGGCCCGGATTTTTCTTACACTATAAAATCACGGACGGTCTGCGAAATCTGCGGCATATGGCAACCCTGCATATATACAGTGGCGTTGAGAGTACCTTGTTTCCTCTTGCAACCTTCTTGCGCGGTAACCGTGGGTAACGCCAATCCGCAATTTGTCGCTTCAGTTGCGGATTGAAAGAATACATCCATGATTAATTCATATCCAGAATGCTTGACGCGAATGCGTCCTTACTTGTACACGTGTACATCGTTGATAATGCATGGTGAATAGCACCACGTGAGCTTCGGATTCAAGCACATGCTGTTTCCACTTGGCACAAGTCTTCCGTTTCCCCAGCTGTCGGGTCAGAATTCGTCGCTAAGTGGCGGGCGATATTCCAACGTCTACTGCGGTCGCCGTACCCGACATGTTGCAGACTTCCTTTCTGACAATTTTGTTGGATTTGTCGCTGTACGAGGGTTGCCCAGAAAGTAATAAACTGCTTTTTTTTCAGTTCAAAATGTTAAGAATGTGAAATTTTAGATATAATTAATTTCAGGCTTCGTATGTTTATGAACAGAGTTACGGCTCATTCCACGAGATAGCAGTGCTCATAGGCGCCGGCTTTGTGGGGCAAGGCTAAGGACGTTGTGATACCTTCCATAATATCGAAAGGATAGTATCGTTAAAGTATAGATTGGCATCGATGAAATTCATTAAGGAGCAATGTTACATTTACTAAATAAAATAATATTCAGTGATACAGTTGGCAAAGAAACCTTTAATATTAGAATGAAATATTTAAATTACACACTTTCCAATAAAAGATGAGTTTACAAAGTAGATGTAACGAATGACATTTTAGGGTTCCGACAGAATTGACATCTGCTTTGTACTTATTCCTCATTGAATTCATTTTATTTGATCCATTCTTCCTTACAAATACTTCCAAATAAACTTTGGTTAAATACAAATCCGATTTGTCTGGCCGCTTTTATTATTTTTGTTTCGAGACTTCTATTTTTCTATTGATACCAGCAAAATATTTAAATCCCAGTATCGAATCCAATTATAGTCAGTATCGCAAGTAAAATATCGATACCTACTTCTATCCTAGTATCGCAATGTCCCTAGGCAAGGCACTTTCTGTCCCCTCAACTTATATACCCAAGGGCGTCGCCCCCCCCCCTCAATAAAATTAAGAGGGTCTTTCCCTTCCAAATAATATGAAGATTTGTGTTAAAGAAATAGGGTGCTATGCATAGACATTTCGCTAGCCCGCGCTACGAGCGTGCTAAACTAGCCCCGGCTATCGACCAATTACTTGTACAGGATTCATATCATATCATATCATATCATATCATATCATATCATATCATATCATATCATATCATATATCATATCATATCCTTTAACGACGCTCGCAACTGCCGAGGTTATATTAGCGTCGCCGGTGTGCCGGAATTTTGTCCCGCAGGAGTTCTTTTACATGCCAGTCAATCTAGTGAGATGAGCTTGTCCCATTTAAGCACACTTAAATGCCATCGACCTGGCCCGGGATCGAACCCGCAACCTCGGGCAGAGAAGGCCAGCGCTATACCAACTGCGCCAACCAGGCCGACTGTGTGTACGATCCAGGATCCCATTTATACCAGGAACTGTGCATCATCCTAAGATCCCTCATAACCTCTCTTCGTTCAGCCAGTGACATAGAGAAAGAGATACTCCAGTGTTCCCTCTTAAAATACAGAAAATATCAGTTGCATAGAATCGTAATATAAGCAGCCGATCCATAGGAGTTAATATGACTGTTGCTATGTTATTTCTGTGACACTGTAGATGTTGATAAACGAAAACCTTCCTGAAATTTTCTGTCACCTAATTCCTCGTAAAAATTCTCTCTTTTCACTAAAGAAACTTCACGCTCATCTCATCTCTATCCAAGTAATTCAAGTACTGTACAATAATAATCGTCTTTGAAATAATCACCTGTGAATCTGGCCGCCAGTTTGTTTTACTTGGCAAATTAATCACTGGTTATCTTCTTTAACCGCTCTAATATGGCCCGTTAGAGATTACCGTGGTTAACCTCCTATTTAAATCTTATCCGAGATCGATGCACAGTAAAAATGCTTAACCAGGGGTTAGGTGGCAATTTTAACCGATGTTTACACTAACCGACGTTGATGCACGTGCGTGGGCGTCACAGACGTATCTGCAAAGTCTATGGAATCTCTTCAATTGATAGAAACATAAATAGTCGCTGAGCAGGAAGAGTGAAGATGTTATGGAAGACGAACTGATCTCTATAATTTGTCATGCTCGTGTCCCTCTATGGTCGTGACATCAGATACGTTGCATTGTACTGGGAATGACATTCAGGAAGATCGACACATCACGACTCGCCAACGGGGGATGCATCTTCCAATCAGCGAAGGAAGTGTTTATGAAATTTTTGCAGATTCTCTCATTTTAAAGTGTATGCTAGAAGGGTTCTGCGATAGCTCATATTTGATCAGAGCATTCAGAGAAAGAAACAATTCTGCTGAATTGTTACAGCGTTTTTAAATTGATAGGGACGCCTTTTTTTTCCCCTTATTGTTACAGTTGGTAAAACATTTTGAACCAGAGACATAAATGCAGTCAATGAAATGGCATCATCTCCAGTGTCTTCGAAAATAAAAATAAAAAAGTTCTTCCGCAGGGAGAGAGACGATTTGTGTGTTCTAGGACTACGATGACATGATTTATTTCGATGTGATGTCAAAAGGGAAAACCATCAACTCATTAAGGCATTGAAACTCGAGAGGCGTTATCGGCGAGTTCGATCTTTTAAAACATTCTGCTGAGATTTTGTTTCAACATGACAAAGCACGCACTCAGGAGTTTAAAAATTCGAAATGGCATCACAAAACTGGTTTGACAGTTTTGTCGCAGCCACTATACAGCATAGTCCTGACCTAATTCTCTCATAATTCCACCATTTCAGTCTTCTGAAAGTTTCTCCTCTTGGTACGAGATTTGAGGACGATGGCATGATTTGGGCCGTGAGATCGTGAATGCATGTGCAGGACAAATCACTATGCGGTACATGTAAGGCATACGTGCACTTGTTTCTCGTTGACACGAAGTCATATTAAGGGGTTAGGTACTGCGTACAGCAGTAAAATTTTTGGAAATATTCAGTATTTTTTTTCCTTCATTACTGTATCTTGTGCAATAATAAAAATAGTTATGTGTAAAACACTGTCCTTCTGCTATATGAACAAAATATTTTTACGATTTAAAGAAACTATTTTATATATATATATATATATATATATATATATATATATATATATTTTCCAAATTAAAAATGGTGGCAGTTACTGTGCAGTGATAAAGCGTTTCCCTCATAGCTCATAAACGTTTTAAATTTTTCATGTTCTTTCTCTTTTATTGTATTGCTGAAACTCATGTTTACAATATCATGCTCTTTCAACTAGCCTACATTCCCTAATAAATAATATATATATTTTTTTATTTTGTGTTACAAGAAAATACTGATATTTGACCATGTTTTAAAATGAATTTATTTTTTATCAGACAATCTATCAATCTCCTTAATTTTGAGAGGAGACTATTTAAAAGCTGAAGAAAATCGAATTTGACATACTTACGCGGCACTGACTTTAGGAAAAGGAATTCAAATGAAAACTGCTGTGTGGAAAACAAATGCACAGAATTAGAAATGGGACAAATAACACTATTGGATTTGGTTAAGGTAGTTGGGCGGGAAGGTGTGTCTAAACCATAAATAATCTATTATTTCTAGCTATAGATATGTGCTTGACTTGTAAATAAATATTATACTTGTTTACATTTTACTGATATTGATTTATTCCATCAGTTTGTGGTCAATCGATGTTGAGTCGGGTAATACCGCATCGGTTCTATAGCTGAAAAGCTGTGTTAAATAAACTTTTCTGCGTACTGTTCGACACACGGATGTAAGCTAATTTGAAGTTAGCAGGGATGGGCTAAAGCGAGTTTTTGTACACGCTGTATACGTAACTCGCAACACACTCGTTAACAAGGCTGTTCCGAGCGCTGGTCCCTGTTGCTGATGATGATAATATGAGAAGCAGTAGGAGTCACTTGCTCTTTTGTTGTGGAAGTGCTTACACAGCGCTCAGAACGTATCATGAGGCACCATGATCAGAATTGGACGTCGCGGTAAGTACAATGTGACGTGTGTAACATTACATTGGTTTTGTGGTAAGAATTATTTATGACTCAGTGCCGGCATTCGATCTTTAGTCGGGGAAGTTGAAAATAGGTCTCTATTTTACGTGGTTGGTATTCTCTCCAGTTTCTGTAGTAATTCAGTTTTCGTTGTATGTCGCCCGGCGCTATTCTCATCACATGACAAGGAAGGCCATTAATTGTGAGTACGTAGCATTTACGTATGCATAACATCATACGAACGGAATGGGTGAGGAGACTCATAAACATAATATGAATACTTTAGTATTCGTCCCTGTTCACTGCTGAAACAGAAGCAATTATTTATTAATAGCTGAAATATGCTATTTCTATGGATCGCAACATACTACAAATACATGTATGATATATGATGATTAGGCCTACCAATATGAAATCCGGAAATTATTCAGTTGATGCGTTTTCATCATCAGGTAATGTAACTTGGTGTAAGATTGTGCCACTCTTTTTAATTTAATAGAAAGTAAGTAAAATAATTCTGAAGGCATGATTGAAATTAATATCATAATCCTTCGGCGTTTCAATTATTGCTACTTGGAATTATTAGCACGCCACATGAGTATAAAAAATCTTTGTATGGCCCAATTTCACTCCATGACTTGGGGGTGAGATTATGCCAGCTTAGTTTTCAGTAAATATTCTCCGAAACAAGTGAGTTGCCATAACCTCATTTCACTTTTATAAGAGGTAGATACTGTAGCAACAGAATTATTACACATTTTCAAGAAAAATGCATTTATTGACTAAAAACTGAACAAAATTTTCTATGCAATCATATTTAAAAAATATCAGTTTAAATAACAATCTGACAAAAAAACAATAAAAAACTTAACATGAATTAAAACAATTCAGACACTTCAAAAATATTTCTTCTGGAAATTTGAGTAGGCTTGTTAATAGTTCTTTTTATCTCGTAAAAATACCAGGTCGAGTCCTCTTAGGTAGGCCACTTTCAATAGATTCCACACTTGATCGTGACAGATACTAAAACTGTATCACTTTAGACAGTTTTTACCTCACCTGGATAAAGTTGGTTCTCGCAATTAACATGCACATAGTAACCCACGTTTTATCTGAGTTTTATCCAGGTGTGTGTTCAGTTCAATTTTGTCACATGACATAATTATCAGTATCCAACTCTTCATCTTGCCGTACAGAATAGGACCTTCGTTTTGTCCATAAATTTACGAGCTACGAGTAAATTTATCCAAGGAAAATTAAAATCTCTAGTGTTATTAGGACAGTTTCGCGAGTAGAATGGTAAATAATTAGTGCACGGAATAAAATAGCGTATATTCTTACATGAACTTTTATTTACTACCCTAGTAGCCACCGGCGTAGCTCAGTCGGCTAAGGCGCTTGTCTGCCGATCCGGAGTTGTGTTCGGGCGCGGGTTCGATTCCTCTTGGGCTGATTACCTGGTTGGGTTTTTTCCGAGGTTTTCCCCAACCATAAGGGAAATGTCGGGTAATCTATGGCGAATCCTCGGCCTCATCTCGCTATCACCAATCCCATCCACGCTAAATAACCTTGTAGTTGATATAGCGTCGTTAAATAACCAAGTAAAAAATCTATCCTAGTGTTATATTTAATTGGCCGATATGGGCTTGGCCTCCTGCAGTATGAATTTAATGGACATTTGACATTAGCTTTAGAAAGAAATAAGCTATGATTAATTTGAAGCTTTATTTGAGATAACATTTGATCACAAACTAGATGCTTTCATTTATAAATGTAGCTTTATTTTGTGTTTGTTGCTGTAAAATCATTCAATGCAGCATATCCGCTGTGATCTCCTAACTTGTCTGCATAGAAAGAAAAAATTGCCAAGCATTAGCGATAAAATAAAATAATAATAATAATAATAATAATAATAATAATAATAATTTAAAACAGGGATGGGCATAATGTTCCTGTTTACACTGTAAGTAATGCCCACTCGGGAACATTATCCCCATCCCTGATTTAAAACCTAATTGCAGTGACAGATGGCTGTGATAGTTGAAATTGATAAATAGGTGCATGAGTGAAATATTCGCTATTACTGTATTTACTTGTGAATTTGTTTCCTGCAATTTTAAAATAAAAAATGAATCATTTGTGATATTACGTAATATCTATAACGATAAAAATGTATTTTAATGGTATTGCTTTTTTGAAGAAGACAGTTGTTTAATCTCCAGCTGCAGTAATACATCGATCGTACACCGCCTCGGTAGCTCACAGAGCGAAGACTGTAATAGATGCAATTTTATTATCAGTAAATTATTCTCAAACAAATTATCTACGTTCCTTTTAATTTGTGAAGTTATAAAATACCCTGTATCAAAATTCTCTGTCTCATCTACTCCTGAAGACTACGCCATGATGGATCAGCACAATGCCCATTAGTGCTAAAATCAGTAAGTTAAGGGCTTCCTTTCTTCACCAAAACCCTCAAGCCAGCTGTTGTCTATCCAAAATCACTCTAAGCCGTCACATTTGATGGTATATATCGCAGAGGCGCGAATGTAGTGTTTATCTCCACTATATAGATACTGTAGTAGGCAGAATAGTGAAATATTGTCATTTTCGGATAGGTACATCACAGTCTTAGCCTAAATGATTCTGGTGTTAAAATGGCCTGCAATCAGTATTTCTCTAGGGTTCCTTATCTCAATAACTTAATTTAATTTTCGAAAAAAAAAAAAAAAAAAAACTTTTACCACGACATTTTCATCATCACTTACAGTGGCTCTCATAATTGGTCGTACACTTACATTTTTTATATAAATAAAATTATATATTGTATTTAGCATTATAATTTACATACAAAAGAAATATAATTATAACGTCTATTATCATTTCTCCAACTAAACATAATTTGTACGTAATTTGTCTACAATGTTAATTAAATAAAATGAAATTTAACAAAATACATCTTAATTCAACATCACATAATTGATGGTATACAGGAAAAAAAAAACATAATATTATTTACAGAACAATAAACTCAATACTTTGTAGACAGTCCCTTGGCTTTAATAACTTCTCTCAGTCGTTTTGGAATGGACTATACTAATTTATTTGTGATGGAACTAGAAATATTTGACCATTCTTGAATTAATGCAGCCTTAAGCTGACGTTTACTTGTCACATGGTGTTTTTGTACCTTTTTTTCCAATTCCCACCATAAATTCTCAATCGGATTGAGATCTGGGGATTGAGGTGGTGTATTCAAGCGTTTTCGGGTATTATATAGCAGCCACAACTTAACATCGAGAGCCGTATGTTTTGGGTCGTTGTCATGCTGGAATTGATAGTACGACCCCAAGCCCATTTACTCCGCACTTTGTTGGTGATTTTGCCTCAAAATGTTAAGGTAGCCGTACTGGTTGATTGTGCTCTCTATGAAAGCCAGTTTCCCTAATCCATTAGCAGACATACAGCCCCAAACCATAGAAGAACCATCACCATGTCTTACAGTTGGGCAGAGATTTTCCTTTTTAAATTCTGTATTAACTCTGCGCCACACGAATTTTCGTCCATCCGAACCAAAATGTTGAATTTACTTTCATCACTAAAGAGGACTGATTTCCAGAACTCTTCACTACAATTTACATATCTTTTTGCAAAGTCCAATCTCTTACGTCGATTTACTTCCGTGATCCATGGTTTTTTCCTCGCTACTCTGCCGTGATAACCCGCTCTTCTTGAGGTGCGACGAATCGTTTCAGTAGATGCAGGTTGGCTAAGTGTTGCAGTAACGTCAGAGGTCAGTTTCGGAGCACTAAGCCGTGGGTTACGTCGAACTCTGGAAACTATCTGGCGTTCATCTCGTTCGTTAAGTATTTTTTTGTACCGCTACCTCTCTCATTTTGTGTTTTTCCGTTATATGTATCTCTTTACTATCCCTTGAATTGTAGAATGTGTTCTTCCAAAAATTGAACCTATTTCTCTACGTGATTTCCTTTTTAAAGCCAAATTAATAATTGATTTGCGCTCCTCCAAGGAAGTTTCTTTCCTCTTGCCCATTTCAACTAGCGCACGGAAATACAGTCCACTCTGTGTAGTACACATACTGACGGTCAAGACGCAACTGCTGAACCTCCTCTCCAGATAGTAATACAGGTGAGTTCGAGGCATGTTAACAGGTGTACGTTCAATTTTGTGATGTATTTGATCGTGTATTTAAGCATAATAAAATTATTATGTAGTGCTTACTGTATCTTCAAACAGAGGTGGAAGGAAAAAATAGTAATTGTAATGTGTAAACACATACTCTCCTTGGAATAATTAACGTTATTTAAGTAAAACCGTCTCTGAGTGATTAATATCATAAAATTTTACGCTTAAATGATAGTGTACGATCAATTATGAGAGCCACTGTACATGTTGAGAGAATGGAAGAGGATAGGACACCAGAAAAGCCATGATCTGATATACACCAGGAAGAAGGAAACGAAGCAGGCTTAAACTTACTTGTAAACAAGGGATTAACAGACTGATGAAAGAAAGGGGATTGGCAGAGGAAGACCTGGGGAATAGAAGCTGCAGAATGAAGATTAATAGATTGAAAATTGGGCACAGGAATTTGCAAAACATTACACAACCTGATGCCACCTACATTGTTCAACATCTATTTGGAGGATTTAGTAAAGAGCCGTTTTCAAAACGTGGGAAGGATTATAGTAGGAAGAAGAATAATAAAGTGCATAAAATTTGCTGATGGTATGGCGTTTTTAGCAGGAGGAAAGATGATACTTACAGATATGCTACTGGAATTAAATTACATCTGTGAGCAGTATGGAATGAAGATAGAAGCAAACAAGACGAAGGCCATAGCTAACCGGAAAAAATATATATTTATAAGAAAGTAAACGTGCGAATTGGAAACGAGGCAGTAGATCAAGTGGCCAGCTTAAAATACTTGGAGTGTACTATAAGTAGTAACATGAGCTGCTGCTAGAAAGTCAAAAGAAGAATAGCAATGGCAAAGTAAGCTTTCAGTAGAAAAGGAGCATCTCCTGCGGACCACTGAAAAATAACTGAGAAAGAGACTAGTGAATTGATTTATGTGAAATGTGGCATTGTATGAAGCAGAAATATGAATATTACGACGAAGTGAATAGAAACGACTGGAAGCATTTGAAAACGTGGATATGGAGAAGGATGAAGCGTGTGAAGTGGACATACAGAATGGGTGAAGAAAGAATCATATTGAAAGTGGTCGGGAAGAGAAAAAGTTGACTGGGTCACCGGATAAGACAAAACTTCCTACTGAAAAATGCACTGTAAGGAATGGTGAATGGGAAGAAAGTTCGGACCAGGAGAAAATTACACATGAATGATTACATTAAGATAGGGCCTATATGGATCGTATGCGGAGACTAAGAGGAAAGCGGAAAATAGGCGAGATTGGAGAATTCTGGGTTGCAGTGAAAAACCAGCCCTTCGGCAGAAAATTATAAATGAATGATATACCATTAGGTATCCTATATGCATTTGTACCTATAAAACTTGTGATGTAAATCTGCTTGAAGTGTCGAAACTCTTTACTTTTCGAATTGTAACCTAGAAAAGCAAAGTTTATCTTACACAGGCATAATTTATGTCTGTCTTCTCAATAATATTTTTAACCCTCCAGTGGTCGCGTGGACAGTACTTTATTACAGTGGTCGCGTGGATCACAATAGTGATTTAGTACAGTATATTATGATTGGTGATCCGAGATGGCAGCACTTACTGTATCTGTCATCTGGGTACAAAGAGTTTGTAATACTTACAAACTTTGTTCGGGCACCTTTCGTTCGTAAATTTCTCTACTCGCTCAGCTAATTGCTGTAACTGACGAGCAAATATTTTCTTGGTGCGTAATTAAGTTGGTGCGTTCCTGGATTACAACTGTGCTCCGCACAGATAATTTTAGTCTCTGAATTTACGATTTTACACATTTATTATAATATGTAATTGGACAAACAGTTGTTTTGTGAATTTTGAAGAAATGAATGTAATTAGACTCTGTTAATGTGTAATCATTAATAATTAACCAGAAAAGTAAAATATATATATATATATATATTTGTGACAAAAGTAACTTAGAATATGAATCACAACTGTGATCCACGCGACTACTAGCTTTACATTTGAGCGTGCGACTACTGGAAAGTTAAAGAGCCATGTGCGATAATGCCATTGAATTGTTGCGAAACACGCAAAACGTGACATTATTTGTTTGAACTGAAATGTTAATTTTGGCATAACTGTGTTAGAATGACGAAATGCAAGAGTTGGCGAATGAAAATATGAGTTACGAGTGATTGCTCACAATTAATTTGACGTAAGGTTGTCCATAATAGTTTTAATAGTACGTAAAATACAGGGGGACGTGTGTTTTTATGACACTTCTTTGTGGTAAGCAATCGTATGGCGCACACACACTTTTTATTAATTAAATATAAGTAACAAGTTTCATTTGAATTTACCCTGCATTTCAGAATTATGGTTTATTTAACGACGCTCACAACTGCCGAGGTTATATCAGCGTCGCCGGTGTGCCAGAATTTTGTCTCGCAGGAGTTCTTTTACATGTCAGTAAATCTTCTGACATGGGCATGTCGCTTTTAAGCACACTTAAATGTCATCGACCTGGGCCGGGATCGAACCAAAGACGTTATATAGTATAAGTATACGATCGAACCCGCAATCTCGAGCACAGAAGGCCAGCGCTATACCGACTGTGGTACCCAGGCCGACACCCTGCATTTTCGGGATTAAATCAACTCATATTAGTTATGAATATAATACTAGTACATGGATTGAGTTTTTGATGCAAGAGCATTGTATTAATATTTTGGAACCTACATACCCTTACAAATTGCAGCGTACTTACAACAATATTTAAACATCGTCTAATATTAGCGAGTTAATATTGCAAGAAAGTAACCCGATGAATTTTCGAAACTTCTGTTTCAAACCGTAAATTGGTGATATAAAATAAAGATTACAGCTAAATAAATTCTAACAAACTTCTTATTTCTTTACTTTCGAAGTTAATCCCAATAATACATTCTTACTTACTTACAAATGGATTTTAGGGAACCCGAAGGTTCATTGCCGCCATCACATAAGCCCGCCATCGGTCCCTATCCTGTGCAAGATTAATTCACGCTCTATCATATCCCACCTCCCTCAAATCCATTTTAATATTATCCTCCCATCTACGTCTCGGCCTCTCCAAAGGTTTATTTCCCTCCAGTCTCCCAACTAACACTCTCAATAATACATTCATTGTAACTCGATCTTTTCGTAAATATCTAGTCTTATTATTTACTGCAAATGAATCACAAATGGAAAAAAGTATTGGTATTATTGTTTTAAGAGTTTAAATACAGTAATGAAGTACATTTTGAGTTAGAAATATTGATTAAAATTAATATATTTTGGTTAAGCAATTAAGCGTTAATTTGAGGACAGAAGTATAGGAAACCTTTCGTTACTTTACGTCGATAGTAAGGCCGTGTCTCAAAGCTACATTTTCAGCTGAAGTGAACTAGATTGTTGACTAAATAGCCGGATGTGACGTCAGAAGTATGATCCAAAGCTACATAGTGCATAGCAATCAAGTCCGTAGTAGCTAGTAAACGAAAATGCTTGCTTGCTTGATTGTTGACTTGTTCACTAAACAAACATGGATACCTTATCAGCAATTGGGGTTATGAAATCTGAAAATGCCTTTGGAAGTGAAATAATATAAATATAATGTAGAATAACACGTTGACTTTGAACACTGACATTGTTAGTACCTTCTGTACAATGTTTTAAACATTATTGTAATATATTAAGCCCTTATCTTTTCCACATATCTCGTAATTAAATTGCATTAGGACACTGCCTTCTTAATTCAGTGCTGCACCGTGATGTCATGGTTTTTAGAAAAATAGTCTATGAAGAAGGCCATGTTTCAAGCATACATTTCCAAAGCTCCCTAGTGTGTAGTTTACAAGTCACCTAGTTGCTAGTCACTAGTGTGTAGTTTGGACTTGAGCTTTGAGACATGGCCTAAGTATTTTGCATCTTGCATCATTAACTTGGGGATGGGCGTCCACCATTGTGGAGTGATGGTTAGCACGCCTGACCATGAAACTAGCGGGTCTGGGTTCAAATCCAGGTTGGACAAGTTACTTGTTTGAAGTTTTTCCGGGATTTTGTCTCAACCCAATAAGAGAAAAGGCTAGGTAACATTCGGCGTTGGTTTCTGGACTAATTTCGCTGGTGATAATCATTCAGACGCTATATAACCATAGCAACTGAAAAAGCGTCGTAAAATAATCAATTAAAAATAAAAACTTTGTGGAAAACCGTTTCTTTCGAACGAAATGTGACTTGGAAGAATGAAATTTAATCGTTTTGAGCAAGCAACGTCTTTCTGAGCGTGTAGACTCTAGCAAATGAACAATTAAATGTTTTTAACAGAATATTTGAGTATTAGTATGATATCGGTCCACTTATGTATATGCCATGGGTCCACAGAAGATGTATCCTTGGAGATGTTCTAGCAGGATATGGGTCCACTGTGTCATTGTTGACAATTACTACGCAACGTTGAACTGTGACTTTGATTAGAACACTTCAAGCTCAAAACTTCTGTTAAATTAACTGTCAACATGGCCAGGCAGGACCCAAACTTGTTTCAGTTCTGTGCATTAGCAAGTACTAAGGATATGGCAACAGTGTGTGCAAGAGAACATGGTTTATTGCTGTTACAGCGTCAACTGCCGCAACCTCAAGCCATTGTCTGTTAGGAACCCCCAATTGCACAGAAGTCGTTTCAACTGCTAAACAATTTCGTAGAGATAGGTGTAAATCTTACGAAGGTTTTTAGATGTAATGGATGCAAGAGATTTCGTCCGCGAGGAATGCAGTTGTTGGAGGACAGATACGAGGCGCTCCTTTTTTGCTTCAGTGGCTCGTGATTGACAGTCCTACACAAAAGTGTCAATTAAAGTTGGGGCTTGCACTAATATACAGGATGATTCACGAGGATTTACCGCCACTTACGGATCTTATTTCCGAAGTCATTCTGAGTAAAAAATGTCATATAAACATTTGTCCAAATCTCTATTTTCAGAGTTACACTAATTTGAAGTTGTATGTAAAATACCATTATTCTTTAGTTTTAAGGGTAAAATAATATTACAGATAAAGAATGAACTATTCAGGAGTATCATTTCTTTAATTAGCTAGTATTCTGAAGCTAAAAATGTGTTGTGAATTCCATAGTTGCTTCGTACAGAATTCTTTACCGATGTTTCACTACAAAATTATATTTTCCTTACGCATTTATCACAATTGTTACAAATCACGCCACTGTTGTAAATTCTTTAAGACTGTACGTTTGGTTGCATAAGTAAACTGTTAAGAATCAAGTTTCTATATTTTAGTAGTAGGTAATTTTACGACGCTTTATCAACATCTTAGGTTATTTAGCGTCTGAATGAGATGAAGGTGATAATGCTGGTGAAATGAGTCCGGGGTCCAACACCGAAAGTTACCCAGCATTTGCTCATATTGGGTTGAGGGAAAACCCCGGAAAAAACCTCAACCAGGTAACTTGTCCCGAACGGGAATCGAACCCGGGCCACCTGGTTTCGCGGCTAGACGCGCTAACCGTTACTCCACAGGTGTGGACGAAGTTTCTATATTCGTATGATTTGTAACAATTGTTGTGATAATTGCGTAAGAGTGATGTATTTTTTAGTTAAAAAATGAAAAACAAAATCTGTACAAAGCAATTATCAACATTTTTAGCTTCAGAAAACTAGCCAATTAAAGAAATGATACTTCTGAATAGTTCGTTCTCTATTTGTATTATTCTTTTACCTTTAAAACTAAAGAAGAAAGGTATTTTACTAAGAACTTCAAAATTAGTGTAACTCTGAAAATATTGAGATTAGGACTCATGTTTATATGACATTTTTTGCTCAGAATATATTCGGAAGTAAGGTTCGTAAGTGGCGGTAAATCCTCGTGAATCACCCTGTGTACTTGGAGCAAGATTAAGTCTGTCACAACAACCACAGCATTACTGGGACCATTAGTCGGAAATTGTAATGAAGTTATCGTGGTCTGGAGGAATTACATTCGTGAAGTTTGTTATAGAGCTTTACAAGAGGCACCAGCCATGGAGCTACGGGAGATATAATTCAGGTAGATGAAAATTGCATGCGCGGCCGGAGGAAAAACAGTAGAGGAAGATTATTACAAGAATAAATTTTCAGTAGTGGACACATGCATACTTATTACGGTACACATTGAGTGGACCCTTCAATGTGAACCCATATCCTACTAATGCCTAATATTTGTCTACCATCAACCTGTATGTGAATAAAAATTTTTAGCATTTTTTTCCTCATTGTACGAAGTTCTATTGCTTCAAAGAAATTATTATTTTTATATGTTCATAGAAATATACTTTTCAGCATCCTTGCTGCCGAGAAACTGGATTTTGGCATTTAGTCTATCTGTTTTGTATATCCAGAAATTGTATATCCAGTATTAAACTAATTTCTTTGTTATTCAGCAGTTTTGAGTAAATTCATTTGAAGAAATAAAAAAGCACGGACTTCTCTGCATCGACTATGACAGTTTTCATCTTGATTAATGTTTTTACATAAGATGAAGTAAGAAATGTAATAAATAATAATATATAACTTTACAATTGTTATTTCAGAGGAATCTGTTATATACGGAATTATACTTCCACTGAAAACTTAAGACAACTACAGAGACATCATTTTATTTTTACTTCAATTTTTATTGTACCTGAATTTTTGAATGTACTTCACTCCCACCCCCTCTACTAGTAGCTAAACTTCCAACCGTTCTCCACACAGAACCAAGGCTGTGTATGCGGTCATAGTAAGCAGTACTCAGTGAGTATAGTACGTTCCAGAAATATGTTTGCGTTTTCCAGTGACGAAAGAGCTTTCAATATTGAATCATATTTTCGCACAGGCACTGTTGTCCATTTGCCTACGTCGCATCCCGGTTTCCTCCACTCGCTTCTGCTCGCCGCCTCTGTAAAGGTTAGTGGCTGGGCTGTCTTAGGTCTTTTCTGAAAACATTAATTTCTGTTAGGAATTTGACGTCTAAGTAATATTATACAACTGTTTAAAATAACTTAAATAAAAAAGCTTCGTTAAGTAATTAACTGTCACGTAATCCCCCCCTTTCTACTACCCTGCTACATAACTACTTGGACGGACAGTAGATAGCATGTCTGAGTAATTTTATATTTTCGGATCGGGCAGAAGTGAAGACTGAATTTACAGTACGTAAAGTACTCTTTTATAAAATAGGTACAGAATTATTTCAACATGAGTTACTAGTACGAAGGACGAAACTGGTAATTGGAATTAGATGCAATAGTCTAAAGTGCGATAATATGCAAAAAAGAACTGAAGCCTGTATCGAAATGAACGGCCGCCATTTTCAAAAATGTGTTTAAATATCCATATTATGATTATTTTTCAATTTAACTTCATTCTCTATATTGTAGGCTAATGTGCTGTAGACAGTATAATATACACTGCATAATGAATACGTCCGAATGGATAGCTCAATTCGTGAGTAAAAACGCTTATTGTTAATAGAGTACTCTATTTTGACTAAACAAAAACCTAATGAAAATTATCAAACTCAAAATCGTGATATTTCCTACTTTACGTAAATGGATGAACTACTTTTCTTCCCTCCTATACCTAATAAAGTGATCTGTTTGTATTTTACGCCAGTGTCATTGAAGGAGATAGCAAACGGTATTTCCGGTTCTCAATCGTTAATCCAAAGGTATAGCCAGGTTAATATTAGAAATGTTAGTAAAAATAAAATGATGTCCCTGTACTTATGTTTCGTAGATTAGACGAAATAACTTGTGAACATAATGTATATATTATGGGAGTGGGATAATGAAGATTTTACTTTCTCTTAAAATTGCATTTCTATAAAAGGCCAGGCAGAACCACCTGTTTCCACCGCTGCGGAGTAACGGTTAGCAAGTCTGACCGTGAAACTAGCGAACTCGGGTTCATCCTGGTTGGAACAAGTTACCTGATTGATGTTTTTTTCGGGTGTTTCCCTCAATCCAATGAGAGCAAATGCTGAGTAACTTTCGGCGTTGAACTCTGGATTCATCTCTCTAGCACTGTCACCTTCATCTCACTGAGACGCTAGATAAGCATAGCAGTTGATAAAGCGTCGTAAAATAATCAGCTAAAGAAAAGAACCACCTGGTGTCAATATTTCTAGGAGAATTAGGTCTAATCAAAACTGTATTAAGAACTGTTGAGATAACTACTTTCGCATGCATTTGCAAATATCCATAATACACTTAAACATCCCCTGAAACGATTGAATAGGTTTTCCCCGTACTTTTGGCTAATTGTGTAATTAATATAGTTTGAATTTTATTAGAAACCGTCGTTAACTTTTAATAACTCTCATTACAGTGTATGAGCCTAGATCATATATACCCAGATAGCTCTGCCGTATAGGGTTTGCGGTTAACAACTTTTGTCAGGTTTACTACGCTGTCATCTAAAGCCTGTGTGATCTATCTTGGCTCACTGTGAAAAGAGAGAGAAAGGAGATATGTCTTACTTCGTCTGTATTGTTATGGCAATGGGGGATTGGAGCGATGCCGTCCATCCATCCAGTGGCGGAAGGGACCAGTTGATACATTCTGTAGCGCAAAATAAAATTACAAAATATCTCTCTTCGTACTGTGTAGTTCCGTCACTGAGCTTGTCTTTCAAGAAACTGAGTTCCGGTAGCCAGTACAATAAGGTTTTGAAAGGAATCCTGAAAATTTACAACACTCCTATAATCTTCACCCTCATTTGAAGGTACTTGGTTTTATTGCTACTGAGACAAGATAAACCTTACCAGGTATAGTTGCAACATAAGGAGTCACGTCATAATTTCCACTTGAATTCCATTAGCGACTGTACTGCCATCTCGTGTTCGCTTACTGCGGACGGGTGGCGATCCTGGCGGTTCTCTTCAAAGTACTGCCAAATTTTAACATAAGGATGGGCTATCTGTTACATATATGATCTAGGGTATGAGTTACAGTTTCTTTTGAATGCGTAGAAAATGAGACATTTTAACTGTAGACTATATAAATAAAATCGAACCGTTTACTTGTGGTTATAAATATGCCTTTTGTGCACTACAGAAGATGAAAGCTGACAATATTTTGGTGCACCGTATTTTATTTGTGAATGATGGTTAAATACAAATATACTTTGTAAACAGGAATATAGTTGGTGACACGATTGAGCTGAATGTTAATAAAGCATGTAAAACGTATAATGAAGAATGCCATCGTGATAGAACTGTTTATTTTTTACCCCAACATTACGACATTTAAATTGACAAAATTCTGAACTTAGATACACATAGAAGAGAACGGTAACTTTGTGTTTCTCTTAATTTGTATTCGAACATATGATTCTGTCCAGTTCGAAGAATAATATTATTGTTTAGAAGAATGGCGAGAATGACTATATAGTGATAGAACTGTCCCTATGTATAAGTTTACCAGAATGCTCACAAGAGCTCGCAGGAGTTTGAATTTGGTTCCACAACATAAAAATTGCGGTCATTTGTAATAACGGTGTGCCAGGAAGGATGTGAATCAGGAAGTTAGTGACCGGATTTTTAGGTTATAGGCTAACAGGTTTATTAGTGTGTATAAAATATATGTAGACTTTAAGCAACCCTGTGATAGTGTACGAGATAAAATTTACGAAATTATGAGTGAATTTAACATCCCTAAAAAGTTAATAAGATTGGTCAAAGCGACTATGACAGATACAAAGGCCCAAGTTAAGATACAAGCACAACTTACAGAATCCTTTAAAATAGAGCAAGAACTCAAACAGGGAGATGGGCTGGCTCCATGCCTGTTTAATTTTGTTCTAGAGTACGCCATTAGAAAGTTATCAGTGAATACTAAGGGGGACTCTTGAATATCAAACCACGCAGGTAGTAAGATATGCGGATGACATATGTCTATTAAGCAGAAGCAACAAAGCTGTCCTAGAAGTGTACACAGAACTTAAAGTAACAACAGAAGATATAGGCCTTGAAATTAATAATCAGAAAACACAAGTTATGACACAGACAGGTGTTAAACCAATGACAGAACAGCAACTTAACAGTATTAAAGATTTAGGGCCTTATTCATAGACATTTTTAGCGCGGGCTTCCGGTGGATGATCATCGTTTTTCGTATTCATAAACCAGTGTCAGCGATAGGATATGATTTGAATTCTGTACAAGTAACCAGTGGATAGCCGGGGCTAGCTTAGTACGCTCGTAGCACGTGCTGCGAAATGACTATGAATAGCACCTCTAGGTTTTAACATTGTGAAAAGTTTTAAGTATCTTGGATCTTGTATCACAGACAACAATGATCAACATATAGAAGTACAAAGGAGATTGAAACTAGCCAATAAAGTCTACTACTCACTACACAAAATAATGAAGAACAATAATATAATAATAATAATAATAATAATAATAATAATAATAGTAATAATAATAATAATTATTATTATTATTATTATTATTATTATTATTATTATTATTATTATTATTATTATTGTTGATACTGGCAGAGTTAAGGCCATACCAGGTCACAAAGTATACAATCAGTGAAAAATTTAACAAAATGTTAAAGAACAGAATACTAACATATTACAAAAAAGAAAGATAATAGCATAATAAATCGACACTAAACAACATGAAAATAATACCATAATAGAAAAAAAGTAAAATACATTGAAATATAGTAAAAGCAACTCATTTAGTACAAATAGTTAATATGAAGAACGTAAGGAAGAATATAACAAAATGGAATGTAATAAAATAATAATAAAAAAAAGAAATACGAAAATTAAATAAAATTCACAATAAAAAGGGTATGATAATAAATTCATCTGGTGATCAAGAGAACAAAAAGGGGAAAGGAAGAAAAAAGATATTTATATATTTTTACAAAACTATCGCAGAGAAAAGGGCTTATAACTGGAAGGAATCAGAATTGAAAAAATGCAGTTTTAGTTTATTTTTGAAACTAGACAATGTCCGACAGTCTCTGACATGTTGTGGTAGAGAGTTCCAGAGATGAGCTGCAGAGACGGTAAAAGATGAAGAGTAGAAGGATGTTCTGTGTTTAGGAATAGAGAGTGTAATGTGATATATACACTCCACAACTAAAATAAGGTTGTATAAAAGTTTAATAAGAACCGTTTTAACCTATGGTAGTGAGACATGGAGCCTCACTAAAAGATCAGAAACAGCCTTAAGTAACTTTGAAAAGAAAGTACTTAGGAAAATATACGGACCGATAAAAGTTAATGGCCAGTGGAGGATACGGTATAATAAGGAATTGTACGACAAATGTAATGAATCTGACCTTGTTACTTTTGTTAAATTAAAGAAACTAGAATGGGCTGATCGTATACAAAGGCTCTCAATAGACCGAGTACCAAAAGTGCTTTCAGGAAGTTTTATGGGGAATAGGCGAATTGGAAGGCCGAAGAAAAGATGGGAGGATGGTGTTAAGGAAGATGCTGCAAACCTGCTTAGCTGTCGCAACTGGATACTTGCCGCGTAAAATAGAAATGACAGGGAGGCCAAAGCTCGAACTTGAGCCGTTTAGCCATTGGATAGATGGAAGGCTAACTGGTTCATTTTCTTGTACTCTTTGTCTGTGTTTTCGACAGTTTCACGTTTCATTTTCCATGGTGTTGAATATTTGATTCATATCTAACAAAATGTGGCTAAATGGAACTTTGAAATTGCTGTCTAGTTGAGAAAAGCAAGTTTTCTCATCTAGAATAAAGCAGTAAATTCCATTAAATATGTAGGTGGTAATGTGTTGTTAATCTCTTCAGAAATACCTTAAACCAGCGTTTCTCAAACTATGGTCCGCGGACCACCTGTGGTCCTCCAGGTCTGCCCTTGTGGTCCTTCAAAAAGAACAGAAGAAAAAAAATAAAATTCAAACGAATTGCGTATGACACTAGAGCTGAAAAAATTCAGAGTTTGGAAATGACACACGGCAATCTCCTTTCACTTTTTCTCCCAGTACTGACATTGTATGAAATTTATTACCCTACCCATCTACTGACTTCCCACTCTACTCTCAGCAACAAAAGAGGGATTTAAAGCACTATGAACGTGGTGTTTCTCGCCATCTTTTCCCTGCACATCAGCTGATGACATGTGGCTAAGTACATTGGCATATCTTTCAGATGTATTCTCAAAACTAAACGAACTATATCTCTCTCTACAAGGTAATTTTTTAATCCTTTGACTGTTCTCAATGCGCATGAGAAAATAAAATGTTCGAGAGGAAACTTGGTTTGTAGGTCAGTTCCGTAAAACAGAGGATTTTTTCACTATTTCCAACCCTAGAGCCTTTTTGGTTGAAAATGAACTCGTTATTGGAAAACAATTGTGCAAGGACATATGTTCGCATCTCGAAACTCTGAGGTCACAATTTGAAAATTATTTTTCAAGTAAATATGATGAATTTTCATGGGTTTGTATTTCCTTTCTTTGTCTTATTGAAAATAACAAACTTTCATTGAGCGAAAGAAAACAGTTTATTGAACTCTCGAATGATTCCGGACTTAAAATGAAATTGCAAACGAAAGGTATGGTTAATTTCTGGACCTCATCACAAGTGAAAAGAGAATATAGTGAACTGTACAATAGTGCTTTACAGATTATAATTCAGTTTGCATTTACGTATCTGTGTGAGAAAGGGTTTTCATCACTAACTCTAATAGAAACAAAGTACCGAAATCGACTCGATGTATGTGACGATCTCCGACTAAAGCTTGCCAGCATACATCCAAATATAGAACTTGCAAGAATTGGCAGGCTCATCCATCTCGTTAATGTGGGTACCAACATTTATTTATTTTGTTTAGTTAATAAGTTAAAGATTATCCAAAATCTAATAGCCTTGATTTATTAAAACAACAAATTGAATTTTTTTCTATTAACAGTAACTTAATTAGTTAATACTAATATAAAATTAAATTAATTAAATTAATTTTAATTAATTAATTCTACTTTAAAATTTAAGTATACTGGTATTAAAATACGCTACAACAATGATAAATTTGCTTTCGAAGTGAACAAGAGTAAGGTGGTCCGCGGAACTGTTCTGACTTAAAAAAGTGGTCCCCACTTCCAAAAACTTTGAGAAACGCTGCCTTAAACAGTCAATTCGTAAACAAAGGATTGTAACTCACCGATACTGCATATTTTTTCTCGAAGTACTTTCTCCAGACTGTATACAAAGTTGCATCCTCCGGAATCAATCGTCGAAGTAGCCCCGGCACGTCTCTTTAGAGACAGCCACAGCTTCCTTCGTGGTACAGAACAGTCTCATATGGATTCTCAATTTGATGGCCACGGAGTTCTTCCTTAACTGTAGGAGACAGGAAAAAGTCGCAGGACACCAGTTTTACTCCAGAGTTTTGCAGAAAATTCATTGTTTGCAATGTATTGTGTGCTGACGCATTGACATGGTAGAGAAAATAATCCACGGAATTCTGCACTTTGATCATTTATTGGCACTTTGAAATCTCTAGGCAGGCAGATTGTTGTGTACTTGAAATTTTAAATAAGATCAAGTTAATGCCTAAGAGTCGTTAAACAAGCACGATACAGTACGACAATCCCTATTATGACGATTCATCGCAAGCATTCCAATAGCTCTGTGCTAGCGTGCTTGCTCACACACTACAAAGTTTCTTGTTCGGATACAGTTGAGAAAAGAGTATTTTTAATTAATTTTGCAGGTAATTTCGTTTACCATCATACTGTTTTACAGCACGATTCATGAATATTCATATACTATTAAGAACCGTTCAATTTTCATCGCATCTTTTCAAGTGCCTTTGGGGTTATAACTAGGGACCGGATTTTTATGTAATTACATATTATATTCCTTTCAAACTAACCGTATATAAATAACAAATCTTTGCGAATCTTGTAATTACCATTAATGTATTAAAATTTGATACTACATATTTTTACATATTTACCCCACATTACATATTATGGCTTGGTATTACATAAACCTATATATTTAGGGGGTTTATTCATTTTTACTTCTCTAAAGGAAAAAAAAAACTTCTGCTGGGAAGTTTACAATTTGAAATACACAGATTTAAAAGGCCTTTTTACCTACCCAAGAAAATATATATTTCGGGACGAAACATAACGTCCTTAGTTCCAGGAAGTAATAGAGGCACTCATCCCATACCGCCCACTGTAAATATGAGTGAACAAAA
The DNA here is from genome assembly GCF_040183065.1 of Periplaneta americana. Lineage (NCBI taxonomy): Eukaryota > Metazoa > Arthropoda > Insecta > Blattodea > Blattidae > Periplaneta > Periplaneta americana. The sequence goes on along the minus strand of NC_091126.1, from coordinate 42,638,025 downwards.
GGCAGTCTTTCTCATACAACTACCTTGTATTGTAAAAATCACTCAGAAAGTAGCGTTGTCTTCATGTGATGAAGTGGGACGAGGACGACATGGTTTGCCTCGAACTATAATAATTGTTCTGCACACGTCTTAACGAGTCCTTCTCATGCAATTTGCAACCTTACCCACCCTCGGAAAACCCGTGTGAAGTCTGACATGAGCCGCAATAAAGTAGCCGGCTTTTGAAAAGAAGCTGGAGTAAAAGAATAAACTGGAAAGATGTTGAAAGATTAAAATAAACAGCTTTTCAGGTTATTGCTTGACCTCTCTACTTAAAATTAGTAGACCTATACGGAAATGAGATTTTCCGAGCAATTAGAAAGTATGGTTCTCGGCTGGAATAATCCTACCCTTCTGAATGAGACAGAAATGTCACTTTTCAAACAACAATTTGTAAATGCCTATAGTTTGAGATTTTAGTAGGTACTTTGTTTCTTACAGGGAGCAGCTAAAATGCATGTGTCCCCCATCTTCTCTTATTTTCTCCTAATCCAGTAAAGCGAAACAGTGCTTGGAGTACTGTTGTGTCATTCATTTCACTCAGTTCTCTAGTTTTAATACAGTATAAAGTTCAAGTGAGTTTATATACTGCTTTTAACTAACTAAAATGGCCCCTGTATCTTCAACCCTAACGACAAAAATAAAATCATGGAGTGCGATGGACGAAGCTTTCACTACAGATGGAAAAATAGTAATGTGTCAAGTGTGCGGTAAAAAAGTCGGGTGCTCTATGAAATCACAACTGGAGAGTTTTACCTATCCTATACCTGCCAGATATTGATATTAAATATTTTCATGATTTTACATATTTTGGTACATATTCAGCTTATTTTTATTACATAAATATGTACAGATTTCACACCTTGATATTACATAAAAATCCGGTCCCTAGTTATAACAATCGACGTAAGATGAATTTCAATAACTGCCAAAGCGATCTCGTATGTACCACTGCTTTGGAACACTAGCAGTACATTGCGCATTGCGTTGAATCTTGCACTTGGAAAATTTAGGCTATTGTTTTCACTTATTCTATTGTATTTTTATTACTACACATATTGGTTTTATTACTTCGCAAATTGTGTATTTTCTTTAATACTGTATCTTAATTTTCCTGTAACTACCACGGGTGAAAACGCATTTGTAGTTGATAAATATTCATTCATTCATGTAGGATTGCATACTAAAACTGATGTTCGCAATTTCCCGCGTAGCGGCAGGCCGTGTTCCGCAGGGGCATCACTGTGAAAGAAATTACTCAACCGATTTGATATTGGAGAATCGTGTATAGAATGTTGGAAATGGCGTTTTCGAAGGTCTCTACGAGTTGTAAAATCGTAAAGCCATTTGCGTCAAATTGTTGGAACTGTGTGAAGAAGATGAATTTCTTTGAAGAATCGTGACGGGGATTGAAACATGACTTCACCATTTTGAACTTGAAACCTATATATACAGGGAAATCATTTTATTTTTACTTCAATTTTTTATTTTACCTGAGTTTTTGAATGTACTTCACTCCCTACTAATGAAGTTCAGCTGTCCTCCACACAGAACCAAAGCCGCATATACAATCATAGTAGTGTTACGGTCATAGTAAACAGTACGTTCCAAAAATATGTTCGCGTTTTCCAGTGACGAAAGAGCTTTCAATACTGAATCATTTTAGCACAGGTACTGTCGTCCATTTGCCTACGTCATATCCCGGTTTCCCCCACCAGCTTTTATTCGCCAGGTATTGGCTGGGCTGTCTTAGCTCTTTTCTGAGAACATTAATTTCTGTTAGGAATTGGACGTCTATGTAATATTATATCCATACAATTATTTAAAATAACTTAAATAAAAGGCCCTCGTTAATTAACTGTCACGTGATTTTCTCCCTTTCTACGACTCTACGACATAACCACTTGGACGGACAGTAGATGGTATGTCTGAGTAATTTTATATTTTCGGATCGGGCAGAAGTGAAGATTGAATTTACAGTACGTAAGGTACTCTTTTATAGAATAGGTACAGAATTATTTCAACATGAGTTACTAGTACGAAGAACGAAACTGGTAACTGGGATTAGGTACAATAGTCTATAGTGCGATAATATGCACATTAGAACTGAAGCCTGTATCGAAATGAACGGCCACCATTTTCAAAAATGTGTTTAAATATCCATACTATGATTAAACTTCATTCTCTATATTGTACGCTAATGTGCTGTAGGCAGTATAATATACACTGCATAATGAATACGTCCACATGGACAGCTCAGTTCGTAAGTAAAAACACTCATTGTTAATACTGTACTGTATTTTTATTAAACAAAAACCTAATGAAAATGATCAAACTCAAAAGCGCAATATTTCCTAGTTTACGTAAATGGGTGAACTACTTTTCTTCTCTCCTATACCTAGTAAAGTGATTTGTTTGTATCTTACGTCAGTATCATCGAACTCCAGTCGTGGAAGGGGGTAGCAAATGGCGTTGCTCCAGAGGTATAGGCAAGTTAATATTAAAAATGTTAGTAAAAATAAAATGATGTCCCTGTATATTGGGATGGAATTACATGAACTCACAAAGAAAAAGTAAATTTGAAGTTTGTTCGTTCTCCAGGAACGGGTATGGCGACGATTTTGGGGAATCAAAACACTACTGGTTGTGAATACAATGTCAAAAGGGACTGCAATTATTTGGGACGCATGTGTAAGAAACTTGAAAAAAAAAATCTACTTTATTCTTGACTGCATCGTGTTCGATCACATAGGACGAAATTCATACAAAACAAGGGGAGATAATAAATATCGAAAGATAATACATATGAAATTACGACCGTTTTAGTATCTGCATGCCGCGTGGCCTTTTGTGTTAATTATTCTGTACTGTAAGTCGCAAACTTTACAACTAAACTTAGAAATACTTCTGTAGATAATACATTTATTTGGATAAATTGTGTTTCCTTTGCGTCTAACTATAGCACTTCGTTTGTAAGTTTATCTGTAATTAAAAAGAAGAAAATTTCTAAGAAAAGACATTATTATTTGACGTAAATTGACGTTTTGTGTTGTTAATTTCGAATAGAGTTTCGTTAAATAGTTACGAAGAACCCAGTAATAAAATTAATGTTATTTTTTAATAATTTTGCTCGTATGTACCGAATATGGGCTCTGGAGCTTACACGGTCTCCAACACAAACGAGTACAAGTGGCATTTCCTTAGGGACAAAGGCGGTCGGCAGCTCGACAGTAAGATTGACGTTCCTAGTGCCGATTTTCTGGATACGGAAGGACCCGAATCTCCCGCCTCACTCCAGACTTTGATGGTTTGTGATGGGTATGACTTTCATACCATTTTTTTTTTTTTGAGTAGGTGAAAACAGTGCACAAAGAGAGGCAGACAGACATACAAACGCCTTCCAAAACAACTTTTTCGTTGTTAGCGGTGCTGCAAACGCGTGTTTCTGTGAAAATCCGTAATCTACTGTCAAGAACCTTAGAGTAAAGGTACGGTCACACGTCGCTACTTTTGCTGCGCAACTTTTGTACTGCAGCTGCAAAAGTTGCGTATCGTGTTCACACGTAAGCCAAAAGTAGCGCGCTGGACGCTACTTTTCGTGCTGCGCAACCCGAGTGCAGCAAAAGTTGCAACTGGAGGTTGCGAGTCTGTTCATACACTAGGCGCTACTTTTGCAGCCGCAGTCATGCCGCAGGTTTCCATCTCCGTGTTGACTTCTCAATATACATTTTGTGGTTATGTTCGCATTATTAAGAAACTCATGCGAAAGCTTACTTATCTATTATTTGCTTTTCTGTCCTAACTAGTATTCAGAAATTGGCATTATTTTTACTATAAAGCTTTTAAAACCGCCTATATACTTAAATGATAACCAACAGCATATTCACGTAATCAATGTTGGCAACCCTCCTGTTTGAAATTACGCTACGGAAAATTAAAAGAATGAATTATATCTTCAGCAAATATGCTTAGATTGTGTTGTGCATTTAATAAATGTTATAAATAATTTATTTTCATCACATCTAACATAAATATATATCCAAACAACAAAAGTATCATTGGTACATTTGGGTGGCAACACTGGTCGCAACCGCAGCAAAAGTTTCAACAAAACTGATGTCAAAAATGCTGCGGCTGCAACCATGAGGACCTGTTCACACGTCGCTACTTTTAAGCTGCGCGCAGAATCAAAAAGTAGCGGACAGCAGGTTCGGCAGCTGCTACTTTTCGGGTTGCACCGTTGTTCACACGTCGCAGTACGAGAGTTGCGCAGTTTTTTGTACTGCATCGCTGCAAAAGTAGCGACTTGTGACCGTACCTTAAAGGTACGGTCACACGTCGCTACTTTCGCTGCGCAACTTTTGTACTGCAGCTGCAAAAGTTTCGTATCGTGTTCACACGTAAGCCAAAAGTAGCGCCCTGCACGCTACTTTTCGTGCTGTGCAACCCGAGTGCAGCAAAAGTTGCAACTGGAGGTTGCGAGTCTGTTCACACACAAGGCGCTACTTTTGCAGCTGCAGTCATGCTGCAGGTTTCCATCTCCGTGTTGACTTCTCAATATACATTTTGTGGTTATGTTCGTATTATTAATAAACTAATGCGAACGCTTATTTATCTATTATTTGCTTTTCTGTCCTAACTAGTATTCAGAAATTGGCATTATTTTTACTATAAAGCTTTTAAAAACGCCTATATACTTAAATGATAACAAACAGCATATTCACGTAATCAATGTTGGCAACCCTCCTGTTTGAAACTACGCTACAGAAAATTAAAAAAGTGAATTATATCGTCAGCAAATATGCTCAGACTGTGTTGTGCATTTAATAACTGTTACAAATAATTTATTTTCATCACATCTAACATTAAAACACATCCAAACAATACAAGTGTCATTGGCACATTTGGGTGGCAACACTGGTTGCAACCGCAGCAAAAGTTTCAACAAAACCGATATCAAAAAATGCTGCGGCTGCAACCCTGAGAACCCTGTTCACACGTCGCTACTTTTAAGCTGCGCGCAGCATGGAAAAGTAGCGGGCAGCAGGTTCGTCAGCCGCTACTTTTCGGGTTGCGCTGTAATTCACACGTCGCAGTACAAGAGTTGCGCAGATTTTTGTACTGCATCGCTGCAAAAGTAGCGACGTGTGACCGTACCTTAAATTCCGTTTATGCTTAGTCTGACCGTCTAACAAAGTAAAATAATATGCTGTACTGTTTTCCATACAGAGGGAAGCTTCCTGCTGGAATTTCAAACGGACTGACTACCTGAACTTCGAGGCGGGGCTACTGTATAGAACGTTTTAGAATTACAATAAATTGACAAAAACAAATTCAACTGAAGGAAATATATGAACATAATATACAGAACTACACTAAAAATTATTTTATGGGAAAATATTACAAGTTTTCATAATTTATCATTTTTCTCATTCTTAAAATTTATTTGCGACGGGCATCAATGCCGCCACGTTCGATTGAATATTTCTTATTGTCCTTGTTTCTGCTATATTTGAATCAAATATTTTTGAGTACTTTCTACTTTCCACAATGAGGAACGTGAAATTTTAATTTGTAGTTTTCCTATTTGGAGGCTTCCAGCAAATTTTCGTCTAAACTGGGTATAAAGTCTACTTTACAAGCTTATAAAACAAGTACAGTACGTCTTAAAGCTTCCTGATTAAATATATCCAATGTTGTAACAGGATAGTCGCAAGTACGCTTTTCTGGAAGGGCTTTTAAGCTTCCCCCCCCCCGATTAATTTTCTTGCATGTAGGCCTATCTATATTCCACATTTTTAGACACATCGTCTCTTTAACTGTTCCCTCCAAAACATGAATAATGGAAAAGGATTGTCTTTCATTCCTTGCATTGTCATACTCGATCTCGAAGTACATATAAACACGACCCGTGACTTCTTTTGTATCAGAGTGTATGTAATGTTATCTACCACCAATTAAATACAGTAGAAAGTAATTACTAGGAACACCAACACCAGCATACCAATCATAGTATTTTTCATCCCGAATGAAAAATAATTTTATGCTCGACCATGCCGAAATGTAGTAATTATACACCTGGTAGCAGTCCTTTAATGCATGTCATTAAAGTACAGGTGTTCAGCCAATGACAAGTCAGCTTTGTACCGCTATAAAACAGCAAGTATCGATTATTCTCGGATATGCAATCGAAAGAGAATTAGCGAAAATTCACGGAGGCTGGAAATCCAATACTGTCGCAGAAGGTTATGTTCTGTTACTATAATAATTAGCATTAATTGTAAATAATATTCAAATAAATTCAATTTGTCATCTCGTTTTTCAATGTCGAATTCAATAATCAAGGTTATATCAAGTTTAACGGGATTACATCAAGGTCAATGACATTATTGTTCCTCGGAAAAAATCAATACTTTCGCGTCTGCGCACATCTCACAATTCACGACCTAGAACAAGGTCACTTCCGATCTTGCCAGATACAAATAAAATGTATACATCTGAATAATTTCAAATTAGAAATATGGTCGAGCATAAAAAGTGGTATGAAACTCTCCTATAATGGTAATTAAGAAGCGAGTATGGATGTTTATGAAACGAGCGGAAGCGAGTTTCATAATTTTCATACGAGCTTCTTAATTACTATCATTATAGGCTCGTTGCATAATGTACTAGTATATGACATGTTTAAAAACGGAACTTAACTAGGTTCCAAGCAGAACTGACTGGGGGAAGATAACAAACAACGTTAACATGTAGGGGCATTCTATCAAACAGGTATGCGGTAATAAGAACACGCCCCCAACCCCTCTTGTTACTGATTGACAAGTTTCATCGTAAAGTTTAAATTTAACTGCGGGAGGTTTTCCTCTCTATAAAAGCAGAGTACAATAAAATAAGCAGTAGTTTAGTTCAGTACGTAAGATTGTTATCTTAATTAGTTACAATAAAAAATTACGGAACTGACTTGGCTATGTTAATATGGAACTGAATTGACTATGTTAGTAAAGCTATAGGCTTCAGAGAGAAGTGCTCGTTTTGAAGTCAAGAAGAATGTCAGATATTTCATCTCGTCATAATTTTCAAAACGGCCCCGGTGTCATTATGCTTCCTGCAAAATTAAGTACTGAAATTTTCCGGGGGTGAAAGGCATTCAAAACGTGGTGTTGACCATGTTATCTCCATCTAGCGTCGAGGTAAATTATGGTTTTCTAGTTCTGTCGTTTCCTTCCTTTGCCATACGCCTTCTTGGTATGTACCCGGACACCTTTAACCTTCTTTACCATAATCGTACACTTGAGTCATATAAATTGTATTTAGGAAGGTGTGTGATGTACTATGATGAGTTGTCATTTAAAAATATGACAGTACATTGTTCTAGAAGCCATTAGAGACTAAAATAATTTCAAAGGCCGTTCGAATACGCGACAGGAAGTAGAGGAATTTATGGGTTGTTAAGTGGGTGGAGTGCTCGAGTTAGATAAAGCTCGTTTGAATTACTTACCTCAGCTCTCGGAGGTTATAAATCACAGTGATGTCACTCGATGAGATCCATCGCTTCTGCACGTTTGATCCTCGCGGAAGTTTTCGACATCCTCTCGGCAGCGCAGAGTACTTCAACTGGCGAGGAGTGCCCCCTTTTCTTTGCACCTTTTTTCCCTCTGTTGCGGTTGTTTTTTAAGCGAATCGGCAGAATCACATATTTGGAACGAGAAACCAACCAGTAAGAGACGGGCGGTGTACATACGGTGGTAGCCTTGGGTATATTTATAGCACGAAACAAACCCATTGAGTGAGGAGGAGATGAAGTTTGGAGTGTGTGTCAGTTCGTGAGGAGTGGAGGATGCGAACGTCGCGAGATGCTGGATGCGGAATATCTCCCCGCTTTGACTTGCAGGAGTCGTCTGGATGCCGAAATCAAGTGTATACATTCAACTAAGCAACGGTGGGTTATGCACAAACTACTAAATTTTCCCTTTTTAAAGATAAAAATAATCCGATTTTCTTCTTTCCCTAAGATTTAATCTCAAAGAGAAACACGACATCTCGAAAATTACATCAGGAATAAGTGGCAGTGAATATCTGTGAACTACAGGAAGAAGTATAAGTTGTGTATCATACCGCAACGACAATTAGATTTCATGAAAGGACTTAGCTGGATTTAGACGAGAAAAAAATATTCTTACTGGACTTCCGGTAGTGGAACGGTACGTACATTTAGCACTTTTGTGTGATGTGAATAGAATAAACCCTACAAATTTTGACTTCTTAAAGAAATGAAATAGCGTTAATCTTAGGAACCCCATTTGCAAATCAGTTGTTAATTTACCGAGTAATATATAGTAAAACGTGTTCATTGCGGATAAACATTTAAGGTTTCTTTTTAAAGTATATTGATTTCACGTAAAAACTACTAGTGAGTGAAAGATTTCGTATAGATACCTATTTGTCTAAGTCTTCGACAGAGTGGACGTGTTAAGCTTTCCGCTGTTGAAACTGAATTACATCGCTGACTCATGAGGTTCCTTGCACCATTTCTCACCGTTGAGGCCATGTTTACTTTTGTTGGACACAGTGAAGTTCAATGAATGGGTGGGACTACACTTCCGTTTAGAAACTACTTTAGAAGAAATCCTGAAATTAAACGTTCGGAATGAGGAATACATAGTAATTGTAAACTACTTATTAAATTGTGAAAACGGTTTCCTTAATTTTTAATTTCGTCATTTTGAATTCAGTTTTCTGTGCAGTTGTCACCCATATATCACAGGAAGTCTATATACAAAGTATTATGTTTAGAATCGTAAACCTTAAAATTAAGTTTTAAATGTGTAAATGGGTTTTTTTTTCGAATATATTACTAGTGAAAACACATTTTTCATCATTTAATATAGACCTTTACTCATCTAACGGCTTTTGTATATTCTATATTACGAAATATCGTAATATGAATTTCTTGTTCACAATAGAAGTTGAGTAGTTTTTTTAAACTCTTGTACATAATTTCAGTGCTCAGTAATGTGACACGTGATATCCACTTAAACGGAATTAATTGATAACTTAGTTTAGCGAGTTCCATTGAACGCGATAATTTTATCTTTTTTATACAAATGGTGACAATTACTATTGTTGGTCACGAAATACACTTTTGTGTCCATTCTGTACTTTTCGTGTTTTAATAAATTTTTTGTCTTGCGAGAGGATAGAGTAGCTCAAATTTTTTTCTTTCTACTCTGCATTCACACGATATGGCCGGCCACACCATCTTACTTGTCTTTGTACAGTAGTTCTCGTAAAATGATTTTTTGTCTTCGCATTTCTATTCAGTATGAAGGTAGCTTATGAAAGGTTAAAAGGAATTCGTAATAAATTTGTTTCTGTGTTCAATGTTGTCCGTTTCATGAATAATGAATTGATTTTCTGGCTCTATTCAGACCAACTTGACGTTTCATTATCTCTTTTATATCACTCGAAACTGCGAATAACACATTTGTTGAATTGTGTATTGCAGAAAGCGCTTTTGTCCTTTTGAGTAAAATTTTCAGAAACACAAAAGCGTTTAGTATTTTGAAGTGGCTATTCATTTTATTAAAGCGTAATGATAAGGTCTAGTGTTTGACATACATGAACTTCAATTTTTTTTATTAGTATTATCTAAATTGGCTAGACATTAGGCGTTTCTGCAATTCACGACTAGTAACAATAATTTTATATTTCTTTAAAACAGTTTTTAGATGAATAAAATGAAGGACTTTTTTCATCGTATAAAGAACTTTAAATGTATATTTAAGTCAAAAAATAGGGAAAAGATACACAAACACACAAAAAATGCAAAATTATGTGAATAGCATATACCAGCGTTCCTCAAACTATGGTCCGCGGACCACCTGTGGTCCTCGAGGTCTGCCCTTGTGGTCCTTCAAAAAAGACAGAAGAAAAAATATAATTCAAACGAATTGCATATCACTCTATAGCTGAAAATCTCAGAGTTTGGAAATGACACATGGCAATCGCCTTTCACTTTTCCTCTCAGTAGTTACTGGCATTTTATGAAATTTATTACCCTATTCGTCTACTGACTTCCCACTCTACTCTCAAAAACAAAAGAGGGATTTAAAGCACTATCAACGTGGTGTTTCCCGCCATCTTTTTTCCCTGGCGCCGCCCCTGTAACCTAGCCAGGGACCACCCGAATTCATAACAGAGGACCGAATCTTTTCAATCTTTCTTAATAATTTACAGACACCCAGTCTGCACATTGAAATGGTCACGTACAACTCTGAGGTCACAATTTTAAGCTTATTTTCCAAGTATGACGAATTTTCATGAGTTCTTGATCACTTTCATTGCGATATTGAAACTAACAAACTTTCATTGAGTGAAAGAGAACAATTAATTTAACTCTCGAATGAGACTGGTGGTTTAGAGATTATAATTCAGTTTGCTTCTACGTATATGTGTGAGAAAGGGTTTTCGTCACTAACTCTCATGAGAACAAAGTACTGAAATCGACTTGATGTATGTGACGATCTCCAACTTAAGCTTACCAGCATACGTCCAAGTATAGAACAACTGTACAAGAATCAGCAGGCTCATCCATCTCATTAATATGATTACCAACATTTATTTATTTATTTATTTACTTATTTTTAGTTAATAAGTTAAAGATTATCCAGACTCTAATAGCCTTGAATTATTAAAGAAACAAAAATGAATTTTCTTTTAACATTAGCTTAATTAGTTAATACTAATATAACATTAATTTAATTTAATTAATTTTAATTAATTGATTCTATTTTAAAATATAAGTGTATTGATATTAAAATATGCTACAAAAATAATAAATTTGCTTTCGAAGGGAACAAAAGTAAGGTGGTCCGCGGAACTGTTCTAACTTAAAAAAGTGGTCCCCACTTCAAAAAAGTTTGAGAAACGCTGGCATATACAATCCTTCAAATTCGTTTAAACCCATTAAAATAACAAAGAAAAGCAAACTGAATTTCTTTTAGTCTGTAAAAAATTCCACATCCCCTGGGCTTGTGGTGTTCCTACAATTTCCTGCAGTTCACTGTAACTTCTGAGCACTGGACGTGTGGAGTTTCTTCTCCACTTGAAAGGCCTGTGTATGAATATTACAGAAAATATGAAAAACTGAATTTGAGAAAAATTGTGACTTGTGGGATTTATGCAATTCACGAAGTAACTTGTTATCCCAATATGCAGTAATCATTATCGACAGTTTTCAAAGCCTCCGGCGTAGCTCAGTCAGCAGAGGCTTTTGCCTATTGATCCGAAGTTGCTTTCGGGCGTGGGTTCGATTCCTGCTTGGACTGTTTACCTGGTTGGGTTTTTTTCCCCCGAGAGTTTCGCCAACCGTAAGGCGAATGTCGAGTAATCTACGGCAAATCATCGCCCTCATCTCGCCATTACCAATTTCTTCAACGCTAAATAACCTAGTAATTAAATGAACTACTAAAACAAGTTTTTAAGTTTTAGATTACACTATTCAATGGGAGAATGACGTGTTAATGTTAAATGTTATGTTTTATTTAACGACGCTCGCAACTGCAGAGGTTATATCAGCGTCGCCGGATGTGCCGGAATTTTGTCCCGCAGGAGTTCTTTTACATGCCAGTAAATCTACTGACATGAGCCTGTCGCATTTAAGCACACTTAAATGCCATCGACCTGGCCCGGGATCGAACCCGCAACCTTGGGCATAGAAGGCCAGCGCTATACCAACTCGCCAACCAGGTCGACATGACGTGTTACACAGCATACATACATCATGTAGATGGTACGATTCCCGCCGTACTTGCTCTAATATCGATATCGTTGTCACCACTTCGGTTAATTATTCATTGCTGTAATTCCTAAATATCTTGTAGCATTCAGAGGTACTATTCAGGAACTGAGGTCTGATAACTTGGGGGACCATTTCCTCAAGGTCAGTTTTAACTGGGTTATTTTACGACGCTTTATCAACTGCCGTGGTTATCTAGCGTCCGGACGGTATGACTGTGACAATGCCGGCGAATTGAGTTCAGGTCCAGCGTTGAAAATTACCCAGCATTTGCTCCTAATCGGTTCAGGGAAAACACCGGAAAACTTCAGCAGGTAACTTGTCCCAACTAGGATTCGAACCCGAGCTCGCTCGTTCTACGGTCAGACAGGCTAACCGTTACTCGACAGCGGTGGGCATCAAGGTCATGTCGTTGGATGATGGGTGATTACACAGAACCTTTTTGGAAACTATCGGGGAACAAAATGCTTCTCTAAGTTATCTATGTGATCGTGTTTCTCATATAGAAAACAGAATTGTAGGCCTTTCGTCGGGAAATGACGCAAACTTCAACATCCATTCTTATGGGATATTCTGTTCATCGCCCAGTCCTGCGCACTGATTTTCATTCCTGATGTCGCTTTGTTTATGAATATCACGAAAGCTGCATTTTGACAAGGTTCTATACATATCTATAAATATTATAGTATGTTTAAAATTTAACAATTTTCTACGTATAATCTATATATAATCGAACTGTTAAGTTTGGGTGCTACGAAACATTTAAAATTTCCCATTTATCAATTACAAGACCATTTGGCTTTATGATTTTGAGAGATGGCAGCAGCTGCATTATGTAACTTTTCGTGACAGTTTTTACAGAACGCGCCATACGGAATTATGGAACTGTAAATCGTCTCTCTTCATTCCGTCCACATTCTATTGCGATAAAGGAGGAAGACTAGTGATTTCCATTTTTAAGATAAAACCACTTTCTTGGAAGATGCATGGTGAATGGTTTCAGTCGATTATTTATTAAGAGATAATATGACTGAGTTTTTACAAAATATGGCCAAAAATGAGTTTTCATTTTTTGTACGAAAATGTTCCTTGGGTACTTAGGAAGTTAATAGTAAGAGATTTTTTTGCATCTAAGTTTTCTTTTAGTTACAGGAGCGATTTTATGTAGGCCTGCTCCATAGGTTAGTATTGCATCCTCTTTCAAAAATTTGACTTTTTCTGGGAACTACATTTTTAGATGTTCAAAATAATTCATGTACATACAGTTTTCACCGAATTAATTAACATATTCTTACGTGCCCATGCATATGCAGTATTATCTGAGATCTAACGTTGGGATGTCTTAAGTATCTTGGAAATTAAAGCTAGAAAAAAATATGTACAGTAGTGGCAAAAAAACCGGACCGACCCTTTTAGCTGATTTCAGAGCTTTGTTCACTCCAGAGCACGATAGACTGGTAACTAAGACTTTCGTGGTGCGAATCCTGCCTGGGAAGGAAACTTTTTTTGTTCCTTATTCAAATTTATTCCCAATACTTTTCGATTGCAGCGATATGTTACTACTTAATTAACTTAATATTCCCAGAACATGAATTTTACCAGCAATCGAAAAGTATTGGGAATAAATTTGAATAAGGAACAAAAAAAAGTTTCCTTCCCAGGTAGGATTCGAACCACGAAAGTCTTAGTTACCAGTCTATCGTGCTCTGGAGTGAACAAGGCTCTGAAATCAGCTACAAGGGTCGGTCCGGTTTTTTTGCCACTACTGTACATAAAGATATGAATAAATAAATGTATGATTTTCGAAAATTTATTATGTCTAAAGTAACCTAAGTGTCGTGAATTTATCAACTTTAAAATATTTTCCATTAATCGAGACCCATAAGAAAAAATAATTAACTTGCTGTATTTTAATGTAATGCGCATCGAACATTTTGAATCTTATTCTTAATATATCTAATAATCAGTGTGCCTTAAACGACCCTGCATCAGCTGATTGGTTATCAAGCGTCAATGCAACTCGTAATAGCCTCGTTAAGGTATTAACTTATATTTAAGGAAACGTGGGGATATCCAACAAGTCGACCGTGCCAATTGGAATACGAACCCGCGCGCGAGTGCAGGTTCTCAGCATGAGGCCCTCTTGCTGCCCCAAGACCACCCCTCTGGCCGTTACAATGAATTAATGTTGTTCTTCTTTGATGGGCTAATTCCGAAACGTCTGTGGAACCCCGTTCCATTATTGCCGCTGAGTGTTCAAATTGCAGGATGCGGAACGCCTTATGAAATTTTTCCTGTGGAGACAAAATTGATCCACGAAGATGATCAGTAAGTTCTCATTTCATTACACGCTTTAAGCGTTACGCAACAAAAATGAAGTTCCTTTATCATGTTGTGAATGATGTTAATGCGTATAGTTTATTTCCTTTAGATAATATGTATTCAAATAAGATCAACTTCGGTTTTCTGGATTGTATACAAGACATTTTTGATAATTCCAAAAATAAAATATTTGAATTTGTTTATATATCACACTGCTTAAATACTAATATAATTAAATCTGCATAAATTTACTTAATGTAGCTGTACGTACAGTACGAGGTGTATATAAAATGAGACTGATGCCACAAATTAGGTTTATTGTCAGATTCTTACCAATTAACCGTTATCCCCTTCATTGCACTTCCCTTCTCTGTCTGTAGACTGTTACATTTGTATCTTCGATTGTTCTTAGCAATACTGCAGTTCATCAACCCCCAACCTTTTCAGCAGTTCTGCCGTTTCCGCTTTACCTGTTCCACAGACCGAAGATGAGTTCCCAAAATACTCTTTTCACTTTCGGAAACAGAAAGTCACGTGGCGCCAAAACTAGTGAATACGGAGAATATTCATGCACTGGAGTAAGTTTACCGACTAAATATATCTTGACGGAAAGGACATTGTAGGCAGCTGCATTGTCCTGATGCAGAATTTACTCTTCTAGAGATTTTGTCCCTTCTTCCTCCTCAATCTGGCCAAAAACTCCATGCAATAATGCTGGTTAACTCTTCACCATTCATTCATTCATTTATTTTATTCCATAGATCTTACATGAGCAATGAAGCTTTAAGATGTGGAACAAGTCAAAATTTTACTATATTACAATTACAATTTTTACAAATTTTTATAGTTTTACAATTTAGTAATTTTCTACAATTTTTACAATTTTGTGCAATTTTTTACAATATTTTGGCGAGATGTAGTGAGATGAGGTGAGGTCCGAGGATTCGCCAAAATATTACCCGGCATTTGCCTTTTGGTTTGGGGAAAACCTCGGAAAAACCCAACCAGGTAATCAAATCAAATTTGTCAGACCATTCATTCATTCATTCATTCATTCATTCATTCATTCATTCATTTATTTTATTCCATAGATCTTACATGAGCAATGAAGCTTTAAAATGTGGAACAAGTCAAAATTTTACAATATTAAATTACAATTTTTACAAATGTTTATAGTTTTACAATTTAGTAATTTTCTACACCCATTCGACGAAGACAGACCCTGGATGTCCTGGAAAGCAATTAGCATCGTCTTCATTTTCGACTCGCCCATCCTTCTTTTTTCAATTCTCTGATAATTGGGAGATTTCCAATGCATCGATTTTATGTCCAGTTATTCGCGCAAAAGTCGTACTCTTTGGCAATTTCTACTATGTCTGGACTCAGTCTGATGCTCAGACGTTGATTTTTACGAACAATTTCAGAGATTTTCTGAATGTTCCTTCAATTTTTGAAGTCAAGGAACGACCTTATGTTCATCATATTCCATTTCCGACCTTCGCCAAACCATTTGTGCCACTCAGACGCTCGTCAGCGTGACATTAAAGTATCCCTTTAAAGGTAGTCAACCCCATGACAAGCCAAATCGGCCCAGAGGATGGCGAGAAGTTAAGGCTCTCACCTTTACGGAAAATCGGCATTTAATGGCAATAGGGATGCCAGTCCTAGGTGCCCGCCGTCTTTACCCCAAGAAAATGTCCCTGGTACCCATGTCTCTTACAGGCTGAGTAGACCCCAAGGCCATAGTGCGGCTGTGAGAACTAGATCAATGCAAAAGATCCATGACTCCGTCGGGATTCGAACCCCATTCCTTCCGACTTAACCGCGCACCCCCAAAAATTATCCCATGCCACCCTATCCCATTATCTCCTGGCCTAGTTGGCTCATAAGTGATGTCTTCTTGGTATCACTTATTAGGTTCAGACCTGTCTTCAGACAGTTGACTGAACAACAACACATCCGTTAATGATTTCATGCAATCAGTTGTGGACTTCACTTTAGAATCAGTTTTGAGATGAACATGCTGCCCAATATTTTTACACTAGTCATGATTCCGACAAGTTCAGCCTTCAAGGCTAACAACTTTCCCTATCGATCCGCACCTCTTATTCCACCCTCGACATAAGAAAAATCTCCTTTTCAAATAGCCACACCTCGTATACTATAATAATTCTTATTATAATAATTTTATATTCGTTTTTGCATTTACCGAAGTCTCTATTTAAAAGCGATAATATAAAAGTATCCGTATTGTAGGAACTTGTGGTGGCTGAGTGGTCAGAACTTCAGACTAACGCGGGTGGTCAGGGTTCGACTCCTGATCAGGCCTGGGATTTTTCATTGAAAACTTCATAGTGACACCGGTGGCGGGCATGGTAGCAGTTTGGGTTTTACTCTGGGTTCTCCCATTTTTCCATATTAGGCATTACATCGTTCCGTCAACATTTCTCGATTCCGTCACCATTCACAGCATTCTCCGAACATCGGCTGGCGAAGCATGAAGGGGACTGGCCTAGGGACGAGTGGGATTACTTGCTTGATACCTGGGTACGCAGCGAACCTTAGTGTAGTCAGTCGGTGTTGATTTGGAAATGCGCCTAGCTTAAGGGTTAACAAAAGATCTTAAATGTTCGCAGTGCTGAATCGCAGTGCCCCTTCCCAAAATTTCATCCCTGGAGGAACACAGGAGAGCAGAAGGTTGTCTCTCAAATGTTGTAGATAGTCGGCATTAGCAGTAGAGATGTCATTCCTACATGTTTGTCGCCCTTCATTCATTCATTCATTCATAGTGTTCTGCCCAATAATAGGTCTTTCACTACAAACCCATCATTCTCCAGTATTCCCTGTTTTACACCTTCCTCTTAGTCTTTGCATACAATCCATATATCTTAATGTTGTCGATCATCTGGTATCTTCTTCTGCCCCTACCTTTTCTCCTTCCAGTGCATTTTTCAATAGCCAGTTTCTTCTTAGCCAGTGACTCGGCCAATTTCTTTTTCTCTTTCTGATCAGTTTCAGCATTATACTTCCTTCACCCACTCCTATCACAGTTTCATTTCTTATTCTCTCTGTCCATTTCATACGCTTCATTCTTCTCCATATCTACATTTCAAGTGCTTCTAAGCGTTTTTCTTTACTTCGTCGTAATGCCCATTTTGTGCACCATACAATGTTACACTCCACACAAAACACTTCCTTAGTTCTTACCCTTAGAAAATACACCTGGTACTCATCTTTGTTCGATGCTGAGGAACCAAAGGGCCTTAGGGATTAGGTCAATGTAGAAAATCCATGACCCCATCGGAAATGGAACCCGCGATTTTGTGGCATGCAGCGCAACGCGTTAACTGCAGCGTTACCGCGCGCCCTATTTAAAGTGATACCATGAACTGTTTAGGTTTAAGTTCTTTTGATCCTATTCCTTGTGTCTCAAGTGCCCCTGACGAAGCCCGGCGGTTGGCGCGTTTGCCTGCCGATCGAGGGTTGTACTCGGACGTCGGTTCGATACCCACTTCGGCTGATTTCAAAGTTGGGTTTTTTCCTAGGTTTTTCCAACTGTAATGCGTATGTCAGTTGATCACATGGCGAATCTTCGGCCTCATCTCTCCAAATACTGACTCGCTGTCACCAGTTTCGTAGACGCTAAATAACCTAGTATTGAACATCGTTTAAATCTTCTTTTATTTCGGGCCCTTTGGGTTCGTGTTGGCTTGATTTCATTTTCTGTAGGTCATTTAACCAGTTATTTTGATGTAAAATCATGGTTTATTTAACGACGCTCGCAACTGCAGAGGTTATATCAGCGTCGCCAGTGTGCCGGAATTTTGTCCCGCAGGAGTTCTTTTACATGCCAGTAAATCTACTGATATGAGCCTGTCGCATTTAAACACTCTTAAATGCCATCGACCTGGGCCGAGATCGAACCCGCAACCTCGAGCGTAGAAGGTCAGCGCTATGTCAACTACGCTACCGAAGCCGACATTTTGATGTATCTGGATTTTTTTTTACTGTATTTTGAACTTCTAATTTCTTCAGAAGGCCTTTATTTCTCTTTTTTGTCTATCCTGCTTAAACTGAAATTGTACATAGAAATCTCATTTGAGCTGCTTGTAGTTTGGCTTTGTATTTGGAATTCATTGTCCAGTTTACATTACTTAATTTCAGAGAGGCTTTTGCTATCATAATATGTAATTACCAGGGTTAGGATCCGAGACACTTATGAATGAAGTGAAGTTACAGTGCAACGGAGTACAGATGGAGTGAGGTGGCGCGTTGGGTTTTGTTTACCTGTGCGTTGGTGTACAATCCGGTTCGTGATCAGAGGTACAGTATTCCTCCTTCTCTCTCCTATTCCTTGCGGAAAACATTGACTGTACATCATCTTGCCTCACTTGAATTACGACGACTTTCTCCATAAGTTAATAACATATGATATTTCTAAACTGTGAATGACATAAGTTGTTTATCAAATACCTGTAGCCTACTGAACTGTCGTCGGCTCGGCAGTAGACCTATGGACAGGGAGCTTGAACTCAGCTGACATGTACGTACAGTACGTCTGTGCAGAGTACTGCCTGCTGAATACGTTGCCACGTCTCTCACGCCAGAATATTAATAAATTTAAGCATGCAATTTTATTTAATTTCGCGAAAATGTAATAGAACACACAAACAATTATTTAAACTAATATTAACGCTTTTCTAGATATACCTACTGATGTAATTGTTTTCGTAATTTTACAAACGATATAAGCAGTATAGCCACCGGCGTGGCTCAGTCGGTTAAGGCGCTTGCCTGCCGATCTGAAGTTGCGCTCGGGCGCGAGTTCGATCCCCGCTTGGGCTGATTACCTGGTTGGGTTTTTTTCCGAGGTTTTCTCCAACCGTAAGGTGAATGCCAGGTAATCTATGGCGAATCCTCTTCCTCATCTCGCCAAATACCATCTCGCTATCACCAATCTCGTCGACGCTAAAAGTATAACGCGAATAAAATAAGAGAAGAAATATTTTTTTCTGGGAAAACTATCAAGTTTTGACCCTATGTTGTATGGACATTTTTTGATCCTGCAGACCGTCCGTGACGACTGTGAAAAGGACGGCACTTATACCCCTTACACCCTATATAGCTGCAAAGAAGTGAACTATTGACAAACTTAATCGCATAACAGGTAATTTAAAAACACAATTTAATAGCCTGATACTGTAACCACTCTACTCAGATTTTTCACAAACCGAAGAGGAGAATGAAGAAATTAATTGATGAGACTAAGCAAGAGCTGATATTTGTGTTATTGCAGTGCTCAAGTTGCTGTCACATTTCCTTCAGTAGTATAATGAAACTGTACAAGAGGGTTCAGCTAAAATACAAAATGTGTACGAACGAGGCAGTCTACTCTCGGAGGCGGGTGTGTATATATTATACAGTACTGGTTGCCGTGGCAAACAGATGTAAACATGCAGCTATTTTGCACGGGCAAGAAAAGTAGCGTCAGCCTTCACTCTGACGGTTAGTTCAGTGGTCCAAGTTTCTTTCACTTCCCTCTCGTCTCCGCTTCTCAACTTAATTCAAACCTAGCGTAGTGACCTCTTTATATATAGCAAAAATTAATGTCTACAATGGAACCCCGATTATCCGACACCCTATTAACCGATTGACTGATTATCCGACTATCTTTCTCTCACTTTTTTTTTTTGCCACAGAAACATATATTAAGTACTACTGTACGTTATATTAGTACATATTGTCCACACCTGTGGAGTAACGGTCAGCGCGTCTGGCCGCGAAACCAGGTGGCCCGGGTTCGATTCCCGGTCGGGGCAAGTTACCTGGTTGAGGTTTTTTCCGGGGTTTTCCCTCAAATGCTGGGTAACTTTCGGTGTTGGACCCCGGACTCATTTCACCGGCATTATCACCTTCATCTCATTCAGACGCTAAATAACCTTAGATGTTGATAAAGCGTCGTAAAATAACCTACTAAAAATTAGTACATTTTTTTTTTCTAGAGTGTGTTATTGCAAACCTTAACACTTATCCAGCTTGGTCTACTGTTCGAGTTGCCGTACTGTACAACTTCTATAATTTTCCATGAGTGTCAAAAGAAAACGTTTTGTGATAAGTATCGAAAAAAAATGCAAATAATTGAGTGATTTAGGGAAAGAGAAACTGTGGCTCATCTCGCATCAGAATATGAGACTGATGTTACAACTGTGCGCGATTTAATAAAAATCAAGGATAAAGTGTATAGAGTATGTAAATCTACAACATGAGACCTCTAGGCCTACTTTCCTATATTTCCGCTGATAGCCATTACAAGGAGTTTCCTTGCCCCTAAAAGCACGCCGTTAACAACAGAACTTAATTTAGTGAACTTCTTATCCACTACGTAGCATCTTAAACATAAGATCACGGAGGAAATTACGAAACTTCAGCTTTTATTCACTTAATTTACGAAAATATTTTATGGTACGGATTATCCGATTTTTTCGATTAACCGTCTAGTCTACCACGGATAATAGAGGTTCTACTGTACTTTCAGTTTTACAGATATTTTTTGTTATAACTTTGTAAGGAAAAAAGATGATATAAAACATTAAAAATAAAAATACTATACATCCTGATTATACAACTTTTAACACTATCACTTTGGAATATGTATTATATGTCTTGCTCGTGTTAAATTTTACCGTACCTGGTTAACATTACACATTACACTACACAAACACACTCCCACAGGAAACAAAACAAAAGACGCCAAGACCAGCAACAACCAGTTTTGAAGAAGGGCAATAACAGGCCGAAACATGTTAACCAGGTACGGTAAAATTTAACACGAACAAGACATATAATACATATTCCGAAATAAAAATACTCTTGTAAGTGAATAGGTACAGTGACGTTTCACTAGCTTCACGTGAAAAACCTCCACTGGTTTCGGAAAGAAGTTTCAAATTCTATTCCCAGGGACACGCTTATTTGCCAATAGGCTAATTGTAAGTACAGTGGAGCGGAAAATTTTAGTTGAGGTGACGTTTAGAGAGAGAAAATGGACTTGACCAAAATCATTAACCAGTTCAGAAGGGAAGGCAAGAGGTGTTTACAAATTGATACCATGCAAGTTTCAATTCCAATTCTCTCTTGAAAATGAACTCACAATTTACAAGCCTTGGTTTTTTATTATTTTTTATTTTCCAACGCTTATTAAGGATGAATGTTGAGGCATATAGGAAGGAAAACGGGGAATGCAAAGTTTTTCTTGCCTATAGCCGACAGAATTGTAAATCCACAACTGCGACCACCAAAATATAAATGTAATAATGAATGGTAAAATTTAATTGGGCAATTTCAACTGAATCAATATGTATTTGGCCTTCGTATTCAGAATTTATTATCCTACTTTCCCTCAGATCACACTCTCTTCTTCACTTTTTCTGTGTCGACAATCTCCTTTCTTCCAATATATCTTCGTAATTTTAACGTATGTATACGTCTGCTGTTATATAATGAAATGACTTGAGTTTGCATGAAGAGTTTAAATGTAATGTGAAAATAAAATTTTCGGAAATTTTCATATTTTCATTCATAGGTGATGGCAATTAATTGTTCATTATTTTTAACGTTTCTTAAAATAAGTAATCGAGTTTTCTTAAATGTGTACTGCCTTTGTAAGTGCTGTGAATGAAATTTATTATGTAGTTTTCAACATCATATACTAAGAGACGTTGAACATTACGCCCTATTTGTGTGTTATAAATCGTAATTGCTTATTGAATGTTGAATTGAGATATGACGGACGGCTGACAGACATTGAACTTAAGGCTTCAAATTCGATATCCAGTCAGTGAAGAAGTTTTAGAAACATTATGTCTTAATTTATTTTGAATCTGATTAGAAATAATGTAATTTGTGTTCAGGAACAAGAAGAAACTGAATTGTATTAATACTGTAAAATACTTTCAGCCAGTCGGAAATAATTGTATTTCATTACAGTCTGGTGCTAATTGACTAAATGTATTCCTTTCACAGCTCCTAACTTCTGAACAGGAATGAGTAATAAAATTAATATTTCTGTATTGTTTGGCACGAAAAGCTTGCCACATACTACGCGACCAAGGCGGGAACCGTTTTGTTTGGTGGCGCTGCGATTCGCTTCACAACACAGGCCATGCTGTAAAATCCGCATCAGATGCAAAATGAAGCACATGCTGAACTGTTCTCTTGTTTCGTTATTATTAATACATTTTATATATTATATTTTCGTATAAGTTTATAATTTATAGTTTATTGTTTAGTTTTATTTATCATATGCTTACACACATAGAAATCTATTCAGAAGACACACCACAACATCGGTGTTCGTAAAGGAGAGAACATGAATCGAAAGTAACGTAAACTAAAGTAGCTACCGTATTTTATATGATATTGCATTTGATATGCATTTCTTATCTTAGCATTTCTCATTCTTTACCTTCCTTTCTAATCCTACTAATTGTTTTTAGTAGGTTATTTTACAACGCTTTATCAACATTAGGTTATTTAGCGTCTGAATGAGATAAAGTTGATAATGCCAGTGAAATCAATCCGGGGTCCAGCACCGATAGTTACCCAGCATTTGCTCATATTGGGTCGAGGGGAAAACCCCGGAAAAACCTCAACGAGGTAACTTGCCCCGACCGGGAATCGAACCCTGGTTACGTGGCCAGAGGCGCTAACCGTTACTCCACAGATGTGGACTACTAATTGTTTCCTTATTTGTCTTCACAATAGTTGCAGCACGCTCTGTTGCCTTCGACAGAGGTAGGAATAAACCCGTTGTCTTTTCTTCATCACAAAACTTTATGGCATTACAACGCTCTGCGCTTGGCTACGAAACACACTTTCTACACGCGGCATTACGACCAGATTAAAACACTAGGCATTGGATGTGACGATACTCTAGCAGTAAACATACGCAGCGAGCACGGAGTTCCTCATTCTGCCACGACGGTTGCCACCTTGGTCGCGTAGTACTTAGGAAATCACTGGTATAGGATGTTCGTGAAGTCCTTAGTATTTTGTACTGTATTAAATCTGCAGTGATGTGTAGCAGTAGCATTTATTTTTAAATGGTATAACTTTTAAGTTATTATTATTATCATTATTAACTTTATTATTATTATTATTATTATTATTATTATTATTATTATTATTATTTGCAGATTACATTCGAAAAGGTGCTCCCTTCCCTCAGTCCGGATACGATGAATTGGATCCAGCATTAATTCGTCAGGATCATTACAGGATAACACCATCTCCAGGAGGTCCTGTTGATCGATATGGTATGTCCACTGTTTCAATTTACATATTTACTCCTCGATGTAGTCTAATATTTTTCACTGCCTATTATAGTTTCAAACTGACGTAATTGTATACAGAATGGCCTAGAAAGAAGTGCACTAATTCATATTTATGTTCTGGAGACCAAATAAGTAACACTTTTGTATCATTAATGGGTTAGTAGTTTTTTACAAGATACACCTATAATTTTTTTCCGTCAACAGGTATAAAATAACAAGATGACAGTTAGTAGAGGCTATAATTTTTTTTTGTCAGGTTTGATAATTCTTCCTTGCATGACCCTTCGGCAGTAACATGATTTGGCAAGAAGAAAGTAGTAGGAGAATTAGATTCGCCATGAAAACTGAATTATTCCAATAAGATGCTCCAGTACATGACCACCTTATGAACCTCGTCTTTTGTAGTCCTCTGTAAGTGCATTAAAGTCTACAGTGACATTGATAGCAACCACATACATGAAGTGGTACTTATAAAGAACAGCCACTTTTTCATTATTACTGTGTTCGTAACTTGAATTCTGTAAGAAGACTAATGGGAACAAAATATATTTCGTTTAGTCATACTGGTCACAGAACTGGTTGTGGATCTTGTTGATATATTTTTCATTATTTGGACTATAATATACATGTTTCAGTATGTTGCACTTCTTTCCAGACTGTCTTTTGTGAGCATGTGGAGGAAAATTGGTGCAATGTATGTATCCATATTTTATCTAAATGAAGGGAAATATTTCCGATGCTCCAATTTATTAATGCACTTAAAATTATAACCCTCGACACACTGAAACTTGTGTTATTTCTAAAGGGACTCTTTTAATCATGGAAAGTTAAAGATTGCATGTGGTAACTTACAAACGTCTTTCCTTTGTTAACTTTCCATATGACCTAATATAATGTTAATCTAGGTATTAGTGTTAATCATTAAATGTTTTTAGTCTATAACTCTCTCAGTTTATTTGGCTGCAGAATTGTGCGTATTTCAATATTTCCTGCTTAGAAAATAGTGTGTGTGTCTTACAGAAGATTTCCTTCATGCCAGGGACTAAGAGTATAAGTAAAATAATTCAATTTTCATCATTCCTCACAATACAAGTCATTTAGCATTAAGTAGAATTTAAAAAATTACAATGCAATGCAAATAAATCAGATTCACAAACTATTTGGACATTTTGTTAATTTCAAATTCTCACGAATTATGTTTTGACTTATATCCTTACTCCCTAACACGAAAGATTTAATATCTCTGAAACCAGCATGTAATGTGCATCATAAAAAAATACATATTGTTCTTGCTTGTGTTAGTTCAGAAATTTAATTTAATCTTAAAATATTAGACATCCAATGCAATGTTTTAGAAATAAGTGGTTTACAAAATGTTTAATAATTTTGTATTATTAATTCAGATGTTGAAACTTACACCCTTGGTAATTGCATAAAATGGATTAAATTAGTTTATTTCTTTTCACACTTATACGAGGGTAATTTCATAAGTCATAGCAACTATATTATATCAGCCAATAAAGCTGCAGGAATAAAATTTCACTATATGCAATTGAAGGTTACTGGAATGTGCTTCGCAGTGCTAGTACCAAATTGGGTCTGGGTACTGGAGGCAATGGGTAAGAGAAATTGAAAGCTGTGTAAATAGTTATCATTGTTTTATTATGCACAAGAGGAAACAAAGTACATTATTCACATCTAACACCATTCAAAATAATTCCCCAAGGCTTCCACACATCTTTGCCAATGATGATGCAGGCGTTGAATGCCATTGGCTGTGTGCAATTCGTCTATGTGTATCACCTCTCGTCAAAATGCTGTTAAGATGTCCTCCCTGTTTGCAAACGGCTTCCCATGCAGTGGCTTCTTCAATTGGAGAGTGAGATCATAGTCACATGGACTGAGATCAGGCGAGTAGGAAGGATGTTCCAAGATCTCCCACCTCCACCTGATTCCTGATAGGAGCTGCAGTGTGGGTGTTGCAATATCATGAATGATTATGGCATTGTCCAGCAGTGCTGGACGTGTCCTCCAAATTGCACGATGCAGATGGTACATCAGGAATAATGTGTAGTATTGGGCATTGACAGTGCTGCTCATAGCTCAGAATGACACTGACGAGCATTTCCGCCGCGAAGCACTGCAATTTTCACGTATGACTGTGGTTCAACTTTACTTACATCCATCTTGGAGCACAGCTTCTAGCATACTAACTTTTGCATGTGCTGTCAACGAGCCACCAGTGCACACAGACGCATTCTGGCAATGGCATTCCATACAGTGTACAACAGATTTTCAAAAGTATATACTGAACTAATCACATTTTCGGTTATTCGGAAGATATAATATAGTTGCCATGACTTATGAAATGCTTCTCGTATATTGTTTTAGCATCTTATTTACAGTAACTAGTTTGCACACATAAATTAGTGTCCTAGTCCTTTTATACACTCTAATAATATATTGAAGTCAAAATGCGCACTGGATCTTATTTCTTATGCTTGTGATGCTTGTTCAGTTTTGAAGAGATGAACATTTTTTATTGTACTAGTAGTACCGGTATTTATTTTAGAAGTTCAGTAAAGTATTTTTCACTACTTAAATACTGCCCTTACACCAGGGTTCAGGAATCACACAATTAATACCATGCACAATACACAAAAGGGAAATTATTTACAGAAGAAAATCATTCCATTTCCTGCCCAGTGGTATATTGTAATTTAAAAGTGGTACAGCGCAATAAAATAATATCTAATATTCTCCAGTGTCTCATGCTGTGGTGTCATGTTCTAAGGCATCCTGCCTAGGACTTGCGTTACGGAATGCGCATTGGTTCGAGTCTTCATGGGGGAAGAAATTTTCTCATGAAATTTCGGCCAGTGTATGGGACTGATGCTCACCCAGCATCGTGATGCACTTGGGGAGCTACGATAGGTAGCGAAATCCAGTTGCAAAAGCCAACTATAATGGCTGAGGGGATCATCGTACTAACCACACAATACCTCCATTCTAGTTGGATGATCGTTCACCTCTGCTTCGGCATGTGAACGTGAGACCAGCAGCCTGCTGGTCGGTCTGGGCCCTCCAGTAAATTGTACAGTTTTGTATAACACATTATTAAAATATTTTGTCTTTTCACAAGTGGCGTCTTTTAACTGTGCAAACATGTGGTTGCCGATTAAGCAGAATCACATATTTCATTTTGCGGTTTATAGTTTCGAAAACAATATTTCACATATAATGTAAGTTGGATCATAGGTGCAATATGGCAGCAAATGACTTAAGATGACATTGTGGCATTCTAAGATTTTAAAAGAAATCTAAATGTACCAAGCCATTTCAGTGAAATCTTCGATAGTTTACTAAAGTACAAGTTGCAAGTTTAGCACACATTGCACAAGTAACATATAACAAATTTTTCATTAGCTTGAAAGGCTTTGAAAAAAAAAAAGAGAGAGAGAGAAATAGTGTGATGCCTATGCTTGAGTTTTCATCAAAGTGCAAATTTTCGTACATTCTACACTGCATTAATGCTAACCACACTCTTACATAGTGTGCATTCGATTAAAAGTAAAGAAAATTTTCTCGTGTCGTTTATTTGTGAATAACATCTTTTAAAATGTGGAACAATTACAGTATGTATTTAAAATCCTGTAATACAGTCGAACCTCCATACAACAATTTTCTGAGGACTAGAAAATTGTACTGTTAAATGAGGGCTATTGTATTGAGGGGTTACGAAATTTGTTAAAATTTATGTTCTGAAAGAGATATAGTAGAAATAAGTATAAAACAATATGACATACTATGAAATAACATTTACTCTCCATTTGATTGCCTTGCTTGATTTTTCTACTCCCACTACCACTTTAATGAAGGTAATCCCGTGTCTGCCTTTAAGGCATTATAGCCAATTGTTGTAAAAACTGAGCGCATTTTTATGCACAACAGGGCCTGTTCTAGGAATGTTAAGTGACCTCACTTCATTAAACCACTTCAAGGTAGCAGTGTCAACATCTTTTGCTGCCGCAGTTTTTAAATGCTTACAGTCAGGATTAATTTTACCACTTGCCACACTGTCATGTATTTCCTTGCATATCTTTATGAATGTTGCGGGTGTCAATTGCGCAACTCCATGCTTTTTAGTCACTTCAGTCTGCTTCAATTCCCTACCTAAATCACTCAACTGCAGCTAGTTTAGTCTCCAAACTGATTTGTTTTCGTGTTACATTTACATTTACCAGTGCAGTGAGTGAGTTGACAGCGAAATGAGTGTAATGTTGAAAGGTACTTGTGCAGATATGAACATATACTCGTGGGTTTTAGTTCGATCTTAGTTTTAAGATACAAATTAGAATATTTCAAATATTATTTTAAGTGATCGTTTCATTTAATTTAGTATATTCCCTGTTGTTGTTGTTATTATTATTATTATTATTATTATTATTATTATTATTATTATTATTATTATTATTATTATTAGTATTAGTATTAATTATTAGTATTATTATTAATTGTATTTTTAATTAATAAGTTTATTATTGTCATTATTGAGTGTAATTAGTTACCACTGCCACCGAGTATATACCCATTGCAGTGTGAATAAATACATACATACATACATCATTAACAACTAACTCTCAAATGTGAAAGACGCTAGGGACAGAAACTATAAAGACAAATCCAGCTAAAGGTCATGTGCCCTTGAAGCAGGTAGAGTTCTATTGTAACACACTCCTTGCACAGAATGCAAAATCATTTGGCAAGTCCACACCTGTGGAGTAACGGTCAGCGCGTCTGGCCGCGAAACCAGGTGGCCCGGGTTCGAATCCCAGTGGGGGCAAGTTATCTGGTTGTGGTTTTTTCCGGGGTTTTCCCTCAACCCAGTACGAGCAAATGCTGGGTAACTTTCGGTGTTGGACCCCGGACTCATTTCACCGGCATTATCACCTTCATATCATTCAGACGCTAAGTAACCTAGATGTTGATACAGCGTCGTAAAATAACCCAATAAAATTAAATCATTTGGCAAAAGTATGAAAGAAAGTAGACGAAATAACGGGAAAACATCTTTAAGAGGGTGATACCAAGTGAAAAGTGAAATATTACATATTAAGAACAAGTAAATGATATAATATTTTATCATTCTATCAGAGTTTCTCCAAAATTTGACCATCATTATAATGATGAATAGAAAATATTTAAAATGTAGGAAATATGCTGGGACTGATAAAAATTTATTGTTGCGATAGAGTTTATTGTTATATCAGTTTTCGTTATAAGGAGGTTCAACTGTATTAGAAATGGTATCGTTCATATGATTTAATGAAGGAATGGGTTTTCTGTTCTTGATGAGTAATCCAGCAGAAACAAAAAGATGCCTCGCAATATCAGGAAAATTTTTACTGTGATGTATGATAAATTTAATTCTTACTTTCTCTATAAATGATGCTGAAAATGTCATCCTGTCTACCTCGTCACAACATTCATACCTCTGGAATTCCCTCTCGATTTGTTATTTAATTTTTCTCTGAATATTTTCTTGAGGGTCTTACAAAGTGTAATAGGAGTTTGATTTGTAAACTCTCTTTTCAGCTTATCCCAAAGCTAGAAATCACAAGTTTTGCATCCAGTAAACTTGTTGACCACACTTCTTTAAGCCTACTAATTAATCTGTCATGAAATACTTCTTATCCACTGGCTTAACCTAGCGGTAATGATATGGAATCGTGATTCCAAACTGTGCTTGGGCATAGTTCGAATCCCTCTGCGCTGATCACTTGAGTTGTCTCTTTTTCCGAGATTTTCCTCAACTGTAAAGCGAATGTCGACCAATATGCTAAATCCTCAGTCTGATTCCAACGAAATATCATCTCACTGTCATCAATTTCACCAATTAGGCAACCTTGCAGTTGATTAAATTGTTGTTAAATAACTTGTTAACAATTCAAATGCTTCTTGCTTGTATTGAGAATGTAGTTGTCAAAAATTATTGGAAAAATAAAAATTATCTTCTTGTTTTAACATTTTGCACAAAAGGACTCAAAAACACAAGTCGCAAAATGTACAACAGAACACTTGGTCACGCTGCTAGAAAGGCAACAACAATTAATGTGTTTAAATTAGTAGTACAGAACATCAGTCATACTGTCAATCCACTTTGGGACAGTCATGTTATTACACTTTGGTTGCTATGTCCAGCTAATGGACATCATATCAGATTTTTTGTGATTAAATTTGAGAATACTAAAGTTTGTCTCTCACGAAGCTCGTAAATTCAAGCCAGAGTAATGTTTTAAAATGTTGTGTTTGATGTCTACTTTCGTACACCATTGGTTTATTAGTGATTATATTTGTTTTGCAATTTTGATAGATCAAATTACGCATCCCTGGAACATAGATGACTCAGGGGAACCATCACAACTACCACATGGTAGGTTAATTGAACTATGGCTGTGAATTTCTGCAAACTTTTTGGTTTACAACTTAATGTATTTGATTATTGAAGTGCTGCACCTAAGCAATGAATCCAGTCTTGCATGGCATATTTACCAGTCAATGTAGTCCTGCTTGTTGTTGAGTTGAACCTTGAGAGCAATTCCTAGATCACATTGTGCCTTTGCATGTTTTATTTGCTTTGTTTCTTGATTGTAGGAGAGGACCCCAAACTAGTGTATGGGTTTGCTCCCCCTTCTCCATATGGCACTGTTCCGGCTGCATACGGTAGCAATGGCGCAGACCCCCGAACTTACGAAGAAAATGGTCCACCTCCAAGAGCTATCTTTGAGGATGAGGAGGAACTACGAAAACATCTTTCGATGCATCCTTCCATTCCTTCTCCTTCAGTTGATGATGAACAAAGGGGTTGGTTTTAATTTTTGGGTCTTTTATTTTCTGACTTTGTATTCTTGATTAATTTGCATTTCCAGTATCCTTGACAATTTTCCAATATCCTTCCGTGTTTTACAGTTCGTGAACTTTAAGTTGTCAGGTCACTTGTAGACGTTTTCTTCTATCTTGGACATCCCTCTTTTATGTTCACGGGATAAGACAGGAAGACCTTCCATTGGGCTCGAAGTGTCAGTGGTGGAATGTGCTTCCTTTTCTGATTCTTGCTCCTGGCTCCTTTCCATATCAGAATTTTCTAAATTAATTAGGAACCTGTCGCTAGTTTCATCAACTGATCCATCATCTCCGAGTAAAGCTGTTCAGTGTTTAGCTCGCAAGATTTTCTTCAGTTTTTCTCCGTTATTTTCCCATACTACTATTAAACAGTACGCTTATATTGCTGTTTTAAATCATAAATTACGTTTTACGAAACCATTTGTTATTTACTTTGCATTAAGATATAATGGTATAATGGAAGTCATATTACACTATGACCATGCATGTCCACCACTTTGGAGTAATGGTTAGCATGTCTGACCATGGAATGAGTGGGCCCTGGTTCAAATTCTGTTTGGATAAGTTACCTGATTGGGGGTTTTCCGAGGTTTTCCCACACAATTAATTGAAATAGAATTGCTGGGTAACTTTCGACATTGTAATTCGGACTTATATTTCTGCTTCTTTAATTTCAAATTCATCTGTCATATTCAATAATTTCAGTTTGACCGAGGATGTTGCAGGATATAGTACCGTGACTTGCATACAGATGGCATCGATCTGAGGAAGCTGCAGAAATACAGGTGAATGGAGGGGCTCACATAGCGGACTCCATCGGAACTGGGTGATGAGTAGCGGAATCAGTAGATGGCATCAAACAGTGAATCACAGGGCTTACAGGAATGTGGTCCTATAGGCTTAAAATAATCATCCGTATCTAAAGGAGGTCAGCACAGTAAACCTCAGGCTGCAGTGCTCGGAAGTAAAAATAAATTGCCATGCATTACAAATCTTGAAGTAGTTTCCTTCCCCCTATCCCGCAACTTTGTAAATTTTTATATATAAAACACAACAAAATTACTTTTTCACAGTTCACCAAAGACAAGTCTACAGGTCACATATGTAACAGTTTCAGCAAGAAGAGGGGGCTGTAAAGGGATTGATAGTTCCAAGAATTCTGACGCAGGGAGATATATTATAGCCCATATCTTCTTTTCACTGTTTTGTAGAAAAGGACAAAGACCAGGCCAGTAGAGAAACCTGACATCTTACAGCTCATGTCCTGTATTATGCATTGTTACTAACTCCATCAATTTTGTTCAGATGTGTTACTCTGTACATGTCTATTATGACGTAGTTATTTGCACTGAATATTCGTTCTTTAATCAGACAGATTTGGAACATTACCCATCACAGTCATTATTATGATGTCATAAGCAGTGTATGCCAACATCATACTGATAAAAAATTATTTTATTAGTACAGTATCTTATATAGCAAACTTTATTATTTCCGTTGATAAAATGCAAAGTCTGCCGATTTTCTAGGTTTTTTTTATTACATACTGAGTGAAGAAAAATTGGAGGACAAACACTCCACCATGCGATTTTTTTTTTTTTTAATAAAAACACAGTTCTGTAATTCCAAATCATGCATATTTTTTCTCAGAATTACGCATTAAAATTGAGAGTATGGCAACACTGTAAACATTCTTGATGCACATTGCAATGATGCTGTTTGGTTCAGTGGTTAGAGTTTTTGGAGCATGTTGTCATTTTATACTACAGTAAAACCCCGATAAGACGCTGTTCAAGGGACCAGGTGTAAAACGCGTATTAACTGGGACTGCGTATTAGGTGGGTATACTAATTTTGACTTATATACAGTATCTGTTAGCATTTTTCTTTATTGAAATATATGATTCATGAAAGGTAATACAATATTACTCAATTATGTAATTACTGTACTGTACGTCAAAGACATTTGCAATATGTACTGTACTTAATTCTTTCGAAAAAAAAAAAAGCCATTTATAGTTGTTTGCCGTGTGTGTGTTCTCCAAGTCCTCATGTTTACCACACTTCAGTTTCTGCGATTACATCCTCCCGACGTCATAGCTGTAGTGATTGAGTCGCGATTTTTTATTATCGTTCTTAATGTCGATGATGGGATTCCTAATGCATCAGAGAGTAGTTTCGGAGTAAGAGTATTGTTCTCATTGTACTTTCATAAGATTTCCAATTTTTCTGACACAGGGCGTTTTGTTTAACACTCATTGTAATCATATTCACAGACACTTCAATATACAAAAGGACAACAAACTGCCCAGCAAAAATTTCCAGAATTTTATTATGGCCGAGTGAGGAATGTTGTTTGAGAGAGAGGGTTAGCAAGAGGGTGAGGTATTGTAACTGTATGTAGGCTTTAACCACGCAGATAAGGAGTCGAGTAAGAGAGCGTAAGAAGAGAGTGGGGTATAATAAGGTATGAAGTATGAAGGTTTAAATGCACAGGTACAGGGTCGAATACCAATACTTTTCAGGTTAATGGCACCAATGAGTTCAGTGACCAAGATGTTTCATTGCTGTTACAGTACATTGCTGAAAATTACATCGAAAATATTCCACAAAAACAGAGTTTTATGCGGGACTTGAGTGCAACAAATGGGATATTTTATAAAGGTGTTATATATGAAATGTGCAGGGACCGGACAAAAAAGCATATTACACGGGATGGCGTAATAAGCGGGTGCATCTTATTGAGGTTTTACTGTACCATTATTAAATCTAAACAGTGCAATAAAATTTGATGTCACAGTGTTCTTTAATTTCATTACTGCGTAGTTAGCTGAAAACTCACCCAGAGGAATTAAAAACAAACGTAGAAAGAAAGAAAAAATATCTTACAATTTTAATTTTTAAAAGTTAAAGAAAATTAAACCCGAGTTTCTGTTACAGAATCATGACGAATAATGAACACAAATCATAGTAATTTGAGTAAAAATGTGTGTTATTTTTGTGTCATTGTGTTATAATATATTTACTTCCGTCATGAATTTAAAAGAGTAAAGTATTTTGGTGATAACAGAATTAGAAATGTGTCATCAGACTTAACATGCAGAATCCTTAAAAATGTATGCAGAAAAAATAATTTAATAGAACCAGAAAATGAGTTAACATAATTTAGAGGTGACTTGGATGTGAAGAAAAAAAGGTTATAATGAAGTTACAATTTTAGGAATCTATTGCATCCAAATGACATATGAAAGTTTTAACAATTCTTCTGATTTTCTTCAGTAAATTTAAATGCTGTTGGAAGTAACATAATGAAATAATTGATAAAAATGACTGTGATGTATCATTATTGTAACTGTTGTAAATTCGATTTTGGAGAATTAGCACTTCATGCGAAGAAAAATAATGGTGCAGAATACACACAGTTTTTTAACAGCTATTATTACCTAACAAATATATGTATTTTTTATTTAATATGTAGATGTTATTTTTTCATTTTTTTGTTCAAGATTTAAATCTGGGTAATTTTAAGATGGTTTCAAGTGAGGGATTATTGAAGAAAGTGTTCTTCGATATCAATCATTAAGTAATTATTCTTAATTTACTTCTTATAGTATTTTATAGAAATTAATATTCTGTGACTTACGATATCAAAATTTTACTCTGTATTGAACATATCTTCTAAATATTTATAAAAAACGAACATGTTCAGTATAGAATAAATTCATAGGAATTCGTTATATCATCTCCTCCTTCTTTTCCCATGAAAAAGAGATTGAAAAAGTACAAACTGTGAAATGTTCACTAAAGATATAATTATATACATCAAAATTTGTTTCCTCTCTGAATAGAAATGATATGGCTTACATGTTATGTTTTTATCTTCACAATATGGAAATAACTATTTCCATGACCTAAAATTTTTTGTTGCCATTTTATGTGATGATAGCTGATGTGCACTGTGTTAGTGTGTATTTTCTGTCATAATCTGTTCTTTTCATGCACTCTGCTTCATGCAAGAAATTGTGGAGTGAAACACTGTGTATTGCTTGCCTTGAAATCAACTGATGAATGTGTGGTCCTCATTCATTTGTCTTTTGACACTCAGATCCCTCACGGAGAGGATATGAAAATTAAATTTTGCCTAGTCATAAGACTTATGTACAAAGAACACGATTTGTTTATAAGAGATGGGGTGTGTTGAAGTGTATTTTGTAGTGGTAAGTAGTTATATTTAAACCATTATCTTTTCAACAAAGACTTGCCTTATTAGCACATGAACGAGAATTGTCCAGGAACAATGTGTGAAATTCATAATCAAATAACATACACATTTTTCTACAGTGAATACGAACTACATTTTAAGTCTTAAGTCTCCATTTAGGATGAATGCTTTAGTCCTTCTGTGGCTTTTATATTTCATTTCTCTGTAATATTGTGATTAATGCCTTCAATAACCTTCTGATTTTACAATTTTGTATATAGACAGTCCCAATATTTGTGTCGTCTATTTCAAGAAAGCAGAATTTTAAATTTAAAGTGAATTTATTGAACATAAGTTGTGTTCATGAAGAATAAGTTTAGTTATATAGGGTTTCCAATCTCGAGCGCCCCAATTCATATCAGTTGTTTCCTGACCTTCACCCATTGTAACAGGATTTGCTTTTACTGTGAAGTACGCATACAGAGACTGCTCTTCAATGTTATGATTAAACAGAATTGAGAGTGTAATTAAGTAATATCACAGTGTTTAATCTGACCGTAATTTACAACGAATGTTCGAAATGATATCCATCTGCTTGTAGACAAGCTTCAATGAATTACTGAACACTAGCTCCAGTTGAATAATTTCACAGGAAGCTCTACTTGAAAGCTAGATTTGCACTAGTCCCTGTTCTATTTGTGTAAATTTATGAAGTATATTACGATTACCATGTAATGGACGCTTTTGTAGCTGATAAGGTGCTTTAGAACTCCAAAAGTAATTTCTGGGGAATTCACATATTTTAATAAATGTAACTTCATTAGTAAAAGATATAAATTTCCAATTCACATTCCCATCATGTGTATATTGCAGATACGAATTACAAAACTGAAACCTTACACAATTTGTGTGTATGTAAAGTATGCTTTTTTTATGCAAAATATAGTTATTATTATTATTGCACACACTGAAACATATCTGCGGTGAAATGACATATGAATTACTATGTTTACTCAATTTCAATCTCAAGATTTTAGGACATATTTTTCAAAATTTTATTTTCCTTGCGTAATTTCCCCCTTTTACACAAACAAAATTACACACTCCCTTTCCCTTCAAGAGCATCTTTCGTGAAGTTTCCAAATATCGTAAAAATTGACAAGGAAAACCAAATATCATCCATACCTTCTCCAGTGAAAAATGCTGGTGATACTCGCGACGTGAAGGATCTAAATTTTTTGTCTAATGAAATTAGTGAAGTGTAAAATACAAATATGTTTTCTTTACGTAATTAATGAATTAATTTTATACAAATATTTTATGAAGGATTTGGTAAATTTGTTATGTGAACAATTTTTCTGTGTAAATTTGAAACCATGCTCGTAGTTTATCTTAGTTAGACAGAAATCAAGCCGGAACTATTTATTAACTAAGATAAAACACCAATATAGTTTCAAATTAATACAGGAAAGTTGTTTATATAAGAAATTTACCAGTCTTAAATAATAAAATTGTTATAAGATGAATATTTCCGAAGTTAGTAAAGATCAGCCTATTGCCATTAGAACTGACACACAGTGGTACATAGAAAAGCAACAAAACTGCCAATTACTCAAATTATTTGCTATGATTAATTTTATATAATGTTTATTTGCAGTTTTTTAGTATTAAATATCAATTCTGTTTGTATACGAAATGGTAGATGTTATTTATAACCATTTTATTCCCTATATATTGTCATTGTGTAATTTCCTTCCTGAATTTTTCGCCTTTGACATTAAAAAGGGGGAGATTATACGAGTAAAAATGGTACTTGTAACTTAATTTTCATTTATTAGTTAGTTAATTTAGTCGTGGGACATTATTTAAGATAAGTTTTAGTTTGGTATACAATATTGGTTTTTGGAGATTGAAAGAGAAGTTACCATAATTTACAGTTATTTCAAAAAAGGAATATAATAAACTAATTAACATGGGATATATCAAATGGTGTTCTGTGCTTTTAGTTTATTATTTTCATTACAAGTAATTACATGGTGCAAAAACAAATATTTATGTAAATCGGTTCGTAACAAAAGGAATAACAAATTTCAGATTTCCTAGAGCAGTAATTCCAAACATTTCTTTGCATTTAGAATGATTTTGTTTGAAGTTTTTTTGTAAGTACGTTTTTAATTTAGTACATTTTCGATTTTTATATGATTATTTGGGGCATAAATAGAAGAAATGTATGAGTGTTACATACTAGAGTTTTCGAGAATTACTGCTCTGGAAAAGTTACTATTTCAACAATGGAGGTTTAAATAAATAATGCCAGCAGGTAGTTGAAATCATTGTTTGAATATGAAACTTGCGGTCAGCGAAACATAATAGTTACATGTTTGCTGATTTTATTTATTGATAAATTATTATGAATTAAAGTACCCTATTAAAGACGTTCTAAATTATGAAATTAATTTGTCTCACATTACAGTAAAGACCAATAGTGCTCCATAATAATTAATGTTGTGGCAGTTTAATTTATTGTTTTTAATAAAGTAAATTTGTTCGCATAACACTGCATGTTTGTGTGCACTAAGGTACTTGTATATTTTAGGAATGCGGTGGCGTGACCCAAACCTCACAGAAGTTATTGGCTTTCTCAATAATCCAAATAACGTAATAAAAGCAAATGCTGCGGCATACCTGCAACATTTATGTTATATGGATGACCCCAACAAGCAGAAGACTAGATCATTGGGTGGAATTCCTCCTCTAGTGATGTTACTAAGTCATGAAAGTCCCGATGTTTATCGAAATGCATGTGGAGCTTTAAGGTAAAGATTATATTAGACAGTAATGTAGTTAATACAGTATTAGTTGTTTTAGATTTACTTTATTTTTTGCCTACTAAATTATCAAGTGCAGAAATAAAAGAACAGAACAGCCACTGTCTTGTATTCTGCGAGTTTCAGTTATTTCCCTAACTGATCAAGTTTAATCAGCACTTGAAAATTGCAGAGCTTCATAGTATTTAAAGGTCTCAACAATATGAGAGAACATCTACATTTACATTTAGTTTTGAAGTCTTATTTGATTAAATATTTTTAAGATGCTTCAGATAAAGAGTTGAAATTGCATGTTTTTATGTCGTATTTTTAAGACTTGGAGAAGTAAATATACTGTAGAATATGATTTCAACTGAAAATAATGATACAAGGATACTTCCAGTATTATAACGTTAAAGAAATATATTGCCATAAAATTAAACTCTACAATATTTCCAGTAATTCTAAGTATTGAGAAGTGTTAGTGCAAATCTTTGTAAGGTATGTAATTTATATTTTGTGTAATGTAGTGAAATAACTCAAATAAAAATCTAATAGAATGAGTTAAGTCTTAATAAATTGGAAAAATATTAAAAACGGCTAGTGTTTATAGAATTTTTGCTAAATAATTAGATTCGATGTTTATATCCTAGTTAAATTGTGCAATTAGTGTCTGCAGCCATTACCATTGAGCTGTAGATGTAATTCATAAATTACAGTTATATGAAGTAAGTTGCTACTGTGCTGAAAACATACTGAATATTTTATTTAATCTTTTGCAATATATTAGATATTATTCCATGATATTATATAATCACAACACTTTATTCAGTGCAATTACATTAATTCTAATAACAGTATCTTTAAACTTTGCTCAGGTGAAAATATTTCGCAGTTGTCTCCTCATTTTGTTTAGTGGTTTGCTTTACTAACATGCAAAAACAAAATCTTGCATCGAGAGTCTAACTGTAACGCTATTTATTGCTAATTGTTAAAAATGATGTAGTTATTCGCTGTTAAAATACCAAATCTGGCTTGTAATGTAATATAAGTAATAAACATATTAAAGTGAAATTCATTCAGGGAGGTGTAACATTTTAAACTACGTCAGTTTGGAATCTTGTTCCACTTGCCATCATTTAAGCGATTGTTAGTTTCCACAAATAATAAGCTGAAGTACTTTTGTATGGATCATTAAAAGTAGATGTCACTGTACATTTCTGTAATTTTATATGCACAGGAATCTGTCATACGGAAGGCAAAATGATGAAAACAAGAGAGCCATAAAAAATGCTGGTGGCATTCCATCTCTCATAAATCTATTGCGGAAGTCATCTGATGCTGAAGTAAAAGAACTGGTAACGGGAGTTCTTTGGAATCTTTCATCATGTGAGGTACGTAATGTGGAAAAAGTGTTATATTAATGACAGTACATTTTATTGAATACAGAGTGGAAGTGAAATAACCCTGCAGATATGCAGAGCGAATTGGTCATATTGAGTATAATATCGGTGGGAAGTTTATAGTTTTCGAAAAAAAAAAAATCTCTCCCTCTCCCTCCCCCCGAAAATTTTAACGTCACCATTGTGTATAATTACTATGCATAGAATCTTAAGAATAGAGAATGCAATAAAGAATTTTTTTTTTTCCTTTGTCGTATTTTGATAGCATGGACGATTTTCATGTAAATTAAATAAGTATTGCAAATTTGTTGCCTGACTAACAAGACTAGACATGGCAACACTGATCAGCTGTTTTCGATTTCCTTTAGATAGGGGTAGGAAGTAATTGGTAGTCAAGGTGTCTTGTCGCATTATTACGTGAATATCCAGTGGAAGTGGGTGTTTGAGTCTTCCAATCTTTGTATTGTCATTCAACTTAGTGTATTGCAGTGCTGAGATTTTCTAATTCGCGTGCTGTTCAACGCTTGCATGCAGAAAGGTTTCTGGTAGGATATTATCCAGTGCAGAGACATTCAAACTTCTTCAAACTGAAAATGAAACTGTTCGTGTTTATTCATTAACATAAGCCTACTGCTTGTCAATGTACCATTAGATTCCTTGCACTAAAAGGCAGTGAACACAATTGGGTTATTTCTGCAAACAATAAGCATTCCAAGTGAGAGAGTTCTTAAGCATTTACGGTCAGTAATTTGTCAAAGTTCACCGAAGCGAGATGATTGACGTAAACAATGTGTACAAGGAATTTCCGAGAAGAGCCTTGTAATACAGTGTACAGTACAGTATCTCGTTAATAGCTCGTGTCAGCTGGGATCTTTCTCAATATGTTACAGAAGAAAATAAATACGTACTGTAGTGTGTGTATGGTACCTGATTAAAAAAAATAATCAGAGAAAATATGAGTTCGGATATTTGACGTATTGGATGATTGACGTTCAGAAGATCGATGTCCCACTGTACCTTTTCTAAGTAGTATATTGTCCAAAATATGGCAGCATATAAAACGTAAGTTTATTTGTAGCACAAATGGAAGCTGCGGCTTTTTTCTACTGTTAGAAATTATATGAATTATTCTTGCATTTAAGTAGAGTTTTTCATGAACTTTAAAATAATCACTGTTTATATTTATATGTTCATTCCATTGTATGTGTCTCACTTTTTGTATACAGGATCTGAAGAGATCTATAATTGATGATGGACTGTCAGTAGTTGTAAACAATATTATCATTCCACATTCTGGCTGGGATCCAACATCTGCTGGAGAGACATGTTGGTCCACAATATTCCGGAATGCATCTGGGGTTCTAAGGTAAGGTAATATAATTACAAGAATTTAATGGAATGTGATATGTGCCATTAAAAATAATTGGTGTTAACGAAGAGAATAAGATGTATATTTTATCCCTGTTTACTTATCAGCAGGGTTCAGAATTTTATGCAGTAAAATCCTTAAAATATGTACAATTTCCGAACTAGTGGACTTGCATAGACACTAAAATTAGAAACCTGCCGTACTATGGTAGAGGCTTTCATAGAATTAAAGAAATACTGTCTGTGAAGTAGTTAATGTTCAAATTATAGGATTTAAAAAGAGAAAGCAAAATTAGTGTAATCTCTGAGTACTAATTTAATTGAAGTCAATTTTTGCAGAGGAGAAACCCTCACCTCATTTAATGAAAGATTTATGAAACTTGGAAAATGATTATATTTTCCAAATTGTCAAAATGTAACGTATTTATTCTATGCATTTATTCTCTCCACATCAGATGAAGTGACGAGGCCAAACTGGTAATACAGTAGAATTAATGTCCACATCACCACCACTAATCTCTCTTATCTTCTGTAATTGCTAATTTTTTTCGAAGATGTTTGCTGTCTTTTGTTTGGTGACAACTTCTTCCTTTCCACATACTGCTTGACCCATTTCATGGCAGCATCTGACACATTCACTTCTCTTACCTTCAAACTCTGTCTGCAGTAGTAAAAGCAGTTAATGAGTTTATTTTTAAGTCTATCTTCTTGTGTGGCTTCTTCCTTGCCGCATGCTGCTTTACACATTTCATGGCAGCATCCAGCATGTTCCACCATTCTCTCATCTCCGACATCTGTGCCTTCAGTAGTAGAAGCTTTTAATAAATTAGTTTATATTTCAGACTTCAACTGATATACTTCTTTTTTCCCGTAGAAATGATCACTATAAGACAGCAGCATCAAGCCAAATACCATATATTGTTATCAGAGTCTTT
Organism: Periplaneta americana; assembly: GCF_040183065.1. Taxonomy (NCBI): domain Eukaryota; kingdom Metazoa; phylum Arthropoda; class Insecta; order Blattodea; family Blattidae; genus Periplaneta; species Periplaneta americana. The sequence goes on along the minus strand of NC_091126.1, from coordinate 42,596,916 downwards.
GGAGGCAGAGGAACATTTGATAATTTCTCCCAGTAGTTTCTTGTCCTGGAAGGTGCTTTCAGGAACACCATCTTGATAGATGGCATGACACTGTTCGCATTTAGGAATGAATGATGGACCACCTAAGCAGTCCATTAGCTGCAAAAGTCGTGTGTATCATATTCAGATGCAGAACATTGAGGATACCAGTAGATTTCACGTAAGGTTCGTTCCAACAACAGCCAGGAACCGTCCGTAACCATCGTGAGCATGTGCAGTACAGAAAAAGCGTTCCAACACAATTTGAACCAGTCCTGAACCGGTAACATGTACTGCAGTCAGGCGTTCCAACAAGCTTTTGACACGGGTTCGGAACGGTCAGAAATAGTCCGCGGATTGAGGCATGTACGGAAGAGTACGCAAGACGCGCATGCGCATAAGCTCACCAACGTCTCCTGGATACTGAAGAAAGTCATGATCGACTGTTCACATCAATGAGGTTAAGATGAAAAGTGACAGTGCAGACGAATAATAAAACTAGAGATTTCATTTAAATTTTCACCAAAATGAAAAGGAATGGAAATTATTTGGGTATTGAAATAGTTAATTACAATTTCAACATGCAGCTTTGATTAAAAGTATAATAAATAACGTACTTGCATTAATAATTAAAAAAGAACTATTTTTAGATGAGAGTTCCCCAGTACACGACATTGAATTAGTGGAATTCTTGCCTTCCATATTTTTTGTCATCTTTTTTATAGAAAATGATCGAAATTCTATTTTCTGCAATTATAATTAGCTGCGAAACGATAATAATAATAAGCATCCCGTTCTTAGCAAAGATAATCACATTTATAGCATCTCTGGATTTAGTACATAACGATCCGCGAAAGCGTTCCAACAGCATCCAGTCAGTTTCAATCCCATAGCAGATGCTCAACTAGCGCATGCACATAAGATGGTACAGGAACCGTACATGAACTGATCCATGAGCTACTTGTTGGAACGAACCTTTAATATAACAAGTAACTGTTCCTTATATCCACTCTATAGCTAAAAAAATGCTTTCAAAAGTCCGTAAAACATAGAAAGTAGCATTCACTACAAAAAATTACAAATATAGGCCTATGCAAGAAATACACTTTTAACATCGAAATATGCACATATACGAACTAACATTTGTGTCAGTAAAAATATGTGTAGTATTTGCATTTAATTTTTATCTCTACTTATCAGTCAGTGTAACTTAGGTTGATAAATCAAACACAAATTTTCTTCGTGCCTTCAGGTAATGACTAAGAGCAAAAGTGTAATGACTACATTTTCTCACTATACTCTCTGATAAGCCCTCATATATTTTAAACAAGTGGTGACATATTAGATCTGGTCGTTTGCTATACAGACTACAGGCCTCCTGCTTAATATAAATTTTTCTCCGGTTTTATAATTGCTATACTTTTTTTTTTAATTTTTCCAGAAATGTTAGCTCTGCTGGGGAATATGCAAGAAAAAAGCTGAGAGAATGTGAAGGTCTTGTAGATTCGTTACTTTATGTCGTAAGGTCGGCCATAGAGAAATCCAACATTGGAAACAAGAGCGTAGAAAACTGCGTTTGTGTTCTGCGCAACTTGTCCTACAGATGCCAAGAGGTGGAAGATCCTAACTACGATAAGCATCCTCTTCCAACACAGAGCAGAGTTGGAGCACAACCCAAAGGTAAGGAAGATTGAGTGTTTGCATTGTCTGCAGAGTGCAGTTTCTGTCTCCTGTTAGATAATTGTTAGGGTAATTCATGTAGTTTACCTCACATTTTCATTTTCCATTGTGTCCATTACTCAATTAACCTAAGGAGAAACCAGCACATAACAGCATTATAAGTGGCTAAGGTATATATTGTCCCCCCCCCCAGATTAGAGAAAAAGTTTCAACTATATGATACAAATTCCCTTGTCATTAAAATCTGCTTTAATAGAAATGAATGACAGGTCTTCATATTAATTCTTTTTTAAGAATCAATTAAAATCGAGGTTTAATTTGAGTGTTACTCTTTGTATATTTTTCCTGCCTGAATAATTAATATACTGAGAAAAGCTGAATATAACCAACTCTGACAGGTTTTTAGTTTGATAGGAATGATATAAAGGTTGGAACAGCTGTATATTGTTCGAAATCATACAGTCTATTCTATAGAGTACATTTCTGAAAAAATAGCATGGAAACAAATGTTGTTACGAGTCACTATTCAAAATCATGAAACTAGGACAGTTTTTCTAATTCAAAATAATGTATAATATTGCTAATAATAACAATGCTGTATCAACTGTTAGGCGTTTTAGCTTCGGTGGGATTGGTAATAGAGAGAGAAGGCCGGGGATTCGCCATGGGATTACCTGAATTGCACCTTACAGTTGGGGAAACCTTGGAAAAAAACCAAGAGAAATAATCAGTCCAAGCGGGAATCGAACCCACACTCAAGTGCTGCTCTGGATCAGTAAGCAAACATGCTACCATATGAGCTACACCAGTGGCTGTAATAATGGTGGTGGTGGTGGTGGTGGAGGTGGTGGTAATGGTAACTATAAATTATTCACATTTAATAGACTATTAGCCACAAACGTAGCTCAGGTGTAGCATATTTGTCTGTTGATTGGAGATGTGCTTGGGTGTGGGTTAAATTTCCGCTTAGGCTGATAACCTAGTTGGTTCTTTCTGAGGTCTTTCTCCAACTGTAAGGCGAATGTCAGGTAATTCTGTGGCGAATTCTTGGCCTCATCTCGCTATTATCAATTCCATCGACACTAAATAACTAAGCAATTGATACAGTGTCGTTAAATAACCAAATAAAATAATCCTCTGATCGAGGTTCTGACATGCACATCTATTATCAGGCAGTACATCTCACTTCACGATATGTGTCAGAAGAACAATTCTTTGTATGCATCTGAAGTCTGACTAGTGTAATATGTACGGTAGCTATTGGGCGTTGTATGCAATGGAGGGGGAAAGGAACTGGCCACCCTACCCTATTATCTCCTGGCCTAATTGCCTCATAAGTGGTGCCTTCTTGGTGTCACTTGTGAGATTCTGACCTGTCTTCGGACAGTTGTCTAAACAACAACAAACAACAATGTTTATACATAAAAAATATTAGATCTTAAACCATTTTGTGAGTATATCATAGAACATTGTTCCATATGACGATAAACATAATGGAATTCGTGAAAGGAATAATTTGTTATGATCAAATTTATATTTTAGTGATATCACACTATTAGTAAAATACATTTAATTGAAAATAATGATCGACTACTTTCGTATATGAAGAAAATGACCCTAGATGCAGTGTGCTTTAATTAATCATTACTCCCTGGTTACGTTTGTTTAGAAATACTGTAATCATTGTATATAAATATGAATCCTTTGATTTGAAAAATAGTGATGGTGTTGAGACAAAGTTCCTTTGTGAAAGTGGAGTATAAAAGAAAAACTGGAAAGTACATTTTGTAGAAATCTCTGTAAAATTTATTACACAAAGTGCCATGATCAATTATATGGCTTCTATAACACACCTTTACCATGAGTATAAGGTGGTCAGAGCTTAATGCTGACACAGCACTTCATTCTGATGCTGAGGTCAGGAGAGTATGGAGCTGTAACTTCACGTCCCTTCATGACATTTAAAAAGGGATACCTTGCATTTCTTTAACACAATGTCTGGTGCTGAGTTTATCCTAGGGTTGATTGGGAGTGGATTAGTTATAATATCTGCGAAGAATGATTTGTGTCCATCTGTCCTGAATTCCCTACAGTATATTTATGTATCAGTAGTTTATAGCGATGGTGATTCTGGTAACAGTTTAACTTATGTTGAGCCTTGGTTAATTGAACATGACAGTGCATTGTGTTTTGTGGAACATGACCAGTTATGGACATAGTGGATTTCTATCCATTCAGTTTGCATTACTCTACACTCCATAGTGACATGTGAAAGTAGTGATTCATGATTAACCTACCGATACTTTTAATACTAAACACGAAATGGTCATGCATATATGGTTAGTTGCATATCAGAAATGTAGGAACTATTATAGGCCTACTGACAGTTTTGTTGGGTTCATATGTAGGTATTTAGACAACCTGAGCGTTCTTAACTGCAGTCATCGGGAGTCATATCTCTGTATTTTGTTATTTCAAGTTATACTTGTAAGTCTATGGTCCCATTTTATATCTTGGGTATTATTGTCATACTTTGTTTAAAAGTGATAGGTTAGCAACTTTAGTTTTTTATCATTGAAATGTCTTTTGTAGCATACAGTCTGTGCCAAGGTAAGACAAGATTAAACGTGTGACTTGTTGTCATGGTAGAAAATAGTTAATTTTCAATATGTAGAACTTGCATTTACTTTTGAGAGTGTGGATGATCACTTATATTTGGGTCGTTCCAGCTTCATTCGGCCAAGTTCGTAAAATGTTAATTTAGTATTTTTATTCCAAATAGCAACAATTTCAATACTTAATGGAGCATGACCTTTTAAAGAACACCTCACTTTTGTTTCAACTTCCAAATAAAATTCAAAAGTTCTTGTGAAATTCAGTAAATAAATTATTAATTATACATATTTTCTAAGTTGCTTAAATGAATATTTTGGTTGACGCAGCAATTTTAAATAAAATTTATGTTCACCAATTATAATTGTAAATAAACCTCGTTTGTATTTATTTGGAACTTATACCGAATGGTCAAATTGGGCTGGTATGCCCCACAGTCTACATTGAACTGTAGAAGTGCATGGATGCTAGAAGGGTGGTAGAGTAAAGCTTGCTGAAATTATGTGAGCATATATTTTTCCCTCCCTCCCATGCTTGCAGTGCAATAAAAATGTTCATATGTAAGGTTTTCAGAGATACTGAATTGTGTCTAATGCAATATTTTTTTTATTAAAAATTCTAAGCTGTTGTTGGACTTCAAAATGATAGCTGGCCTTTAATATCAATAGATTGTATGTTGATTGTATCAACTTGTTTTTATCTGTATGCACGTATTGTCTTGTGGAAGGAAATACAATTTTGGAATGCTTTTAAGTAGGAATGCTTATGAGCTTAGATGTTGTATTCCCCTATAATTTGGAATGTTCAGTGATAGTTATCTATTATTTTAACTTGCCGTTTGTTGGTTAATTTACGTTTTGAGAAACATTTAGAGAATGTATTGTTGTTTCATCTCCTTTAAGTAATGAAATATTTTGCCATAGGCAGTTTAGTTAGAATGTTAAATTAAGAAATATTTAAAACATATTTAGAGACTATGTCAAATTGTATATTATATATGTTGTATATTGTTGTATATTGTGTGTCTAATTTTCTCGTAGATGTAGTCAAAAATGAGTTTTGATCAAAATTGTATTTTTTTTTTATGTAAATAAGTTTATGTGAATCTTAAGTGCGACACACATATTTGATTGTCTCCATTGTTCTTCATAATAATGTTTTTTTCTACTCATATACCATTACTTTACATGAACTATAAGCTAAATTGTCGAAAAAAGTTGAAATTAGAAAATATGTCTTGACCGAGAGTATTTCTGTATAATTCGTGACTGAATTAAATTAATATTCTTGTGTAAATAATATATCAGAGATTTTCTGGTCCTGTTTCTTTCTGTTTTTCTTAACAATAACCCCATATTTGTTCCTAAAATGATGCATCCTATCTCACTCATTGGAAAAATAAATATTACTGCATTTTGTTTTTATCTGCAGTTGGGACACTCACTTTTCCAAAATCAACTTTGAAAATTTAAAATATAATAAAAGACCTAAGTTAATGAAATCGATTATATCTTCATTAAAATTTTTTATGAAAACTAGAACATAAATTTTGTAAATTTTTACTTAAGAAAATAAAATATAATAGGATTTTATAAATAATTACAAGTACTTTACTTTTCCAGAAGTAGGAAATTTTAAGGCAGGCAGGGCAGATGTTTAGTTGATGTCCCTTTCAAATAAAGAATTTATCCATATGCGATTGAAAGAGGCATGAACGTAATTCAGTGCATGATTCTGGAACTTCTTGTAATAAATAAGCATTTTTAGTTACAATGTTATTTGATTGCAGTTTTATAACTGCAAGTATTTTAGGTGTAAAGCTTCATAGCCTCAAGTTTGTTGTAATTGTAATCCACTGCACATGTTAATGTATTTCCATGTGTATTTATATCATACTATTTCCATTAGAACATTCATAGGCATTGAGTATTACTTAACCAGTTTAACCATATGCTTCAGTGACTTTACCTCTCTCACCTCTCGCAATGGCATATTCAAATTTTCTTAGGCATTTAAATTTGTATGAGAAACAGAAGATGATTAAGTTTTTTAAAATGGTGTATTGAGCAATTTATGTTTATGATAAAGATTATCTCTATTTCTATTTATGAAATATAAAGGAAAAATATTACTATGATGTAAGATATCAGTTTTGATATTTTCGCGGAAATACACGTTTTCAAAAACCATAATACTGGAAAAATGGTTTCGAGCATGTTGTATGTATACAGCGATTTCTTCGATACAATTGGACAAATTTTGTTAATATCCAATTTGGTAATGATGTGCATGAAATATAATACATGTGAGTAAAAAGTTAATGGGTCTTTATTTGAAATCAAAAACACACATTGGCAATAAACTTAAAATGAATTTGCAAGATTATCTTCGTGACTTTATGTGTTACATACAATAAACTGAGAAAAGAGTATTGATGGAGAAACGCTTTTTAATGACAATTAATTATTATAATATAGATATAGAATTAAGGAAGCTCTTCATGTATTCACCCAAAGAATTCAGAAACGATGCTTTATGATGATGATGATGATGATGATGATAATAGTTGTGATTTTTAGCCTTAAATTTTTACTTCATTTGGCTAAATGAACAAAGAGTTAATGGAGGGTCTCTTATTCTTAAAAGAAACACAGCGCTAGCTGTAAACATCTCTGTTATAACATGTAAATTTCCATTCAACTTGGTCTTTGTGTTTCTTTAAATGAAACAGTAGAAATATGTTCCGTGTCTCATTATAAACCACTAATATATTTTAATATGTTTATAATTTTTTTAGTTAAAAATTTTGTAAATACATTAGAAATGTTTACAGTGTAAAATTTGTGCAAAATAACCTAAACACACTGTACAATTTATAAATAAATTCAGATATCTTACTTTTGAAATTACTGTAGTCTATAAAGAATGCTTTTGTGTACAGTGCAGAAAACAAAAATACATCTTATTTGGTTACAAATTAAATTTATTTATTTATGCATGCCTTTTAAATAATCATTAAAGAAAATTTATTATAAATAATAATATCATTCACAACATGATAAAAAGACTGAATTGTTGCGAAATGCGTAATTTTATGTTTAATTAGAACATGTGTGTCATTCTCGTAACACTCAGTTTTAGAACATGGTTTAATATACAGGATTTATCGTAGTATATGGGACCCTCATCACCAGCAGATAGGAGATACGAAAACAAAGAGAAAAACTCTATTTGAACATGCATCCTATTGTACAGTGTTTCCAAGTTATCATTCCAGTTCTGTTGCAATAATGGTAGAGATGTTTACCCTTACAAGAGATGCTTAAAATGATCACCTGTGGCTTGAATGTAAGCATGCAGTCATCGTCTTGTAGAATCTCGCATTCTTTCAAACATACCAGATGTGTGTCAATTCGTTGGCAGCCATTTTGTATTTGCTGACGAAATATATGAATGGTGGGAATGGCTTCTGAATAAACAAGTTCTTTGAAATAGCCCTACAAATAAAAATCCATTGGATTCAAGTCTGGGGAGCGCACAGCCCATTTCTAGGTAATGTTACATTTTGAGAGCACACATCAAATCCATATCTGCCATTTTCTGCTTTGCATAATCCACTTTGTCACATCTGGCGCACAACTGCTTTTGTTAAGTATAGAATCTGAAATAACCCACACACTCTACCTAGTCAAGAGTTCACGTGATATGGAGTATGGTATGGCTGGATGTGCACAGGCGGCAGTTGAACTTCAAACAATGCCAGTTTGCGTGCCTCCATCTTACACCAAACCTCGCCTCCCCACCACTTGCCAACATCCAGCAGTACAAGCACCTAATGAAAACTCGGAAACAAGGTACAATGGGACCCATGTTCGTATAGATTTTTCTCTTTGTTTTGATGTCTCCTACCAGTTGGTTATGTGGGTCCCATGTATTATGATGCACCTTGTATAGAACATGCATGAAGGGAGTGTACTGAATGTCACTTATTATCAGACTCGTATACATTACATAGAGGGCTGGTAATCTAAATCTGATGACTTGAGACAGAGCAAACCGTGACTCATGCTAAAGTTGCAGCTGAAGTTGTCAAAGTTTCTTTGATGTCGTGGCTTTCCATTCATGAGTCCTACATTTCCTGTCAAAACTCATAGGCTTAACTATATCAAGAAGTTTCATTGTATTTAATAGTACTGTACAGTGAGTAATATCTAAAATGTTCTGGGTATACACTAGGGTTATGCAAATCTGGCTTTCAGGTATAGCTCCCTGTGAAGCTAGGGTTGCCATCCACCATGATTTTCTAATTCCAGAGAGTAAAATGTCCGTACTTTATATTTTTAAATGCTTAATTTGACAGTTATTTTTTTCCGAAATACAATAATTATTATTTCAAAAGTTGAAACTACATTTCTTTCAGTAGATTTTGTAACACTGCACTACTACTGCAACAGCTTTTTAGAAATATTGAAGATTGAAATATCATTGTTAGTTTGGTGGTTATTCGGTGTAGTCGATAATAAGAAACAGTCTGTGTTTTGATTTATAATAGACCTAAAATGTTTAGCAAAATTTAAATAGAGAACAGCCGATAGTGAAAAGAATAGTGGGGGGGGGGGAAAGAGGATGAAGTGATTGTACAGGAACATCAGGTGCAGTAACAAAGCATTAAGGTACTGTTTAACAAAATTGATAATTTAGAAAAGTGAGGACCTGCCTATACAGCACACAATAAGTCACAAGTTGAGTAGAATAAATTACTAATTTATAGGTTACATTATAGATTAAATTGAAATATGTAATATATTCATGTAGACAATGCTAAAATAATATTAGATCCTAATAATGCCAAGGTATTGTCATAGGTTGGACTTTTTCCATTGCATATTATAATCGGCCATTATGGAGTAAGTTTACATTTGAACTGTACACAGATTTTGATAACTTGATAGTTCTCAGAACTAATCAGAAGGAATAAAAACAAGCCCTAGTCATTCATACTGCTATCCATTATCTTAGATCATCCAGATTAGAAAGAATGGTATGACATAATTAGACATTATGCCCATTGTGGGAGAGAGAGAGAAGTGTAATTTTATCTCCAATAATAATAGTGTTTACTTCATTATAATTTTTGCCCCAGCATAATAAAATTACGTGTTGTTCATTTCTGTGTTATTATTAGAACGAACATAAGTGCATACGACTGCTTAAGAAGAAGTTTAAAATTTATTAAATAGCTGCAGCATCGAGAATATTTTGGAAATGAGCTTGAATCTATACGTTTGTTTTACAACAGATGCAATGCAAACAATTTCTTTCTTGATTAGAAGTTTTTTGCATTTTGCTCACTTGTGAGCAGTTGTCATCTACTCAATGCTGAAAACCTCTGGAATGTTAATAATGAACAAATTAACATCAACAATAAGTTAATAGAAAAGTTGTTAATACAAAATAAAAATTACAAAATGCTCTTTGAAATATGCCAAAGAGAACTTAAAATGCTTTCTCTGACCGTTTAAATCAAAGCTACCTTTTTCTTTGAGAAAATAAATTATATGATTGGAATAATGTAAAAGTCGTGTACATTTTGCCTTCATATATTTTTCTTCACAGTAACTTGTCTTTATATATTTTTCTGAACAGTAACTATTGTCTTCAGTTCACTATGGCTTTCAACGTGAAACATTTTCAAGAACCATAATCATTTTATAAAGCAATTTTTTTAATTATGTACAACATGCGCAGTATTTTATAACTGGAACTTGGAAAATTCAGGTGGCTTAAATTTTGTTCCTGGGTCTGTACAAGTTAAAACCGTTTCTAATATCGTAACATAAAAATCAGGAAACAATTCCGATGTTCAGTTGTTTTGTTTTAGTTATTAGAGATTTCTTTATTAACTCTATTTTATGTAGGTAATAAATATTATTTTAAAATTGAGCATATTTAATAAAAAGTGTTTTCATGATATCTTTTTTGCTCTTGTATCATGCTTACTGTTGTTTTTTACTAATATTTAATATAAGATAACACAATTAACAGATATTTTCCTCTTTACAGGTGACAACTTGGGGTGCTTCGGTGCTAGTAAAAAGAAGAAAGAAACTCAGCCTGTTCAGCAGAAAGAAACAGCCAGTACCAGTCGTAGCACTACCCAGAGAACAGAGCCTGTCAAAGGGATGGAGCTTTTGTGGCAACCAGAGGTATGTGACAGTAATTAAATTCAATAAAAATGCTTTGTATGTTTCGCACATATGTTGCAAATTCGAGGTTTAGCTATAAGACAATAGTCGTTCATAAATTAAATGAAATGTGCTATGCACCTACAGTTCATTTATATTGATAGTGATGAAATCTGTATGTCTAGGAATATTTTCAAAACATCTAAAATGTATATTAGAGAGCATGGTGGACAGTTTCAGCACATACTGGGTCATCCAATTATCATCTGACCATAGCTACAGCAGGGATTGTGCCGGCCGATAAGCTATCACTTCCTGCCAGCTGGGCAATACTTGAGTCTGTAGTTTGTATGTCGCCTTCTTCGCTTATCTTGAACACTTCCCATTTCCCGAAATTTATTAACTGCGAGTAATTTATGAATCGTATCGTGACTTGGAACTCAATCAACTGGGAATTTCTCTTGAAATAATCTCATGACAGCATGAGCGGATTCTGTATGGACATACGAATCATAAATAAATACCTGATATGGAATAGGATACTTAGACTTAATATTGCTATTTATTCTTAGCAGACTGTACATGTGTAGTTGCTTGCACTGTTCAAATAACACTAACTGTGTCACGCGAGAGTTAGGTCAAAATCAGTTAACCCCGCCCACCCACTTCCCCATCTGGCCTTAGGTGTTGCCTTATCAGCTGAGGCAGTTCCCACCGCTGCTCTGGTTAGAAGATAATTGGATGACCCAGTCATATAAGTTAAGCCAATAAATTGCATCTGTAATGTAATGTATAAGTCTCGAGATTTTATTGCTGAAAGCAGACAATGTAAAGCACTACTTAACAGCTGTTTACTTGTTCAAATACTGGTACTAAGCAAAACCTGTTTCCACAATACACCTGTTATATTCAAGAAAATAAACTATAAACAGTGATGTATCCTTCGAAACAAGTCTTAACATCCTCGCCCTATCCCCCTGCCTAAAAGCAGCTTTGGCACGTGTCAAACGTCAGATTTTACAAAGTTGCCACATTTTTGCTAAATATGTTATAAGACATTATGAACCCTTCGAGTGTTATTTAGGAATTAAAATGTATTACAGACAAAAGTAAGAAAATATATGTAAAGATTAAAAAATAAATAAACACAAATCGTTTATACAAAAGAATGGAAACATGAAAAATAAATTAGCAGAATAATGCAGACACAGATAAGTACAGATAAAAAAATTGTGACAGTATTCAATATAACTGTATGATCTAAGCTTTATCTGCCTCATCTGAGTCATAAGTACAATTAAAAAAATTATGAAGTATTCAATATAACTGCATGATCTAAGCTTTATCTGTCTCATCTGAGTCATAAGTACAGATAAAAAAATTGTGAAGTATTCAATATAACTGCATGATCTAAGCTTTATCTGCCTCATCTGAGTCATAAGTACAGATAAAAAAATTGTGAAGTATTCAATATAACTGCATGATCTAAGCTTTATCTGCCTCATCTGAGTCATAAGTACAGATAAAAAAATTGTGAAGTATTCAATATAACTGCATGATCTAAGCTTTATCTGCCTCATCTGAGTCATAAGTACAGATAAAAAAATTGTGATGTATTCAATATAATTGCATGATCTGAGATTTATCTGCCTCATCTGAGTCATAAGTACAGATAAAAAAATTGTGAAGTATTCAATATAACTGCATGATCTAAGCTTTATCTGCCTCATATGAGCCGTCCAACTAATCGTCCACTTGTATATAGATCATACTTCCGATACCAAACACAGATTGAATGTTTCTGTAAAAAAAGTTATTCCATCTGCCTGCCTGAAAGCAGCTTTAACATATCAGATTTTAAAGAGTTGCAGAGTGGTGGTATGTGAATTAATGATGGCGAAATGAGTCCTAGGTCCAACTCCGAAAGTTACCCAGCAATTCTGCTTCAATTGGTTGAGGGAAAACCTCGGAAAAAACCCCAAGTAGGTAACTTGTCCCAACCAGAATTTTAACTCGAGCCCACTCATTTCACGGCCAGACCTGCTAATTGTTACTCCACAATGTTTTTGGTTAGAATGTTAGATACTTCTCAACACCACATTTTCTCTTAATGAGGATCTGGTCAATACTGTTTCTTTGTCGGTGTGAGGTTAGTACCTTTAAGTAAATGGCTGGAAGGGACAGGATTCTTTGCCATTTCTAAGAAATAAGGTCATCCTGGTTGTCTCAAACTATAATTGACAAGATCTAAGAGAACTGAATTGTTGTGAAATGTATAAAACGTATAGGAAACTATATGTAATCATTATGAGAATTTTTTTCCTTCCTCTTATGAATATTATTCATGCAATTCAGAAGCAATAATTAGATTGTGAAGAAACTTGTGTCTGTTTTGAATTGTAGCCTTATGTTGGATGAAGAGTGTAAACTTAAATTATATCATATTACATGTATTTGTAAATTGAATTTTGCAGGTTGTGCAGTCCTACCTTTCGCTATTGCAAAGTTGCTCGAATCCTGAAACACTCGAAGCCGCAGCAGGGGCCCTTCAAAATCTGGCAGCCTGCTACTGGCAACCAAGCATTGAAATCCGAGCAGCTGTTCGCAAAGAAAAGGGGCTTCCAATCCTTGTTGAATTGTTACGGATGGAGGTGGACCGTGTTGTTTGTGCAGTAGCCACTGCTTTAAGAAATCTAGCCATTGATCAGCGCAACAAAGAACTCATAGGTACTTAAACTTTAATTTCACGAAGGTAAAGATTTATATAATCTATTAACTTGTTTAAAAAACTTTTTTGTAAAAAAAAGTGCAGGAATTGCAAGTGAGTTTGCAGCATGCATCAATCATTGGCATGTGATTTTCTATAAAATTTAGCTTCTTGTGATGTCGTTAAATTTAAAATAAACATGTGTGAACAAAGAGTAAGAATAAAAAGTATTCCTAGAGTTTTTACACTTCAGTCTTAAAATTCGTAATACATATTTTTTTCTTTTATTTTATTTTTTTTTTCTTTTCCTCTTAGACAGTAGTATTGATATTGCGAAGGTCACTCAGAAAGTTACCATGTACGGAACAAATATTAATGATAATTTAAAACTGACCATTACAGCTTCTGAAAAGTATTCTCCCTCATCCTCGCTACCACTCAATATTTTCACTCATGCTGAGCTTGCCTTGGTATGCAGGGAGGATGAGTGACAAGCTTTACGGAGATTCTTTCTAAGAAATTTAGAATGGCATTGGCTGTGTGTGCAGAAGCATTGTAGTGATGGAGTCTTATGCCCCTGTTTTTGACCGTTTTCTAAGCTCCTTTTGAAAACTTCTGGGAGATAACTGTTGTGTACCATTGTTAAATAACTGTCCTCTGACCCTGAAGTATAAATTTTGCCATGTAACCAATAATAGAGTACAAAGTCACGAATATTTTCTTTCCCACAATTTCTCATTCAACTTTTGTAGGGTGTGTGCACAGTCTACTATATACAGTCGCGAAGCTCAATATGTAGTAAAAATGCAAACATGGGTAGTTGCCCACCACTAGGATCGCTACTATCGCCTCATCATTGCAGATCTCTCTCCTAGCAGCCGACAAAATATGTTACACTTCCGTTGTTGTGTTCTTTTGGAAAAATTAACACCTTCCTTCCATTATTGAAATATTAAATGCATAAAGTTAATTTATTATTTTAATGAAGTATATTAAATTCCACCATAAACTCGAAGATACCTACAAGAAATAAGTTAATATAATTTTTGTTTGTGCAAAACGAACTGAAATTTACTCATTCAAGATTATAGCGATAATTAACTATAAAACCAATAAATATTAATTTGCATTTCTCTTTAAAACAATAATAATGGAAATATGAATTAATGGAGTAACTTACGTGTACCGGTACTTGCAGTGTAGGCTTACGTAGTTAACAAAGTGGGATGAGGTTAAGCAATAATAATCACACCAGAATTGGAAATAAAACGTGATCAATAAATTTCATTAAAACAAACTTAATTTTTCTACGTCTTTAGTAAAATAACACATAAAAATAATAACAAATTTAATAGCTACAATTAAAAATATATCCTCTGAAAAAAAAAGTGGACCTAACCTTTATTTCTCTGGAAATTTAGCAGCCTAAGTGACAGAGCTTTAACCGGTATCTAATGTCCTTTCGGTTATACTGAAACATTTCATTGTGAAATTTAAGGATATAATGTATTCTAACAGTCACAAAGAACTTCAAATTAACAGTTTTGTTTCTGCACAGCATTCTTGTGGAAACCCAGGAACCTTTCTGAATCTTTCGGGAATCGGAAAAAGGATAACTCTGGCCTCTTTCTCTTACTGTTGCTACAGTTTATAGCACTACAAACGTCTCCTCCTTGTCCCATATTATTATTCCAATTATTATATTTTAGCCATTAACATTTTCATTATAACCAATAACGAACATTTCACAAGCATCAATGTGAAATACGCAACGAGCTAGCACTCGATAGAAATACTACACAGTCCAAAGTCGACAATGGATAGTCTATTGTTTCTAGTTGCTAACCGCTTGGAGCGCTTTATCACGAGATTTGCAAAAAAACACCTCAAGCTTCGCGACTGTATATAGTAGACTGTGGTGTGTGTCTATGTCATTGGGAAAGATCTTCAGATCAATGATTGGCACTTTACCTATGATTTTTAGAAACAAAGAGAGTCCCCATTATTTTAACATTAACACATTTCTTCTTGAGCGATCTTTTGATTTTCATTGTTTGTGAAACAGTCAGTGGGATGAAATTTTTCTGAGCCTTAAATACTGATGCAGTATTTTTTAAACATTCACCGATCCAATCTATATCGTCATAATATTGATGATGTTTACGTGAAAGTGCTTAACCCACAAAAGAAAGATTTTGTCTGGAACAAAAAAATTAAATTTTAACACATTATTATTAGTTACCTTATATGGTAGGAGTGTAAACATTATTATCAGAAACATATCTTCATATTTTGTAATTAAATTTTAACTAATTTCATTAATTACAGCAAAAAAAAAGGTCTAATTTAAAGAAATGGGGGTTAAGCCCTTTTAACTAAACACCATCAATATGTAACTTGGGGAGGGGGGAAGCAGGGTCTTCTTGTACCGTCTTCTCTACAGCTGTTTTTTCTTCAGTCACTTCCTCCAAAGGTCTTCTACCCTCTATTTATCTCTTAACTTTAAGTTTAAGAGAGGTTCTATCCCCTCTTAAATTCCGCAAATCGACTAAAAACCTTTTTTCACAAAGGGACCAAATCCCAAAAATCTGTGTAATTCTGTCAAGATGCTGCTCCTAATTCATACTCATTTTGAAATCTTATAACATCATTGCATGATAATATTCTAGTTCGAGATCTATTGTGCATGTCTGAATTACATAGGATTTTTTGGACAAAGTAAATATTTAAAAAATTAAAAAATGAAATTTATTAAGTGTACACTAAAAAATTTTTAAATTGACTGAATTAAATTCTTTTCGTGTAAGCTTCAGTATACTGTAGAATAGACAATGGAACAAATGCTTGGTATTTTCAGCCCAGATTCATTAATTATTTAGGTTATACATCATCAACTTGGAATGATACAGGCATATTAAACAAGTTAGTAAATTTGTTAAAACTAAGGGTAACATAAATTCTGTATTGAAACCATCACTGGTCCAAAAGCATACCAGAAAAAAAACTTAAGCAACACCAATTCTGACATGTGATTGTGAAGCGTGGACTGTCAGGAAGAAGGATAATGCTGGAATAACTGCAACTGAGATGAGGTTTATGCGACGTATGACTGGATACACAAAATGGGATTGCAGAAGAGAGTAGTGAAGAAATAACACCAGAAGTTTTCCAAAGAAAAGATTTGTAGGACTTGGATAATCTATTGCACAAAAATATGAGTGTGTTGAGACTGAGAGGATATTGCAGGGAATGTAATTATATATCTGTAATGTGTTGATATTGGCAGGTTTCACATATCATAGCAACATGGCTAGTTTAGGTCTATAAGAGAAATAAATTATTATTATTATTATTATTATTATTATTATATTCAACTGCAGTATGATGTCATTACCAGTTTTTTAGAGTAATGAGTTCTTCTTTACAATTTGTCCTAATAATGGGTTTCTCATGTACGATGCAACTGGAGGTCTCTGACTTTGCTTGGAAAGCATTAGCTTGGCAGGAAGGTAGCACTCACCGGTTGCGCAGCTGGTGACCTCCCCCATTTCTCGTAACAAGATTAGTCTTGCAGGCGCCTTAGCTGTAAACAGTGCGTATTACTCAGCTCGTTCAGTTTAGTTTGCTGTGTGATTGAGTACACATTTGTTCATTCTTATTGTGTGTAGATTCGTTCACTATGTTACAGTAGGGAGGAACAAGTGTTTATTGTGTTAAATTATGCAAGAACAGAGTCGTACGTGCAATGTCAGCTTGCTTTTATACAGAAATCTCCCAGCGTACATGTTCCCAATAAATCGACGATATACAGATTACTAGAAAAATTAAGAGAGACTGGATCCATGTTAAACGTAAATAAAACTAGAAAACCAAGTATTCTGACCAAGAAAAAATTAGACGAGATAGTAGCAATCTTAGAAAAATGTCCGAGAAAATCATTGCCTCGTTTAGCATTTCAGTGATTGTGATTTCAACAATTTCGGTAACAGAATTTCGTCAAGTGTATAATAACGTGTTCAAAAGGTGCCAGGCTTCTCTAGCAGCAGAAGGACGTAATTTTGAGCACCTTCTGTAAATAAAGGTAAGCTTAATCTAGTCACATTACTTAGTTTACGCACAACTCAGGGGAGACGAGCTGGGCTGTGATGCGTCAACCGTGCTAGACATATGTGGTAGATGTGCCGTGGGAGATGTGGGCAGACGATTGTGTCGTACATGATAAATCCTGTATTTGTTAGTCTCTCTTCTAATTTATTTCGAAAAGAAATCACATGTGTCCTTAGTCAATTGCAGATACAGTAAAACCTCGATAAGACGCTCCCGCTTATTACGCCATCCCGTGTAATACGCTTTTTTTTGTCCAGTCCCTGCACATTTCATATATAATGCCTGTATAAAATACCCAGTTTGTTGCGCTCAAGTCCCGCATAATACACTGTTTCTGTGGAATATTTTCGATGTAATTTTCAGCAATGTACTGTAACAGCAATGAAACATCTTGGTCACCGAACTCATTGGTGCCATTAACCTGAAAAGTATTGGTATTCGACCCTGTACCTGCGCATTTAAACCTTCATACTTCATACCTTATTATACCCCACTCTCTTCTTACGCTCTCTTACTCGACTCCTTATCTGCGTGGTTAAAGCCTACATACAGTTACAATACCTCACCCTCTTGCTAACCCTCTCTCTCAAACAACATTCCTCACTCGGCTGTAATAAAATTCTGGAAATTTTTGCTGGGCAGTTTGTTGTCTTTTGTGTATTGAAATGTCTGTGAATGTGATTACAATGAGTGTTAAACGAAAAGCGCTTTCTTTGTCGGAAAAATTGGAAATCTTACGAAAGTACGATGAGAACAGTACTCTTACTCCGAAACAACTCTCTGATTCATTAGGAATCCCATCTTCGATATTAAGAACGATAATAAAAAATTGCGACTCAATCACTATACTGTAGTTGCGACGTCGTCGGGAGGATATAATCACAGAAAACTGAAGTGTGGTAAACATGAGGACTTGGAGAACACACACATGGCAAACAACTATAAATGACTTTTTTCCGAAAGAATTAAGTACAGTACATATTGTAAATGTCTTTGACGTACAGTACAGTAATTACATAATTGAGTAATACTATATTACCTTTCATGAATCATGTATTTCAATAAAGAAAAATGCTCATAGATACTGTATTATAAGTCAAAATTAGTATACCCGCCTAATACATGGTCCCGGTTAATATGTGGTTTACACCCAGTCCCTTGAACAGCATCTTATCGGGGTTTTACTGTTTTTAAAAAGGTTATTAAATAAGTGAGTTTTACTCCACAAATTACAAAATTCACAAAGTCTTTCTTGAGAATCTTGTTAATGATGTTACTGCTCTAACTAGAATCAGATATCTAACTGATGAGACTGCGAATGAGCTCACAGCTTGCGTATTTACAGAGCATCGATTGTCTCATATATACTTCGCCAAGCATCACTGCTACAACACATATTGCATGTTGGATGTACATACATAGCCTAACCAAAGTGGACAAAGCGGACAGTCTCTCACATTGGAGAACATTCTGTAGGAACATTAAAGCTGCACGTGCTGTTACATTTATCTTCTGTTTTCTTGGTAATTTTAGGCAAATATGCTATGAGGGATCTTGTGCAGAAATTGCCATCGGGAAATCCTCAGCATGACCAGGGCACATCGGACGACACGATAGCAGCTGTGCTTGCAACTCTGAATGAAGTTATAAAGAAGAATGCAGAATTTTCAAGGTTTGTGTTAATAACAAGGAAGGAGATCGATAATTCAGCAATTTCTTTTCAGGACAATTGTTGTGTTTCCATTTATAATTAAACATCCTTCTATCCATTTATGATCGAAAGAAACTTAAGTTAATTGAAGAAACATACTTTGTACAATAGAACTTCATTTTTACATGTCTCTCTCCCACACTTAGTATTTTTTTTTTCCTTTCTAAATGTACAGTAGTGACAAAACAAACCGGACCAACCCTTGTAGCTGATTTCAGAACCTCGTTCACTCCAGAGCACAATAGACTGGTAACTAAGACTTTCGTGGTTCGAATCCTGCCTGGGAAGGAAACTTTTTTTGTTCCTTATTCAAATTTATTCTCAGTACTTTTAGACTGCAGCGATATTTTACGACTTAATTAACTTATTATTCCCAGAACATGAATTTTACCAGCAATCGAAAAGTATTGGGAATAAATTTGAATAAGGAACAAAAAAAAAGTTTCCTTCCCAGGCAGGATTCGAACCACGAAAGTCTTAGTTACCAGTCTATCGTGCTCTGGAGTGAACAAGGCTCTGAAATCAGCTACAAGATTTGGTCCGGTTTTTTTTGCCACTACTGTACACATTTCTCAGTTTATACATAGAAATTTGTCACACATGCCCATATTGAACGAAGGGCTGACCTTTAATGTCGATAAAAAACATGTAGTTATGGGTATTGTAAATGATTGCTATTTTCTGCATTCTTTCATGGAAATTTCATGAATGGATATCTACAATACTTTTCTTTCACACTTCGGCCAGCGCACGGTGGCTTGTATGGTGTCCGCAACAACTCAGACTCCTGCCGAAACAGTTATATCCCCATAGCTGGGACTCCTGTCGCCCACTCATAAGATTTGCAGATTGTGTGAGTGAACAGCAGTTGCACTGAAGCTATTGTCTAGTTTGTTGCGTTCCTGTTCCATGCGTATAAATGCACGGGTTTTAAGTGCTAATTAAGTTACGTGTTATCAGTTTGTTTCGTTCTTGTTCCATGCGTATATGAAGCCATTGTCAAGTTTGTTTAGTTCCTGTTCCATGCGTATAAATGTACGGGTTTTAAGTGTTAATTAAGTTACGAGTGTTATCAGTTTGTTTCGTTCTTGTTCCATTCGTATATGAAGCATTGTCAAGTTTGTTTAGTTCCTGTTCCATGCGTATAAATGCACGAGTTTTAAGTGCTAATTAAGTTACGAGTGTTATTAGTTTGTTTCGCTCTTTTTCCATGCGTATACGAAGCAATTGTCAAATTTGTTTCGTTCCTATTCCATTTATATAAATGTACGAGTTTAAGTGCTAATTAAGTTACAAGTACAGTGAAACCTGTTCAAATCGGAACCTGAATAATCCAGAATCCTGTCTACTTCAGAACAATTTATTGGTCCCGGCGAAATTTGTATGTATTATGTGTAATTTTTCCTGAATAAAATGGAAACTGTCCAATGCGGAAACGGAAACTGTCTGCTACTGTTCAAAACGGAAACAATATTTTGGACACACTATATTTTGTAATTATATTTTGAAACGGCATGTAATTTCAAGGAATATACGAAATATGCAGGTCACTAAGATAAAAACAAGTTTTCTTTGCAAAATTCTAGAGGGTATGAGGGTGTGTTGGCCTGTCTGTCATAAATTTTATTACCCTGTTGACTAGGCAGACAAGTCCCTTCAAAGATTTTCAATGCTTCACACCCGTATACTGTCGTAGCTAAACAGAGCGCAAGTGTAGTGATTTCCAGGTAAAAAAAAAAAGTTGCATAAAATGTGGCATTAAAATTAAGTGATGAAGTAAAAGTTATCGAGATAAAGGAAAATTAGAAACAAAGTCTATGTGAAATAATATTGAAGTTCAATTGTGGAAAACTCAGTTGTGACACTTTAAAAAATAAAGATCATAATGAGTGAGTGGCGTGCGGCCAATATTGGTGACACAAAAGGAACCAGAAGGCAACTGTTTATGTGAAAATAAATGAACTGTTATGAGAGTTGATTCTTCATGACCTTTCAAAGAACAAGCCAATTTCTGGATCTGTTCTGCAAAGCAAGCTATTGAACTGGGAAAGAAATGAAATAAACCAGAATTCAAGGCTTCTAATAGATGGCTTCTAGTCCACTTAACTAATAATGTGCAGTGATATGCAGTATAGTATTAGAGTATAGTGTTAGATATTAAAATGAATGAGATTAGTAAACTTTAGTAATGTTTAATGACTGATGACTGAGTTACGATAATATTTATACAGAAAATGAGATTTTAATCGAGATGATTCACCAATGTAATAAGCGACAGAAAGCTGATTTAATGTGATGAGTGTTAAATGGAATATTTTGTACTTCTTGCAGTTTGGGACATGCCATTTTGTTTTTCATGTATATGAATGACAAAATATTCCATTTTAATGTCACACCTGAATAATACGGAAACCTGTCCACAACGGAAAAAAATTAGGACCATGTCACTTCCGTCTTGAACAGGTTTCACTGTATTATCAATGCTTGCGCAGTTTTCCATAATGCCTCGACACCATTACACATTACCACAAAGGGTTTTTATGTACGACACATAACATAACTCGTTAGGGAAGTTAGAAGGTGATTTGAAACACAATTTCCTGGTTTACCTATCCCACACAGAGAAACTGTGCAAAGACTTGTGAACAAATTCAGGGAAACAGGGTTGATTTGTGATAGAAAGCGAAGAGTAACACAATCCCCTAATTTAACTGAATGCGATTTTTATCTATGGGGGAACTTGAAAAATAAAGTGTATGCAACAAACCCCCATACATGGAAGAACTCAAAAAGAAAACATCAAGCGAGAAATTGACTCAATTTCGGATATTGAACTCTCGAACGTGAAAGAAAATTTCCTGAGAAGATGCCAGAAATGTGTGGATAGAGAAGGACATTTCCAACATCTCTTATGATAAGGTATGTGCTTATTATCATTGTAAGTGTAACTGTAACTATGAGAACATGAAGTGATTGCGGGGATATAATAACTGTTTCGATGGGAGTCCGAGTTGCAGCGGCCGGCGTGTGAACCGCCATGCACTGGCCGCAGTGTGAAAGAAAAGCACTGTAATATATTCAGTTATTACCGTCTCATTATCCGAAATAGAAAAGAGAAAGTATTACGATGTTTCTACTAATCGTTTTGGAGAATTTCATAGAAAATACACGTCAATATTTCTGTTACTGTGAACATGGATTTTGGCATGACATCTACCTGTTTTTCTGCCTGCCTATTATGCACGTACAGCTATTTCTTCCAAACTCTTGCAAGGAATTTATTCATATTTAATATCTATAAGTCATGTTGAAAATTTAATTTAATATTATTTTACAAAAAAAAAAAATGAAAAGTAATACAAAATGGTGATTTACTTGAAATCACTCTCTTTTGTTTATGAGAGATGAAGTGATAAATGCACTGACATTGAGAGAATGTCTTCAAAAACTACAGCAATTCTTCAGCTCCAGTCCTCCCTCTCCACTGTATGGCATTTGTTCTTCTTTTGCTCATGCTCACCACGTCTGTACTAACTATGTATTACATTTAATGTCCAATTCTGTATAGATTAAATCTTGGTAATAGATTCTGCAGATAGATTCCCTCATGTCGACCTGGTTGGCGAGTTGGTATAGCGCTGTCCTTCTATGCCCACGGTTGCGGGTTCGATCTTAAATGCCAGTAGATTTACTGGCATGTAAAAGAACTCCTGCGGGACAAAATTCCAGCACATCCGGCGACGCTGATATAACCTCTGTAGTTGCGAGCGTCGTTAAATAAAACATAACATTTAACAGATTCCCTCATTTTCACGCCTTCTATTATGATAATACCATCTTGTAGCTGAGCAATATTACATTTTTTTTTTTTTACTGCAGTGACACATTGTAAATACTCAAATCCCTCTCATTACTACTTCTGTAGAGTATAACATACTGCATTCTAAATCACTTGTGATGTTTGTTTATTCTAATCCCTTGCTACTTATGTTGGGTTTACTTCTGACTGTGAAACCTACCATTTTTTCCTTTTGTACAGTAACTGGAATTTCATATAATCTGATACATCTTTTTGAATATTTTATTGTCCATAACAGTTTTGCTTCTTGTGGATTAACCAAAATATAATCATTGTTTTAGACTTGTAGAGGAAGCTGACATATTAAAAACTTTCAAATATTTGTTCAGAATAAATATTCTTGTATTTACATTAATTTCCGACTTACTACGATTGCCACCACCTTACAGTAATGCTTTCAACTTCGTGTTAGTCAGTGGTTTAGTTGGACTGGAACACATTAGAATGCCATTCCAGAAAATAAAAATTTATGCCTATCAAAAACATGAGGATACCAAACTAGACGGTTATAGCATAGAGTCCATTTGGCAATTGCTAAATTGATAAGGTTTCTCCCCCCCCCCCCAAAAAATCCAACTAAATCACTGATTAGAATTAATTGAATATAATTCTGTAATATATATTCTTTACCATTCCAAGACTTTCATTGATGTTGACAGTAAATAGTATAGGTGATAATTTATAACATCGTGTAATTCCTCTTAATTTGTTTAATATGTGTCTTTTGTAAATTACTTTTGTTTTGATTTTTGTATTTCGATGTAATTCGTCAGTTAATTACATTAAAATAAAATAAAGAAGATACAATCACAAGGGAAGGTAATAATGCAAACCTGTAATGATTTCTTTATGTTTGGAACTACTGTAGGAAGAAATAAATTATTAACTTGGCACTTTGAACACCTCTACCCATATAGAACTCTCAAAGTTTGACTTTGAGAAGTGTAATAAGAGGCTTACAATTAAAGAGAAATGGGGTTTTTTATCCTTAGATCGACTAGCATGAGTGAACTGTTTTGTATCTTTTTAATTCCTTCATGGAAATGTCGGATAGCCTATTGCTAAATGTAATAAATTATTTGGTAACCATATCAACAAAAATTAAAAAAAAAAATCATACATTTCAAGTCTCATAAGATTCTGTTCACATTATTACTACTATTTTTGTATCCCTGACTTTTATTTTATCATAACTTACTGCTATGTAATGCATTGTGTTTCTCAGGTCTTTGCTTGAAGCTGGTGGTGTTGAACGTTTAATGAACATTACACGGCAGCGGCAGAAGTATACACCAAGGGTGCTCAAGTTTGCAGGTCAAGTTTTATTCACAATGTGGCAGCATCAAGAATTAAGAGAAGTGTACAAAAAGCATGGTTGGAAAGAACAAGACTTTGTAACAAAAACAGTTGCAGCAAGAAATGCAGGTCCAAATTCTCCAAATAATGCAAACAGCACATTGAATCGTCCAATGGCTAGCCAGGGAGGTACACGGTATGAAGATCGAACTATGCAACGATCTACCAACATGAATAGTGCTTCTCGGAGTCCTGGGCCTTCCATTTATCAACGGGTAAGTTGACATTTACACAGACAGTGCTTGAGTCACATATTTCAGTTTTACTATATGGATCATAAAAAATTATGATTGTGCAAAAATCCTTTTCGAGATTTTCATGCAATATTTTCAGCAACCACGATACTGACGAATATTTTTCACGTGGCTTTTGTCTGTCCACCTATCTGTCTGTCCATCTCCCTCTCTACCTTTCTGCTTTCTCCGTCAAATAACCACAGTGATTTTTTCCCTTGAATTCTTTCTCTTCCGCCAGTAATAATCTCATGTTTAGACTCGTTGCTAGATACCTGCAAGCATGGATGACGTTATGGAGAGAGTTTTTGAGAAGTTCAATACAGACATGAACATGCTGAGATGAAAGTATTGACTGTAACCATTTACCTCTAAACTGCCACAGCTGTACCATCCAATTTTCTGTCATCTTCAGATTTACTCTCCCCGCAATATTGTCACTATCAACATCACTACCTATGCCACCCAAATGTATTATTATAAAAACAAAGACACTAGAAATTATCACGACTCATAGTGATTGCAACATGATGAATTGAAGTGGGTTGAATACTTTTGTGCTGCACACAATCATCTCACACATACCCATTGCTTAGTACATAGTCAAATCCCAATTGCTTTCATGCTTTCAGCTATCTGGGACAAGTGTGCATTGCAAATTATGTAATATTGTGTAAAACCTTTAGATATTTTGTTGTGAAGAAGGTGTGTGAAATATAATGTCTGGTATTATGCCCCTTTGTTTTATCTTGAGTATTATATAGGACCATGAGAATCTCCTTTTCGATGTTCTTTTTCTTCTTCTACCAATAGATCTACCTAATTCGAGTCTAAAGCACTAAGGTCTGAGAATTTGGCCCATATTGTCCATATACAGGGTTATACAGACAACTCAAGAGGCAGGTGTGAACTTACTTAGAGTGGTTGGTTTAATCCCTTTTATATCATTGGATACCAAGGAATGGTTCCAAAGGTCACACCCAATTACATCCAGTTCTGGACACGAGCAGGATGTGTGAAGAAGCCTTCATGCAAGATCATATTAATGAAACCCATGATTTGTGTCTTTTTTTCTGGCAGTATACTTGTCATCAATAGTCATACTTCTGTTTAGTGCTAGGACGGATTGACTGAAGTCAGGCCATGGTCCTTAGATAAGAAGTTTAGACTGTCTCGTGGCTGGTACATCACTATAAGACCTGTGGAATTTCTTATAAAGATCTTCTATCTGTGCTCAGAATTCAGTACTTATAAGAAGGCCAGTACAGGGCTTTGTTCTATCTGATGCTTTTCCAATTCACTGCGGGCTAAAGCAGGGAGATGCACTATCACCTTTATTTTTTAACTTCGCTCTAGAATATGCCATTAGGAAAGTTCAGGATAACAGAGAGGGTTTGGAATTGAACAGGTTACATCAGCTTCTTGTCTATGCGGATGACGTGAATATGTTAGGAGAAAATCCTCAAACGATTAGGGAAAACGCGGAAATTCTACTTGAAGGAAGTAAAGAGATAGGGTTGGAAGTAAATCCCGAAAAGACTAAGTATATGATTATGTCTCGTGATCAGAATATTGTACAAAATGGAACTATAAAAGTTGGAGATTTATCCTTCGAAGAGGTGGAAAAATTCAAATATCTTGGAGCAACAGTAACAAATATAAATGACACTCGGGAGGAAATTAAACGCAGAATAAATATGGAAAATGCCTGTTATTATTCGGTTGAGAAGCTTTTGTCATCTAGTCTGCTGTCAAAAAATCTGAACGTTAGAATTTATAAAACAGTTATATTACCGGTTGTTCTATATGGCTGTGAAACTTGGACTCTCACTTTGAGAGAGGAACAGAGATTGAGGGTTTTTGAGAATAAGGTTCTTAGGAAAATATTTTGGGCTAAAAGGGATGAAGTTACAGGAGAATGGAGAAAGTTACAAAACGCAGAGCTGCACGCATTATATCCTTCACCTGACATAATTAGAAACATTAAATCCAGACGTTTGAGATGGGCAGGGCATGTAGCACGTATGGGCGAATCCAGAAATGCATATAGAGTGTCAGTTGGGAGGCCAGAGGGGAAAAGACCTTTGGGGAGGCCGAGACGTAGATGGAAAGATAATATTAAAATGGATTTGAGGGAGGTGGGATATGATGATAGAGACTGGATTAATCTTGCTCAGGATAGGAACCAATGGCGGGCTTATATGAGGGCGGCAATGAACCTCCGGGTTCCTTAAAAGCCAGTAAGTAAGTAAGTAAGTACAGGGCTTTGGTCCAATAGGGGCATTTAGAGCCTTTCCTTGTCTTGGGCATCAACCTCTTCTTTACCTGTGGCATTAGTATGTGTAGGAACTCATACAACGTGGATTTTATTATGCCTTGCTAATTGGCTTAATGTTCATACACTCTTCAACCATTCTCCATTTTTAATACTGCAAACTTTGGTTATCAGATCTGTTGGGACGTCACACTGACATTATGGTAGTACCGAACTATTTATCCTTAAAGATATTGCTAGCAAATATCAGAGAAGCAATGGCTTAATGACGGGATAAATAAGGTTACTTCCTAGAGAACCTGTCCATGGACTGTAGTCCAAATTGATTTTGCCAGAATTCGAAGTCAGGTGTCTTGCATGGAAAGCTCTAGCCACTTGGTCACTGTAGTGTCTTACACACATCTATTCATAAAATGGTGGTTGGTTATGACAATTTTTGTGCCATAACCCTTGAAGTGATGTTATTACTTTTGTCTTAATATAATGTTGTAATTTGTAGCGAAGCCAAAAGAAGACCTTAGCAGTAGTACTGTAGTACTCATAATTATTGTTTTCTCTTTAAATATTGTCTTTGGCTTACAGTAGCGTGCAAATTAATCCAAACAACGTAATTACTTATGCAAAAACACTCAAACGGGATAAAAAAAAGGATCTAAGACATACTTCAGTAATCTATGTGGCCTCCCTTGTTCCTAATAATAGCTCTGAGACGATTTGGCATGGATTCCACTAATTTCCCACAAATATTCTTCATTTCTTCATTGCGAAACCATACACCAATGAGGGCAGAAATCATCTTCTCCTTTGTAAAACAATCCATTTTTTGCATTCTTCTTTTGCAAATTGACCACAAGTTCTCAATGGGGTTGATGTCGGGTGAGTTTCCTGGCCAGGGGAGTACCTGAATATTCTTCTTGTTGAAGAATTCTGTAGTTTTTCGAGACGTATGGCATGGTGCCAGGTCTTGTTGGAACACACCTCTGCCATCCGGAAATGATTTTTGCAGCTGGGGTACGATTCTGGTTTCCAATAAGTGAATATATTTGTCAGAATTCATCATTCCCTTGATAGGTATTAATGCTCCAGGCCCTTCATGTGTAAAACAACCCCAGAACATTACTTTAGGGGGCTATTTGGGTGCTTGTTGGAGATGAGTTGCTGTTACTTTTTCGGATCCTTTCCGTACGTAAGAAACACGGTGGCCGTGGACCTCGAAATGAGACTCATCGGAAAAAAGTACATTCTTCCAGTCATTCACTGTCCAGTGTTGATGTAATTTTGCCCATATTAAGCGTTTTTTGCACATAACAGGGGTTAGCAGTTGCTTCTTAATAGGCTTACGAGCCCTTTGTCCAGCTTCCAAAAGCCTACGCCGCACTGTTGTGACGTGAATATTCGCCCCAGTGGTAGCCATTAACTCGCGGGTTAAGTCGACAGCAGTTAGTCTAGGATTTAATTTACTTTTCCTGACAATTAAACAATCATCTGCAGGTGAAGTCTTCCTTTTCCGGCCACAGTTTCCTTTTTTTCTGGGGTGTGATGGATCCAGTCTCCCTGTATCGTTTTATGATCGAATTAACAGTAGCCAAACCGATGTGACATTCTGCAGCAATTTGCCTCTGTGTCATAGAAGAATGCTCTGCTAATGTTATAATTTTAGACCGTTTTCATGGAGTTGTATCCATTTGTGAAGACGACAGAATGTACACAGGATTGCAGTATTAAGTCTTCAACACAACTGAAATGCTTATAAGTACAAAACGACAGGCAAAATGTCACATATTATAAAAAAAATAATGACAGACCTTCAACAATGGAATTACACGTACTACAAATGTCAATTAAAGCGGTATGAGCAGCTGTGAGGCCAACAATGACAGAAAATGTAAAAATATGTCGTGTTCGGATTAATTTGCACGCTACTGTATATTTAAATTGTTACTTTATTTAAGCGAAATGACAATTTTTTTCTTGCAGCAATGATTCTCAAACATTTTAGAACCAGGGTCTAATTTTTAGAACAACACACATGATTAGAATTGTTAAGGGATACTGCAGCTGCAAAATCTGCACGTCGTGTTCATATACAAGCCAAAAGTAGCATGCAGCTCGCTAATTTTAGTGCTGCACAACTCGAGAGTTGCAAAAGTTGTGACAGGAGGTTCTAAGCCTGCTCACAGTAATCTTGCAGCCACAGCTATTGTGGCTTTGTGTCGATACTTTAATGCATTTTGTTATATTCTTGTTAGGTTTTCAGATGTTAAAATGCGACAGTTTACTTGTCAGCTGCTTCAGTTATAAAATTGAGAACAAAATGTCGAACTCCAAAAGAGGAAGATGCATGGTCATAAGTGTATAAAAATAGAGAACATTATGAAGTTACAGTTTCCTTAGAGTACCATGGTGGAGTGGGTGAACAATGTTGTAAGAACTTCTTGCAAGTGTCAGAAAAAAATTTTTTGAAACTACTCTTTAATGTGAATAATTTCGAGGGAAAAATTGTTCTGGGGCTGGGTATCGAATGGTTGGTTTAATGTACCAACGCTCTACCAACTGAGCTACCCGGGAAGTCTACCAGACACCGATCCAATTTTTCCCTCTATATCCACAGACCTCAAAGTGGGCTGACAACCGTCAAGCAACCAACACTGAGTGCACACTAACTCCGTGTGACTTAAATTGTGGCTTTCTGTTAATGAACAGTGACGTGTATTATGCAAATCAAGCTTTCAGGTATAACTCCCTGTAAAGTTGATTTGAATAATTTTGAGGGAAAAATTGTTCCGGGGCCGGGTATCGAACCCGGGACCTTTGGTTTAACGTACCAATGCTCTACCAACTGAGCTACCCGGGAACTCTACCAGACACCGATCCAATTTTTCCCTCTATATCCACAGACCTCAAAGTGGGCTGACAACCGTCAAGCAACCAACACTGAGTGCACACTAACTTATTCTTTAATGTATTGGGTCCAAAGAGTGTGTAATTTATTTTAAACATCGTCTTCTGACGCTTGCATTGCACTGTGCTAACAATTTCTGCTGAAGCCGACCATTTTTTATTTTCTTTTTTTTTTTTGGCAATTGGCATTTGTAAAATTAAACTAGTACCCTCGTGGTTAAGTTAGGTCTATTATTTATTTTTTGTAATAACTAATATTTCAAGTGCAGCCTTATGCTTCCATGTGGAGTAACATGACATTAGTGAGTGAGAATTCCTAATTGAGTTATTTTTATTGTATAGCCGTGAGAAAAACACTAATATAAGCCTAATGTTTAATAATAACCAACTGCACTCTTCTCGAGAACAGTGTTGGCAACTCTGTTTGAAATTCTACTATGGAAAGTTAAATAATAAATTGTGTTGTTATGATATATGTTGTACTTTCAACAACTGCACAGATTGCTTTTTTTCATTATGCCAAATACTAAAATACAGTCAACTCCCAATAATTCGTATGCAGTTAATTTGCTTTGTGGATAATTCGCGTCCTTTTCATGGGGAGGGGGGGGACGTAGTATCGTCATTTCCGTTTTCACTCTGTTTATTGTCTTTCCCTTCCTCTTATGGAATTTGCGAGCTAAAATCATAATAAAATTAACAATCCTCTAAGAAACAAAAAAAGATGACGTTAGTTTTGTTAAACTAATGTCTTACGATATTTTGTGTTTCTTGTTTTAAGATTATATCCCACTGCATAAAGTAATTATTCTCCTTAAATAAGTTTGTAATGTGAAAAATTTGAATTTGGTGCGATTCCTCAAAACCACCTTCTACAGTCCTTTGCAGTTAACACACAATGTATCATTATTTCCTGTAATTAGGAGGTCTGGCAACCCTGACACAGTGACTAAGGGACGGAATGTTGCTATTCAGGCCTGAGTTCGTGTGTGTATTCATAGATGAGCCAACAGTGCACTGTTGCCAAACTACACAGACTTTCAGCCTAATTTTCTAATTAACCATGCACTTAATTACAAAACGCATAATAGGTTTTCATGTATTTTAATGTATTCTATTCCCCCCTTCAATCTGCGCAGTTATATTACGTCACGAACATAACCACAAAATGCAATGAGGAATGAATAGAGAAATATAAAACTGCAGCTGAAAACATAGTATTATGTGTGTGTGAACAGCATCGCATCTTTGCAGCTGCACAGCAAATGTAGACTGTGATCAGATTTAACTAAGAAAGACTAAAATCTCTTATGATCTGTTCAGATAGCTTAGTTTAAGCCTTGAATTGAAGACTGTGCCCACTACTTTGAATAGCATGTACTGTACTTTTTTTTTTCTCTCTCTTAAAGGAAGTGATGCATTTACTTTTCTTGGACAAATGAAGACAAATCATGATCATTGTAATGTGGCATTAGAATACAGTATAGCACTGTATCTCTTGTATCACTTTTGTTATAGGGTGAAGATATTCCTATGGCAGACATGTCATATCCAGAAGGCGGCACACATGCTCCACCTCCCGGAGGAGTTCGAGCTTATCCTCCAGCTCCAGTAAGTGATGCTGCTCGATAAAAGACACACTCACACTCAGAACCAAGCTCACATACTCGCATTCACTTTCTTACAAATATGTAACAAACATGTTGGTATTGTGCATGTTTTGGCCTTTTTGCACATGATTTTATGCATGACAACCATGATTTTTATGGTTGATAAGTAGATTGCTAGGTGAACTTAATTTTGGGCCAATATAATTTTTTTTTACATATATTTCAGTGCTTTTTTAAATTCGATTCTTTCATATAAGTAATATATTTTTATGTTTTGTATTGTGAAGTCATGTTTAGGAATGTAATATTTAGTCTCATTGATAAAGTGCATTTGGAGATAGAACAGACAACTAAGATTTAAGATATCTATTTTCATAATCAGACATATATATATAGGAGTTGCCTCTTCTATCACTAGACACATTAACATCCTTACTGCCCAACACCTTAGAGTCAGCTTCATATGATGTGTATTTATATTAGCAGATGACAAAAAGAATGTTTTGTTTGGCATAACTTTTTTTTCTTTACTTTTTGAATTACTGTCTGTAACACTTGGTTCTACGTTATCAATAAATAAATAAAAAAAAAACAATGGCAAGAAATATTTGTGTTTTCTTTCTAACACATCTAATTTGTTGGCAGTTGGATGGACGAAATAGTAGTCATTCTACATGGTTTACGTTAAAAAATCCAACTATTACAGTCAACTAGATGATGTCTTGTACATTCATAGACTTGAAAGAATTCAGTATTAACATTTTCATGTAAGTTCTTTACATTGTCATGTAATTAAAGATAACTATTTTTATTTTATTTTTGTTTTTATTGTTTGTGTTTGAAGCAAAGACTTTGAGTGTACAAACATACAGGTGTGCTCCATCTCTGTTTCCTCTCCTCTGCATGTATTTTCTCCACTTTTATTGTTCATTTTATGGTACACTTAAAAATGTGTGCGTTTAGACTTTACATTTGGGTCTTCATTGAATTAGGTACTCTTGAATGTCGAGATGCGTTGTTGACATTATTAAGGATATCAAAACTAAATTATCTTGTTTTTAATTAATTTGCTGATGAATTATTAACTGAAATTTCTTTATTTCCTGGAACGATATTCACTGTCCAGCTGTGTAAGAATTATAATGCAGTTCATCACATGATCATGAAATTTTCAGTTCAACTTATTTGATTAATTATAAACACAAAACGATACATAGGTTGAGTTAAATTCCATTTGAAAAGATATCAGACTTCTTTTAATTTAAAACTTTCTTTTGGGTTATTGGTTCTATTCCCCTTTCTGTAACCACACTATCCATTTCCTTCTTACTAAGATGGGGCGCATTATCACTGTATGCTTCTTGTCTTGCTTTCCTTTTGTTTAATCGACCTTCACACTCACTACTCATCCTTCACTATGGTGAATGTTTGTTTTTATGTGTATTATATCTTAATATCGATCTGTTACAGTAACCCCATTTGTTATGTTCCGTGTTCTTAACAAATGTTGACTAATAATGTTGACACCTGTAGTTGCACTAAATGAGAAGGGAATGGAAGCAAGCATTGGTGGTGTAATGTAATTTTTTCTCTGTTGAAAAATTTGTCCATTCATGCAGGTTACATGTCCGTATTGTAAATAACTATTATTAGTAACATATCCTTTGAAATTTCTAAATTATGGGGTGAGATAGTTTTTAACTATATATGTTAGCTTCTTTGTTTTTTTTTTTAATACTACTGTCTTAGATATTGAGGTTCTATTCAGTTCTTAATATTCGTAATGCTAATGAAAAATAGTAGTTCTGGTTGCAGGATATTTTATAAAATTACATTTTTTTTTTCTAAAATTCTTTAGAAACCGGACAAGGCCTTTAGTTCTGAAATAAAAATATTTGTTAGTTTGATGTGATTTAACCCATTATTATTTTTTTTAATCTTGCAGTTACGTCTGTTCAAATGTTAGAATTCTTTAAAGCTATGTAAATGGTAGCTAGCAAGAAGGTCATCCAATATGTTAAGAGAAAAGGCTAATAAAAGCCACCAGCAAAGCTCAGACAGTAGCGAGATGGACTCGATATCATAGGGTGTGCTCAGGCGTGGGTTTGAATCCTGCTTGGGCTGATTACCTGGTTTGTTTTTTCCAAATGTAAGACAAATGTCAGGTAATCTTGTGGTGAATCCTCGAATTCAATTGCGAAATATCATCTCGCTATCACCAGTTCCACTGACAAGCACAATAGACCTTCAGGCTGTGGTATGTTCAGAAGAGACAAGAAAAGGAACTTGTATACATCTTATAGACGTGTTAAAAGAACTTGGAGATTCAGTGAAGAAATTAGATAGATGTTCTTTACGCATTGTAATAAGGTAACAATTGCTGAGATTCATCCCACGGAACTTGAATGTTAAAAATTAAAACATGATTACTCTATTAGAGTGAGATATCTGAAGCTAATATGCAAGTTTGGTTTTGGAAACTTATAAATTATACTCATAATCTTGATTAATAATAAGAATTTTAATTGCTTCTTTCTAGCAGTTCATAATTTGAGACATTCTCTCTTCTTTTCATTGCTGCTCATGTCATAGTTATGATCATCTGACATTGAATTGAGACTGAAGATTTTTCATGAGTTTCCTTGGTAGTATTTACAGTTGGCCACGCCATTGTCTTCAATTTCCTACCCAACTCACCACTCATATTGTGCTTGCCATTTACCATTTGACACTGCATGACCACATCACTGTTAATATTATGGTTATTAATAAAAATAACGAGCAATTAATGTACATCCAACACAATTGTTGTAGGCGCTTTCTATAGTGAGACACATTTGCAGTCACATTCACGGGAAATTACTGCAGGGCTTATGTAGACCAGTACAGTGACGTCAGAGCAGGTTTCATAATTAATTGTTTTCAAAACTACAGACCTTGTCGTGCTTTCTAATAAGTGTAAGTTATATATTTCCAAAAATAAATGTTTGTATGGTAAATATATACTGTATTTTACATTATTTTGCATTCAATTTATTCAAATTATTTGTTTAAAAAAAATTGTTGTCACACTGTTCTGTGACATGTAATGTGTACATTTTCTGCTTTTAAATTCAGTGGACTTGCAACACCAATTCTTGCACTTTGAGGTATTGTGCTGCATGCACAAATAGAGATGGGAACACGTCCCATATGATTTAACACAGTTTTGCTACTCCAATATTACATTTTGCATTTTATATGTGTATATACATAAAAAAAGAAAAGAAAGCTGATAATTCTTTTAGTGCAATGTGTTCAAAGACGTAAGTTGAAACACATTACCTTCCTGTGAGCCATCATTTGGGAACAAGATGTAAGAATCCATGTAAGGATTCTTTGTCACCTTTGTTCTGGTGTCCACAACTAAATTTTGTTCTTTTCCATTTGCCAGCTTGTGCAACGCAGCTAACCTGTCCTCTGCTTGTATCTACTGTACTGGTGGGTGTATGTTTTCTCTTCTCTTTGTCATATAGCTGTAGATATCATGGCTCAGTTTCCAAATGTTGATAGCTTCGTCAAATTTCCGCATTATTTGATGAGAGTTTTCACTAAGAGTGCTCACAGACTGACTCCAGTAGGTCAGGGTCCATTTGATTGTGAACATTTTTGCATTGAAAGAGGATTCACATATAGAAGATGGTTGCATTGCAGCTGATTGTTGCACAGTTTTGACACTCTTCTCGTTGCAATGATTGCTTCGTTATAATGAAACACTGTTGTTGTTTTATCACCATTGGCAAAGGAAGCCAGAAAATCTGGAATCTCTTTCAGACTTAACCTAAGTTTCCTAGCATCACGTCAATTCCTTATGTCAGAAATGTCCTTCA
Organism: Periplaneta americana; assembly: GCF_040183065.1. Lineage (NCBI taxonomy): Eukaryota > Metazoa > Arthropoda > Insecta > Blattodea > Blattidae > Periplaneta > Periplaneta americana. Next base: position 42,561,792 of record NC_091126.1, on the reverse strand, counting down.
CGATCCAGTGTGACAACTGATCGCATTTTATTGACAGTTGTACACAGAAGAATAACAAAGGAAAGGTAAGAAAATTGTTGCAAGGATAGATAATGAAGTTTTAGCGTGGGGCACTTCTTTCTATCTAGAAGCTCTCCTTGCAAGGTGGAATGTCAATACTTTAACAATTAAATGCATTGTTACAACCATTACAGATTACTCCATCTCATGTCTCTTCACTGTGTAATAGAAAAATTGTTTGGATCAAGTGAGAACAGCTTTGTAGTAACTTTGCATGATGCATGAGTGAAGTTGCCTCCATCACTCTGCCTGCAGTCTGCAAGCGCTCTTATACTCAAGTTGTACACTTATGTGTTTGTTTTGTTGTTTGCTGCCACTTAAATATTTATTAGATATGTAAATACCTAACAGAAATTTAATTACTATTGAGGAATTATTTCATATGTTTAAATTAAGAGGAACATGTGTATATAATTTATGCATTTATAAAATTACAAAATAAATTTCACATACTAACCATAGTTTTAATTTCAACATACAGGATATTTGTAACAGTTATGCATGTGAAGGAAAGAAATTCTTTGCTTTGGTGTTACTTTTTTATACTGCAGATGCAATGTAAACAACCTTCTTATTTTTCATATTAATACTTTATTTCAAACATCGTATTGAATCATCACATTTCTAATAGTATGTATACTTTTAAAAGTATGTGCGTATTGTAATAATAGAAATTTTGTGATTATATTGTTCTTGCTTCTCTCACAAGCAAACATTCTGATGGGGGCAGATAAAAAAGTTAAATTTTTTCCTTTCACCATGTTAATAATGTCAAAAAAAAAGTGCTTATACAAATTTTGGCCACTCATCTGCAATTACAAGGGCTGTAAAAAAAATAAGTTCGCCAGGGGCCATTAAAGAAAACACAATTTCATTGGAAAAATTTATTGGAAGAGAGACAGCAATTGTTGAGCTACTTTTCAACATATTCCCCACTGGAACTGAGACTTTTGTCATATCATGGGATCGACAGAGAGGTGCAGACAGCTGTCAAATACTGGTTCCGATCCCAGGCAGCTGACTTCTACAACACAAGAATGCAAAAATTGATCCAATGGAATGACAAATGGCTCGATTTCAGTGGGTGATATGTTGACAAATAGCGCAACAATTGCTGTATCTGTTTCAGTAAATCTTTCCATGCAATTGTGTTTTTTCTGTAAACGTCCCCAGGTAAAATCACTTTCTGGACAGCCTCGTAATTGCGGTTGAGTGGCCAAAATTTGTATAAGCACTTCTTTTGACATTATTAACATACTGGAAGAAAAAAATTTAACTTTCTTATCTGTCCCCATTAGAATGTTTGCTTGTCAGTTAAATTTTACTAATAATTTACATACTTATTTAAGCCTACACTTTTATACTGAATAGAATATGAAACAAAAATCCATTGCTTAACTATGTAACAAGAAGGTATGGCTGATTCTGAATAGTGAATACAACTTTCAACCTTTGTCATGTGTAAATTATGTGGTGTCAAACCAAACAATTCAACGTTTCTGGAATAGAGGGGAAGGTTATGAAAATTATTTTCTGTTCCCTACCCAGTTATAGTGCTAAGAAACTTCAGGGGCCAGTCATTTTAAGCACCGTTTTACATGTACAAGCCATATACCACTCTGTCTCTGAGCATCTTAATATGACTAATTTATTGCGGTGAAAATACTGTTGTATTTCCTATAGGCACCAGAAATCTGGAAAAGAATGCATAGTGTGAAAGATGGCTGAGATGCATCTGCCAGAGGGTAGTTTTGAAGAGAAAGACTGATAGGCATCAGCTCAGAATATTGCATAAGGCAATGGAGAAAAGTCTGCAATATCAACTACATACAAGTTTATTGTTATTAGACTTCAATGTTGTATACTGCCACTCATGATCAGTATAGAATTGATGTCCGTTATTTCATTATGTATAATGTAATGAAATTAGTGATAATAATTCACATGGGAATTACTGTTTCTATTTAGACCTGATACACAGCATCAGAAATCCTATCCTTATATAGTATTAAAATTTTGGTTTCAGTGTTACTAACTAACCTAAAGGACAATGTCAGGAACCAGAAATCTTTTCAAATTGTGTGGCTCAACCTTTATAGGAAGATGTGACTTTACAATAATTACATGAAATATCATTATATCAAATCATAATTGGAGTATTCAGTTTTTTTAGGAGAACATATGAAGTCTGGTTACTAGTTGCTTTTATACATTATAAACGTTATTTCTGGTACATTAGTTATGCCAGTGTTCATAATAACGTCCATAATAATTTAATGTTGATTGTTGTGTAAAGTAGGTATAATTAGTAAACAGATATAAATATTCTATGTTCATCTACAAATTATCATTTTCGCAGCATAATTCTTTTATGAAAAATTATGGAGGTGTTACTCTCCTACATCAAATCCTCCAAGAGGTTACATTTTTATTTCAAAATACCATCAAAAAGCTAAATTTCTTTTACTGCTGACACTGTCTAATGAGCACAGCAACATAATCTTTACAGTAAGTCTAGAATTACTGATTAATAAAGCTATTCATTTACAATTGAGGGAGTCAGCGCAACAGTGGTCTAAGCCACTTTTTTAATGTAGAAAAAGCAAGTTTATGTATAAGTGATATTTCTAGGGGAAAAATTACATGCTTCCTAACAAGCTATGTAATGGTGGATTGGTCTATTCCACTTCGTAGGAAGATAGTTGACGTCAAAATCAACAGAAAGCTCAATATTTAATTTTTCGCATTGAGGAAGGTTAGACCACTGTTGCGCTGACCCCCTCAATTCAAGAAATAGTGCCCCTCACTAATTTAAGCAAGTTACTGTATTATTTGATACTAGTGAAATTTGTGATCACATGTTCTCCACATTACCTAAACATATATACTGTGAAATTAATTTTCTGCACTATTTTGTTGTCTTTAGTCACTTCATAACTATTACAATTTTGTTTCCATCAATAATAATAATAATAATAATAATAATAAATTATTGCCAGAACATTCCTTTTTTATATAAAAACACTCTAGCACCCACAGAAAAAGTTACATACTCATGCTCAGAGGGCATTCCATATAATGTTAAGACATTTTATTAAATAACATAGTGAAAAAAAAAGAAGAAACACAGATATCACAATAATTGAACTTTAAATTTTCTCTCTAAACAGCAAATTTTTAAAATGAGCATTAGCAAATTGTATGTTTGGGAATTTAGCTATTTCTTGTTATAAAGCTTTGAACCGAAGTTGATACTGTGATCATATGCTACTGTTGTGGTACATTTAGATTCTGTCAAGCATATGTTGTCTGATCTTTTGGTTTTATATTTGAGTATAAATTAAATATATTTCGGTTTTTATGTACGAAATTCAATAATACATTGAATAATTTCAAGGAAAAATTGTTCCGGGGCCAGGTATCAATCCCGGAACCCTTCGCTTAGCGCACGAATGCTCTACTGACTGAGCTACCCCAGGAACTATACATGACACAGTCACAATTTTTCCTTTATATCCACACAACTCAAATGGGCTGACAAGACGCCAGAACCCAACCTTGAGTGCATACAAATTCTGTGTGACTTAAATTGTGGCTTCCTGTTAACGTACCTCCAGTAATGAATATATTATGCAAATCTGGCTTTCAGGTAGTAGCTTCCTGTAAGCCAGATTTGCTCAATAATACATTGTTATAAGTTTAATGGAAGTCAAATACTTTATATTCTGAATACAACAGTTCTGAAGGATAATTAAGAGGTTTATTGAGACATATTTTTGTTATTATTTTCTATAGCAGAGTTATTGGCATGAGGGAGGTACTATAAGCACTACCCCATCCTATAATGTCGTATTGTAATATATAGCTTGTACTAATGCGAGGTAAAACAGTCGTAAAGTGTGAACAGTCAAGTAATTTCGTAGGATAACAAAATAGTGAACAATTTTTCTTAATCACTTGCACAGGAAAATAACATGTTTATCCCAATGTAAATGTTGGTCGATTATTATTCTGAGGAGGAGATTCATTTAGAATAGGACAGTTACAATTATTAGAAGAACAATTAAATAATAATTTAGATTTTCTGAAATAAAAATTTGGCTTTTGTTTGACATGATAAATACATGGTTACTTTATTAAACCGATCGGGTTACCTACCTATTTTGAATAGTGACATATTTTACCTCATATATTTAAACTAGTTTCTCACAGAAGAAAAAAATATTTGCATTATTTGAAATCAACAGTTCATATCGACTCTACTTATCAGCAGGGTGACCAGATTTTCAGATAATAAAAGCAGGACGCATTCCGTAAAAATTTTACTGAAAAGCTCGGCCCTGAATTTTTGCTATTCACCTTATATATCATATAGGCCTACCTATCTAAAATATTTAAACGTCATACCAAAGCAGAACCAGTTTTAATACAATACAAGTTTTCAAATATTAGACTAGTAGCTATCGCATAGAACTGCAACAAAGGATAATAATAATAAAAAAAAAATTAAATTTTTTATGAGGAGGTATAAATTGATACTATGTATTTATTATTCATGCCCACTATTAACCTATTTTCTAACATGACTTAGATTAATACACATACACAATGTAGCTGCTGTAGCATGATTATTCTGCATTAGTTACTGAGCAACTACTTATTTCTGATTTGAATGTATTGCTTTCAACAACTGTCGCTGTCCAAGAAGGAAGTTACAGAATTCAACACAGCTGTAATTCAGATTACACTTTATGGTCAACATATGTTTTAAGGTTTCTGACTTCAGTCTATATTTATTATCTGTTCTTCTACATTTTATTCACTTCTGCGAAGTATTTCCTGTTGTTTTCCTCTTTATTTATTTTATCTCGGTGAATAGAAAGCCTTTATGTGAGGTGCAGGACAAGGGGCTAAAAAAAAGGAATATCCTGCAAAAAAGCAGGACATTGGTCACTCTACTTATCAGATCACATTCTGATCTTAAATTTGTATTATATATATATATATATATATATATATATATATATATATATATATAATATTATATATTAGAGGTACTGTTGACGTTACTGTCTTTTACATTTTTCCAAAGCAGCGGTTTCCCTTTCAACAGTAATTTATTTTGCTGCTGTTTGGTGAAATGTCTGCAATGTTCTTATGTGTAAATTATTATAATTCAAGTAGGGATATTTCCAGCAGTTATACGTAATTCAGTTCCAACAGATTATTCGTCTTCTTCAGGCACTACAGATTTTTAGAACAAGCCTTGCTTAAAGTTTTAAAGTCGAAAAAAACAGTTTTAAGAAAACAAACACTTCCCTCAACTCAACAAAAAATCTAATTTCAAAACTATTAGTCCAAATTTTGTATAGATGGTAGTACTACAGGCCTGTTTTTGTAGTTTGTCACAAATTTTGGATGAAAATTTAGGAAGTTTTAAAACTCGTGTAAGTGTCCCCTTAAGTGACTATATTCACCTATCTTATTTGTATACAATATTACACATAAATGTTGCAAAGAAATGGGACAGCAACCAAGTGAATTGGAATTAGAAATGGTACAGAATAACCCAGATTGGTAAATTGTTATCCCAGTGTATCGTAATGTGAAGATATTATGTTTATGAACAATAAAGTTCATTAGTCCCAGTCCAAAAGAAGAACTGAGATGTAGCAGCAGTCACTGCTGTTAATTTTTATTCCATTAAAAAAACTAGCAGGAAATTAATTTTTGGATCATTGATGACTGATTGGGATCTGTTACGTAGGCTTGTGTTAGTGAAGTCACAACCTTCACAGGTGTAATATACTTTTGACGAGTTATATTTTTTAATTATTATTTAGTTTTATAATCTTGATTACACAACTTTTAACATTATATCTCTTCGGAAAACGTATTATGTGTCTTTCTCGTGTTAAATTTTACATTACGTCGTTAACATGTTTCAGCATCAGCCATTTTCAGAGTTGTGATGGTCGATAACAGGCTGAAACATGTTAACGAGGTAATATAAAATTTAACACGAGAAAGACACACAATATGTTTTCCGCAATTATTTAGTTGTTTCTTTGTCACTATGTTCTGGATATGATAGCATAACATTGTGGCATAGAACTACTGGAGTGATCATAGCTATTTTAAATACTATCTTCACTTGTCTTTCAATTCTAATTTTATTTCAATTTTATAAATCTGCAGACATGAGAGTGTGATTGAAAAGTCCCTCCACAGTGCTTGCATAGCCAAGAATACGTTACATACGAGAATTAAAGTGGCAGCACTCACTGGTAACTGGTTACTATATTTCTCTAGTAAAGAACTATAGTCGCGACGCTGTTATTCCCGGTGTGACTTCTCCTCTTTGCCTACGTCTTAGGAAGTGAAGGCTCTATAAAGTCTAGGTAGGTAGTATCGTTCGCCATTTTTGTTCTTTCGTTGCTGAGCTACCATATGAGGAATCTATTTGCCACACCGTTAAACATTATCATGTCATAGCTCCTATGATAATGAATCAAACGCACTGTAATTCAGCAAATAATTTAGCAGCAAATAACGTCTTCATGTGCTTTCTGCAAACGCCAACGAAAGAGCCAAAATGGCGGGCGATTATATTAAGTATTTATCGAGCCTTAAGAAATGAATAACTTCTTCATCAGCGAATCACAAGACGCACACGTTTAAATGTAGCCGACCTGCAACGCGATTGGCTGCCGGAAATTAGAGTGACGGGACTATAGTGCTGAGTACTTACAATTTATCAAATATGAAATAAACATTGAACAAACAAACAGAAATGAGAAATAATAATATAGAACAAATAAATAGAAATATATACTCCCTCTGTCCCATAATAATTGTCCGGTACGCTTTTATTTCTTGTCCCATAATAATTGTCCAATGTCCATAATTTTACACTGGCGTTTACATAGGAGCAAAATGAAACACATGAATGAGTAATACAACTGTATTACTCCAGAATCGGTACAAAATTGTCACTCAATTAGCAAAAGAAAAAAAAATATATTAGTCTGGGATCTGTATAAATTGGCCAATCATTGAGTCAAAAAAGAACATGAATATTACTTGTACAACTTTTTGACTCCAGGATCAGTACAAATTGGCTAGTCTTTGAGCCAAAAATAAATACTTCTAGGAGTGCAAATTTATTAACTCCAGGAGTAGTATAAATTGACCAAGAAGTGAAACAAAGAAAAACATTCTCCTACGAGTAAAGACGAAAAAACTGCCTGTTAGACCCAGAAGTTTGTCATTCTAACAGTTTGCCTAGAACCACAGACCTATTGCTGCAGTGCTACTGTAGTCTCGTCATAAATGTTCCGAGGACACTCCAAGCGAGATGGCAGGATGTTGTGGTCCAGGTGCGCCTTTTGCATATGGGGAATCTTGTTTTTGTTCCCGTCATTGACTTTCATTATTTCAACGAGACAGGACTGCAAAGTGAGGAAGACATTGTTGAGCCTGTTGCGTGTCAGCTGAGAGAAAGCTGTTCCAATGGCGGGGATCAACTCATCAATAGTTTGAGGAGCTGACTGATGCTGGAGAGACTGAATTCCCGAATGTAACCCAGATCTAAAACATTCATATCCGGACTGTTTGGCAGTTGGCAGATGAGTTCCAAAGTGATTCCACTGGCTGCTGCAGCGTCCATCCAGGTGTGGTCATTGGGAGCAATATGCGGATGCGCATTGCCCTGCTGAACTGATACCCGAATTCTCCCTGTGCGCAGTCCAGGAGGCCATTTTGCATTTATTGCTGGGATTAATTTGGTGATGAGCATGGATCCACTTTCCAAAGATTGCCACCCCCATTGCCAAATGCAGCGTGCTGTTCTTTTACTGACATGAAATTTCTCTGCTCTGTTATGGCATCTTTCTTCACTACGTCAGCCGTAGTGTTTTTCAACAAAAACTCCTATACTGCCTGCCGTTCACTGTTTGTAAGGTTCTTGCTACCCCTGTCACTCACTACCGCCAGTTGTGTTCCCAGGATGTCCATGTCTGTTCAAACGTACGTACTCACTGCAGGAGTATGCTCTACTAACGATTTCCAGCTTGCTTTGCTACTCTGGTTTGTATATAGTGCCACACCGGTGAGTTGAAAACCAATACCCACTTTCAGTAATCTTCTGGGTGGTGTGTGTTGCTTGTCTCAATAAGATCACGTCATTGCCCTGCATAACCTTGTGCACTGATCTACTGCGCTTCTCCTCATGCGTGCACTTCTCATTTGCCCCGTCGTCTGTAATTATTGTAATACCATTTTGGCGTACTGGACAATTATTATGGGACAGAGGGAGTAAATAAAATAAAGACATCATGCACCAAACCTGTCTTGCAAAATCGACTAATCCACGGACAATATGCCATTGCAATAACTTTGAATTTGGAAACCTTTCAACGCATTTTTGTTTCACTTTAGCATGTAATTTACACCTTTTCAAAAAACTTTCTCCACTGTAAACACTTGTTCTTCGTTAGAAAACATTTTACACCTGCCTATTCACAATCAGATGGAGACTGGTATGAACTAACATTTTCTACAACCATTGCTCTGTTGGAAAGAATGCAGGGGTGTGAGGGTGTTAGTCTTGAAAGACTATGGGGATGTGAGGCTGTCAAACTGGAATGCGTGCAGGATTGCCAACTTTCTCCTGGGTTACTAGAACTACTGGAGCTGCAAAGGGACTTTTCGATTACACTGTACTTCAGCATACATTAAATTTTGTCACCAGCACTAAACCTGGAGCAAGTGTGAACCTAACTTCTCACTGCTTACTTATTCTTAGGAAAACTCCAGTTTTTTAAACTGGTTCAAAATAAGCTCATTGCCCAACGCTTTTTTCTACATTTGCTAGCTTCTCAAATACACCTGAGTCATTCTCAATAATGTAGCAGATACCATGCTAACTGTTGAATCTGAGATACACAGGTTCAAATCTGGTCGAGGGCAGTAAAATCTTTAGCGTGGCTTCCTCTGGAATGGAGGGAAAACTGGGAGGTCCATGTCATAGATTTACAGCATATAAAACAAGCTCGTACCTGATAGTGGGCTCCAGGAAAATGTTGTCCCCCATTTCTAGTTCACATTTAATTTCGACCTCAAATGTCCTCTGCAGTTGAAGTCATTTTTAAATAAATACTTCTCTCGAATACATTCCTCTCACACATTCTCACCTCTCATGAGTGTCGGTCCACAAACATTTGAGAAAACCAAGGCAAATTGTATATTTTTGTGTTCTGAAGGTGCTGGTCTCTCTGATGCCATTCATCTCTATTTATTATTTTTTATGACTAGGGCCCAGAAGTTAATATTCTGAACACCACTATATATGCATGCAATTATATCCGTAAAAATGCAAAATATGCACTGATAAATGAAGAGACATTGCGGTCCCTGTAATAGTACGAATGTTAATGAGTATGAACTCACATTACTCCTTAGAGGTTGAAGCTGAGATGACAATGAATTGCAGTTCACGACCAACATGTTGCTGAGGTTTTCAATTGAGAAACTGCATCTGCTGTTCCTGAAGATGCTTTTGTATCATGAAATTCCATGTCTCACCAGGTTATTGGGGCATACTTAAATTATTTTAATTGTACTGCAGACGGGGATAAATCTTTTGGTGTGATGGAAGATTTTTCTTCAAGTATGTCTCAAATATCTCGTGTATTACGCACTTTTTCCTTTACTTTTTGCACTACACTGCCAGGAACAGAGCTCAGATTAGATTTTGTTTCTTAAAAAGTGGCTAGTGACACATGTAAAGTAATGCCAACAGTTTCCATTCACTCAATCGCCTTTGTAAACCAGAAAATAAACAGATATAATTACAAGATTCCTTTCCAACTCATTGTTTGCCAGTATATTTTGTGCTGTCTCAAAAGGTGCAGCATTACTCGAGTCCAACGAATTAATCGCTTCTTTAACTGCTTGTAGATGCTGAGCATAATATAAGGCTGTATCAAGTCACATTCTCCATTGGGTTAACACTGGTGCAGGTAGAAGTGGAGTATTATGTGCTATTGAACTCTTCGATGGGTATTCAACAAAAAATTTCTTTATGCTTGACCATGCCGAAATGTAGTAATTATACACCTGGTAGCAGTCCTTTAATGCATGTCATTAAAGTACACCTATTCATTAAAGTTCAGGTTTTCGATTATTCTTGGATATGCAATCAAAAGACAACCAGCAAAACGTCACGCAGGCTGGAAATCCAATACTGTCGCAGAAGGTTATGTTCTGTTACTATAATAATTAGCGTTAATTGTAAATAATATTCAAATAAATTCAATTTGTCATCTCGTTTTTCAATGTCCAATTCAATTTCAAGGTTATATCAAGTTTAACGAGATTACATCAAGGTCGTCGACATTCGTTTCAGGGAAAAAGTCAATACTTTCGCTTCTGCGCACATCTCACAATTCACGAGATTGCACAAGGTCAGTTCCCTTCCCATTCACATAAAATAACGTGAAAGTTATGAATAATTTCAAGTTAGAAATATGGTCAAGCATAGAAAGTATGAAACTTTCCTATAATGGTAATTAAGACGCTCGTATGAAAATTATGAAACTCGCGCTCGTTTCATAAACATCCTTGCGTCTTAATTACTATCATTATAGGCTCGTTGCATAATGTACTATTATGAAGCATGTGAATCAGTGACCTAGCATGTGATGTTTGAATGTTCGTACTTCATCATGGTGATTCACACATTTTTTTATTTTCCATTTTTGCACTCACAAGGAAAAACAATTGTAAATCTATAAATATGCTGTGTAGGTCTTAAAAGTATTGAAAATATCATGCATTTATATAAATGACGAAAATATGCACTTACATGTAACATAGAACCACACTTAATAAACTTAAAAATTGATAATTTGTATAGATAACGTCTAAGCTTATAGTCATACCCTTTAAATGCATGAACTTCTGGTCCCTATTGATGACCAAAAAAATCATCATCATCAGCACAACAGCCCATTATGAGCCTCGGCTTCTCTTAGAATCCTCCCCAGGTTTCTCTGTCTCTGGCAACCAGCCACCATCCCTTGATTCTTAACCAGGGGCGTATTTTGCGGACTACCGGGGCTACCGGCGGTAGCCCAAGGAAATTACAAAAGAAAAAGTTTATAATATAACATAATGTAATAATTTTGTATTATTAGTTTTACCATAGTAATTTAAATTAAAGTAATTGTTAGATATATTTTGTGTAATAATAGGGTCAGCGGTAGCCCAAACCCTTTAACCAGTATATGCCACTGTTCTTAACCTTCTCAAGTCTTCCAAAACTCCATCCACCCATCGCAGTTTCGGCCTTCCAACATCTCTTCTTTCTTCAAATTTATTTTCCATAATGACCAAAAAAAATATTAATTAAATTAATTAAGATCAATAATGTAACTTACAGAATTTATTTTTAAGAACTGTGCACTTATGTGTTAGAGAATAATTCTTGTGCGTATGCATTAGTTGGACACTAATAATTAGTTTAAATACGTTCTTAAAATATTGTGAAGTTGCAGTGTTACTGCATGCCATTTACCTCCATTACCATCAGTACCGATACTTGTAAAATACGATTACAGTTTGGTTATTAAAGCATGAAAACTACAAAGTAAAATAAATACCTTCGAAAGCTCAAAGTTTCTTCATTTTCTGAACACATTAATGTAATACAATCGGAGATTATATTTTGAGTATTATTAACTTGGCAGGAATTTTAAATATAAAAAATAATAATAATAAAATCTTTTAAAAGCATTCAACATTATTAAAAAGGTAATATACTCTATACCACTGTACAGTACCGAATAGCTTTTAAAAATGTTTCTTCAAATTAATTTCACAGAATATTTTTAGTCGTTGATAATTAAAGTATAGATCTGTACTTTGTACTAACGAAGTAATTGTGTTTGAGTGAGTAATAATTTAACCTTTGAACTCTCGATGACAGATAATTATAAAGCCATTCGATGTAGAAGATTATACATTTACTTTCAGTAGATGTTACATAAGAATAAATGTCATTGACTAAAGGTTAAAATATCATGTATTTGATAATATTGTCAAATATTCATTCTTCATTTCGTGTATAGTATGTTCCTTTATTTAATATCTGATTTTCCACCTTATTAGTAAAATTACAATACTTAGTAGGATTTACAGTATTCACAAAATTTAAGTAGGAAATACATTTTATACATACACAGAAATGTTTTTTGTTACTTTATTTTCAAATACAAAGAAGCTTGTGTGGTAAAATTATTTTACACATTTGTGTTCTCCATTTTAAATTTATTCACACTGGTTGGCTACTATTAGTTTTGCAACTCTGTTATCAGATATATCTCTTTATACACAACATTTTTGTGAATGGATTTATTACTATATATACATTTAACATACCATATCATAAGCTGACAATTGAAATTTGAAAACTCGGAGTATAGTGCACGGATTGATGAAATACAAGAAAAAAATTCACGGCCCTTCACAATATTGTTTTCATATAGTAGAACACCAGAGACTTGGTGTTAGATTTATATTAAAGACTAAGTAGAGAATGAATTGGAAAGTAAATACATTAAACTAGGCTCTTTAAAAGCATACCTTTGTTTGTGATATGAATGTATTAAATTATCTTATAACTCATTAAAAAAAAACTTGTAGAGACATTTCAAATGATAAAAAACATTAAAAAAATTAGGAATTTTAAAATTTATTTAAAATTTGTTGGCCTAAAAGAGAATGCTAAATATAACGTAAATATTAAATAAATCTATTTCTTCCCTTCAGTAAATTATTAGTGTTCATCAAGTTCATGAGCAATGAGTTCTTTTTTAGTAGCACTTTTCTTTTACTTCCAGTTTATATTGTTTCTCTTTTCTTACTTCAAATGGTAGTTCTTAAGTTGTAATGTTGTGAAGACTGCAGTCAATTCCAAGTGTCCATTAATGGTACTAAATAAGGTGCCAAGTGCCAAATTGTCTACATTGAATGACTGACTATATGTGCAGAGTACTGTATATTTGAGTAAAATGGCGGGGAATATATTTTTTCATACAACTTCTGGCTATTACATAGTATGATCCTTATAGTTTTTGGGTTTCAACAAAGCTGAAGTTAATGATAAGAGTTTATTAGTATCAAATTCCATTGCATATGTAGGGTGTTCACTTGACTATATTACAAACTTGTAGTGATGATAGTCAGAGAGAATAATGAGGAACATGTGCCCAGTAATGTATTGTTGAACCATTATAAGCCATTAAAGCAATTAATAATTAATGTGTCCATATTATCCTGCAATAGGAAAACTTTTCGGTAAATCTGTTGATTTTGTTGCTTACTGTTTAGGCGCTTTGGAATACAAGGCCATTTCATTTAGGTACATTTATGACACGCGGTCTAAGGCATCCTGCCTAGGACTCGCGTTACAGAATGCACGCTGGTTCGAGTCCTCATGGGAGAAGAAATTTTCTCATGAAATTTCGGCCAGTATATGGGACCGGTGCCCACCCAGCATTATGATGCACTTGGGGAGCTATGGTAGATAGCGAAATCCGGTTGCAAATGCCAGCTATAATGGCTGGGGGGATCATCGCGCTAACCACACGATACCTCCATTCTGGTTGGATGATCGTCCACCTCTGCTTCGGCATGTGTGCGTGAGGCCAGCAGCCGGCTGGTCAGTCTAGGCCCTTCATGGGCTGTAGCGCCACGGATTATTATTACATTTATAACAATTGAAGTATTGCTTTCTTTTAAATGTCAGCTTTTGTCCTCTAGGTCGTCAGTCTAGTTTACCTTTTTGATAATATGGCTGAATAAACATTAGCAAAATTTGTCGATGAGCAGTTTGAATATGGGACAGCTGGAAGTAGTAAAAAAGGAGCTCAGTGAATCCATTACGACGTCGTCTGAAAAGTTATTTACAGGCGAGATGGATTGGAATAACAAGTAGTGTTGTTTGGCCACTGTGATTTAAGCTCAGTTGAATTCTTCTTCTGGCGCCGTGTCAAAGCAATTGTTTATGAAACATTTGTTGAGACCAAGAAGAAACCACTGGCAGGAGTCTTGGTTGTGGCAGGATCTGATCTACAGCTGTGTTCTTGAAAGCATGCTTCAGTTAATGCTGTGGCATTGCACAATTTGTATTGATATCAGGGGGTGCCATTTCGGACACCTCTTGTGATGTAAGTTCCTGGAATAACTTCTGCTACCCTTCTGATAAAGAATGTATTCCTTGTAGGTCAGTTAGGTAACGGTGGCTAGAGATGGCTTAGGGACGACCCTTTGCACGTCTGTCATACTGAGGCCTATTGTGCACCCCGAATTTATGGAATGAATGAGGATGAGGTGTACTAGCCCACTGATCGGATGTGACCCCTCACACAATGGGGGCCTCCTACACCCTGCCCTAAGTCCATACTGCCAAGGTGTCGAAGCATCCTTAGAAGTGCTCTTAAGTAATGAATCCTGGCAGAGATATTGCGGAAGGCTGGGAATCCAGGGATGGTTGCGGAGAGGACGCCCCCTCCTGTTAGCAGACGAAGACATGCGTCTTGACCTGAATATGTCTATGAAATGAGATGAAGAAGATGAATGATATGAAATCTAAATTCTTTTTCTACATGGGAGGGGAAGGAAAATGAACCATGGCAATGAAAATTCCAACCCAGCCTTTCCCTAAGTAACTGTGGAAAACCACGGAAAAACCACAGTCAGGTTGGTCGTTCCGCGAAATGTATTCCTTGTAAGTTAAATGAAAGAAAATTGTTCAGATAACTTGCAGTAACAATCACTGTGCTACCAACATTCCACAAAGCACTCACACATCGCAAATAGGTAGCCTATATTGCGGAAAGATGCAGGTATATGTATGGGTTTCTATTGTGTAACTGTACGACTCAGGACATGGGTTCTTCGTGACAAATTGTTCCTTCTGACCACCTATACCATCACTGTAAGTTTGTAACAGTCACGTGAGCTCCTTATATTTGTTCATTTCTGAGTTTATCCATGCTAAAGGGTGGGTATTCTGAAATTTGTGGTAGATGACAAAGGTGGCCAAAATGAACAAATATTACCTCGTATATTTGTCAGTATTGTTATACATGGACAATGTATTAGAACTAAGGACTGATAGTAGGATGCAGTAGTGCATGGGATTAATAGATAACAAAGGTCATATTTAATTTTAAGATATAGACATATGAAACTATGTCTTATTTGTATAAAGGATTTACTTCTCTCATTTTGAAGTAGTAATTGTGAAGGATTTGTTAATGGAATTTATGCATGTAATATTAGCATGAAGTTGTGGCTAGAAATGTTACAATGAGATAGATATAGAACGATTTTACGTGGTATTGTTGAATGTAGTGTTGCTGAACATCACTATATGTGCTGTATTATGAAATGACCCTCTTTCTCCTCCATAAAAGCACTATTTTTGTATTTGTTAATAAAACACTTGTCGAACAGTGCACATTTAAAGACGAAACTGTACTTTTACAATTACTTTGTAAAGACTTGTTGAATTTTGTCATAGAGCTTATTGCAGCTTATTAGGATTTTTTTTTTTTTCGTTGGCAACTTCTACTTACAAGGAGGACTAAAACTGTGAATACATTTAGGATGTCATGTGTCCAACAAGCAGACACTGGAGGAAACAGACTGCAAAGGAAGTTAAACTCTACTCCGAGAATTTTAGTTCGTGTGTATTGTGGGAATTGTGCTGTAAATTTATAAATGTAAAGAGTTAAAAAATTGGTCTATAAGATGTGCAGTGTTAATGTCGACCTAAGTGAGCAACGGTATGAGCACAAATATTAAGACTTATCTTGTATTGATTTTTATAAAGCTGTATAATATTAGGTGTTCCTTCTATAATATGTGGGACTAAGTATTATTATTTAATGAGAACCAGGAAATGAATGAAACACAGTTGCAAATCAAGTTATATATTGTTTGTAATATATTTTTGAGGTTCATTAAATTCTGTTAACTCTCATTTGAGTAATATGTCACCAGTTTCAATACTATATAGTAACATTTTGTATAACTATGTGTCTGTAATTTCTCATATTTAATCATAATACTGTATATTGTCAGCTTTCTCTTAAACAAATTGTTCAAATATTTGGTCTTACTTTTATACACAGAATTGTTGCACTTGACATTGTTATCATCTTGCAAAGTTATTTCATTTAGAAATGTCTAGGAATTAGTATATATACTCCAGTGAAGTCTTGTGATTTAGTATAATTTAATTCTGCAAAATTGTACTTATATCATAGCTTATTTTTTAATTGAAGGGTTTGACCAAAGTGGTCACTTCTCACTGATTGGTTCTTGACATTGGTGTCAAGAACTGTGAGTATGCAAGAGATGTGATTTGAATGCCAGCTCATGAAAAATGGAAATCACTTAAATTTAAGGTCCTAAGTCCTGATGATTTTATAATAATCAGATGACACTGCTCACAAAAACTAAGGAGTGATCCGTCTGTGTGACTGGAGAAATTCTGCTTCATGGACTAGTTCTTAGTGATATGCCAGCCCCTCATATATTTTAAGCCATCTTTTGTACTTTTTTCACATCATAATTACCCGAGTCCATTCATTGGAACATTAGAGTGAGAAGTGTAACTAATAGGATTGGAGCTCTCATAACTGTTCCATTGGTCCTGATACATTACAAGAATGCAAGTTCGTGAATACTTTTCCATATTTTCTCTTCCCACTTTCCTTATTGAGAATATTATTATCGAAATTTTATTTTGGTATAACAGCATTTTTCCATTTTACAACTATCAGCATTGTATATGGAATCGTTCTTTATGTTACATAATAAGAATCTACCTCAATGTATTGTATTGTATTGTATTTATTAACGTTCCATGGTATTCATACATGCTTACAGCTAGAATATGTAACAAGTCAAAGAACTTAATACTATTATAAAATCTTAATTTATAGTCACAGTCTAGATGAAATATACAGACGAGATTTACAATATAGTCTACTAGTACAACACATAGTTTTAGTATCAATTTCATGAAGTGTTATTGAATGTCATGAATTCACATACAGAATAGAAGGCGTGAGAAATTAGGTACTTCTTTAATTTGGCCCTAAATAATTTTATGTTTTGAGTTTCATTTTTTATATCGATAGGAAGGCTATTAAAAATTTTTACTGCCATATAATGCACTCCTTTTTGATAGCACGATAGACTTGCCGATGGAGTATGAAAGTAATTTTTTGACATGTATTTATGCTGTGAACTGTTGAATTAGTTACAAAGTTTTCACGATTACATATGAGGAAGATTATTAATGAAAAGATATACTGACAAGCCATGGGCATTATTTGTAGTTGTTTGAAAATAGTCCTACATGATTCCCTAGATTTGGCACCTACTATTATTCTAATTACTCTTTTTTGCAATAGAAATATATTGTTACTATCTGTGGAATTTCCCCAGAATATTATTCCAAATCTCGTTACCAAGTGGAAGTATGCAAAGTATATTGTTTTTAAGGTATTAATATTTACTATCTTTTGCATAGATCTAATAGCAAAACAAGCTGAATTTAGTTTGGGGGGTAATTTCTTTAATATGATTTTTCCAATTTAACACATTATCGATTTTTAAGCCAAGAAATTTGGTTGTTGTTGTTTCTAATAGGGATCTATTATAAATTATTGCGCTAGAAATTTGCGACTTGAATTTGTACAGGATTTAAATTGAATTTTGTTAGTTTTGTTACAATTTAATACTAATTTATTGACTGAGAACCAGTCACATATTTTGAAGAGAATTTCCTCTGTTGAAGATTGGAATGTGTTGGAGTTATTGGCTGTAATTACTATACTTGTGTCATCTGCAAATAATATGGGATGACCTACATCTTTTATTAGGGGGGCAAGATCATTTATAAACACTAGTGCACTGCAGTGTGGTGCGACAGTAGTCAGGGTTAACACCTGGCTTTTGAACCATTTAGCAGAGACAAATGTAACTGAACAGAAGTTAGCCTACTATTATATTCTAGAGGTTGTATTTTTTTAGGCTATTCATATTCTGTGCAATACATCATATTAGTCAATAATAAAAATTCAGGAGATGTTTCGAAATTATCAAGGAGAAAATCAGGTTCCATTTAAATGGATGTTCACTTTTAAATTTTGTGGTTTTTCCTTCAGTTTTCAAATACTCTTCATTTCCATTCATGTAGTGATTAAATTAAATAATTTGAATTTGTTACAGCTACCAGTTTGCGAAATAAAAGGGATTTGTTTCATGAAAAGGCTGAATTAGGTTTTATCATTGGTGATGTATTGCATCCTCCGCATTTCTTTCCCAAACAACTTTGATTCACATAGTATTGTGTTGGGTTTTTTTAATGCTGATATATGAATTAATGTCCCTTGCATTAACAAAGGAAAGCATGTTTTGTCTCTCTAATTATAATGTATTTAACATTTATTTCACTTTAAATACCTATTTTCGTAAGTGGAAGGAATAATGGGATTGATTACAGCACACAAATGACTATTTGAATCGGTCATTTTGAAAAGGGCTCATCTCCATTTTTTTTTAATTCACTTTTTGACGGTTTCACATTCCTAGAGCGTCTACTCAGATATTCTATATGTAAACAGGACGTTCTAGATCCTTTAAATCACTTACATCTGACCATGAAAGGAGCTGGTTGGGGTTCAAATCCTGGTTGGGACAAGTTACCTGGTTGAGGTTTTCCTTCAATCAATTGAAGCAGAATTGCTGGCTAACTTTAGGCGTTGGATCTTGGACATATTTTGCCATCATAATTACACTTGCCTCTTTCATCATCTTCTCCGTTTCTTTCCCATATTCCGGGCTTGCTCCGTTGTGTCGGCTGCTGGCTGCAACCGAACGTAGATGCCATGGTATGTGGTCATTAGCTGCTAGTTGTAGTGCTACATACTGTGGGCTATCCAATGGACTCTTGTTGGTAGCTCGTGGGACTGGTGCTGAGGGACCACGGTAATGCCTAAGCGGAAAGGTAAAGACATTGGAGAGCTTAGGGCATCCACATCATTCCATTCCAGGTAATACAATGGGCCCACATAAGCAGCTTACTTGCGAGGGCAGTCTCTAACCCGTGCCCCTTCCCTTAAGGGAGACTAATATGTATGTGTATGTATGTATGTATTTATTCACACTGCAATGGGTATATACCCGGTGACAGTGGTAACTAATTACACTCAATAATGACAATAATAAACTTATTAATTAAAATACACTTAATAATAATAATACCAATAATTAATACAAATAATTAATACTAACAATAATTTATAATAATAATAATAATAATAATAATAATAATAATAATAATAATAGGGAATATCCTAAATTAAATGAAGCACGATCACTTAAAATAACATTTAAAATAAATCTAATTTGTATCTTAAATCTAAGTTCGAACTAAAGCCCACGAGTATGATATGTTCATATCTGCACAAGTACCTTTCCACATTACATTTCGCTGTCAACTCACTTACTGCACTGGAACTACGACACATTTCACTGATTCTATCCTGATTTCACTAACACTTCAAAAACATTTCACTGTTCAAATACTTTGCACTGCCACTATAAACTATAAAGCTTCCGTGACAGGAACACGTTTCACTGACACAACACACTTCACTGACACAACATAATTCTTCACTGATACAACACTTCAATAACAAAATATCATTTACATTCTTTACATACTGTGTATAATTATCGTCTATTAGTAAAGTCCTTAAGCCTATTTTTAAATACGTTTTTGGTTGTTGGTAAAGCCTTTAGTAAGTCTGCAGGTAAAGCATTCCAGTCCCTGATAGTACGATTGAGAAAAGAAAACTTTCCAGTGTCCGTCCTCTGTCTTCTTTCCCTCAATTTATATGCGTGGGCGTTCCTTAAAGAGACAACTTCAGTGGATGAAGTTTTCCTGAAGAACTGTAACTTTCCTTACATTTAGTTTGGCTATTATACATTCTTTTATCAAGGTTTTGCAGTGCTATTTGTGTTTTTTTCAACTTACCTTTCATAAAAGTATAAATTTCAGTTATAAAAGTGGACTTAATCTTTCAAAAACCGAGATTCATTTTGACAACAGGTCATCTCCAGGAAAGAAGAATAATTTTCCTGGGCATACCATATGACCAACAATAATTATGTAGGCTTTTTCATATCACGTCCACTATCCTTAATTATTGTTTTAATTTGTCGGCATTATAAAGGATTTGAAATAGTTTTTTACTTTTTCTGTAAAATTAAAAAAAGTGAAGATGATCCCTTCTTAGAACGACTGATTCATTTGATATGAAATTTGCAAAATTTGTGACTATTTTAAACTACTGGTATATAATTATTAATGAATTTAGATTTCTTAATTTGCCAACATTATAAAGTTTTTTTTTTTTTTTTTTGTGTTCATTGTAGAAAATTGAAGTGTATCTCCTTGTTTAAGTACATACGCAGTAAATAATTTGATTTTCGTCTTTTGAATGATAGTTGAAGAAAATAAACTATAAACATTATTATTCGCAACCTCAAGAACGGAATTGTTGCAGAATAGATAAAATGTATGCCGTGAAAATGTATTACCTCTGTGACACTGATTTTTTTTTAGATAATATTACAGATGCAATAATATCTGTGTAGGAAGGAATAAATATATAAATATCCTCCATTATCATACTACCAAATTCATAATATATTCAAACAAATTAATTTTTGAATAATTTGATCTGTAGCACTGTTTTCAAATATAGAGAGATATGCGACTGTTTTATTTAATAATTGTTCTACAATTAACTTGGCATCTTAGGAGTATAACTGTAAATTGAAATTTAAGTTCAAGTTGAGAACTATTCCCCTTAAGTAATTTTCATAACCCAACTGATGGAATCGTGTGAGTGTACACATTGACTAAATTATATGACCATACGTCAAGGTTATTCCTGAGGCAATTATGAGTACGAAAGTTCATGTGAAAATGGGTCTGATTTTGTATAGCTATTCATTTGTTTCTGATTTTCATAAATACATTACTATGAAACAGGCTTTATAACACTACTGTATCTATAAAGTTATATGTTATATTTAATGTAATTGTGAGAATATCTGCTGTTTCTCATCTATCATTGAATGTCTGATGGAGGTTAGTAGGTTATTTTACGATGCTTATCAACATCTTATGTTATAAATAAATAAATAAATAAATAATAAATATTCAATATATAATTCGTAATAATGAATTTACCCGAAAGTTTGTCTATTCCATAAGTCTTAATATGGGCTTTGTTGAAATGTCGTTTAATATTGATATGACGAGTAGAAATAAATTGGATGGGACACAGTAAATAAGCAAATCTTTCGTCTTCCTCAACAACAAAATAATCATATTCTCATTTCCTTTGGAAGTAGTATTTCTTCACGGATTTAGATTTTGCCATGTTCCAGTTCTCTTCAAACCGCAGTATGCATTTGTATATAAATATAAATATATATATATATATATATATATATATATATATGGTTTCAGTGCGTTGCAATGTTGAATGACAGCATTGATCTCTGGTCATATAGCTCTATCACTCATTTACAAACATACAATAATTTATATATAGGCCCATACATATGTAGACCTTCTTACATTATATGCACACATACAATTTAAAGTTTATTTTACATGTCCTTTAACTTATTTATTTCCTTCATTCGTTTTTCTCTTAGTTCCCCAAAGTATGTTCCTAAGGATTTTATTATCTATTCATTTTTAATTCTTGATAGCGTATTGTGTACCTGCCGCCGAGGGAATGAATGTTGATATAGCTGAGCGCAACTAGAATGCTATGACCACACTGGTAGAAAAGGTGGGTGGGGTAGAAGTGTACAAAAGAAGTTGCTCTGAGGAGCTACAGTTCTGCAGGTCTGGACTAATTGAAAGCATTCTTTTCTGAAATTTTGTTAACCCAATATAGATCACATACATAATATTACCTTTTTTGAAGTGACATTATTATTGCTTTGAATTGGATCGATATTCACATGAATTTTTACATAAAATTACCCCAAAATAAGCTCCGTAAGTGCCATTATAATTTGTGAATCGCACTGTATACATGCTGTTCTCTCTCTCCTTCGATCACTTTCCTCTTCCATCTTCTCTCTCCCTCTTTTTCCCTTCCTCCCACCTCTCTCTCTTCCACACCTACTCCTCTCCCATCTTTCTCCTCCCTTTTTTCTCTGTCCCCCAATTCATCACAATTAATCTTCTCTTTCACTTTCGACTTCTTCCTTCCACCTTCTCTGTCTCAATTACTTTTAGGAGGGAGTAAAGGTAGGAGGCCTGTGTCGTAGATTTCCGGCATGTAAAAACCCTCTACCTTACAGAGAGCTTCAGGCAAAATTTGTCGGCCATATGTTGCAAACATTGAAGTTAAATGCTGGATAACTCTGCATTTGAAAGCATTTTTAACAAATCATCTTCATCTTCTACTACTACTACTACTACTACTACTACTACTACTACTACTACTATCACCACCACCACCACCACCACTTCTACCACCAACACCACTACTACAACACCACTGCTTATATCACCACCATTGCCACTACTACTACCAGCACTACTACTACTACTACTACTACTACCACCGCACCACTGTTACTACTACTACTACTACTACCACTACTACTACTACTACTATCACCACCACCACCACCACTTCTACCACCAACACCACTACTACAACACCACTGCTTCTATCACCACCATTGCCACTACTACTACTACTACTACTACTACTACTGCTACTACTACTATCACCACCACCACCACTTCTACCACCAACACCACTATTACAACACCACTGCTTATATCACCACCATTGCCACTACTACTACCAGCACTGCTGCTACTACTACTACTACTACTACTACTACTACCACTGCACCACTGTTACTACTACTACTATTACTACTACTACTACTACTACTATCACCACGACCACCACACTACTACTACTACTACTACTACTACTACTACTACTACTACTACTACTACTACTACCATCCTATCTCCCTCCCTTCCTCTGCACTTCTCTCTCCGAGAGATTTTTACAATATAATTTTCATAACACTGAAAGATTGTTTTTCATTCTCTTCTTATGTTTTTCTTCTATCTTACATTAATTTTTTTCTTCTATCTTACATTAATTTTACTCTTGTTGAGGATAACAATATCCACAATCTGTAAAACTACATAGACAAATTTACTGTATGCTGTAAATATGAGGAAGAATCATTTTTGTGACTTTAAGACAGAAACGTCTGTGGACATATTTTTATTTATCTATTACAAAAGATTTTCCCCTCATTATTTCGTGAAAACTTCTCCTGTTACCTTCCTTAGATGTAAAACATGTCTTAATAAGGTAAGTTACTTAGGCGTGGAGGTAAGAACTCTTTAGGAGCAACTAACTACACCAAGAAAAATGAAATAGAGTGTACTTATTTGTATTATATTTCCTATTTATTGAAATTTATCCCTGAAAATATGTAGGTCTGTCACTAGTTAATTTTAATTTACCCTAAGCTTTTATTAATTACGAACTATTGAGTTGGTGTAGGCCACCTATTGCAAATATTTATACTTGGCTGTGACAAATATGTACATCATTGTTTAAAGTGCCAGAACTGAAGTGAACTTAAAAGCAATGGTGGTGGTTATAATATGATGATGGTGACGACCACGACGATGATGATGATATGATGGTGACGGCAACTTTGTTCACTGTGGACATAATCAGAATGTATGTAAATGCAGTACAGTTCTTTTGTTCTAGTATTTTAAGACTGAGCTGGAAGCAAATTAATAGAGTATTAAATGTAGCTTAAAATAAAGACTAGATCAGCCATATACGTAGCAATAGCTACTACAGTAGCACTGCTTATTCTTCTGTAAATTTAATTCAGAACACAAAGAAACAGTATGAAGTGCGTATGACTTGCAACTTTGGTTGCAGGTTTTCATCAAATACAACAAACATTATCCTGTAACTAGATAACTGCATAGTACGCAGAAAATGTTGTTGTTATATTTTGACTTCAGTTATATAATAATTGAGGTTGCATAAAAATTACAAATGCATTCTATTGGTCAACCAGAACTGTACTGTGAAATGGAAAGTAGTTCTTTTACTGAAATTTGCCAAGCCATGTTCATACCAGAGCAAATTAAGTAGAAATGCAGTGGACAAAGTAGCTGTAGTGCAAGATATTTTGGAGAAGAAAGGCTACTTTTTTTAACTAATGGCGAGCACTTCATCATTCACTCAAGTGTCCACATCATCTACTGGGCAATGCGCCAAAGGTTGTAGTTCTTTTGGCCGCCATGAAGGTGCTGCCCTTGGTGCACCGTAAGAGGTGAACTACATAACACCATATGATGGTGATGATTAATGGTGCAATGGTGAAATGCTGGTAGGGGAAACGGGAGTACCCTGCGAAAACTCATCATCAAACACCATCTTTGTCCACCACGAATTCCAGTTGGATCTACTGGGATTTGAACCTGAGTTAACAGCATGGAAAGCCGATGCTCTACCTGTTTGGCTAACAGTGCACCTGTCAACTTTAAGACTGGCTCAGTAATTCGAGTTTTAATAGTTAAAAAAATAAGTAAAATTAATCAATACATTGGAGCTCTGAATATCCCCGCTATAATCTTTGCCACAGAACTGCGACAATTATCTGAACAACGATAATCAGATCATTTAAACCTATTTTATAGCAAAATTATTTCCAAAAATTAAACCTAGCCACATAGGTTACAACTTCGAACACAATTATGTATTGCAAAAATATCGTCACTTGACACACATTGATTTAATTTCATGAAAAATGATTAAACTCGTTACATTTATCGCAGGAGTTCAACAGAAATTCTGAATAAATTCTGTAAAATTCAGTAAATCCGATCACATGTTTGGAAAGGACACCACGTCTACTTACAGACTTCATTAGCATCTTACATACATATACTTGGATGCTCGATGTTGTGCATATATTAGTAATTAAAAGAACTGTACTTGTATATGAGCTGGAGAAAAAGGTTAGTAGAATTTCAACGATAATGGTATATAAAAGTATGAAATAGCGAATAATGCTTAGTAAGAACGATAATTGAAACTCCATCCTATTGCTGAAATGAAGGCTAAAACAGTTCACCTTAAAATTTCGTATTTTTTTTTTTATTTCAGTATTACTTCTGGCAGAATATCGCTATTCATAGACTTTTTTTGTGAATTCTTTGCAAGTTGTACAAAATAATTGTATTCCTTTCTTAAAAGTGTTTCTTTATTTATTAATATTTAAAAGTACAAGTGAAATAGGTCCACTTATTGTAAATTTAAGTAATCTAATAATTACGTGCAGTTAACCTAGTAAATGTAAAAAGTAGGTTTTATTAAAGGGTACAATTAAGTTCTAAAGAAGTTGAATAAAAATAATACTTAAGCGACTACATATATTACATTCAAAACATAAACTAAACGAGATTTTTCCCCCTTACTCTTAGTATGCAGTTACTTTCATTACTCAGGGCAATTTATTTGTGCTAATTAATGTTCACGAAGGTCGTTGAACGAAGTCAAAGTTCTGTACTCTCATTTACTACTGGACAGTGTTATATGCAATGTACTGGAATTATTATTGCATGTAACTGAAGATAAATAAACGAGGCTTTGTAGCAATTGTCAATTCATTGTCAGACACAAAAAATGCAGTTTTTATGGAGGACCTTTTCTTCCAGTTTGTTCACAAACACATAACTTGGGAGCACTACTCTCATAGAAATTAGGTCAAGATATAAGAATTTATCCATTTTTGGGGACCAATGTAGGGTATCGGGTAAGCATACCCTGTATTTCACTATAAAAGGTCACCTCTCCTAATTAGTTATGTGTGTAAATTCTGCAGTTTTTGTGTTAAAACACAGTACCGGTACGTAATCCTAGTAATTGAACGTTGTCTATTTCCTTTATCATTTAATTGAAACGAGAACCATAAATATATATTTATTTACACCTAAATAACTTTGAACCCTCTCTGGTTTCCTCCCTTGGTATTAGTTTTTGATTTGTATATCTAGTATTTCTTAACAACTGTTGCATAAATGTACACATAGGTAATTTGAATAAAAATCGATGTATTTTATGATATGAATTACTGATATTCATTTAGTTCCTCATGTAAATAACTTTATTAATATTATAAACTGTTGAAATGTTAATACAAAATATGCCATTTAATTTCACCTACAGTAGATAACATATTTTCAACAGCATCTGTTGATGTGGTTATGGTGTTACGAGATGGTTTATGAATATTTAATTGTCATATACTTTTCTTTCCTCATTGAAATTTTGGTATATATTCCTATTGAGTTGCATACTATACATTCCCTAAAAAATCATTTGCAAGATTAAAAATAAAATGCTTGTTAAGAAGTAAGAAGTTATGTAAAAATTTCTGTTTTGTATGAGCAGTGTTTCGAAAAATCTTAATTAGTGAACTTGAGTGATTATTATATTGAGAAGTCTTAGAAGAATAGACAGAAGTTTAAAACATGTTTTCTTATTTTAACAAGTCAGAAAACAGATACCCAGTTAAGTTAAAGATTGATACAGTGTATAGAAACCTAAAAACATATTCCTTCTAGACTATCTTCGTCACACACACACGCACGCACACACGCACAGATATATAAGTTACAGTGTATATGTATATGTGTGTGTATATATATATATATATATATATATATATATATATATATATATTATTTCCCTTAAAGAAAGAAAAGCCATTAATATTACGAACAGTAAAATATTTTAATATTTTCAATTGCATTTTGTGGGAAGTCAAATCACCTTTGTAACATTTGTCTTGCTTTTATTTGTACAAAAAATTGCTGCAAATAAAGTTGTGGATGTGTAAAGCGAATACTGACAGTTGTAGACTTCTAAATTTGTGGAAATATTGTTACTTGAGGCCAGAGAACTAACAAGACTGATTAATATAGTTGATACTGCATTTTCCCTTCACAACTCTGTTCAAAGTTTATATTATAGCTAAAGCAAGATTACTTTCGCAGACTTTCTTTTATTTTCATGACTGTTAACCATA
This sequence comes from Periplaneta americana, assembly GCF_040183065.1. Classification (NCBI taxonomy): domain Eukaryota; kingdom Metazoa; phylum Arthropoda; class Insecta; order Blattodea; family Blattidae; genus Periplaneta; species Periplaneta americana. The sequence continues at coordinate 42,534,456 of NC_091126.1, read as the reverse complement.
CAGAAATAAATGTCTTACTGTGTTTTCCTCAGGACTGATATCACATTTTCTGTAGAAAAATTGACCTGAAATAGCATAAGTGTGTGCTCAGCCTTTACTAGCATTTATTAAGCAAAGCTCGTGTACAGTAAATGTTGTTTTTCACTCTAATAAAACTACAATTTCAAACTGATTGTAGCAATCTTCATACAATTTTTCATATTATTTTTAGAATTAATATTAGATAAATAATAATATGCAAAAGGATTTTCGTGAACATTGTGAACATGAAGTTATTAGTGACAATAAATAATATTTAGTCCAACACTAATGTTTTTCATTTTCATTAAATAATTTTAGTTCCTAGTAAACTACTGTCAAATGGTGTAAAGATATCACTATTTTTCGTGATGTTTATATAAACAGTGACATGAAATGGATGGTAATATAAGTTCCAAATTCTGTTCAATCTCAGCTCAACTTGGTGAGATGGTATGTAGACTTAAATTGGTCAGCAAGATTCTAAACTATGACAAACATGTATTTATAAGCAAGATGAGCCTTGAGTTTGGTGAGGAGTGCTTTTTTGCTTGTAATTTTAAGACGAAATTGTAGAGAAAGTAAATGTATGTTGTATGTACATGAAAGCAGTGAAAAGTAATGCAGTCCCTCAGAGAATAAAATGTTTTTTCTGTTGTAAAAGGTTTCTTCCACATGTAGCAGTTTCAACTCGAAGTCCTTACAACACGTGTATTTTCCTATTGATATTTAATTCTTCTACTTTCTTGTACAGCCGAAATTATTCATACAAAATTCTTTTGTTAGTTGTAATATGTATCAATTTTTTTTTTCGTTTGAAACTTCTGTTTCTGGTATGATGTGACGTCCTCCTCCTGTCATATGTCGAGGAAAGTACTGTAGTCACAAGAGTTTTATTGGAAGGCACTACTTCCGAAGAGAAGTGTCACAAGTAAAGGCCCATTCACAATGAAAATTAAACATAACCGTAACATAAACACAGAAGTTTGCGCCCAGGCTACCAAATGGGATCATTCACAATGATTCACATAAGCATTGACATAAACATTACCGTAAGACGTTAACATGAAAGTTTGCAAACTCCAAACTTTCATGCTTATGCTTACGTGATTTGCAAACAGAACACAATCGTGGAGCGCTGAAGTATACAACAGGATATGAGGAAATGGAGTCGTTGTTATGTTTCCATGGTTACCAAGTATGTTTGCGGTTATGTTTATGTTTCCATGTGAATTATGGTATGACTTCTTGATTTTACCATAACGTTTATATTCTTAAGTTAACGCTTACGTTATGTTTAATTTTCATTGTGAATGAGCCTTAATAAGCATGTAGTTTCATATGTGCTCTAACTGCAAAATAGCAAAGGAACATTTTGATGAATAGCCCTGAACCTGAGACATCTGGAATTAATTTACTACAGAAATTTATTTTCAAAATTCTTATTTAACACGTCATACTTACTTGGTAAGATAATAAATATAATTCTGTTAATGCTTCTGCACTAAATGTAATGGAAATGCAAGTATTTTTATTGTTATTGAGTTATTTAATAACACCAGGGATTTTTACAAAATAATGTAGCATTATTATTATTATCATTATTACTGTATTATTCTTGGTCTCATGAAGAATCTTGAATGGGTGATGAAGTTTCATCTGTTTGGGCGCTTCCTTGCATGAGTGTTTTGTATACATATTTTTCTCTTCATTTACAGTATACATCTTATAATATTTGAAAAGTATCAGAATTATTTTGTTATATCTTCTGTGACTGCTCAGACTCTTAAATTAAATTTCGAAAATAAATGTGCATGTTAAAGCATTAAGTTTTGTGAATACACTAAGATCCCTTTCGCTGAGGTTATTTTAATATTTAACACACATTATTATTATTTTGAAGACAGATCTTTAAAATATGAGGACTTCATCAACCAGCAATGTTTGTTTTTGATACTGATGACCGAAAATAACTGAGTCCATATAATATAAAATGACAGCATGACAGCAGAGTGATTATTTTCTTCATTTGTGTTTAAATGCTGGAAATTAAATAGTTCTGAACCAGATGACTAACATAGTTTTACTAAGAGCATTAGCTCTTTTGTTCCTTACTATAAACTTCCGTTGAAGTTCTGTTCAGTAAATACTTCTGATAACTTATTTTCCTTTTGAGGATGACAAGAACACATGACATTTCTTTTGTCGCTTATGTTTCTTTCGATTTTATTATGTTTTGACATCAGGCAGCTTATTAGTAAACAGACATTCATTTTCTTATGTTGCAAGCATTAGAGTAATAGAATTGTTTTGATAATATACAATAGAGTAACTAAGTTGTTGTTGTTTTCTAATGCCAGGCATTTGACAGTGAAGTCATTTGACCTCTTGCACTCCAATATTTTTCAAAGATATTATCATGACCAGCCACTGAAGCACAGATTTTGAGATGTTCCGAATCCATTTCTTGGTTTGAGTTGCACAATGGACAGTTAGGGGACTGATATATTCCAATTCTATGCAGGTGTTTGGCCAAACAATCATGGCCTGTTGCCAATCTAAATGCAGCTACAGACGATTTTCGTGGTAAATCGGGAATTAACTGTGGATTTTGATGCAGAGAGTTCCATTTTTTCCCTTGGGATTGTGTTATTAAATTTTGTTTGTTGAAGTCTAAGTATGTAGATTTAATAAATCTTTTCACAGAGTAAACATTTGTAACAAACTTGTGTAGCGATTATACAACTTAAGACAGAAGGAATGTTCCCTTTATCTTACTACTGTAGTATAAAAGTGTATGTGCATATAACTTGTGTGCAGTGTTTGTCCTTTCTATTTTCCGTCACTCATTCTTACAGCTAATGACGAGATTAAAGTGGAGATTCTAGATGTAATAGTTGTGTTAAGAGAAGTTTTTGATATGACAGGTGTGGGAAAGTATATTATAAGATGACAAAATAATTAATTTGAGAGAAGTGAGGCTGCAGACATTACTGTAGCTTGTGCATTAATATTTATCAACTGTTACACTATGTGTGTGAAGAAGTGTGATCTCACATAGGGTAATATGTACACACACTTCATATTGTGTTCAGTTTTACTCAAAATTCTTGTAATTTGACTTTAAGGTAGTTAGATAAGTCCTTAGAATTACATTAATACTATTTTTAGTGTCCATAGAAGTGTTTCGCATGTTTCATCCCATGTTATTTCATTTCTTACTCCTTTATTTTAAAACTTAACCTTACATTCCGTATCATAAAAATCAAAACTGGACCACTATGAAGAGTATTTTTTTTCCTTTATATGTAACTTTAAAGGAAATGATGCACCTTAAACTATGGAATCAATGTAATGCATGCTTAATGAAGTAGGCCTTCTCATATATGTCTTCTTTATTGCAAAATTAAGTAAAGAACTGCAATGAAAAATGTAAATGAAAGATAGAGAGTTGTTACTCTCAGGTTTTATAAAAATATTATGAAACAATATTGGATCACACTTTGGCAACACACACATATATCCACGTACACATACACAGCTGTTACTGATATTTATTGTTCAGAAAACTCCATCATAATATCTTATTGAGAGATGATGTTTCTATGAATTATTTAAAAGAGTTTTTCGTTTCCTTTTTAACAGTTTTAAATATTATTTGTTGTGACAACTTTCAGACGAAGACTTTCTGGCCTTTGAAATATATATCAAGTTCATAAACATGTTACTTTGAAGTTAGTGGACAATATGACGTTCACGAGAGTGTGTGACATTCTCAAGATTGTTTATAAATGTTTGAAGGATCATTGATTCATATTTCAATGGAAACGTGACAAGTTGTTGTGCTCATGGAATAGGTTGCTTATCAATTTAACTGCATGAATAAACACAAAAACACTCTTTAAAAAATCTCTGTATTTTAGTAGTGTAAATGTTCTGGCACTATTTCTTTCTTACAAAATACTTTCTTCCCAAAAATATGCACATCTTTTCTCATAATTTTCTCTCAGTCTACTGCAACTTCAGTTACTTTACATGTGCAGACTTCAGTTTAGCAGTTATGTAGCGTGCACAGTTATTCTCTTTTATTGAAATGGTTTTAGTGCTTATTTAAATCGCATAATTATTAAGTTTTGCATGTGTTTCAAGCCAACCGAATGTTAATGTTGGAATGATGTCTAAATTCCTCCTGTTTTCATTACTGCCACGAAAATAAATAAATGTATGTTGTAGAAGCATTTATTTTTAAGAATAGCATTTAAGTGTTTCTAATTATTTTCAGAAAAACATAGGTCAGTAGTATTATGTACATTTTCACACTCTTTAATTATGGAAGTTGTAATATTCGAGTTATATATTTTGTGGGTTAATAATTTTATCAAGAACCAGTCATATATATAATGTATAGGAAAAGAAATCTGAAGTTATTTTATCCTACTGCATTCCACGAAATTTTTTAGTTTTGTGTATTCAAACTGGCATGAAACTAAAAGACGTTCAAAATATAATGGTAATTTATATGAATTTTAATGTGTGTTTTAAAAATAAATTATTTGTAAAACCACAGAATTTGTAAAACTCATCATCTTGTTTATCACCATGCTGACATGCTGTAAAATGAGAGAAGTTCCCCATTATTTCCTCTTATACCAGTCAGCAGTAATTAAACATTTCCACAGAAAGTCGACCTGGTTGGCGAGTTGGTATAGCGCTGGCCTTCTATGCCCAAGGTTGCAGGTTCAATCCCGGGCCAGGTCGATGGCATTTAAGTGTGCTTAAATGCTACAGGCTCATGTCAGTAGATTTACTGGCATGTAAAAAAAACTCCTGGGGGACAAAATTCCTGCACATTCGGCGATGCTGATATAACCTCTGCAGTTGCGAGTGTCGTTAAATAAAACATAACATTAACATTTCCACAGAATAAATTTTAGACGATCTGTTGTATATTTGGAAGAAATTCATACTCCTGTTGGTATTTTACCCTTACCCCTCCAACTACATTATTTTAAGGGAGATGCCTTGTTCAAGCTATGTTATACTCAGGCAGGACATGTATGATGTAAGTTAGTATAAAGCCAACCCCTGCGGTGGTTGAATGGTCAGACCTCCGGCCTATCACGCAGGCGACCTAGGTTCGAGTCTCTGTCAGGTCTGGGATTTTTCATTAAAAATCTATAGTGACACTTGTGGCAGACAAGGTCGCAGTTGGAGTTTCTCAGGGTTCTCCCATTTTTCCCCATATTAGGCATTTACATCATTCCATCACCATTTTTCCATTTCGTCATCCTTCCATAGCATTCCCCAACCGCCTGCTGTGATGCACAAGGGGGGTTGCCTGCTCGAAACCTAGATATTCAACGAACCTTGGTGTAGTCAGCCAGTGTGGGCTTGGGAATGCGTCTAGCTTGAGGGTTAGTGTAATAGTTTTTAACAGGTTGCAGTCCTGGGCCATAGTGGCTCCCTCCTGTAAATTCCAATTCCATAGCATAATGCCAACCTGCACATAACATATGAGACCACATTGACGTCATACAAACCTCACACTGTAGGCTCAATTCTAAACCACAACCATACTGTTAAAACTTTCACCTTAGCTGTTGTGTTCACCACAGCTGACAGAAACTTCTCTTTTAGATAGAAAAATGCAAGTGGTTCTTAAATTAATGAAAAATGAAACACACTTTCAGAATTTTAATTTATTGTTACGTGGCATTATTCTGGTAAATAATAAAATGTATGCTAAAGACATTTGCGTTCAAAGGAACAAAATAAAAGTAGAATATTCTTGAATATTATGAAGTGTTCATTTTTTTATAATTTTCACGATAAACTGGTATGTCTTTCTGTTCTCTTGTTACTTTTTATTCACTGTACGAATTGGACTCTTTAAAATATGTTATAGGGGTAAAAACAAGCATATGAATACAGTTTGTACATCTCATAATAAAATGTATTTCATCTTAAAAACCATTTTATGAATATTTCACATTCTTTCTGGGTACAGTATGTTCTTATTTAATATTTTCGTAGACTTTATTTTTATTAATATCATATTTCCATTTCTAAAGCTAGGTATCCATGAATTCTTTAAAAAACAGTGCTGGGATGGTATTTCGGTAAAACTCTGGTATAGGACAATATTTTGCGTTACTTAGGACTGTTTGTTCCCATCCAGTATCAGTATGACCATAGATAATAAAGATTTATTACAAATTTTGTAATTGTTTTTAGTTACACCAGCCTTGTTTTCCTGACTCCGCCATAATCTCATTTCCATTACACTTTAAGTAAGTGTTCAGTGTTCTAAAGTAACCCATGATACGGTCGTCATGTCGCATCTTCTTAAGTGAATACATATGAAGAAAGTTGTTTCTAGTAATTTTGTACTGATACTTCCATTTTTTCTAAATCTGATCGCATGCACAACATTAAAAAATTGCATGTTTGACATACAATATGTTTGTCATCTGGAATGAAAGAGAGACCTGTTTTGAGAGCTAACTATGCGTAGCTATTTATATAATGTATAAACATAATTGATATTGTGGCTTTTTGGCTTTTTTTAAACTATATTATTAGTTATTTTATATTGTAGGACTCAACAAGAAATCAGTGCTATAACTTTAAATTTATTGCAAGAAACATCAATCTGCATTGCAAGTAATTTTTCTTTATATATTTTTTCATTTATATTTTTATTTGATGTTGTTAATGTATTTAAAACTGAGCAGTATTTGATAAAGGTTCACACATTGAGATACATTAAAACAACAGATAAATATCACACTTGAATATCTCTGCAGTAAAGTTGATGTGTTTTGAAGGAAAGTATAGTTTATGACTGCCTACATTTAGAACCGAGTGTTGCATGTGAGATCTATCACGAAGAGTATACTTTTAAATGAAAAGTGTTGAGTAAACCTAATGGAGGTGCTATATTGCGGATGTTCCAGCTAGCCAAACCAGGAGAACCTCTCTACGCTCAAGTGAATCGAGAAAAGAAAAAGAACCGTCAGTATGAGGCAGGTGCACAGCCGCAATACGATGGCCAACTCCCTCCAGGGCCAGGTGACATGTGGGGTTATGAAGAACCGGGAAAGGGGATGGTGATGGATGGACACAGGAGTACTCCAGCCGGCGGTGACTCGTGGGTCTGAAATCCTGGCACGCCAACATCTTTTGTAGTATTGTAGCAAGTTTGAAGAGATGTTGTACCATACCTTTCTATTGGATGGCTACAGAGTGCTCAGATTACCCACCAGCATCCTGTTTTAAAATCATTAGTGTATATTTTACAGTTGGTACTGAAATGAAATAATTGTACATATATATATCTGTCTTTGCTTTAAATCCTCCCCGGAAGAAAGGGGTGGGAGCAGTTTCTTGCCTGTTGACGTCAGGTTGGTGAAAGTGCCATCCAAAGACCCCTAATGAGTCTTTATCTCAGGTTCAGGGTTACTACTGATAAGAAACGTGGAGAAATATGTGTGTCGGTGTTAGAATGAGCATTCCATTGATATAAATGTTTGTCCTTGTAATGATGCAGCTACAAAAGGGAACCCACCTTTGTGTTTAGTGTTTTTCCCATGTGGACATTTGCGAACCTACTGGCGGGGAACTTGAAGACGGTTCAGAATGTCCATAATTTACCCTCACAGGAGACAGTGATCTAGGTAATAATTGTGTATACCTTTTAAGCAAGACACCAACAGTAGTAGTATTGTGTAGATACAAGTGGTGGTCGTGGTCATCTAACAAGCGACCCATCAGGAGAAACATACCTAGAACTGGTTGTGGCACATGCCCTAAACACGTTTCCAAAATTTCGGGTTGATCAGCTTGTTCGTTTTCTGTCAAGTCTCCTAGAATTGAAACTTTGCAAGTGGCTGGAATGAATTCTGTGTAGATGTGTTGATCCTTGTAAAATTTTTAATCTGTACAAATTCTAAAAAAAAAAAAAAATATATAGTACCAGCTGGTCAAACCAAAGTGTGAGAAATTCTTTTACATTGAGAATGATTGTTTTGCTTTCGCAACATCTCTTAAATGGAGTAAAATTCAAAATTAATACAAACGTTAATTTTATGTTTTCTCTCTCACTTCCCTCCTGCTTAAGAAATGTATACAGATACACAGCCCTTCCAGATACGTGTAATTCAAATATGTCTGATTTGAGTTGTGAACTGTATTACAGTTATTTTACAAATATACTTTTTAGGTACCGCATTATTTTATTGTACACAAATTTCTGCATCGCACAAATGAAGGTGGGTTGTGACTTGACTAGAGGTAGGCCTACAATTTCATCCCACTAGTGTAATCGTCAGGAACATAGTTTGAGTATATTTTATTCGACAAAATTTTATCCTTTCGTGGTATTTCGATTGTAATGTTTGTATAAGATGTGTAATAACTTCTTTATATGATGACAGAACATGTTTTAGAAGTCATACGGAATATTATTATAATTTTTTAACAGATTTGGTTTTCAAACACAAGAAATATGTGTACCAGTTAATCAGTCACTTGTTCTTGAAAATTAATGTTCAACTTGGCATCTGTAGAAGTATTATATGTGGTTGCAAAATGTTATATTCACTTCTGAAGAACATACATAATATTGTTATATCCACTTAGGAAGAACATGTATAACAATTTGTATACACCTGTAGAACTTTTACAAGTGCCTCATTAAATTGTCCATAACATTTTATTTCTAATGTAAGTAATGCCGATTTATCTTCATATAAATTCTAAAATAACAAAAAAATAAAATAAATAAATAAATAAAAATAGTGATGAAGAATGAGAAGAAAAACAGAAGAAAGGAAATACTTTGAGAACAGTGGCTTGGTTTCATGCTAAATTGGAGTTACAAGAACTGTACAAACAGCAAGTCTGCTGATTTTTTAAATAGTTCCCCTTTCTCACACTACAGTGAAGATCGAGCTCATTGTTACCATTACAAAAGTGGAGGACGGAGGTCACACCCCAGTAGTTTCAAATGCAATACTCTTGGTTTTTGCTTTGAAATGTGACATGAGTGTTGCTTACTACTTTAAATGAAGGACAGAATATAGTGCTGGCTTTTAATTTTCACCTTTCATTCTGTCTTGTGTACGATTACTCATGAAGACGTAAATAAGCTTTGTTGTGAAGTTTATCATGACTCTAAGTAATGTTAAATTGTTTTGCATAGTTTATTCAGGACAACAATTTTTAAAAGCAACATCTTGTAAAAGAGTATACATAAGAATACTGCCAGAAAATATTTTTGTTTATATGTCTGTAATATTTTCTGTAGACTTGATTAAAAGAGCACTCTGTATTTAGGCATGCATTTTGAATTACACGTTACACTGTTAAAAAATTATAATTTATGTTATATATATGTAATTATATGATAAAAGTATAAGATTTTGAGAGATATAGCACTTTTGGATACTTCCAGTTTCATATTCAATTGCTGTATATAACAATAAGTATGATAATTGCTGTGAGATTGATATTTAACATCAATTTTTATTAACCACCAGTATAGATAAATGTACACAAATTTGCACAATTTCCAGTAGAATTTAATTTAACTGTAAAAGACTTAATATGACAATATAGTGAGATTTTATAGAAGTTATTTTTTTTTCTCTCATTTAAGGACATTGGTTTTTGATTATATATTCATGTGAGAATGTTTTACGTTGATTTTTTTTTTTCGTATTTCAAAATGTATGCCTAAGAAAAGGGCTCTTGATTGCTCATCATACATGAATAGAGATCTATCACAAAGCATCAACTAAATATGCGTATTTGTATGTTATTATTTAAACTAGTTTACGTTTTAGATTTCACTATATCATTAGGAATTTCGTACTTTCTTTTATAAGTTGTATTTTATTTTTAACCTTTCAATATCAACTTTGATTTTGAAGGCCTCTCCTATTTTAAGATTTCTGTTGGATACAGATTTCTACTTCTAAAGAAGTGCGGAAACAAATATGTTATTGATGTAATAATTACTATGGAGTTATTAAAATTAATCAGTTATTTTTATTTTGTCGCCTGTTGAGATAGATCACTATTGAAGTGATGAAATCAATTTCATGAACAAATTTTGTATTTCATGTTCATATGTGATAGAAAAATAATTTTAATATTATGAGTACAGTATTTCATTGCCTTGTTGGTGAAAACTATAATTTCTTCCTGAATTCAAAATAGCCATTGTTATTTCTCTCCTCTTCGTGTTCTTTGATCAAATTCCAGTTAAGATGAATGTTTCTAAGTAAGGATTTAGTTTACTATTTATTAAAGCCATCTTGTTCAGATCGAAGAGAATGGTAGAGCCTTTAATTATTACTATACCATGAGTAGGATGTTCATAGAATTTACTTTTTTGTAAGTCTGTAGGTAATAGCAACACAGAGATTTACTGACACAGTTAAATTTGACCAATATTTGCACATCTGAAAACCTACGATGTTTTAAAAGTGTTTCTCATTTCCACTTGATCTGCTGAAGGTGAATGGTGGCACACAGGATTTGAACAAGATTTAGACTGTGACGTTGTGATACCTCAAAAAACGAAATGTGCTTTTGACATTTTTAAGAGAATATATTTCCTTCCTCCTACACTTCCCGGATGTTGTCCATGTGCCAGTGAATCTGTTGCCAGGACCAGAGAACTTGCAAAGTTGTTGAAAAGTTTGTGGAACAGATATATAGTATTCGTTAATGTCTGCATCTCTTTTGAACATCCAGCTCACATCGCTTTCAATTACAAGAAGATGTAACTAACTCTTAGACTTGTAATCAAAAGCTATGATTCCATGTTTGGTGTAAATATGAGCATGCTTGTGTTTTGATTTGTGATTATGAAACCTGATGACGTGACAACATTCTAACTTATGTTTTGTGGTCATGTGCCACTACTTTTACTGTGGTTGTACAGGCAATTAAGTTACACAGTTTGCTCCATTTATAATGTGTTTAAAATTAGTTTTGTAGAAAAAAAATTCTGTAGAAAAATCTGGGGGCACCTGCTCATTCATATCTTAAATCTCATAGACACAGAAAGAAAAAATGAAGAAGGAAGGAAGAAAGAAAGATAGGACATTAATGTGTGTTCGTGCTGTTCTTGAAAAATCTAAAATTTCAAATGAAAATTTGCATATTAATTTATTATACTGTTTTATTAAGAGCTCATGCATTTTCCCAACAAAAATTAAGTTGGGAATGGGAATTTTTTAGTCTTCTTCCCTTTGTATTATATGTCTCACATTAATGAATGTTAATGAATTTTCTAATCCATTTTAAAATTTGTAGTACTGTAAAAACTTCATTGTCGTTGTATGGCTTAACTTTTGCTTCTCAAAACAAAGATCTGCAGAAATAAGCTATATTAAGGTTATACTTTCTTTAAAGTACAGGAATGTCAAACCCAAAAATTGTTAGTGATTTTTTTTTTATTTAATTTATTGTAAGCTCTTATTCCATCTTTCCAGGGTGCGAATTGAATATTTTCTCGAGGGGGGTGCATTAATATGTTAATTGCCGATAAAAATACTGTCCATAACAATTTGGAGTGTTGGCCGACTCTTAATATCATCGTGCTCAACTTATATTAAAAAATAAATCAGTATAATTGTTATGTACTGTATTAATAACATATAAAAATATGGAAACTATAAATTATGCAGCTGAAAGAGATAAATATCGTCCCTGGCAGAGACAAATTAGTTTGTTTTCAGCAAGAGATATCAGATTCTCTAGGGGGGGGGGAGAGGGGACGATCTCCAGCATCACCCTTGTCAATTCGCATCCTGAATCTTACATTGCATTGAGACTTTAGGGTGTCAACAGTTATACAATTTTTGGCGAGGAGAGAAGTGAGGCCGAGGATTCGCCATAGATTACCTGACATTTGCTTTATAGTTGAGGAAAACCTCGGAAAAACCCCAAGCGGGAATCTCAGCTCTGGGTCAGCAGGCAAGTGAGTCTGCTGACAGAGCTACGCTGGTGGGTGTACATAAATATACAATATGTACCAAGCAGATTAATTCGACTTACAAGCATATACAGTTCATCAATTGATGTTTACATACTTCAGCAATTGATCTATACGAAAATATACAATACATAGCAAGCAGATTAATTCAATTTGCAAGCATAAAAAATTCTTCAGTTGAAGATGCGCGTTTTTAGACTTTCGTGGTGAATATGATGAGAATAGACTTTTGGGTATTCCACTATGTCCTGAAATGTGAAATTTCCAATTTTTTGGAAGTATATAAGTTTCATGATGCTATGAAATACCCATAAGTGTATTCTGATCATGTTGAAGATTATTGGAATCTTCTTTCTTAGCTATTAGAATATATTTGATATTGTTAAAAATCAAGACTGCTTTTGTAATTGTTGTGTAATGTTTACTTTTCCAAATCTACACTTAAATTTTGCAGTAAGAATTTCAACTAATTCCTGTATTAATAACCAGATTCAAAGAGAATACCGGTAATTTTTTAAGGGACGGTCACACATCACTACTTTTGCTGTGCAACTTATCTTCTGTAGCTGCAAAAGTTTCGCAATTTGTTCACAACACAAGCGAAAAGTAGTATCCAGTGTGCTGCATAATTTGAGGTCTGAGGTTGTGAGCTGATTTACACACGAGGCGCTGCTTTTGCAACCACAGTTTAGCCACAGCTTTGCACCTCAATGTTGATTTTACAATGAATTTTGTGATTATGTTTGCGTTAGATTTTTGTATGATGAAATGCAATTGACTGCTTGCTTATTAGCTGCTTTAATTATAAAATGGAAAACAAAGTGCCAAAATACAAAAAGAGGAAGGTGCTTGGTCAAAGAGAGAACAAAATAATAGAATACAATGTAGAGTTACGAACAATCTCCTTCGAAAAACTATTATGATGGAGATGAATAACTTTATACGAACTTTTGAATATTACTTTTTAACTAATGGTGGGTACTTGACATTTCTCATTCACCCATATGAAGCCAGTTTTATAGATCAATTTACCGAAGAGTTGTTGCACAGGGTGCACCATAGAAGGCTGATCTTTGCTATACTCACGATGAGATGATGATGGAAATTTGTTGGGATGCCACAAGAAAACTACTGGGGCTCCCGAAGAAAACCCCTGTGTTACCTGGATCACATACTTGCCCAGCACAAGATATAAATCAGGGGTTGCTGGGGATCGAATCAGAGTCCACAGGATTATAAGCCCAGCTCTCTAGCCATTAGACCACCATGATGGCAATTTTCTAGTGTCTTAGGAAGATTATTTATTTCTTCACTTTGAAAGCTCTTTATTGCTTTGGGTCCATAGACGGTGCAATTTATTTTTAACTTAATCCTTCGATATTTTCACTACACTAGAATTTTTTACTGAAGCTGGCTGTTTTTTATTTTTTGTTGTGGCAACCAGCATTTAAAATTCCACAAATATTTTTTTTTCTTACTTTGTTATTTAATGACTCTGTATCAACTACTGTGTTACGTAGTGTTCATGGAATTGGTGATACCAAGATGGTACTTTGCGAGATGAGGGCGAGAATTAGCCACAGATTACCTGACATTCGCCTTACAGTTGGGGGAAAACCTCGGAAAAAGCCCTATCCAAGTGGGAATCGAACACATATCCAAGCGCAACTCCAGATTGGCAGGCAAACACGCTAATGTCTGAGCTACACCGGTGGCCAATACTCTTTGGTTCTAGTGGATTTATTATTTATTTTTCTGTCCTAACTAGAATTCAGAGTTGACATTCTTTTTATTACGAAGGCCAAAGAAGAACGCTACTGTAACAATAACCAACAGCACCGTTCTCATAAACGTTATTGGCACTGTCCATGTTCGAAACTATGCTATGAAAAAAAAAATGAGCAATTGTCACAAATTACAGTCAAACCTGATGAAATGACTACCTGCACTCAACTGTCACCTCAATAAATGGTCGTTTTTCTCTGGAACCGATATATTTTCCCATAAAGTCTGTGTAAATAATTCTTCAGTTAAGCAGTCACCCTCCACTGCGGTCAGCAGCCAGGCATTTTTCATAGATTGACCTCATTAGATGGTCAGCATGAACTACTCGAAACACTACTACTGCACACCCCCGTGTTCTTTCCTGAGACATGCATCATCAAGCCTGCCTGATCCATCAAATTCGTACAATATATCGCACTTTCTCTTTTCTGGGGTGCAATAAATGCACCTTCGTTATTCACTCCTTAGGCTGTCAGTAAACAAAGTTGTAAATTACTCAGAACAATGAATGAGGCAGCATCATTGAACAAGCCAACAATGTGCAAGATCATTAAAAATGCTTATTCGGGAATCTATTGAATACTGGTTGAAATTTGGAGCAGTTTTACGTGAACAATATCACTGTTACAGAAAAACACTCCTCAATTTAGTGAGTTCAGTTGTGTGCAGTCAGTGAATCTATGACAGTGCATACGTGCAGTAATGGGCGATAAAAATGGATGGTTTTAAGTTTGTAGGAAAGGAGAAAAGTTTTCTCAAAAGCGAGAAAGGAATTTCTGCTAAGAATCTTGCCAAAATTTCCCAATGCTGCAGAACACAAGCCAGTAAAATTCTTAAACACAAAGAAGGTATTTTAAAAGAATGGGAAGGAAATGCAAATCATGGAGCGAAGAGAAAGAGGGAGTCGAAGTGCGGAGTAGTGGACGATTTCGTTTACGAATGGTTTAAATGCACATGTGCAAAGGAGATGACAATGGACTGATGCTGCAGGAAAAAGCACAACAGAAAACAAAAGAGCTGAATGTAGAACATATTTCTGATAGCAATGGGTGGCTTGTGTCGCCAAAAAGAGTTGTTTAAATAGTAATCGAACAATAATGAAAGATTTTTTTCACAAGTTAATTAAGAAGTCATACTAGGAAGTTTGTAGGAAAGGAGAAAAGTTATTCTCAAAAGCGAGAAAGGAATTTCTGCTAGGAAACTTGCCAAAATTTCCCAATGCTGCAGAACACAAGCCAATAAAATTCTTAAACACAAAGAAGGCATTTTAAAAGAATGGGAAGGAAATGCAAATCATGGAGCGAAGAGAAAGAGGGAGTCGAAGTGCGGAGTAGTGGACGATTTCGTTTACGAATGGTTTAAATGCACATGTGCAAAGGAGATGACAATGGACTGATGCTGCAGGAAAAAGCACAACAGAAAACAAAAGAGCTGAATGTAGAACATATTTCTGATAGCAATGGGTGGCTTGTGTCGCCAAAAAGAGTTGTTTAAATAGTAATCGAACAATAATGAAAGATTTTTTTCACAAGTTAATTAAGAAGTCATACTAGGAAGTTTGTAGGAAAGGAGAAAAGTTATTCTCAAAAGCGAGAAAGGAATTTCTGCTAGGAAACTTGCCAAAATTTCCCAATGCTGCAGAACACAAGCCAATAAAATTCTTAAACACAAAGAAGGCATTTTAAAAGAATGGGAAGGAAATGCAAATCATGGAGCGAAGAGAAAGAGGGAGTCGAAGTGCGGAGTAGTGGACGATTTCGTTTACGAATGGTTTAAATGCACATGTGCAAAGGAGATGACAATGGACTGATGCTGCAGGAAAAAGCACAACAGAAAACAAAAGAGCTGAATGTAGAACATATTTCTGATAGCAATGGGTGGCTTGTGTCGCCAAAAAGAGTTGTTTAAATAGTAATCGAACAATAATGAAAGATTTTTTTCACAAGTTAATTAAGAAGTCATACTAGGAAGTTTGTAGGAAAGGAGAAAAGTTATTCTCAAAAGCGAGAAAGGAATTTCTGCTAGGAAACTTGCCAAAATTTCCCAATGCTGCAGAACACAAGCCAATAAAATTCTTAAACACAAAGAAGGCATTTTAAAAGAATGGGAAGGAAATGCAAATCATGGAGCGAAGAGAAAGAGGGAGTCGAAGTGCGGAGTAGTGGACGATTTCGTTTACAAATGGTTTAAATGCACACATGCAAATTTGATGACAGTGGACCAATGCTGCAGGAAAAAGCACGACAGAAAACAAAAGAACTCAATGTAGAAGATATTTCTGCTAGCAATGGGTGGCTTGTGTCACTAAAAAGAGTTGTAAGAATAGTAATCGAACAATATTGAAAAATTGTTTTTACGAGTTAATTAAGAAGTCATACTAGTGCAAATAAATAGTAATTACGTATGTCTGATTTAACATTATTAGCATTTATTATTATTATTATTATTATTATTATTATTATTATTATTATTATTATTATTATTATTATTATAGCATATTAATTAAGGAAGCCTTTAAAACGGCCACACTCAACTTAAAAATTGGAGAAAAAGTGTCATAGAAATGAAAAATTAAATTTCTACACTAATTTACGTGACAGAACTAAATCAATACGCAGAATTCTTCCCCTATTCATTGAGAAGTCACAGTCAAATGCACAAAGCCAAAAAAATAAAAAATGATAATTAAAAGTGATATTTCAATTAATGATTGATTAAAAATTGAAATATTTTTATTTTGAAAAGTATTGGATCTAATGAGCTGAGATTTTGCATGTTACTTTCCATGTGTATATTAAACCTTTTCTCCAAATTTGAAAAAGATTGGTCAAATAGGAAAAAAGTTCCAAAATATAGTTGAGTGTTCTCTTAATCAGTGAATTAATATTTTACTTTCAATACATCTAATCATGTAATAAAATAAAATCTTATCCTTTCGAAAATGTCACTCATAACTTTATTTTAGCGGTCATCTGTACTATTGGCCATTTCTTTTCGAAGAACGGCGAGTGGCTGCTTTAGCCAGGTTTTACTGTATTTATTTTCATCACGTCAAACACTAAAATATTTAAAAGAGTATGAAGTATTAATGGCACATTTTGGTGGTAATGCTGCTCGCAATGGCTATTAAAGTTTAACAAAACCAATATCAGAAATGCTGTGGCTACATCCCTCAGAACCCTGTTCACACATTACAGCTTTAAAGATGTGTGCAATATGAAAAAGTTTCGAACATCTGGTTTGGTATTTACTACTTTACAGATTGCACTGTTAAAAGTAGCGACATATGACCGTACTTTTCATCTAAACTTTTGCTAAGTTAATTGACCAATTTGTATAAAATTTGCACACTGTTGTTACTATAAACTTTATACAAAGAAGTGTGTATACACTAGTTTTGTAAGTTTGCAATTTTTATTGAATTTACTGTCATTATCCCTAGCCTGTTGATGTCTATTATTCATTAGTCGTCTTTAACATATCACTTGTTGCAGTAAGCAAGATGTGTTCATCACAATTTCGTAATTAACAATACTGCTGTTGCGGGCCTACTTATAATCAGATACATCAGCAGTATAAAAATGTGTGTACTTTGTTGTGAAATTTTGCAATACTGTGTCCTTTCTTTCTGTTCTTCCAGTAAATATGAGCAGATGCCCAAAAGCACAGATCATTCACGACATGCCACCCTTTCCCACTGCAATATGTACCTGCCAGTTTCATTGGCATGTTATGTATAGTGGCCTATAAATCTCATTTACGTAGAAAATTGCTCTTACTTGTGAATCCTACAGATGCTGAGAAAGACAAAATGCAACATCCACCCTTCTGACACTGATAGCTAGCAACAAGTTTGTATGGAGAGAGAAACTGGGAAATAGTGAATTGCTGCTCTTTTTCACCATTTTCTCTTAACTATAAAACAATTCGTATAGCTCTCCTTCAAGTTGTTAGTTTTACAGTTGTCATCTCTGGAATTTGTAGCTGATGTTCATGGGAATAAGCCAGTGAACTGATGAAAGCTCAAATTTTTATTTCTTTAGAACCAATCCCACCGTAAGTCTGTATAACCTGTCATATTGAGATAATGTTCTTGTGTGAGTCGAGAAGACCATGCTAAGAATATTCAAAATGGCAAAAGAGGTTATGCCATAAGCTGAGAGATTTTTGTTCCAGATCCCCAGTCCTGACTTGGGTGACCATATCCTAATCTTGTATATTATTGTGTAATTATTTCTGTTAAGGTGATTAATAATGAATAATTATTGGTATTAATATTGCCACTAATATTGATAGCAATAATTACTGTCCCTATTCATTATTAATAATATTTGTTTGTAATATAACTAAAGTGAATATATATAAAACAGAACGCAAGGAGAGATGTTCACCCTTAAAGCTCTAGATTTAGGCTACCAACATTAAGGCAATATTTCATTTGTCGTGTCATAATTTTTTTTACAAATTACCAACTGTAGTGAAACCTCTCTATAATGAAGTTGATGTCTCTGAACTTTGTTATATTGAGATTTGTTATATATAGGTTCCTTAAAATAAAAAAGAATACATCTTGTCATATAATTCCTTTACTGAATTCTCATATTTTATGCTGTCCAAAAAGTTCCAATGCAGTAGTAAATTTTATTGCAGCTCAGAACGAAATTGTTGTGCATGTTTTAATTTTTTATTTTGAGACACAGGAGATGAAACACCATTAATTTTTATTGTAACTTTATTGTTTTCAAAGATTTTATGTAATGAATTTTGCTGTTTTAACTTAAATGTGAACAGTTTTTATTGGAGGCAACTTCGACTGTCATAGACATTGCCTAGGAATGGAAATATACGTAACTTATGGGAAACATCAATATTGCATTCGGAAGAAAACGAGTAGAAAGATATTTATAAATTTCTTCTAACAATCATATTGAACTCTCCACTCATGTTGTGCAGTAATATAGGGACCTTCCGAGTGTAGATCTAGATTGTGTAGACGAGAATCAACTGGGGAACCAGAAGAAGAGAGACTGATGGGTTGAATACACAAGTTTCAGGAAAACACAGCTTGGTATATACACAGTTGTGAAGTGATTACAGAAGGATTGTTGTAGTTTTGAACTTGATCAGATTTTCAGGTCTTCAATTACAGTGTTTCTAATTATTATAAGATTCTGTGAAGATAAAGCCATTGAAGGTACTCTCATGATTACATATAAAATACAAAAGGACATGCAAATGATGGAAGAAAATAAAATAACTGGATTTCTTCAAAACTTTTCAGTAATTCATTTGCCTTCTTTGGGGAACCAGAGATGGGGCTGTAGGACTTCCATCAGTAGGTAAACTTATATTAAATACCAGTACAGTACTTGTATTCTCTAGTTAGCAAATTTACACACAGAAACACAAAGTGAGTAACTTTCATGTAGGTGTTTTATTTTGTGAACGAGAGTGTTAGAACTTACGTGCTTTGTTTACAGACTTTCTATACAGAGTGTTAATTAATTAGACAGAAACCTACTTTGACATTGTTGTTAAAGAACTCTTGAACAGGGATGGCTTGTTTCAACCAACAAGCTAGAATCTTCGTATGCTGGTTGCCCTAAGAGGAAGAGAATATCGTAATTACTTGTTTCAGAATCAATCAATGAGTTTAATAAAAGAAAATGCTAACATTACAAGTAATGCGTATATTTCGAGAAAAAAGTAATGACTGCCATACAAGAACTGATAATGCCAATAAACAATTTTTGTCATTAGTAGATGTTCAGACACACATCCATTTACTCCCAAACAAGCATCAGTGTGCCATAAACTGTCATATTCTCTTAAAGATACCAGGCATTGCAAAGACTTCGTCAGCTCTAACACATATGCACACTATGATACTGGGTCATCCAATTATCTTCTGACCAGAGCTGTAGCAGAAACTGTCTCAGCTGATAAAGGAAGCATATGGCTGGATGAGGAGGTAAGCAGGCTGGGTTAACAGGTATTGACCTGACTTGCACGACACAGTGTTGTTTGAACAGTGCAAGCAATTACACGTGTACATTCTGCAAGAATAAATGGCAAATAATAGATCTAATTCTATTCCATATCGGGTGTTTATTTACGATTCATATGTCCGTACAGAATTCACTCTTGCTGTCAGGAGAGTATTTGAAGAGAAATTCCCAGGTGATTGGGTTCCAAATCATGATATGATTAATGAATTTCGGGAAATGGGAAGTGTTCAAGATAAGAAGTGAAGAAGACGATGTACAGTTCTCACAGAAGAAACTCTTGATACATTGGACAATGCCTGGAAAATTCCCCTAAAAAATCTCTTAGTCGTCTTTCTCAGGTAACAGAAATTTCTTGCAGTTCTGTACAAAGGGATACGAAGTTACTTAAGTTAATACCCAATAAATATACTGTAGTGCAAGAACTTAAACTGGGTGATCCTGTATTTCGGATTAGATTTTGTGAATGAATTTTGAATAAAGTGCATGGCGGACTCATGCATTGCCCAGCTGGCTGGAAGCGATAGCCTATTGACCAGCACATTCCCTGCCATAGCTCTGATCAAACGATAATTGGATGACCCAGTGTTATCTTAATAAGTAGGTTTTTAATAGGTTATTTTACGACACTTTATCACATCTTAAGTTATTTAGCGTCTGAATGAGATGGTGATAATGCCGGTGAAATGAGTCCGGAGTCCAGCACTGATAGTTACTCAGCATTTGCTCATATTGGGTTGAGGGAAAACTCCAGAAAAAACCTCAACCAGGTAACTTATCCCCACCGGGAATCGAACCCGGGCCACCTGGTTTTGTGGCCAGACGCGCTAACCATTACTCCACAGGTGTGGACGTCATCTTATTAATCCACAGAAGTTTCATAAAGCAGTGATTTTTATATGAGACCATAAAAATAAATCAAGTGGGCTTCTATAATTAACGCCCTATATATATATATATATATATATATATATATATATATGTTGCCATTTATTTTATACTCAATTCATACTTACTTTGTGTGGTACATTAGTTACTGATTTTGCTTCTACTGCTGATATTCACAGTTTAAATCTTGGCTGAGGATAATAAAAATTTGTACAAATATCATGCCCTTGCCCTCTTTCAGAACAGCAGTAAAGCCTACAAGCACATGTATTGTAATATTTTCGTAAAATGTTGAAGACTTGCACAAACAAACAGCAGGCAAAAATTAACGAGACACTTCTTATTAACATCAAGAAATTTGGCACAAACATTGATCTTGCCTGATCACTGACTATGTTGACATTAGAACAAGAAGGAATATGAGGCAGAGCTAGTTGATGCCAGTTGTTGCCATCCAGTCTGTAATAGGAAAGTAACATTGTCTAGTTAGCATGCTGCACTCTCTAACTATAAAACCACTGTTTGTGTATTTAGTTGCGCATATTAAAGTGTAATATTTATAGAATGGAAGTTACGGAATTAAATAGAGCAAACAATTCTGAAACAGACTGTACAAGAACAGGAACTGTAACCCTAATGTTTTACTTGCTGTCAGTAGACACATTCATTCATTTATTTATTATATTCCATAGATCTTACATGAGCAATGAAGCTTTAAGATGTGGAACAAGTCAAAATTTTACAGTATTACAATTACAAATTTTATAAATTTTACAATATTTTACAATTTTTATAGTTCTACAATTTAGTAATTTTCTACAATGATGAGGTGAGGTCCGAGGATTCGCCAAAAGATTACCCGGCATTTGTCTTTTGGTTGGGGAAAACCTCGGAAAAACCCAACCAGGTAATCAAACCAAAGGGGTGAAATGAAGTGATGCCGAGGACTCGCCATAGACCATCTGGCTTCAGTCCCACGGCTGGGGAAATCCTTGGAAACATTGCTGGATGGTGGGTTTGAAAGTTCAGGAGGTCAAGATGCAACTGATGAGAGGTTGAATTTTGTGTATTAAAAAAAGATAGAGCCTTGTACAGCAAATTCACTCAATGATCCTCTTCCTTCACAAACCTATCAATTAGGTCACAGTGTACTGAACAACTGCTACTAGAAAAAACTAGAGATAAATCTGCATTTATTTCTAAATTATCAATATATTTAATATACTGTATAAATAAATATATATCATAACACAAAAGAAAAAATAACAAACACCTGCAGAAAGAGAAAAATCTACCAACATACAACAAAACTTTTACGTAGGGAGAGATAATTAGTATTACATGATGCGATTTACTAAAACCAAGAAGAAAGGAAAAAAGAGAGAGTGCTTGCCAATACAGCCCAACATAGCCAAAAACAATCAAGACTAACACTACACTTGTCAGTGGCTAGTCAGAATTTGAGTAGGTTTTCTCCAAATGTGCCTCCTCACGTGTTCTAGTGAGGTTTAAACACACTGTTAACCAGCTATCTCATTGATTGAACTGTTGTTGCCATGGTTACCTGGTAGAAGAGTCAAATATTTGCCTCTGCTGTTCAGCTCTCACATAAACACTGAAGGCTGCTCAATGCCAATTGTACAGGTTACAGAGCCTTTTTTTTTTTTTTTTTTGTTACGAATTATTATTTGTACTATCTATGGCGAGTGGGCATCATCAACTGGATGTGGTAACTTACATCTTACTCGTATTGAATAGTAAAATTAATATAAAAGGAAAAATGTCCATCATTGCTGTAAACTGTCTATGATCTTAATTCAGCTGAAATGAATACTGTCATATGGTTTTCTGATATGGCCTCCCTTGCCTCCCCTGAAAATCCGCTGCTGAGTAGACAACAAATTTATAGGTACCGTACTACAAAAGCTAAGAATGCCATCAAGTATACTAGAATGGATGTGATATCACAAGGCTGGGCAGTATTTGAAATACATTTGTCAATCAGCCGCCACTGAATATCATGCTGGTGGAAAGTTCATAGTTATTTTCAGAAAAAAAAAAAATTGTTTTTTTCCCAAATGTTAAACAATCTCTTATTTCATACCTGCACAAACAGCACTCAACGAGCGGGAGACCTATGTTTACCGCTCGCCGAAACGGTGAGGAAGATAACGTCAGAATGACATAGACTTGCTATAGGTAGAGGAGAGGGAAACGACCACTCAGTTATCTAGTGGAGTGCAGTGTGTAGGCGTATTCTGAGTAACTGTTTCATGTTTCTTACCTACTGCTACAGTACAGTATGAAGGAATATAAAAGACGGAACATAACATTTAACGATTTACAGCTCGAACTTATTGATCTTCAATGTGACCTAAGGGCTAAAGATCGTTTGAATAATACTACTAGCCTGGTTGAGTTTTACAAGACTAAACATTAGCAATAATACCCACGACTACACTGGCTGGCTGTGAAAATGATTACTATGTTTGGCTCAACATTTATATTTGTGAGCAACTGTTTTCTATAATCATCTTTAATAAAGGCATACATCGAACATCTGTAACTGATGTTTTATTACGATCAGTAGGCTATTGTGCCTTTCAGCTGCCAACAGCATAAAACCTCGTTTTCATGTACTGATAAATAAAAATATAACAAAATGATTTTGTACATTTAAGTAGCTATAGAATTTCTATCATTTCTGTGACATAAATATTTCTTTATTAATTAATAATAGTCCAAGATAGTTTTGCAAACACTGAACGGGAATTCATTTCATAAACACTCGTAATAGTACTTCCTTTTGTGTATATTTTGTACGAGATCACCCCTTTTCCCAGTCCACCCTTATACAGAGAGCAGCTAATATCTGCATTCCGCTCATGAGCTGTGAGCTGGCTCGGAGAGCACAAACCTTGTGCAGGCCTGTCTTATTTGTTAACTACTGGCGAGTAGGATAGTGATTTTTGTCCATATCAATAGAAAATGTAATAAAGAAAATTTATCCCCCTGGCATATTTCAATAGCATGCACGGTTTTCGCGTAAATTTAATTTTAAAAACCCCTAAATTCAAGAGATTGCACAAAGCATGTGACTGGCAACATCTTGGCCGAGAAAGAAGCTTACTTACGGAGACTCATCGAGTTGTTGACCTCTTATTCTGTATCACGAGTAGAGCATATTAGTGATGATGTTGCCGGACTGCTGAAACGTCAAACTTAATTTTCTAATTAACAGTGCATATAATCACAAAACGTAATATAGGTTTTGTATTCATTTACATGTATCCTATCGTCCCTTTCAATTTGCAAGGTTATTTCACTCCCACCTTGTATAACTTACGATTAAGACCATTAACAATATCGGCAGAAAATATAGACAATATTTTAACAGCCTTAACATTTGCATGTCCTGTGCCGTGGTGTCGTGGTCTAAGACATCCTGCCTAGGACTCGCGTTACGGAATGCACGCTGGTTCGAGTCCTCATGGGAGAAGAAATTTTCTCATGAAATTTCGGCCAGTGTATGGGACTGGTGCCCACCCAGCATCGTGATGCACTTGGGAAGCTACGATAGGTAGCGAAATCCGGTTGCGAATGCCAGCTATAACGGCTGGGAGGATCATCGTGCTAACCACACGATACCTCCATTCTGGTTGGATGATCGTCCACCTCTGCTTCGGCATGTGGGCGTGAGGCCAGCAGCCGGGTGGTCGGTCTAGGCCCTTCACGTGCTATAGAACCACGGATTATTTATTAACCTTTACATACACGAGAACGCACAATTTACAAGATGCGTGCTGCAGTCCATGTGACTCATGAACTTGTTTTTAGATTTTGGAGACTTGTGAATCAGGTATTGAAACCTTCCTGACACCACATTAACCCTAGTATACTTCGTAACATTCTTAGCTCTTAGTAGTAATAAATCCAATGTCTAGATATCGATATCACTTGAAGGCTAAACAGAACTGTTCTGGCTCATTTTGAGCAGGATCTAAACGAAAGAGTTCCAAGGATATATCAGTGGATTTTAATTTCACTTCAGTATTTGTAATCGAAGGTGGTGTTTTATAGTCTTCCCTGAGTTTACAGATATACATTTGTATGTACTGTGTAAAAAGCAGTCTGTTACATTTCATTATTTCATATGCAATGGGTACATAGGGATCTATAGTGGCTTTTAAGCAGGCTTTTGCTGTATCTGCATTGAAACCAGAATATTTAAATTGTCTCTAATCGAACCCAGTACAGCTGCGAATTGTGAACACAACCAGAAGTGTTGCATTTAATGTCTATAATTTTCTAAAGTAAGTAGCTGTTGTCTGAGGAAATATAGGTATAAGAACACAAGATTTTCTAAAACCCATTTATTTTCTGTAAAAGCATATGAGTATGCATATGGTGTCTCCTATTCTTAAGAAGTGAAGTAAATCTGTTGAAGTAGATGGCATGCCATTATTCAAGTCTCCCAGAAAATATTGTGAAATGAAAACGTGAGTGACCAGCAGTGGTGTAGGGTCCAAATTAGCACTGTTAGCCCAGGTAACAGTCTAATACACTGAATTAAAATACGAAATACTAGAATATCTTAACATGTGTGGTACAATAAATACCATGGTGGTAAACACTCCGTCATCCTGCCTAAGGTTTTTCCGTGGTTTTCCTAAGGTGCTAAGACAAATGTCGGGATGAGCCCTAAAAGAAATGGGCCACGGACCTGCATTCATATCCCATGACCCCTTTAATTACTCTAAATTAATTAATAATTACATCTATCATAAATTCATAAATCAATCGACCTCCTACCTAAAAGCCAAATTGGCTAGTCTCTTATATTGAGACAACTCATCCTGCCTAAGGTATTTCCGTGGTTTTCCTAAGGTGTTAAGACAAATGTCGGGATGAGCCCTAAGAGAAATGGGCCACGGACCTATATGCCCTTCCCCATAAATTCCCCCTTTTTCTAACAAACGACGTAATGCCCTAGTTCAGAGTCTATAAAATTACGAAATACATGTGCAAGGTCACTCATGTAGTTGCAATGCGAAAGGACAGGGAACCTTTCAATTTGCAGATTCAGAATTCACGGCATCTCTTCTGACGGTCTTCACCTGCCTTGTCATCGAACAACAGATGACAGAGTCTTCTCGACTCCTCCTGCACTGCGAAATGACACAGTTCATTTCAATGTGCAGATTTACACCAGCCATTTCCTCCTGTCCCGTTACGTGATCACTTTGATCACATTTCTGTCTCCCTCGCGTATGTGGTATCTAAGAGGTTACGTCCATTTTCGGTTTTCCCCTTAAAAATTTTCTGCAGCTCCTTCAGTGGAGCAGTGTAACCAGTAGTGAGACTAGTGGCCAACAGGCTTGGAGCTCACATATTTAGTTTCTTGCAGCCCCTAACCCCTTGCAAGGATGTGTTTTGCGTACCTTTTAAATTTGTCCTTCCAATTCTCCTCTTTCAATTCAATTCACTCCAAGCGATTCATTCTTGCACACCCCAAGTTGCAAACGCCTTGTCATCTGCCACACTAAGGCTGATAAGACAGGCACACTTGCGTATCATGCAGGTCGGTAATACTACATGCTGGATTGCACGCCATACAACAAGCTGGCCTTGTAAGCCATAGAGATTCGATCAACAACACAGTTTCAGTAGACCAGAGTATTTCTAACTCATGAGTCTGTTGTCTGTATTATTGTGATTGTTACACGAACTGAAACATCATGTAGAAAGACTGTGATTGTATTATAGAAGACTTAGAGTCATTTCTTTTCCAGTCAAAGTTTTACTTTAATGAAAAGAATATTGACAGAGGTAAAGCAACTCCTAATTAAAATAGCATAAGTCAAACAAAAACTTAAACATGACATTTTAATACAGGATGGCATGAAAATGATACGTGAGTATGTGGCTGTAAAAAGTCATGTTCTTTGTACTGTTGGCCCTGTCTTCTATTTTCAACGGACAAAAATGTTTGGGCAACAAAAGAGTCTGGTGAAGTAAGTAGTTTTCAGGTGCTTAAAAAATGACATGAGCTATCTATAGACTATGTTAACTGCAAAATAGCATTACAAAAGTTCGGAAACATTAGAATTGAAGAATCTCTAAGCTTAGCTTTCAAAATTAGTGAGTAGGGATAAACATAACGAAGATGTTAAATCAGACAGATACATAGCTGCTTAATAGATGCCATGTTTTTCTTGGCCAAACAAGAGTTACCATCTAGGGACAGTAATGAGGACTCTGAATCAGATAACAGAGGAATATGTTGAATACTTCACCACATAACCAGCTATGACGAGAAATTAAGAAATCATTTGGAAACATCTAATCTTATTTTTTGGCATATCTCATAATATTCAGAATCATTTAATTAATTCTATATCAACCATCTTATTCAATAATATCAAACAAGAGGTCAAAGAAGCAACATTTGTATCTATAAGAGAAGAACAGATTACAGAAGTAAATTCAGACTGCACTGCTGTTTCCTTGGATGATCATGTTTTCAATGTACCGGTAATGAAAGCATTTCAGATTGATATATTAGTTGCCCATATTTACGACGGGTGTTAAAAGCATGTTTCTGTAAATACAATGGGGAGCTAACACTTCAGAAAATGCCATGCTCCGCCACTGCTGACCAATTTGGACGAAGATTTTGGTAAAACTGTGCTTCATTGCATAATATTTGAAATATACGACAATGATGAATATCCAACATTGAAAAATCTTAAAGCATATTTTAATGATGAGATGATCTATGAAAAGAATTGTGTGAAGTCCAACTTTTAGGTATGAGAAAAACAATAATGACAGAAAATTTGTCCTAGAAAGAAATGTCATCATTGTTAACAAGAATAAACTTTCTATAGAATGATCAGCATTTCAGGTGATTGACTTTTTTTATGCTCCTCCCCTCACAGGCGAGATTTGGGTGAACCAGAGTTATATTTGGTAACACACGATGGCTTCAGATTTCCTGTTGGAAAAGACAGTAGACTTATTTCTATGTACTATTTACTCTGGTTTTATACCCAGAACAAATGGGCTCTCTGTTCGTGCATTCAAACAAGAGACTGCTTTTATCATGACTAAATCAATGTTAAGATGATGATAGACAAGTTTCTGCTAGCATAAATTCAGCGTTTCTCCACATTGTTAATAGAGAAATAAATTCATATTACAATCCCCTAAAATCAACCTCTGGAGAAGGTAAATGTAGGAGCTCACAGTTTGTGCTATATTGGAGTCTTCAAGTATGACACGATAAATAAATGGTGAGTCTGCATTTCAAACATTTATATACATTGTATGTGGACACATTCAGGTTTTCAAGTCTCCTTTACATCTAGTAACAATGACAATACATACAATTTGCAACTTCGATTTAAAATTAGAATTAGTTTCATGTGGTATCTGTTCTAGATAGGTACCGGTACAGTACTTGTATTTCTTCGAATTATGTCAGTCTACTTTTGCATTATATAATATACCAGTATATTCCAGGTATTTAAATATGTCATCTTTTTCAATTGCAATATTCAATGCACTCGTTTTGTTTCCTTTCTGTTAAGCAGCATTTTGACCAGGGGCGGTTCGTCCTAATGTGCTATTGTGCTATAGCACACTCTTAATTTTGTTAAAATAAATGTTTTTATTGTTGTCGATGATGTAAACGCAAATAATATTGTTCTGTAAAAACATTACGAATCGGCTCATTTCTCATATTGCGTTAGGTTGCAAACAATTATACAGTGTGCTGAGTCGTGAGTCTCTGTAGCGAGAGCTGCGCGCACATCGAATGTTGACGGAGGTTAAAATACCCTAGGGGAATGACATTCTCCCAGCATTAGCACGAGAAACCTGTCAGTAGTGCGCTATGCGCTATTTTTCCAGTAGAACCCTGAATCTTATTATTATTATTATTATTATTATTATTATTATTATTATTATTATTATTATTATTATTACTACTACTACAGCAGACGATATAATGAATTCGTTGTGACTATTAAGGCCAAAAAATATATTATCTTCTTGCGTTTTACTATTATAGTGTTATTCTGTGGACTGAAATGAATTCAGTCAAGAGTTTGTCAATTAATCCATTCTCTGTGAAAAATATGGAGAGAAAAAAAAAAAAAGAAGTGAAACGATCGGAAAGGCTTACACTTGATTTGATTATAAGTCAGAAAACAAAAGGCGGGAAAAATTGTGCGTACAACAGAAAAATTTACAGGATAGAGTATGGCAACAGTTTCATCCTCCAAATAATGCCGTAAACTAACAGGAATTCTGCAGTAGGAAGGAGCGTAGTATGAACTTCATTTTCGATATTAAATTATTTGCATGTTACATTTTATATATGTGTATGATCAAGCTGTAGCACACTCGATATTTTTGTCACCGGCCACCCCTGATTTTCACTGCAGCTTTGCTACCAGTTTCCATCATGTGACTCAAAACAGTCGCAAATGTAGCCAATCTTTTGGAAAGTGACAAAAGATCTTTGTAGTAAGTACCGGTATTGTTTTTAACTTTCTCAGGTACTGTAAATATTGCAGAATTAAGGGGTTTAACAATCTATTATTATCAAGTCAGTGATTTGTTCTACAGGTGATGTGAAATGTTGGCAGTTTATGATTTGAAAAAAAAAAAAAAAAAGACGCAATGCAAATCAGACGTGTGGTGTGTGGCAAGATCGAAGTTTCAATTAATTTTTTTCTAGCGTCATGCCGGAATTGAGGTTAGGTTAAAGAGAAATTCTCCAAAGATACCTTACTCAATATTATACAGTAAGTATGTCTTGAATAATTACGTTACGGTATGGTAATAGCACAGTCTAGTATATATAGTTACGAAGCTCAATACGTAGGGAATATGCATCCAGTTGAACTTTAGTTGCTAGTCACTAGGATCGCCACTATCGCACAGTCTATTGTTCCCAGTGAGCTCTATATAGACCTCTATTTATTTGTCTAAGATATAGACTATTGTTCCTAATACTCTCATTTGCTAACAGCTTGGAGTATTGTATCGGGAGAAATGCAAAAAAAAAAAAAAATCACCTCAAGCTTCGTGACTGTATGTACTAGACTGTGGTAATAGAAACGTTTCAAAAAAAAAGTTTGGAACAACTGGATAATACGCACGGCAGACCAACATCGATAGTCGACTCTACTCGCTGGCCACTAGTCACCGGGCCGTACCGAGCCGCATCAAACAAAATATAATCGAAATGGTGGTAGTCAAATTCGCGACTATATTCTTAAATAATTCACTCCATTAGTCAAGTTCAAGGTTTTATGTAGTACAACGGCGGTTTTTTGAATGCATTAAGAGAACATGAAGATGTAATAAGATAATAAACTAGGTTATCACAAGGAAATTAACAGGAAAAAAAGGTGTGTTTCACGGAATACCATTAAAATGACGGAAAGCAAATTTCCGGTTAATGTTCGCCAAAGCGTAAAGTACGTAATTATGACAGCGTTGCTGTTTTATTTCTGGCCTATAGAAAAATTCCTAGCCTTTTACAAAAAAAAAATTTAGGGACCATGAAATTATTCACCGCTTACATTATAGGCCTATTATTTATTAACAATATTACGAATCAAAAACTGTCATATTATATAATTTTAACTACTACATGAACGAATGAAATCAAGCTAACCTAACCAAAGCTAACCTAACCTAACCAAAGCTAAGCTAACCTAACCAAAACTAACCTAACCTAACCTAACCAAAGCTAATCTAACCTAACCTAACCTAAGCTAAGCTAATCTAAGCTAACCTAATATAACATAACCTTCGTAAATGCAAGGCCTGTAACCGGAGCAAGAAGGGATCTCAATCATTTAATCTGCATGTACACGCAAAAATAAATTCAAGTAAGGATCACGCTCCCACTGCATGAGAGGTCCGCGCATGCGCTACAGCAAAACTGTTTCTGTCCCGAGCCTCTCATCTAAGGCACTCGTCATAATTTACTCGCAATATTTACGCAAATACACATTGTCGCTAACAGTGGTGCTATCTCTCAATAATGTTCAGAACGAAGGAGGTAGACAGAGAAAGAAAAAATTCCTCCCGCCAACTACGCCACACACCAACGTCATGTTCTTATGTTGGTGACATTGTGTATTTACTTAAATTTGGTGGTAAACGTAACGGCACGGTTCAAAGCGACCGTGCTAATTCTCCAGTATAGCGAAAAGTTTAATGTCTGTTGTTTGTGTTATTTTACGAAGTGTCGAATTGTTAGTGACTGTAGGGAACTGGTAGCAGCAACAGATATTGAGTTTAGCCTATACTAATCATGTTAGCCAGCAATTTGTAACTCAATGAAATTACACTTAAAAGTAACATTTATTATTATTATTATTATTATTATTATTATTATTATTATTATTATTAATAGCATAATAAACATAATAATTGGGCAGACAAAATAAATACAATTACTTTTCTATCAGAACATTCAGCATACAAGTGTAAAGGTACAAAAGATATACGGTAATAAATAAATATTTGTCTGAGAACCCTTTCTCCTTAAAAGCTTGCTTACATTGACTATGTCCAGCACTTCCATCACAACCCCACTTGAAAATCAAAGTTATAATTTATTTTCATTTGGTATCTTGATAATACTTAGTAGCTCCTTTTGCACCCTTGCTAATCAGTGAATTGTATGGTCCAGTATTCACTAATTTAATTTGTGCAGTTACTTCTATGACCGAAATACTGCCCTCTGGAAAGTAGCATGCTTTTTTTTCCTGACTTAAAATGTGGTGCGGTAGATATGTGTGATCCTAATTCTTGAACATTATCGTACATCATTTTATATTGATTGTACGTAAGATTGGTACTAACATAGAAGGCTAATGTCTTTTCAGGAATCATTTTCTTCGGTTTTGATTCGAACAACTGCCTGGGTTTTTATATTTTTGTTGCTCTTTTAGGGGAAGCTAGGGACAGTTCTTTAACAATGTCAGCAGCATCTCTTGTGTCTGAATTTCTGAGATCTATTTCAGCTTCTAACATTGCAGCTTCGGAACCTTGCTCCTGAGAAAAGGATTTTTCTTTCCACCTCTTACTCCTGTAACTGCTATCGCCAAAGGATAATTTTGGCTTACCCTTATTTGAACCCGGTTTATTTTTAACTCCTGCAGAGTCCGATTTCATGCCTCTATATATTTCTGCTGGGAATTTTAAGTTACCATCTAACCACTGATGATTTAACTTCAAAAATTGGTCCATCCGACTTCCACACTTAACCCACTTATCACTAAACTGTATTGAGAGTTTTGACACAAAATTTTTCATTTCATTAAGCGTCGTTTCATTACATTCTCGTGTATCCAAAGCCTGAAGTAACAATTCCAGCATTTTTATATTCTTTGTCTGTTTTGAAGCGGCTACGCCACACTTCAAAGAGCCACCTCGTTACAATTGACGTGCGCGGGTCTGAAAATGACAAACTTACGCACATTAACCACCTTGAGATTTTGCATGCATATTCATAACAAATCGATCTTTACAATTATTTAAGTTCCAGCATTTGGAACGTTTTGGAAATTTTCAAAACTCTATTTAAAGAAGAAAGTAATCTAAAGAAACCCCCCCCTTTTTTTTTTGGTCATTTTGAACTTAATGCTGTGGCTTATTAGTAGAAATCAAACTATATATATAGTACATACCTTCCTCTGCATTTTCCACGTTTCGCTTTCAAAATATCACGCTTGTGACAAAACGTACACTGCTTCATTTTATGGTGCGCTGAACGCAACTGAGAACGGCAACCGAAACCTTATCTCGAGGCGTATGTTTATGCTTGTGCTGAATGTAAACTGTGATGGCCCTTGTTAAACAAAATGCAGAACAAGATACTGCAGACATTTAAGAATAAAATTTACTACAGTATGGATCTCAATTTTCGACGTCGAAAAATGACTTTTGGCCAGCTAGATTGGCGAAATTTCACACTGTGCGGCAGCCGAGCGTTGTAAGCAATCTGTTAGTATGCTCAGTGAGTACGGTACAAATCGTGTACAATGCTGGTATAAAATATGTGTGATCCACTTCTTCCTCTCTGAACTATTTACAACCAAACTCTATCGAACGAATCTATGAAGCCATCCCAACTTCGATATTTGGTAATTTATCATGGCGAGTATAAGGACAAGCCAGCTGACTTTTTTCAAACGCAATGCAGAAAATTTACGTAAAACTTCAAACATGCACAAAAATTTTATACAAACATTAAAGGCGACGTTGGAGACATTGTACAAATTAACAGTAGCTGCAAAAAATATAAATAAATCACATTTTGATGTTAAGAAATGTGCTATTGTAGATGAATATACAGAGTGAAACGGAAAAAATACGTACAAAAATCTGAGAGTAAGAAGACGGCACAGAACTGAGTACGGTCCCTACCTCAAAGATTAAATGCACACACGTACTTTGTGTCTTTACGGAACGTTTTACCTGAGTTATTGCAGGATATGCCACTTGAAATTAGACAGAACCTTTGGTTTCACTTTAGGAAATAATATGTTGGTTGCTAATCAGTAAAGATGAGGGATTTGTGCGGTTTATCGTCAGGTTGCGTGTGCATAGACGTTATACAGCTGTATGCCCAGTGCCTGTGTTGACTTCCGACTTGAACAAACCACGCAAAGAGTACAGTCTAAAAATGAGAAATTCAACACTCCGTTAATGTCTAGCAGATGACAATTTACAAATATGAGAGATATGTAGAAACATTAGTATAGTTACAAGAAGAAACTTGCCTTTATATTCATCCATAGCTTCAGAGCCATCACAAGCCGAATTGCACTGCATTACTAACATTCTTAAATTATCGAATGTCAAACGTCGTCGTCGATCACTCAAACAGTTTTTGAACTGCGAAAAGCTTCTTTCAACGTCACAGGACGTTAAATATACTATCCTATCGTCTGATGATTTTGCATTATTCAGCCTGTTACAAATTGTTAAATAGCTCTTATTTTTCTGTTATTTATTCTTTATTCGCTGTGTGCAAGGTTCTGCAGGTCCTTGATTTTTTTCTGACACCTCTTTTATTATTACTATGCCCTTGGATATTTCCAAACCAGATAGACTCTACGGAGAGTTGTCTGATTCGGAACGCGCTGCTTGTTATATTTTTCCAAAAATCCTCGAACGGAATATTTGCTTTAATCATCATCGCACATTAAATCCTTAACAAATTCTGATTTTGCATGCCATAGTGATTTTGATGTTGAGGAAATCACCACCTTTAAAGCGTGTGCAATATTGTCTTTATGTTTTCTGCTGTTACAATTTCTTTCTACGTAATACTTCCTACATAATATTGTAATTTCATACTCACATACTGTACATACAATTGTGTTTGCTTGGATGCTTTATCTCCGTAACAATATATTTAATTTCACATTCTTTTTTGCTTAGTTTCCGTCATTGTAGGTAACTACCTCACTACGTCCGTTCACCACTGCAGTGCATTGCACTATGAAGGCCTGTGTTCGTCTCGTGTTGTTATGATAAGACGGCAAGTAGGCAAATTGATAGCGTGTAGTTGCATTTCTTTTGGTTGCACTGGTCGTAGTCGTTCACCTGTCTGTCCACCTATGCTCCCTGTCGAGTCAACGTGTTTTTCGTGCTGCGCACAAACCCCTCATCTTTACTAATCAGTAACCAAATTCTCCTACTGCAATTACCAAAAATACATTTAATACAGAAACATAACGTGCTTTTGGATTACAGTACAGTTATCTTAAATCAATCCTTTATCAAAAGCTGTAAGTTTAATACTCAACATGCCTGAACAAATGTTCAATATGAGCCCCATCATCATTTTGTCAAGCAATATAAAGATACGGTCACACGTCGCTACTTTTGCAGCGATGCAGAACAAAAAACTGCGCAACTCTTGTACTGCGACGTGTGAATTACAGCGCAACCCGAAAAGTAGCGGCTGCCGAACCTGCTGCCCGCTACTTTTCCATGCTGCGCGCAGCTTAAAAGTAGCGACGTGTGAACAGGGTTCTCAGGGTTGCAGCCGCAGCATTTTTGATATCGGTTTTGTTGAAACTTTTGCTGCGGTTGCAACCAGTGTTACCACCCAAATGTGCCAGTGATACTTTTATTGTTTGGATATATTTTAATGTTAAATGTGATGAAAATAAATTATTTGTACCGGTAACAGTTATTAAATACACAACACAGTCTGAGCATAATTGCTGACGATATAATTTTTTTTTTTTTTTTTTTTAATTTTCCGTAGCGTAGTTCCAAACAGGAGGGTTGCCAACATTGATTACGTGAATATACTGTTGGTTATCATTTAAGCATATAGGCAATTTTAAAAGCTTTATAGTAAAAATAATGACAATTTCTGAATACTAGATACGACAGAAAAGCAAATAATAGATATGGAAGCTTTCGCATGAGTTTCTTAATAATGCGAACATAATCTCAAAATGTATATTGAGAAATCGACACGGAGATGGAAACCTGCAGCATGATTGCGGGTGCAAAAGTAGCGCCTTGTGTGTGAACAGACTCGCAACCTCCAGTTGCAACTTTTGCTGCACTCGGGTTACGCAGCACGAAAAGTAGCGTGCAGCGCGCTACTTTTGGCTTACGTGTGAACACGACACGCAACTTTTGCAGCTGCAGTACAAAAGTTGCGCTGCAAAAGTAGCGATGTGTGACCGTACCTTAACGGCATTTGTTTCAATCTCCCTATGCACAATACACAGCAGAAAAAAAAAATTAATTCATTGAAAATAACCTCAACATTTACATTATTGAATTTTTTTAATCAAGCCCCCCCCCCCCCCGTTTTTAGAAATAGCTCAATAATTTTATTACTTGGTTTAAATTACTTATCATTGATTGGATTATCAGTGTAGAGTATAAGTTAATACGTAAAGGTAGAAAGAGAACAAAAAAAGCTATTTATTGTTATTATTTATTATGTTTTGTTTTTACCATTATTATTCTAAAATCTAGGCCTATTAATAATGTTTCTATGGTTAGACACGTACAGGAGAGATGACTGTAGTATTACGAAAGAACGCGACAAGTTTCGTCATTACATGCGAAATGGTACAGCTTATGTTAGGTTTTGATGCAGGTTCTATTAGCATGATGTGCAACGGTACGGCCTAAAGGAAGTCCGCCTACTTTAGAGAGTTAATATTATTTTTGTGAGAATTGTTTTGTGATAACTCATATCTGCATTCTAAACGTACGGTATACGAATCCCGGTTCAGGATTTTGTCATATTTTACTTATGTCTAAATTATCATAAACAATCAACATCTCAACAAGGAATTGCGAACTAATTTCTAGCGCGTACATCAACACTAGCCAATAGGAGAACACGTATGATTTGGTACGATAGTATGGGAGCTGGTTGAACTTCAATCTTTGTTTACCAGACCTCGATATTTTTAATCTGGAATTCAATATAAGCAGAAGCTCGCCGCAGGTTGCTCTACGGGTTACGAGTTACCACATGCCCGGACTTCGGGCATTAAGGTAGGCGCTCACTTACCGGAACGGATTCGTTCGGTGCGTTCGGATTTTTATTATTTTTACTAGTATTTTAAAGATAGACACTCACTGGAAAAAATTCGTTCGTTGCGTTTGGATTTTTATTATAGTATCGTTCATTGTCCGCGTTTCCGAATGAATAATCAAATGGTGTTCTAACTTACCGTTAGAGAGCATTATTTTATTGTAATGTTCTGAACTGAACCTGGAAATAAAATGAATAGCTCTGTAACTTCAATAAACTATGAAGGACATACCTGGGTAATTTAGTATTTTCCCAGTCACATCCTATATGTTCTTACTTCATATTACATTGCTTAAATTCTAATTTCATAAATTATAAAGCTCTTCATACTGTTGAACTTAATAAAATAACCTTCGCGTCATCCATTTCTTTATATTCAATATTACCGCGATTGAAGGCCTTGTAATCGATATATTTGACATGGAATTCTAAATTTCGATCTTGAACCGTACGGAAATCCGTTTAGAATTCTCTGGAAAGAATTCTGATCGGAATCCGGTCATACGGACACGGCCAAGTGGGCGATGCTTCATTTAAAATAATGCAAAGAATAAAAATCCGAACGCGCCGTACGCAGCCGTTCCGGTAAGTAAGCGCCTACCTTAAAAGAAGCATCGTCCACTTGGCCGTATCGTCTCTGCCCGCATGACCGGATTCCGTCCAGAGTTCTGCCTAGATAATTCTACACGGATTTCCATACGGGTCATAGCAATTATATCGATTACAACGTCTCCAAACTCTGTAATATTGAAGGCATAGATGAAATGGATGACGCGAAGCTTATTTTGTTACTCCAACAGTACGAAGAGCTTTACATTCTATCTATATATAATAGAGATTATAGCAATATAATATGCAAAAAGAACATATGGTATGAGGTTGGAAAAATAATATTTTATCAACCAGGGTACGGTATGTTCTTCATAGTTTAAGTTACAGAGTTATTAATTTTATTTCCAGGTTCAGTCAAGGACACTAAAATGAAATAATGCGCTCTAGCTGTAAATAACAAAATTATTTGATTATCAATTCGGAAATGCGGACAAGTGAGCGATATTATAATAAAAATCCGAACGCGTCAAATGAATTTTTGCCGGTAAGTGAATGTTCTAAGAGCTCAGGCCAGATTGTGTCTTTGTTCGATGTGAACAACCGTGTGACCGTTGTTGTTGTTTAGTCAACTGTCCGAAGATATGTCTAAACCTCACAAGTGATACCAAAAGCACCACTTATGAGGCAACTAGGCCAGGAGATAATAGGGTAGGGTGACTTGTTTCTTTCCCCTTCCATTGAATACATCGCTGATTAGATATATGTTACACTAATCAGACTTCAGATGCATAAAAACAATTGTTTTTCCTCTGACACATCGTCAAGTGAGGTGTACTGCCTGATAATAGAGGTACATATCAGCCAGAACCTCAATCACAGGATCGTGTGACCGATACAGACCGATTATTTAGTCCTGACAGCTCAGCGACGCGAAAGAGGGAAAATAATGGGAGTGGTGGGGAGAGCTCCGAAGTAGTGATAAGGGCGAGCGGTCGGTAAAGGAATATTCTCTTTGTAACTCGTTGCTTCCCCCCTTCCGTCACCTGGCACGCCATAGACTTACTAAATAACCGCGGTGGCACGCTACAGCGCCAACTCCATAATCTTACTCCCTCCACGGGACTATAATATATTCGTACTGTACCATGCTTTGTATTTTAAAGCATGGTACAGTATGATTATATAGTTCTAATGAAGTACATAGATAGCAATATAACATGCGGGCATGAGATAGTTACTCTGCTTGCCATAATAAAATTCACTTCAATTAAATTCCCCAATGTAAAAAAAAACAACTTTAAAATACAGAAGTGAAAGAAACATTGACGCAGCTGTGCACCAACGAGTGAACTGTTCTTTACAATCAATGCACATTTTGGACTATTCATCTCTCTGCGTTGCGCTGGGACTCGCCGCCCCCTACGGTGAAGATTCTTATCCATCTGAACGCGCTCGTTACAACATATTAGTGCAATATGTGTGCAGTGACAAAACCGAACGTTATCGACCATCAATTCGGTGATTTTACTACAGTCTAGTATATACGGTCACGAAGCTCAATACGCAGGAAATATGCATCCATAGATAGTTGCTAACCACTAGGATCGCTAATATCGCCTCATTACAGACAATGCGAAATAGTACCGGCACAATCTATTGTTCCTAGCACCCTCACAACTCAAGCTTGGTGACTGTATAGACTACAGTGTCTGCCACCGTTCCATGTGAAAATGAATATAGAGACCGGCGAAAAAACCGATTCCGAAGTACGACTGATTGTGTCGTGTGAACATTCAATCCTCCCCCACAAGTATCAGTGTGATATCACTGAACCGCCAAGGTATTCTTTGAAACAAAAAAATAATCTATTGCAACGAGTTATCGTTTATCTATTGTACGGCATGTAGGTGTATTGCGGGAAGTATCAGAGTACGCTCGCTAAGGGGCAGAGTACGGAATTGTTCCCTCTACCTACCCTCTCAGCGGCCCGTTGATCTATTGCGCGACATGTAGGTGTGTTGCGGGAAGTATCAGAGTACGCTCGCTAAGGGACAGAGTATGGAATTGTTCCCTCTACCTACCCTCTCAGCTGCCCGTTGATCTATTGCGCGACATGTAGGTGTGTTGCGGGAAGTATCAGCGTACTCTCGCTAAGGGGCAGAGTATGGAATTGTTCCCTCTACCTACCCTCTCAGCGGCCCGTTGATCTATTGCGCGACATGTAGGTGTGTTGCGGGAAGTATCAGAGTACGCTCGCTAAGGGACAGAGTATGGAATTGTTCCCTCTACCTACCCTCTCAGCTGCCCGTTGATCTATTGCGCGACATGTAGGTGTGTTGCGGGAAGTATCAGCGTACTCTCGCTAAGGGGCAGAGTATGGAATTGTTCCCTCTACCTACCCTCTCAGCGGCCCGTTGATCTATTGCGCGACATGTAGGTGTGTTGCGGGAAGTATCAGAGTACGCTCGCTAAGGGACAGAGTATGGAATTGTTCCCTCTACCTACCCTCTCAGCTGCCCGTTGATCTATTGCGCGACATGTAGGTGTGTTGCGGGAAGTATCAGCGTACTCTCGCTAAGGGGCAGAGTATGGAATTTTTCCCTCTACCTACCCTCTCAGCGGCCCGTTGATCTATTGCGCGACATGTAGGTGTGTTGCGGGAAGTATCAGCGTACTCTCGCTAAGGGACAGAGTATGGAATTGTTCCCTCTACCCTCTTAGCGGCCCGGCTGCCAACACAATCTTGCTCGGAAGACGAGCGAAGTTCATTTTAATCAGTCTGCGCACATTTGACCTTGGTGTGCGCCCCATGCCAGTCACGCCCAGAATATATGCCCCTGGATATAAAGTCAATTTTTATTGCAATATTTTCAACTAGTATCCCATATTATCTGTAGGGCATTGGTGATAGCATTCTCATGACGTGAGAATTCAATTAAGTAGATACAGTAGATGCTGTTTATGTTTGGCGCGTTTGTATATCTATAAAGCCCGGTTCAGACGGTGCGTGTTTCTGTGATGGATTCCAAGGTGGCTCCGCGGATGGGTCGCCTGCGTGGTCACTAGCCGGAAGTAACCCGCTCTGGTGGGTCCGTGGATGGCTAGCTTGCTGGATTTCGAGGGTAGATTCCTTCCCATTTTTCGTGATGGTTTGCAGGCTGGAAACCAAAGATGATCATATAATATCACATCTGAAACCACGTCGCCATGTTCGTTGTTTTCCAACTAAACCTGTTTTTTCTATATTCTTTAGTTTCTAAGAAACAATTAAATATCGGACTTTAGCTGTTTTGCACTTATGGCTTAATTACTTTATTACGACATTTACTACTGTTAATGTAGGACTTTAGTTGTTTTCCACTCACGGTTTAGTTTCTTTTTGACCATTAGTGTTGGCAACAGATAAAACAGCAGATGATTTTCCAATTTGAACTCTGAAAAGAGCCAGCACCGTGTGAACAACTACAGTTGGCTACCAACACGGGAGCCAGCAAGTGACCACGCAGGGCGGCCATCAGCGTAGCCACCTTGGAATCCATCACAGAAACTTGCACCGTCTGAACCAGGCTTAACACAAGTTCAGAGGTCTGCAGCATCTTTGATATTAATTCGCTTCATGCATGTTTGCGTGTTTTGCCACAAGATGGCAATTTATTACCTCCCAACGACAAATTCTTCCCTTGAAAGCACTCAGTGATACCAATATTACGTAATTTGTTTCTTGCATGTATTGAGTCTGTTATCTTTTATTTTATATTGTAGTAAATTTAACCAAAATTTAAATTTACACGGATTCTATAGTGACATATTAAGTATACGGAACAAAAATATTCAATTTTGCAAAGTATTTCGTGTACAAATTTGACAGTTGGGTACAGACAAACGGTAATTTAAATATGACGTCATACTCCCACACCAAGAGGGCTTATTTGAAGGCCTCTTGTCCCACACGTTGGTAATGCGTTAGTCATCAAGTTTCTGAACCTTGTTCACGTACATAGTGGCGCGGTGGTGTTTTTAGGTAGTTTTAGAAGGCTGTGTGTGAACAAAATGGCTTTCCCTTGAGCAATGTGCTGAGTAGTGGCTTATAAGTAGATTTTGCAGTTTTTGTTCATTATATCGTGGAGTTAGTTTCGTTATGGAATATTGAACAGTGTCAAAAATTTCGGTACTTCGAAGGAGAGTACTGAGAATTCCTCGTGTGTGTTAGGATTCATAGTAACTCCTTATGTTTATACCAAGGATAGTGAATTACCTTCGTCTCATCGATTCTCCATAATTATTAGATTCCTTTGAAGCTGTATTTTCTGCTATATATATTGGACTCGAAATAATGGAGGTTTCTGATTTAGGAAGATCTATTTCTAATATTTTAGAGGGTGGTTCCCATATACATTCTGAGAAGGAAAAGCAAGGTAAGATTCCTGGAATATGCACGTCATACGTATTTAAGGAAATACCAAGAAAGGATTTCCCAAGTACTTATGGTAACATGTGACTATTCAGCTTTTAGAGAGAGGCCTGCATTAACGGATACGTTCATATCTTACATTGTAATAGTCTTCTGCCTTCTCCATTAATTAATATGAGTAAGTGTATTGAAAGTATTAATATGTAATGACCTTGTTAAATTTTACGAATAGTTACAAGTATGAGTGTATTGAAAGTGTTAATGTGTAATGTCTCGTTAAATTTTACGAATAGTTACAAGTCTTTAGTTTATACCCGTTCAGTATATATATGGTATAATCAATGTTAAATTGCTTGATATGTTAATAGTCTCATTTTATATTAAATTTGTCGTTTGTTTTGACTGAATAACACATGGCGTTCAAGATTGTATGCAAATAAGCTCAGGGTTCCCTGAAGGACGAAACTAAATAACATGTTTTAAAATTAATTTGTATTAAGTTATGTAATATTTGAGCTGATCCCTAGTTTGGGAGCAACATTAATAATATACAGTATAGTTGTGTGTTTGCAATCGATTGTTCAGTACAGTTAGGAAATTATTGTTGCCTTAAACAAGGTTTTTCTTTTTGCAGTATTTACGAAGTTAGGATAAACTTAAGTTTACGGTTTTCTTCCTTCCCTTTTTCCTCCAAAATTGCTATAGACCATGTGCACAGAAAATAGTTCCCTTTTCATAAACCTGATGATGCACATTCTACAAACACAGACAAATTTGTTCTTTTAATCTTGTAAGATAAATTGTAGGCAGGTTAAAAACTGTAAACCAAGTTTTCTCGTTTCCGTACCATATTGATTATAATACATGTTCTTTTTCAGGAATTCACCATTCAGAAACATTTGAGAGGTCTTACCGCGTTGGAAACATACTTGGAAAAGGTGGATTTGGAACTGTGTATTCTGGTGTTCGTGTCCGTGACGGAGTCCTGGTACGTATCCTGTTTAGTGCTTTCTCTGAAGCGTGCATGTTAAGTAAAGCTTATTTAACAATAATGTCGTCGGAAGCGTTTAATACGATACGAAGATGATGGTGTTCATGTGTGTATTGTTTTGCGTATATGTTCAGTAATTTAACATCTGTTAAAATTTTTAATTAGTACGTACCCCCATTTTTAGGATAGGTGCGTTCAATAAACGCATTGGCCTATTAGAATATTTCGTAGCACATTTTTTCGGCACTATTAATTCGGGTTTTGCTATATGAAATTTTAAATTGACGATGAAATTGAGGTTAAATCATACGAGTTTCGACTAAAGGCTGAATTACTTTCAATTTTCTATTTTAAACTAATATGTTGATAACATGAATGCTATACTGAGGTTTTCCCCGATGTAAAGCTAATATACTGCCATTGCGAGTCTTCTAGACTCTTCTCTTCAAATACCGTTTCGGTATCACCAATTCCACAGACGTTATGTAACGTCGTATCTAATAGAGAATCATTAAATAATTGATTTAAAATGACTGCTGTTTAGATATGCTGTATGTATTGTATTTATTAACATTCCATGGTATTCGTACATTGCTTCACAGCTAGAATGTGGAACAAGCCAAACGAAAAAGAAAAAAAAAAATCTTAATAGTACTATAAAGTCTTAATTTACATTCACAGTCTAGTTGAAATGTATACGCAAGAGGTTTACAATATAGTCTACTAGTACAGTGTTGTGTGTATAATTTAAATTGCTAGTATATCGTCATAGATAATCTATTTTAGTGCCGCGTAATTTATTTATTCGTTCGTTTTATTAAGGTGATGTAGGTACATTTTTATATTATCCGTAATTAAGAAAGTTTATTACTTCTATGCCACGATCTGTAGTTAGGCTACTTATTAGTACTAATTCCAATGAGTACTTATACGTGACGCCACACTATTACTATTTCGTGAACTATATTAATAACTGTCAATAAAATGTCCAGCAAGCTACAATTCACTTTGTTCACTTGTACATTCAATATTTTAGCGTATTTTATGTAATTTACAGTAAATACTCTTCGTAATTACAGTATGACATATTACGATACTTGTTTTTGTCAATTAGGAACCTTCGCCTTGCTCAAGATTTTACATTTAGTCGGACGAGGAATATTTTACTTTTTCGGTGTTCTATCAATGTCAATAACGTTTCGGACTCGAAATGTCAATTTGAACACACAAATGGAATCATTCACATGGATGAATATCCGTGCGGTTTTTTTTATAAAGCAAGACGTAAAGCTCTGCAGCAAGACAGTTCTTTTATTACATTTGCTTCACGGTCGCTGCAACCGTGCAGCAAATCAAAACACCG
This sequence comes from Periplaneta americana, assembly GCF_040183065.1. Classification (NCBI taxonomy): domain Eukaryota; kingdom Metazoa; phylum Arthropoda; class Insecta; order Blattodea; family Blattidae; genus Periplaneta; species Periplaneta americana. The sequence goes on along the minus strand of NC_091126.1, from coordinate 42,490,823 downwards.
CTTCACAAGTTTGCTGCACGATCCATCATGGCGGAATGGGTGTTTTGGTCCTTTTCAACGTTTATTATTGTTAAAATCGTCTAGTAATAATAATTCCAAGTCATTATCATGAAAGTCGAAACTATTTAACTTGTTCGGTTCTTTTAAGGTTATATTTATTACTGCAGTAATAGAAGCCAATATTAATTGTCCACCATTTTGCAGTCAGGTAACCTAATTGCGGTTTTTTTCGATTCTCATTTTGCTGCAGCAAAGGCATGAAGCGCTTAAAAAACGCATGGTATGAAGTAAAAGTCTAGCAATATGGCTCCAAAACCTCCTTCCCAGAGCCTTATTCCACAAAAGTGTGGTCTAATACATTATTAGTTATTAGTAAAAGTTCTTGTATAGTATGGAGTTGTAACTTTTTGTACCACAAAACAATATACAACAGTTGTATGCTATTAGTAAAATGTTATTATTGACGTCATAAAAGTGTACGTCAGAGGAACTGCTGTTTGCCACATGACGTCATACCTTGAATTAGGTTATGTCCTCCTTGGTAATAAATTCGTATTTCAGGATGCTGGCAACTGTTTATCATCATTCCTGTAATATTTGTCTGAATTATTTTATCAGAAATAATGATAATTTAAAGACTTTATCATGTCCCTATTTTTGTCAATGTTTAAATGTGATGTCACTCAACCGTCGTAATTTTCCGTGCGTAACTGTACCAATTTCAGTCGAGAGATGGTGCAGTATCAATCTTCCCATATGCGCGTCAATTTGTTTGTTATTGTTTCACAAACAATGAAAATTCGTGAAAATGGTGTTAAGAGACGAAATTAAGAGTTAGATGCAAGAATAGACATTCTGTTCGGTACATTTAGCGAAAGTCTAATATATATATAAAGACAATAAGGAGCTGTACTGTAATTGTCATTTATAGCTGCTATCAGATTGAATTTATCTACACATTCAAAAACTTTGATATTTCATGCATATCTGCTATGCCATGATTTTGACTACCATTAACCAGCCAATGAAGTGTATTTAGTAACGGATGCTTAGCTGATAATGATTTACTTCGATTCGTTGGATGTTCTAATCTATGCTTAATGTTAGTGGAAGGCCCTTCTACTTCAAGTACACTTAACCTAAAACGTTCATTATACCCAAGTACACAGAATGGAAATTTATTCTTCTTTGTATGCACGGATATTCTCACTTTTACTACTATTAGACTATATATTTCCGTAAACTATTTCCTTGAATTACACATCTAGTTCACCGGTATTTGAAGTTATTAGCATTCCTTCAGTTGTAGGGAAATATGTACAAATTAAAACAGACTAATACTAATACTTATGTGGATCAGGACAATGAAAAATTTCTTGTACTATTATGAGTATGTAGTAATAAAGTATGAATGAACAAGAAACATCTGTGGAACACAGTTCTACTAATAACTATTAGTCACAGCTCAATACACTTGTAGTATACTTTTGTGGAATAGGATCCAGTTGACTCAGGTTCTGAGAGTATAGAAAGGAGAGAACAGACCAGGGAAAGTGTTTAGAAACGATGTGACGTGACGTCAAACTACACCTTTAACGTTCCATAATTCTCCGCGAACCGCAAAATAGTCTATTGCTGCTATTTCACGTGACTATATTCAAATGTCTAGGGTAGGTCAACTTAGAATTTTAATAGTAGTTACTTGTTGCGTGTGTGGTATAACAGCTAAACTAAAATCTTGAGGAAATACTGTGACTTTCGTAAGTATACATTAAATTGTTATATTATGTATAACGAATGGAATTCATGTAGGTATAGTATGTACTCATCCTTAACCTGAGAGTATAGGTATAGTTTCTAACCATTATTATTTACCTCGTTCACACATTCCCGAAATACGTAAATCGTATAAACGAATGGTTGAAATTTATGAATAAGACAACTCATTATACTCTTTACGCTGTATATAAAAATGCGCATTATTCTGTATATTGCGGTACCGTAGAAGAATTTGTAATGTGAAAAACGGCTGATTAACTTAACGGAAAATAGATTAATTATGTTTAATTCCACTGTTTCACGATTATGCTCCCACCTGTCTTTCTGTATTTTCAGTTGAGGTTGCAGTTTCTGTAGATGTAGTTAGCCTACATCACAGTCTACTATATACAGTCGCGAAGCTTGAGGTGTTTTTTTGCAAATCTCGTGATAAAGCGCTCCAAGCGGTTAGCAACTAGAAACAATAGACTGTCCATGGTCGACTTTGGACTGTGTCGTATTTCTATCGAGTGCTAGCTCGTTGCGTATTTCACATTGATGCTTGTGAAATGTTCGTTATTGGTTATAATGAAAATGTTAATGGCTAAAATATAATAATTGGAATAATAATATGGGACAAGGAGGAGACGTTTGTAGTGCTATAAATTGTAGCAACAGTAAGAGAAAGAGGCCAGAGTTATCCTTTTTCCGATTTCCGAAAGATTCAGAAAGGTTCCTGGGTTTCCACAAGAATGCTGTGCAGAAACAAAACTGTTAATTTGAAGTTCTTTGTGACTGTTAGAATACATTATATCCTTAAATTTCACAATGAAATGTTTCAGTCTAACCGAAAGGACATTAGATACCGGTTAAAGTTCTGTCACTTAGGCTGCTAAATTTCCAGAGAAATAAAGGTTAGGTCTACTTTTTTTTTTCAGAGGATATATTTTTAATTGTAGCTATTAATTTTATTATTTTTTATGTGTTATTTTACTAAAGACGTAGAAAAATTAAGTTTGTTTTAATGAAATTTATTGATCACGTTTTATTTTCAATTCTGGTGGGATTATTATTGCTTAGGCCTACTTTTTTCTTTAAAGGATATGTTTTTAATTATAGCTGTTAATTTTGTTGTTATTTTTATTTGTTGCTTTACTAGAGACGTAGAAAAAGTCTGTTAAAATAAAATTTATTGATCACGTTTTATTTCCATTTCTGGTGTGATTATTATTGCTTAACCTCATCCCACTTTGTTAACTACATAAGCCTACACTACAAGTACCGGTACACGTAAGTTACTCCATTAATTCATATTTCCATTATTATTGTTGTAAAGAGAAATGCAAATTAATATTTATTGGTTTCATAGTTAATTATCGCTATAATCTTGAATGAGTGAAGCTATTATAGTAAATTCCAGTTCGTTTTACACAAACAAAAATTATATTAACTTATTTCTTGCAGGTATCTTCGAGTTTATGTTGGAATTTAATATACTTCATTAAAATAATAAATTAACTTTATGCATTTAATATTTCAATAATGGAAGGAAGGTGTTAATTTTTCCAAAAGAACACAACGAAAATGTAACATATTTTGTCGGCTGCTAGGAGAGAGATCTGCAATGATGAGGCGATAGTAGCGATCCTAGTGATGGGCAACTATCCGTGTTTGCATTTTTACTACATATTGAGCTTCGCGACTGTATATAGTAGACTGTGGCCTACATCAAGACCTCTCCAGCAGTATTATTTACTTCGCTAATCACACCAAATACTGACAATTATTACTTTTTTAATCATATTACGATTGAGATGGATGTGTACTTGTACGCTATCATAAGATTCTTTGGTTAGTCTTGCACCTGTCAACCATATTGCTATAGAAAACTTCTGCAAACAGAAGTAACTACATGTAACTAAAAATCTAGAACTTGATAAAATATCAGTGGCGACATTTGTGAAGGTCGATACTAAACATGACGTTATCTGTACAGTAAGGTTCGAAAGTCTTGTCATCCCCCCCCCCCCTTGTTTGTATGTTGATGTGCATCCATTTTGAACATGTCATAGGAGATGTGTGACAATGGTTGATACTTTATGTTCCAGCTTGTTTAGTGATCCAGAACATCAGTATAGGTACCATCATTGTCACGGCACAAAATGATGTGGCGCCATGTCCTGTGTGAAATTTTCCGCAGCAAAGGCGGTGTGATTTCCCTGAATGCCTTCCTAACAGCGTGCTTCAAATCTTCAGTTGTCTGGTATCGATGTTTCGAGACATGCTGCTTAATTATTCCCCATGGGGAAATCACACCGTCTTTCCTGCTGAAAATTTCACATAGGACATAGCTCTGCATCATTTTGTGCTGCGACAATGATGGTGCCCATACTGATGTTCTGCATCACTAAACAAGCTGGAACGTGAAAAGTATCAACCATTGTCACACATCTGCTATGACATGTTCAAAATGGATGCACATCAGCATACAAACAAGGGGGGGGGGTGACAAGACTTTCGGACCTTACTGTACTGTGAGTTGCAAGCGTCGATATGTGAACCAGAAACCGGGCATTACAGAAAATATTGCCTAGATATTAGGTTTGTTTCTGCAGGAGTTTAAAAAATTTGCAACCATCATGAGCATACGCACATCGACTTAACTGTTCGTGCAATTATAACTTAAAACTCTTTCTGATTAATGTCGGGCGTTCTTGCAGCATATCTTTATGGTAATGTAAGTAGTAAAAATAGCGTATTCTAGTGCACATAGCATAAAGTGGCTATCTGACATTGAATAGTTTCAAAAGCAGATTGTTAAAAATAGTGTTTTTTTCGTTTCTAGAATATGATTTTTCTTCAAGTATTATTTTGTACAACATGATTTGTTTTTGTAATAGGCCTATATCAATTTTCCTTTATTATGTTAATCATTAGGTCCAAATTACCTAATTTAGCACTAAATTATAATTGTTTAACCCTTAGAATTACATGTAACTGAACACGTCTACATTTTGTTCTTACTATTGTTATAATTACTGTTATTTTTACCATCATTATTATTGTTTTTATTATTATTCTATTTTTTTCTCTATTGCTGTTATTTATATTTGCTGTATATTTTTATACTGGTTGAGTGGAAGAGAAGGTCATATGGTCTTAACTCTGTCAGTACAAATAAATTGGTTAAATAAATGAATAAATAATTTGAATTGTAGGAAAGGGCATCATAGTATCCGTCTTTATCACTAGAATGCATGATGAAGTCTACGATATCTAGTTTTGAATCAATAGAACGTATACTGTAGCCCAAAGAAAATGAAAGCGTTCCATGAGAGTACGTGTTGCATGCGCCAAACATGATGTCACGTCAGTATACTATAGTCCATGAACAACTAATCTTATCTTCGTACACTTTGGGCTGGAATACTGTTCATAATAATTAGTCTTATAATATAAATGAGTTTCGGAACTTTCAAGAGGCCTAGTGATTCCTTAAATCACGAACTTAATCTTTCGATATTGGGGGGGGGGGGGTAAGAAATCCCGTAACTCTTCTTATGTGCTCAGAACTATCGAAAGAATGCGTTGACTTCAGTTTTCAGTTATTCATTGAAATAACAAAGCCTACTAGATATATATTGAAACTATTTACTTTACTAGAGATTATTACAGTTTAGCAATAATATAAGTAGATATCGGATTTATATGCAACTGCATATGCTTTACGTTCTTGTAAATCCGTATGTGAAGTTTTATGATGTGTTTTAGTGTCATACATTACAGGCGATACGTTCGATTCAAGTGTGTTGAGTATGACGAAGTTCGATATTTGTCGATGTTTGCTCTGCAGGAGGAGGCATGTCGTGTTTATTCCAGCTTCTTATAAAAATATTCGCTGCCCTCTGCTCATGTTTTGATCGCTTAAGAATTTTAGCACATCTTGCGATTAGTTTTTCATATGAAATAAGATTAAGGTTTTAAAGTCTTGGTTGCCTCTCTCATGTTCGAACATTTTAGGATGCTAGTGCATGCAGTATAAGATCTGCATAATTAGGTTCTTGTGGCATATTACAAAAATACATGCTTCAATATGCATGTTTTTAAGATAAATATGAACATATAATTAATAGATGAAATTAATACACCAACAGTTCCATTAAAAACTATTGGCTATCTATGCTATTGAAGTTACGAATATTCAGATTCGAGTAGTAAAATATTACATTTCTTCAGAAGTCCTTTCTTTCCTGGCAGTTTTCATTGCATTGCACTTCAGTGCTCGTTCTTCCTTGTGTTTTAGTTTTTGATCTACACCAACCAACAGCCTGGTCATCCTTTTTAGGTGCTAAAGCATTAAGAAATTCTTATCCTCTTCATTTTTCATCTGTCCCAAAGCATCTGAATGAGCTACGTCAAAGAGATCGTCCATATTTTCCACAAAAAGATCTATTTTTTTTTTCCTTTTTACTTGCATGTAGTTCACTCAAATTTTTCTATAAACCCTTCCCTTCATCATAAAGTTTGAATAACTTATCAATGCAGTGATTCTAGTAGGGATTCGTACTTTTTGCTAAAAAATGGAAACTTCTAGAATCACCAATGGTACACTTTCCTTTGTTGTAAAATCTCCTAAACCTTGCTTGTTCGAAGATAGTTTGGCTCTGACGTTTTGATTGAAGATGTACCCAAGAAGAGACATAAAAGTCTTTTCTTAACTTGTGTGACAAACTACCTGAAGAGGTTGATGCCAATTTACAACTCTTGGAAAAAACGTCTTGAAAGCCACTTTACACTAGCAGTCAGCAGATCAGCACAGACAGTTTTGAAACAATTTAAAATCATTCATCAAAGACAAGATCGTGTTTAGTTACAAAATAAGTGAATAAAACACTTAAAATAATAATAATAATAATAATAATAATAATAATAATAATAATAATAATAATAATAATATAGGTTTATCTAATAATATTAGAAAAATTATGTTCCGGGCTAAAATTTCAGAAATTCATGTCGATGAGGGTCAGCTCACAGTTGTCCGATTGAGCTGAAATTTTGCACAGACAGTTTTTTGTTGATTGGAACAAGGTAGAAGGGTGGGAGCAAAACTTTTAGAAAGTTGAAAAATAAGAGTCGCCCTAATATTGCGTCACCACTGTTCTGTATTTTCTGGGTCAGCTTAGAAGCGAGCTATCAACATGGGTGTATGACTAAGCTTGAAAGAGACTAATTCCCTTTACAAAGTGTCAACTCGGAAATACTGCCTGTATTAATTTGAAATTTTATTACATAAGCAACATGTTTTTATTATTTTTAATGGCATATTCAAGTGCATATTTCTATTTAGTTGCATATTTAAGTGGGTCATTCCATAGTGACACACGTAACATTTTTTAAGTACCTAACTATGATCTTCACAGGATATTTAATTAAATACTTAGTAATTCATGAAAAAGACATTACTGCCTTTTAACATAAGTATTCCTAAATATAAACAAAAATTCTTAATGAAAAGGAATAATTAATAATGCAAAAAAAAATATTAAATATTGTATGATGTGACACGAACATTTTCTTGCCACTAGATTTATTACCAAAATGGAAAATGTTCGTAGGCTATTATTATGCCAAATGACATAAATGCATTCAGTTGTTTTCCAAACAATTAAGACACTTTTGTAGTACATGTAACTGCTATATTACGAACTTAAAAAAAAATTAAAGTGCCATTAAGAAACAAAATATTGCAAATGTGTTGTGACACACGAACATTTGTCATGTTGGTTACTAATTGTTTTAAATGCACTGTAAATACATCACTTCTTGCGGAAGACTTGTACACTCTGCCTACAGTTCTTATTATACAAAACAACACTAGATTACACTAAAATACACTTTTAAATTTAAAATATCCACGGTTGTTTACAACCATATGTGGTGATATTTCCTGTGTAATGTCATGTGACGAATATACCAATATGTCAGCCATTTGTAGTACTTCCCTTCCTTGGACATCACAGACACTTTAAATTCTTCGCCACCACAAGATTTTGTAACTTCATATGTAGCCTATATTTGACGTCTTTTTTTTTTACTTGGTCATTTAACAACACTGTATCAACCACTAGGTTATCTAGTGTCAATGGGATTGGTGATAGCAAAATGGTATTTGGCGAGATAAGGCCGAAAATTCGCCATAGCTTACCTGACATTCGCCTTATGGTTGGAGAAAACCTCGGAAAAAACCCAACCAAGTAACCAGCCCAACTTAAATTCTTGAAAATACTATCAAAAAATGTTCAAAATGTATTAATATTTATATCAATAGAAAAACTAATATAGATTTAAAAATGTCTAACTTTTAGAATTGCTAAATGATACCTAGGGTAAATTAATTAATGCTATTAGATAAAACGATTTTAAATTAATATCAGACATTTAGTACCATTTACCTAATGTGCAAATAATTACACCAATTTATTTATACACAGGCCTAGTATGGTGGCTACCTATTTACGATATAAATGTACTGCATAAGCTTGTTTTTAATATGAACTAAATTAACATAAACCAATTTTTTAAGTTTTTAATTCAAGGAATTAAAAAAATAATAAATATTTTATACGAACTTTAGGCATAAATTGTCTTATGCTAATTTTAGGCCTACACACTATATTTTTACAACAGTTGTTGTTTAGTGTGTCCAAAGACAGGTGTGAACCTCACAAGTGATACCAAGAAGGTACCACTTATGAGCAACTAGGCCAGGAGATAATGGGATAGCGTGGCCAGTTCCTTTCCCCCTTACAACAGTTATGGAACATATTTTCAAGAGTGTTTAACTTACAGTTTATGTACTTAGAAAAAAAAAAACGCACAGGTGCGTCTACACGCACACACAATTATCTAAATCAACAATAAGTATTTGAAATTCCACTGCTAATTATGTTTAGACGTAAAGACTTCCAATAACAACAAAACTTGTAACTGGATTTTAGGATAAACTTTAGTGACACACGAACATAACTTTTTGTTCGTGTCACAGTCATTGTGTTACGTGTGTCACGTGTTTTTCTTGTAGAATACGTACATAAATCAAAATGTTGTCCATATAAGAAGTTGATTGTTATGTGATGTTTCTCACTTTTACATTTATGAAACGTGAAAAAATTAAATGGTTTTGAAGAAATATAAACAAATGTCCATTTGAGCGTGACACACGAACTCTCAACCTTTCCTTGTAGTAATTGCAATCAAGCAAGAAATAATCATTGTATTACGGTTTCTATGCATTGTAATTATTAACAAAGGTCCGCACTTCATTATCAATTGCATTTAACATGCAGAAGTAATGATTTATTTGCCTTAAATGTGCATTCAAATATGTGATTTCTAGTAGATAATTTCGCGCTCTTAAACCACAGAGTTCTTGGTGCTTTTTCTCCCACACACGTGTTGTTACACAGTGAGTGTTATCAGATTCAAAAAATTCGGATCATGACGAAAAAAATGACATAACAAGCAGAGATTCGTGAGATTTTTATTTTTCGTGAAAATGTCGCATTTTCGTGGAATGACCCATGTGCATATTTCTTTCGAGTTTATCTATATATTTGCATGTATATTTTAACTCTAATTAATGCATAAAAATCCGATGTTAAATGATAAGTCTACAAAATAAGTTTATCTTCAGATGAAGTATTGGATATTGTATGCAATATTAATAGATCATGTTGATTTCTGTATAAAATATAGTGAAGAAAAATAAAATTGCAGAAACTTTATCGCCTGAATAGTTGCATTGCGGATTTGGTAACAAAGTTACAAGGACTCTTATCACGTATTACGCAAAAGAGCTATTCTTTGAGGAAACAGACCAAATATTTACAATTTTTAAATTTTATGCAACTTTCATTTTGTGAATAAGATTGTGTTAATGTCTTCAGGAATTCCCGAAATGTCATGCATCACTAGTTCCATCTACCTGAATCTAATGGAACTACGTCCTCATTCGTTACATCCTCTATTATTGGTTACCTAACTTGTATTTGAGTTAATTATGGAATCGTAATTGATCTTATCGTTAATTAAAAAACTGATAAATTGTCGAGGCTCTTCATGAATCTGGAACAGTAACAGTAACGTCAAGAAAGATAATCGTCATCCTTCATCAATTAACAATTAATTAGCAAATTAACAAAACATTCGATAAACAGAGCAGTAAAATTACGGAACTGATAACTTTAAGAGTTAATAACTTGTTAACTATTGAGTCAGTGTGCCGTCTTTCGAGAAACTGGCCTTAAAGGACGAAAAATTCATGATGTTCGTTATGTGGGATATTTCTACAAGTGACGCGCATGTAATTACATTGCATGAAATAGAATTGCATGAAATAGAATTGCATAACCATGCGGAGAATTGATAATGTATTGTAGAGGATCATTTTTGTGTGTTTGGAATAAGTATATCAACAGTCTAAAATTTATCCGGGTTTTGAAAATAATTTTCAATATATGTTACGATTTCAACACTTAAAATTCCATCTATACAAGTTTTCCCCTCAGTTTTCGTATTCTGCATGCATAGGGTTACCATATTTCCCGGGAAATTCGGCATATCGGCTGAATTTTGAGTAAAATCCCGGATCCCTTATTTTTTTAAATTTATCCCTTATTTTTACTCTTTTATCATTCTGAGTAAGTTATGCTATACAAACCATTTGTAAACTTTTACATTGTAAAATGTTCCCTTATAACTATAGGTAATTGATACCTGTTTGTGTAAACATAACAGCAATACATTTCATAACTACAATATTTAGGATCCTACAAATCTTAGTCCACACCTGTGGAGTAACGGTTAGCGTGTCTGGCCGCGAAACCAGGTGGCCCGGGTTCGATTCCCAGTCGGGGTAAGTTGTCTGGTTGAGGTTTTTTCCGGGCAAATGCTGGGTAACTTTCGGTGCTGGACCCCGGACTCATTTCACTGGCATTATCACCTTCATCTAATTCAGACGCTAAATAACCTAAGATGTTGATAAAGCGTCGTAAAATAACCTACTAAAAGAAAAAAAAAAATACAAATCTTATCAGTCATATATGTTAATTACGCCTACAATATCTGTCCACTGCTTGATCCCTTATTTTAATTGTAGAAAGTTGGCAATCCTATGCATGCATGCCAACATTTCAGTCCAATCCCGACAGTTATAAAATCAAGCTTATTGATGTCGGTTACAGTGAATAAATACGCACCATCATTCAATTGTAATGATTTTCGTGGTTTACAATGCCTTTCATAATTGTTAATAAAAGAGATGATGTTAGCGATAAATGCATGTGGTAGAAGACAGTAATGTCCATTGATTTTATTACAGAGTTTGTTAGCCTGTGTAATTTATTATAAAATGTAATTGAGATTTCTGATATGTAACAATTTTGTTGATTTTTCCCTTCATAGGTGGCAATAAAACATGTAGCGAAGCAGAAGGTAACAGATTGGATAGAGGTATGTATAATAGTTTCATCAATAAAATGTCTGATTCATACTAATATATAATTAAAAGGAAAAAAGTTTTTGGTAAGATCCAAGAATCAGTCGCTGTTTTTCCAGACCAATAGGAGATTGATGACGTGATGTATTACGTTACGCACATTGGCAACACTTCAAAATATGAATTTAATCGGGGCTACTGCTCCCAACACCCCCGCTACCACAGCTTTTATTTCTCCCACCTTACACCATTTTACTGCTCTCCCTCACATATTTTCCTCTACTTCTTTCTTCTCCTTCTACTTACTTTATTCTGCTAACTACTTCATATTAAATTGGAATACCTGGCTTACCTTTAAATACGCCGGGATTCGATCCTAGGATCTTTCGTTTAATGAACCATTATCATAGCCATTACGCTACGAATAATTTGTACGTACGCAAATTAACATAAAATATTTCCAAAGGTATTAAACATACGACTTTATTATTATATGATAGAACTGAATTCATTAGTTTGCTGTTAACCTTATTACATATTTAATGTGGCAAATAGATCACGAATTAACTTAATATTGTACAAGGTATGATAAATATTCGAATGATGGAGTTACTACACTTATTCACTATCAATTGTGTTGATATACGTATATTAAATCGATTCACTACACTTCTACCTTTAGTATTCTATTAATCTTAATGAGCTAAGTTAAATTGGCACATTTTTATTAAAACAGTTTATCGTACTTGTAATGTCCGGGCATACGTGACGTCATATAGGCCTATTACATCATCCAACTTATTGAATGGTAAAAAAAAAAAACAGGGACTTTTCTTTGGATTGTACCAAGTCTTTCATTATAACATTTCTGTTATAGCTGACATCGTTAAAACCAAGTTTAAAAAGCATATGAAGAATGTAGATAATGTAATTGTTTAGAATAAATTGTAGATTGGACAGCATTTAGTATGCGTGTCATGAAACACCTTCACTCACTTTAAAGAAAAGTAGAACATTTTTCGCAAGTATTTTTTTTAAGTATAATACGACTGTAATGGGGAAAGTAAACACAGATATTTCTTAGGTGCCGTAGTTAATGCGTGTGTATTTGTGTGAGGCAATAATAAAATAGATTAACAATTAGTTTTGTTTACAGTCGGTCAGAAAATCAGTAGGATCATTATTAGGATCACAATACCATCTGCGAATATAATTGGATTGGTTCGCATATGGTTCATAGCTCTGATAAGTGATAAATATATTGAGACACTTTCAGAGTATATATTCGCATTTTGTTTCGTATGAGACAAAATAAGCATAGGAATTTCTTCACGGGAAAATGTTTATGTTCAGGTTTCTTGTCCTTTTGCTGCGTGGTGTGATGTAGGCTGTACTAAAACTGCACACTTAATCTACCAATCGTCATGTTTGTAATATTAATGTATACTTTTAATAGGGATCTCATTTTGCCGTGCAATAAAAAGATGGAAGATTTTACGAGGTAATGAATTAAATACCGTAATTCGCGTTTCTTACATTATTCTGTTGCGTGAAATGACGTAAACCCAAGCCGTTATACAACCTACACCTGTCAGCTTTACGTAATGCTGGTAGCGAGAATTGCGACATTGCCACAATGGCACTAAACAATAGTTGACACGCGGATTTTGCTATTCTGCCTCATTAATTGAAATTGTAATTAGGCCATTGTGAAGGACGACTCACCCAAATACTTGCTGCTTACTAGATCGTTGTAGTGCTCGCCTTCCGTTGCCAACTTCACGAAGCAATATTTTACATCTTTTTTTTTTTACCGATCACCGCTAATAAATTGTACAAATTAATTATGTTGCGAGCGGGAACAATTTTATTGCTTTAGGTTTGGTTAGGTTAGTTATGTAATTTAGTGCATTTCAGTTACAAAAGTTGCCCAGCATGTGCTGCGCGCTTTGCCATGTTTCTTCAGTTCTTAAAAAAAAAAAAAAAAATATATATATATATATATATATATATATATATATATATTTTAGATTATATCTCATTTTTACTTTCATTTCCAGTAATAATTAATATTTTTCTACTACTACAGTATGTTGTTTATGTGCTGCCTACACTTTCCCCCTATTTTTATTCCTCTAAAACATTACCTCCAACTCGTCACCTGTTTCACGGGTTTTTAGGTTACCTGCATCACCAGGTTTCATTCAGTATTTGAAAACTTTCCGTTAAGTTTATTAATATATTATTTTTACATTCCTCGTTCTTCAAATTTCTGTTCATGAAAAACAGAACTTTGTGATAATTTTTCTCTCTCAAGATCAAGAGTTACACGTCCTTCACAATAATCTGTAATTATTACGTAACTTTTCATTACAATAAACCGAGCGAGGTGACTCAGTGGTTACGCAATGGACTTGCATTAGGGAGGTCCCATTTTCGGTCCCTGGTGCCGATCAGGCTGGTCGAGGTTTTCTCTGTGGTTTTCGACTGAATATAGGCTAACGGGTAACTAATTTTGGGTTAAAGATGAATGCTTGATTGGACCGCAATTACAACGAAATAATATATTATGTATAGTGTAGCGACAGTCATTCCCAAACTCTAAACTACAGTCACAATATGAACTAAGAATTAAAACGGCGGTGAAGGTTACTTATATTCCGGCCACTATAGGAACTTGTTAAAATACTTTGAAAATGATTAATACTGATTATTAGAAATTGATGTGATCACTGGGAGAGCTGTATGCCCACCCAACTCGCCCTAAATATGTACTTTGCTTATATACGAAAATCGTCGTGCGTGAATTAAGAATACGGCTATATTTCCTTAATGTAACAGTGGGTTTTAGTGTCGCCAACATAGTAATAATACTACACACCTAATCAAACCTAACCTAACCTGTTACATAATACACACTTAATCTAACCTAACCTAACCTTACCTGTCACATAATACTATACACCTGTAGTAACATTCCTCACGTTTAGTATAATTTCGTTTGCATGTATTACCAACCCTGCTACTTGTGTCGTGGGCCATCTAGTGGAAGTGGATCGTATTTCATCATAATGCCAGGAAGAAAATATGACGACTTTCATAACAATTACATTTAAATGTGTTAATGTAGTGATATATATATATATATATATATATATATATATATATATATATATATATAGTATGGTATAGTATAATAATTATTGAAATGTGTTGTGGCTGTGATAAAAGTGTTGAAAATTGGTCTATAGCGCCACATTGGCAGTGATAAAAGTGTGCAATATTCCTTCAGTGGCCAGTCAATACTCTACCTTGTCCAAAACGACTATAAATAAAGATAAGTAAATTGTAATTAATGATACATTAATTAGATGACTTAAATACAGTATTATATTTGCATTATATCATATTGTATTATGTTATTTGTATAATGGCACAACTTTTTGTTACAATAATCAGTAATTATTTATAGTATTTGATATATGACATTTAATTATATAATATGTTTTTTTTTAATACTTAGCATCAAACATATTAGTAGCATAATAATGGAAATTAATAGAGGTCAAGTCTATAACATTGAGAGAAATATTTAAAATATATCTTTATAAATGCAGTTTTTGCCCACTTAACCAATTTTTACAGTGATAGTGTTATAACTCTCTCCAGTTCAGTCATTATTGGAGTTGTCATCCGTCCAGATTTTGGCGGGATTTTCCCGAAATTTGAAGCAGTTCTGGATCCTAGGCTAACACACTTTTCTCCCACCTGTGCCTATTTTGAGAGCATCAAAGAATAGTATTCTAGAAATAAATATGCATGGAAAGAGAAACATGAATGACCATGTAAAGACATTTTTTTAGTGTTCATATTTTTTATGTTGGCTATGTAGACTTCATTCATTCATACTTTTCTGCCCAAAGGCAGGTCACTCATTCTCCAATCTTCCCTATTTTCCACTTTCCTCTTAGTCTCCACATACGAGCCATATATCTTAATGTTATCTACCATCTGGTGTCTTCTTCTGCCCTGAACTTTTTTTTTTCCATTCACCATTCTTTCTAGTGCATCTTTCGGTAGGTATTTTCTTCTTAGTCATTGATCAAGCCAATTCTTTTGCTCTTCCTGTCGGCAGTCGGTAGAGTCCTGGCCTTCTATGGTCCAGGTTATGGGTTCGATTCCAGCCCAGGTCAATGGCATTTAAGTGTGCTTAAATGCGGCAGGCTCATGTCAGTAGAAGTATTAAAACTTCTGCAGGGCGAAATTCCAGCACACCGGTGATTCTGATATAATCTCGGCAGTTGTGAGCGTCATTAAATAAAACAATTTAATTTTGTGCTAAACTTTGGTTAAATGGACAATGACAGTCATTTTTAATCTTATGTCAAATGTTAATTTTTTGTGCTGGTCAGTGTAGTTTGATGCTTATAGACCTCTTCCACTTGCTTCTGAAGGTTGGTCGTGCAACTAGATAAAGGAAAGCAGTTTGTTTTGATTATTTGTAAGTGATATTGAGGTGTGGAACCCATACAAACTCTGTGTAATCTGTACTCAAAAAGAGTACAAACCCGAAAATTTTTGTACTCTTATGTTTCATTATACACCTAAGATGCCTGTACTTGTCAACATTATACATGAGACATTCATGATAGAATTAGTGCAATGCCATGTCTCCATAACTGGAAAACACCACACTGGTAACAACAAACGTTCATACTGTAGGTGAGATTGAAACACGTGACCTTTTTTGACAGCATGTAGGATTGTATTTTAAAACAGAGAAAGTTCATACCTTCTATTGAAATAAATTGCCTTATCTTTTCAGTATTTTTCTCCACGAAGTTTTTCATCTCTTCGTCAAATCTTGTTCGATAAATCTTTCAAATTTTTGGTATGGAGTATCTGTCATCTCTCTCAAAATGCTGTTGTTTATTGTGGAACAATAACTCTTTGCATGCTCTTTATTTGTAGGTTGGAAATCAACGTGTACCACTAGAAGTTTGTCTCTTAAAGCGGCTTGCCCACATTCCTGGTGTTATCAAGTTGTTGGATTATTATGAACGAACAGACAGCTGCATAATTATAATGGAACGCCCAGACCAAGCTAAGGATTTGTTTGATTATATAACTGAGAAAATCTGTCTCAAAGAATCTGTTGCCCGTGGCTTCTTCAGACAAGTTGTGGAAACTATTATACAGTGCCATAATGCTGGTGTTATTCATAGAGACATCAAGGTTAGTAACTTATTTTTATGCTCCATGTTATGAATAGGGTATATCTAGAAAACTGAATTTTGCGTAGATTTTCAGAACTCGGGCACATTAAAAGTAGCCTACTATTATGATGATATAAATAAAAATTTCATTTATATTTGCAGTAATTATTAATTTTAATTAAGAGTGGTTTTTGATAATGAGAGATTTTTTTTAACATGCCTAATGACAGAAACACTATCATAGTATTTTAGTTTAGGATTCATCTTGTTAAGAACTACTAGTAAAAATCACTTTCTTACATACTTAATTTTTTAGATGTATGCATTCATACTCAAATATGCAAATTTAAAATTATTTTTCACATAATATTAGTGAAAGTTAAGTCTCGCACCTTAAAGTATTCGTAAGTGAGGCATTATAGCTCTTTAAAATTTACATCAAGTTGTGGTTGCAACTTTTTGTGCATCTATAACTTAAATATTAGCAGTTTTATAATGATTTCTCCCCATTTTCACGTACAAGTCCCCTTAATTCTGTGTCAAATTATGATCTTGTAACATGCTTATTACACAATTGTAGGTGTAGTCTTTTCATATCCTCACGAGAACAGATTGGAATAAAGGAGTCTTAGAGGCAGATAATATATTGTACATACATAAAATAGTATTATATTTCATCATTGTCATTTTTTAAAGAATTGGGTTTCTTGGCTTGTTCCATCTTCTGTCTCGTGAGAATTTTTAACCTGTGTTAGGCATTTTCAAATAGTTGTACTGCCTTTCTTAAGGTCAGCATAGTACAAGTTCATTTTTTAAAAGTAAAACACATACAGTACCGGAGAAATGCATCCGAGTCCAATGGGTTTCTAGCTGGAATTGCTGTTAAAAGAGTCATAGCAGAAGACTGATACCATAAAGAAATTAGCATTGGATGTTATATTTTTATTCCATTTTCAGGACGAAAATATACTTGTGGATTTGAAATCTCATTCCTTGAAATTAATTGACTTTGGTTCTGGTACTTACCTGAAAGACAGCATCTACACAGACTTCGATGGTAAGTAACTTCAACTTACATAGCAGTGAAATTGCTCTGAGAATACACTTGTATTGGTAGTTTTAGTACGTATGTTTAACCCTGTGTAAGTATGCTGCACAAATATGACTCTTCTCTTAAGCCTGGATCTAACATGAAATTCTTCATTAGAATGAAAAAAATTAATTAAAAATATTTATGATTACTATATTTATGAAGGCATTAATATTATTTAATGTAATCAGTAATTACTTCCAATGTTCGAACACTCCAGGCTGTCAGATCCAAAAAGGGAAATACTGTATTTATATATAGACAAAATTTGTTGAAATAATCGTTCAGTATATTTCAGTGATTGTAATCTCAGTCGACAAAAATTGACTCTTTTGGAGTAAAATTTTGAAACAACACATTCAGTAAACATATTACTGTAATTGTAAGTATAAATTTCCATTTTTTCCCCCACATGTAGGTATTTTCACACTTGCAACAGAAGTATTGTAGGTAATTTATTATTGAGACTGATATAGTATTACCTCTGAGAAATCTCTGCTGTGATCATTCTTATAATTTTCGACTTTCTTTTTAGCTACTTTCCTTATTTTTGACTTCAAATATTTTCATTTTAACCTCTTCAGCAAATATCTCTCCAGCTTGGTAATGGGATTAACTGTGTAATTTAATATAATACTGTGCTAAACAGGATTCGGTCCTGAAAAGGACTTGGATGTGTCACTATATTCTATAGAACCCATGTACAGAATGACACTAAGTAATGCAGTTTAAAAATACAGGCTTTGTGAGCTAGAAGGTGATGGATGCTGTCTGACATGTTATTTGTAAAAGTGATTGATTTGTTTGATATCTGAGGTTGCATTCGAGTGTTGGTTCGAATCTTGCTTGAGCTGATACCTGGTAGTTACTTTTCCAATATTTTCCCCAACTACAAGACATATATCAGGTACTCTCATAGTGAATTCTTAGGACTTTACCTCGTCAATTTTACTGACGACGTTAGATACTCACACAGTGAGTGTGTCATTATATAAGCAATTAATAGTACATTATTCAACGAGCCTATAATGGTAGTAATTAAGACGCGATTATGTTTATGAAACAAGTGCGAGTTTCATAATTTTCATACGAGCGTCTTAATTACCATTATAGTCAAGTTTCATACGACTTTTTATGCTCGACCATATTTCTAACTTGAAATTATTCATAAGATTCATGTTATTCTTATCTGACTCAGGAGCGGAACTGACCTTGTGCAATACCTCGGAAATTGTGAGATGTGCGCAGACGCGAAAGTATTTTTTCCTAGAAACAAATGTCGACATTGACCTTGATATAATCTGGAGAGTAAAATAAACATTAATCTTGATATAACCTTGAAATTGAATTAGACATTGAAAAACGAGATGACAAATTGAATTTATTTGAATATTATTTACAATTAACGCTAATTATTATAGTAACAGGACTGACTTTATTTCAAATATAGGTGATTTATTGTTGTCTTTCGATTGCATATCCAAGAATAATCGATACTTGCGCTTTTATATTGCTACAATGGTATTTTCTGATTGGTGGAACACCTGAACTTTAATGAATAGGTGTACTTTAATGAGGTTCATTAAAGGGCTGCTACCAGGTGTATAATTACTACATTTCGGCATGGTCGAGCATAAAAATTTTTAGATTTGCCAGGTGTGTCATATTTGAAACCTGAAATACTTGTCCCATTTGATGTCCATACAGCACACAAAAATCCCATATTATATCATGGACTGCCACTGGTGTTTTACTTTTCTTTTGTTCTTTTTTCCCTACTGTTTATGTGGATATCGTGTTATAATATTATAATAAGAAACAGTAACTTTTTTGTTAACATCAATGTCTGTAGGTACATAACAACGAAGGAAATAAATTTAAACTTCTAGGTGCTTCTGTTTGAATTAAAAGTAATTTTATTCCCAAGCAATAGTTACACTGTACATGATTATTGGTACAGTAATATTGTAGGGTTGTGTGTGGTAAACTATAATATGTGAGCTGTAATAGGCGTGAAAAATATTTCAGGTCAATATGGTTTCTTGTCCACATGAAAGAAAGAAAGTGTGTTGTTGCATTTAGAAAAATAGAACATTATTTATTAGTTTTTCAAATAACCTCTTCCCAAGTCAATATCATTAATGCCCCTCTAAAATTCCATTAACACAAACTGGTGGTTAGTAATATAACGGCTTCAGTTATGTGAGACTAAGGTATTTTTCCTTATACTGTCTTTTAATGTGCTAGTATATGCTCTGAGATGGCACTCACAATCTCTTAGAAGTTTCTCGTATTTTCTTCGAGTTAAATGTTGCAACTATCCCATATTTATATTTTGAAAACCTAGAAACGCTAGTTATATGTCTATTGAGATATAAGCTGTACTCAAATAGTTTTGTTATTCTTTATTGAGATATATTTAGTACATCAAAAAATTTCGTTGTTTTTATTTATAGACATATGATTCGAGGGACTTGGTAAAACCCTTTCTTGGAGCTGTCAAATGACTACAATATGAATTTGATCTGAGAGGAAAAATCTGTTCCATGCTAAATTTATTTATTAGAAATCCCTACCCTGATATTTTGAAATTATTCTGTGGGTCCCTACAATTGAAGATTGGACTTAAAAAAGGCTGTAAGTGCCAAAGAGAAAGACCCTAGAAAACAGGGCTTTGTTGTGTAACTAGTAATGTAATATCGAACATTTTGCACATGAAGTTAGGTTCTAAATAAAATTACAATAGGACATCCCCTTTTCTTAGTGGATTGAACCAGGGACATAGATTATTTTTTGGAAAAACTATCAAAGATATTGACATTTACATACAGCCTTCAATTTGGTGTAGATTTTATTATATAGTATTTCAAGTTCATATCTTCCTCTTTGTAGATCATTACAATGAAATATGGAAATCTTAACTTTATTATAACAACATTGGCAGTATTTGAATAGAAGTGGAAATACTTGACTGGAAAGAAGTAGTGAAATGAAAACTGACCTAATTGTATTAAATGTGTTTAGGAACGCGTGTATATGCACCTCCAGAGTGGATTCAACTCAACAGATATCATGGACGCAGTGCCACAGTTTGGTCACTTGGCATTTTGCTGTATGGAATGGTTTGTGGAGATGTTCCATTTGAACAAGATGATGAAATAATGCAAGCAGAAATTCATTTTCGTACCCGACTCTCGCATGGTATGTATTGTCAGCATGTTATTTCGAAGTCTATACATTTTTAGAGGTTTAAATTAACTTACCATCTTTCTGATTTTTTCGTTGAAATCTAAGTTTATGGTTAAAATAATGTGATATTTTCTTTAATTCACATATTCTTTTAGATTAATGGTTTTCAAAGTGTGGGTCGCGACCCCTGGTTTCGGTTTGAGATGAGTGGGGGGAGGTTTCGCGTGAGAATTTACAAAATAAAACGAAGAAAGTCTTGTTAACATAAATTTATTTTCTATTATGGGACATGAATATAAACGGTGTTGAATATAAAGAAATGATTCAGAGTCACAAATTAAAAAAAAAAATGCAATAAATGTGCCTGTGTTTCAGAAACTATCTTTTTAAATTTGGGCTCTGTATTCATTACACAATGTTATCATTGAGCAATTTCACGCTCCTATTTCTGTGGTAAATGTAGACGAGAAACTTATTTCGCATAAATACAATATTGCAAATGGTGTGAAAAATTTAAAAGCTTCTTTTGTAAGCTCGAGGTACTCTTGCAATCTTGCGACCCAAAACTTGTCTGTGCTCTGGGAAAAAGTCTAATTTCAGCATTCCATCAGTATATAAATTTCAATCGGTTTTTCTTTCATATTTGTTGAAATTTCAACCAGTTAAATGCAACTATCTAAAGCAGCCATTTTCAACCGGTGTGCCACGAATGATCCACTAGTGTGCCACGAGAAAAAGAAAATAGTAAAAGTTGTAGTAAATTGGAAGAATAAAAGTGAAAAGAGTAGTAAAAAATGAGTCCACATGAGTCAACATTCAGCGAACAGGACAAAAGTCAACATTCAGAAAACACATTCCCTCCTAAAACCTTCAGAATTCCCCCTGGTTGGGAACCACTGGTTTAGAGTATTGAAGTGTGCTGTGGGATTTAAAATTGCACATTTGGTGTGCCACATATCGAATAAGATTTAAAAACACTGGTCTAAAGACTGAGTAAGTATCCATATATGACTGTCGTAATTATTTTCCGGAAAATACTCAAACAGTTTTAATATTATATGTGTGAGCCATATTATTTCTTTCTTGAGAGCTCCTAGGCTACTTGGATTGTTTCCATACACGTTTTGTTTGGGGTATCCCATAAGTTCAAGTCAAATACTGAGAAATGTGGAGACCAGGAAGGCCATGGTGTACTACATACTTATTACTCTGCCTAGAAAATTTTCATGAAAGCTTCCATTATACTCCGATGTGTGCGTTTTTGCACCATTTTGGTGAGAAAAATGCATAATTCTTTTCTTTTTCTATCAGAAGTTATGAAAATGATCGCAAAATATAGTTTGCATTACACTTTCAATTAATTGTTCAGTAACTATTCTTTGTGCACTAACCACACACCATCTTTCCACTTTTTGATCATGTGTTGCGACTTAATGGGGGGGGGGAAGTGGATTTCGATACCCCTATGCAGAATAGCTTGGCATTCACATAGCCAGTCAGTTGGAACTAAACTTAGTCAGTGAAAATAACTTTGTATTAAAGATTCTGTCGTGAATCGATTGTAGCATACTGTGACAGCGACGTGAGATTCGAACTCACGACCAGCGTCCCGCAAGAGAGCAGATCGCGCGTGAGCCGACACGGGCTCCACGGAGCACTGAGGGACGGAACGCAGCGGAGAGAAGAGAGGGGAAAGGGCCTACGCGGCGAGGGAGTTTGCGCGCGCATCTGGTGCTGGCAGAGAGGAGAGGGATCTGGATTGTTCTCTGGAGTGCTATCTCTGGACATGCGTGGAACTTTCCAGGCTACGTCGCTGTGGTTATAAAAGAAGAAACGCGAGTGAACTCGGACAGTGTGTGATTCATGATTAGTTCAGTCAGTAAGCCAGTGAACAGAGCAAGCCAGCCAGTCTTGTGTACCGGAGTTCGACTTGAGTGAGCGTCCGCAACTGTGTCAGCATCCGAAGGCCTGAGTTCGAGTGCAGTGGACCGCAGTTGGAGGGACCTGAGTTCGAGTACAGTGGACTGTCTCTGAAGGTCTGTGGTTCGAGATACTGTGAACTCGAGTGACTGAGCTAGAAGAACTGTGAACTGAGAACTGACAGTTCTGATTTGTAAATAGTGCTTTGTAAATATTAGTTAAGATTAACAGTTCATTGTTGTTCGTAATAGTCCAAGTAAATTGTCATTGTCGTCAGTGGAGTGCACTAACGAATACTGTGTTACTGTGTGGAGAGCAAATCCTATTGTCGAGATAATCAAGTTACATTGTTGTTAGTAAAAATAAATTTACACTGGTGTCAGAAGTGGGATATTATCGACAATGGAGAACCTACAGCCGATGCCTACGTTGCTAGCGTCCGTGTTGTGCGTGAACTTCCTTCTAGGGATGGGATATCCCAGTACAGGAGCAGTGCAGAGCGCCTCTTTCAGCGACTGGAAGGATGACTCTGCCTCGTCCGTCCACTGGAATTGTCGTTTCTCCTCGGTCAGCTGGGTTAGAGGCTTAGTGATGTTGGTGTGCCCAGCTACGAATCTTCTGTAATAAATGCAGAGGCCGAGAAAGCGGCGCAACTCCTGCTTGTCCCTCGGTCTCGGCCATCCTCTGACAGCTTGTAGCTTCTCCAGGTCCGTGGCCCTACTATGTGCCCCAAGTAGCTGACCTTCTTCTGGAACAGATGACATTTCTTCGGGTTCAACTTCAGCCTGGCTTGTCTCAGTCTCTCGAACACTTTCCTCAGGTTCTACAGCTGATCCTGCAAGCCATTGCAGAACTGAAAAGCGACATAAGCGGAGTGAAAGGCGACATAAGCGGAGTGAAAGATGACGTCACTACGCAAATTGAAAGCGTTTTGGCCCACGTAGATGGAATTGTCGCCATCGTGAAAGACGAACTTAAGACCGATTTGGATAAACTAAACCAGAATTTTACAACTATAAACGAGACAGTAGCCGAGTTGAGACAGGATGTAGACCATTTTGACGGCAAAATTCGCGCTCTCGAACGTCGTCAAGAGGAAACGAGTGTGCTGATGGACCAATAGGAACAGGACAGGCAAGAGAGGGTGATTGCCTACTTCAGCCGAACACTATCCAAGGCTGAGAGAAACTACTGTGTGACGCGTAGAGAATCTCTTGCCATTGTGGAAGCCCTGAAGCATTTCCACAAATATTTGTATGGCCAGGAATTCCATCTGAGGACAGACCATTCTGCACTCACCTGGCTATTGGGCTTCAAGAATTTGGAGGGGCAGACCACCCATTGGGTTCAACGACTGCAGGAGTACAACTTCACCTCCGAACACCGCCAAGGGAAGAAACATTCCAACGCTGATGCCTTATCAAGACGCCTGTGCCCGGATGGCTGCAAACACTGCCTGAAAGTAGAAGAGCGAGATGGCGCCCACACAGTCCGAGCAATTGCTGCCCAGCCGAGCCCAGGATGGGATAATGCCGCCATAAGGAGGGAGCAGCTGGAGGACCCAAACATTGGACAGCTACTACGTGATGTGGAGTCTGGCCAGAGACCAGTATGGGCCAATATTGCCAACCGTAGCACCACTTACAAGAGCTACTGGGCCCAGTGGGAATCCTTCACTGTCAAGGACGGTATCCTGAAGAGGATTTGGGAGTCAGCCGATGGAAAGACCCGCATAGAACAACTCGTCCTGCCCAGGAGCAAGGTGAAGGAAGTGCTGGAGGAAACTCATGCTGGAGTGACTGGAGGCCACCTGGGAGCCAACAAGATGCTGGACAAGCTAAGGCAGAGGTTCTATTGGTTGCATCAGAAAACCAACACGGAACAATGGTGCCGAAGATGCGACACCTGTGCGGCCAGTCGCGGACCAAGGACACGCAGTAGTGGAGCCATGCAGCAGTACAATGTGGGAGCTCCCTTTGAGAGGATCGCCATCGACGTTGCTGGACCGTTCCCGGTCACGGATCGTGGGAACCGCTACCTGCTAGTCGCCATGGATTACTTCACAAAATGGCCAGAGGTGTACGCGATTCCCAACCAAGAGGCTTCGACGGTGGCCGACGCGCTGCTTGACAACTTCATCTGCCGATTCGGGGTGCCCCGGGAATTGCACAGCGATCAGGGGCGCAACTTCGAATCCAACCTGATGGGAGAATTGCTCGAGCGTCTGGGGGTGCATAAAACCAGGACCACTCCCTTCCACTCACAGTCTGACGGCATGGTGGAATGATGCATCAAAACCGTGGAAGAGCACCTGCGGAAGGTGGTGTCCAACCATCAGTGAGACTGGGATGCCAGAGTTCCACTGTTCCTCTTGGCCTACAGAGCTTCGGTCCACGATACAACAGGGATGACACCGGCAAACATGGTCTTCGGGAGAGAGCTGCGCCTGCCCTGTGATCTGCTGTTTGGCACGCCACCCAGCGCCGACCAGCCAGCAACTGACTATGTGGCAGAACTCACAGAGAAGTTGAATGGAGACCAACTGGCCAGAGAGCACCTCAAGATGGCCAGCGACAGGATGAAAGTGCGCTACGACAGATTAGCCAACTCTGCAGGATTCCAGGAGGGCGACCTGGTGTGGCTGTATCGACCTACCAGGACCAAAGGAAAATCACCAAAGCTGCAGCGTGCCTGGGATGGACCATACCGCGTGGTGACCCGGATCAACGACGTGGTTTACCGCATCCAGCGACAACCCCGAGGGAAGATGATGGTGGTGCATCTGGACCGATTAGCAGCCTACCAAGGGACTGCCCGGGACGAGCAGCCCTAAGGAGGGAGCAATGTGACAGCGACGTGAGATTCGAACTCACGACCAGCGTCCCGCAAGAGAGCAGATCGCGCGGGAGCCGACACGGGCTCCACGGAGCACTGAGGGACGGAGCGCGGCAGAGAGAAGAGAGGGGAAAGGGCCTACACGGCGAGGTAGTTTGCGCGCGCAGCTGGTGCTGGCAGAGAGGAGAGGGATCTGGATTGTTCTCTGGAGTGCTATCTCTGGACACGCGTGGAACTTTCCAGGCTATGTCGCTGTGGTTATAAAAGAAGAAACGCGAGTGAACTCAGACAGTGTGTGATTCATGATTAGTTCAGTCAGTAAGCCAGTGAACAGAGCAAGCCAGCCAGTCTTGTGTACCGGAGTTCGACTTGAGTGAGCGTCCGCAACTGTGTCGCATCCGAAGGCCTGAGTTAGAGTGCAGTGGACTGCAGTTGGAGGGACCTGAGTTCGAGTACAGTGGACTGTCTCTGAAGATCTGTGGTTCGAGATACTGTGAACTCGAGTGACTGAGCTAGAAGAACTGAGAACTGACAGTTCTGATTTGTAAATAGTGCTTTGTAAATATTAGTTAAGATTAACAGTTCATTGTTGTTCGTAATAGTCCAAGTAAATTGTCATTGTCGTCAGTGGAGTGCACTAACGAATACTGTGTTACTGTGTGGAGAGCAAATCCTATTGTCGAGATAATCAAGTTACATTGTTGTTAGTGAAAATAAATTTACAATACAATGAGAAATTTGTATGCTTGCTTTTGGATTATCTGTGTTCCATTTTTAAACCACGGACACCTTATAGGGATTGAACCTTGGAAAATTCAAACATCTTGCCACAGAACATTGTTATATGTTAATTTCTTGTACTAGGTGATTGGTACTTTTTCTTAAGCTCAACTTCATGCTCTCATGCATATCAAATGTTTCTCTGAAGTGTGCTCTAACAGAGCAATGTTCTTGCCGAAAATGGTGCCAGTTTCTAGAGTCGGGCAGACTGCCTCATATTATCGCCCGTTCTCGGTTGCGTAATCACCTCAGTCTCGCCCAGTGCGCGAGTACCTAACGTAGCCAAATGACTCATTGATAGAGAACACGAGATTCTCTTGCTCCCGAGATTACCGATACTAGATCACTCCCGACAGTCTCGGAGGTCTAGGCGGGACTGTAGTACTGATAAGCAAGCGATATCGCTCGGGCCGTGCTCCTATAGGAAGCATTGGCTTATACACTTCCCGGTTCTTTAAATATATATCATGTCGTAGCTCCTATAATACTTAATCAATCGCGCTGTAATTTTTTGGATTGATAGCTCAATGTCTAAGGAAAGCATAGAAAAACAAATCGAACTGAAAATCTTTTTTGGAAAGTGAAAAAAAAAAAATATATATATATATATTAACTTCGATGGAGATTGATCTGTTCAGACTTCACCGCTGGTAAGCGGCAAACTTTTTTGTTTTTCACGTTAGATGGGGGGTCAAAGCGAGAGAAATGTTGAGAAAGGATGGAAATTACTTTTAAAAGTGATGGCAACTCAAAATTTTTACTGGTTCTCGAATAACGGCGAGTTAACCTGTTAGCGCGGGACTCATGACTCAAACGTTTGTTCCGTGCAATTTGTACGGAACCCTTCAACGCTTGAAAACTCGTTATTGTACGGATGGCATTAAATGGTATTTTAATACCGGTAGTTGAAAATGAGGCTATATAGTCCAAGATGGTTTACACTTTACAGTAATTAGGCTATCTTTTATAACAACTAAATAAAAAAATAGTTTGTAACACAATGATATGAAACATGAAAATATTAAAAGCTGGTTCACAATAAACCGAGAAAGGAAACGGCAACGAGAACTAGAACGGAAATATTGTTAAAATAAATGTATTTAAAGGTAAGCATTCACAATTAACTGTTCTGAATGCTCACATTTAAATACTGTACATTTATTTTAACATTATTTCCGTTCTCGTTTCCGTTCCCGGTTTATTGTGAACCAGCCTATATTATAGAAAACTACACTTTCTATTGGTGTGCACGTTATAAATTATTGTTACAGAACAATCATTATTGTATTCTAGCCATGTTACAATATAAAATTATATAGGCCTATATGGTTTATAATAATTATCCTATATGTTATAGGAACGAGAATAACAAATTAAGAATTAATCAGATTTCTAATACTTGTACCGGTACCTAATGATAACTTACAAGACAGTAATAAATAATAACCATCATAATAATCCTGATAATCATAATCTTAATCATCCTAATGATTACGATAATGATGATGATGATGATAACAGTAATACTAATAATAATGATATGATGATAATAATAATAATAATAATAATAATAATAGTAATAGTAATAATAATAAAAATAATAATCGCTGTAGAGTAACGGTTAGCACACCTGACTGTGAAACGATCGGCTTCCGGTTCGAATCTTGGTTGGGACAAGTTAAGACTAGTTCACAATAAACCGAGAACGGAAACGACAACGATAACGGAAATATTGTTAAAATAAATACATTTAAATGTGAGCATTCACAATTAACTTTCACGTTCCCGTTTCCGGGCTCCGGCAATCTTCTCGTTAATTGTGAATGTTCACATTTAAATATATTTATTTTAACATTATTTCTCGTTGTCGTTTCGCTGGCATTATCATCTCATTCAGACGCTGGATAGCTATAGCAGTTGATAAAGCGTCGTAAAGTAACTAGGTAATTTAATAATAATAATAATAATAATAATAATAATAACCCTCTTTTATTCTCTGTTGTTATGATAAAGCAAATATAAATGACACTCAGGAAGAAACGCAGAATAAATATGGGGGGGGGGGAATGCCTGTTATTATTCGTTTGAGAAGCTTTTGTCATCCAGCCTGCTCTCAAAAAACTTGAAAGTTAGAATTTATAAAACAGTTATATTACCGATTGTTCTGTATGGTTGTGAAATTTGGACTCTCACTTTGAGGAACAGAGGTTAAGGTTGTTCGAGAATAAGATTCTTAGGAAGATATTTGGGGCTAAGAGGGATGGAGAATGGAGGAAGTTGCACAACGTAGAACTGCACACATTGTACTCCTCACCTGACATAATTAGGAATATTAAATTCAGAGGTTTGAAATGGGCAGAACATCTAGCATGTATGGGCGAATCCAGAACTGGATATAGAGTGTTAGTTGGATGGCCGGAGGGAAAGGACGTTTGGAGAGGCAGAGACGTAGATGGGAAGCTAATATAAAAATGGATATGATGGTAGAGACTGAATTAATCTTGCTCAGGATAGAGACCGATGGCGGGCTTATGTGAGAGCGGCAATGAACCTCCGGGTTCCTTAAAACGCATTTGTATTTTAAGTAATTATGATCAGTTTGTGAAAGGATCTACTCTATTTCGTAATTCTGTCCTTCCCCTTGCAAAAGTGTTTCCATTTCACATTCAGCATTTTATCAGTTGGGAAACAAAAATATCTTTTGTCAGAGTCTTTGGTCCTTTATAATAATATAAATAAGTATTATTTTATTTCGTCCTTACGCAGCGCAATAATTACCCATGCTGATGAAGATGCCCTTGCATAACAACGAAACATCCAGATGTGAACGCGCAATATAATAATAATAATAATAATAATAATAATAATACAGTCGTGTGATATCCATTACTATAGCGAATACAAAACACTATCGAAAGATTAAATATGGAATGTCAACAAAATGCTGATAGCGAGAAAGTATATCATAGCTCCAACCATAACTTGTTATTGTTTTAGACTAGCTTAGGATTAGGTAACGGCTGAAAGTGCTGCATTATTTTGTTTCTCCGGAAAGGCAATAAATAGTTCATTAAAATAGTGTGACTTCTGTAAGAATGTCGACAATCATAATGTGCTGTATTATTTATTGCATACCACACTGCTGTGCCTTCTTAAATTACTTTATGAACATTAATATTTCAGAAAGAGTCACGAATTGCAGTGATGAGCGGCAATTAAGCCGGCAGTCAGTGTACGCATTTCATAACGATAAGTCGGCCGTGCGATAACAGGCCGGGACCCGGTATTCCTCGTTCCCGAGAGTGCCAATCTCGAGAATACGATTCTCGGAACTGGCGTTATCGGCCAGCTAGTCTCGCCTACGAGAACGAGCGGGAGTAAGAGGCTGTTTGCCCGACTCTACCAGTTTCTCGCCATTTCTTTAATACTTTAGTAACAATGTTTCTTTGATTGTGTAGCTTATTCATTGTATCTTTCTCTAACTTTAGATTGCCGAGATTTGATACAGAAGTGTCTGAAGATTCGTCCAAATGACCGTCTGCATTTGGAGGACATCTTGGAGCACTCCTGGATGAACTGTGACTTGGATTCGTGTCCTGACGACTCTGGACCTCTGTCATGTGTATGTCCTACGAGGCGAAACTCATTAGATCAGCATTCCCTGGACCAGGCTTCCACTTCCTCCCAGGAAAGCATTTGACCACACTGTATTCACTAGCTCTAGATATAATTTTAGTATTAGCAGAGTGTCATTTAGGGAGAGAAACTAAATGGGAAAGGCCTCTCAATAGGCAGTGACCCACAATTGGCTGTGATGAATGAACTCTTTGCCTGAGCTCCCACTGTGACAAAATGGACTTCACATAATTAACCTTCCTACCCTTCTCCTTCCCTCCCTAGTAGTGTAAATATGTAATACTTTCACCTTTAAAATTTTTGGCTTGGAAGTTCTGCTTCAGTCCCCATATTCAGAAATGTGTGATATAGTTTGCTTATATTGTATATTATGTATTAGACAATCATGTTAATTTATTCATATTATATACTGCTTTATTGCTCAGGCAGGGTGTCATGTGCCGACCTACGGGATTATTCGTGCACACTTTTTTAAATCCAGAATTTGGTTAAAATAATTGTCTAAAATGTTAACCTCAAAGTGTCTTTGGTACACATACATGAACACACATACACACATACATAAAACACACACATACACACGAATATACACAAAAATACACACAGTTATACATACAGTATTCAGTCTTTGAAGAATTCAGTGAACATTATAGTAGAACATTATTATTGCAAAAGTAGTTCTAGTGTATGTGACTAAAAATTCAAGTAGGAATTGTATTTTTAGTAGATCGTGTGGGTCATTTTGTATATTGTTATGAAAGAATTTCATTAGGTTTGCACCAAATACTAGATAGCTGAATTACATTTCAGCTATGCTCATTCAGAAAGTCATCATCGTCATCACAGATTCATAATCAGGTTATGCAGATCTTCATCAGTTTACAGTGTATTTGTGCCATGAGAATTTTCTTTGTAAACTTGTCCTGCAGTAGAGTTGAATAGTTAAAAAAATTTTATAATATTATGTAGTGGATCTTTGTATTTATAATGATTAACATTTTAAAATGTAATATTTCATTGCTTTTATTTTATTCATATTTGGCAATTTAATATACTGGTTATATGAGAAAATATAATTTATACCTGCCTGTGTTTAAAATGATGTTAGTAGTCTGATAAATTTCCTGTTATACTGATAACTTATCCCGTGCATTGTTTACAAATTAACCAAGCCTTACAGAAATCAATTATGATTTCATAATGTGATTGCCACTCAAGACAAAAATACAGGATTCGATTGCAAATATTTGAAATGTATTTTATATGCTTTTGGGACTATCTCGGATTTTGAGGTGTCTGGTTGCTCCAAGTTTTGAAATTTTTTACGAACTCGATACGTTCCTGTAAGTGTGAATATGTGATGTAACTGATGAATTGCTTGATTTTGTACTTGCTTTTAATTCACAATTGCGTGTTGAATATTAACAATTTTAAAATTTAAATGAGCAACAATTTTGAGACTTTACCTGTTGTTTGACAAGTGCCTGTTAATTTGGTTGTATGTAAATATTGTATTACAAAGTATTTGGTGCATTCCTTTTTTTATGAATTCTATTACTCGAGCATCGACAGTTTTTACATTATATGATCGAAGATAGTAATTTGCAAGTGACCATGACTGAAACATCTCAAACTGATATGTTTATGTTCAAAGCTGTTAGAACCGCGTAGAAACACTGCCCTTATACCTGTATAATGTGGACAGCTATGGTGCTATAGAAAAAAATTTCCACGTGCTGTAGTAGTATATAACAGCTGGAAGTTGAATCGAGGCATGACATATGTTCCAGTGTATATAAAGTACGTATGTCTGAACAACATTATCTTAGTCTCCATCACAGTTTATCGTGAGTGATGTTCGTAACATACTAGTATTTGTTACAACACCAGCCGTTATAAACTAGTATGTTTTTGGACAGTTCTGTTAACTATAGTTACCCCATTTTTCCAGATATAGGCCGGTTCTGTATGAAAGCTGCAGATAGGGATGAGCTGATTCTTCTGTAACTCAGTACTTGTGCTGGTTCATTGCAAACGAATATTGTATCAGTGTATTTTTGGGAGTAAGATAGTATTTATTCACATAATTTACACAACTTTCCATTGTTTTAGGAACCTATAGTTAAAATTTGCCAGTACTTTGACCTGTCACAGCAGGGGAGGGAACGTGGTGGGACTATGAAACAGATTTCTCGAGGAAAAATTGCCAAAATATTTTCTGTAGGCTGCTTATAAATGATATTCAGCATCTACGTTTACTGCATAATAACTTAACATTATTTTATTTTGTTCTGTGTGCATAAAAATTAAAATGTTACTAGCTAATGTATTGAATTTTCATATGTTTTTTTTATCTCCAAGATCATGACTCTGGTAAAAAGTAATGATATCCAGTAACAAAGCACAAAGTAATTGTTGACTTATCAATCTGTTAGGCTGGGATTACGATCGATGATCATTTGCATTATGTTTTGTTATGGTGAAGTTCCTGGAAGTTTGGCAAATACTAGCTTAATGCATTTCATCATGGTCAATGTTAGAATAAAAGAACGCAAGATGGTGCTGATTCAACATTGTCAAGGTCTAGCTTCTACAAACGCAAAGGTACATATGTTGAATGCCATTCTATTATGAATCAGAAGCATGTGCCGCACTTTTTGTTTTTACCTCTTCTTTTGTTGTAAATGTGGTTATTTTACCTCTTCTTTCATTGTAAATGTGGGCAATTGTTACTGAAATCTATTAAATGAAATAATATTAATTTAGAATTACAATAATAATAATAATAATAATAAAAGTAATAATAATATATAATATAATAATGTCATTACATCCAGTATCAGAGCATGAAGTAATTGACTTTTAATCAATCTGTTAGGCCGAGATTACGATCAACATTGTTTGCATTACGTTTTGTTATGGCGAAGTTTGTGAAAGTTTGGCAAATACTAACTCTATGCATTTGATTATGGTCAACATTAGAATAAAAGAGTCCACACCTGTGGAGTAACGGTCAGCGCATCTGACCGTGAAACCAGGTGGCCCAGGTTCGAATCCCAGTCGGGACAAGTTATCTGGTTGAGGCTTTTTCCGGGGTTTCCCTCAACCCAATACGAGCAAATGCTGGGTAACTTTCGGTGTTGGACCCCGGACTCATTTCACCGGCATTATCACCATGTCATTCAGATGCTAAATAACCTAGATGTTGATACAGCGTCGTAAAATAATCCCCCCCCAAAAAAGAATAAAAGAACGCAAGATGGCTCTGATTCATCATTGTCAAGGTCTAGCTTCTACACATGGAAAGATATATATGTTAAATATATTCAATCATGAATGAGAAGCGCGTGCCATGCTTTGTTTTTACTTCTTCTTTCCTTGTAAATGTGGCTATACTGTTACTGAAATCTATTAAATAAAATAATATTAATTTAGAATTACGTAATAATACGAGGGATGATCTGTGACTAAATATTTCAAGTCTCGTGAATATATTTTCAATAATAATCATCCTGTTTGTAAGAACACACACAAAAAAGAAGTTTCCTGGAAAGAAATATCACACATTCTGCATATATTTCTGAAAATAACTTTTATTATTTACGCTCTTTCGTATTTTATCGTTATAAAAACACTTTCATTGAGCACGAATTGAAATAATTATATTGCATAACATATCTTTTCATTTAATATTTAAGAATTCAAAATTAAATATAGGAAGAGGCAACAAACATAAAAGCATTTATAACGATCTAATTCAACCTACTGATTACGCAGATCTCTCTAGTGCAGTAATAAAATGGAAGGACGTGATGTAAGTGGACCCTGGTTCTACCCTGGGACTGATTAATTCTTTATCTCTTTGGTAATTTATTTACATTAATGTAGAAAAGTTATTAAAGAGAGTTTTAGTATGGAAATAATATATCCGTAATTCGCACTAGTCCAGCTTTGTATGTAATTTTCATCGTCATTCTGTATTATTCCATCTTAACATATTTTTCTAATATATTATTTATGTCTCTTATAGAGTTACCATAAAATTTCATGTGTCCATGTTTATTGTAAATAGCTGACTGTCCGATGTGCACATTTCAGTACTCATGGCCGACAGAATGTAGTTGTCACGAATGTCGATCATAATACACAACCCTGGAATGTTCTTTGGACGTTCAATGTATAGATGAAAGCAACATAACATAAAGAAAATGAACGTTGATCGCAATCCCAGCCTTAGAAGGAACCAGGGTTGCCAGACGTCCTGGATTTCCCAGGATTTTTCTAGATTTTAATGGTGTGTCCTGGACTGGATTATATGTGTGCCAGAATGTCAAAAAGATTGGAAAAATACAATTCTTTGCTCACTTTTGTAAAATTATTTTTAAAATGCCTTATTCATTTTTTCAATACCCTGTCCAACCTAAATATTGTTGTCCGTGCCACCTGTGGGTTGTATTAAAATAAAAACGATAATACTATAGTATGTATTAGGTATTATATAGTATCTTTATTCTCTTTGGAAGTTGATTTTTTATTGATAGGATTTAAACGTATCATGCATTTATCTGTATATATCAGGCTGTAATGTGACATTATTTTTACAGGCTCTATCAATAATTCAAAGGACATTTCATGATCTAGCAAGAATGTAATACAATTAAAAGTCTAGGCCCCATTATAATTAGTTGAAATACATTAAACGAGTAGTAAAATCAGTTGTATTATATAGTGATAATTCAAATGTGTAGTCACGTTAAGGTGTGCAGTATCATCTGTCCTGGATGACTGACGAGAGAATCTGGCAACCTTGGAAGAAACTATCTTTCTACATATGCCTATATTTTTTCTCCAAATTTAGTTATCACATATAATAGAGTCATGGATTATATGTTTGAGTTACATAATTTAGTTCGTACAATTAGACATGCGCAATGGAAGCAAAATGCATAGTGGCATGGAGGGGAATATATTAGACATTTTCAAACTGACTCTAGCTCTACAGTCCACGTCAATCTGCTACCACGTGTTGTTGTGTAGCACTCCTGCATGATGTCGTATGTTTCTCCTAATTCATACCCTTTTGGCGCAATTCAGCGCTCAGAACTTTTTCATAGAAGTATATGTATATATGAGTTTTTAGGCTTTCATGGTGACTGTGATTTGAATTAAGGCTGGTTCACAATAAACCGGGAACGAGAACCAGAATGAAAACGAGAAGCAGAGGACGTGAATATGAAAATTTTTGATTCACAATAAACCGAGAAGGTAGACGACCATGCATATCAATATGCATGTCAATAACGATATGTAAAGTCGATATTACGCATTCTGATGTTGTTTATGTATAATTGACCAATGGCGTTCTCTCATGAGTACAAGGCAGCCAACATAAACACAGGTTAACCAACTTCGAAATTTCAACTGAAACATTTCATTAGGTACGGTACTCTATATATGCCCATGCATCATTATTATCACAACCTATTTTAAGTCTATCATAATGTAAAATAATTAGAGAAGAAACATTTGTAATAGAACAAAAATGAACACAACAGTAGTTATTGAATTGAAGCATGAATATGTAGTGTGTTCAAAGATGCAGCTATTGAAAGCCACATATTCTCCTTCATTTTCTCATCTTTATATGAGGTGTGCCACTTATCGTAAACGTGAGGATTTTCCTCAACACTCAATATTAGAATCTCATCAAATAAAACTTGCTCCATGAGGCACAGCACAGAAGAAAATAATGCATAGGTTATGTCACGGTCTTCTTGCTACAAAATATACGACGACAAAATAGCTTTTAGATGGTAATAAAATGAATCTAGTGGGCTGTGATTGGAAATGTGAACGCCAAAGTTGAAACTTGGGCAACTCTCCGTTCCTGATCCCGGGCTTCGGCAAGCTTTTCGTTAATTGTGAATGCTCACATTTAAATGTACACATTTTAACACTTTTACCGTTTTCGTTCCGATTCTCATTTCCGGTTTATTGTGAACCAGTCTTTAGACTTCAATGTAAACCACCATGTCCTACAACTTGACATTTTCACTACATACAAGTTCCATCATCAAGGTAAGATCAGAGAGGTTGCCTACTCTGTTGGGTTCATTACACTAGTCGTCCAGATTACCTGTCATAATGAGCCGAACAGAATAGACAACCTCTCTGTCTTACCCTGATGACAGAACCTGTATGTAGTTCTGAAATATTGGAAATGTCAAGTTCCAGGACACAGTGGATTATCCAAAAGCCTAATTTTAATTATATGTATACACTTCCTGCTAGAGTCTGCTCACAGTTACATTGATTAAAGGGAACAATTAACAAAATTTCGACTTACCAGTGATAAATTACAAATGGTAGCCTATTATATTCCTTGATTAACCGTGGTGTCATGGAAATATTTAATAACAAAATTCTGCTGCATCAGGTAGGAAAATCTCATTCCAGAATTTTCATGATAATGTTTAGGTGTTGCATGACACATCAGCAATGACAGAATTTTGTTACATTAGTGGTGAAAATCGTAAGAGCTCTTGACGATTTCTAATATCATGACGAAGTTGAATGGAGGCATATACATCATATCATTTTCTTGCTGTCAAATTTCGGAAATTGTGGCTATTATGTGAGTAAAAAAATATATCTGTTGTTACACATGTCATTTTGAATCATTAAATAGTAGTAGTGGTAAAACAATAGATAGTAATAAATTGTAGTGGTAATAGTAGTTGGATCACTGTAGGATAAATTGCAGTATTATGATACATGACACATAATCGTTAAATTTGTAAGTGAAGTATTTATCTGTATCTTAACTGATGGTATAACACGTGTATTGAGTTTATTTAAGCAAAAAATAGCTTTTTACTGGGAATTGCTTGTCCTTAAGTTTTCATTTGTTACTGTAGTTCTTTGTGTTGTGACAATGCTCATTTATATATACGTAATTGAACCAGCACTTCAGTAATAGCCTAAAAATATATTGACTACAATTATTGGAAATACGATCGTGTTATTTACTTCAGAGTAATTTAATGATGGTATCCAGTTTTATTATTAATATTCACTGATAAGATGCTCTCTTTCTCTCTAATGATCAATGCATTTCAATATTGAATATCAGTACATTATATGAGTAGAGTTAGAAATACACCTTGTATGTTTTGCACCTCTTCCAGCTCGTAAGTCGTGTAAACAAGTTGTTAATTGTGAAGTATTGTTCTGAGTCATGCTTCCTTATGAACAGGAAGTGATGTTGGTTGTGAGTGATTGTTTCTGATTGTGGAGGCTAAGGAAATGTATCAACAGAAGTTATGGAAAGTGAAATTTATTGAAGTACAGTGAAATCTAAATTGGATGTATTTAAATATTCACTCTCTGCTCTTACTTTCAGAAGTGTGTAGTTCAGTGTATGCTTACCTGCAAGATTGTAAATTCCAGTGACTGGTACTTATGTCTCACTGTTTTTAGTTTTCTGTTGAGCAAATAACTTTTTGCACTATTGAAAAATTCTTAAAATGTTCTTTAATGTTTTTTTCTTAAAACTTTTCACGTCATTTGAGTTAGAAATTTGAAATGTTACCAACATTAATTATCACTTTGAAATACATCCTAATGAAAGTTTGAGATATCTCACAGTAACTGTGAAATTGTGCAAGTAGAATAGAGAAATAGTGTTGTATTTAAGTATCAGACTTAATGAAAGATTATAAATTATGCTGTTAATCTATCTAGGACAGTACAGGGAAATTTCTGGATGAAAGAAATCGACTTAAATATCAATGAGAATAAAAAAGTGAGCCATAAACATCTGGGAAAGAGTTACTCTTTCACGTTAAATATTTTGTATATTTTTAGTAAACCAGTGTATACAAATATTACCAATTTAGAAAAGTAAATACATCAAAGCTTTACAGATTTTTATACCGTCATAATTTACGGAGGAATATTTCCAATCTTTGGTGACAAGTTGTGACCATGATTGTGGTGCTGCTGTGTATGCCAAGATCAGTCTTCTGACTAAGGAACAAGGCAGTTGACATCAAGTCTGGTTAATTGGCTCAAATGTGTATCTGAAACAATGCCCAAGAAACACGAGCTACATCACTGCCCTTTATGGCGCAAATTACAATTATTGTGCAATTGTAGAAGCATGCAAAAAGCAGGATTTTACAGTATCAAAGCAAGGAATCGGCTATGTGCTAAATAAAAGGGCATGACCTACACGAGATCGATTTCACTAGAAAACAGGCGAAATCCATCACCTGTAACAAGCCGAACTCCAGACATTGTGAGGAAAGTGAAGTCTCTGGTCTTTGGCAGTAACCGAGTCAACACAGAGTCATTGCATGTACATTGGAAATATATTTAAAAACGGTAAATTATCATCAACTGAGTTTGAACTTGGACAAAGTGAGAAGAGCAGAATACACAAATTGTTGCATAGATACATTATAGCAGGTCTGATAAACTGCAGGAAACTGTATGGCAATCACCTAGTAGGAGAAAGATGGAAATTTGTGATCACTTTAGATGAGGCAGCTCTCTTAATCACTGCCATAAACACCACACGATTTATTACTGTCCAGTGGATACTCTGAATGAAGGGAAAGGCCATCAGACCTTGTCTTCCACTCAGCCAGAAACACAAGAAGCTTATACAATGTTGCAGTGATAAAAGTTAATTACAGACTAATATTTAAAAATACACTCAAAGATTGATGTAGTTGATGTAGCACAAGTTGAGTAAAATAATGCAAATATACTAAATAATAATTGAAGTATGTGATCCGAAAACGCGTTCAATCCATTTTTATGAAAGAGCTAGGCTAGTTTTTTTTTATCCACTGGTCTACGGACTGAGCGAATTTTCAAGTGACATGCACAATAAACTTTTAGACTTAGATTGGCGTTGTTTTGGAGGAAAACAAGCTTAAAATATAATGATAGAAGTCTCAAACATAATCATATATCATAAAGATTGCCAAATGGACTGAGCGAGTTTTGGGATCACACTCTTCAATTGCAAAATAATACAAGGCATAGAAGTTACTCTCAAATGAAAATGCAAGGAGTAAGTGAACTAAGTGATTATTGCTGAATTCAGTTGTGATGGAAAGCTATTTGCTGTGTTGCTAAAAAGGCTGAAGTCATTCTGAAGTTCTGTCCCAAATTGATCATAATCACATTCCAGCTTTTTATTTTACAGCCATAGTGATAGCAGTAATAAATAAGAATTATTTGAGAGCTTATTGACACACTCATGTTAGCCTGAAGGTTATTGTACTACCCCATAACCTTTCATATAGGTTCCAGTTCTGGGTTTTTAACAAGCTCCAGAACCTTCACTTCTATGTAAGAATCTTCCATACTGACCAATGAAGATGCTTCGAATATCTGGATCCTCATCCTTTCCAGGACCTCACACTCGAACTGTGTCTTACAGTTTCAGTATGCTGTGCACATAGTCTACAGATAGGGTCTCAATGAAAGAGTCCCACAGTTTGTAGATATTTCGTGAAGTGTACATGTCCGATGGTACAGACATAAATAAAATTCGGATACATCCGGGAATTTCCTGTGACAGGCAACATATATGATTCCTTCTGCCAGAAATGAAAGTGTCTGCTTCAGCCCAGTTGATTTCTTTGGTCGAGAAATTTTCTCTATTATAGACAGCAGATATTTTGTGCTTAAGGTGGTAAAATAATTAATCGAATTTGGATACATTGATGTAAAAATGATAAAAAATATCTTGAGAATTTTGCGAATAGCAAGGTTTGTATTCAATGTTCCCTTTACTAGAATATGTTTGTCTCTCTTCTGTCAAAATTTTCAGTGTTTTAAAATGGTGAGAATTTCAGTACTTGGATGTAATTATAAATACATTACTGGTATACTGTGTGAACAGAAAAACCTCATTACTGTAACTCCATTCTCGCGGCTTTCAAATGGCTGTATTTCAGATTGATACACAAGTTAAAGATCACTTATTTCGTACTGAAAGAGGGAGAAAGCAATGGTGGATCACTCAAACTAAGGTGTAGCTTGGATATCTTCCATTGGCAGTGATGAATATAGAAATTTGCAGTGTTTCGAAGTTTGCTTAATCTTGCTTTTGAGGCAAAGAAAATAGTAAGTGAGAAGGATTTTCTATATTATCATCAGTAATGGGAAAAACCCTAGCTTCACACCTTCTGTTCAAAAGTTTGTTTCCATAAAATAGAGTATTTTGATCATAAATATATTTAAAATACTACATATTAATTTTTTAATGAGAACAGAGTGTAGAATTCATTTTTACAAATTTTCATCCAAAGGTAACCCCAGAAAGTTTTATTTTTTTCTTCATGCAATTAATGTGCTGTGTGAAAAAATTGTCTCGAATAGATTTTTTTTATGAAACTGTGCTAAACATGAATACAGTAATGCAATATTGGTTGTAGATTTCAGTACAGATGTGAATTTTGTATTTTTCAGTTCCTATTTGTAAGAAATAATGAAGGAACATTATATATTAAATGCTAATGTCTTTTGAAGTCAGTCTTAACAGATGCGTAATGGATATGTAGGGGTTTCACTGTAATTCAAATATATTTCATCCATTATTATTTCTCGGATTGTCTTGTACACTGGGAAATATGTTCGCCTCTCTGTGGTTATTCATTTTATAAAGGCGTTTCTGGTTTATCAGCTGATCATGCTTATATCAAAGATTTTTTTTTAAGTATAAGTAACAATGGACGGAACTTGAGCGATAAATGTTATATCAAGTGATGGTCCTTTGTCTCAGCACACGAGTATCATATGTTATAATTTTCATTGTGTTAATTGAATTAGTGTATCATTTCAGATGTTGACCAACTTGCACTAATAATTACTTCAGTATGATTGGTGCATTTAGTTACGTCAGCAAAAATTTGTTGTATATATATGGCTAATAGAGCTGCGAATTAAAATAATTGCTAATTAGATAGCATGCGATTCCTTGAAATATGTCTACCTTTAATAGTAATGAAAGCTGTTTTTGTCTTGAGATGAAATAATGAAGTTTTCAGAAGAGGTGAGTGTAGCTTTGACTTTTCGAAGGTTGGCTGTACCTTTGTCTTCTTCAGGTGGACAAACAAGTGATGGCAAGAAGTTAGCATACTCTCTTGAAATCAAGTTTTCTGTGCACTGCTATCAAATAGAAAATATACCTTCTCCATAGGAAGTGCAGGTAGTACATTGCTGAAGAAATCTTGTTTCTATAATGCAGTTGCACACTACAGTCTAAATCTTGTAGTTACTGGCTCAGACTATAGTAACTACATATTTCATATGCTAGTTTTACATTTGAAAGCCCAAATATTCGCAATTCGCGTGTAATATATGCATAAATACCGATCATAAGTTTAAACTGCTCAGCATTTTTATACTCATTTCTGCGAAAAAGATAGTGATGCAGTTGTATGTAAATATTTATAATGGCATGTACTATTTAAACAAGCACTTTATCAGAGATTTTCATTAAAATGTCCAATTAATAGTATTAGATACAAGATGACCCTGAAATCTTCATACTGGCTTTTTTTTTTGTTAAAACTTTCCTTTGTTACATCGTACTGAAATAAGACGTTTTTGCAACTTGAAGCATTTATGCTTGAACTTTTCTTGAATTTATTATTGTAAATTAAACATTCAATTAGTGAACCTGTTTCACTTGGACCTTGTACACTGTACTGAAAGGACATACCATAGAACTCATTAAGGTATGCTTCTTGCAGATAGTACATAATTTGTAGATTTTTTGTTTGCAATTTTAGTAAATAGGTTCTTGTTTCGAAAATTAATTTGGAGTAGTTTCATATTTATAGCAGTGCTGAGAAGTATGGCTGATACATGGAAGTATTGAAATGCTGACAATATTTTTTCCCTAATGCTTTCACTATTTTATGATTACATGAAAAGTAGTCTTTTTCTGTGCTCAGCCATGCATTAATTTGGCAATCATGTAATTTATGTGTGCTTTTAAGTTTCGAAATCAAAATTTGCAGGCACCTCATCTGTGAGCGAAATACTTCGAAACCAGCATATATATTTTTATAGTAGTATACTTGAGATCATTATTATGAATATCAGCAGGAACATTTTTCTCGCGAAAGTTAAATTTTGTTTTTGTTGCTCCCTTAAGTCAATTGCAGCTGTGCTGAATTAGCTACATAAGCTGTAGATTTTTATCAGAATGGCTCTCTTCCCTCTTTCCCATTTCCCTCCATCTTTATCTCACACTTCGCTATTTTGTTTTACACGTTTTGGCAATTATTAACTTTTTATTTTCTTTTATGTCTTGTTTGAATTTTATTGCTATGTAAATTTTGTAGTAGGTATTTTTTTTATTCAGAACTTGGATATTTGGTTCTGAATATGTTCAATAATGCAATTTCATCCATGTTTTTTTCTTATGTCATCAACCTTTGTGCCAAAATGCACTTTGTTAATCATTGAAATTCTTCATGTATTATCCTTCAGGATTGTACATTACGTGGAAAATTGACTTCAAAAGCAGTGTGCTAGTAAACTATAGAAACAAAAATACAGGTTATGAAAGGGGCATTTGACTCACGTTCCAGTCTCAAAAAATAAAGTGTTCAAATTGGTATGTAGTGAATTAATGTCAAGCCAAATGCAATTTCGTAAGTCATCATCTGTGTAAAGAATAATCACCACCACTAAGTCGGTTTTTATTTAAATGCAAGATATTTTATAAATTTTTTGTTGAAGAAAGTTCTGTTCTGTTACAAAGATAATGTATGTTACAAATTACTTGAATTGGAAAGTAGATTGCTGTGAACTAATGTAATGTTTTTAATATTTTTAGGAATATTATTCTGCAGATGCACGAATAAATTTATTCATTGTACTGACCTACGTCCATTCTTCATTCGTTGATTATGCAATGTACTTTGAATATTTATTTTAGAAATATTTCTGAACTTATATGTGCACATTTATTACCTAATTCTAATCATATTTAACACTTTTAGTACCTCTAGTTTTGAATGTTAATTTGCTCAACTGCTTTTGTAAATACATTTCTTTTTTATTCATTTTTTTACATTAGAGAATTCCCTCGATCACTTGCCTTTGTGAACTTATCAAGTTTGTCAAATATGCATTGTACTCACTTCTAGTAATTTCCTGTCTTGATAATTAACGTCATTATTCTTGTCTGAACTTGTACAAGCAACGACTTCATTTCGAGAGAATTATTATACAAATTAACTTCATCTGTTTAGTGTTTCAATTTTCTCATACAATTAAATACATTTTGACGCCATGTGATTGGTTTACCAATTTGGAGGCAAGTTGTTTGACTCTTGAATGTGCAAGAAACGCTGGGTGGTACACTAATAAGAGAACTGTGTAATTTTGCATTTTGTTTCCTTGTTATAACCCTTTTCTGGCACTTTTTTCTACACTCTGTAGTCCTGGAAGATCTTTGCCTAAGTTTTTTAATCGTTTGCTTGATTGTAGGTATATGATACAAAGTTATTTGCAAAAGCTTCTGATTGTAGAAACAATGGCCTTCACTACACAGAGATTTGTTAAATGCCGATCACTCTAACTGTAGATAAACTAATCATTTATAGAATAGAAAGTATTTGATACACATGAAGTGAGGCTGCATATTTTACAATCTGATGCTGCAATAGTATGTAATTGATGGCAAAATATAAAAATGCATTCAAAAGTCACACTGCTACATAATTACGTCAGGACATTCAGAATGGTATTGCTGTGTCAAATAGCAGTTTTTATAATAATAATAATAATAATAATAATAATAATAACAACAACATTTTGAGCCTCACCGAGCAGCTGGATCTTCGAATTTGAAGTATCCCTTCAGGAAGTAGAGTTTTATTAGTAACACGTCAGCCAGATCCCCTGTAAAGGTTGTAATCTAAGCACTCTTAAGTTGTAAGATATTTATTTTATTTATTATCCTTTCAATAGGCAATGATATTACGAAAACCAACAGCTAAGGGATAACACCTGGAGACAGTTGATTATCTCTTGATGAGACTAGGGACCATGTGTGTTAAGCTGTACACTTCTCCGACATGGCCTTCATATTTATTGCTGTTGTACCAAATGCCATGGTGAAGGAAGTTCTAGTGTCGTCTGTATAAATATTTATATTGACGTTTTTGAACTAAGTGCTCTCGAGGCTTGGGACCACTTGAGGCAGTATATTGTTGTGTACCTTTCTGCTTTCCCATACCATATTCATTTATACGAGTGGGATTTTTTTTTGCATTGGTTGTAACCAGGCTGATCCAACTACAGAGATTATACCCGCATAAGCTTCAGTACTTAAGAGTGAAAAAAAAAAGCTTCTGTACTTAAATTTATTTTATAGTACAAAGTTATATAATAAATACTAGGACATATCAGTTAAATTTCTATCAATTTAATGAAGTGTAATGTGGTTTGTTAGGTACAGAGGTGCTTAACTCGCTACTTCTGCTACTATTAATTTGTGTTCGGTTTGCACCAGCAATTTTGAAGAAAATTTAAATGTAATGTATTTTCCCAGAACAAGCCAAAAAGTACTGAGCTGTCTTCCTGTGAATCGAAGGTTGGTGGATACA
Organism: Periplaneta americana; assembly: GCF_040183065.1. Lineage (NCBI taxonomy): Eukaryota > Metazoa > Arthropoda > Insecta > Blattodea > Blattidae > Periplaneta > Periplaneta americana. Next base: position 42,446,255 of record NC_091126.1, on the reverse strand, counting down.
TGAACATGCAAGTGTGGTTTCGAAAACCCATCACTGAATATCATATCATTGTTATTCTTTTCTTCGCACAAGTTCAATGTTAATAATACAGATTAAAAAAGTGCCAAGATTTGTGTTTAATAATAATAATTACAAGTATTGAAAACATTATGTATGTATGTAAAAATTGCTTCAAAATTGAACTCTGGAAGCTAAAGCTTGGAAACAAGTTTAACCTGGTGCTGGTTGCTATATGAGCATTTTGTTAAGTATCAAATTTAAATGACAATCACACCAAAATGGAAGGGGTTGCAAGTTTGTCCCTCTCTTTAGCTAACTATACGAGTGTTGGCTATTACCTGCTAAAAGATAGTTTTTAACAATATACGGTACCCTGTAGAGAAAATATTTTTCAGAGCAGTAGCTCAGTTATGATGGAATAATTAGGGGTGACTGTTGTACCTTGAGCATAGTGTACCTTGGAACATTTTTTGTTTCTTACTTTTGCTGCTACCTAGAGAACTCAAACTGAAGAAGAGAAAGCCGCTAAGTAACTCTGGTCGTAGTTTCGTTTAATTTATTGGAAAGTATGAGTTCTGTGGACAAAACAATTTTTTTAGTTCCAAAAGTAAATATTTCGTTCATTGCTATATTTTATAACACGAAACTAAATTGTATTTGTGACTGTCAATGAAGTATAATGTTTTCCCTATAATCTTGTGAGTAATAACATATTAATTTACATGATTTATTCGAACCTCTAGTTTTGGCAGCCATATTTGTTCAACATGCACCCTCTTGTATCTTGGAACATAAAACATCTTGTACCATGGAACATGTTCCATGGTATGCGATACTATTGGTTTTTGTTTTTAAGATCACACCACAAAGTAAGTCTGGAGTTGAGGTCCCCAATTGATCTGAATGCTTGAAGAAAGCTATGGCTCCTCCAGGAAGTAAAATCTCAATCAGATTAGACTGCACTAGTTTATGATGGCAAATACATTTTAGATTTGATTGTGAGTTTTGACAGCTATATTCCTACCTGTATTACATGTGTTCCAAGGTACATGAACCTGTTGTACCTTGGAACATATTGCACATCACTTCATTTTATTTTTTCAGCCCTTAATAGATCTGTAAAACAGGAAAATACATACAGGAAGTTGTAAAGGAATCTTCAATAATTATTTCAAGTATTTTGTCATTAAAAGAATTCCTTTTCCCGAAATTAAAAAAAAAAATAAACTGTGAAAAGTGTTTAAAGGTACAACAGTCTCCCCTACTGTCATTTTGTATACTCATTGGACTTTTAATCAGATTATGGTTCACTATTTCCTTTCAAAAGTTTCTAAATGTTTCCTTGAATACTGGTATATCGCGAGACAATTTATGCTTTTATAAAATTAAATAACATGTACTTTCCACTACAAAACAAGTTGAACATAATAGGGCTAGGAAGTATTAACGTAGCTATGGACATTCTTTCCAAAAAAAATGGCATAATGTGCTACATAAAAAGAAAGCTCCTAGTCTTAAAAAAAATGTGATCACTTAGACTCGGAATTTCACTCCTCTCAAAAGTTACAACAGGAAAAATCCAATGAGGAACTAGCCTCAGCAAAATTCCAGGTATGCAACCACCCAAATGACACGATATATAGTGACCTCTCCCAGGTCAAGAAGATTGGGTATAATTAGCTTGGCACTTATATGTGCAAAGTCTTGGTTAGGAACCATGCTACATATGTAATAATTTCATGTGTTCATCTCCTTGAGACTGTGTCTCTCTGATGCAGAACCTGAAAGTTACATTCCTCACTTTCTGATTCGAAGAACTCACTCTTAATGCCTGATTATTCGAGCTTTTTGTATGAACCTCTTACATTTAATTAGGTGTGCTGCTTGTGCAGGTCCAATTTAAATCCATGGTCATATCTTTTCTCTCATGTCTGGTTAATTTGATACTCGTTATTGTTCAGTGATCTAAGATAAAAAACATTTCAGTGAATTCGAAATGTGTGGTTTTTTGGTCTTTTTTTTTTTATAATGCACTTACTCTATAATTTGAATTTTTCATTGTAAGCAGAGTGTGTCATTAGTGGCCTACATGTGCATGAGAGACAGCTTATCTCTTTCAATGGTCTCTTTATTGTTCTGGCCACTTAGTCTGGTTATATTTATCTCATCTTTTACTATTTTACTGTGTCCTCCATTTTTTAGTTCTGTAATCATTTCTTTTCTAGAATTTCCTTCTCACAGCCTTGTGTTGATTTAGCATTTGTTTAAACATTCCTCATTTGGAAAACTATTTGTCAATTACATGAGGTTTGTTCGTCTTAATATTTATTTTGTACCTTTCAGTATTTTGATATGCCATTACTTGTCCCGTATCATTAGATTCCTATCAAATAATCATAAAATGGGACAAAATATTTCTCACGAAGTGTTGGGTCTATTCTCAACCTGGTAATGTGGAAAGAGCAACTGAGACGCAAGTGGAGTTCTTTGTACTTTCGAAGTACAGTAGTATTTACGTAGCACTTTTCTGTTAAGTAGTCTTCCATGGGTTCTGGTGCTAGACTGTGAACTCTGAAATCTTGCCTCGCGAGATGTTTTGTATCTCGTTCTATAGTTTTAAGTTGGGATTAACAGTTACGTGCAGAGAACTCCATTCCCCTGATTTTTAGTGCACAATCAGTAGCAAAGTAGTCTGTACACTTCGCACATGCTGAAACTCTCATAATGTTGCTCTATTCATGTAAACACAAGGTAAAAGTATTAATTGAAGTGTGTGCATATGGACATGTTTGTGCATTCTGTATTTATGAGTGAAAGAATGAAAGTTTATATGTAATATCCCATTGTTTTGATGGATATGTATACGGATTTTGCTGTGTCAATCGTACGACAATTTGGCTGTTGATATTTGTGGATGTACGACCATTGTGCACATAAAATGAACATAGAAGAGTCATGGGGTTTCTGGTGTTAAATTCCCTCACGTGCATTTTCTGTGTCATCCCTACAGTTCAGAAATCAACAGGTTTATTGCACTGTCCAATGGTTATGTACACTTTTTATTTTCCCCCTAAAAGTTCCTACTAGACTTTACATGTGATATTGTATTATCAAACTGTAATACTTTTAATTCACCTGGTAGCAGAAAATGGTTACCATGCACATGCAATGCAAATACAATGTAACAAACCTGTTGTGTAGAGCTCAGTTATTATGGTGATGACCTAATTTTTTTTTAAATTACTCTAAGCTTTTAATTTTTTTCTTCGTGAACATTTTCTTTCATTCTTGATGGACTATTAGACCTGGAAATATAAAACATTGAGGGTCGAATTCATAGTTGTTACTTATAGGGTGAGGAAACTAACAAGTGATTGCTTATAATGAGTACCTACACCTACATACTTATGAACATTTTTTTTGTATTCATAGACAACGCTTGTACAAAAGTCTAATAATTTGCATGGGACACTTGGCAACAACGGATTAGCTGTTTCACTGCCAGTTCAATCCAGCCTAAAAGTTATGATCAATCCAGTGGTTATTGTGTTTTCATTTGTTTGTGAATGTGATTTGATTTTCGACGTAATTTAACATTGTTGAGTATGGTAGAGTGGTAATTTGTTATATAAATACAATACTCGTGATATTATTAGGTTCTCCAGCAACTATATCCAGAATTTCTTGATAAGGTCATACAACAATCTGCACATTTATGAAAAAATAACGTTTTCCACTTCTGAAAATTTCTTAGTTAGGCTTTTTAGGAATTTTAATGGGGGATATGTGTACCATCAGCTAAACTTACAAGCCTTGGAAATTCTGCTTTTATAAAGAAGTTTACTTTCAATATATTGAATTCTTGACTGGACGGAAGTTTCACAAATCTTTTTATGCTATGTGACAGGGCTTCAGAAACATGACATGATTCTGCAGACCATAGACTGACTGACATGGTACAAATCTGCACACACCAACTGTAAAGAATAATATATATTTTATTTTTCTCATGAAATTCAGTAAAATTCCAATTTTTCTCATGAGATCCAGTAAAATTCCATAGCTTACTGTAAAATCAAAGTTCTTATACATGTTTAGCCAAAAAGATGCTGATGAATAGTATCTGAATGCAATCAATATTATGGACAGTGGTGAAATAGGTAAACGTCTATTTGTTCGGACTGGGTTAGGTACCAGTGACATCAAGACTTTCAGAATAGGGGGCTTGGCGAAACCTCATTTCTTAAATTCTTGATTATTGTATATTTTTGATGGATTTTTCGTATCACGTAAATACCCCTTGTTGTAAAGAAGCACATTACCATAAAATCCCACGTAATCACCAAACTCGTCATTAACCTCCATTATGATCAAATTACAGCTATTTATGAGTTGATAAGATGGCTCCTAATTATTGGCTATAAGTGGACAATTGGGCTTCCTTATAGGAGGAATGAATTTATCATTCTTTTCAATGAGGAATAACTATGAATTGAAAATCAATGTAAGCAACTCCATTAGGGTTTCCTTAGAATTGTTAACTATGAATTCAGCCCTTAAATTCATGACTACGATTTGTGTGTGTGGTTTAATAGTTCGACAACTTACATTCGCATATAAGTTACTCGATTTTGTATGGAGTGATTTCTGAGGTTAATGTATGTAAAGATCACCTTGACAGTTTTTTTTTTTTTTTTTTTTTTTTTTTTTTTTTTTTTTTTTTTTGTGAATTGAGTAACAAATGTTGTAATGCTCAGTAGAGAACTGAGCATTTATCTGTAATGAAGGGGTGCTGTAGTACAGATTAAAATGTATGTGACATTCACATCTTTCTGTTACATAGAATTTTTGACTTTACAGTGTTCATCCTTTATTTTATTCTTTTCACGTATTGAGGTACCGGTATAATAATAATTTTGGAATAATTTTCAAGCAGTTTTTAATTTCTGTAAAATGTGTGTCGAGACTCATAATTTGGTAAGCTATTAAGTCAACAACTACCATCACTTTGTGTGTGAAGAATAAATGTTATACTGGACAAGTCAGCTGCATTATTTAAATCATATTTCATTCTTTAAAATATCATAACACAGCATTTCTAAATCACCCCATTTACTATTACCTATGTTTGAACTTATATACAAAGATGAAATCTGGTTCATGTTACCTCAGTGTACACCTACAAATGTACAATACGTCTTCCTGCGCCAGTAATTGTCACTGTAAGTAGCATATATTGGTAGCAGTGATCCAGTAAATTCGATGTTAAAACAGAGCTTTGAACAACACGTGGTAGAGCAATATTGCCGCATTAAAATAATCTAACTTTCCATTTGGTTCGTTTTAATCATATGGAGTAAATATGTCCACAGATATTTGAGAAAAGTATTGTTGTCCAAATTTCATGGTATCACTGAGAAAAAATGTGGTTAATTGTTCATTAGCCTGTAAAGTAGCATAATTGAATTGTGTGTCTAATCTGTACAGTGTCCAAAATATGTGAAAATAATTCAACCCCACTTTGAATATTCCAAGAAAAAATAATAAAGTAGAACAATTGAAATGTTTTGTCCACAATCGTCTTCTTTCCTTTTGTGCCCATGTATTCTTCGTCCAATTTCCTTTCATTTAACTCTTCTTATTTCAGGTACAAGTAACAAATGTAGATGCAGATATGAAACATTTAAATAAGAATTTTATGGGACAGGAAGAGGGAAATGAAATTACAGTAAAAAGAGAACTAGCCCCGTTAACAGCAAATCCACATTAGAAATTGACTATCACAATTTGCATATTATGTTAAGACTATTCATATTCATGATTAGGGCCTGGATTCTTATGTAATTACATATTGCATTCCTTTACTTGTAGACTACTGAAAATGACACATGATGATGATGATGATGATGATGATGATGATGATTTGTGGTTCTGATATGGTTATAGTTACATTTTACATATTTTTTTTACATATTGTTAATAGTGTTACATATTTTACATATTATGTAAAGAATGTAACATTTTTCTACATATTTAGGCAGTTATTGGGTTTTTGATTTTTTATTAAATTCGTTTTATTTTTCAGAGTGAAGTATTGCATTTTCTTTCATATATACTTGGAGATAAATCTTAACGTCCCTGTCTCATAACACTGCCTGGAGGGCCACCTTTTGTTCTCAATATACTGGGTGTTCATTTCAAAGTGTGTCATGACGTCACTGTTGTTGGGTCACCGATTTGAAGCGAGTTTCAGCTTATATGTTAGAGAAGTTGCCTATTATTTAAGGCGTTCTTCAGTCTGAACTTGAGAACGTGTACGGTATAACTTGAACGTCATAGCAACAGATGGCGGTCTGTACGGTCTGTGTGCTACCATAACCTCTTTCGAACTGTGTTTTGCGCCGGCAAGTCGTACATAGGGTATTTGTTATCATCGGTTGCATACGGCAACATTCCACAACACAAATAAATTGCTCCGTGTCCATGTTGACCGTCGAAGTTAATGTCAACAAATACGTAAGTAATCGTCTTAATCCTCTCCCCATATCCCGACAGTACGTATTTCCAAACAGTTCACATTCCTGCCACTACCAGTGTTACCGTACGTATCGGTACGTACTCTTCAGAATGAACGCCGTACTTGCTAGGCAACTTCTCTACCTCATAGGTTATACACATCTGCGGAAGTGTAGGAAGATTGAATTCTCTAGGCTCATCGGCTAGCCACATGACGGCATACAGCGAGCCATGACACACTTTGAACTGAACACCCAGTAGTACACGATGCTGGTAAAAAGGAAGGGCCTGGAACTGACGTCACTATGTTCCTTCCACAACTATAGAAAATACTTCAATTTCTAAAGCTGGCTTAAGAGAATAGTTCTTTTAAAAATAGAAATGAACATAAAAATGGGGATTCCAACCCTTTGTTTGTAAAACACAGTAGTTTGGGGTGTCTCAACTCTATACATTTACACTAATTATTTCTCAGAATTTGGTGTGGCGGTCATTTAACTTTGTTACAAATTGAAAGTAGGCTATTAGTGAGGGATTTGGGTTGGGTGCCAGGTAAGTCAAAATACCATTGTGTGCAACACAAAAATATTTGTCTAGGAAATTTTAAGACCAGAAAAAGCATAGATTATGGCAGAGACAAGTTGTATTTGCAAGCTATAAAATTGGGTGGAAATGGAAAATCTACTTTCCAGGCTGCATCCTCCCACTTCAACTGAGCAATTAAATTGATATTTTTGTGAATTTAATGCATTAATAAATAATGATTTTAAATTGTATAGGCTATTTTATTAATATTACACATTTCCCGGTTTTTAGTACATTTTTATGTAGTACATATTTTACACTTTGACATTACATAAAAATCTGGAGCCTATTAATGATTATACTTCAGAGAATGAATATATGTGTAATGACACAAGATTTCCAAATTATTGTTCCATTTTTTTTTGCTTTGGGCTATTTTTTAATTTCTGGTGTATGCCTACTTATTTTTCCAGGGCATCTGAACACCCCATATGATACCGGAAACTGTTACTGTGACCACAGTCTAGTATATAGTCACGAAGCTCAATACGTAGTAAATATGCATCCATAGATAGTTTCTAACCACTAGGACCGCTACTATCGCCTCATCACACACAATGTGAAACAGTACCGGCACAGTCTATTGGTCCTAGTACGCTCATAAACTCAAGCTTCGTGACTGTATATACTAGACTGTGGTGTGCTCGGTGGAAGTAGCAGTTTAAAATGGGCACGCAATTTCTCTCTCTTTCCCCCTCCCTCTCCCCACCCGCTTCGCCCCTGTCCCCGCGCATGATAGTAGGACCCCTCTACGCCGGCCACAGAACCCAGTAACTGACAGTACATAACCTAATTGCAAGGGGGAAGAAAAGCGAGAGACTTTATATTAACGCGACTCTGTATGTGCCATAAATGCAATGGTACTTTTCGTAATTGGTTTAATTTTTGTTGAATACAACCGAATGACATGTCATGAAATATAGTGGCGAATATAGAAAGATATATTGTTATATTAGTTTTAAATGTACTTTTAGAAAGATGCCAGTTCAGACGATTTGCTGCCATTTGATCGAATGAACTTGCCTAATATCGAACTTTTTCTTACCTATAATTGTTATTGTAGTTTAACAAGACATCCGTTTCTCGAATATAATTTTAGTTTATTAAATTTACTGCCGGTAGTGGATAAAAAGGTTGAATTCGATTTTGCCGAATGTGTTTTCAATTTAAACATGAGTAAAGGCCCATTCACAATGAAAATTAAACATAACCTACGATAGCTGGAAAACTGAATGCATTTCTATATCGTGTGCAATAGTGCCAACTTATGTGGGGCCCAAGCCCACCCAATAATTCGTCGTCTTAATATTATTATCATTATTGCTTATGAGATTTATTTATTTTGACGTGGAACTCAAGTGTTTGAGCCCACCCAGTGTTTTCTAAAAGTTGGCGCCACTGATCTTGTGTAAAAATAACGAAGCCTGTTGCGAATATTAAAATTGTTCAAATTTTTCGTTTAACAGACCTTTCAATACGTAAAATTGCATTCTTAAAATTTGAAGGGAAAATGAAAATACCAAGCTAACAGTGTCGCAGATAGTAAGTTTACATACAATTGAAGACAATTGCGTGATGTGAGATAATTTGCGCGAGGATGGAGACAAACTTTTGTGATTTGTTTTGCAGTGAATCGTCTTTAATACATTACCAAATTTATATGGAAACATTGTGTGAGTGAGAAGTGAACTTAGTGTAGTGAGAAAAGACCCATAAATTGTACAGATTCTGAGAATGAAACTTGTTGAAACATCTTTAACGGTAAGCCTCATGGAATCCATTATTACATATTTGATAAGAATATAGGCCTAAGCACAGTTATTTTTTTCTGAAAAATACAATTGGGGAATCTTCGATCGCTCTATGCACAACACATGGGAGGAAAAAAAGTACTTAAATCTTTGAAAATAATCTCATAATTGTAGCACACCACCCAAAGACGAGATGTGACGACTGTGAAAGCTATAAATCCACGCAATCCACCACGAAATGCCTAAGTTTCTTAAATACCCGACCAAAGATTTTCTCAAGACATTTTCACATGAAATCTTTATGTAAACAAGTGGTGCCGGTACCACCATTGTGTTGCACTACGCGTGAAAGCATACCTTTCTTTGGTCCAGGGTAAATCTATTTGTGTATTTATCTACCAAAAAGCTTATGTGCGAGGCATACCAAACCAAACCTAACCTGTTGCTGATCCTCGACCTTACGACCTTGCGAAAACTCGCTTATTTATTTTTCCAGATATATGTATATTTGTCAAGTTATACCATCTTTGTTTCATTTCAACTTGAAATGACGCAACACAAATCAGACGTTAGTCCTTTGTGTAGTACACAGCGAGGTAGAAGATTCAAATAATAGCAGTTGAAGAAGTGAGGTTTTCTTTTGTAAGTTTTTAAAAAAAATAGTATAGTCCTATTTATTCAAAACACATTCATACAACTTTCATTCTAATGCTGCTAATAATATACGCAACAAATCTTAAAAATTGACTAGTACCTAAGCCTGCTACGCAAAACAGTGCATTATTGTTTTTCATTTGTATATTTTGTAAAGCAGAACCTATTCGCTGAAAGTAGGCATATTAAATCTGACTTGTGTTGCATAACACCCAATTTGCATATTTAATTTCGTTACTTGAAACTATGGATTTCTGAAGGAATGGCCACGTTCATCTACAAATGCTTTTTGTCTGATTTTTTCATTGGTTTCTTTAATAAGCAAGTAATTATATTCTTTATTACACCTCGATGTGTTATACCGAACTTGTTTAACATTTTCTTTTGTTTAAAGTAGATTACTGAGTTAATATTTTGTGCGAAACTACCGCTGAGGCAGTTCCGGTGATTTCGGAAGTGAAAATCGTTGAATGTATAAGGGATTTTTTTTTTTTTTTGTGGAGATGCAGTTGTTCGTATATGCAAGGCGTAACAAAAGCCAAAACTAACCAAACCTAACCTATCACAGACTCATATATGCAAGGTGCATAAGCGGAGTACGAAGGGAATTACCTCAGCTCTAGTTTTAGTCATATTTTGATTACCTACGTTTTATTACGTTTAGCGGATAGGCCTATTGGAAATATTTCTTTAATCTCTCGAAGTGAATAATATTTGAATATCGTAAGTAAATCCTAGTCTCTACCTTTAGTTTAGATATCGGCAATGTTACATTAGGGGCGAGTCGTAAATAACATTTTTTCGCGCCCGCGGTGTGTGTGCGTGTGTGTGGGGGGAGGGGAGAGAGAGAGGTTAGCTACGCAATAAATCCAGTTTCACATCTTGCGTTGCTTTTAATGATCATTTCAGAAATTTCGCAACAACGCTAGGATCCGATTTATCAGTATTCGCTCCAATCACAGACCTTCATATAGGCCAACCGTACAGTCTTAGAAAAAAAGTTTTGTCGCACAGATACTTCATAAGTCCCAGTAAGGAGATAGTGCGCATGATCAGACATTTAACGAAACAAAACTAATTTTATTACAACTAGTCGTTCTCTTGTGAACCAGGTCGCTCGTCCTCTGATCATGCGCACTGCCTCCTTTTTGGAACTTACAAAGTACGAGGCGCATCCAGAAAGTAAATTTCCCGATTTTTTTCCCCTTGAAAGTAAACGTAATTAGCCGTGTCAATTGCGCATGCGTAACAGATCTATGACGTATCAATCATATGCCAGCCGGACAAGTCCCGCCTGGTGCCAGTAGCGTGGCAGCAGTGGTCCGAAATGGAATCTCTTATTCCTTCTCCCGCCGCCTGCGAGGTTCGGTCGGTGATAAAGTTCTTTAATGCACAAAGCATTGCGCCAATTGAAATTCATCGGCAGCTCTGTCAGGTCTATGGGCCGAACATCATGAGTAAGCAGATGGTGCGTCGCTGGTGTAGGCAGTTTTCCGAAGGTCGTCAAAGTGTCCATGATGAAGAGCGCAGTGGGCGACCGTCCCTCATCAATGATGATCGTGTTGAACTGGTGCGGCAGTGCATCATGGAGAACCGTCGCTTCACGATTACGGAGCTGAGCAGCCATTTTCCGCAGATATCGCGATCCTTGTTGCATGAGATTGTCACTAAGCACCTGCTGTTCAAAAAAGTGTGTGCCATGTGGGTGCCGAAAAACCTGACACCCGAACACAAAATGCAACGTTTAGGAGCAGCACTGACATTTCTGCAACGGTATCACGATGACGGCGACTAGTTCCTCGACAGGATCGTCACGGGCGATGAGACTTGGATTTCGCACTTCACCCCGGAAACCAAGCAGCAGTCAATGCATTGGCGGCATAGTGGATCTCCTGTCAGGACGAAATTCAAACAGACGCTGTCGGTACGGAAAGTGATGTGCACGGTGTTCTGGGACAGGAAGGGCATTCTGCTCATTGACTTCCTTCCAAGAGGTGAAACAGTGAACGCTGACCGTTACTGTGAAACACTACGAAAATTGCGACGTGCCATTCAAAACAAGAGGCGTGGAATGCTTACTGCAGGTGTTGTGGTCCTCCATGACAATGCTCGTCCACATACGGCTCGGCGCACAGCAGCTGTTTTGACGGAATTTGGCTGGGAGTTGTTTGATCATCCACCCTACAGTCCTGATCTTGCTCCCAGCGATTTTCACGTTTTCTTGCACCTCAAGAAATTCCTGTTCTCCGGTGAGCGTTTTGGCAACGACGAAGAGCTGAAGACGTCTGTCACAGGCGGCAGAGTTCTACGACAGAGGGATACAAAAGTTGATCCCACGATACAAGTGTCTCAATTCTGATGGTGGCTATGTTGAAAAATAGCTGAAACATTGCTGTACCTGTTGCCAATAAATGTTTTCCTGAAAGTGTGTGTTCTTTATTTTTTTAAATAGGGAAATTTACTGTCTGGATGCGCCTCGTATCTGTGCGACAAAACTTTTTTCTATGTCTGTACATTTCTTTGGCAAGGATTTTGCCTAATGGAGAGGGGTAATTTTGCACAATTCGACACAGTAGATAACGTTCTTGCCGTCTCACGGCACTGCGGTCTATCAGTAATGTTTCACGTGACTTTTCACCATGCAAGAGAAAGTCTCAGCGGTCTGAGGCATGCTAGGGTAACTTCTATATATTATTTCATACAGTGAGCTCAAGTACATCTTATCTGACATAGCATAAACATAATGCATAAACATACCGTACTAACCATTTAATAACATTTGGTTGATATTATACCCAGTGGCGGTTCGCGATATAAAATATTGCGTGTGTTCACAATTTTGTGTTCCAGAACCGAAGAGAACTTAAAATCATTAGTCAAAATGAATAGGTTTAATATAAATGTCATGATTCTAACGTCTCACTATCGAAAGAAGACAGTGTGGGCCATATAGGTTCAAAATATAGATTAACAACAATATCAAAAATAATAATGATAATACTGAAACCGCAATTATTTATTTCAGTTTGCTCATCACTTTTTTGTGTAGGTTATGCCATTATAGCATGGCACACATACTATTCGACCGAGTGGTTATAACGCATCTCGATTTTCCCTCCACTTGTTTCTGCTGGCCTCTCTGAAAAGGCTGAGTTGTTAGGCTCTTTCCTGAATACATTTTCTGTTCGGAACTGGGAGTTTAAATAATATAATACAACTGTTTAAAATAATTTAAAGAAAGAGGCCACATAAAGTAACTGTCACGTGACTTCCCCGTTTCACCGACCCTGCGACATAACCACTAAAGTACTCTGAAGTATAGTAATTCACAAACTATACTATCTTAGCAGCACTGTACACACAGCCATACAAAATAAAAGCTTTGCCAGCTAAAAATGCTGAAACCTATAGACTAAAATATAGACTAGTTCCTATCTCGAGAACGCATCGACGCACCTGACATTTGCAGGATAGGGTCAATGTTTACTTAACGCCTTGTGCTCTTGACGAGTCGTAAGCGGACAGCTACAGACAATGTTGCCCCGCGCATGTGGGTTATATTGTGCAGCCTCCTCGAAAAGAACACGGCTTTCATGTGAACGTACGTTGTCAAATTTATACAAGAAGTCTGTGAAAGTTGCGGGAAGTTTAAACTACTCGATTCGGATATTATACATTCCCAATACTTCAGTATGATATTAAATAATGGAAATAGTGGCGCATTAAAGGAAACAAGATGTTCACGTGCTCTTGTGCTCTTATTGACGCACCGTCACTGATTATACCAGTCTTAAATATCGCCATACTGTATAAGAAGTAATGTATGCATGATGGCGCATGTTTTTGAACTGTCATTCTCCCGCTCGTTTTGCTCCTTATCTTATGCTCCGATAGATGACATAATTCTCGGCAAATTCTTGCACTGAGGTTTCTCCTGGTTAATGGAAAGTAATGAATTATTTAAGGAAATGGAGAGAATGTTACTTGAATTTCAGAGCAGTTAGTCAAAATGTCCTCTCTATACTCCATACATATAGGCCAAATGCAGTGCTATATGAAGTTCTGCGACACTCACTGGAGCTCATTCTCGCAAATATTGCATATTAGGTGGGTGCTGGCCTAGGAACGAGTGGAGTTGCCTGCTCGAAACCTGGGTACGCAGCGAACCTTAGCATAGTCAGCCGGTGTGGGTTTGAGAATGCACCTAGCTTGAGGGTTAGTGCAATAGATCGTAACAGGTCGCAGTGCTGGGCCATAGTGCCCCCCTCCCATAAATTCCATTCCGTTCCAGACTTAATACGTAATTTACATGCACTTGCTCTTACTATGATGTAGGTCTTGAACAAATGAACGCACACAATTTTTCCACCAATATGATATAGTTTTTTGTTATATATAACATGAGCTATTCGCTCTGAAAATCTGCAAGGCTATTTCACTTCCACTCTATACTCACTTTGCCTTACCTCACCTCTTTGCTCAAATCATATTTTAAAAGAAGTTCCAAACAATAGTCGAAACAGGGAATGTCCAGTCTTAGGATATGGTGCAGCGCAACACAGTAGATCAGTACTGGTATGATAACCTGTCCATATTTCGACATTTGACATCAATGCCATTTTATAGAAATCCTTCGAAAAAATATTGTTGAGCTGATTAATTGAAGCAGTGGTTCCCAAAGTGGGGGTCGCAACCCCATAGGGAGTCGTGTAGTGAGCTGAGCTGAGGGGGTCGCGAGATAATTTAGAAAATAAAACAAAAAAGCTTTATTAACATAAATATATTTTCTATTTAGATTTACAAACATAAACAACGTTTAACATAAAAATAAAAAAAAGTTTCATTAGTTATAAAGTAAAAAAATAATCAAAGCAATAAATATGCCTTTTTTTTTTTTTCAGAAAACAGCTTCTCAAATTTGGACTAAGTATTCGATACGCACATAGTGATATTTTAAAGTTCAAGGAGTTTTCTAACTTTTGTTTTGATGGCAATCATAGACGAGGAACTTATTTTGCATAAATACGAGGTTGCAAACGTTATAAAAAAATTGAAGACCATCTTTTGCAAGATCGAAGTATTCTTTTGATTCAAAACTGATCTATGGTCTGCGGAAAAATGTGTAGTTTCACCATTGTATCCGTAGGTACACATTTTAGTGAGTTTTCCTCATATTGTTTTTGGAATTTCAGGCAGTTCATCACAACTGTCTAAAAGCGGATTCAGTATCCATCTGCGAATGTCGTAATTGTTTTAAGTTTCTTCCGGAAAATATTCAAAACTTTGTTGTGTTCTTTGGATATTACACTGCCTTTGAGTAAAGTTTTAATTGTTTGCAATTTTACACGGATTTGTATGTTTCGAATCGGGTCAAGAACCGGTATGGCAGTGGGACGGTCGCAAACAGAAGTCTCACCAAAAGTGGGTCGCGCCTTCTGAAAGTTTGGGAACCACTGAATTAGAATAATATGAAAGTACTTACCTATCTCTGCAACTTCAATAGGTAGTGCGTGCAAATAGTTGTCAGAAACGATCTGCAGTATGTTCACCACTTCTGGCTTTTAAATTTTATCTCCTTGTTAATGTATCATACGCATGTTATGCAAATCAGTTATTCTTGCGTAACTTAAACATAAGAAAGAATGAATACGTAAATACAGAGCTGTTAGTAGTGTATGGGGCCGTCAGATCATCTCGTACCTGTTCTATTCCTAACGTTGCAACCAGAAGAGGGTCAACGTCACCGCTAATAATAACGCTCAATATAAAATTACATTTAAAACTAATAATAATGAGCACTAACGTGTGTTAAAAGAATGGTTGAAAATATTCTTCTGCTGCAACACATTCTCGTCATATGCAGAGACAATTCCCGTTAACACACATAGGCCCTAAGTTGCAAGGGTGTGATAAAAGCATTTTCGCGACTGACATTTTGTTTTACTTGCTCTATTGTGTGAAGATTGTTGTTTGTTTAGTTAACTGCCCGAAAACAGGTCTGAACCTCACAAGTGAGGCACCACTTATTAGGCAATTATGCCAGAGGATAATGGGGCAGGATGGCGAGTTCCTTTCATCCTGTGTAAGGATTATTCTTATAAATTTTGTTTTTGGAATTTCCCCCACAAACAAAAATCACATGGAGTAAGGTTGGTGATACGAGTAGGCCAGAACCCGATGCTGACAACTGTGTCCTTAAAAATTTCTGGAAGTCTGCAATAAGATTTAGCGATTCGTAAGCAGTGCGTGCAGTAGCATAATCCTACTGAAATCATTGATAGGCCTATTCAATGTCTGTTAGTTGTTGGAAAAAGGACTTAATACGGAAATAAAAACATTTGTATATCTGTAAGATATCTTGCAGCATTAATAGTGCCTTAACAAAAAATAATATGCCATATTAATCTGCGTTCTTTCAAGCTGCTTCATACATAATCTTTTCATCATGTAGTGAAACTTTATGCACAAGTTAAGTGTTTTCTGCGTTTCAGTGCTGTACGGTATCGACTGCTTTGTGACGTAACCATGTAATTCGAACCATGCTTCGTCCGAAAACATTAATACAGGATTCACTCTTCTATCAGCAACACTCTCCAGCATCCAGTTACAAAATCCGACTCTACTCATAATGATTTTTTATAAATTATTATTTGATAACTTGAAAAGTGCCACAGAAAACATGAATTTTTTTATTAAATTATATAAGTTTCTTGAATGAGTTTGAATGTTTCTCAGTAGTAGAATCATAGATCAATCTTTAGGTTCAGGAGAGATTAAGGGAGGATATTGACTTTTGATTAAAGCAGTGATAAAGGCAAATTGTGAAAAACAGAAGCAATGCTTCAAGAAATAAGTGTGACTGAGGTAGCTTTTGCTACAAAAACAAGACTTAGAGAAGAAGAGAAGTAGATAACTTCTAAAATAGTAAGTGAAGTTGTCTTAGAAACCCCTACGAGACCTGGAAAAATCCATCGGCCGTGGACTGAAACTAAATAACGTGAAGAAATGCAGCCCTATTCAGATGAAGAAGCTGTATCATTAATTGTCGAGGTTAGTTTAAGTGAAAAAAAACATAAGTAAATCCGGAAAGAAACTGAAGGAAGAAATGCTGATTTGTATCCCTTTTATCATCGGGTACTAGCAGCTAAAGAACATTGTTGTCACCAAAAGCGTCAATTATTTTCGATTGAATATCTATAGAAATGAAACTGAACGAATTATTGTACCATACAGCAACACGTCTAGTGAAATTACAGGATACTGCAATAGGATAATTAAATATAATAATTCCAGATGGTTTTTTGTTCAAAGTGGAAATTCGATGGCAGTAGTGGGCAATAGTAATATAAACAAAGGTTTAGTGACTCGACTTACAGCGACAATCATGTCTTAATAACATGTGTAGTACCAGTATAGTTATATTTCAAACTAGATGTGTTATCTCCTAAGGTAATTATATGGCAAAATCCCCGTTCCTTGTCACCTCGATACTGCATACCCATCAGAATCCAGCGGATAAAAGAATCGTCCAAGCTTTCCGTAAAAGAGAAAAACTACATTGAAGAGTAGATCTCCTGTCTTAACACCACAAATATTGGCATAAATGATGACGTTGACATTAAAGTAAAATACATCCTGATTATGACAATGATCGACGGGAAAGTATGCATTACGGTCACAAGCACTCCCTCAACACAATCAAGTTATTTAATTTAGTAGAGGCAAACTTACTAAACTTTAAATTTTTAGTTAAATATATGCGTAATTGATATGTAATAAAGTTACTGATAGTGTACATGGAGCAAAAACAAGTACTTTCTGCTTAATAAGCTCTAAATGCGTTGAAATAGTCATAGTATTATTTGCATGAATTTATAAAATATATTTAATAGAGGAATTTTGTCTGTTTTTCTGCTCTTTCTGTTCACTGTGCGCCTGTTTCCTTAGCAAACCAACTGAGAGATTTTTAATATTAGGCCATTTCAGCCGTTCATCTATTTCATTTAAATTTTCTTCCGTAATAACAGGCGTTTTACAGTTGAGAGATCCTTTTTGTCGTAACTTTTTAACACGTTAATGAACAGTTTCCCTATCTGGATCAGAATATCCAGGATATTTTCTTCCGAATCGCCTTGCCACTGTCTGCACAAGTTTTCATATATATTAGACTCCCTATAATTCGCGTGCAGTTAATTCGCTTTGCGGCTAATTCGCGATCATTTCGGATGGTTAGGCGAAATAACGTTGTCGTTTCTGTTTTATTCGATTTGCGCCCTCTTCCTATCTCTTGAGAAACTTGCGGCCTAAAATGAGAAAATATGAACGCTCTTCTAAGAAGAAATAAAAAAGATGACATTATTTCTGTTAAAATAAAGTGTCTTACAATATTTTGAAAAACGTGTGTTTCTTGTTTTAAGATTCTATCTCACTGCATTACTGTATAATGCAATGTTTCACATTTTGCACTTGATTTTGAAATGTATTTTAGTAATTAAGCCTTTCAATGTAACTTCTACCGCTTTAAATATTAACAAACAATTTTGCGGGTATTTCCCGATTTTTTTTTATACATATCCACCGATCAGAGAAGTTGTCATCGAGACAATTCCGCACAGATGTGGCACCAATGTGGTGGAGCATGAACCATTCTGTTCTTTCGCCTAGCAGGTCGATTCTGGCATCATAGTATGTACATAGGCCGCAGAGGACTCACAGAGTGGACTCCCAGGTCGCCCGACCTAAATCCACTTGACTTTGCTTTCTGAGATTTTCTTAAGGAAACGGTACACGAAGTGAAGATTCGTGACCTGCACCATCCACGCGGATCGATGAAGAGTGCCGTGAAATCTCCGTCGACATACTGCACCGCGTTGTAATTATCATGAAGTTTCGCCTCCAGGCATGTTTGGAAATCAGAGGGGGTCATACATATTTTATGATTTAGCCTATGATGCAGGACTTGTCGGACACCCTGTATTTCGTGCATTAATTGTCGCGATTTATCGGGAGTAGACTGTAAGCCTACATATCGTACATATAAACTGTTTTTCTAGATTATACTTATGTCATGGCTTAGAAAACAATGAATAGGCTAATATAATTTACGCACAATGGTAACAATTTTAACACAGAACTGAGCACCACGTCAATTCACTAACAAATTCGAAATCAAACGCACACTTATAATTGAGGGGCTTAGAACTAAAAGCAGGTAAGTGACATTATTAAAAAAAATGAGGTAAGTGCGTGTTGTGATAGCCCAAAAGGATGTTTCTTTGGGATAAAATCAGGTAAGTGATCATACTGTGCAGTGCTGGTATATGGACATCATTTCACCAAACTAGTGTATAATATTCCATTGCATGTAGAACTTTAACTGTAATTTTCTCAAAACTAGGTTTCTGTCACTTATCTGCTTTTTGTTCTAAGCCCCTCAATTGTAATACAGAATTGAGGAAACGACTCTGGAATAGAGGCAATTAGCTAAACCTCGTGCCGTAACACTGCAGGAAATCAAGCCCAACTATACAGAAAGGTTTGTGAAGTAATCATTTCAAGAAATATATATTTGTTTCAAGAGAAATTAGGCCTAACATTTTTTTGTTCAGGAAAAATAATTGTCTATATTCGCAAATCAAACACTATTCATTTTAACTTGATATTTTGCAATAACATTTACTAAGCTGACCAAAGTGTTTGGTCCAAGGATATTTATTCGGAATACATTGCATAGATAAAGTCACTGATCTTCACTTTGTTTCTACTCACTCTTGGTTCGAGGCGCGACATAACAGTCACTAATGCTGGAACAGTTTGCTTACCTGTATTCTAGCGTTTGTTTAGTGAAACTGAGTAACACGTCAACTCACTAACAAATTCTAAACCAAACCCAAATGGTAAAACTTTTAACACACAACCGAGTAACACGCCAACTCTCTAACAAATTTTAAACCAAATTGACAGACGTGACTCAGTGTCTCTTGGTGTCTGTTTCACTCTGCGATTACACCAGAACTCTCATAGTAAGGAGCAGTGCTGTGATGACCCTGTACGCTACTAACCACTCTGTGAATGAGTTGGCTTAATAATTAATTTAGGAAGTAAGTAAATAAAAGAATAATAATTGTTTATACTTTATTGCATTTTAAATAAAATGAACAACTTTCTTGAAGAGAAATATCTGGTATTTATAATAATAATAATAATAATAATAATAATAATAATAATAATAATAATAATAATAATGAGAAAAATGCGCTCGAGTTGAGCATTAATGTCCAAGTTTAGTCTTTGCCATAGTCGGTTATTGGTTTAACTCTCTTCGCACACGTTATGATGTGGTATTTCCTACATCTTTGCCCGCACAGCACACATTTGCAGTCTTCGGTCGGTTCATGGAACTTGTTGTTCACACAGATTTTATGATGAAACCCGTGTATTGCGAGTCTTGTTGTCACGTGTCTCTGGCTCCTACACTCCCTGGTCCAGCTGTCGTCTAGCATGGCTGATGTGGTATAGAACTCTAGGTCTATGAGTCATTCCACGTCAAATCGCACAAAATTATACAAATTTTTACCTTCATATTTCTGATTCCGTTTATATTTTTTTTACCAACTCTATGGGTCTAATAAACCAACAAGTGTATTTTTATTTCCTCCTAAGTCCACATGTTTTTAAAATATTACATGTTAAAATTCGTTAAAAATGTCGCACAATGCAACATTTAAAGCGTCATATTTCTGACGATATTGATGTTAAAAATTTTTTGAAAAGTGCATTTAAAAGCTTAAAGTACTGTCTTTTATTAAATATTTACTAACTAATTTTAATATAATTATTACAAATATTTTTTTATAATTCAATTCTTAAAAGTTATATATCAATGTGAAATAGCCCTATTAAAACTCTAAAAAAATTCTTGCTAGCTGCACTGAAGTATTCTTAATAATTCCAGAAAAAACCAGAATGGGATCTCCAATAGTTTAATGGAAATTTAATTACTTACGACACAATGTGTAGCGGTCGGCGCAGCAGCAGTGGAAGGGAAGCGTTAAAGCGCGCTGGGAGGTATATCGGCGCTGGAAGATTGACTTAACGTTGCAACATTACACCCAGTACGGATCAAGTCACTCGAGGAAACGCTGCTAATTTAGTTATTATGATATCTTCAGATATTTGTACATTATGCTTTTTAAATGTTTCTTTTCATTCACACTTTAAATTTTCATTCGCCTACCTTCTTTCTTGAAAGAAAATTGTTTTACTAAATCTTCAGTTTTTGACAACGGAATGAAAGAAGGTAATTTTAACGTACCAGTTATTGGTTTTAGATTATGGTATCTGGCCTGTAAATTTTCAGTGTGGTTTTTGTGCTTATTCAATGGACAAAATATAAATGATACGTTAGAAATGTTTTTTGTCATCAATAAAACAGTTTTTTTTGGTGTTGTTATAGGATCTTGTATAGGCTGGCTCTCGTGGCAAGTCTTTTAACAGTTTCTCCAATGCCATCACATGGACCTTTACCATGCGACGTTGCAAAGAAGTGTCATTCAGCACTAACTCCATAATCGTCTTCATGTAAACAATTATTTTTAAAATTCTTTTTTTTTTCTTTTTTTTTTTTGTATTATGAACTTGATCCTTTGGAAAAGTAGATGATTTTTTTCATATCGTTGAATTCTTGGTTTAAGAAATTGATTGCTTCGGATTGAAAAAAGTGAAAGGGATCGGTGTCATGTTTCATGGTTTCTGAGATGACAATATTTTTGTGACGAATTTCTGTATGTCCTTTGAAATATACTACGAAAGGAAGTATTGTGGCTTGGCATATGTTCCAATGCACACCTTGCATTGAATCTTGTATTACAAATGAATAATTTTCAGAAAAGTCTGCAATAACTATGTAATTTTCAGGTTGTACATTTCTTTGCATTCCGTCAAAAATAAAATATGGCTGACTTTTGAAGGGATGACGATGCATCTTCTACATGAAAAACTTTATATATTAAGGAGCCTTTTACTTTTTGAAACTTTTCACGGGAGTATCGTTTTTGTTGTAGCTTTCTTTTCTTGATAGGGGATTCTATTGACATCAAACTATTGTTTAATTCCTCAATATTAGTGATTTCTAGCACTGTATCCATAGAACTGCTAGAAGAAGAACTGGGATAATCACTTTCTCTGTCCGCACTTTCATTTGATTCATGTTTATTAATATCAGAAGAACTACCGGCTTCACATATAATTTCACCTGACCTATCCGGAAATTGATTGATTTTTACGGAACGAATCACATATTTGTACATTCAAAGACTCCTTTAAATTGAGCTTTATCAATTAGTCGCGACTTACGCGTCTTAGTGTACTTTTCTTTTTAAAAGCGTGATTAGGAATGTAAATGGATTTAATCACTTGTTATATATTACGCGATCTTTATCATCACTCATGTTGTATAGAAGTCACGTCACTCTGGGAAATTCAAAACCAAACTGATTATTTTTCTCTTCTATATTTTGTCTCCTGCCATCTGTTTACTGCCATAAAGTTTACTGCCTTACCCAGCCTTGCTATCATCAAACACTTGGCTATTATACAGTATAAACATACAGCACTGTGAAGGCTGAGCTGACAATAATAAAATAACTTTAGATAAGATATTTACTGTTCCTTAAGGTATTAATCATTTGATGATTAGTATGGTGACATCAGATGTAACGAGGGATTTCGTAACAATTTCCCCGGGCAGTCTTCTAGCCTACGGCTGCAAGCAGTTCATTAGCTGGGCATAGCGAGCGCGTGCATGCCTCCGGAAAATAAATTGTTACAAATGTATGGGTGCCGATCCCATATTTATAAATGCAGTAGTTTACAGATAATACATCAGCGAACAAGTCTATATTTTTTCAGATTTTTAACTTGGCTATTTAATATAGTAATTTTACTTTGAAAAAGAAATGATTAAAAAAAATAGGCCAAATTTTAAATTTATTCGTGATAGGCCTAAAGTAATAAAAAGTGTTGTATTTAGTCTTTCAAATGCGCCAAACCGCAAATCTCAATTATATGTAGACACAGAGTTCCAAGTGAGTTTATGTAACAGTGCGCGCATAATTTGCGTAACTTCAAATAGTCATAACTACACAAATAATTAATAATTGTGAAAATAAAACAATACGGGTCTCCTTATTTGATGTCTGGAATTCATGAAAAAAAATTCGACCATTTCCGAGAAGGTCGTGTTTTATTGCTGTGCGATTTGACGTGGAATGACTCCTATCTCCTTCTGCTTCCGGTCTCTTATGCTTACCAGTTCCTGGTAGGGTCCTGTGGATGGTAGCCAGTGCTGCGATCTGATTTCATCTACGAAATATGTCTCTCTCATGAGCTCATATACAAGGCGGGATAGTGCTGCTTTTCCGACTCCTAGTATCCGTTTCATAAACTTAGTCTTGACTTTTTCTATTCTTATCACGTCACCAATCTTGAGTTTTTCTCAAATGAACTCTATTCCTTTCGTTATAACTGGCGCTACTACTGTTTTGAATAGTGTCATCGCTGGTATTTATACATCGATGTTTGTTTCTTGCACAAATTTACTCATAAATAATGAATAGGAATAAAATAGAATATATTTAAGGGGAAACACAATCTAGAAGGATATCTGACCAAACTGAGAGACAAATAGGTCGGTTGATCACAATGAAAACGTATTATTTCATGAATGAATCGAAATGTATTGTTTTCAACATCAAAATATTTTCTCACTAAATGTTATAACGAGGAAGTTAAAGAATTTCTTACTGAAATCTGTAGTGCTTGAGAAAAGTGACAAGTCAGTTTCCACAAACCTTTTTTGATAATTTATTGACAACTTACACTGGTTTATGTCGATTTGATTTTTTTCTGTATGAATTATTGTAATGGGAGAAATACTTATGTATTTTTTTTCCAAGCGAGCAGATGTTCCGTAAGTTGTCAATAAATTATCAAAAAAGGTTTGTGGAAACTGTCTTATGTCACTTTTCCCAAGCACTGCAGAAATGCAGTTAATAAAATAATAGTAGTAGTATTGTACAGTTTTGAGCAGCATTCTTAAATTTCAGCTTTGTAAAGTATAACTTCTGGGAAAAAGTCTCTTGTAGAAAAGGAGGTATTGTATGTTCAAATATACTGTAGGAAACATACTTCTTCATGCCTTGGTTTATTGATGAATTACTTGGTGCATTACTTCTGATGAATTACTTCTACATGCTATTGGAATCTTGTAGATAGTATCTCTGCATTAATAAATTATAACTCTTGTGCTAAATGAAATCAAATTATAGAGCAGTTTAATGAAACTTAGCTTTAATTTGGAACATTTTACATTTTAAGTTTATGCTGCAGAATCATTTTCTTTTCAAGAATATTCTTATGTACTGACCTTAAGAAAATAAAAGTTTTTCTCAACTTACACGTAATTGACTAATACTAAATAGGGTCAAATTCTAAATTCAAACACAAAAATTTAATTCTTGAATATATTTATTATTGTTTACACAATTCTCGATATAGAATGAATTGGGATGTAGGGTTGCAAGCAGAAATAACAGATATGGACAAAGATATGGTTTTTTTTCATGAGTACAGACATACGTACTAGCACTTAAGTTAATGTGTTTTGTAGTATTACAAATAAATAGATGCCAGTTCAAAGATATGTTCTCATAAGTCAACACTAAATTCAACTATACTTTATATCCACATATATAATATATAATATATATTATATATAGCCATGTTTTCATTTCAGTATTACCTATTATTTTATTGTTTTTACATTGGATGACATTTATTGTAAGCTAATACAAAGTTCTTTTCAAATTTTTAGTTTGACGACTTAACTATTTTTAACAGAAACATTCTAATGTTGTGGGAAATTTTGTGGTGCCTCGTAATAAAAATCCAGGTACGCATTTTTAAGTTTTTATGAATTTAAATTTTTTTAAAGTCATTCTGTTTATGGAATGTTGAACTTATTGATTCTTAAATATTTTCAGATATTTCAGAGGTACAAAATTACTCTCTTCTAAGTGCAACAGATCAAATTTTCACCTGGACTTCACTCTTGTCCCACAACCTTAGCATTTTATCTATTTGTTTACAGAAGTTAGGTGACAAAGAGACTGAAGTCGTCATGTTCATGTTTGAACAAATGAGAGTGACCAGTATAGCCAGTGAGCAAGAATTGAGGAAGAACTTTCAGTTATTCATGATTTTTCTGCCCCTTCACAGTATTATTTTTTGTGCTGGTATGTGTAGTGGCAACCTCAAAAACTTCAATTTCTTCCAAACAAATTTTCCAGTCAAGATCTTCATTTACTACTTGAACTATAAGTCTCACAATCTTGCCGCAAAAATAAGTAACAAGTAATATAAACTGTATACCTGTATTTTACAGACACTTTACATATAATATTTATTGAAAGCATGATTATTTGTAAAAGGATTCAGTGATTGATCCAGTGCTAGTTGTAGAGCCATGGTTTTCAGTTCATGTTGGAAAAAAGCAATTAATTAAAAAAATAATAGATAATTCTTACTAAATAGAACTATTAAAATACATACTGGTATTAATACTATTTTTCACTGAATCCCTCACATTTTCAACCGATTTGTAAAATGAAACTTTGTGAGATAGTGTTCAGTAATTACTAAATTTGTCTCTTTTTACTGGTACAATATACTACACAAGAAAATCTCACCTAATATACTGTGCAGGTGGTAATTTTGTATTTATATAATAATGGAAGCACAAATGTGATAATACCACCTTAACATCGATCTTTATGTTATGCATCTTGCCAAATTCCAGTTCTGTAAATATATACCGTACGTTATGTGTATATTTAATATTTTGCAAGGTTGTGAGATCGATTTTGTTAATAAAGGCAATTTAAAAATGTTTCCAAAATATTTATAAGATTAGCTAGCAGGTAACTGGAGAGGAAAACTGATATGTGTGATGTTAATTTTTGTAATATTAATTTTCTACACCCTAAAGTTGCTTTTTCTTTTGTATTAACTACATAAACGTTCTTCATTATGTTGCATTTCATAAAGAGTGCTTTCGGACCACTCTCCAAGTCATTACCAACGTCATGTTGTTCATTAAAGCATTCTTCTCAAGTTATGAATTGTTTTCACTATATCCACAGTATTGTGTGTGTGACAAAGGCCTTGACATATGCAATTTTCTTTTATGTACTTTTTGTTCTCTTTTACTACGCAGATATTTCTGAGTATCTTTTCTTTGAATTATAGGTACGGTACTATTACACTTTCACAATTAATATACTTTTTCCATATCTCATACTAAAACAGGTAATGCATAATCTTGGTAGATGTACTTACTCTTTTAACACTTTTAAAACCGTCAAAATAAGGTGATTAATACAAACAGAACCGAAATGAGAAGAATTTTAACATTCTCTGCTCCAATTCAGAGATACTCAGCTTCTTTCCTTAATTTTGTAACTTACATGTGTTTATTACCTAGGTCCTTAGTGTGAAAGTAATTTTACTATAGAATTAAACTGACCATGTATCTGTGCAACTTTTATAACAAAATTTTAATATATTTAGTGGAGAAATCAACATGAATCACCAATACATTGCTGATTCTTCTACAAGCAAAGAATTTTCATAAAAGTATACGAGAAAAAGATAAATTGACACACAAATACATCCTCGAAAATGTAGGCTAAATTGTTATATACTTTTAAGTAGTAATTTAAGTTAAAAAATCAGGGAAAGTAACGTAGTAACTTATATTTTTAACTGATATAAAATTAAGAAAACTGAATCACTGTTCCTTAATTCAAAATTTTAAAACTTCTTTGTTTATATTTAATAAATGTGGTATTTTTCCATTGGTACATATTCATATTGAACTTGATTTTTCCGTAACTTTTACTATTTAAAGTTTCCAGAAAATCTGCTCAGTATGAAAGTTCCATGTATAAACAGTTGTTAGTGTGTCAGCTTTGAAGAAGAAGAAGAAGAAGAAGAAGAAGAAGAAGAAGAAGAAGAAGAAGACTAAGGAAAACGAATACAGTATAAATCTACTGTTTAATCTTTACATAACTGTTACTGAATGAAATCAATATTTAATATATATTGGATATTTATGAAGTAGTCTAGGGTATTTGAAAAAAAAAAAGTATTCCTGAATGTTAATAACGTGTTTAAAAACCAGAAATAAAATTAATTGATGCCGAATTTAATCAATGTTTGATGGATTTCTTGTACTAATTCCACGAACTTAATGTGTGAGAAATAATAAGCAATCATTTCAAATACAAACATATAGACTATTATCTCTCTTAATTTGTGATCTGGAACTTAATTTAATTGCAATATTTAGTTCTCTTCTTTCCCTTTTACTTAGAAAGGAATTGAATTTGAGATTTTCTCCAGAATGTATTCAATAATTCCACATGACTATGCTATGCTACACATTTTAGAAAATAATTATAAATGTTCTCACATACTGATTGACAAATTTGGAAGTGTGAATTTACAAAATTGCATTTATACGGTTTTATCATATCGTACCAGCACATTTCTGATTTGGAAAGAGCATTGAAAAAAGTATATCTTATTTATTCTCCAAAAATGCGATACAGAAGCAATTTGTAGGTCTAAGGAAATCTGCTGTGTCATGAAAATTTTCTCACTATTTGATAAACATGTATCATTGTTACACTGAAATTTAATAATTACATTTCAATTTACTTGCAGCGAAAGAAGGTATATATTACTACTTGAACATATCGAAATTTATGTTAAACATTTCTTTTATTGTTTCCATGCACAAATTTTATATAGTAAAAAGTGGGCAAAATTTATTTTTGGCACACTTACACATAACATTGAACAATATTTGTGAATTATCAAGTAGCATATAATTACACTGAGATGGCTCACATTAACACAAGCACAAAATTTAGAACATGAAGATTGTTTCCGTCTTATGGCACATATTTTATTGTCTTATTGTTCTTTTAGTGTCATCGTGCACAAAAGTTTAATGATAAATACTTCAATATCAAGATATTTAAATACATTTTTATTTAACATGAATTGAGAGGCTAAGAGATGCAGGAGATGAGTGTTCAGTTACCCTTGCGTTTGGTTGTCTACATCTCCAAGTGCAACTACATGGCTTCTTAACCACTCTCTTCTTTTATTTTTTGTTGTCTCATTGAATGTAAGTTTAACATGTGACACAGTAATTAATTGAATTTTATTGAATGACTGGATAACGCTAATGATACATATGCTTATGTTGATACATTGAAATTGCAATGACAGGCACAACAAGAGGAAAAGTATGAATTAGTGGAAATACTC
Source organism: Periplaneta americana (assembly GCF_040183065.1). Lineage (NCBI taxonomy): Eukaryota > Metazoa > Arthropoda > Insecta > Blattodea > Blattidae > Periplaneta > Periplaneta americana. The sequence continues at coordinate 42,418,353 of NC_091126.1, read as the reverse complement.
ATTAGAGAATGCAAACTCTCTCCCAGTTTCGTGCCCTGTGAAAATTCAGAAACAATTGTCCATAATTTCTGAGTACAGTGACTCTTACACCAAAATCCCTATTTTATTTTGATATAATAGAAATTCTTCCGGGTATATGTGTTAAGTTACACATATTAGAGTTACAACTATACTATAATGCTACCTTATATATTGTTCAATTACATTTTTGCAGTTAAACTGTAAAATGCTCTTTATTGTCAATGTCTACTTTCACTTTTTATGCCACTTTGTAGTTTTGTAAAGTATGACGAAAGGAAAATATATACAAATTTCTGAAAAAGTGGAAGATTAAGACTTGCGTATGGTTACAGTATGAAGGAGTGTGCTCATTCCTTACCCTGTTAATATATTGTCCACACAGCATGCTTCAAAATGAAATTATATTTCATAATTAAAAAAATCCAGTGTGTTGATGGAGAGAAACATTGTACGAGTTTGTTCCGGGAAACAGTGCTAAACACTTCAGTATTACATTGTGTGGTTTTTGGGAAAGTTTAGGCTACTTTAATATGGTATTCCACACAATATTAACAAATTATTAAATATCGAACATCGAACATAAATTAAAATTAAATGCGGGCCACATAAAGTTTCGCTCAGTAGATATCTGTACCATATCTTAGCACGGAAATGCATAAGGATGTATGTGTATTTGTGTAAGATTTGGTATCTTCCTAATACTTTTATTATTGCCTTACATTTCAAAGAGAGACAATTTTCCTTGTCCATATGGAATAGTTTGAAATTCATTCTTGTATTTATAAATTAAAATTGTTATAATAAAATTAAAGTTGAATTAAATTAAAGTTTTTGATATTGTTAAATCTCAAATCGAAAGTGATAGAACGTATTATCCAGTTAGCAACATAAAATATATTCCATTATTTTCATATTTTGCAATTACAAATTTTTCAGCTATGTTCTTGCAATGAAACTTCAATTGGAGTATATTTGATCGGTTACTTAATACTTTTGAGGTTTTTTGGTCGATATTTCTATATTTTCCCTTTATAATAGCTGTTCAATTCTTCAGTAAGTTTACGCTCTTTTATATTATTTGGCTAGGTCCAAGTATGGAAAACGAAAATTTCATTTTCCTCTTGTCAAATATAATTTAATAAATTCAGCTACTTATTGCTTAATTGATTAGTGATTTTCCAAACGGTGCTAAGTCATTTATAAACATTTTTTATTTTATAGTTAACGTTATTTCCCATACATTTATACAGCAATATATTTGAAACTTTCCAAACGTTATGTTCCGTGTTATTCCCATTATAATCTCATAGTTTTTCCGAAGTGTGCTAAGACAGTCATATAAATGTTCCAAACTGCTGAGTCATTGTGATGTGATATTAAAATGATGATTATTAAGACATTGCCTACTTTAAGTTTTACATGTAATGCAACATATTCAAATATAATTTCTAAACAACATGTTTTCAAAGTGGATATTGATAATATTGTAGATTCTCTTATTTGACACTCTGTTATGTAGCATCAGCTACAAATAAATTTCTTTGTGATGTGATATTAAAATGATTGTTACTAAGACATTGCCCACTTTCAGTTTTACATGTAATGCAAAATATTCAAATAAACATACATAAGTCAAGTGACTTAGCACATTTTGGAACATATTAAAATGTTTAACAGCATTGTTACCTAGCACAATATCAACTTCAAAAAATTAAATTCTGTCATAAAGCTCACTTTCCATAATGTTTTAACTGCCAAAGTCTCTTTTCAGTACCTTGAAGATATTTTCATTTATAAAAAATTACGTTTCCTGAAAAAGTAGCTTTTTTACTTAGCTCCATTTGGAAAGGCACTCTTCAATTTTGTTATATTTGTTTTCAAGAGTTGGAAGTATAGTGCTAAGGGGAAACAAATGATAGGTTGAATGGTGAGTAATCACACATATGCATTCATTTTTGACGCCTTTCATATTACGGAAAGTATTCTTTTTGGACTGTGAAATATTCGAGATTATGTTCCATTTGGTACAATTAATACTAAATAAATGACCGGAACATGTTGTCAAATTATTCATTTCAACATAGACTTGACACTGGCGCAGCTCACAAGGAGGGGACACGCTCTGTATATCACCGAATTAAATCAGATTTTGTGACATGAAAGTACAAGACACACTGTTTAAAGTCATATCTGATATGGGTCGCCAATGACCCTTCGTTTTGGAAATATTGGCTATTGTTTATGACATACTTCCATTAGGTGCCTAATAGGGAAGCATTAGACTGTGTAACGGCGTAGCTCATGTGGTTGGATGCTGAGTTGTCATCCAGGCACCCCCAGTTCGAATCTTAATGCCTTCTCATTTTTTAAAGCTTGATATTATTATTATTATTATTATTATTATTATTATTATTATTATTATTATTATCATCATCATCATCATCATCATCATCATCACTATTATTAATATATTTTAATTAACTTTCAGTTGTCAGTTCCTATATTCAAAGACATGTTGAAATATGCGTGGTATGCATCAAAATTGATAAACGAACGAGAAGTGTTTCGGAGCAGAAGTGCGGAAAAATGTGTGTGACTGTGGACAACCTTCTTTCATTTGCTATGCAGGAAATAATTATGTGTATTTTGTGTGTTTTTATGACATCATAATGAATCGGGTACAAAATGAAATGGAGTAACTGCTACAGAAATAGAACAGACACCAGTGACACATCTTACCTTCCTACGTGAGCAGTATTTCATCGTTTATCCTTTACAATACAATGTTAGTTAATTAGTAATTTGTTTAAAACATGATGAAGCATTCAATACATTGACAAATGTGATATAGGTATGTAAATAGATAACTGTGATCACAATATTAATCATTATTAAAAGAAAAAAATATAGGACCAGTTAAGATTCGAACTCAGGTTGCCTGAATAACAACTCAGCATCCAACCATATGGGCTACGCTGTTACACAGTCTAATGCTTCCCTATTGAGCACCTAACGGAAGTATGTCACAAACAATAGCCAATATTTTCAAAACGAGGGATCATTGGCCACCCATATCAGGTATGACTTTAAACAGTACGTCTTGTACTTTCATCTCGCACGATCTTATTTCATTCGGTGATATATAGAGCATGTCCTCTCCTTGTCAGTCAAAAGATAAGTTTAAGTTTGTCTGTTGATCCAGAGCTGCGCTTGGAGGTGGATTGGATTTCCGTTTGGGTTGATTATCTCGTTAGGTCTATTCCCCAAAGTTTTCCCCGACCGTAAGGCGAATGTCAGATAATTTATGGCTAATCCTCTTCCTTTTCTCGCCAAATATCATCTAGCTATCACTAATTCCATCGACGGTGAATAACTTAATATTTCATAGAGCGTCGTTAAATAATAAACTTAAAAAAGCAGACTAAATATTTGTAGTTAAAAAAAATCACTCTGAAGTTCATAAATATGTAATACAAAATTAAAGAGGCACAGAACAAGAAAGGAATTTTTACAGAGGAGAGAATTTCAACGGATCAATTACGGTGATTTTTATTACTGTAACACTTTTCAATACTAAAAAATCATACAAGTCTCTAACGTTAATGAACTTAATGAAATGCATACTATACGAAAAAGATTTATTATAAAATGCTTAGTTTTTGTTTACTATAATTAATCGGTTTGTATAAATAACTTATATTTTAAATTATGTGTACAATTTCATTGTGAACTTAGAAACGACAGCTTTTCACCATATAAATTCCTTACCTAATAGCTTGTGTCTTATCTTGTACTACTTTCAAATGATTAAATGGTGCTCTGGCATGAATTATTTTTATGTGACAAAACAAACTTAATTCAATAAGTTTCTCGTACGGATCCTGGACAAGTGAAGGAACATAATGATGTAATATAATTCTTACCTTTACGTATATTTTTACAGCATACATTTAAATCGATAACTCAGTTTACTTTTAGAGTTTAGTTGGTAGCTGAGAACACACTCCTTTATACGTATTCTCTCAGTGGATGGTGTACTGTAATAAGGCTGTCTTATTGTCCTTTGGCACATGTACAAATATTTTTATGTTTATAATACATTTTAGGTTGTTTCCAATTACAAAAGTAATTGCTTTTTATTATATGAAATAATTGAATATAATAGGTCTACAAATATTTTACATGAATTTATACAGTGCAACGTATAGTAGAAGATATTATGCGATTAATTAGGAAATATGTTTAATGAATATAATTACTAAGAAACTAAGCTGAGGATTTTTATGTGATGTGTAGTGGTTGTGAATTAATTATATAGAAATTAATTATATAAATAATTATTTTCTCCTTATTGAGGGATTCAAATTATTGTCGTTTAAAATATTTATGAAGATGTCTTTTCCAAATATTTTATCCTCCATTATTAACATAATCTATTTACTGAGGATAAAATGTAAAAGTAAAGATTTTGTGAGTAAAGCAAATAACTGAACCAAATTGGCACATGTTACAAAATATCTTTAGTATTCATTTTAAATGTGTCCAATATTAAAAAAAAAAATTACATTGATGAGAAGAGTTAATTTCAGCTTATGGAGCATTCGAATGTTTAAATCGATTCCCGAATCGAATTACAAAATTCCGAATCAACCCCCCCCCCCCCCAATGGCCATTTTCCCGAATAGATAATTCCCCGAATCCATAAACCCGATCCGTTCCCCCGAACGCTATTTCCCCGAATATTAATAGTCTCGTATCTCGAAAAATGAAATTGTAATCCCAATGAGCGAGACAACACGTTCTGGTTATTCGGATATTGTTAATTCTCCCAAAGACACTGGATTAGGTGGTAAATATTTTTTACGTTCTCTTCTTAAACTTTTTAAAAATATTTTTTCTTTCACGTAAAAAATTGAGAATATCAGATGAAATTTTACGTAGATGATTCCTGAGAACTTGTTCTGGATTAAGTTCTGGGTGTTCGCGAATAGATCACTTAAGATGGGCTTTTATAATTTCTGCTTGGGCAGTTTCTCTATTCGGAGCATGTGAATGTGGGAACTTGTTATCATCCCTCAAAACTGTTACATTTTCACCATATCCTGTTGTACAGGCTCTCGCACGGCACTCTTTCTACCGAATTCTTTGACAATCCCAATGAATTTTTCTTTCCTCGCCGCTTTTACTTTTCACATAAACGAAACCGTTCATAATAAGTTTCATTCCCCTGCCACACGTTATAATTTTAGGTTGAGCGTCCATGATACTAAAGTATACGCACTTGTTAAATTAATCTGAAACTCGTTAATTTTATTTGAAACCAGTTAATTTCATCTCAAACTAATTAATTTAATATGACATTGAAATATCGTTTTCTAGCAACAAACTGTTCATTATTTACGATATCTACAGCAGTCGGTTGTTTGACATTTGGGGATTTGAAAAAGGATAAAGTTTACATTCGGGGAAATGGCATTCGGGTTATCGGTTTCGGGGAAGTGACTTCGGGGGGATAGATTCGGGCAAAGGTACATTCGGGTTATTGGATTCGGCAAATGTTGGTGAAGTAGAAAGTTTTGAACAGTTCACACGCCATAATGGAATAATCTTAGTAGATATTGGTAGTGGAAGACTGCCATCTATACAGCAGTCGTTTCTAGCCACCTTCAAGGGTAGAATCTCTATTATGATGATAGAGACCTGATAACTTGACAAAGCAATTTAACACCGCAGGTGCCTACTTATGCAATAAGACAAAATAGCATTGGTGAAATGTATATATAATATATTATGTTGTAAATGAGAGTATCGCCGAATTTAAACTGTCATATTAGTGTAACCCGATCACGTATGTGTACTTTCCGACATTATACCGGGTGGAAGTGAAATAACCCTGCAAATTGAAAGGGACGGTCGGGTACACTTAAGTCAATAGAAAACCTATATTACGTTTTGTGATTAAATTCATGGTTAGTTAGAAAATTATGTTGGAAGTTTCAGCAGTCTGACAACATCGCCGCTAGCACACTGATCTTTCTTCTCGTAATACAGATGTAAGAGGTCAACGAATTCAGGTCTGTCTCCTTACCTTCCACCTTCCTCTCTGACTACAAAGTTGCAATCTGTTCGCATCGTTTAGTGGCTTGAAGTTAGTAGTTTTTAAATTAAGTTTATACGAAAGCCGTCCAAACTATTGAAATACGCCAAGGGATAAATGATTCTTTATTAGATTTCCTATCGATATGGACAAAAATCACGATCCTATTCGTAATAGTTACAAAATAAGAGTGTGTTAAACATTTGGGGGGGAAAAACTTTTATTTTCTGAGAAAACTATGAACTTTCCACCAATATTGTATTACAACTTTTGTTACATACAGCACTAGCTATTCGTTCTGAAAATCTGCAGGGTTATTTCACTTCCACCCTATACCTTTTCTGAAGCGAAATTAGATTCCGTTAAATTGCCAGATTTATTACAGTGCACTGGACACTGGATTCAATGGGGTAGGTTTCCCAGACAAAGGAAAAGGAAAAGCGTGAAATTACATACAGGATGAACCGTAAGTAATGTCATTAATTTCAGGGGCTATTATTTGAGATATTTCAAACGAAATTGTTTGATATAGTTTTGCTCCGTTTTGCTTCCTTTCGAGAAAAAATTGTTTTATATGAAATATTTCATAGTGTGTTTTGGGAAAATCATTGATTTAATTCCAAATATGCTCAGTCAATTTAAGAGAACAGTGTATTATTGTAATAAATTATTGAAAGAATTTTAGTTTTGTCCTTTAAATGTGCAGAAATTTGATTCGAATAAATTTCACATTGTAAAATTCCTTTGTAGAACGAAAAGTTACATATATTCGGATTAAAGTTTTGCATATTTAAAGGGCAAAACTGAAATTCCTTCAATAATTTATTATCGTAATACACTGTGCTCTTAAATTGATAGAACATATCGGGAATTCAATTAATGGCTTTCTCAAAACTCGCTATGAAATTTTTAATGTAAAACAATTCTTATCTCGAAATTGAAGCAAAAACGAGCAAAATTGCATTACACTTTTTTTGTTTGAAATATCTCTCCACTGAAATTAATTACATTACTTACGGTTTACTCTGTATAATGAAGTTCCACGATCTGTTTTATCTTACCATATGTGTAACGTAAGCTAATGTTTGTAGGAAAAATTAAAGAAACTTGAAAGTAATATTTCAACGATTTGCTCTTCAAAAATATCTGAACAGATGTCATTACATTTTCCTCCATATCTTTACATGGCGTTTTCTGATATTGATGATGATTATTATTATTACTATTACTTATTATTATTATTATTATTATTATTATTATTATTATTATTATTAGTAATATTATTGAACTTAGGGTAGCTGTGATTTGTTTATACACTTCAGTTTGTCCCATATGATATACCAGAATCTGTGGAAATAATAATAATAATAATAATAATAATAATAATAATAATAATGATAATAGTAGTAGTAGTAATGATAATAATAATAATAATAATAATAATAATAATAATAATAATAATAATAATAATAAGGATAACAGAATGTGTATATTTTATATGTTAATAATAATAATAATAATAATAATAATAATAATAATAATAATGATTTATTTAACCTGGCAGAGTTAAGGCCATACGGCCTTCTCTAACACTCAACCAGGAGTAAAAACTGCGTTACAGAAACACTACAAATTTACAAAGTACACACAAAACTGAATAAGCTAATAATAATAAAATGTAAACAACAAGTAAGAAGAAATCAGACATAATATATAACATAGAGAAGGAAAGAAGAAAGCATAATAAAATGTGAACAGCAGGTCAAAAATAAGTGAGGCCTACAAAGTATAAAAAAATAAGACAATTATTGATAATAATAATAATAATAATAATAATAATAATAATAAATAAATAATAATAAATAAGAATAATAATGATAATAATAATAATAATAATAATAATAATAATAATAATAAAATAATAATAACAGGCCTAATAGTAATAATAATACTAATAGTTGTTCACAGTAAAATAAGAATGATAGAATTACAGATGGTATTTTGTAAGAAATTTCATATGCTACCGACATCAAAAGAGCCATAATTAAGAATGCACGGGTCATCATGGAATTTGCGGTGAACAAAGCGGGCGTGAAGGGTTTTTCTCGGGGTTCTTCCGTTTCCCCTCACCATTATCGTTATTTAACCAATACTCCACAATCATCTTCACTCTGCGAGGCCCTGAGCCAGGCCTCCAGAACAAGCAGAAAGTGGCAGAAAGTTGTACATATTGGTGTTTAATAAAGACATTTATAATTAAAATGCGATTATAGTATTACTTTTCAGGAACGCAAGCAATTATTCAAAATGAATTATGCCTGAAATTTTTTTGTTTATAATGTCATTGTGTGAGTGGATGTATGTATTTGTTGTAAACTGACTTAATCTTCATTGTAAGCATTAATGTTTATAGTAAAAATAGGCTGACATTTGTAAATTAAATTATATTTACAACTAGTAGTTTTATTACAATTCTGACATTTCTCTTTTGTAATTCAGCAAACAATTTAAAACAAGTATAAAGATAGAAAAAAGCGTAGAACAAAAACCTGAATGGATTCTAATCATAATGCTCTTCTAATCAACTGTAAAAGTAGAAAAAAATGAACAATGCATATTTCACTCAACTTGTATTTTTATAAAGCACCAATACGTGTAGATCATTTAGATTTCCATATCCAAAGAGATTTTGAAGAATTATTATGTCTGATGCCAGTAGCATTATCTTGAAATTTTCAAACTGGACATTGAAAATCTTCTGTGTAGGTATAGTCAACAATTGAATGAATTGCGTTATCATACAAACCTAGTATTTCAGGTATCAGGGCACAACTTAAAGCGCTCGTGTAATGCAGAATTAAAATACATTGTATTGTAAGAGATGGGAGCATTTACATTGAGTGAGAATTGGCTTGAAATTCTTGACCACGTGATTATTTTTAAAAGTGCGGGAGAATAAGACTATTTACTTGTTAAAAATGCCGTTATTTTGATTTTATGATGTTGCGTATTATCTTATTCCACTCAACTCGAACCTCGATTCCTGCAATTAGCAGAAGGTGGATAGTCAGTCACATTCATCCTTAAGATCTGAATCTTCAGGCATTGGTTACATGTGTGGCTTACTTCTAGAGTAATTCTTTAAGGGCATCAGATAGTAATTCTATTGCACTCTGTTAAAAAAAAAACATCATTTTTAAAATTGAGGCGCTGGTTGGAATAACATCTCAACTATACTTAAGTCGTTATTCCGGCGATGCCATTTTAATAATCTTGCATGTATTTTCTATCGACTGTGAAAGTTGCATTTCTTTTCGTTGACTCTAAATGGCAGGATAGTTCATTATGCGAAGTGCTATGCTAAGTCGAAAGGTTCAAAATTCACAATACAAAAATATGTTACACTCATGTTTTATATATCAGGATCTTTGGCAGTATCGTATATTTACAATACTATTTTCGAGCCTTCAGTTTTTCAGTAGGACATAATATACTACCAAAGGAAGGACTTAATCTTAAAAATTAGCCTCGTCCTGCCTTAAAATTATCAAAGAAAAGTGATATTATTTCATTATTGCAATTCATATTAGCAGAAAATGCATATTCTCTTCAAAATCTTTTGGACTCTGAACCAGTGATGGATGAAAATCATCCTGAAAATGAAATCAGTGATCACGAATAAGAATATTTGAAACTATAGTAGAGGAGTTTTCATCTGTAGTATAGTTTCAGAATTGATTTTCTTAATACATCTGCTTTTTATTGGAAATTTAAAACGAACGTTATTTTGTTTCTACAGTATATTTCCATAAAACATGTAAAGGTTTATCTGTTTTCTTATCGTGTATTATTTTGATAAGCTTCATTCTTCATGTACTATTATTTCTTATTATTCATTCAATAAAGTTCGTATATATGTTAGTGAAATAACTCTTTTCTACTGTTTTAATGCCTAGGTACTCTAATTTAAGAAGTCTCAGACGATTTAAGTTTTTCATACTTTATTTACAAATATTTAAAAATGGGTTGTGTTTAAATTATAACTGATATTCAATTTGAGTAATTTATACAGTCTAAAATATTATACAAAAGAAATGATGCGAGTATATGTACTATTAAAATGTCTACATTGTTCTAAATCTTTGACATTGTTTTTTTTTCAAAACATGAGATTTCCACTTAAGCTGTTATTACACCCAGCGCCTCAGTTTAAAATTTTCACTTCTATTAAAGATAGGTCCCTGAAACTTTTACCATCAATTAAACACACATTTTTATAAAAAAAATATGAGAATGAATCCTATGGGTGTGTTTGTTTATTATTACCAGATTTTTAAATTGTGAAGTCAATAAAAAGATGTTTCAATGCATGTAGGTTTCATTATCTCAGAACCTATAAGACTGAGTAATGAATTTTTGCATGCATGTACATTTTATGGAGCTCTATACAAACGGTGAAGACTTATTACACTATTTTGTAGGAAATATTGAATGAAAAAGTTAGCAAAAAATTGATGTGTAAATTATAATACTTTTCATATCTAATCTAAATACAAAAAGTAAGAAAAGGCTTTTTCTGTGCACTTCACAATTTAAAGATGTGGTAATCATAAACAAACACTCTCAGAGGATTCATTCCCACATTTTTTGTATTAAAAATTGTGTCCTTAATAGATGGTAAAAGTTTCAGGGGCCTACTTTAATACACGTGAAAATATTAAATTAAAAAAAATGGCACGTGTTTAGTCACAGACTTCAACAGAATTACTGCTGGTACCTGGTAAACTTAATATTCACTCTCAACCTACGAAAATATCTGCGAGACGAAACACTTGCTAACCGAACTACCGTTTTAAAATATCCTTATTACTGTAAGGAGTAATTATTGCTGTATACAGTATGTAGTTTCACATTTTACTGTGCATATAGGTTATTGCTTATAAGTAGCGGTGAGAACAGAGAACTAGATTATGGCTTACACATAGTGTAATTGTTGTAAATCTGGAAAACTCAAATGTTTCAGAATTAAATTCATCTGAAAGTTACAGTAGTACACACAACGATGTGTAACCGTACCGATTCGCTTGATGTGTTGACTTTTCAATCCACTTGAGTTACATATTTAATTCCTAGCATGGTATGAATTGTTACATCAGAAACATTTCTCTGTCTCGTCTCTAATATGTATATACACACTCCCTGACTTACGCGATACTTTATTATTTTTTATTAATTGAACTTCCAAGTTTATTGAACCCTATTTTACCCGAAGTATATTAGGGCAGTGATACTTTATATATTTACTTACAATAATAATAATAATAATAATAATAATAATAATAATTGTTATTATTATTATTATTATTATTATTGTCATCATCATCATCATCATCATTATTATTCTTTCTGGTGCAAACTTCGAAAACCATGTAAACGGAGTTCTGCTTTTTGTAGGTAATTGATATAGGCCCGTTTTGTCTTTTTCATATTGTTTCTGTTATAACTTTATAAGGCGTTTCTACTGTCACTTAAGTAATCCTTATTTATACTTTAGTACATTTTGAAGCACGCTTCTTTAATTTTTCCTGTCTAGTAGTTGTGCGTGTTTAGTACCTAAAATGAGAGCACTCACTTTCTTCCCGAAGAATGAAAGATAATTCTATAATTTTGAACGGGGTCCACTTTTATCGCTTTTATCCAGTGTTTGAGTTAAAAGAGGATTAGATTTATTTAGTTGTTGCTAAAGTAATTGTGATATTTTGTCGTCGAATCCTATAAGAGAGTTGCGAACGGATGCAAATTTTAAAAATTGTAAATGGTTGTATGCGGCGCAGTATACGCTTTTGAAACATTAGGCCTACTTAATTTATTTTTAATTGTAAACAATTTTGCTCCAGGATAGAGGAAATAGAATAGGTGATATTTTTACGGTATATTTATAAAACCATGCTAATTATCAGACACTTCCTTCTGATTACAAGGAGACAATTTCCAGTATGTCGGGCATAACAGTACTTAAATTTTTCATTGTTTTACATTTTATATTTATAAGTGACTACAAATATTTCAAGAGAAATTTCACTTATGATAATTAGATTTCATAAATATAGATAATAATTGTCAGTATTGTGTATTTATATGTCCTTGCGTCAGTTTAAAGTTATACTCATGAAATTTTTAAATGTATTCATATATACATATTTAAAAGTTTAGTAGCTATTTTATAAATTTTGAATATACACCCAACAAAAGGCCGAAATTTGGATATAACTGCAGATAAATTTGTTGTGTTGTGTGCGTTCGTTCGATATTATTAATTTAAACCTTAGAACTGTTACAGGATTCGAAATGTAAGAATATGGATTGGCGAGTAAAATGAATATAATTGAAAAACCAAATTTAATATCATACACTATAAAATATTTATAAATTTATTATTGACATATTTTATTTAAATTGCTTAATTGTTTCAGTTTTTTGTTATATATGCGTCTAGAATTCTTCATACGATTGCCAAGTTAATCCTTAGCCCATTTCTATTTTGGACCTAGCATTAAAGGGACAAATAATGGGACTGACGTAAGGTAACACGTCAGATGACCTCCACTGAAGTGTGCCCAAAACATATTATCAAGGCCGTGTTTTTTGGTACTGGTGATAAACGCAATAAAAGTATTTCATCTGTGATTAGAGGTATGTACTCGTTTAGTGTGAAATGTAGTTCATCTATGACAGTAGGCCTATTGTTCACGAGAATTTTTGCGAATTTTACGTTTTCTTGCGAAAGTCTTAATTTGTGTGATATACAGGAAACATTGTATATTCTCTTTCATTTTCTTTATTTTAAAAGGAAATTATATCTAATATTTCGTGGAAAAACTTGGTACATATTTAAACCTTTTCACTTTCCCTTATGTAGATACGTTGAGACTCACCGTCTTTGACTTAAAGTAGACTCTCTAATTTGCCTGCTAGTTAATAGCTTTGTCACTCCTTGGTAACAATGCTATCGGCCTGCATGAACATAGAAGAGTGATTTTAACGGTACTTCAGACAATGAGAGTTTGTCAAACAATTCCGCATATTTCAACAAAAAGAGAGATTTTAAAGGTATCGTACTCCAGGCAATGAATCTTTGCAAACTTTTTCATTCTACTTGGTAGCTTTAAACAGTTAGTTTCCAAAGTGAAGTGATAGTGTGAAATGGAGCGAAAAACTGAAATAAATGCGTCTCCTCGTGTGGTGGAATACAGTAGCCATGGTTACAGTGATATTGTTCTGTGCAAATTTCGTAATGTTAGAATTGTGTGAAAACGCCGCGATTCATTTGAAAAATATGTAAAAGGTAAATCTCAGGAAAAACGTGTGGAAGGATGCTTAAAGATACAAACAAATCACCAAAGAGTCAACTAGGACTAAAGAGTTCCTTCGAAATCCAAAAATAGGCTAAGCCGACGAAGTGGAATTCAGCATGGATATTATATAATATTGTTAAAGTTAAGATTTAAATACACACATATATATATATATATATATATATATATATATATATATATATATATATATATATATATATATTTCTAATTGTTATAATAAATTGTACATCGAGTATTAAACTTATATATTTGTATTAATGTTATATAAATTAGTATGTCATTACAAGGTGTGTTACCCAAACTCTCCCCATAATATATGATTTTATTGCGACATTATCGGAAAAAAATTATCATCTATTAAACATCAAAGAAACGAATCTTTAAAAATGGTACGCAAAATTTTAAGAAAGTTGTCACCATTAGAACACGGTTCTGTATGTGAGATTGAAATTTTACATACATATTTCATATTCTTTCACATGTATGTTTCAAACATATATAAAGTAATATATAATCAATATAAATATTTCCCAGTAAATAAAATAGGTATGAGAGAGAAACAAGGTTTTGTTCTATTAAGGGATCGCTATACTGAAATTCCCAAGTTCCATATTCACAATAGTGAAATCAATAACTACTATAGTTATGAAGCTAGATTAATCAAATTTTGATCACTGGTATACCTCGTTAATAATGACAAATGTACAAAATTTCATAAAACTATGATAAATGGTTTGCATTTCATTAATATTTTATTAAAATATTGAATCGCTTTATATAAAAAAGTTCCTTGCGCCACAATTCACATTATTCTTAACTGATATTTATTTATATGGATCCTCATACACATGGGATCAAAACTTACTATAGGAGTTTGCTGTAAATTTAATCAGTAAAGTGCTAGAATTTTTTATTATAAAATAATAAAAAATAAAATATTAATACTTATCAAACATTCCTAATAATTTACCGATTGACTATACAGAAAAACCCAATAGTAATGTTTATTCCAATGTATATAAAGAATCATATTGTAAGTGAATTTCAGTTAAAAATAATATAAATTGTGGTGCAAGGGACTTCTTATATTATAAAGCAATACAATATTTTATTAAGATATTAATAAAATGCAAACCACTTATAGAGGAATACAATTTTGTATATGTGTTATTATTACCTAGACACATCAGTGACAAAATTTTTGCGAATTTAGCTTTAAAAAACATGGAAGTTGGTAATTTAAGTATAGTGGCTCCTTAATTTTCGTGGCATTTATGTAATTTTTCTTCGATTATTTTTAAAGAGAGTTCAAACTGAGTTCCGACATTCTAGTAGATTGATTTTAAAAATGTACCCTTATGGAGACTTTTCCAGAGAATGGTTTTAAGGACGTAAGTAAACAAAATCACTGCAAGAAATATTTTATTAGTTTCAAGTAATTGACTCAATTTATTTGCCAACATACAGGAGTATACAGGCCTACCATTTTAGAGTTTCGTTAGAGTTGTCATTAATTTCACTGGAGTTTTTAAAATTATATATTTAAAATGTAAGGCAAAATAAAAGAACTAATTAATCTAAAAGTCCATGCATTTAAAATTGAGAGTAATTCGTAGTAGGGATTATGAAATGCTGTGATATATATGAAATTACATTTATTTGACTGAAATATTATAATTATAATTGAAAGTGATACACAATAAGAAGTTCCACGTAACATCAATTATATATAGAGTTTCCAGTTTCAACGATAAATTCACTTGTATTTATTATTTACATGAAATGAACACATATAAATCCTCAGCTTTTAAGTAACATCAACCATTTAAAGAAGTATGATAAATGAAAACACAAAGAACAACTCCTTCATTGTCTTTCTCTTTTGATACTAAATTCTTATTAAACAAGAACAAGCAATTTATTTCCAGATGTCATATAAAGTAACTTATTTCAACCGAGTATTCACCATCTTAATTAAGTTGTCATTAATTATCATTAAAATTAATTATCACTATTGGATTACCTTTAGTTCAGTCAGTGAAGTACTTGTAACAAAATAAATCAAACACTGATACAGAACTATAATTTTCAATTACTTTAATCTACTATAGTGTGTTGTTATACTTAACAATGTTTTCACTTTCATCATTTGATATGGATATGGAAGAGAAATTCGATCTGTTTGATAACTTTACATCTGATAAAGGTATTCATTTATAACATTTCAACCATAAGGATATTGGTTTCTTAACATATTTATGCTAGTATAAAATGTAGGCTGAATTAACATAAGATACAGAACTCCTTTTCGTTTTCTCCTCTCCAAGAATGTCGACATGAATATTGTGGCTGAATCCTGTAAATCATGTATTGAAATCCCAATTCTCATTTTAATGCAGTGCCTTATTAACCATTTTATCAACTATGATATAACAATTCATTTAAAAATTAAGCACAAAAATATATTATATCAAAATTATTAATTCGTAGCGAATGTGATAAACTTTTAATTTGAATTTAAAGGAGTTACTATGCAACATAATCATGACATTTTTTTCCGTAAAGATTCTTAATGTTCTGCTTTCAAGTCTATTAAAACGTCTGAAACGAACTGCTCTTCTTCGAGTGAATGGGCATATGTAACTTTTGGCTAAAAATGTCACTGAACTGAATCCCAGTATTTTCAGGGTTATTATACTACATTTAAAAGTCCATTTCTAAAAGTCACTTTAGTTCTACAAAATGGAAAACATTTTATTTAATACAGAATCCATTACCACTATTTACCCTTTATTAATCTTTGGCGCTATAATTGTATTTTCAATATTTTAGTAATTTGACGGTAATAATTGACATTAACAATTTAAAAGCAATGAAAAAATAGTTGGTATGTGCTTGGATCAGAGAGTGCAGTGAGTTTCCTTGTGAAAGAATTTGTGACTATTATCGACCTTATATTCTTCTAGTAGGCTACATTGATTCAAGAAGGAATGAAGTGTTTCTTTGAACATGCATAGATACAATGCAATAATTAAATTAATATCTAAGAATTACAGAAAGCATAAAAGTGACGTTTTCTTATAAAACAAAATAATACATTAAAACTTCTCAACCTTACAAAAGAAAATAATAGAGTTCGTCTGGAAATTGTAGTTAACAATTCTCGATAATTTCCCTCTTTCTCTACTTCAGTTTTATAGACAATCAAATTAATGTTAACATTCTACTACTTCTTTACTGAGTGAAACATTTTATTATTAAATGCTCTTCTTTTCTTGAAGTTGAGCATTGATTTATATAACATCCATCCTTAACGAGATAAATAAACGGTAGTAATATATCTACATGTAGGGTACTTTTATGATAATTATTGCACTGTCACGTTTCACTTCCTATTATTTATGCCTTATTTAAGACAGAATAGATCTGTCTGGTAGAATTCAGTTGTTGGCTTGTTACAACATGAAACAAGCAGGGTCCTAAAATAAAGTTATGCTTGTGTGATGTTTACAAAAGAAAAGAATACAATTGAATCGATTATTGTTGAAAGGAACTAAGTCCACTTTTTAAAGTTTTGAGATAATCGAAAACCATATTTTTTATGTGTACAATATATGATGGTTTAATATTCGATAGATTATCCACAAAACAGTATTTTTCGATTACCTCAAAACTTTAAAAAGTGGACTTAGTTCGTTTCAACAATAACCGATTCAATTATTTAGTATGATATTCTCTGTTAAATCCTTCAATGAATTCTCCCCTGGTTAAGTAAAAAGATTACCGATAGGCTATATTATAATACACACAAAATTACACTTGATCATTTGCGTTAATTAATAGTCCTTGAGTGTAGATCAGATTTGTGCTATATATGGTGACGTAATATGATTTTTTTCCGTTTGAATGAATGTTGTGCAATAAGTAATGTCATTATTAATCAACTTGTATCGTGACAAGGAAATACTCATTAAGAGGCCAGAACCTTCATTATACAGAAGACAACATTTCTTAAAAATTTAGGAGGTTGATTTCATAGGGACGTGTATTGCGCTTATATCTATCTTATTATTGTCCTCGTTATTGTCAAAGATAATTACAAATTCAGTTATTGTAATATATCACACAGTATCTATGTAAAATTGTAAAGAGGGAAAGGGTTTTTATTAAATATTCGAAAGAAACGGCGATTATTTCTCTAATAACAATGATAGAAATAGATATCATTAGTATGTTCATTTAAATCTTACTGAATTTTTTGTCACACTCCATTGACTTTACCATCCTTTACTGCTTGCGAGGTGGGAGTGTTTTAGAGCAAAATTCCGTTCTTGTTAATGGCAATAGAGCGAAAACAATGACAGAAGTAACCGCAAGCTTAACACGGACTTTAAATTTTAGTGGAAAATATTTCCCCTTCTTCAAAGAGTCTTTACTATTGTAGAGCTATAA
Source organism: Periplaneta americana (assembly GCF_040183065.1). Classification (NCBI taxonomy): domain Eukaryota; kingdom Metazoa; phylum Arthropoda; class Insecta; order Blattodea; family Blattidae; genus Periplaneta; species Periplaneta americana. The sequence continues at coordinate 42,400,407 of NC_091126.1, read as the reverse complement.
ATAAAGTAAAGGCACTCATTCTACACTGTCCAAGACCAGCCATGATCGTAATACATGTGTTACGGAAGGTCGATTCTTTACCGATTTTATCTTTTGATAGGCAGAATCCTTCAGATGTGTTTGCAAAATTTGTGGCATTATTACAAGTTTAAAGCCTCTGACTGAATTGATTTAGTTCTAATAAAAGAAGATGCAATTATTTTACAGAGATGTGAGAATATTTTGCACTCAATTGAACTTTGAAGTATGGAAAATATTTTAGTATTGACTACGTACGTCATACTTACTTTTGACCAATAAAACTGTGCGAAAGGACGTATTTCAACCAATCACGGCAGTTTATAGCTACAATTGTATCACTTCCCTAACATTTGTTTATTTTTATCACTTCTCTAGCATTTGTTTGTTTTTATCACTTATTCAGCATTTGTTTCTTTGTTTGGCAACATTTCAAACTGCAAATTTTTTACGGTACTGTAAAACATGCTTTGCGATCGTCATTTGTTTACCACATAGAAGATAGTCAACTTAAAATGGCGGCTCGATTCAAACGTTTTGGTGGAGCTAACGTTAGTGAAATAGAATTGTAGTAAGTCCATTTTTTATTGTATTAGAGTACTTTATTTCTTCTAATGTTTATATACTTTCTTCTAATCGTGTAATAGCCAATTAAATCCCACTCGAGTTTTGATTTTCTCTGGATAAATCAAAACCTCCAGTGAGGTTAGCTATATAGAACGTAAACGTTTTTGTACAACTTCGTGAACTCGGAGGTATCACGTGAAGATAATTTTAATCCATTTTGGATTATTAATACATTACACGAATTATTTATAAGTATCGTATTTTTACTTTGTTTTAATTTTCATTGCTCCTCCTCGGTGTAAAATTACAATCTTTAAAATGTTAAATATTGCATTTAAAGGCTTATGACTTTCCCAACCATAGCTACTATGTCTGGGTTGACAAATTTGACAAGAAGCGTGTTGTATCAAAACATGATCTGTAGCGTCTCACAAAACATCCTTTTATAATATAACATGTATATAAACGACAGTTTGTAAGCAAGGCATCTTTGAGGTGGTGTTATCCTCTTTTATTTGTCTACTATCGATATTTTTTGGGAAATATTCCATTAATAATGTTTCCTTTGGAGCGCATAAGTTGAAAGATAAGTTCCAAAGATAATTTATATATCAAATTATTAACATATTTTTGATAACACGGTATATACATTTGGTGTTCGAATGGAATTGAATATTCGAACACATTTGTGCACTCTGTGATTCAAGCTGACACCTACATTTCAATTTTTTCTAGTCTATATTTATAAAACTTGAAAATTTTTTATTCGGAATTTGATTCCTGTTAAAAATGTCTTCATAGGTTATGTGAAAAGAGTTAAAATTAAGGAAGTGTAACTCACTAGTAGCCAGAAGTGATCACATCGTTTTAAAATGCTTTAATAATATATCTTATTCCAAAAAGTATAAATTGCAGGATAAAAGTTTTACATGGAAGCAAATGTCGAATTGAAGAGCTTTTAATTGTTCATTCAGGCACCCTTATATACCCGTTCCTTCTGGTACCCATGTGGTTGAATTATTTCTTATACACTTCAAGTTACATTAACATTTCAAGAAGATTATCTTACTTGAAATAATTGCTCAACACCGTTCTGAAGTTAATACATTGACCACAATGTCTTGGTACAAAACTTTATAATTTTTTCCCCAAACGTTTCAATTACGCTTCGAAGTATATACATGGATTCACATGTCACACGCTACAACAATAGATTTTCAATTATTTCCACTCATATTCTTAAGCTATTTGTAAGAAATTGGTATCCTACATTAGGCCAGCAATAATATGGATACACTTCGTCATGAATGTATTAGGCCAAATATTGAACAAAAATATGTGTACGTTGAATGTTTTACATATCTAAATCTATGTGTTAAGTAAATATAATTGTAATCCATTACACTTTGATATCACCACGTTGCTTACGATGAAGTTTTGGGGCGACTGTGCAGCATGTTGGTAACTCTCTTTGCTGACGTTTCGTAGTTCTGCTTTCTGCATCATTGAACGATAATCTAATGATCTGACAGTTTAATAATGTAAAATAATAGTGGGAATATCAATTTATTGCACACAAAATCTATGAGTTTTTGAGATAGTTTCCAATTTCCCACTTTTAAATTAATGTTTAAGAATACTGTAGTGGCATAACACTGTAAACTGCTTTATTACTAAACATAACTAAATAACAGTGAATTTAATTTTGTGGTTTGGTGATAATTATAAAATGTCATCATACCAGCAGCAAACATGAGAGTTTTGTTCCACAAATCAGCTACGAAAGCTCAGGATGTATTATTTTGCGTTTCTTTCGAATATATTTCAATAGTGTTTTAAAATTAGGGCGGCCAAATTCCTAATATTGAAACCGGAAGTGATTTTTCACCTCTGTCATTGTTTGAAGTACTAAAGTCATTTAAGACTGCTTAAGTAAGATGGCCACTTTACTTTTAGTACATAATGTTAGTCATAGAAATTAAGTAGAGTGAGCTTTCTTTGATCGTGATAGTGTGTGACAACGAGCCATGCTTGATCCTAAAATAATTTCTGTAAAGTATGATTCTCCAAGAAAATTAACAAATACGGATAACTAATATTGAAGAAATTTTGTATTTGAGGTGACTCAGTCATATTTCTAATTTCCTCATCTAAGTATGAAAATAATGTAATAAATGACATTGTTTTCTATTTGAAATGAGTTTCAAAGGAATTTAATATACTGATGTGATTGAAGAAATGTGTAACTCCTTGCAATACACATAAAACATTATAGGCTATCTGTCTCGGTTTGCAGTATCAGTAACTTATGGTAGTGACTTACGAATCGTCATGAATTCTAAGCGTATTTATGATTCAAATATTTTGTTTCGTCATGGTTCCTTGTAACACCTCACAAAATAAGTAAACATATCATTTCAAGGGTATTTCTGCTCATGTCGTGCACCAGTCTATCTCTTACATAAATTTTGTGAATTAGATTTTCAGATATACTCGTACAATAGAACATTCTATACTGATGTTGATTAGATTGTTATTTACTTATCACTGAAAATATATTGAGTATAAAATATTGATAAAATTACTCTGATGGTATCGCACAACACTGCTTTTAGATCTGTTTCAAGGTGAGAAGACGACTACTCAAAATATTTCATTTGTTATGAACAAAATTCACAAACAGTAACCTAGTCCCACAACATGACTTTGCGGAACAGAAGTTAATTGAGATTGCAGTGCCCTACATATTTCCCAAAATCGAAGAGATTAATAGAATAGAAGGGCCTTCTTCTGTGACTTAATGCGAAGTCCAGCTGCTTGGTGACTGGAAACGCTTTGCTCACTAGTGGTGGAAGAAGCCATTCTCCACGTCCATAGTGCTCTGAAAACAGACAGAAACAACTGTGATATATTTTTTTAATTTTATATAGGATTTTTTTTTAATTATGGAGATTTCACACAGGCGGTAGAGAAATAAGAAATTCAGGTACCAATACTATTACTTAGGGAAAATACTATGTTCATTTCGAGTTCACGAGTTTCTTGATGTCAGTGGCGGAAATACGTAATTTGTTCGGAGAAGGTCAAGAATTTTCTTGTGTAAAATTTTCATGAATAGTCTTGGCATAATTGTAATGTGGGGATTAATATGCTCTATTATCAACTAATTTAATCCTCCAGTGAGTCGCGCACTCAAATGCAACGTTAATGATCGTGTGGTTCACATTTGTGATCCATATTTGAAGTTAATATTTTTACATGTGAGTTTATTGGGTAGTAAGAATAAAACTTGAGTATTTTCTCAAGGTTTGTACTCAAGATTATGAGCATTTTCTGTGACTATATAGTCTTAACCACTAGAACGTACTCCTTTTCGAAAGAATAAAAACATTCTACCTAACGTGAATATGTACTTATCTCAAACAGCCATCTTGATCATTTAAAAGTTAGTATAAGTTATACTCGTGTTATACATCCTCTTTGACCCCATTGCTCTGTGACGCTCAATTTTTTTAATCGATTTTCACATGCTGTCGGCATGCTGTAATGGTTTGTATTTTGATTTCTGTAAATATTGATAATGGATAGATAGATAATTAAATAAATAGTTCAATTACATGAAAGGGAGAGTGAATAAAAAAGTGACATTAATAAAACAGGAAACAAGAAAACAATACTGGGAAACCATGATTAACAAGATGTTGAATGGTGATTACAATCAATTTCTAGAATTCCAGGTACCTATCTTAATAGTATTTTTTATTATAGAGCAGTTATTTATATATAATTATAGACTATATAATTTTAAAGTTACAAGTAATTGCATTTCTCACATTTTACAAAATAAACTGTAATTTTTAATAATTATAAATAACAATAAAATCTAATCGTATAATTTGATACAAATTCATATTTTTATAGGCCATGTTTTTTTATGAAGAACGAATACGTATTTAAACAATTTACATTTACTTTTGGAAAGCGTTAAAGATTTTTTATTTTTTTTTTTAATACACATGTTCACGTATTTTTCTATATTTTTCCATGAGTCACTATGAGTATGTAATCAAAAATGGGTAAGTACTCAAATGTTTTTATTCTTACTGACAATAGTATTTACTAAAAATGTCTAGTATATACTAAAAATGTCTAGTATATACTATATACTCATTTTTATTCCTATCGCTCATTGTTTTAACTTTTTCTGGTTAGTTATTCATTATTACACATTAGCAGAGTATAACTGCATTCATTTTTCATTATTCACGTAACAATTGTTTCTCCAAATACTTATTATAATAAATGCTGTAAAAACATAAATTTAGTGGCTAAGAAAGTTTCCATAGAGCACAATCGTGATGCAAGAATGCGTCCACTTAATTGTGCGCCAAAAATATTTGCTTAACACTTGACAGATACGAGAAACAGAAGGGGTAAAAAGTATAAAAGAAAGGTACACGGATGACAGATGCGATAAGTGCTGATATCTCGGATCATCAATAAAAATAGAGTACTGGATCTCTATTGTGATCCACGCGACCACTGAGAGTTAAAACTATTTTCATTCGTCACAATAACAAATAGTCAAAAAGCCAATGGACTATCAGATCAAAATTTTGTACAGAGGGTGATTAATGTGTTTAATGAACAAATTTGAATTATGAAAAAATATAGTTGCTTATTATGAAATTTAATTGAAATAAATATTTTTTCAACATACGTTGAATGCTAATTTTTGTGAAGTTGGTTGTACGTAAGTAGAAAAAAAGCATGTTAAAGCTTATTTTTATTTTTTTTTTCGCACTCCTGATAATAGCTTTAGTAATTGTGACTAATTTTATTGTGTAATCGTTAATCGATTGTAAAATCCCACCTCTGACAAGAAGGAAGTGAACATCATACACACACGGGATGGAAGTGATTGTAACTGTGCAGAATGAAGGGTGCAGTAAAATACATGAAAATAAATAAAAAAACCTGTTATGCGTTTCGTAATTAAGTGATAATAATAATATCTATTTGTTTATTCTGGCGAAGTTACGGCCACCAGGCCTTCTCTTCCACTTAGCCAGAAACAAAAGAAGCTGATACAATTTTACAGACTAATATTTAAAGAATACTAATAAAAATTTATATAGTTATACAAGCACAAGTCGAGTAAAATAATGCGAACATACTAAATAATAATTACAAAATAATATAAGGCTAGAAGTTACACTCAGTGAATATGCAAGCGGTAAGTGAACCAATATTACAAATTACAGGAATAACAAATTCAAATGTAAATTATAACTATATAACACTGAGGAAAATTACATATATACACATATACACAAAGGAGAACTAAACCTGAATACTGGTCACGTGTTTAAACAATTCACTTTTAAATTGAAATATCGTTCGACAGTTCCTGAGGGAGCTGGGTAGGGAGTTCCAGAAACAAATTGCTGATACTGTGAAAGAGGAAGAATAGTGAGCTGTTTTATGGCAAGGCATAGATAATAAAGGGTCATTTTTAGAACGAGTACCCATGCTGTGATAAGAGGATAAGAAATTAAAACGCACCGACAGATAGTTAGGCGAAGAAGTATTGATGATGCGATATAGGAAAATTAGTGAATGGGTATATCTTCGGTCCTGTAATCTTACCCATTGGAGCGTTTCAAGGGAAGGTGTAATGTGATCGTATTTGCGGATGTTGCAAATGAAACGTACGCAGGCATTATGAACGCGCTGAAATCTTTGGGCGAAGTTAGAATTTAAATCTGTTAGTAGAATGTCGCAATAGTCAGAATGTGGCAGCACCAATGTTTGTATGAGAATTCTTTTTAATTGAAAGGGTAGAACATTTTTCAGGCGATTTAATGAATGAAGGATGGAGAAGACGGTCTTGCATGTGTGTGTGTGACTTGGACATTCCACTTGAGGCCCTCGTCAATGTACACACCTAGGTATTTAACAGAGTGCGTGGATTATTAGAAAATTAGGCTGGAATTCTGCGTCGTTTGACAACAGCGCATTCGCGGCTTGGGAGCAAATACATACATGCACTCGGTCTCAATAGCGATGTTCCGTCCCTTAAACTACAGTAGGGCTGCCAGACTTCCTAACGGCAGGCAATAACAACACTTGTTAAACTTTTTTTTTAATTTATGGAAAACCGTTCATTTTATATAAAAACTCTAAAGAGATAAATCATTCTTTGTCAGATTGTCTAATGGTATTCTTAAAAGTAAGAATAGTAACGAATGGTACTTATCGAGTAAAACAGTGTTAACATTTAGAGGAAGAATTTCTTCTGATTTTGGATGGATATAGTATAAATATTTTTGTTGTTACCTTCCAAATTGTTGTCTTTATAATAAATTAAAAAAATGTGTTATCTTGATTAGTGACTTCTTCATAACAGATTATTGTTAATAATACTTCGATCGATAAATAGAAAGCCAAAACCTTGCACTATAGAATGTGTTAATTAAATTATAACACTGAACATATAGATTAATGAACATAAAACACGTAACGCGTTGAGTGCCTGACTTCAACAAAGTTGAAACTGCATCTGAATTCATTATTGTGATGTTTTGAACAGCAAACAAAAAGAACATCCGTTTCGTGTGATTGTCGCAACGATTCAGATTTTGTTCTTTTTGTAAAATGATTTCGAAGTTCTTTCATTTCATGAAAATAGGTAAATTGTAAGCTATAGATTTGAAATTTGGGCCACAAAAAGGGTAATAATTATACTATAGGACTATAATATTTTAGGGAGGTAAAACTATGATATTTATTCACCCCTGAAGTTTTTTAGGGAGTAAATCTTACACTTTACACCTAGTCAGGGTCTGATTTAAGCAGGAGCCTATGGTGCTTCTGCTCAGGGCCTCATGTTTCTAGGGGCCTCAAAATCCAGAAGCAAGTTTTTTTTTAAATGAAGTGTGCCTAATGAAATAGACAACAACTCTGCCAACTGAAAATCAGAATTGAGGGAATAAGTAATTGCATAATAAATTATTATGTTAGAAAACGCATAAAAATCACTTTATTGTTTTACGTTTGATCGCAGTGCAATACAATACAATTCAGAGTTTAACGTGTTCAACTTGTAAAAGTTGGCTACAATGTGCAGTTTATTCAAATTGTAATAGTACTTACTTACAAATGGCTTTTAAGGAAACCGAAGGTTCATTGCCGCCCTCACATAAGCCCGCCAGCGGTCCCTATCCTGTGCAAGATTAATCCAGTCTCTATCATCATACCCCACCTCCCTCAAATCCATTTTAATATTATCCTCCCATCTACGTCTCGGCCTCCCTAAAGGTCTTTTTCCCTCCGGTCTCCCAACTAACACTCTATATGCATTTCTGGATTCGCCCACACGTGCTACATGCCCTGCCCATCTCAAACGTCTGGATTTAATGTTCCTAATTATGTCAAGTGAAGAAAACAATGCGTGCAGTTCTGTGTTGTGTAACTTTCTCCATTCTCCTGTAACTTCATCCCGCTTAGCCCCAAATATTTTCCTAAGCACCTTATTCTCAAACACCCTTAACCTATGTTCCTCTCTCAGAGTGAGAGTTTTATTGTAGGGATTCGTAACAAGCTGTTTTTTTACGGTGATGGGTTGTTAGCCCTTCGCCCAACCCCCAAGCTGGAGGACCATCCCTTATCGGCTGTCCACGACTGCTTATTCAATATATTCGCAGCTACCCTCCATATCTGGAGGCCGTCTCCTCTATCCGCAACCTAAGGACGCGCCATGCCGTGGTGATAGGGACCCACAATTGTAATAGTAGGCCTATTTAAATAATTAATAATAAATTCGGCAACCAAAGTCAACAACATTGTCAGTTCTCGTTGTGTTGAGTGTTAAACCAAGTGCCTAGTGCTTGTGTTCCTTGCAGCTTATCTAATTTCTGTTCGTATAGTACCAGTGTGTAGTGGTAGTATTAAAGCGCTTTTGTAGGAATGTCCATAATTAAAAATGGAATTCCGGAGAAAATTTGAGTTAGGAACCATTAAAAGAAAACTATTAAGCAATTAAATAGCAGCAGAGTGCACTAATTCTGTATTTCCAGGTAATATATACCCTCAAAACATCGTTGTAAAATTATCGGATCACTGTGACCACCGACTGAATTGCACTTTCCTTAGAAGAAAAAATATTTAACAGTGTAAAAGCAGCAAATATGATTTGTGTGTAAAATTGCTGGAGAATAAAACGAAATTAAAAAATTGCTATAAAAATCAAGACCATGTTCCTCACCATCGACACTAATGCAAATGTTAAATTTCCACGTGCTGGGTTTTTACGCTCTTGTGAGTACGGGAGAGGGGCTGGATAACGTAGGAGTTGGTAGCTCACTGGTTTAAGTTTGTGTGGGAACGACCACCAATTTAAAGAATGGAGGAATGTTAATACTTAATTATTTTTGTTGCTACAAAACTAGCAAAATTAAAAAAAGAAAACTAGATAGCAGAAATGAACACTGATTTAGTCATTATCCCAGGAAGGGTGACGTCTCAGCTTAAATAATAGACGTTGTTAATACTGTGAACTCTTTAAGGATAATCTGCGTAGAGAGTATTCAAGTTGCTTAAAGGGAATCCTGCTCTGATCTCAAGGGGATAATTAAAAAAAACAGGTTTGCAGTTGCTGGGCTAGTGGGTATTTACAGCGTGGAATAGGATTAGCAGCGAGTTAAATGTAAAGGGTTACAAGATGTGCTACGTTTCTAATAAACTGCATTGCAGTGAGGATACCCGTCTGTGGCAGGATTAACAGTCTGAAGAAAAAGGAGTTCCAGTTCAGAAGATGAGGCATTGGGAGGGGAAAGAGGAGGAGGAGAAGAAGAAGAAGATAATGATGATGGTGAGTGAGAGTGATAACCTGAAGAGGATGTTGCTGAAGACTGGAACTGAAAACTTGAAAATAGCTTTAAATTTGTAAGATTTTTCATTCTGTACCTTTGAGACTGTAGGTCGTATTATATTGAGGCATGGTTATTTAAAACTATAAATATTTGAAAAATTAGGGTTGTATTATAATCTAAGTCGCACTAGATTCAGGCCAATGTAGAATATAACTGATACCACAGCAATAAATCGGAAACGACTAGAATAGTACATTATGCAACGAGCCTATAATGGTAGTAATTAAGACGCAAGTATGTTTGTTTATGGAACGAGCGCAAGCGAGTTTCATAATTTTCATACGAGCGTCTTAATTACCATTATAGGCAAGTTTCATACGACTTTTTATGCACGACCATATTTCTAACTTGAAATTATTCAAAATTAGGTCATGTTATGGTTATGTGCGAACTGACCTGAATTGTGAGATGTGCGCAGACGCGAAAGTATTGATTTTTTTCGAGACCGAATGTCATTGACCTTGATAGAGAATAAGATGAACATTAGTCTGATATAACCTGGAAATTGATTTAGAATTGAAAAACTAGATGACAAATTGAATTTATTTGAATATTATTTGCAATTAACGCTAATTATTATAGTAACAGAACATAACCTTCTGCGACAATATTGGATTTCCAGCCTCCGTGACTTTTCGCTAATTGTCTTTCGATTGCATATCCGAGAATAATCGATACTTGCGGTTTTATAACGGTACAAAGGTGACTTGTCATTGGCTGAACACCTGAACTTTAATGAATATGTGTACTTTAATGAGGTGCATTAAAGGGCTACTACCAGGTGTATAATTACTACATTTCAGCATGGTCGAGCATAAATTTATTTTCGACATTTCCAAAATTAAGCAGCGTAATAAATTTACCGCAACAATAAGTAATATTTATTACATATAATGAAACTAACATCTGTCCATTCTTATTATTATCATTAATTTCTCTAAATAGATTTACAAAACCTCTAATGACAATTACATTAAAATTCTCATTATAGAAATATATTTTAGATTTATATATATATATATATATTTTTTTTTTCTCCCTGTAACATAGTTCTAGTAAGCTTATATTAAATTAATTTTCATCATTTTACTATCTCAAATCTCAAATTAATTATAATTGATTGAATTAAATTAGCTCATAAATTAAGTTACTACTTCACCTTATAGGTTTATCTAAATTTAAATAAATATGTAGTCTACTAGTCGTTAAAACTTAACTGAAGAATATTGCTGGAGAACCTTTTAAGTGTAGTGTAAATATTCTTAATTTAAATATGTATTGTATTGATTAAGGCTGGTTGAGTGGAAGAGAATGCCTTATGGCCTTAACTCTGCCAGCGAAAGTAAAACATTATTATTATTATTATTATTATTATTATTATTATTATTATTAAGTGTCATAATAGAATCAATTATATCATTCAAAGAACAATTCGTCCACACCTGCGGAGTAACGGTTAGTGCGTCTGACCGCGAAACCAGGTGGCCCGGGTTCGAATCCCGGTTGGGGAAAGTTACCTGGTTGAGGTTTCTTCCGGGGTTTTCCCTCAACCCAATATGAGCAAATGAAGCTTAACTATTGGTGCTGGATCCCGGACTCATTTCACCGGCATTATCACCTTCATTTCATTCAGACGCTATATAACCTGAGATGTTGATACAGCGTTGTAAAATAACCCCCCAAAAAGAACTATTCGATTAGTTCCGTCACCATACTACTTTCTATGACATAAACTGAAGAGTGTGAACAATACAGTTCTTAAATACATAGAACAAAATTGTAGAGTAGATACAAAAAATGTTCTCCATCATAGTCATCTACGACTGTTGACATCTGTGATTCTATACATTAACTAGGGCCTATTTCCACTTTTAATTTCAACATATTATTTTTGTAGGTTATTGATCTTCATACATACAACCTGTTTTGACAACCACTCAAGAATGATGAAAATAGCTCTGACAACTTTTGCTGTTTACACTGTAGAATTATTGATACATCTCAGTAAACATCTGAGAGGATTTTAGGGACAAAAGACTTCAATAGAAAATGATCATGTTTAAATTTTTTTCATTGTTCTCAATAATATTACATTTAAGGCCGTGTCCCAAAGCTCCAAGTCTACTACACTCTAGTGAGTAGCAACTAGCTGATAGTGAAATACATACAAGGGGGTTATGGACACGTGTACTTGAATTACGGCTTTCTTCATAGACTATTTTTCTAAAAACTATGATATCACGGTGCAGTACCGAATTAAGGAAGCAATTTCATTACGAGTTATTTGAAGAAGATAACGGACTAAAATATTATAGTATTTAAAAAATGTACAGGAGGTACTAACAATATTACTAGTTGTCAGAATCTGTGTCATTAAACATTTGAGAGTCATCTTCGGGGGCCTAGTAGTTTATTTCATTTATTTTTTTATTTATTCATTTGTTGTTGAACATAACAGCCAAAGCCCAATTACAATGTTCACGACTAACAAAATGATAGCCGTTGGAACAAAGGCTCCCATGTTAAATCCCGGCCCGGGGCGATGAAATTGTTAACCTGATTTCATCTGGGAAGAAGGTAATGTTGCGGATTCCATATCGTAGATTTGGGGCACGTAACAGACACGATAAAGAGCTCCAGACAAAATTTCTGTCAGTTTTCGTCTGCACCGAATTAAGAAATCGAGTAAACACAGCAGTTGAAAGCTCCCCTGAATATGATATGGTATGATATTTGTCAGCCAAGCCAACTTTACAATTCATAGTTATGGTGGACCATCACATTTCTGCTTTTCGATCCACCATTCCTTTAATACATACTATCCTTTTCTATTAATATATTCATTTGCCAAATACTTCTGATTACTTCCTCTTCTTCTGTTTTAAATGAATAGCTATCTAGTCTTCCCTATCTACCCTCTTATATTCTCTCTCTCGTACCTAGACTGTCTCCCTTCCATTTCTCGCTTTCCTGTTAAATATTGCATATTCGCTGCTTTAATAATCTATATTATTTATTCATTTTATTTCTATTCTCAAATCTACCTACTCTTAATCATAATCTTCCAATTAATATTAGGGGAGAAAAATTCACTCCGGCGCCGGGGATCGAACCCGGGTCCTTGGTTCTACGTACCAAGCGCTCTCACCATTGAGCTACGCCGAAGTCCAATCCACAGTACCGGATCGAACCCCTCTCCTCCAGTGTTTTTCCCTTTGTGGCCTGACTCCTAGTTGGGCATGTATGTTGACATTTTATATTAAGTCAACTGCCGTTATACAAGGTTGTGGTTGTGAAACTTGAACTCTCACTTTGAGAGCGGAACATAGGTTAAGGGTGTTTGAGAATAAGGTGCTTAGGAAAATATTTGGGGCTAAGAGGGATGAAGTGACAGAAGAATGGAGAAAGTTACACAACACAGAACTGCACGCATTGTATTCTTCACCTGACGTAATTAGGAACATTAAATCCAGACGTTTGAGATGGGCAGGGCATGTAGAACGTATTGGCGAATCCAGAAATGCATATAGAGTATTAGTTGGGAGGCCGGAGGGAAAAAGACCTTTAGGGAGGCCGAGACGTAGATGGGAAGATAATATTAAAATGGATTTGAGGGAGGTGGGATATGATGATAGAGAATGGATTAATCTTGCTCAGGATAGGGACCAATGGCGGGCTTATATGAGGGCGGCAATGAACCTCCGGGTTCCTTAAAAGCCAGTAAGTAAGTAAGTAAGTAAGTAAGTAAGTAAGTAAGTAAGTAAGAAAGTAAGTAAGCCATTATACAAGGAGCGCACTCAGTTGAGTGACTTGGTGGCCGGGATTCCACAGTAATATGCACAGTCCGGCATAGATTATTCTCCAGCTATTTTCTTCGAAATAATTTGTTTTCTCTATTTTTCAACACATCGCTTACTATTTCCCTACTATTCTGTCCTCTATTTATTTACGTATTTAAACTTTCTCTCTTCACTTCACTCCTAAATTTCCTCTTTTATTACCTATTTCCATAAATTTATTCCTATAATACTCCTACAGTTATAGTACCCCTGATACTACTCTCAACCCACAACACTGAAAAACATGAACTATCTAATTCACTTAATTACACTTACAATTTCTCTTTCTTTCACTTCACATTTGTTCAGATGTTCTTTCACTTTAATTTTCTTTTATTCATTGTTTGTATGCCTATCTTACTATACTCTTACACTATCTTCTTCACTTAACACTTTCTTCTGTATTTCTATTCAATTACTTTTGTCACCCCTGACTTTGTTGCACTTTTTCAGCGTTCTTCTTCCTCGCCAATTCCATCCTCCTCACTATTTTGTCCTCCATTTCGCCATTTAATAACCTCTCCAAAGCCCTATCTATTCTGTCCTCACAATCACTAATATCTAGTAGTCGCTTCGTTCCTTTGCTCGTTCTTATCATGTCTTCTCTTGTATTTTCTCTGTTAGTCTTGTCTATGCTTCTGCCCTCAGACACTTCCAGCTGCTTCCATAATCCTTCGTCATCAATATTTTGTACCAGCGTCACGTTTTGTTTTTTCCTTTTCTTTTCTTCATTTCCATTTCGAACCTTGCACTCACAGAAACAATTTCACTTCTCTCGGCACTGACCTTCCTTCCCACTAATCTAGTTAATTCACTTGAATTTTTACTCGTATCACTATACTTCACTGCATTTAGAAAGCCCAGTAGCGGCCGGTGATCGAAATCCTCGGTGCGGCCAGATGCAACTAGTGTAAGTGCCTCCGATAGGAAATGTTTGTTTATGATATTAATTATTATTGTTATTATATTATTAATATAATTATTACTGTATTATTATTATTATTCTATTATTATTACTATTAATGAAAAATAATTTCACTCACCAAACTAGCTGTTATGCTGTGAGTTTCAGTGATTGTTTCAGTGTGATGAAGCAACCCATATTATGTGTTGAAATTCCCCTTTCTTTCTTTTCTTTTTATTTTTTTCCTTTGACAGCAACAAACAAGGCCAAGAGAAGTTTATTTTGCACCACATTACCACTTAACCATTTATGTTGCCCATACCAGAATGCAATAGAAACTCGCGTTTTAAGATTGTCTGTCAGAAAAATTGTCAGCGATGTTGTAGGTATCTCGGTAGTCTCTCTCTTTATTTAAATCTTCCTTTCTTTCGGTATTATTTCTTCTCGAAAAAGGACCCTCTAACAATGAATTAACTGCACCACCATTATTTCTCTCATTTGTTTCTGTTTATATTTTCCCGAAATATATCTTTACAACATTGGCCCAGATTCATTACTGTACTACGAAGTACAATAGTACAACACCCTTTCTTAAGTCATAAACTAAGACATAAGGGGAGAGAATAGAGTGGGTCTCTGCCTGCCAAAGAGCTGGAATTTTGTTATTTATGGCCTATTTAGGAAGACAAGTCACCATTGCTATTCCCACCCCATTCTATCCTTGAAGTCGGCCCATGGATGGGAGAAGTGAAACCTGACCAGGCCACGAGGCCAGACGAATTGTGCCTCAGCTACAACGTTTTAATCGCTAACTCAAAGCCCGCGAAAAGACAAGAAATGCATAAGCCAGACCCGGCACGAGCGATCCTGGCCTCAGAAACAAATTTTACCTTTACTGCAATACATCACAAGCCAGACCCGGCACGAGCAATCGTGGCCTCAGGAACAAATTTTACTGCAAAACAGGTCTATATACATCACAAAGTTTTCAAATGCTTCTACAGCGATATATGCTTCATTCAAATAACTAATACATTATATAAAAACACAAAATTTGATTTCAGTTAAGCCAAGTGACTGAGGTTCGGCCTCACTTGCCTCAGTCAATCAGCCACCACTGAGAAAGCCGCTCTTATCTGATTTCTTCACATATGTTTTCTTCTTCCGTATTCTTGATCTCAGCATTTCCTGGTTCTGTCTCGCTTCCTCCGCCGCGATCTACAATTCAGCCAATTCTCCGTCGTCTACACGTACCTGGTCAGCGATCTTGTTATGATAGTTACTTTCCACCACAATTGCTGATTGAACAGACTGTCCATCACCTGTCATATATTTTTTGTCCCAGTTCGAATTCCGATCTTCTATTAACCTCTGTTTAGTTGGGCTGTTCCACCGAATAAAATAATTCTGCAGATTTGTAGAGTGTCATCCTTAAATTGCAGAACTTGTTTTGAACTGAGGATTATTGAAATCAGAGTCCTGTTAATAATGGCCATATCCATGGGTGGGCAACTCGTGCTCTCGAAGTGTGAATACAACCTCAGTGCAGGTAGAACGGACTCTGTACTGTAATGTCTGTATACAAGTTTACTCGCGTCTGCAATAAATGGCAGCTCGTTTTAAGTGAAAAACAATATAATCCCCAGATCATTTCCCTTTAATGATGAGTCGAAAGAGAAAGATTTTTTTTTAAGAAGGGAGGTAAAGCTTGTATTATGTTTTATTACACTTTCTTACGCATGACATTTTTGTAGTGCTCGGGAAAAGTGGCACAAGTCAAAAATGTTAATTTTACAGGAGAAGGAAAAAAACTGTCTTCACATTGGTTTATGTCGATTTGATTTTCTTCTGTATGAATTATTGTAATGGGAGAAATACTTATGTCTCTTTTCCCAAACGAGCTGATGTTCCGTAAGTTGTCAATAAATTAATAAAAAAAGTTTGTGAAAACTGACTTATGCCACTTTTCCCAAGCACTGCAGATTTTATGTTACAAATAAACATAGTGAAGGTTTTAATAAAGATCGAACTGTTCGTAATGCTGCCTAAGTCAGAATTTCCAAATATACTCCTTGGTTCCATATATACTGTATATGCTTGAGTCAGAGTTTAATACAAGAAAGAAGTGTAAAAGCTCTCAAAGTACAGAAAAAGCTTAGAAGTAAGTTCATTTCATCTGCCATGACATGTGAAAAATTCTTCCTTGAATTTGTGATTATTTGCGAATACAACTATTACCTTTCTGAGGACAGAGGAATACTCTTTAATGTATAAGGACTTGAAAATTCTCGCGTTCTATGTTTCAAATAAAACTTATAATAAGAAATATTAACGAATAGTGTAATAATAAATAAGTGTTGCAGTTATGTTTATTGTATCTTGAAACGGTTGTATTCGGTTTGTGTTTCCAGTACTAAACTAATTTACAAAGCTAGGAAATAATATTAATTTTGTTATATGTGCTTAGGTACAGTCTGTCTAAAATTAATATAATTATTGTACCATGCGTCAATGTGAAATTCAAATCATGGAGTAGATATCACGATCACCTGCATGAGCCGTCAGAGCACACAGTGGCAATGAAGTGCTTTTGCAGCGAAACTACAAACAACCTGTAGCTGCTGCGGCTGGCTCCGTCTGTCTTTCTCTCTTTCAAGATTTTTTAGCACTTTATGAGCACGAGTTGCCCATCCATGGCCATATGAGTCAGAAATTTCCAAGGAGAGATACTCTCAATTTTGAAAGAATAGGATAGAGGCACAAGACGTGTTTTGCATTTTCACTTTCTAACTTTCACCCACTACAGTCAGGGATAGCAAATATACCAATTTTATGCTAGTCCAGGATACAATGACGTGTTAACATTTCTACGATTAGTCGCCAATTTGTGCGTGGTAACTGTGGGGAATATCTGGCTACCTTTGATGAGGCTGCTAATATTGCAGCAATTCCTCTTGACAGCTGATGTTGTTATCCGTCGTTTGATAAATTTTGTGCATTTGAACAGTATTGTGTTGGTTGTTGTCTGAGAGATAGAGATTGCAGGTTTTGGCCCCCAGAATAAAATTCTGCAAACACCATTTCAGCAGTCTTATCTGCTTCGTCATTACCCTGATTACCATAATGTTCTTTGACACATATATGTGACAGGACAACTTGAAGGATTGCTCCAATAAATTTAAAATCACAATAGAATTACAAATTTCATATACAATTTTAAAATATTCATCTGGTATTTCAAGAAGAAAGCTGTTGTAACTAAATCAAATTAACAGAAAAACACTATAAATTTACATAAATAAAATAAAAATGGAAGATCTAAGAGGAAAAGTACAGTATATCCTCGATTGAGGAAAACTGTGAAGAACTTAGAAATATTCCTACGGATTGAAGTGAAATATACGTATGATTGTACGTTTATATAATAATCCGTGGTGCTACAGCAAGTGAATGGCCTAGACCGACCAGCCGGCTGCTGGCCTCACGCCCACATGCCGAAGTAGAGGTGGACGATCATCCAACCAGAATGGAGGTATCGTGTGGTTAGCACGATGATCCCCCCAGCTGTTACAGCTGGGATTCGCAACCGGATTTCGCTACCTATCGTAGCTCCCCAAGTGCATCACGATGCTGGGTGGGCACCGGTCCCATACACTGGCCGAAATTTCATGAGAAAATTTCTTCTCCCACGAGGACTCGAACCAGCGCGCATTCTGTAACGCGAGTCCTAGGCAGGATGCCTTAGACCACGACTCCACCTCGCGGAACTGTACGTTTATATACCACATAATAACTGCGAATGAATTAGAATTATTAATGGAAAACGAATTGTATTTCCAATAGGTTAATAAAAATACATTCATCATATCAATATTATAAGCTTCTGCAGGTAACCTGCAAGCTCCATATTTGTGAAACAAGTCACTTAACGTTCTCGGACAATAACTGGTGAAATATTTATGAGATGGTATCGTAATTAATTTATTCTTCAATTTGAGATAAACTAATGAAGATTGTGTGTTGTGTGAATCATGTTAAATTTTTAAATGTGACATTCAATAAAGGGAAAGGGCATATGCTCAGACTGAAATTTTATTGCCCTAAGATGTTCATTATCCGGTCACAGGACATTTATATCCGGATAGAAGTGAAACTTTTCATAATATTAATTTGTTTAGATAGAAGGATATATCCATTATAACACTGTTCAAGTTTATTTATATAAAGATGTAGAATGAAGTTTTTATTTCAGCTTGTTCCTTCCGTCTCTAAAATTCTCAAGACAGCAGATCGCAGCACTTAAATAGGCGTGAGAAGATGTTTTCTCAAATTTATTTCGTTTTACAAGAAGAAATCATGAAGCAAGTAGCCTACATAGCTATACACAAAGAGAACTTGGTACCCTTAAACATACTGTATACAACAGAAATATTTCGTGATATTAATTTTAGTAATTGGTCTTCACTTCATATAAAATAATGCCTATGATTTTCAGCCAGTAGTATGGAAATGAAATTTTCTTTCAAATGATGTGATGCTGAATACTTCTCTTCTCAATTTGGATAAAATATTTATATACTTTTAATTTTGAAAACATAAACTATGGTGTTCAACATTCCTACATTTTGAGACTAGTATATTTATAAACATTTTTCTATCCTGCCAGATCAGCATTCAGCCAAACAAAATGAGATTTATCGATAGGCCTATGTGAAGTTGCTCAAGTGTTCTCCCGAGACGTCAGCGGTTTACTCTACGAGCAGAATAAAATCAATTTTAACTTATGTGTGGTTCACTATTTCTAGATAGCACTTTGTCCGTACTGATATAGAGAAAATTTCTCAGACTTCTACACTTCTCTTTCTCCCTGACTCCAATAGCCAACCTTTATCGCACTAAAACAGGCAATGGCACAGCTGAGTGCTAGGACTTTGCCTCGCAGGCAGAGAGGTCCCGGCTCAAACCTGGATGCTTCTTATTTTTTAATAATTACATATAGTTATTAAATGTTCAAGATAGTTATTAATCAATTAAACACTGAAGCACTTTATTTAATGTGTGTAAGTTTCTTAAAAAAATAAAATACCTGTTATTTACAAAGGCAGGCCTGACACTGTTTCAACCAAATTGTTGATCGGTTGCGATTACAGCCGTGTGGCATCTGGTAAATAACTGAGGGTAGGTGCAAGCAGATGAAAGTCAGTGTTAAAAATACTTTTCGCACTAGTGTTAAAAGTACTTCTCGCACACTACTGTATGATAGTCAATTGTTAACACGCTTGCCTCGCATTAAAAATATACTTTTTATATTATCAAGAATTGCTGTTTGAAAATAATATATCTTCCGGAGCAATGGATTTGTTAGATTTATGTAGGAGTGACCGGATTTTCTGCCGACTCTGTTCATTCATATATACACATACATGGGCATACATACATACGTAAATTACGTATTTACACATGTACACACATATCTGCATAGTGCATACTGTACGTACATGCGTGCATACATACATACATACACACACATACATACATACATAACATACATTATAATACATTTTTACTTGTATTCAAATCCATGATTACAAAATATAATAGAGACCAGAAGCAGTATTATTTATGTTTAAAGAAAATTTCATTATGTTGTGTAAATAGAAATCAGACAGTAGTGTAAGTGGACAGCTTCAAATACTTGGGATGTACAGATGAGGGGGCGAGACCTGGCATGTGAGCTGTGCGACGATGAAACAATGGGTTATCAGAAAGAGAGTTTGATTCGTGATGGTTAATATTATATGAATGTACTGACACGGAAGTTCATCTCAAAGTAAAAATCTATCTTCCCTCTCATACCCATTGGTGATATAGCCATAAGGTCACAGGACAGGTCTCGCCTCCTCTACTGTAGACTATTACAAGTAGTAACATGAGCTGCTGGAAGGAAGTCGAAAGGAGAATAGCAATGGCAAGGGAAGTTTTTAATAGAAAAAAGAAACATCTTTCTGTGGACCTCTGGGGAAAGAACAGCTAAGGAAGAGACCAGTGAAGTTCTATATGTGGAGTGTTACACTGTGTGGGGCACAAACTTGGACATTACGACGAAGTGAAGAGAAAGTACTAGAAACATTAGAAATGTGGATATGGAGTAGAATGGAGCTTGTGAAATGAACAGGCAGAAAAAGAAATGAACCTGTGATAGAAAGAGTGGGTGAGGAATTGAGACATTTGTCATACTGTGGGATTAACTTTTGTATCCCTATGTCGTAGAAGTCTGTCGCCTGTGGTTGAAACCAGTGTGTTACAACCGTTTGTACCTCTTTGCCACTGAAAATGCTGACCGGACAGGAATTTCTTGAAGTATAAGCACAGTCTACTATATACAGTCGCGAAGCTTGAGGTGATTTTTTTGCAAATCTCGAGATAAAGCGCTCCAAGCGGTTAGCAACTAGAAACAATAGACTGTCCACGGTCGACTTTGGATTTAGAGTGGACTGAGTCGTATTTTCATCGAGTGCTAGGTCGTTGCGTATTTCGCATTGATGCTCGTGAAGAAAAATCCTAACATCTATTTCTTATTTTACTTCTAGATGCAAAAAGTGGTTAATAAACAGCAGGAGGGAAGATCTAATGACAAAGAATGAAGCATATCTTTATAATAATAATAATTATAAAGTTTTGCTCTCTTCATTTCGAAAACACACAATGTATGAATGAAAACAAAAATAAATTAATCTGGAATGCAGTTCCAACTTTATTTGATGTTTCAAATAAACCTGTTCTTTTATTACCTGCAGCTGAGAAACAAAAGCTTTGCACTAATTCTACGTCTGTATCAGCTGATTCCTTGAATAATTGTACATTTTCAGACAACTTAGGCCTACTCTTTTTTTTCAAAGTATATGTTTTTAATTATAGCTGTTAGTTTTGTTGTTATTTTTATTTGTTACTTTACTAGAGACGTAGAAAAAGTAAGTCTGTTACAATAAAATTTATTGATCACGTTTTATTTCCAATTCTGGTGTGATTGTTATTACTTAACCTCATCCCACTTTGTTAACTACGTAAGCCTACACTACAAGTACCGGTACACGTAAGTTACTCCCATTAATTCATATTTCCATTATTATTGTTATTATATTATTGTTGTAAAGGGAAATGCAAATTAATATTTATTGGTTTCATAGTTCATTATCGCTATAATCTTGAATGAGTGAAGCGATTATAGTAAATTTCAGTTCGTTTTGCACTAACAGAAATAATATTAACCTATTTCTTGCAGGTATCTTCGAGTTTATGGTGGAATTTAATATACTTCATTAAAATAATAAATGAACTTTATCCATTTAATATTTCAATAATGGAAGGAAGGTGTTAATTTTTCCAAAAGAACACAACGAAAGTGTAACATATTTTGTCATCTGCTAGGAGAGATCTGTGATCATGAGTACAGTGGCTCTATACAGCCACTGTAATGATGAGGCGATAGTAGCGATCCTAGTGGTGGGCAACTACCCATGTTTGCATTTTTACTACATATTGAGCTTCGCGACTGTATATAGTAGACTGTGGTATAAGACAATATGATAGTCGCTGGGATCGAGATCAGGGCAGTAGATTGGATGTTGAAACACATTCCAGCCGAACTTCTGAAGAAGACATGTTGGGAACCGAACCGTATGTGGCCGAGTGATTACCATAGGTTCTTACACCTGAAGAAATTTCTGTCTGTCAGTAGAATTTTCACAGTGAGAGAGGTTCGGACGGCTGTCACACACTGCTTCCGATCCCAGGCGGCAAACTTCAACGACACAGGACTACATAAGTTGATCCCACGGTATGACATGTCTCGATTCCGGTGGACAATGCATTGAAAAATTGCTTAATTTCTGTATCTCTTCCAATAAATCTTTTCCTGAAATTGTTTTTTCTCTAAACGACCCCTGGGAAAATTAATTTCCGGCCGCGTCTCGTAAATATAATGCTTGCAAGAAAGTAAGACTATCCTTCTAGCTTTAAACACCACATTAATGCAAGTGTCTGATCCGTAGCTAAATAATTGACGTCAGTATAGTGTGACCTAATTCAGTGCCGTTGCTAAGCAACTGATGTCAGATGTTTGAATTTTCGTAACATTTTATTCAATTTACATTCAAGCATATACGTCTCACGTTAAAAAGAACTTTCCTTGCAAGCAACGTCTAACAATTTAATATATCAGAAAGGGCTTAAAGAACCAGAAGTGAGAGAAATATAATGAATATGATTATTCAGTTTTGAATGATTATTAATAATTATACCTAAGTATTTAACCTCATTAACTTCATTAATAACTGAACAATTGCAATTTACATCGGAACATTCTGATAACATTCACTCGGATAACATTCAGTTCATTAACCGCAAAACTGAAGGAGAGGGTGAAGTTTTGACTGTTTCTCGTTTGCAGTGACGGATTAGTATTATAATGAACGTCCGAGATATTAGAACGTTAATTTCTCGCTCTACTACACAAATACGAATCACATAATATTATTAGAAGACGATAATTCAATAAAATTACACAATAAAAATACACACATTGGAATACATATTAGTATAAATTACAAGTAGAATACACATAATTAAACCTGAAACCGACAATTGAATAAAATGTACACAATAAAAATAATAATAAAAACAACACAGTAGTATACATATGAAGAGTCCACTGCAAGATGGATGTCACTTTCTTGTCGAAAATGAACCAAGACTGTCAATGCATAGCTTAAGACATATAGAATGTACATAGAGAGTTATATGGCATTAACACTGATAGTCATTGTCCAGTAATGATCGGAAAATCTCAGTTAACCTTTGAGCGCTAAGCATTTCTAACTTTCAATTGCTTCTCCTGCAAAATGTATTCCAAATGACATCCATCAAGCCACCGGCGTGGCTCAGTCGGTTAAGGCACTTGCCTGCCGGTCTGAAGTTGCGTTCGGGCGCGGGTTCGATCCCCGCTTGGGCTTTTTATCTTGTTGGGTTTTTTCCGAGGTTTTCCCCAACCGTAATGTTAATGCAAGATAATCTATGGCGAATCCTCGGCCTCATCTCGCCAAATATCATCTCGCTATCACCAATCTCATCGACGCTAAATAACCTAGTAGTTGATACAGCGTCGTTAAATAACCAACTAAAATAAAAAATAAAATTAAAACATCCATCATTCTTGCAGTGGACTCTTCATATGGAAGTTAAGTGATAAAAAATCACGATTTACATGACAAAGTCATAAGCAGATATTTGAATAAAGAGTACACAAAAATGAACACTGCGGTAAACATATCAACATTAAACTATAAGAAAATACTATTTACATAATAACATTTTAAAGACATTTGAATTAAATATACACAATGTAAGTAAGGAACAAAAAATAAACATAAACATAGTGGAATTTGGAAAAATAACACTATGAAGGCAGGCCGTGTGACAATTAATAATAGCTACGGCAAACACCCCAAATTTGGAAGCCCTGATGGCTTCCAATTAATGCAGACATAGAGCAGTTAATTTAGATTCAGGAAGTGTGATGCAAGTTTAAGATTGTCTTCCATATTAATTGCAATGTCAGTCATTTTTTATTTGAAATCTATTTGCAGTTGAATTATGTTACGATTAATTTTACATTTTACAAATATTTCCTATGCTTATTTGCTATAATACAATGTCTGTACTGAATACATATATTTATGCGCTAATTGTATTTTATAAACGTGTACGACGATCGGTCACTGAATGCTGTAGAGCAGGGGTCGTCAGCACAGAGCACCCTGGGGCTAGCGTCTCTTACCCGCGGAAAACGCAGTGCACCATGGTGCACTCGTAGCTGCTAGCGCGTATGCTCTCTATCTCTTCCTGCTGCACGACGCCGCAAAGGAGACGGCACAGCTTACCCTTTGCACATTTCAGCGAGTGCTGACGACCACTGCTGTAGAAGTCGTGTTACTTCCTCCATTATCCATCCTGCAGACGCCTCGTGTTATGTGTGGAGTATCAAAGACTGGTCGGGACTTGGCCACCACTGTCGTATGGTGTGTCCAATCCTACATCCTATCTGGACAAGAAGTAGCTGATAAATTTTGCCTGAAGCCCTATATCAGAGAGAGTATTTTTACATGCCGTAAATCTATGACACGGAGCATACAAATTTACTTCCCATGGAGAAAGCCATTTTAAGAATTGTATCACCCTACAAAATGCATCACCCCTGTATTATATTGTATTGTATTTACAGTGGAAGCTCATAAGTTCGACATCCTATAGTTCGACTGCTTACGTAGAAGAATTAGACACGCCCCTATACGAGCACTAAGTAATGGACTTGTCATTTGAATGGGAATTGGTTCTGTGTCTTGTAGTGATACTTTTGTTAAAGGAAAACAGAATATTTTATTGATTAGGACATCCATATTTAATCAATGATTTTAAATTAATTAACTCTTCTTTTTCTGTTTGAGAATTGTGCCGTTTGTGAGACGGAACTGTCGAAACCCACTGTGGTACTAGAAGCGCATACACAAGTCTCGGGGCTGGCAGGAAATACAAGTACAGTACTGTATTCGTTGATGGATAACCAATAAGAATTTGTGTTCATTTCACTTGCCACACCCACTACCTTCATTGGACTGAACTTTCAATTCTGTTCAGTCGAACTTAGGAGAGTCCACTGTATTTACATTTCATGGTATTCTTACATCGCTTCACAACTACAATATGGAACATGTCAAAAAAATTTTAAAAATATTATAAAGTCTTAATTATAGTTACAGTCTAGTTAAAATGTATACAGAAGTGTTTTACAATATAGGCCCTACTAGTAAAACACAAAGGGTTAGTATCGATACTTAATACAAGCCAGAAATATTCATGAAGCCTTGTTGAATGTCATAAATTCATCTACCGAATAGAAGGCATGACAAATTAGGTACTTCTTTAATTTGGCTCTAAATAATGTTATGTTTTGAGTTTGATTTTTTATATCCATAGGGAGACTATTAAAAATTTGCACTACCATATAACGCACTCCTTTTTGATAGCACGATAGACTTGCCGATGGAGTATGAAAGTCATTTTTAACGCGTATCTATGCTATGAACTATTGAATTAGTTACAAAGATTTCACGAATACATACGAGGAAGTTTATTAATGAAAATATATTCTGACAACCCATGGACATTATTTATAGTTTTCTGAAAATGGTCCTACACCAACCGTGGCGAAAATGTGATCGTGCGCCGAGCTACTGTGTAACCTGCAACGTGCATAGCACCTAATGGAGGGAGGCGGACACCCGAAGGGGAAGTGAAGCACTGTCTGACTTATTAACGGATTTTTCATTTTCCTTACGTCAAGCACTTAAATATAATTTTATACAGTACAAGGCTACAAACTAATGTTTAGCATGTGTAACGAAGAAAGAAATGAATAAGAAAGCATAGGACACATTATCACAACCTAAAATTAACTGTCTTCAGAATGTCTCTGCGACAGAGTTTCAAAATCAAGAATTATGTCACTTACTGCCAGTCG
Source organism: Periplaneta americana (assembly GCF_040183065.1). Lineage (NCBI taxonomy): Eukaryota > Metazoa > Arthropoda > Insecta > Blattodea > Blattidae > Periplaneta > Periplaneta americana. The sequence goes on along the minus strand of NC_091126.1, from coordinate 42,374,571 downwards.
TAGTTGGTCACGAAGGTATTTGTCTGTCAGTCGTGATCTAAATTTGGTTTTTACTATTTTCATTGTTGAAAACAATTTTTCACAAACAAGTTTTAGCGAATATGGCTTCAAAAGAGCAAGCGAAAGAACGAAGCTTCGGATATTGATTTTTTGGAAAAGATTTGAAAAGTTCAACATTTGTCAAGTCCTTACATCTAGCTTTCATTTAACATCACATTGTAAATTTGTGAGTTTAAATTGAAGATCTAACCGCATTATTCGTACATCTGCTGAAAAAGGATCGACGTACAGAGATGATGATGATGATGATGATAATAATAATAATAATAATAATAATAACAACAACACTTAACCTTTTAATATTTCATGTAGTATAATGCCGTTTTATGTTATACAACCGTTTTCCTCGTAATACTTGTGAACAAATTATACATTTAATATTCTCATCACATTGGCAGCAAAAAAATGCGTCCTCCCATCCTACTTGAAAGTGAAACTTTCGTTTTTGTAGAGGTACATGGTTTCGAGAAAGACATTGCGACGATACGCCACTCGCAGGTCAGAGACAAATACAAAAGGAACCGAGTTTGACTCCAGTGAGTGAGAGGATGGTGGTTGTGGGAGGTGGGAAGCAAGAGAAATGCACAGGTATCATTGCGAGCCACAATGTGCTCGTGAGTCACATTTTCGCCACGGCTGTCCTACACGATTCCCTAGATTTGGCACCTACCATTATTGTAATTGCTCTGTCGGGTTCGAACACGAGAATATCTGATCCAACAGCTAACATGGGAATCACTAGGCCACTGGAGAACGCTATAGCCATTCACAATGTAAAGTTTGGCGTGCGAAAGTTGTAATGCAGGCAGCGTAGGAGTGAAATTAGTGGAGGCAGTATCATGTAGTAGGCCTACACCAGCACCGTGTTCCCACGGTGTGGGGACAAAGTTAGCTCCGAGGTTGGTTCTGGATCCTGTGGCTGGGAGTTGAAACTTGGCCTGGGGTTAATTTGGTAGATAGCGCATAAGTTGTTTCCTTCTTGTACTGGAAATTCATTGCAACTGTCTTTCGATAACTTCTCTGCGGATGAAGCTATTTGAAGAGGAGCGAATGCTCGCTTGCGAAGGCCCCGCTACACGATCAAAGCTCACAGTCAGAAACGTAGTAATTCTCGAGCAACTTCTTTCATTCGCATTATTGTAGACTATGGACTGACAGGCCGGCATACGCGCCTCTTCCGCCATCTCCAAGTTGATTTTGAACATGTCACAGGCGATAAGTATCCGGTAAATTTTTTTATAGATCTCTCATATTAAGGGGCAATATTCTTTTACGTACCATACATCTACGGCACAGATTCCAATAGAATTTTCGCTGTGAATTTTTTTTTACTTGGAATTACATCTATCTCCTCACACGGTTTGGGAGAGTAACTTGAGTCTTGACTGTCACATAAAAATGCAATCCCTTATTTGTTCTTCTTTTATTCTTGTTCTACTTATATTTCTAATTATACAGGGTGTCTATAAATGATGTATACAATTTTATATCCCTGTAAAATGGAAACTATAACGTAGAACAAAGAACTTGTTTTTCACTTGAAGACAGTATATAACAGGGATGTCGAATAGCGCTCTCAAACTGTGAAACGATTAATACTGTTTCCTACCGTAGCTGAGCTGAAACGACAGTCAGTGCGGTCAACTTGAGCTCGCTGTAGCAATGTTCTGTACGCAGTGTGTTTATCTACTCTGGCGGCTGGTATGGTTATGGAACGACGATTCAATAGTGAGTGGATAGATAAATATTTCTTTACCTTGAACGACGGAAAGTCACATTGCTTAATATGTGGAAAAGAACTTGAATACCTAAGCCATCATAATATTAAAAGGCATTTTAGTTCAACACATGCTGAAGCTTATGGACCAGAAAAGTTATCCGGTTTCGCTCGTGAAAAGGCTGTAGAGGAATTAAAATCAAGATTTAATTCAGAAAAACTTCCATCATCATCATCATCATCATCATCATCATCATCATCATCATCGGATGTTAGTAGAATAAGCTTGGTTCGTGCTCGCTACAAAATTTGTGAAATTATTGCAACGGCTTCAAAGCTATTCACTGACGGAGAATTTGTGAAAGACTGGCTCATAGCTGTTGCAAATAATATGTGTCCGGAACACGTTAATGATTTTAAATCTATAAGTTTGTCTCGTAATATTATTGCGGAGCGCATATTAGAATTGAGAGATAACTTGGAGGGACAACTGATAGCAAGAATGAAAACTTTTACTTGTTTCTCACTAGCTCTTGACGAAAGTACGGATCGCAAAGATACGGCGCAGCTAGCTGTATTCATGAGGAATGTCGATTCAGATTTCAATGTTCATGGAGATCTTGTAGATGTCATTTCACTAAAGGATCGAACTAGAGGAGAAGATATTTTTGAATCTGCAACAAAAACTATGAACAATAATTTCAAGTCACGCTGAAAGTAATTAATTTTGTACATCAAAACAGTTTACGTTTCTGAACTTGAAGTTGCACTGCTGCAACACATGCACACTAAGTTGATATTTTAAACATGATATTAACAACATTATGATGATGATTTATTTCTGTCATTAACGAACAACATTCATGGTATGACTCGGTAGATAAAACGCTATTGTTAATAATAATAATAATAATAATAATAATAATACCATCATTAAAATTCATCCTCATGTAGGCCTACATTCTTTGTTCATCAGAGTTCATCAAGTGCAAATCTAAAATGAGCTCCTAATCAATTAGTAAGATGTATAAAAATTATCAAAGTACCAGCCGCCGCATTAGTGGTTTCGCTTTCTTTTACGTTCATTCGCCCGGTCTGCCTGCTACCTGTGTTCAACCGTTGCACGGTAGGGGAGGAGTGAAGGCTCTTTATTTCACAGCTCGAGAGCGCTGTTCGTCATCCCTGGTATATAAATTTAACGTGTTAAATAGAACATTTTTTTCTCAAACGCATACCCCATTTGAAAGTTCTGTTTAACATTGCCAGTATACCTTCATATGCGTACCATTTGTTGCTCGAAGGATTTCCAGACGATTGTCCACTTCCATCCATGTATCCTGCAGAATTTCATGTGCTGTGCGAAGGAAGGAAGCAGTAATGCGTTGTCGGATATCGATAATAGACGTCACCTTTGTCTTCTAGACGATGTCCTTAATGAAGCCCCAAAGAAAGAAGTCACGCGGTGTGATATCAGAGGAACGAGGTGGCCATGTGGTTGGTTCCCCTCGTCCGATCTAATACCCTGGAAACTGTTGGTCTAAATAATGTCTTAACATCCAAAAGCCAATGGGGAGGTGCACCATCCTGCTAGAATATGATGTTGGAAATATCCCCAATCAGTGTAATTACAAATTGTTCTAGCACGTTAAGATATGTAATGCCTGTCACGATTTTTTCAACAAAGAAAAAGTGTCTCACTACTTTGTCTATCATAATGCCACACCAGACATTAACCTTTGTTCCATTTCAATGGTGGCATGAGGATTATCTGAGCTCGATATTCTACAGTTATATTTATTAACTTTTCCAGAAACATGAAAATTTGATTAATCATTGAAATAAATCCGTGAAAGATTTTCGGGGTCTGAGTCAATGCGATGAAGAATGTCTATAACAAAATAATGATTGTAGACGTGATTTATCATCTGGCTTAATTTTGTGATGTAACTGCGATTTATACACATAAAGACGGAGACGTTTGCGAAGAACTTTATGCACTGTTTTTCGCGGCATATCGAGTTGACTGGCAATACGAATCGACTTATTGGCGCTCCTTGCAAATGCCTCTCGCATCTCTTCAACACGTTCATCCAAAACGCAAGGTCTGCCACTGCTCTTACCTTTTAAAACACTTTGTCTCTTTAAGTTTGTTCATCCACTGATAGATTCTCCTTCGTGTTGGAAGTTGAGGTGGTATACTGTTTTGAACTTTCGCTGAACTCGCGTTACGAATTTTAACTCCGCTAGCCACAAGTAACACACAACTTCTTCCTGTGGAGACTCCATTTTTTTGTTTTTCTGTTTACTAAGCCTCCTAGCAACGCTGAATTCCACAATAAGCACAACTTAAACTTTGACAGTTGCAAGTGAGCTTTGCTGTAACAAAGAAGATAAATATCAAGTGGTTTTCATTTAATAGAGACAAGAAGTTGTATACATCATTTATGGACACGGTGCATATTTGCTTGTGTTGCTTTTTATCTCCTTGTCTTTCACTGTTCGCATTATCCTCCACTAATTCTCCTTTCATTCCACTCCCATTCCTTTCATTCTCCTTGTTTTCGTTTCATTCCCCTTTTCCTTCTTCCATTCCCCCTTTTCTCATTGCATTTCCCTTACCCTTAATACAGTTCACGTGTTCTCATTGCATTCTACTCTTTCTCATTTCATTCCCTTGTTCTTCTTTTCTTCTGTTCTCCTTGTTTTTCCCGGTTTTATTTCTATTCCCCTAGTTCTTTCCTTAATTTCCTTGTCTTCCCCTTCTTCTCTTTTTATTTCATCATGTTCGCTTTCCACTCTCCTTTTTCCATTGCATTTTCTTTGTTATTTTACATTCCCCTTGTTCTCCTTGCATTCCCTTCTCCTTGCAATACCCTTATTCTCCTTATATTCCTCTTGTTCTACTTGTATTCCCCTTGTTCTGATTGTATTTCCTTTATTCTCATTCCATTCACCTTGTTCTCATTGCATTCGCTTTGTTTTCATTGCATTTCCCTGGTTCTCATTGCGTTCACATTTTTCTCATTGTATTCACCTAGTTCTCATTACATTCTCATTACAAATGTTCCATAGTAACATAACATCTGATATGCACTGGATGATGAGAAATTTGTGGTAAAACATGTAATCAATATGACCACCTTTAATGATAAGGCAAGCATAAGAATGTTTCCTTATCGAAAATGATACACTTTCGATTAACTTTGACGTGTCTAATTCATTCATTTTATTTTACTTGGTTATTTAACGACGCTGTATCAACTACTAGGTTATTTAGCGTCGATGACATTGGTGATAGCGAGATAGTATTTGGCGGGATGAGGCCGAGGATTCGACATATATTACCTGGCATTCAACTTAGGGTTGAGGAAAACCTCGGAAAATACCCCACCAGGTAAGAAGCCCAAGCGGAGATCGAACCCGCGCCAGAGCGCAACTTCAGACCGGCAGGCAAGCGCCTTAACCGACTGAGGCACGCTGGTGGCTTGTTTCTAATGTATTGACAATCATTTACAATGAATTTCCGGAATTCGTTAACTTTACTAGCAGAGTTGGAATACAGCAAACATTTAAAATATTCCCAAAGAAGGAAACAGAGGATTGGAGTCTGGGGACTTGAGAGGCCATCATGTTGGTAAGCCATGGCCGTTGCATGTGTTGTGGAGGATTAAATGCGTAAGAACTAGCGAAAGTTCAAATGGAAGTTAGCCGGAGCTCTGTCATGCATGTATCACAACAGCTGCCATTCACAAAGATGCACATAATCCAACATGTCGAGTACAGTAGTTCATGTGCGAAAATGGAGGTACGCACGACTATTAAGTCTGTGATGTAAGGAACGAGGTTGTAATTGTAGGGGGTGTATTCAGTTGGTGGCATAGTGATTACATATTTCGGAAACGATTGGTTGCCGGACATATGCTTATTAGGAATTTTTGCGCCTAGAGTTTGTATCTAAATTTGAAACACTCTGTATAGTAGGCCTAATTCATGGTGTATAAAACTTAATTTTGGAAAGCATATACAGGGACATCATTTTACTTTTACTAACATTTTTACTATTTAACTGGTTATACATTTGGATCAACGCCGTTTCCTACCCCCTTCCACAACTGGAGTTCGATAATACTGGCGTAATATACAAACAAATCACTTTACTGCTTATAGAAAGAAAAGTAGTTCATCCATTTTCGTAAACTAGGAAATATCGCGCTTTTGAGTTTGATCATTTTCATTAGGTTTTTGTTTAATCAAAATACAGTATAGTATTAACAGTAAGTGTTTTTACTCATGAACTGAGCTGTCCATGTGGACGTGTTCATTATGCAGTGTATATTACACTGTCTACAGCATATTAGCGTACAATATAGAGAATGAAGTTAAATTGAAAAATAATCATAATATGGATATTTAAACATATTTTTGAAAATGGTGGCCGTTCATTTCGATACAGATTTCAGTTCTATTGTGCATATTATCGCACTATAGACTATTGTACCTAATCCCAATTACCAATTTCGTCCTTCGTAACTAGTAACTCATGTTGAAATAATTCTGTACCTACTCTATAAAAGAGTGCCTTACGTACTGTAAATTCAATCTTCACTTCTGCCCTATCCGAAAAGATAAAATTACTCAGACATACTATCTACTGTCCGTCCAAGTGGTTATGTCGTAGGGTCGTAGAAAGGGAGGAAATCACTTGACATTTAATTACTTAACGAGGCCCTTTTATTTAAGTTGTTTTAAACAGTTTTATAATATAACGTAGACGTCCAATTCCTAACAGAATTTAATGTTCTCACGAAAGAGCTAAGACAGCCCAGCCACTAGCTGGCGAATAAAAGCAGGTGGGGGAAAACGGGATACGACGTAGGCAAATGGACGACAGTACCTGTGCGAAAATGATTCAATATTGAAAGCTCTTTCGTCACTGGAAAACGCGAACATATTTTTGGAACGTACTGTTTACTATGACCGGAAGGCTACTATGACTGTATATGCGGTCTTGGATCTGTGTGCAGGACGGTTGAACTTCATTAGCAGAAGGGATGGGAGTGAAGTACATTAAAAAACTCAGGTACAATAAAAATTGAAGTAAAAATAAAATGATGTCCCTGTATATCCGTGCCGATTCCTGTTTAAGGCCACCGTTAGAGCTCACAAGAATGGATGAAGAAAGAAAATGTTGTTTAAGAACAATAATTGGAATTCGGAAACAATGTAGGACATAAATATTAAAATAAAAGACCAGGAACACAACACTTAGACCTAATGAAAATGCTAGATTTTCAAGATTCCCCAATAGAGAACCAGAGAGAGGAGAGATTCTCAACGGCTATTAGACACAAATGGTGCGAACAGCAAGAGAAATGTTGGAACAGGTTTTGAGTCCTAAACTGTACTTCTTTGTTAATCGTGTTGACGGTGTCTTCATTTTCTTTCAGTGTGAACTATTTCAAGGAGCTAAACATTATAGTTTAACATTGAGAGAAGTGACTGTTCTGCAAGTCGATTGTCTTGAAATGAGAAGCCATGAGAGCGTTGCACTCAGCAAGTTTTCTATATCCGCTTGTACTCTGTTCTATCAGTCAGTCAATAGGATGCTTGAAGGAACCAATATTTCGTTGTTTCAGTCTGACTTCACTGCTGCAAGATCAGACTGTTTTCTTTCTATCAATCCGATTGAAGCAGGAGGAAACGACGGAGGAAATTGTTCTCTTTCGTATTGCTTTTTATCTCCCCTCTCCCCCGTCCAATACTCCATTCTCATCTCTTATCTTGTTTCATTCTGCCAAAGATTTACACTATAAACAGTTGCAGAGGTGAAAATATTGTTACCATAAATGACGCGCTGCATGACCCTGAACTGAACTCAACGTTCTGTAGACAAATCGCTATCTTTTTAAACTGTCAATTCAGAAAGAAATACATATTTATACTATTTAGTATTTTAAATTTTGGAGAAGGATGGCATATGATGCTGGAAAATGAGTGCAAGAAAGTTTCTGATTAATGAAATAGATAAGTAATCCAAGAACAAATTGAACATGGATAAATTAATCAAGGGAAAAACACTATTGTATTACTTATCAGTAAATTTAAATATACACGATAGGAAGGTCCGGAGTTGGACCCCAAAGTCCGGTTATCCTGCTTTGGTTTAATATTGAACTCCAAAGTCTCTTAACACAAGGGGGAGCTAGCAAATTTTTTGAGCAACTAAACAGTTTACTACTAATAAGATTAATTTAAATGATACTAATTTTGATAGAGTTTCCTGTTTTAAGTATCTGGGTTCCACGGCGAAAGACAATAATGATGTTATGACTGATATAAAAGAGAAGATTGCAGCTGGGAATCGAGGTCTTTGGACATTGAATAAAACTATGAAGTCCAGATGTATCTCAAGAAAAGTTAAAATAAGAATATATAAAACTATTATTAAACCAATAGTAGCATATGGAAGTGAAACCTGGACTCTATCTGAAAGGGCAATAAAGATCTTAAATGCCTGGGAAAGGAAAGTATTACGGAAAATCTTTCGGCCTACTTATGAGCAAGGGTTTTGGCGAATCAAAACAAATGCTGAGTTATATGAATTATATAAAGATATCAACATTGTTGTTGACATAAAACTCAGAAGGTTAGAGTGGCTGGGACACGTAGCCAGGATGGAGAACAATCGCACACCCAAAGCTCTACTAGATGCATTGCCAGTAGAAAGAAGGAACGTCGGACGACCTAAATTGAGATGGCTGGATGACGTTCAGGCTGACCTAACAAAAGTTGGAATTAGAAGATGGAGAACACGAGCATTAGACAGGGGTGATTGGTCGGATGTTCTGAGGGAGGCTAAGGCTAAACTATAAGGGCCGTAATGCCAATGATGATGATGATGATGATGATGATGATGATGAAACAATTTACAAAATAGAACACACAGGTCCAGATGACAGAGAGTGCACTGGCAACTTTGAAGTTGTCACAATTAGAAAGTTTCGTCACATTTTCTTCAAACCTAAATACAACACACGTGTTTAAACCTGTCATGGCACACTACGAATAATTAGTTGTTGTCTTCTCATCCCCTCTCTTCTGTCACCATAATCGTGCTCCTTTAATATTTGAAACTGCGTGTGTGTAGTTAAGTTGAATAAATCGATAAAGCATGTGTGTCCATTGCTGCGCATAAAATGTTTAATAAATTTGATAAATAAGAACAAATTATTAAAGCAATAGGCCGTTAACGATATAATTTTAATTCCCTCAAAAACTGAAGTAAATACAAGCATTTATTTTCAATTGTAGTTATTATTGTTACATACTCATCAAAACATATGAAAGACAAAGATCGGCGGGGAGAAGAATGCAGAGTTATGAAAAAAGGGATAGAAAACACTTCGCTATAAACGGGAGTGTGTGAGAGCATAAACAGATGCCTTTTTCGATGAGATTTTGTTATTGAAAATATAATGGTGTTCTGAAAGCAGTTATTTGATCACTAGTGCGCGCGAAGTAAACTTAAAAGCAACTCTTTACTAGGTCAATTTTTAATCACGCAACTATTTAATCGCCAATCCGCTTTTAGTTTAACACAAGGAGCACGCTAGCAACTTTCTTGACTTACTAAACATTGTCATAATAGAATATATAGAGAGCACACTGGCAACTTTGAAATTGCTGCAATTGGAAAGTTGCGACATGCTCTATTTTAAGGCAACGAAACTGTTGTCTCCCTGAATACAACATAGTTGCTATCTTCTGTTCGGATGTGTAAATTCTTCTGCATTGTGATGTGCCGTATTCATTATTTCATTTTCGTTTAATTTCTTATTTCGGCATTAATAACAACATGCCATGTGTCGTCGAGTGATTCATAATTGAAGTAGAAAAGAGACCATCACTCTATAATAAAAATTAAGAGTACAATGACAGAAACGTCAAGGAAAAAATTATGGACTAAAGTATGTGAAATCGTTATTGGAAACTGGTACGAACTTTCATCTACTGAGAAAAGAGACAGAGGTGAGCAATAATGATTTTGTTTATGACTGTAATTCAGTGATCGAACTGGAAATAAATTACTGCTGGTATGTTCGTAAGCATAGACTTATCTTAGATACAATATTATGTTTGCGAATTTCTTAAATTATCGCTTCTCATCCCATTTATTTTGACACTATTACCGTGCTCTCTTTTGTATTTGTAGTTATGTTGTATAAACGGATGAAGCAAGTGTCTGTCCATTGTTGCGCATAAAATGTTTATTAATTTTGATAAACAGAACAAAATTATCAAAGGAATAAGTAGTTAATGATGTAATTTTTATTGTTTTATAGAAAAATTGAAGTTAACATTTCAGAACTTATTAAAATGTTAAATTGTATACTTTACAGTTACTAATCATGATGTATGAATGGCAAGCCTTGGCGGGGATAAGAGTAAGTACAGAGTTATGAAAGACAAGCATAGGAAACGATGGACATGGGGGGGGGACTGCAAAATGCTATGTAACTCAAACTATGCTTTCTAATATCTTATCGGTGTCCATTCCGGTTCATACCGGCTCAATTCGACCACTGTGTCGGTGTAGAATGTATTATATCCCACTACAGGAACTCTGAGAACTTTTTAACATTGCGCGCGAAGCAAAAAATGAAAAAAAAAAAAACTCTACTTGAAATGTTTAATGACGGCAATTATTTAATCGCCAGTGCGTCTCTAGTCTTAGGCTAATGCCGTGATGATATGTATTTAAAATTACCAAGTCTCCCTCCATAGCCAATGCTACAGCCTCTCATTATCACTTAATTTCATTCTGCCGTCCATGCATCTTCTGCGAGGTAACCAGAAAAACAGTAGGATCTATTATTGTTTCAGAAAGCACTAATTTTTGCTTTACAAATTCTTTTATGGCCCAAGTTTTACAACCATAGTTTACTACTGGTCATGGACTGATGTATAAATTTTCATCTTGCCTTGTTTAGATAATAATTTGCTTTAAACAGTCGAGTGCTTTGATGGTCGGACGGTATAAACAAATGTTACCTACCTCCGGCCCTCCACAAATGTACAGAGACATCATTTTATTTTTACTTCAACTGTAGCTGAGATTTTTAATGTACTTCACTCCCACCCTCTCTACTATGTAGTAAACCTCACCCGTCCTCCACACAGAACCAAGGCCGCATAGACAGTACTGAATGAGTGAATATAGTACGTTCCAGAAATATGATCGCATTTTCCAGTGAAGAAAAAACATTCAATATTGAATGATATTTCGCACAGGTACTATGTTCGTTTGGTTACGTCTCATCCCGGATGCTCTCACCCGCTTCTGCTCGCCCCTCTGTAAAGGCTAGTGGGTGGGCTGTCTTAGCTCTTTTCTGAAAACTTTTGCTGTTAGGAATCGAACGTGTACGTAATATTATACAACTGTTTAAAATAATTTAATTAAAAGGGCCTCGTTAAATAATTGTCACGTGATTTCCACCTTTCTACAACTCTACGACATAACCACTTGGACGGACGGAGTAAATTTATCTGTGGGATCGGGCAGAATTGAATTTACAGTACGTAAGGTAGACCTACTCTGTTGTAGAGTAGGTATAGAATTATTCCAACATGAGTTATTGTTTTCAAGTACGAAGGACGAAACTGGAAATACGAATTAGGTACAATATAGTGCGATAATATGCAAAAAAGAACTTAAGCCTGTATCGAAATGAACGGCCATCATCTTCAACAATTTGTTTAAATATACATATTTGGATTATTTTTCAATTTAAATGTATTCTATATATTGAATGCTAATGTGTTGTAGACAGTATAATATACACTGCAAAATGAAAACGTCCGCATGGATAGCTCAGTTCGTAACACTTATCGTTAATACTGTAGTACATTTTGATTAAATAAAAACCTAACGAAAATTATCAAACTCATAATCGTCTTCAATTATATTTTTATTTTAATTTAAGATTGGACAAGTCCTAGACCACATCAACTCTTAAAAGTTGAAGAGCCCACTGATCTGAACCGTGGTATGTGTAAAACACTGTCCTTCTGCTATATGCAGAAAAATGGTTTTACGATTAAAAAAATTAATAACATTTTTTGTCAAAATTTAGTTCACTGTGCAGTGATGATGCATTTCCCACGTAACTCAAAAACTATCGAACATTCTGTGATGAAATTTTTTTGTGTGTATTTATGCATGTCATATCTACAACATGATGCAAGATCACTTCTCTACCTTTGATAGATTGATAAAAATAAATTCATTTAAAATGGTCAAATATCAGTATTTCTATTACACAAAAAATATATTATTTATTAAGGAATGTAGTTGAAAGAGCATGATATGGTAAACATAGTTTCAGCAATAAAATGAAAGAAAGCGAACATGAAAAAAAGTTGAGTTATGAGGGAAACGCTTCATCACTGCACAGTGAACTGCCAACATTTTGAACTTTGATGGAGGATAAAATGTTGAATATTTCCAAAAATTTTACTGGTGTAAGCTGTACTAACCCCTTAAGCCTTCAAGCAACCCGAAATAGTGTAGGTATGTATGGAGTATAGATCGGCGGTACTCGACCCTACTACACGGTTCAGTGAACAGGCGAAAACAAAGCAAAGCTGGGCGCTTGGAAATCAGTGCTATAATGGAAGAATTTGGTAGTCAGCACTTCATTATGAAAGAAGAAAATGTATTTTACCACAAAGAAGGAAAAATATTTCATTCGAAACACTTAATTTTTTACAGTCATTCATCGTAATTTGTGGATACTCGTAAAGCAAGTACTAATAATTTGTTTTATTTTAGGTTTGTGTTGTTATTTATGTTTTTTGTTAATCCCAACCTTTAATGAAATCTAAAGTATCTGACTGTTTTTTACTATTGTAAAAATCAAGGGTAGAACCGCCAAGATGGAGCTGCTGCCAGGAAAGTCAAAAAGAGAATAGCAATGGCAAAGGAAGCTTTTAATAGAAAAAAGAGCATCTTCTGCGGATTTCTGAAGAAAGAACTAAGAAGGAGACTAGTGAAGTGCTTTGTGTGGACTGTCGCATTGTATGGGGCAGAAACATGGACATTACGACGAAGTGAAGAGAAGCGACTAAAATCATTTGGAATGTGGATATGGAGAAGAATGGAGCGTGTGAAATGGACAAACTGAATAAGAAACGAAGCTGTGTTGGAAAGAGAGGGTGAAGAAAGAATGATGCTGAAACCGATCAGGAAGAGGAAAAGGAATTGACTGGGTCACTGATTGAAAAGAAACTGCCTTTTGAAGGATGCACTGGAAGGAATAGTGAAAGGGAGAAAAGTTCGTGGCAGAAGAAGATATCAGATGATAGACGACATTAATATATAGTATATGGATCATATGCGGAGACTAAGAAGAAAGAAGAAAGTAGGAAATAATTAATTGATTAACTAGTGGACTTACTCGTGTTAATTATGTAAGATTTGTCCGGCTTACAGCTGTTTCAGTGCTTACGCACCATCCTCAGAGCCTATTAGATCACGGCGTCATCTCGAACTTCTCTGCCTGTTATGTCGGTGTGTTCGATTGTTGAAAGGTGTTGAAGAGTGGAGTCAAATAGTGTGTGTATACTGAAATTGATCTGTGTGTTGAGAATTTGATCGGGGTGTGTTTTAGTGTGTTTGTATATTTCATATTGTTCTAGTGTGTTGAGTTTTTGGTTCTTGGGTTGTATGTGTAGGATTTCCACGTCCGTATTTATGTTATTGTATGTATGGTTAGCATTGGTTATGTGATCTGCGTATGTAGATGTATTATGTCCTCTGGTTATTGCTTTAATGTGTTCTTTGTATCGTGTTTGGAATGCTCTGCCTGTCTGTCCTATGTAGAACTTATCGCCACTATTACATGTGAGTTTGTATACACCTGTGTGGTTGTATTTATTTGTTTGTGTTTTTTGTGTGTTGATATGTCTTTGTAGTGTGTTTTCTGTTCTGTATGTTATGTTGTATTTCTGCTTTTTGAATGAAGATGCGATCTTATGTGTGCTTTTGTTTTCGTATGTTAATGTGATGTATTTCTTGTGTTCTTGTGTTTGTGTTGTGTTTTGCGTGTTTTTGTGTTTGTTAAGTTTTTGTTTTGTCTTTCTTATGATGTTGTCTATTATGTTTGGATTGTATCCGTTTTCTTGTGCTATGTATTTGATTGTGTTCACTTCTTCATTGTAGTGTTGTTGGCTCATGGGTATGTTGAGTAATCTGTGTACCATTGTCCTGAATGCAGCATGTTTGTGTTGTATGGGGTGGTTAGATGTGTTGTGTATGTGTGTGGTGGTGGTGGTTGGTTTTCTGCATATTTTGTAGGTGTGTTTGTTGTCGGTTTTTGTTATCGTGATGTCTAGGAAATTTATGGAGTTGTTCTTTTCAAGTTCTAATGTGTATTGAAGTTTTGGGTGTAATTTGTTTATGTATTGGTGTAGTTTGTGTATTTGTCTTTTGTTTCCTTTGTATAGTATGAGAATGTCGTCTACGTATCTGTGTCAATATATTATGTTGTCTGCATATTTGTTGTGTTCATTGTTGAGTATATATGTTTGTTCTATGTTGTGTAAAAATATCTCTGCTAGTATGCTGGATATGGGTGATCCCATTGGCAATCCTTCTGTTTGGGTATAGTATTTGTTGTTGTGAGTGAAATAGTTTTGCTTTATACACACACTATTTGACTCCACTCTTCAACACCTTTCGACAATCGAACACACCCACATAACAGGCAGAGAAGTTCGAGATGACGCCGTGATCTAGTAGGCTCTGAGGATGGTGCGTAAGCACCGAAACAGCTGTAAGCCGGACAAATCTTACATAATTAACACGAGTAAGTTCACTAGTTAATCAATTAATTATATTCAAGTGTTAAAAGTAGTGTACGCAAGATTCAAAATGGAAACTAATAATAATAATAATAATAATAATAATAATAATAATAATAATAATAATAATAATAATGATTTATTTTAGCTGGCAGAGTTAAGGCCGTAAGGCCTTCTCTTCCACTCAACCAGCAAAAAGAGTATATACATATGCATGAACTTACAAAGAATTCAACAATTTGATTTAGATGAGAGTTACATGTATACAAGAGTTATTTACGAATTAAACAACAAAATACTATGAACTATTAATTAAACACTGAAATAGACTGTGTAGCAGAATTAAGCTAAAATACATAGAATGTTAATATATTTCAAATAATGTTAGATAATAGAAAGAGATTATTATGAGACAATTTTGAAAATACAGCACAATCAGGATGATGTCTAAAAGAAAGAAGTAACAATGTAGTCAGTGATAGTTTAAATCAGTATGATTGGAGTGAAATGCTAATAAGGTTATCTTTTAAGCTGTTCTTAAAGGTGTTTATTGTCTTGCAGCCCCTAATACTTTGTGACAAGGAATTCCATTGACGCGAGGTGGATACTGTAAAAGATGATGAATAACAAGATGTTCTATGAAGAGGTATACTTAGCGTGCCACAGATAAATGATATGGTATTTACGTCGTTGTTAGAGTATAGATAAGAGAAACGAGACGAAAGGTAATTTGGTGTTAAGGTGTGCAGAATTCGAAAGAGTAAAGACAAAGAGTGTAAAGTTCTGCGTTCTTTAAGTCGGAGCCACGAAAGACTTGCGAAGGACGGTAATATGTGATCATATCGTCGGATGTTGCACACGTATCTGACGCACATATTCTGAACTCGCTGTAACTTGACTGACAGTTCAGAACTTAGGTCACTTAACAAAACGTCACAATAATCGAAATGCGGCATTACTAGGGTTTGTACTAGGGTAAGTTTTAGTTGCTGGGGCAAGAAGTTTCTCAAGCGACTCAAACAGTGAATGGAGGAACAGATTTTTTTTTATCGTTTCTTTAACTTGAAAATTCCAACTTAGATTATTATCAAAAAAGAAGCCAAGATTTTTTACGACAGATGAATAAGGAATTAGCGTGTTGTTAAGGGTAACAACTGAAAGATTGCTGTTATTAAGGGAGTTAACTAAACGCTTATGTCCAATAATTATAGCTTGAGTCTTACTTGGATTAAGTGCGAGTCCGAAATTGGCCGCCCAAGTGGAGACAGTGGCTAGATCACAATTTAACTTGTCAATCGAAGAAAGATTGGAGAATGCTGGGTTTGTAGTGAAAGACCTACTCTTGGGTAGAACACTATGAACGAATGAATGAATGAATCGTCAAAATGTCTTGAATTATATTTTTATTTTAATTTAAGATTGGACAAGTCCTATACTACATCAACTCTTAAAAGTTGAAGAGCCCAGTGATCTGAACTGTAGTGGTTGTGTTGATAAATCGATAATGCCTGAAACATATCAACTGTGATGATGAACAACATTTCTGGAATTGCAGATTTGTAAAATACACACGCAAACACGCAACACCGCGCGGAAATCGGAGATAATCCACTACATGAACCACAAAACAAAAGCGCGAATGCAACACGTGGAATGCAGGCGAAACAGCCAACAAAGAGGTATAAGAGTCGGCAATAATGCATGATGGCATTACTACGAATTGGTTGGTATGTACTCGACGAGAGATCCTTGTCATCCTCTTTAGTCTGTCGCAGTCACGTGCAGCGCTTTTCCCTGTAGACAGTAGGACTTCGCTTCTTTGCGCTAGTACAGGGACATCATTTTATTTTTACTTCAATTTTTATTGTACCTGAGTTTTTGAATGTACTTCACTCCCACCTCTTCTACTAATGAAGTTCAACCGTCCTCCACACAGAACCAAGACCGCATATACAGACATAGTAGCCTTACGGTCTTAGTAAACAGTACGTTCCAAAAATATGTTCGCGTTTTCCAGTGACGAAAGAGCTTTCAATATTGAATCATTTCGCTCAGTTACTGTCGTCCAATTGCCTACGCCGTATCCCGGTTTCCCTCACCAGCTTTTATTCGCCAGCTAGTGGCTGGGCTGTCTTAGCTCTTTTCTGAGAACATTAATTTCTGTTAGGAATTGGACGTCTACGTAACATTATACAACTGTTTAAAATAACTTAAATAAAAGGGCCTCGTTAAGTAATTAACTGTCACGTGATTTCCTCCCTTTCTAAGACCCTACGACATAACCACTTGCACGGACAGTAGATAGTATGTCTGAGTAATTTTATCTTTTCGGATAGGGCAGAAGTGAAGATTGAATTTACAGTACGTAAGGTAATCTTGCATATAGTAGGTACAGAATTATTTCAACGTGAGTTACTAGTACGAAGGACGAAACTGATAATTGGGATTAGGTAGGCCTACAATAGTCTATAGTGCGATAATATGCACATTAGAACTGAAGCCTGTATCGAAATGAACGGCCACCATTTTCAAAAATGTGTTTAAATATCCATATTATGATTATTTTTCAATTTAACTTCATTCTCTATATCGTACACTAATATGCTGTAGACGGTATAATATACACTGCATAATGAATACATCCGAATGAACAGCTCAGTTCGTGAGTAAAAACACTCATTGTTAATACTATACGGTATTTTGATTAAACAAAAACCTAATGAAAATGATCAAACTCAAAATCGCGATATTTCCTAGTTTACGTAAATGAACTACTTTTCTTCCCTCCTATACGTACTACCTAGTAAAGTGATTTGTTTGTATATTGCGCCAGTATCATCGAACTCCAGTCGTGGAAGGAGGTAGCAAACGGTGTTGATCCAAAGGTAGAGCCAGGTTAATATTAAAAATGTTAGTAAAAATAAAATGATGTCCCTGTACAAACATGACTCTTTTCGTTACGAGTGTACAGGAAAGTCTGCTACGGAACATCTGAAAATATCGTGTAGTGGTGTACTGTCGTTACATACTGTGTTTTCTTTCTTTGGTTCATGTTGAAATAAATGGAATAAGGTAACTTAAAACTATATACTGTACTGAAAAATCTGGGTTGTAGGCCTACGTAGCTGAAGGGAAATTATTTATATTACGCACAACTCAGAACTACGTATAAATAAGTATTGAATATAAGATCATTTTTGAATGATTAAGAATCAGTTTAACGGTACATAGAGAGCTGGGAGCCACTTAAGGATTCTTATAACTTGCACAAATATGTTTATGCTCGACCATGCCGAAATGTAGTAATTATACACCTGGTAGCAGTCCTTTAATGCATGTCATTAAAGTACACCTATTCATTAAAGTTCAGGCTTTCGATTATTCTCGGACATGCAATCGAAAGACAACTATCGAAAGGTCACGGAGACTGGAAATCCAATACTGTCGCAGAAGGTTATGTTCTGTTACTATAATAATTAGCGTTAATTGTAAATAATATTAGAATAAATTCAATTTGTCATCTCGTTTTTCAATGTCGAATTCAATTTCAAGGTTATATCGAGACTAATGTTTATCTTACTCTCCAGATTATATCAAGGTCGTCGACATTCGTTTCCCGGACAAAATCAATATTTTCGCGTCTGCGCACATCTCACAATTCACGAGGTAGTCTATTGCACTCACTCACATAACAATAACATGAATATTTATAAGAAACGTAAAAAATTATATATTACAGTTATATGAACACTAATAAATATAATATAATTATTAAAATATTAGTAAAGGTCAGACATGTTTCGGAGATGCTTCTCCATCCTCAGTGACTTTACCACGACTTTACCTGAACCAACCGTCGTGGTAAAGTCACTGAAGATGGAGAAGCATCTCCGAAACCTGTCTGACTTTTACTAATTTTTTAATAATTATATTATATTTATTAGTGTTCATAAAACTGTAATACATAATTTTTTACGTTTCTTATCAAATGTATGAACTCTGTATAATTGGCCCAACATGTGTGGTTTATCTTTGAATATGAATATTTATGAATAATTTCAAGTTAGAAATATGGTCGAGCATAAAAAGTCGTATGAAACTTGCCTGTAATGGTAATTAAGACGCTCGTATGAAAATGATGAAACTCGCTTGCGCTCGTTTCATAAACTTCCTCGCGTCTTAATTACTACCATTATAGGCTCGTTGCATAATGTACTATTAATCAATAGAATGTGACTAGAATTTTAATGTTCTATATAAATACACAGCCCCTGATTGAAGTCCTGGCTGATATCTAGATGTATTATCAGTCAGTACATGTCACAATATGTATCAGAGAAAGAACAAGCAATATTGTTTGTATACATCTGAAGTCTGATTAGTGTAATATGTAGCTGATCGGTGATGTATGCAATAGAGGGGGAAAGGAACCTACACCATTATATTTTATGTATTTTATTTTATTGGGTTATTTTACGACGCTGTATCAACATATCAAGTCATTTAGTGTCTAAATGAAATGAAGGTGATAATGCCGGTGAGATGAGTCCGGGGTCCAGCACCGTACACCATTACATCCAAGCCTAGCTACCTCATAAGTGGTGCTTTGTTGGTGTCGCTTGTGTGGTTCAGACCTGTCTCCGGGCAGTTGACTAAAAAAACAATATAAATGTACTACACACATTTACGATGAAACTTTTTCTTCGATTGTAAACTCTTTGTTTAAATCTTAGTTTATTACTTTTTTGGACGATAACGTTTTCTTCCCTAGTTACCGTTGTTGTTTACATGTTTCGTAAATTGACAATACCGCATGTTCTGGTTGCTATGCAAACTAAAGAAATCACAATGCTGTTATAACTATTTACTACCGCACAGTGTGGGTAAATAAAAACAAATTATATCTACATACTGCTTCGGCAACGACGTTCATAACTTTCCTGTAGGTAAAATTTTTACGTATGAAACAAATTTATGCAATATTCAAAATCAAAAACATTTATTTAAATGACGATCGTCCAAAAAATTATGTGCAATACACATGAGTCAAGTGCTTAACAGAATCTTGGAAACTGAAAAAAATTCGACTTTGCCTCGTTTTTTCAAACTGTTTCCTCGATTCTGTTTTGATCCACTTACCACACTTGTATCGCAATATACTATTATAAATCTACAGAAAAACTGGACCAAAGGAGGCACCATTTTTTTCTTAACAATTGTGTACACCTACTCGACTAGTACTCGTTACATACGTTGGTTTTAAGTCATAAAGCAGGAGAGAAGAAACATTATCCGATTGGTCATGAATTTGTATTCTGGCCTATTTTAACATGAAACTAGGAGATGAGGACAAAAATGAAATTTTGATCCACATGTCGCGTGTAAAATTTGCGCAGAAAATCTAAGGGAGTGGCATAATAGGGTTCGTTTATTTAAACCAGAGTCGATGGGGCGTCTCCATGATCGCTGACTACTGTTGGTGTTTAATAAGCGACAACCTTAGTCAGAATGACAAACGCTTACCAACTCAGCATTAGTTTTCAAGTGGAGAAGAAAATATTTTTTAAAGGTATATTTGAAATTTCATGATTCGTTTTAAATTGTTGTATCTGTACAATTGAGATTTTATCATGTTTCACAGAGTTCCGTGCAACTTAGATTGTCCTTCTAAATTAAAAAATCCTAAAAGAAATTAATTTTTTTCCACATTCCAGTAAAAACCGTGATACGAGAAAATGGTAAGCAGAGTTGAATTCAGCACACCAATATTGAAGAGGTTGATTCCAAAATGTCATAAGTCCATTTTTTTAAGATTTTAACTTTCTTTATTCACGTTTTATTTTTATCATTTTTTAATCCTATATACAGGGTGTCTCCAATATTTAGGGTCAAAATTATACACATGATAGAGGCCTCAAAACTGAGCATTTTGACATCAGGAACCAGTGGTCAGAAATGAATATTTCGGACGCCACGAGATCTTGAAAGTGTATTTGAGGGACGTTTCTTTAAGCTGCTTTTTATAACCAACAAATGCCTGTCGCTTCCATAGTGATATTTGTTATTTGTTATTGCTTACAAAGTTTCATGTGTCGTTGTAATACATGTATCGAGACAGATGGTCGTCACTTTCAACAACTGCTCTGAACTCTATGTTATTACTATGAGGTGTTTGTTGTTTTGGAAGTAAAACATTAAATATCTTATTGTTTGTAAGAGAATGTGGTTGTAACACTGCCCTCTTCATATCCATGATCACGGGTGGGCAACTCGTGCTCTCGAAGTGTGACCACAACCTCAGTGCAGGTAGAACGGACTCTGTACTGTAGTGTCTGTATACAAGTTTGCTCGAGTCTGCAGTAAGTGGCGGCTCGTTTTAAGTGAAAAACAATATAATCCCCAGATCATTTCCCTTTAGTGATGAGTCGAAAGAGAAAGATTTTTTTATTAAGAAAGGAGGTAAAGCTTGTATTATGTTCTATTAACTTTCTTACACATGACATTTTACTTTACAAATAAACACAGTCAAGGTTTTAGTAAAGAAATACTGTATAGATCTGGTTTAGAATAGCTAAAGTTAAAAATGGCATATCAACAAGGTGAGACTGATATCAAATATCATTAGCACGTTGTGCGTGCGAGTTACAGAAGTGCACAACATATGATCGATTAGCTAAGAGCATTTATGGATAAATTTGAAATGTGGCAGTATCATGTAAAACATAGACAATTTCACTTTCTTTAACTATAAACAATATAGAAGAGTGATAAGAAAATCTTATTATCAAATATAAGACCCTACTTCAATACCTACAGTAGAATTCACTGGTAAGTTTGGAGAAACAGTGACAATTGACAAAGAATCGAGATTTTTCTGAAATCCTTTTGGCTTACAGCCGATAGAAGATCCTGAAAGTTTATAGCTTGAATTGAGAAATGTGCAGAACAGCGCGCCACTCAGATTCCAGCGAAATCAGGAATCGAACTGTTCGTAATGCTGCCTAAGTCAGAATTTCCAAATATACTCTTTGCTTCCATACTGTATGTACTTGAGTCAGAGTTTAATACAAGAAAGAAGTGTAAAAGCTCTCAATCTACATAAAGAGCTTAGAAGTAAGGTTATTTCATCTGCCGTGACATGTGAAAAATACGTCCTTCAATTTGTGTTTGCGAATATAGACTATTACATTTCTGAGAACAGAGGAATGCTCTTTAATGCATAAAGACTTGTAAACTCTCGCGTTCTATGTTTCAAATAAGACATATAATAACAAATATTAACAAATAGTATAATAATAAATAAGTGTTGCAGCTATGTTTGTTGTCTCTTGAAAATGTGTATTCAGATTGTGTTTCCAGTACTAAACTAATTTACAAAGTTAGGAAATAATATAATTTTGTTATGTGTGTTTACGTACAGTCTGTCTAAAATTACTATAATTATTGTACAAGCGTCATTCTGAAATTCAAATCATGGAGTAGATATCACGACCATCTGCATGAGCCGCCAGAGCGGACCGTGGCTTTTGCAGCACAACTACAAACAACTTGTAACTGCTGCGGCTGGCTCCGTCTGTCTTTCTCTCTTTCAAGGTTTTTTAGCACTTTGTGAGCACTAGTTGCCCATCCATGTCCATGATCATTTGGGCAACAGATTTTTACCTGCCTACCTTATTGTAAAACAGACACCAGGGATATTTAAGAGTGGAGCAAAATGTCATGCATTGTTCTTGACGTATCATGGCTGGGGATGACCACTTTTAACAGTTGCTACGAGGTGTAAGTTGTTTATGTGTGTAAAAAATTATAGCAGCTTGAAAAAATGTTCTTCAAACTTATTACTTTTTCAAGATTTTACAGCTGCTGGAATATGCATTTATGACCTCAATTTAGTGGCCTCTACCGTCTATATAATTTTGACCCTAAAGGAGACACCCTGTATATAACTGTGTAAGTTTAAGTCTTGACTTAGTGTCTGCATATGTTTTTTTTCAAACGGATCTAAGGGCGTCAATTTTATTTTGTCATCTTTCTCGTAACTTACTTGTCATTTGGACTTAGGCTACTTTGGAATCCACCTCTTCAACTAGGTTAAGAAACCTGTTGAACAATGTGCAGCGAAACAGAAATTTAATTTCGCAGGCCTGTGCAATGTATATCAATTCAGCCGAGAAGAATCACTGACTCCTACATGAAATGACAGTCATTGCAAACCAACGAGCTCCCTTCCGTTGCAAATGTTAGAGAATTTTCTAAGAATCGAACACCAGAGTCTTTTGAGAGAAGCCGTCAGGTGAATGAACTGCAGTTGGGCTTCACTTTTGTTGTAGCACACAATTACGTGCTAGAGCAAAATGAAGCGCATGGACGTGTATTAATAGAAGCTGCAGTACTTGTCAGCGTACATTACAAGCAAGCTGCGCGCTGGGAGACGTGGAGCGCATTGTAGGCAGCAATATTGCTGGGTGGAGAAACAAAGCTTTCAGAGCACGGCTTCTAGGGGAAAGAAACCCGCACTCTCGCTACCACTGCCTTTCGCGAACGCTGTAAAACAGTCATAGGATTCCCACTGGGTGCAACTAGTCACACAAAATTCTCACCTCTCGAGATACCGGGCGAGGTTCTCATACGAGACTGCTTGTATTCGAATTGCCTCCCAAGTAGGACATCGGCACTGGAGGCTACATTAATGTGATTGTGTGCCTGAAGTATGGATGGAATCAACGCTATCACTCCAAATAAAATGGTCAAATAAAATTGATATATCATTGTAATGAAGTACAGCATCTACAGAGACATAATTTTATTTTTACTTCCATATTTATTGTACCTGAGTTTTTGAATGTACTTCACTCCCACCCCTTCTACTAATGAAGTTCAACCGTCCTCCACACAGATCCAAGACCGCATACACCGCCTTACGGTCAGAGTAAACAATACGTTCGAAAAATATGTTCGCGTTTTCCAGTGACGAAAAAGCTTTCGATATTGCAGCATTTTCCATTTGCCTACGTCGCATCCCGGTTTCCCCCACCTGCTTCTATTCGCCTCTCTGTAAATGCTAGTGGCTGGGCTGTCTTAGCTCTTTTCTGGGAACATTAAATTCTGTTAGGAATTGGACGTCTACGTAATATTATATCCATACAATTGTTTAAAATAACTTAAATAAAAGGGCCTCGTTAAGTAATTAACTGTCACGTGATTTCCTCCCTTTCTACGACGCTGCGGCGTAACCACTTGGACTGACAGTAGATAGTATGTCTGGGTAATTTTATATTTTCGGATCGGGCAGAAGTGAAGATTGAATTTACAGTAAGTAAGGTTTCTTTTATAGAGTTGGTACAGAATTATTTCAACATGAGTTACTGATACGAAGTACGAACCTGGTAATTGGAATTACGTACAATAGATTATAGTGCGATAATATGCACATTAGAAATGAAGCCTGTATCGAAATGAACGGCCACCATTTAAAAAATGTGTTTAAATATCAACATTATGATTATTTTTCAATTTAACTTCATTCTCTATATTGTACGCTAATGTGTTGTAGACAGTATAATATACACTGCATAATGAATACGTCCGCATGGAAAGCTCAGTTCGTTAGTAAAAACACTCATTGTTAATACTGTACTGTATTTTGATTAAACAAAAACCCAATGAAAATTATTAAACTCAAAATCGCGATATTTCCTAGTTTACGTAAATGGATGAACTACTTTTCTTCCCTCCTATACCTAGCAAAGTGATTTGTTTGTATATTACTCCAGTATAATCGAACTCTAGTCGTGAAAAGAGGTAGCAGAGGGTGTTTCCGGTTCTTAATCGTTAATCCAAAGGTATAGCCAAGTTAATATTAGAAATGTTAGTAAAAATAAAATGATGTCCATGTATAAAAAAAATCTATTCAATTTAATGGAGAACGTGTGTTTCTGTTTATTGAGCAGTGTGTTCGTCGACGAAGTATTCAATCTCGGAAGATTAGTTTCTATGTTTACTTGTTACTTGTTAATTAATTTGCACATTAATTGACTTAGTTTCATTAATTCATTTGACTCATTGATAGGTATAGTCATTCATTTATATAATTAATATATTACATTATTTATTTACTTAGGAGTGTATTAATGAATCAGTCACTCACTCACTCACTCACTCACTCACTCACTCACTCACTCACTTCTATAGGTAATTTAATGTCTGCCTTTATAAAAGAAATCATGGTAAGCTGGAAAAACTGCGTTTGGTCGTGCGCATACTTATGCCTGCAGCATATTACATTGAGCATTATATCTCGGACAGAATGGTTTTGTCTCTGACTGTTTGAGGTGACTGATGATTACTCACATTCTTATGAGACTGCAGTATACTGCGTCGGACATGAGAATGTGTATAATCAACGTCACATCGAACGGTCCGAACAAAACCGTCCTGTCCGAACAGAATGTCAGATGCAGTATGCTGCCGGCCTTAGCACACGTCCACAAGAACGAACAGTTTATTAATAGTAGCTGCCACACAAAATGCGAAGTAACAAGTCATGAAAGTTTCCATAGCACTGTTTAATTTTTTTCTACCAGATTTCTGTTTTATTGTATGTTTAAACGGAATAATTCAAGAAAATAAGAAAAGTGAATATATTATAAATTCAGAATTTAGCTGAGTTTTAATTTCTCGTTCGGTTCACACATTATCCCCAGAAGACCTGTAAATATAACTGGGGTTCAGTTATCAAATCGTTGTCTGAATGTTAGTAAGACCAGACTCTTTTGTGTACACCAAATTTAAAATTACATTATAAACCTTAACCTTGTTACTTTAGTTATCTGTATTAATATGATACAAATTATTTTTAAACATAGGAAGCTAAAAGTGTCCCGTCCCTGAATTGCAGTACTGTGTTAATGAGCTGCCATACTGTCTTTCCATCACAGTAAGTTGCTAGTGAGCGCCATTCTTTTCTGCTGTCGCACTCCTGCCAGATGTACTATAAAATATTCAAGCCTGTTATCACTTGAATTAACATACATACATACACACATGCACACCATACATACATACACGCACGCACACATGCATACATAAAAACAGGCGTGCATACATACATACATGCATACACACATACATACATACATACATACATACATACATACATACATACATACATACAGTCCACACCTGTGAAGTAGAGGTTAGCGCGTCTGGCCGCGAAACCAGGTGGCCCGGGTTCGATTCCCGGTCGGGGCAAGTTACCTGGTTGAGGTTTTTTTCCGGGGTTTTTCCTCAACCCAATATGAGCAAATGCTGGGTAACTTTCGGTGTTGGACTCATTTCACCGGCATTATCAACATCTCATTCAGACGCTAAATAACCTAGATGTTGATAAAGCGTCGTAAAATAACCTAATAAAATAAAAAATAAAATACACCATTAAGTACGCATTCTGTATCTTGATACCAATAACATATTTAAATATAAACTTGTTAATAAAAATGTAATTTCTTGTGTCTTTCGAAGGTTTTGTTATATCAGGTAGAATTCGTTCTAAATAATGTACGTACCTGTTAACAGAAAATTTCATTTTTTTTTGGTTGATATCGTTCAATACATTTTTAATTTTAACTCTAATAGAATTGTATGAAAAAAGTTGGTAATGTGTCAGCTTATTCATCATGATCCAAGGCAATGTTTGTCATCTATACTTATGGGGAAACCAGCGAGGAAAAATATTGGCAATAGATCAGATATGTTTTAAAAGGAACTGGTAATGATAATTTCTTTTCGCTTCTTTCTAGGATCTAACAAAAACAGTAGTCTTCACTGGTTGAGCAAATTACGTTCCGGCCGGAAAATACCAACATTGATGTCCTGCACTGGCGAATGCGTACGTGGAAGTCTCGGCAAAGGACACGTCTCGCTGGATGGAAGCCAGTACAAGAATGCAGACATTTTCAGAACTTCCTTTATTAATTTGGGTGAGTAAATGGAGTTTTAAGTACTTAAATTTGGGTGAGTTAATTAAGTTTTAGCTACTTATGGAATGAACGCTGGTTCGAGTTTTCGTGGTGAAGATCCTCATGTAATTTCTGCGACTTTATGATGGCCTGGCGGAATGCCAAAAATGTCAACGTGTGTAACGAAACAGTTACTAGCCTATATGTCAGAACAGGTAGGACTAATAAATTCGATTGTAGAGTACAGAGCATTAGTGTGTAAGTTCTTAATTTTAAATTCAAATGCTAACTCTATATTTTCTCACGCTCTCGCTCTCTTTTTCTTCAGTCAAAGATGTTCATGCCTTCATCCCTGTGGTGCCTTTATTGCAAATTGAAAACTATGTTGAAAGTGAAGAAGCAAGTGGATGTTTCATCTTTCAGTAAGGTTGTTGTTATTTTAAAGAAGTTTTCCTTGGCCATCAAGCAAAGAAGTCAAACGCGCTAAGCTGTCACAAATTGACGAATTTCTTTAAAAAGTACCAGATAACATATATTTGCTCATAGAGTCGTTGCTATTTTTTGTTTTTGTTTTTTTTTAGTATGCAGACGCCATCAGTTACATGATTTGTGCATTGATGATATCAAGTCTGAAGGTAGTATTCTTATGGTATTTGTGATTCAAAGACTTACAAGCCACGTACGTTCACAATCTTACCAGATGGTGGTCCTGTGAACTGTGTGGCAGTAATGAGAAGTATATTTGCCTTGCGCCCAAAACATGCCAAATGTAACAAACTGTTTTTATATAATCGGGGCGGGGAATGTAGTTGTCAGCCTCTGGACATTAATACATTTGGAATAATTCCTATGGAATTCGCAAAATTTCTTAAACTACCAAATCCATCGGTTTACACTGGACATTGTTTTAGACGAAAAGTAGCAACCATTCTAGCTGACAGTAGGGCTAATATTACTATACTAAAACGGTTGGGGGTTGGAAGTCAGGGATAGCTGAAAGCTACATAGAGGAATCAATAGAAAATAAGTTCAAGATAGCCAAAGAGATAATAATAAGAAAGCCAGATGCAAATGAAATACATATAAATAGTGTGAGTTCAGGTATAACATTTTCCATTTTTCGTGGAATGAACATTTATGTGGAAACGTCAGTTATTTTTAAATGAACATTTTGAATGTCTTGCAGCCTATTCGGCGATGTGTAACGCAGATCTGAACTTTTATCAGCATGAATTACGTCGTCTTTTATGTAAATTTCCTCCCGTGGTAATGTAGCCGCGAATATGTAGGTATTTTGCCCAGGTCGTAAATAATTTGAAAAAAGTCCGAGAAATATTATCTGAAGGCACGTTTGACAAACTCGAAAATGTTACATATAATACAGTATTATATCGAAGTAATGATTTTGTAAATCTCAATTGTGAGGCTGTCTGGGAAAACTGATATTAAGTCGCAATATGCTACATTTTTTTTCAGCAGAGCAAGATAGAGCCAATGTTTAAAAATGTCCATTTTGAGATTCTGATGTCCACTTAGATTACTTTATGTACTACATACGGGATACGTCCACCGCTGTGGAGTAATGGTTAGCACGTCTGGCCGTGAAACGAGCGGGCTCGGGTTCAAATTCTGGTTGGGACAAGTTACCTGGTTGGGGATTTTTCCAGGGTTTTTCCTCAACCAATTAAAGCAGAATTGCTGGATAACTTTCGGTGTTGGACCTCGGACTCCATTTTGCCATAATTAATTCACATATCATCATAATCATCATCCATACAATAGCCCTGGTTAAGTTCATGATGCGACGTGCTCTACTTGTAGAAGAACGCGGCCGTTCGGTTACTCAGTCATTCACAGAATAAGAGTGGTAAGCCTCAGGTTGCAGTGCAAGCCTTCGGATCTCTCCTCCGTACAATAAAAAAAAATATATATACGAGATACGGTCTCAACGCTGCCAACATTGTCGAGACATGTAACATTGCCATCCAAATAAAATTCTGCACACAATAATTACGATCTTACAGACTTTAAATTGCGTATTTCAGTAGTGTGAACGGTTTTCGTATAAATTTAATTAAAAAAAAACTTTAAATTCAAGCCACTGCATGGTGTGAGTTCGTTGCAACACAGCGCCAGAGAACAGCTCATCTATCGAAACACACAGAGTTCGTTTACCTCTTACATCTGTATCACGAGAAGAGTGTGTTAGCGGTGATGTTACCGGACTGCTGAAAGTTCAAACTTAGGAGAGAGTCGGGTAGTATCGGACAGTGCGTTTATTTCATCTACCACCATATGGTAGTACCTGAATGACATGGTTACGTTTCTCTATGCGACATCACGGAAACGTAACCATGTCAATCAGGTACTATCATCGTGTGGTAGATGAAAGAAACTCACTGTCCGATATTACCCGATGTCCGATACTACCCGACTCTCCCCTAATTTTCTAATGAACCGTGCCTTTAATCACAAAACGTAATATAGGTTTTCTATGTATTTCAGAGTACTCTATCGTCCCTTTCAACCTGCAAGGTTATTTCACCTCCACTCTGTATATGATATATCTGCAGTGCTTGGGAAAAGTGACATAAGTCAGTTTCCACAAACCTTTTTTGATAATTTATTGACAACTTACACTGGTTTATGTCGATTTGATTTTTTTCTGTATGAATTATTGTAATGGGAGAGCAGATGTTCCGTAAGTTGTCATTAAATTATCAAAAAAGGTTTGTGGAAACTGACTTATGCCACTTTTCCCGAGCACTGCAGATATATTCGTAGCAAAGTTATAGTATTAGCGTATAATTATGTGAGGTTGATGGTGCATCGTAATATTCTGATAGAGGTGGGACATGCGGCGATCTACGTGCTCTTTTGTAGTGTGAT
Organism: Periplaneta americana; assembly: GCF_040183065.1. NCBI lineage: Eukaryota > Metazoa > Arthropoda > Insecta > Blattodea > Blattidae > Periplaneta > Periplaneta americana. Next base: position 42,345,087 of record NC_091126.1, on the reverse strand, counting down.
CGGCAGCTTTAAATATTGTAAACATAATTTGGAGGGCTTCGAGGAGAAAAAAGAACTAGCTGGGTACGTAATATAAACGTTCTGTGTAGCCCGGCATTCCAATTTCAGTTAGAGAAATTTGCAGAGCGAGCCACCTCCCCCACAGTTGCCTATACTTCATATTGCCTCTTGGGAGTTAATCCATAACATGTAAAAGTGATTCATATTCCCAGGCACGGATTCAACGGGGCCGATGGGACTTTGTAAATTCAATCCGCACGTTCGCAGCGAGCCCGCCCTCTCGCGATTATTAATACTGAAAGCCAGTGTGGTTGCACAAACGACACAGTTTCGAGTCTCGCACATTATTCACTGCAACTACCGATAGTTGTCTCTCTTCCTACATTATTCTTGTAGTGGAGACTTAAAAACAGGGATTTCTCTGAGTAATTCATTCCGCCGTTTCACTACGCTTCATTATAGTCACGCTCACAGTGTAGTGCAGGGGATAGCGAGCCGTCACCGAACTTGAACCCTGTGGTATGTGGTCATTGGTTGTTGGTGGTAGTGCTATGTGCCGCGGATTCTTTCCCGGGGCTCATGATAGTTCGTGAGACCCGAGGATCACGGAAAGGTGAACGGGATCCTGTAGGCTTTAGAGAAGTTCGGGGGCGTCACGCGCGATGACAATTCTGAGCCCGTTCCCCTCCTCTCAAAGAGGACCAATAGTTAGAAAATTGATTGAAGAAAAATTATGTGAGAAGACTATATTGGCTACAGTGAATGTGATCAGTAAAGGTAGGAAGTTCGTACCAAAACATAATTTTAGGTTGTGTGCAGCCACGGACATAGATCATCTCGGCTATATTGTACTAGTTGTCGTCTGTGTATACTATACTCTGTTCACATAAACAATTCACAGTGTATCCTCAAGTTTGGATGGATGGCTTTGATAACTACATTACAGCAATATGCACAGTAGACACGCAGTTTTAATACGTGCTAACATTTGCAATATACAGAGTGATTCACGAGGAAAGGTAAAAAATTTAGTATACGATATCTTAGGCCATTTTGAGTGAAAACGTTCGTATGAACATAGGTCCGTTTTCGAACGATGGCGGAGCTAGATGCATTTTTTGGTAAAATGTCTCGCCCCAGTGTGAATCAGACGTTACCTTATGCTGCTGACGTGAGATGTGAGACAAGGTCACGGATCGCAATGAATGACGTAACATTGAATTCTGCATTGTGAGCGACGTGGATAAGTTCATTTACCTCACACACCGGGTGATGGGGTATTACAAATGTCCAATTGCCTGCCCTTATCTGATGTAATGACACAGATCCCGCGCATAACACAAATACACTATCGCTTATCAGTTCACAGCAGTTCAGTCAGCTACCTACACTACAGTAGTTATACAGGTACAGTTATCGGAAGTGTTAAGTTGTGTTTTTCAAGTTGCCTTGCAAATTTTCGACTGCAGAATACGCCGATATTGTGTATGTTTATGGTTTGTGCGATGGAAGTTCCTTGCGTGCCGTCGCTGAATATGAACGACGCTTTCCGAACAGAAGAGTACCATATCGAAGAGTATTTACTGTCTATGGGGTTGGATGAAAGACTTGGTATACCAAAGGGAGGTGAAAGCGAGAGAGGCGCTAATCGACCGTATTTTGGATGCTGCACGCCGCATAAAGAACAGTCACGTGCAACTCTCCCGAGTGATGAGCGCGATTCACTCCCGAGCGTAACAGTGCATAGAAGCAGAAGGAGGTACCTTTGAAAATGTGCGAAAACATTGACCACAGCATCTAGAATATTAGGTATATATGTATACGTGAATATAAACTTTAAATTTGTCCTTTATCTGTCTCTAAATGCGAGTTAGTACATTGGAATTCCAGAAGTTCTTGTGAAATCAGAGAGTCATATCGCTGTAACAGTTTGAAAACGGACGTATATTCATATGATTTTTTTGACTCAGAATGACTTCAGAATTCACATCCCAAATTTTTTACCTTTCCTCATGAATCGCCCTGTAGTTGTGTAATTTAATGAGCAGTTTTTAACAGGAATTAATACAGTCACAATTTTCTGTTATGTCACATTACAGGTTATAATTCCACTAACATTTTCGATTTTTTAAAAATCATCTTCAGGTGGAGAGACATAAATTAACAAATTGAGCATAGGTGAAATACAAGAATAAGCTCATATAAGCACAAAATTGTTTTTGTATTAATTAATAAGTTGTAGACGGAAATTATAAAATAGTTATTACTATATAAACTTCAACTTATCTGATGTTTTAACTTCAATATGACTTTCAAAATAAACAAATGGTAGGGAGTGATAAAAAAATTGTAGGATAAGCAGCCATGATTGGTTGAAACACGTCGTTCCGTACTGTTTTATTGGTCAAAAGCAATATGATGTAGTAAAGTGTAATAGTCTGGGAAATTCTCTTACACAGTGTAACGTGGTAAAGTGCTAGACAGACGACAGGAATGCTTCCACGAATGCCATTTCATAGAACAGGTCAAAACAGTTTTGAAGTGAGAGTTAGGAAATGTATCCCTTTCCTCAGTTCATTATAGTTGAATATAGAAAGCTGCAGCTTTAATCCTAGGCTAGCGAGGACGTATGAATGCATGTCGACATTTAGAAGGGTTGCAATTTACCGGTCTTTTGCTGTATTAGCTACAGGATCAGAACTTCGCCAAAATGCCATGTTTGTTTCTGTATTACGGAGTAGTTGTGCAATCCTCCACTTCAGTTTCAGCGGTAAAAGTGCAACATTAGCAAGAGAACTCCACTTACCACTCAAAAGGCTTGTGTATGAGGATGTTAATGTTCCTGTTTATCAGAACAGGGAATTAATGACTAGAAGAGAACAACTAGATTGAAGTACGTTGGAGTACTTTTGTATCCGAGTACAAAAATACATCCCACTTATACGGAGAGTTTTATTTGTTACGGTTAAACTATATTTTGACGTGAATGACATCTGTGAACTAATATACAATGACAATTTTTGCGATACCAAAAAGCTTAAACTATGTTTCAAAGTTTAATTACTTTTCAACGGTAATGCTTATAAAATTATAACCAATATGTAAATTGATAACCAAGAAAATAGGTTTAATCCCATGTAAGTTGTTTAATATTTTACAGTTTCTTCAATTTGAAATAAATGAAATACAAAATGGTATGTTAATGCACATATTCACACGCTTGCCTCTCCTAAACTATAGGTCAGGGGTCACCAAAAGGTCCGAACGAGGATCGCAGAACCTGTCTTTCCCGGAGCTCTCGAGTTGGTTCCAAAGCCGAACTTCCGAAACTCAAATTGGTTCCGGTAAAATGTTTTCCTTAAATCCAACATTAATTGATTTGGTTCCCAATCACAGAAGTATAGGGTAAGTGAAGGTGTTAACGCAATGCAGGTTATAACGCCGCCTAATATTTTATAATTGTCTACGTGAAAATGTATGTTGGCAGCCCTAGTCAGAGAAGTGTTGTGTTTAGAGAAACCTTTCTTAAACATTTGAAACCAACAATGAAACGGATTTGTCTTTAGTGTGAGAAGCGGAGAAGTGCGCGCTTGAGCTGATTTTCGAGTGACGTGAATATTGTATTCTGCATAAAGTAAGTACAGATAATTGAATTTTAAAATTAAATGTTACAAGAAATTCGTTTTGTGTGTTCTTATGTTCAGTGGAGTGGAGTTGTTTTAAAATGAATAATATTATATTATGGTAATTATTAATTTAAAATATAATTTTCGATTGCAGATAATAACGCCATCTCGCGAGAATAAACTTTGATTTAGTATGTAATAATAGGTGTTAGTTTAATCGTCTCTAACTTAAGCATAATCGATCGGACTTGGGTACCACGAAACCTGCGACATGAGCAACACAAAGAAAACTGGACTCTTCACTACGTCAAGACGGTTGTGCATCACTCAATGACAGTAACCTTGATTTAATTTTTTAAGTTATGTGGTAATGAGCAGGCTTCTGCCTAGGGACACAAAGTAACCAGTATGAGGTTTAGAGTACACGGAGTATAAATGACGTCATGACCTGTGTGCAATCACCCGACTGCAACAGCACAGGTGGGTCCGTAATGTGCATTACCGTTTTGTGTAAGCCTATTGCTGCTTGACTGCGGTACCTGTAACAGGCTTCGGCGTAGGGACACCTGATTGAAGGTTACAATTCACGTTAATACTTCAATGGTAGACATTTATTGTCTACACTAGGAATGTACTGTATATACTGCATCTGTACAGGGTGAAATATATTTTGTGCCGTACTGTGACGGACTGTTTACATGTTGAGAAACATACTAACGGCGCACTCCATCTCCCACGCCACTCGACCAACACAACACTATCGTCCGTGCGTTCTGAACTTCATGCGTTCCTGTGCCCAGGACCGAAGCCTGGTAATGAATATTGAGACTTTTTTGTTGTTGCCTCTAGTCAATTAATCATTTATAGCTGTTTAATTATATAACACAGTCTTACATTTGTCACTTTTGCTTATAAACATGTTTCTTTGTTCAAAGTGACGTTATTACCTTCACTGCGGATAATAGTGTCAGTATGCGGCATGCTTTTATTTACTTGTATTTTTTTTTTTTGTAAAAACTTGTCACAATTACAACTTCTGTAACGTACATTCCACAGGAGAGGCTATAAATGATCAACAACTAAAAAATCAATATTATTGTCCGTATTTCTGATCAGTTGTAAGCCATTTTTTGAATTGATGGCGTTAATACCTTCATTTACCCTATTATTTATTCTGTTTTTGCGCTTTAGTGTTTAGAGATTATTGGTTCAGGTCAAAACTATATAAGATATTTCCGTGTTACGCACAATCATTAAATAATGATCGTGAAATAATAAAAAACAACGCCTAATAGTTTTATTTAAAACACACGCATACGTCTCACAATTTTACAGTACAGTTTCTGAGTGGGTCGCTGTTCGTGATATTGAACATTTATTTCGAACGATCCATAACTATGATAGTCTGAAGAAACTTGAAGAGAAGCAGACACATGCATTGTTTACGAACTCGAACAAAGAAAGTATGACACCATGTTTCAGTGTTCTCAATAGGAAGCATGTCAAATTCCCTATAGAGAGAGGGTGCTTTCATAAATGTACTGAAAGTAAATCCCGAAAAGGCAAAGTATATGATTATGTCTCGTGACCAGAACATAGTACGAAATGGAAATATAAAAATTAGAGATTTATCCTTCGAAGAGGTGGAAAAATTCAAATATCTTGGAGCAACAGTAACAAATATAAATGACACTCTGGAGGAAATTAAACGCAGAATAAATATGGGAAATGTCTGTTATTATTCGGTTGAAAAGCTTTTCTCATCCAGTCTGCTCTCAAAAAAGCTGAAAGTTAGAATTTATAAAACAGTTATATTACCGGTTGTTCTGTGTAGTTCTAAAACTTGGACTCTCACTTTGAGAGAGGAACAGAGGTTAAGAGTGTTTGAGAATAAGGTGCTCAGGAAAATATTTGGGGCTAAGAGGGATGAAGTTACAGGAGAATGAAGAACCTTACACAATGCAGAACTGCACGCATTTTGTTATTCACCTGACATAATTAGGAATAATAAATCCAGACGTTTGAGATGGGCAGGGCATGTAGAACGTATGGGCGAATCCAGAAATGCATATAGAATATTTGTTGGAAGGTCGGAGAGAAAAAGACCTTTGGGGAGACCGAGGCGTAGATGGGAGGGTAATATAAAAATGGATTTGAGGAGGTGGGTTATGATGGTAGACACTGGATTAATCTTGCTCAGGATAGGGACCGATGGCGTGCTTGTGCGAGGGAGACAATGAACCTCCGGGTTCCGTAAAAGCCATTTGTATAATCCGCTCACGAAATTGGAAGTTCGTGTTGAAATTGAGGACAGTATTTCAATCAATGGAAGGAATGTGTTAGTCCACAGCAAAACGTACAGAATCGTTGCCTCCCGCAGTGCGCCTGTCGTACCGCCAAAGTTCAAGAGCGTTTATTGGGTGTTGGATGCGTGCTATTTAACTCAGTTTGTTGTGTGCTACTGATGGATTTAACCATTCGTGCGTAATGTAGTTCAGTAGATTGTGTTTTTTCTAACATTTTTAGAACACTGAAGGAATTACTCATTAGTTCGTAGTATAGTGTAAGCTATTGTGTATTTTCTAATTGTTGGAAAACGCAGAAACAATGAATAATTCATGCTTGTACAGGGACATCATTTTATTTTTACTAACATTTTTCATATTAACCTGGCTATACCTTTAGAGAACCGGAAAACCCGTTCGCTACACCCTTCCACAACTGGAGTTCGATGATACTGGCGTAAAACACAAACACATCACTTTACTAGGTATAGGAGGGAAGAAAAGTACTTCATACATTTATGTAAACTAGGAAACATCGCGATTTTGAGTTCGATAATTTTCATTAGGATTTTTATTTAATCAAAATGCAGTACTGTATTAAGAATGAGTGTTTTTACTCACGAACTGAGCTATCCATGCGAACGTGTTCATTATGTAGTGTATATTATACTGTCTAAAGCACATTAGCGTACAATATAGAGAATAATGAAGTTCAATTGAAAAATAATCATACAATGGATATTTAAACACATTTTTGAAGATGGTAGCCATTCATTTCGATAGCCTACAGGCTTCAGTTCTTTTGTGCATATTATCGCACTATAGACTATTGCATCTAATTCCAATTACCACTTTCGTCCTTCGTACTAGTAACTCATGTTGAAATAATCCTGTACCTACTCTATAAAAGAGTACCTTATGTAATGTAAATTCAATCTTCACTTCTGCCCGACCCGCATAGATAAAATTACTCGGACATGCTATCTACTCTCAGTCCAAGTGGTTATGCCGCAGGATCGTAGAAAGGAGGGAAATCACGTGACAGTTAATTACTTAACGAGGCCCTTTTATTTAAGTTATTTTAAACAGTTGTATAATATTACGTAAACGTCCAATTCCTAACAAAAATTAATGTTTTCAGAAAAGAGGTAAGACAGCCCTGCTTTTACAGAGGGCCGTGCAGAAGCAGGTGGGGGAAATCGGGATGTGACTTAGGCAAACGGACAGTACCTGTGCGAAAATATGATTCAATATTAAAAGTTCTTTCGTCACTGGAAAACGCGAACATATTTCTGGAACGTACTATACTCAGTAACTCAGTGCTGTTTACTATAAGCGGCCTTGATTCTGTCCGGAAAACAGTTTAAACTTCATTAGTAGAAGGGGTGGGAGTGAAGTACATTCAAAAACTCAGGTACAATAAAAATTGAAGTAAAAATAAAATGATGTCTCTATATAATGCATGCTATTGTATTCTTTCTAATTGTTGGAGAGCACTGAAGAAATTGCTCATTCTTGCGTAGTGTAGTGCAAGCTATTGTGTTGTTTAAATTGTTTAGGAAAACTGAAGGGATTGTTCAGGCGTAGTGTAGTACAAGTATCACTGTATGCTACTTTATAATTGAGAACGGTAGGCCTGTACAACATATTACAGGGCTGGGCATCGAGAGCGGAACCAGTTTCTAAACGGGGATGTTTAATATTCATCCGTCACTGAATCAACGCTGCGCGGTGTACGGCGGGGAAGAAAGGGGATGAAGAGAAATCATATGGCTCCCCGTGAGAGAGTAGAATCCGCTCTTGCTGCCCAGCCCTGGTATATTACAACGAGGTTATGTTATAGGCCTATGCAAAATGTGGAAGAAAATATCTGACAAGTTACATCGAACATATCGCAAGATGAGAAACAAACTTCTGGAATGTAAAAATGTATAGATACAGGGGGAGGGCACTTTGAACATGTCTTGTGATACAGGTAAGATGCATTTATTGTATTCATTTTTAAGTTTTTCATAAAATTTTTTCCGCGAAACATATTGTACAAACTGAAGTTGCTATCGCAGAAACGGTGCCCGATTTCGCGGTAACTATGCGAGGCGCATGACACAAAATCGCACTAGGCTTGAGAGTACATTAAAAGATCCATTTGAATACGAATAAATCAAAATGTGTTTGCATATTTTATCAGACGTGAGACAATAGCCAATAAAGTGATGTTAATAATAACAATATGTTATTTAAAGAAGCAAAGATTTGCAGCGTCGAAATTCAATGTGGGCAAGAAATGGCCAACGAATTTTGTCCGGAGCTATCTATTAGGGACAGGATTCTTATAAATGCCGTAAATCTACTGTATGGGACATTTTCCTATCCGGAGAATCCATGTTAAGAACTTTATTGCATTTTAAAAACCATCGTCTTTGGCTTGTTAATAATAACAATATGTTATTTAAAAAAGCAAAGATTTGCAGCGTCGAAATTCAATGTGGGCAAGAAATGGCCAACGAATTTTGTCCGGAGCTATCTATTAGGGACAGGATTCTTATAAATGCCGTAAATCTACGGTGTGGGGCATTTTCCTATCCGGAGAATCCATGTTAAGAACTTTATTGCATTTTGAAAACCATCGCCTTTGGCTCAGTCTGAAACAGCAAACCTTCAATTGAATAACCATTATGGTAACCACAAAGGCAACAAGAACAACATTGTGATCTTAAAATGCAGAAATTTCGTATTGTGGCACTCAGATGCATGTTTTGAAAACCACAAGACAATAAATGTCCATAGGAACGAGTGAATAATAGAATGACCATTACTGTAGAGGAACAGAAAAATAAGCCTTTTAGGTTGCAAAGTTCAAGAGTGTTGGAGAAGTGTAGCATCGGCTTCATCGTGTGCATGGTGTCCGGAAAGGTTCAGAATAGGAGTCAATAATACTGTGGCTTCGCACGTCTAATGAAATGGGATCCGTTTATAGAGCGCAGTCCGTAGGCGTTTGCCTGAAAGCGAATATGCTGTCGTGCTGTAGTGACAGCGTACCCAATGAAAGGTTATCGTTAACAGAGGTGGCTTTGCCATGCATAATGGTAGATACCTGCTGATGTGGCCAAGGTCGGCCATTTGTGTGGCCACCAAATTCAATGGACAATTCATTAGATTGTTCAATTTTGGGATTCTGTGGGGATGAAAATTATGAAGATATTAACTCCACGTTTGTGTAGTCTACCATAACGTTCAGTGCCAATATTCCATTTAATAAATTACATAGTCTAGGGAATTTTTAGAAAAGTACATAGAAAATTAGTGGGTTTTCAGTAATGAACGACATATGCAATGTTATAATGAAACACGAAAAAATATCAGACAATAGGAATATCTTGTACTACATCATGCACCAATAACTTCATGTGTTATTGAAATAATTTCTTGCAATACAAAATTATTTTAAGTTACATCCGCATATGTTCAAGTTCCGTAACTTACGAATGCACCTTTATTAACTTCAAAGATCACGACGAAAATGAACAACACGGCTCAAGCTTGTCTTTACTAGTATAGCTTCAGAATGTCGGGAGTTGACTGTACTCCACGAACACGCAGCGAAGACCTGTTTGCTTATATCCTTATCAGTCGCATTACCTGAGTTGGGCGTTCTATATACCCAATGTGTCTTTAATTTCAATCTTTTGGTAGCTGGAATACGAAGCCTAGTTATCAGTATGGTGACTATAGTATTGCACAACGGATATTTCTAGTTGTCATTTCTCCGCTAGGGCATCCAGGTCTCACGGAGTCCCCCTGTTAATATTCCCTTTGCTTCCTCTGATCAATGGGATCTGTTTGAAATTCGCGTACTACACCCTGCTGCATCCTATATTGACCTGAAGATTGCAGCACCACATTGGGATTCAACATTGTACTATCTATTCACTGGAGCTACACCAGCGATGGGCGTTTGAGTGCATTTGCCCTCCGTACGCACGGGGAATTCCAAGTGCGAGCGCTGAAGCGCGCCAATAGCTATAACAGTAGCTTTTAAATGAGCTAAATATAGTACCTCAGGGAAAAGAAATTCTTAATACAAAATTTGCAGATAGAATTGCTGCTTTTAAGGAGAAATTGCTGTTATGGATACGTCGAATGCAAAGGGGCGAAATATATCATTTCCCATCCTTATCTAAGCGCATAGAATTTTGAACAATGAAAATTTCGAAATGTACGCATGTATTCTATCCAGTCTATTAGAGAAATTTACATCAAGGTTCCACGATTTAGATTGCCTGGAAATGGATTTGCATATTTTTTCTATATTCCTGATTCCAACTGATTATTGATAACGTCCCCCTTCATTATAGTTTGAATTGATTGACTTGCGATGTGATCGAGAAATGCTAGCGAAATATGATTCAAGGTCGAGTCTTATGCAGTTTTATGACGGATTCCCAAGAGGACGCCTTCTCAATCTGCATAAGCTGTGTGAGAAAGTTTTGTGTTTATTTGGTTCCACTTATAGACTACATGTGAACAGTTGTTTTCTATTACGAAAATAAACAAATCTCAAACAAGAAATGATGGGCTCTTAACGGCAGTTCTTCGCATAGCTTGTGCTAATACAGTTTCTCCAAATCTTGAGAAATCGAGTAATGTGAATTAATGTGCATGTTTTGTTTTGTGTTTAAGGAAGTGTTTCATTACTTTGTGTTCTTATTTAGTTTGGTAGAATAACATTTTCTTTTGAAACATAGAGTACGTACCGCAACATGAATAAACCGGTTTTCGTGCACTCTACTGGGTGTTCAGTTCAAAATGTGTCATGGCTCGCTGTATGTCGTCATGTGGCTATCCGATGAGCCTAGAGAATTCAATCTTCCTACACTTCCGCAGAGGCGTATTACCTAAATGCGAGAGAAGTTGCCTAGCAAGTACGGCGTTCATTCTGAAGATTACTTAGCGATACGTACGGTAACGCCAATAGTGGCAAGAATGTGAACTGTTTGAAAACACGTACTGAAGTGAGTTTCTTTTCTTACTGTCGGGATATGGGGAGAGGGTTAAGACGATTACTTACGTATTTGTTAACATTAACTTCGACGGTCAACATGGCACGGAGCATTTGATTTGTGTTGTGGAATGTTGCCGTACGCAATCGATGATAACAAATACCCTGCGTACGACTTGCCCGCGCAAAACACAGTTCGAAAGAGGTTATGGTAGCACACACACTTTACAGACCGCCATCTGTTGCTACGACATTCAAGTTATACCGTACACGTTCTCAAGTTCAGATTGAATGCCTTGATTAATAGGCAACTTCTCTGACATAAAAGCTGAAACTCGCTTCAAATCGCTGACTCACAACAGTGACGTCATGACACACTTTGAAATGAACACCCAGTGTAAGCACACTTCTCTCATAGTACACCGTGCAAGCACAAGTGCATAATTCTGCCCAACTCTGAGCTACACAGTACTGGTGGCTCCCTTGTCTGCCGTAGTCCGCTGTGAAAGCCACTACGCCTCCCTGGGATCTATGCAGCTCCTCCAGACAGACATGTCAAGATGAATCACAACACCAGGTTTGCTGGATCTTCTGGTCGACCTTAAACTATTGAAGGCGGTAATCAATCGAAATTAGTGGAGACGAAATGAGTCCGAGGTCCAACGATGGAAGTTACCCAACAATTCTGCTTCAAGTGGTTGAGGAGTAAATCCTCGGAAAACCTTGAGCTAGTTAACTTGTCCCAACCAGAATTTAAACCCGCAGTTACTCTGCAGCGGTGGACCTCTCCCGACATTATTCCGTTTGATTTTTTATTTGGTTCTATGTCAAGAATATTGGAATTTGTTTTCCACTGAGTTAACTAGCCTGAACAAGTTAACGTGATCGCATTGTGAAAGTAGTGACAACTGTTGAACAAAGGCACGCTACAGGGAACCTGGCCTGAATTTGAACATCATTTGGATGTTCGTGCTACCGAGGGGGCTCATATAGAAACCTACTACTGATTGGTTTTGTGAAATTGTTTGAGTTGTACTTCGTAATAAAGGCGATAGAAAGCCCTCGCATTTTCCTTTTTCTTTTGAGAGGTTAAAATCAGGGAAGTTCTTGGGAGCCACCCGGTTCTTTCCACCCTTTCAGAATTGTTCTCTGTTCCTTTCAGTAGTGCATACAATTATTGAATGTCCACATCACCTCGGGGTTGAAACCTCGGAAAATAACAGAAGTAACCCCTCGTCTTCTTTCCCATATTACGGAAATAGCTCTCTTTCTCCGTATTCCCTGTGCGTCCCCGTGGAGAATTGTATGGTCATATATAACTTTGCAAATTGTATCTCACATTGTCGAGCAAGTAGAAGTCTCTCATGTGAGGAGAATGTAACTTCGGTGGATTAAACTGAAATTATACGCTTTGATAATTTCATGCCATTATTAGAAAACAAAATAGATGTTTCTAGAAACGTTCTTCAGCGCGTACGCTCATACAGTAAACAAGTGATGTCAAATCAAGCGCATTTTTCTGACCTTGACGTCGTTTGCGGGCATTAAGCGCTAGATATGCTAGGAGGAATAAGCAGCCTGTTGGATTAAGAAAACAGTGGTGCGTGCACAAACTTCAAACGGAACGTGGAATTTTATGTCGTTATTTTTATATGGCTTCTTTCTGTTTGTTATTTTCTATATTGTCTGTAAAACAAAAGTACTAAGACCTATTTCTAGGCTTAATATTGAAGTTGTGTTTCAAACGTTAATAAATAATAAAGAGTAAAGAAGGAATATTCACACAAATTCCATAATAACTACAACTATACTGTACTAAGTGAATTAAACACATCATTCATAAAGAAGGTGTTATCCCAAAGAAAGACACTGAATATGACATGATAAGTTGAAATTGATGGTATCTTTAGTCTTATAAAAGTAATCAAAACAATATTATAGTACAAAGAAAAGTTGTCTAGGTATATGTTTTAACTGTAACTAATGTTATATAATAAAACTCTTATCGCAGTATGCTTTTAGGTGATATTGGTGCGCAACTTTCTGTTATCAGAATATTAAATGATCTCGAAATCTGCTGAAGCTATAGAGCTGACGTTTTACCAACACATAGGCACTATCTTTTGTTTGTGATGTACGGTAACAGTATTTGCTTTGTTAATTCATTTCCTTAAAAACATTTTCCTTGCGAATATTTTCAAACATTTTAATGCACTATCTTCAGTAATACGTATTTACGATATGTTAGATTTACGAAAAAAAATTTTAGTATCTGTAAGGCTAATAAACAAACATATCTGAAAATTTCACTTTTCTGTAAAAAAGTTGAGAAAATGTTCCTTTTGAATATAAAAGCAAACTTGTGAAAAATGAACATTAAAATTAAAACTTACATTCTTATAATGCACTTATACTTCTCAGACAAATCTAAAAATTAACATGGATACAGTTTTAATAAGTTCTCTTCCCTTTATCCATTGAATCAGTGCTGGCCATCCCTGAATATAGCTCGACCAAGCGGCATATACTACCTCTTTCGTCTGTCTCTTTGCTTTCCGCTGTAAAGCGCTCAGGCTCTCCTGGGCTCTAAAGCGCGCGCTTGCTCCTATGGGCATCAGTTGACATCACTGATGATAGATTGCGAAAAATATAGCTGTGCTCATAAACAGAGTACGCTCAGGCATAAGTAATATACGGGGCGGATGGTAACCTCTGCATCAAAATGAAACTGGTAATAGATCATGAGGAGAAATTTGAAAAAATCTGAATCAATTTTTTCTCTAACATTCGCCGTTTTAGTGGAAATCTTTATGTTTCTATGAAGCATTTGAAAATATCACGGCGATTGCAATAACTCTAAGCAAGTTTGGCCTGCACTCCTTACCTTCCCCTCTCCCTCTGCTGTACTCTGTCGGTAACACGCGAAGTGCGCTGCGTTGCAATATTTATTTCAACGATTTTCGCTATTATTCGATTTAAATCCATGGTTAAACAGTTTAATTAAAAAAATCAAAACATTAACTGTTCAGATTATTTTTGCCTATCTGCTTCTATAGAAATCAGCCATTTCTTTCGGTCCATTACCGCAATAGAACGCTGGAAGCACTGGGCAAAACTATCGAAGGAAGAGTGTAGTAAAAGTTTTGTTATACTGTATTAAACATAGAGTCATCTCTTAAATATTGTACATGTATATGTCACGTTGAAATCTACTAGTAATGGTTGTTTTTCGGCAGTTACACATTTTTTTCCCAGTGACATAAAGTAAGATCTCCATTCCCATTAAGAGTATAATTTATAGTTTCTCCTGCAATCATTGTGTCATGTGAAGTTCGGCTGCACAAGTAGAATCTATGAGCTCCTGGTATATTACAACATTATTAGCATATGAGCATGTGTTGCGCTTGGCGTTAGGAAATTGAGTTTTCAAGTACCGGCACATTAATTTTATATACAATTTCTCCTGCTTTTCTAGCTATATATTGCCTCACTTTTACTATCTTTCGTTGTAATATTTAATGTACACCTGGCCACTGCTGTAAAATAAAATTAGGCAACACCGAAACGCGAACTATACTCGCATCATCATGATAACAAAAGCGAAAGTGAACGAAGTTGATTAGGATGTCTACATGAATTACAGCGCATGTACTTAGATCTGATTGATTCAACGCGAGGGAGGAGAGGGCGAGTTAGTAGAGGGAAAAGTAGCATGTGATGTTTCCCCTTGCCCGACTTATTGTGCAGCGGGACGTCCTACACCGTACAGAGATGTGACTGCATTGAATACCGTTACACTGCTAACCGAATACCCCTCAAAGTAAACATTCTGACAATGAGCGTATTCCGAATCTCAGCGCTGAGCAATCTGATGGCATCACGGTGTTCCGAATTTCACCGATGTCGTCACTGATGCTCCACCGGTGTCGCACCGGTGCCATCAGCTTGCAGAGTTGGTGGAAGTCTCCATCAGCCGCCATCAGTGAATCTGATTGGTTCTTGTATAGGGCGGGAATTAGCAGACGAATGACATCGTGCACTGTTGTGTCATGGCGGTGTGTTCTGCTTTGGTTCTGCTGTATTGTTTGTAATGAGCACAACGTAAAAACAATATGTAAATGGCTTATGAGCGAACATGTCAACGGACCAGTTATTACTACCGGTTCAAGAAATAAATTGTTTATCCTTTTTCTTTGAACGAGATGGCAGTACGGAAATTTCGCGAAATTTTGCTAGCGAAGCACAAACTACTTCTACAGTCGCCATGACAGCCATCGATCCTTCCAGCAGTTTTGTTCCTATTTCGCTGCAGCGTGACGTCATTGTTGTCCACCGATCCGGTGAGATTCGGAATACGCTGAATGAACTCGTTGAGACCAATGCGCATCAAGCTGAGCAGGATCAGGTCGAAATGCAAGCACTGTACATTTTGCTACGGTGCACCCTATTAGGATAATATCCAACCGCACAGATATTAGCAACAGGGTTTAAATATTATTATGCAAGGTGGATCATAATGGAAGTTCGTTAGTTTGCCGCATTGGTGCCGGAGTGTTGCTGTGTTCCGATAGAAATGACGGGAAAACTGGTTTTAAGTGTTGCCATTTTGAAAAGTTTGAACAGATATTATTAACACTCATTATTTAGAGAATTTTCCAGTTCTTTAACATTGATATTATTATTATTATTATTATTATTATTATTATTATTATTATTATTATTATTATTATTATTAAATTGAAAAATCGTCTTCTTTTATAGGCCATTTAGAGTTTTAATCGGAGACGAATTTATAGCTACATTAGCCACATCTGTTGAAATGGTCAATAATTAATCACATGATCAGCTGTTGGCAATCCTATTTTGTTTGCCTAGTAAAGACACAGGTGGCACAGAATGGGTGTCCGTGCGAGGAAAGACGTACAACTATTCTGCGTCAAAAACCAGAGCTAGTGGAATGACAGACCCGTGCTCTGGCTCTGACGAACCGGAGGGACGGCGCGTAGTTTATTGCTCTTGTTATGCAGTGTTGATTTGGCATGTAATTTCCTGAAACGTTTTCGTTTTGTTCAGTTACACATGCATATTTTTCTTTTATTTATAAATCGTTAATTCAACGTGTGTATGTGACATCATATAATAAAACGCCGCGGAGTTACGTTAGCGCACCAATGGATTACGTAGGAGAAATATTTTCTGTTTTTGATTTATGGATTTCGTGATGGGAATATAACACGCTCATGTATTCCAGTTCTCAATTTAGTTCCAGCGTGTCACACGTCTACCAATATTTCTCCTCACTGTTATATTACAGTCATTCAAATGTGTCATAGGTATATTGCCCTATAGGTATGTACGTCATATGAACCACCTTTACGATACATTTAATTTAATGATTCGAAGTTTTAGTGCCGTATTAATCATGCCGTTGTTATAAATGACATAAAATTCTACTTTAATGGTTGAAATAAAAATTAATCTTGTTACAGATTTTAAACCAGTATTAGTTTAGGAAAGCTTCACAGACTCCCTGAGTTCACGTACACTGAACCAGAAATGAATGAATGAATATATTTGTCATTAAGCCATACCTTTTTGGTGAGGCGGCACTTCACAATTTATTACTGTACAGTGCCGTCTCTCCGTTTTACAATGCCTCTCGTACAAATCATTAGCTCATTAATTGTTTCAATAATAATAATAATAATAATCATAATGCGCACAAATTGTGCATAATTGAGAGTTACTTCGATTGAACAAAGTTAATCACTGATAGCTCCCGATTCCCACAGATTAGGATATGGTATCTATCACATGTCTTGTTGCATAAAACACACACAGTTGTCATCCGGTTCGTGGAAAGACTGATTTCTGCATATCTTGTGGTGATATCCATGAACCGCCAGCGATGTCACGAAGTGGCGGAGCTTCTGGTTCGTGTCTGTCCAGCTCCGGTTTATCATGGCCTCTGTTCTGTAGAAATTCTCCCAGATGTCTACCCTCTTCCTTATCCTCTCGTCTAGTGCTTTCTTCCAGTTGGAAGTGGGGGGCAGATCGAGTTTTGTTCGGAGTTCTTCTATCAAGAAAGTTTCTTGGGCGAGCACGTACACCAGCCTGGAGAGAGTGTGTTTTGATACTCCTAGTGCAGCCTTCAAGAAGCGAGCTTTGACGTTCTCTAGGGTATGGAGGTCTTTCGTGCGCAGTTTGTCCCACGTTAGGTCTAGTCCGTATGTAAGTATGGGGACTATCTTGGTGTCGAAGATGATCATCGCTGTTTTGAGAGAGAGCTTGTTTAGTTCTCTGATGTCATGAATGGCTTTTGTGGCTGCTGTAGCTCTTTGCTTGGTGTGTATCGGTCTGTAGTGTCAGTCCGAGATATTTGACCTGGTTTACGGTTTGTAGAGGTTCTTGTTTCAGGAAGATTTTGTCTTCTTGAGATATCTTCCCCCCTTTCCTGAATATCATGTGCTCGGTTTTCTGCATGTTTATCTCCAGCTCATTTTGGTCAGCCCACTTTTCCAGCGCGTAGGTTGCTTTTTGGAGTTCACTCCTGTCATGAGATCCCAGTACCATGTCGTCGGCATAGATATAGATCTTGACCTCTGTAGATTCTTCTCTGATTGATTTTACGACGTCGTGGGTGGCGATGTTTTAATTTATTATTATATTTCTTCCACTCTGTCTTTTCTTGTCCGTCATCATTTCTTCTACTAACCTTATTCCTCTCCCATTATTACACTAAAATATTATACTTATAACTCTGTAGCCCCCCTCCTCTATGGCACATATTCTCTCACTTCACATCTGTATTTGCACTTTTAGACATCATTGTTAACTTTTTCACATTTCTACTTTATTTTAGGTATTAATTTTCTTTTCCTGCGATTTATTTCCCCTCCACACCATTTTCTCAAGTAATACTGACTTTTCCCTCTTGTTTCCTCTCTTTTTTTCATCACTGCTTCCTGCTTTATCTCCTACCTCCATCACTCTACTTTTCGACAGCTTCGATTTGGTTCTTAGTTCCCTCACTCTCTATGGAATGACCCCCAGCAGCTGTCCACTATTACTAAACCAGAAATAATTAACAAAGTAAAAATAACTTAAGCTGTAAGTGAGATCATTTTAAGGGGACGCGCTACTGATTTTCGATTGTTTGGTTATTTTCTTAATTTCTTAAATATGGTGCCCAAAAATCTACGGTTTCTTGAGGAGTACTCGAAGTGAAGATCTCATGGCGATATCTTTGTTCTAGTCGAAAATTAAATTTATCCCATGTATGTGGTTATTATTGTGGATATTATCTCTGATTGAAGTTATGGCTGATATGTACATTTATTATCAGGCAGTACATCTCACTTAACGATATGTGTCTGAGGAAGAACAATTGTTTGTATGCATCTGAAGTCTGACTAGTATAATATGTAGCGGTCATTAAAGATAATAATAGAATTCCCAAATAATTTGTCTAATTCTGTTGCAGCTAACATCTTCAAAACTAGTATACTGTACTTCTTTAAAATGATTTTAAGGCAGCCCTTTCTTTTGTATTTATCGTAGAACTGAAGTTTTTCAGAAACAGCCAATTTTCGCGAAAATAAAGCGAAAAGTTTACTGTCATAGTTCAGTCACAATTATGATAAAAGCTGCATTTACTTCTTGGTGAATTTTTGTCACATTTTACGTTTATGGCTAATTAACAACCAGACCTGCTCATAATTGTTGTTAGTGGACCCGGCCGAGAGGCGTAGAGCACTTAGTTTCTCAGAGACTGGAATCCAGAGTGCATCAAAGGCGGTGGTCTACATTACACTCGTAATGGATGATGATGATGGTGATGATGATGATGATGATGATGATGATGATGATGATGAACTGTTGTGATGTCAGAGGGCAACCAGAGTACCCGGAGAAAATCTGTGTTGCCTGGACCACTGACTTTTCCAACACAAGTTATACATTCAGGGTGGATCAACCGGGATTTGAACCCGGGTCTTCTGGCTTATAATAGCCCAACGTGTTAGTAATGATCCGCTTTGGCCGTTACGTGTATAATAATAATAATAATAATAATAATAATAATAATAATAATAATAATAATGTTAGTGTTAAATTGACGTTGTTGAACACAAGAGACAAGCATTCCATAAAATAGGTAAGGGAATTGGTTTGTAAAGTACACAGTACACAAGGATTTCAAGCGGAAATAGAAGCTGCCCGAATTTTGTGCTGTGTTGCCGAATCTCAGAAATGCACGCGCAGCTCATCTTGCGGGGAAATAAATGTGAGCGGATTACACTCTCGCACGTTGCCAACTCTAGCTTCATCTCTGTCTACCACTCTGCATGCTCGGCCATCGGCCGTTGTTTGTGGCGACTGTTATAGCCCATCTAAGCCTCCGTGTAGCACCTCTCTTGTTCCAGAGCCACATGGGTAGGAGGTAATGATGGTTTTTTCAAGGAGGAGTTGGAATTAGAGTGAATTTTTTCATTTTCTAGACTTATCGACCTACCTACTTACATTCTTCTGTTAAGAAAGTCTGCAAAAGTTGTTCTGCTTGTTGAGTCCACTTTTATGCCTGGATGTACTGATACGAATATAAATTAGCTACTGGTTTCGTCCGAACAAGTGACATATTTTCCCACAAATTTTCATTCTAAGACGAAGAGGAGTCTACAGTACTGACCTTTCAAATGTTGCGTATTCTTCATTTCGATGGGAAAAGTGAAATCCAAAACACTTACTTTGCACTAAATTATTGCTACTTTTCCTTGGAATAGTTTCAGGCTTAATAAGAGTTAATTTAACGCCCGTAAATGCTAAAAAAATAGGAAAAGATTATAGATCCCCATTTATTGCCAGACTTTATAAATTTTACAGATGTTACGAAGCATCTTTTGATGTAAAATTAAATTGAATGTAAGATGTACATGTATCATATATATATATATGTGTATACAGGGACATCATTTTATTTTTACTTCAATTTTTATTGTACCTGAGTTTTTGAATGTACTTCACTCCCACCCCTTCTACTAAGGAAGTTCCAACTCCACACAGAACCAAGACCGCAGATAGTAAGCAGTACTGAGTTACTGAGTATAGTACGTTGCAGAAATATGTTCGCGTTTTCCAGTGACGAAAGAGCTTTCAATATTGAATCATATTTTCGCACAGGTACTGTTCGTTTGCCCACGTCGCATCCCGATTTCCCCCTCCTGCTTCTGCTCGCCCCTCTGTAATAGCAGGGCTGTCTTAGCTCTTTTCTGAAAACATTAATTTCTCTTAGGAATTGGAAGTTTACGTAATATTATACAGCTGTTTAATTTAACTTAAATTAAAGGGCCTCGTTAAGTAATTAACTGTCACGTGATTTCCTCCCTTTCTACAATCCTGCGGCATAACCACTTGGACGGGCAGTAGATAGCATGTCTGAGTAATTTTATATTTTCGGGTCGGGCAGAAGTGAAGATTGAATTTACAGTACGTAGAGTAGGTACAGCATTATTTCAACATGAGTTACTAGTACGAAGGGCGAAACTGGCAATTGGAATTAGATGCAATAGTATATAGTGCGATAATATGCATAAAAGAACTGAAGCCTGTATCGAAATGAACGGCCACCATTTTCAAAATTGTGTTTAAATATTCATATTATGATTACTTTTCAATTTAACTTCTTTCTCTATATTGTACGCTAATGTGCTGTAGACAGTATAATATACACTGCATAATGAATACGTTCGCATGGATAACTCACTTCGTGAGTAAAAACACTTATTCTTAATACCGTACCGTACTTTGATTAAAGAAAAACATAATGAAAATTATCAAACTCAAAATCGCGATATTTCCTAGTTTACGTAAATGGATGAACTACTTTTCTTCCTTCCTATACCTAGTAGAGTGATTTGTGTTTTACGCCAGTATCATCGAACTCCAGTCTTGGAGGGGGAAGCAAGCGGTGTTTCCGTTTCTCTAAAGGTATAGACAGGTTAATATTAAAAATGTTAGTAAAAATAAAATTATGTCCCTTTATATATAAAAGTGTGTAAATTATGCCAGTTGTTTATTAAAGAAGCACATTATATATTAATATAGTTGGTCTTTTTTGATCAGACTTAATATAAATTATGCTATTGACAAACAACAGCATGAAGATCATTCATAAATATAAAACAACATATTTAAGCCATTCATGAAAAAGCAACAAACCATTGCGCTTGTAATTATTCAAGGTGTTAAAAAATGGTAGTATTCATAAAAACAAGAAAGAAGTCTAATAAACATGGGTCCTAAAATTAATATCTTTGAAGAAACAAGGACTATGAAATTGGTATTGTAACAAGAGCTATCTTCTAATGTGGGTTAAGGGAATATGTCCTCATATTTTGAGAGGATGTATTATTCATGAAAACAAAAATAAAAAGCGTAACAAATATGGGTTCTAAAATTAATATCTTTGAAGAAACAAGGACTGTAAAATTGGTATTGTAACAACGGCATGTCTTCTAATGTGAGTTCTTTGCTCATTTCTTAATACAATTCAGTAAAGAGGGATATATGACATACCCGAGCAAAGAGCTTACATTAGAAAGATGTTACAATACCAATTTCACAGTCCTTATTTCTTCAAATATATTAATTTTAGGACCCGTGCTTATTAGACTTTTTTCTTGTTTTTATGAATACGACCTCCTCTCAAAATATTAGACAATTTTTTCTTAACACTCTGTATTTCCTATATTCCTCCCGATCGGTCAGCTATGTGTTTGTAAGTCACTGCAGTTTGTTCAGTGTTATGACTATAAGTAGGTGAAAATTGACTTTTCCTACATCGACGATGCAGAATACTCTTTTATTTAGCGTCGATGGAATTTGTGATATCGGGATAGTGTTTAGCGAGATGATGTCGAGTATTCGTCATAGATTACCTGACATTCGCCTTACAATTGGGGAAAACCTCGGATAGAACTAGGTAATCAGCCGAGCGGGAATCGAAGCCATTCCCAAGCGGAACTCCGGATCGGCAGGCAAACGCCTCAGCCGACTGAGCTACGCCGGTGGCTGGAACGTTACTACCTGGGACCGGTCTGCATAGGAACTCTGTATATTCTCGTCTAATATAAAATATAAACTTATAGAAGAACGGTATAATATATAGGCCTATTGTTTGTAAAATATCTTGAACGTGCAGTCTGTTGTCTGAGACCCAGCTATTCTAACTTTGCGGGTACTTGTCACTTGAGATCCCGTGAGGTCTGAAGAAACTACTACAAAACGCCACAGATTAGGAAGTACCAACAGTGATAACTTTTATGAGACTGACAACTAAATTCTAGGAAGGATATATGTTTCTCGATTCGTTATCGCGGTTAGTAATGCCAACAAAACAAAATGAAAACGCATGCGTGTCTGTCAGATACATTGCAGGCCGCTGATAAGGAATTTCTGTAAAAGTTTAAACAATTGAAGCGTGTACTGGAAAAATGCTGTTCAACACATGTTGCTTGCCGCTAGCCTGTTTTTGCTCGGCTTTTTTGTTTTCCACTCGTGCTATATTGCTCTTGACAGTAATTGGAGCTTATCGCGACAAAAATGTATACCCTTTTCCAGGCTTACGGCAATGCTAATCTGACGTAACATTTTATTTTCAGTACCGACTATAAAAATTAATTGACGTGTACGCCTTGGATGAATCCTGCCTACACCTCTCCCTTTAGTTGCTGCCTTGTACAAAGCGATTATCCTAACACGTTCCTCCACTGGTTTGCTAGAGTGACACAACTACAGCAAAATTTCACTGAAATAGTGTTTTATGTGTTCGAGAAATGAAGATTTTTCAAACTACACTAATTTTATAACTGATAATAATAATAATAATAATAATAATAATAATAATAATAATAATAATAATAATGGTTTATTTTAAATGTCAGAGTTAAGGACATTTGGTCTTCTTTTCCATTCTACTAGTATGATACAAAATTACTACATTGCTATAAACAAAACATTGTTATAGATAAAGAATAAACAATCAAGTGAGTGACTAAGCATAATACTCGTATTTGAGCTACGGGACACACAATGTAGCCATTCCCTGAATTGAATTGAATTGAATTTGAAGGAGGGAACACTACTATCCAATACTGCGACTTTTCAAGATCTGTTGCGATAACTAGGCTTCGTATTCCAGCTAACTATAAACGGGAATGAAGTTGCCTGATCCAAAGTATATGTGACGTCACAGTGCAGATACAGGTACGTTCGTATACAAAATAGTTACGTATTCTTTGCCCTCTTCCTCTAGAAAATGAAAATCGGGACGCAGTCATAGTGAGTAGTCTTATCGATCACTACCCTTACTACACCTTTGTGGCTGATTGGAGGTTCATTGCAGAGCGCGTAATATTGCGGGGCATAGTTGAGGATATTTAAACTAATATTTTTACTCTCAATATAGACAACATTACATATAAATTGTGCAAAATAAACGTAGGAAAAGTGACAAAAACAGTGCAGTGAAAGACACTGAAATACCAAAAGGCACAGAAAGTGTGTTCAACGTAACAAAAAAGAACCAGTACCATAAAAATTCAAAATTATGAAGATATTAACTCGACGTTTAGCATGGATTTGTGTAGCCTACCATGATGTTCAATGCCAACATTCTGATTAATAAATTAAAAAATCTCCATTTTAGAAAATTGATAGAAAAGTACATAGAAAATTAGTAGGTTTTCAGTCATGAGTGCGATGCAATATCCTAATGAAAGACGAAAAAATATCACACAAAAGGAGTATCTTGTACTACATCATGCACCAATAACGTCATGTGCTATTGAAATAATTTCTTGCAATATAAAATCATTTCAAGTGACATCCGCATATGTTCAAGTTCAGCAACTTACGAATGCACGTTATTAGGCCTATTCACTGCAAAGATCACGACGAAAATGAACATCACGGCTCAAGCATGTGTTTACTAGTATAGCTTCAGAATGTCGGGAGTTGACTGTACCCCACGAATACGCAGCGACGATGTGTTTGTTTATATCCTTATGCTTTGCATCATCTGTGTTCGGCGTAACTACAGGGACATCATTTTATTTTTACTTCAATTTTTATTGTACCTGAGTTTTTTAATGTACTTCACTCCCACCCCTTCTACTAATGATGTTCAATCGTCCTGCACACAGATCCAAGACCGCATATACAGTCATAGTAAACAGTACGTTCCAAAAATATGTTCGCGTTTTCCAGTGACGAAAGAGCTTTCAATATTGAATCATTTTCGCACAGGTACTGTCGTCCATTTGTCTACGTCGTATCCCGGTTTCCCCCACCAGCTTTTATTCGCCAGCTAGTGGCTGGGTTGTCGTCTTAGCTCTTTTGTGAGAACATTAATTTCTGTTAGGAATTGGACGTCTACGTAATATTATACAACTGTTTAAAACAACTTAAATAAAAGGGCCTCGTTAAGTAATTATAACCAAAGCCACCGTTCCTGGCGTGCGAAATAAGTAGTATAAACATTGAGAGCGAGTATCTTATCTTTGTCGCATTGTGTGGGAGAGAAAGCTGACAGCTACGATTGGCAGACTGCTGACGTGACTTCTGTTTAGGAGGTGCCACCCTCTCTCAGCCGAAGTGGCAACAGATGCCACTGACTGGGCAAAATACTCAAGGACACGCCCCAGAAGCGCGAAGTGCGAGTATCTTGCCTTTACTGCAGTCAGTGGACTATAAGACTGACAAAAAACACTGTGATTGGCAGATTGCTGACGTGACGTGTATTTGGGTGATACCGTTCTCAGCTACACCTGCAACAAGTGCTCACTGACTGGCTTTTTACTTTAGGACACACGCCAAAAATGCTGGCGTTGACTGTAACTGTCACGTGATTTCCTCCCTTTCTACGACCCGACGACATAACCACTTGGACGGACAGTAGATAGTATGTCTGAGTAATTTTATCTTTTCGGATCGAGCAGAAATTAAGATTGAATTTACAGTACGTAAGGTACTCTTTTATAGATTAGGTACAGAATTATTTCAGCATGAGTTACTAGTTATGAAGGACGAAACTGGTAATTGAGATTAGGTACAATAGTCTATAGTGCGATGATATGCACATTAGAACTGAAGCCTGTATCGAAATGAACGGCCACCATTTTAAAAAATGTGTTTAAATATCCACATTATGATTATTTTTCAATTTAACTTTATTCTCTACATTGTACGCTAATGTGCTGTAGACAGTATAATATACACTGCATAATGAATACGTCCACATGGACAGCTCAGTTCATGAGTAAAAATACTCATTGTTAACACTATACTGTATTATGATTAAACAAAAACCTAATGAAAATGATGAAACTCGATATTTTTTAGTTTACATAAATCGATGAACTACTTTTCTTCCCTCCTATACGTAGTAAAGTGATTTGTTTGTATATTACGCCAGCATCATCGAACTCCAGTCGTGGAAGGGGGTAGCAAACGGCGTTGATACAAAAGTATAGCCAGGTTAATATTAAAAATGTTAGTAAAAATAAAATGATGTCCCTGTATATACCCAACGTGTCTTTAACTTCAGTATATATGTAGCTGGTTTACGAAGCCTAGCGATAACTATCAAACTAGGCGCATTCCAAATCCCATACCGGCTGACTACACTGAAGTTCACTGCGTACCCAGGTTTTGAGCATGCAAACCCAGTCGTCCATAGGCCAACCCCCTCGTGTCGCCAGCCGGCGTTCGGGGAATGCTATGGAATGATGTCGTAATGGAGAAATGTTGACGGAATGATGTAGTTGTCTATATAGGGAAATGGAAGAACGCCGAGAAAACCCCTGAATACGAAATTGTTCGCCGCAAGTGAAGGGTACACGGGAAAAACGATCAAGGTCCATCAAAATCGAAATTGAGTTAATAATGCTATCTTATAGTGGAAAAGAAGTACTATCATGTGGTCTAGCTAGTAATAACAAATCATCGTTCTTGACATTCCACTACGTCAATTTCTATTAAATACGCACATAAGAAGGTATTAAGTGCTTAAACTTTAAATTTCGTTTTTCTCGAAACTTTCTAAAATGGACCTTGATCGTTATTCCCGTGTACCCTTCAAGTGTCACTATGGATTTTCAAATGAAAAATCCCAGGTCTGATAGGAACTCGGTCTGACCACGACGATATTAAGTACGGTATAAGATAATGCCTTAATATAGACCACAATCGTTTCCTTTAAAACAAGTTTGCATTCAGAAAGTCGCAATTATCCTGTAATCTCATATAAACTGATTTACCTCGTTACTTGAAATTATCTTATGTGACTAAACACTCCGATGTATTTTACTTCATGCAAGAGTGGCATTGAGGACTAGTATTAGAGCGTTGGCATGGAGGACAAACCGAGCTGGCAATCAACAGGTGAACAAGCGAGCCAAAGTTTCGCTCTCGACAACACGAGTTAGACTTACACGTAGCCTAGTTGATCCTGTTTCACTTAATAGAGGATGACACACCGCTGAATTTGTCTCTGAGCTTCAGTAGCTTAACCTCAATATTGAATTTAGGAGAAAATAATATTAGAGTATCTGTTGCACGTATACAGGGTGATTCAAAACAACACCGACAAAGTTTAGTACGTTATACAGGACGGCAAACATCATATTTCAAGAGGAAACATACATCCGGAAAAGCATAGTTTGGGTTCTGTGGGGCGTGAAAGTTCCTTCGGATTGTTTTTGTGTCCAAATAGTTATACAACCCATTAGCCATCAGCGTAAGGCGGATGGACGAATATACCAAATAAATTTCCTGAGCATGTGCTACATCCCATCATAGTTTTTATTTATTTTATTGGGTTATTTTACGACGCTGTATCAACATCTAGGTTATTTAGCGTCTGAATGATATGAAGATAATAATGCCGGTGAAATGAGTCCGGGGTCCAACACCGAAAGTTACCCAGCATTTGCTCGTATTGGATTGAGGGAAAACCTCGGAAAAAACCTCAACCAGATAACTTGCCCCGACCGGGATTCGAACCCGGGCCACCTGATTTCGCGGCCAGACGCGCTGACCGTTACTCCACAGGTGTGGACTCCACCATAGTCCATGTTTCGCATCCCAATTGGGTTATTTGTGTTGTGGTCGTCAGGTAATGTGGCTGCAATACGACGGAGCTCCAGCATCACTTCGATGCAAATATGCGGCACCACCTACGCCATATATCCAAATCGATGGATTGGTAGAGGGGAGGGTCTGTTCCATGGCCACCACGGTCACCCGATCTTACACATCGACTATTTTCTGTGGGGTACTGTGAAGAGTATGGTGTATGCTACACCTGTAACATCAGAGGAGGATCTTATCGTACGAATCCACCCAGTGACTGAAATACTGAGCACACAACCGGACTTATTTGGCCATGACAGTGAATCTCAGCACCGCTGATGTAGGATCTATAATCAAGTAGAAGGTGAACATTTTAAACTCCTTTTGTAATTTACTGGACGAAGTAATGTTCTCGTTGGGATTCTTGACGAAATGTGAAACTCACACCTATCACCATATTGGAACCATTGCCAAACTTCGACGCTCCGCAGCGCCCACACCATGCGTTACCGGACATGGGTTCCCTCTTGGAAAAATAATCAGTTTGTCGTTCTGCAACACATTCAGCGTTGTCAGTCTTGCTTTGAATTACTCTTTATATATGATAAAAGCGATTGCTCAATCCTGGGTTGCTCAAACAATTGTTATTTGGAGTGATAATAAGTAAAAGGATTATCGATCGCGGGCCATATGTTATAAGCTACTAGAGATAATTTCTCGTAATATAAATAAAGTCATATAATAATTTTCAGTATATAGATTATTCCTCAGGGAAAATTTGTGATTATTATGTATTCACTTCTACTACTACTACTACTACTACTACTACTACTACTACTACTACTACTACTACTACTACTACTACTACTACTACTACTACTACTACTACTACTACTACTACGATGGCATCACAGCCCAAAGTCGAGCCTTAGCCTCCTCAATTTTCTTCCTCCAACTCTCCCTGTCCTGTGCTAATCTTCTCCAGGCAGTTGTTCCAAGATAGTCCTGAGAATCGATTGTTACCGCATCTATCCATCTATTTTCGGGTCTTCCAATTGGTCTTTTACCATGTATTTTCCCTTCTAAGATCTTCTTTGGTATTCTGTTCCCTTCCATCCGATAGACATGTCCGGCCCATTCAAGCCTCTTTAATTTGATGAAAGTAACAATATCGAAACTTCTATATAATTTATGTAGCTCGTTATTATAACGTATTCTCCACTGCATATTTTCTTGCACTGGTCCAAAAATTCTTCTGAGTATTTTGCGCTCAAATATACCTAGTTTAGCTTCTGTCTCCTTAGATAATGTCCAAGTTTCGCTTGCATAACAGAGAATACTTCTAATAATTATTTTGTATATTTTAAGTTTTGTTTATGTATTCACTTCTGATACTAGTTAAATTTCTTGAGTCCACACCTGTGGAGTAACGGTTAGCCCGTCTGGCCGCGAAACCAGGTGGCTCGGGTTCGATTCCCGGTCGGGAAAAAGTTACCTGGTTGAGGTTTTTCCGGGGGTTTTCCCTCGACCCAATATGAGAAATGCTGGGTAACTTTCGCTGCTGGACCCCGGACTCATTTCACCGGCATTATCACTTTCATCTCATTCAGACGCCAATTAACCTAAGATGTTGATAAATTGTCGTAAAATAACCTACTAAAAAATTCTTGAAGGTGTTCATTTCTCTAAGTTCGAGCTCAATGTTGATTTTTGAATTTTCATTTTTTAAAATGTTCATATACATCATATACATGTCAGTGAATACATGGAGATCTTACGCCAGGTTTGGTTCTTTTAAGCTCGATATCTTTCAGCTGGTATTAATTTATAAAATTTTGTCAGATCTTTACGTTCGAAGACTCCATTGCCTGCATCATAAACTGTAAATCTGTTGTTTAGTCAACTGTCCGAAGACAGTTTGGAACCTAACAATTGACACCAGAAAAAATGGGCATCACTTGTGAGGCAACTAAGACAGGAGATAATGAGGTAGGGTGGCCAGTTCCTTTCATCGTCCATTGCATACATTGCTGATTGGTAATTATATTTCACTAATCAGATTTTACTTGTATTCAAACAGTCGTCCTTCCGCTGACATATCGTCAAGTGATATGTATTGCCTGATAATAATAGGTGTACTTATCAACCAGAACCTCAATCAGAGATAGCTATATTGTAAATCTAACAGTTCTAATTACAGTTGTTTCGGTGCACTGTCATCGTAATCATAGGCAAATGCAAACGAAACAAAGAAATTTCAGAATTAATTTTCATAAAATCTACCAATCTATACTAATAATAAATCTGTAGCCGAAATTTTTCTGGTAATTTTCGATTTTCCAAAAATAATTGGTCCTAACATATATAATTAACCACCCTGAAACCGAAAATCGCTTTTTTGAAATTTTTGTTTGTATGTCTGTCTGTCTGTCTGTATGTTTGTTACCTTTTCACGCGATAATGGATGAACGGATTTCGATGAAAATTGAAATATAAATTATGTTCGTTGTAACTTAGATTTTAGGCTATATGACATTCAAAATGCATTATTTAAAAGGGGGGGTTATAAGGGGGCCTGAATTAAATAAACCGAAATATCTCGCTTATTATTGATTTCTGTGAAAAATGTTACATAACAATAGTTTCTTTAAAAATAATTTGCGATAAGTTTTATTCCTTGAAAAATTTTGATAGAACTGATATTTAATGAGATAAATGAGTTTTAAAATTAAAATAACTGCCATCTAAGGCCGCATAATGAAATAAAAAAGAAATGACTTCGTCTATAAGGGGCCTTGGACAGCAACAATCGAAAGCTATGAAAGATAGCCTACAGAGAATGTTTCTGTGTTTGTATGAAGTAATATCGGAAGCTAAATGAACCGATTTGTATAATTAATTATTATTTTACCATTGGAAAGTGTAGTTTCTCTAGATGGACATAATGCTATAATGTTATTATAGTAACTTCTGATATAATATAATATAATATAATATAATATAATATAATATAATATAATATATATGTAATGTAATATTATATAATATAATTTAAGTTATTTGAAGGGTTCAGAACCATAGCGGGCCAAACGCCATTTACTGAATACGTAGAAAACAAGGGTTAAAATTAAGCTATTACCATAATTCAATGGAAACCTATAACATGTAAAATAAAGTATACACATTAAATCTAAATGATGTCAATGTTCATTAAACTATGGTTGCATGTAATAAAAATTAGAAACATGTTAAAAGAATTGTCATTGCACCAAATGTGTGGTCTCTGGACCAAAACGATCGCATTTTAATTATTTGGATGCAATTTAAATTAAGTAACATATTAAACGATTTATCCTTCAATCAAACACGAATGTACCCTGGATCAAATGTCCTATTTTAATTATGTAATCACTTTACATTTACTTCTAACGGGTGCAGCGGAGCGCACGGGTATGGCTAGTATTTTAATAAATTGTTCTTCAATACCTCAATAACTTCCTCAAATATCACTTCTGGAACATGTTTCGGTTTTGTAGATCGTAGACTGCAGGAGTTTGCCTTGAATAATTTTAACTCGCATGATTTCACTATACTGTATGGATCTGCACTAAAACAAGACGTAAGTGCAAGTTTGAACCAATAAATTATTGAGATTTGCGATAGATTAATTAGTTTAGGAAATTGTATATTTATTATGTAGAACTACATTTGTATATAGATCTTTTGTTAAATTATTAAGTTTTGTACTTTTGTGAACAATATCAATAAAGCTATCTATCTATCTATACTGTATGGATCACTAATTAGTAGGGACCATCTTCTGGTCCAGGGCATACGAGATAAGGTTAGTTGTTCATAGACTATATTAACGTGACGTCATGTTTGGTCCGTGCTACATGTAGTCTACTATCAAGGAACACATGCATCATGTTGCTTCAGTTGACGTTCTATTCATGATTCAAAATTAGATCTTGCAAATTGTTCACAATGCATTATGGTGATAAAGACGATAGTACAACGATATTTCCTGCAATTAAAATTATTTATTAATTTATTTAATTGGTTTATTTTTACTGGCAGTGTTAAGGCCTTAAACCATTCTCTTCCATTCAACATGTACAAGAATGCATAGCAAATATAAATAACAGCAATATAGAAAACAATGTAATAATTATCATTATCATTCTTGCAAGTATTGGGCTTAGTGGCCCGTTACGGTCTCTTGCCAAAGCTTGAACGGTCTGCCAAAGGATCTCTTGCCCACAGGATGGTAATTTAAAATTTGGCGTGGAATTCTAGAACGAGGCATTCTGATGACATGTGATCTCCAGTTTTGTCTGTATTTCTGTAGGTATTCCGTAATCGGTTCAATCTGCAGTTCTTTCATAATGTCAAAATTTGTAATGTGATCCAGTCTCGTGTATCCCGCTGTACGACGCATAAATCTCATTTCTGCCGCCGTTAATCTTTGTGAATCAATATTACGAATCGTCCAAGCTTCACTACCAAAACGGAGTATAGGTCTGGCCAATGTTTTATAAATTCTGGTGCGCGTGTGTTTTTGTACTAAGGTTGGTTTCAATATCTGTTTAATTATCACCATTGCTCTGTAAAATTTAATAATTTTCTCATTCAAATCCTTTTCTCCTTCATATGAAATTTGGTAACCGAGATAACTAAAACTTTGACTTGTTCGATGATCTTATTATTGATGCATATTTTGCTACGGACTGGTTCCTTTCCTAAAAAAGCCATCACTTTAGATTTGTCAGTTGAAATTTCCATATTAAAACTTTCTGCCATTTGATTAAAGTTGTAAACGAAACGTTGTAAATTATCTTCTGAAGTTGCCATAAACACAATATCATCAGCAAATAATAAAGTATATATTTGGGACAAACGACTTATCGGTATATTTCCATATGGTTTCAATCTCCATTCCTTAATAATGTGATTCATGTATATTATAAATAATAGAGGAGATAAATTACAACTCTGTCTCACTCCTTGATTTATTCGTTTCCATTCTGAATATTTGTTTTCAATCCTAACCTGTATATGATTATTATTATAAATATTGTAAATAGCTGTTATTAATTGATTTGGAATACCAATGTAATAATAATAATAATAATAATAATAATAATAATAATAATAATAATAATAATAATAATAGTAAGAGTAAAATGTAGATGTTTAGTTACATGTAATTCTAAGAGTTAAACAATTACAATTTAGTGTCAACATAAATTGTACCAAAGGAATAACTAACATATTGAAGGAAAATTTATGTATTAAAAATAAAAGTCATTCTACAAAAGAAATCATGTTCTAGAGACGAAAAGCAATCTTTTTGACAATCGGGTTTTGAAAGTAGTCAATGTCTGACAGCCCCTTTACACTATGTACACTAGAATATGTTATTTTTACTATTTACACTATCATAAAGAATGTAGGCTTACATTGATCAAACGTATTTACACTATTATAAACTACAAAATGAATAGGCTATAGTATTATTGAATAAAATACCTTGCATTATAATACACAGCACTATATATATATATATATATATATATATATATATATATATATATATATATATATATATATATACACACTGTATATATAAAAATGTAGGCTTAAATAATATGTGATTAATGTAGGCCTACATTCTTTATGATAGTGTTAATAGTAAAAATAGCTAATTCTAGTGTATATAGTGTAAATAATTTAAATTGTAAATGTTAGTGTAATTGTTAAAGTGGTCCATGTTTTGTTCTGCTGAACTTGACCAAACAAGATACACGTGAATAGTCAGTCGAGTAGTTCGCTTTGCTAGATGCATGCGCGTCGTCCACTTTGAAAACTCCAGTAATACTTAATCTTGTAACCTCCTGGGACAAAGTACTGTCCCTACTTATTCGTTTATTGTTGGATTGTAACAGTGTTTAAATCATTCAAATGTTTTCTTAATCAACTAGAAATTCTCGGCACGTAATAATATTCACACGGGCGACCTTTTTTTTTTTTGTAAGGAATTTGCGGATTTCCTATGATAAAGCATTTGGAAGTATGTGGCAGCAACTCAACTTATTTCTGCGTGATAACTACATCCCCATATTCAATACTACGAACTAATCGTCCCGCTTGCAGATGTCAGGTTTTACTGTTGACGCCGATTCACTCTGAAACAGTCGTGTTCAAGATATAAAACTCTAAAATCACAAGTACATTTAATATGCAACTTTAAGTTTTTACAAGAACAAGGGGAGCCACATAAAAAGCCACGGAGGGCCGTGGTTTGGACGGTTCTGGCTTAACCGAACATAAATGGTTAGCTCGTAGCCATTCACATCGACGGAATGTATTAAAATGCTGGAAATTCAAGGTAAAACTTTTAATGCGCTATCCATTGAAACGAAAGTGTATGACACTTCGCTGGTGGAATAGCTACTGTATTGCTTTTTACGATAGGAAACAGGGTTTAAATATCTGCGATTCGAATTTCTGTGTAAGAAAACGGTTTTCGGGAAAGTAAACTGGATACCCGCATTCTCTTTAACACGTCGGAACTTTTACGTTCTCTGTGGCCTAGTCTAGCGGCTACTGATCTTCTCATTGAATGCGAGATTCGTGGGCTCAAATCTTGCCAAAGGTGACGGATTTTAAAGGACGGTAAAATCCTTAGCAAGTTTGATGTTGCAGGATAGTAAAAGTTGCGGGTTCTGTGTCCTATATTTACGGACCCTGTTCCTGACATTAACCTCCAGGAAAAATTCTTCAGTCATTTTTCTGTCACATTGTAGGCCCTACAGTGCATACATTTTATCTTTCCACGCTTGCATGTGAAGATAAAATGTGTGTATTATTTGAACGCTATCGGCTAAAAAGATCGTTAAATAATATTCTATCACCACCACCACCACCACCACCACCACCACCACCACCACCACCACCACCACCACCACCCTTTACGTTTGAGTGTTCCATAACTTTTATTAGAATCAAACATGATCAAATACATGCGGTGATAAACACATTGGTAATTAATTGGATTTTATATCTTTTACGGGCCTAATCTGTTCTCTTTTTATTAATAATAATTCGTGATGCGACAGCCCATAAAAGGCCAAGGTTGGCCACCCGACTGATGTCCTTACTTCTGTATGCCTCAGTAAAGGACAACGATCATTCAATCAGAATGGGGGTAACGTGTAGTTCACACGATATTCCAGACATCAGCTCCCATGACGAAAACTTGTGTCTGGAAACTGAGATGTATGTCTATTCATTATTGATGTGATGTGCTGTGTTGTCTCGGATGAAATATTGGTTCCGTTCGCATCCGATGTCTCAGGACTCCTAGGAAAGTATTATTTGTAGAGAATTCGAAGTTAAGAGGAGTTGTGGGTCTTAATGGGAACAGTGGAACAGTAGTCTTCCAGTTCTATAGCTGATACTTATTTACTTGGTTGTTTAACAACTCTCTATCAACTGCGAGGGTATTTAGCGTCGATGGAATTGGTGATAGTGAAATAATATTTGGCGAGATGAGGTCGAGGATTCGCCATAGATTAGCTCACATTTGCCTTACGATTGGGAAAAACCTCGGAGAAAACTCAACCAGGTAATCAGCCCAAGCAGGAATCGAACCCGTGCCCGAGCGCAACTCCGGATCGGCAGGCAAGTACCTTACCCGACAGAGCTACGCCGGTGGCTCTGGCACTTTTACTGCACTTGTAATGAGTTACGTCAGTCATGTGCAGCGGTATGCCCTGTAGGGCTTCGCTACTTTGCCCTAATGCATATATCAGCCCTTTCTCGTATCATTGTGTGTGTGCTATGAGAATCTGATATTATCGCGCAATGACAGTCATCAGTAAGGTTCGGATAAAGTAGCTGCAACAGGATAGGCTGTATACTGTATAGGATAGGGCCTTCACTTGCTTCAGAACACTACCCCCTACCACTAGCTTAAACTCTATCTGCTGGGAAAAGCACTGCGCATCCCATAGTTAAATTATCAGTGGACTGGCTGGGGGTCACGGATAGCTAGTTAATGTTTGTAAACAAAACGCACGGACCAAGAATGTCTATCCTCATGCAGCTGCTTTATCCGAACCGTAGTCATCAGTCATCAGTTCATCACATACTGAGTTTTCTTTCTTCAGTTAGTGTCGGAGAAAATTGAGGAAGACAACAGAAAATGGTATACAGTGTGTTAAAAAGGCATTTAGTATTTTGAAAGGTGGTAGTATTAATCAAAGCAACTCTGATAAACATGGGTATTACTCGACCGAGGCGAGTAGAGCCGCGGGCGTAATGTGAACTATCGAGATGCGGTATTACGAACGCAGGAGCAGTAGCGCCACGGCTCCGGGCTGCAGGACTCCACTGGCCTCGGTCGAATAATACTAAAATTATAATTATCATCTTCCGTGATATGAGTACTTGCTCATCAACTTCATTGGAGATATTCAGTGTGTTTTCCATGGGGAAAAGAAGAGGATTCAATATTCTGATATTATAATATTCATCAAAAGAAGATAAAATGTCTAATAAACATGTGTCCTATAATTAATATCCTCCAAGATATCAGTACTAGTTCATCAATGTCATAGGAGATGTTCGGTCTGATTTCCATTCATTTTAACACACTCTTCTACTCTACGTCTTAGGGACTCACAACTTGTACACTTTTTTTACTACATTTCTGATATAATACTGCATATCCAATAAGAAACAAACAAAGAGCTCACATTAGAAGATACACTATTGTTACAATAGCAATTCGAGTGCTTAATGTGAAACTAACGTAACTACAATCGATGTTTTATTTACAACAAAATGCTTAGCAGACAATATGCTTATTTCACATGAACTGTACCATCATGTTTTGTAGTTACGAATTATATTATATATAAGACTATTCGGAACTGAGTTACGATTTTTCGTAACCAAGTAGAACAACGAATTTTGTATCGATTTTTGTAAAAACCTAAAAAAATATCAATTTCTGTAGTTAAGTTAGTTTCACATTAAGCCCTTGAATTTCAAAGCTCTGTTTGGTATACAGTTTAATTTTGTGACCCATGTTTATTAAACCTTTTTTTTTTTTTGTTTTGACAAATACTACCATACTTCAGAACATTGAGCTTTTTTAATGGAAGTCGCATTGAGCATCTCCTATGATGTTGATGAACAAGTACTCATAGACCGGGAGGTATTAATTTTAGGACCCGTGTTTACCTATTAGTTTTTTCTTGATTTGATGAATAGTACCACCTCTCAAAACACATGAATGCTTTTCTTTAACACCCTGTATTAATTCTAACGACATGC
The DNA here is from genome assembly GCF_040183065.1 of Periplaneta americana. NCBI lineage: Eukaryota > Metazoa > Arthropoda > Insecta > Blattodea > Blattidae > Periplaneta > Periplaneta americana. The sequence goes on along the minus strand of NC_091126.1, from coordinate 42,308,704 downwards.
AAATTAGAAATAAAATTAAATATGAAGTTCTTATTTTTAATTTATAGGCAGTAACACGTACGTACGGTACTAAGCAACATATTTCATACCGTGTTACGCACTTTTTCGATAGAGAATCTAAAATTTCAGCCATATATCAAGGAAAATAGCAGCCAATCAGAGTCCACAATCTCATTGTAACTGCGAATTTTGTTAGAGTGCGGAAAGTGTATCTGTACAGATGAACAAAACTCGTTCGCGTGAGAGTGAGACAGCGATGTCTTTGCGACGGTGCTGTTTACTTACCGTGCAATATAACTCAAAGTTACCGAAGTTTGTATTCTCTTTCCTTCTATCGCAGTGTTTCCCAGGTGATCGGAAACAATAGATCCACTGTCAGTAAGATAAGTTCTAGTCTCTGTTACAATATTTTGTACCGTGCTTAGTCCGTAGAGTAGAAGCTTTGTGCTCTTGGCATATTGCAGCGTTAAGAGAGGAGCAAGTAGTGTTGCGCTTGACGCTACGAGATAGCGTTTTGAAGTATTGATGCATTTTATGCACGATTACTCATCCTGATTATAATGGAAGAATAATTTATTCTTCTCTCGCCATCTTTCACGTTTGCTGTCACTAGTTTCAGTTTCAGCTTTAGACATTCGAAACTTGAATGATTACCGAAAGCAGGATTCAAGCTTTTATACGTGTTTCTGTGGAACATTCTCGTTCATGTGATGTTTCGATCGGTTAAATATTTCGTTTTAAAGTAGTTTTAACTAGAACGTTCTAGAACAGGCCTGCACAAACAGCGCTCAACGAGCGCGCGCACTCCTTTGGAGCGGGACAGCGGTGTTTACCGCTCGCCGAAACGGAGAGGAAGATCAAAGACGTTTTATAGTTTAGGAAAATACATCAGAATGACATAGACTTGCTATAGGTAGAGGAGAGGGAAACGACTACTCAGTTATATAGTGGAGTGCAGTGTGTAGGCCTATCCTCAGTAACTGTTTCACGTTGCTTACCTACTGCTACAGTACAGTATGGAGGAATCTAAAAGACGGAACGTAACATTTAACATTTAACGATTTACAGCTGGAACTTATTGATCTTCAATGTGACCGAAGAGCTAAAGATCGTTTGAATAATATTACTAGCCTGGTTGAGTTTTACAAGACTAAACATTAGCAATAATATCCACGACTACACAGGCTGGCTGTGAAAATGACTGCTACGTTTGGCTCAACATTTATATTTGTGAGCAAATGTTTTCTACAATCAACTTTAATAAAGGCAGACATCGAACATCTGTAACTGATGTTTCATTATGATCATTAGCCTACTGTTCCTTTCAGCTGCCAACAGCATAAAACCCCGTTTTGATGTGCGGATAAATAAAAATACAACAGAATGATACTGTACATTTAAGTAGCTATAGAATTTCTATTACTTCTGTAAAATAAATATTTCTTTATAAATTAATAATAGTCCAAGATAGTTTTGCAAACACTGAACGGGAATTCATTTTATAAGCACTCGTAATAGTACTTCCTTTTGTGTATATTTTGTACGAGATTACCCCTTCTTCCAGTCCACCCTATACAGAGCGCAGCTAATATCTGCATTCCGCTCATGAGCTGTGAGCCGGCTCGGAGAGCGCAAGCCTTGTGCAGGCCTGTTCTAGAATCACCTGGAATCAGAGTTCGAAATTAAAGAGTACGAAAAGAAGAACCGGGGATCGAACCCTCCCAGGAAGTCCAAATATTCATAGAACCCATTATTCTAGCTGAGCCATGAACTACCTTGAGAGATTCTCAAATTAGAAATTAATGTTTTTTTCTCAAACGCATCGTTTGAATCAATACAGGGTGGACCGCTCGAATGTACCTTATTTCAATTGTATGTGACTGGTAAACGGTTGAAGATAGAAACCTACAGTAACGTTTATATGAAAGGAAAACTCAACAAGTTTCGATATGCACATCACTATATCTCTACGTGAGCTCCAGCTGTCACTGTGACGATATCGAAGCGATGAACGATTTCTTGCCAAGCACGTTGGAGCATGTCTTCTGGAATGCTCTCAATAGCCTCTATGATGCGCTCCCGAATATCACGAAGGTCTCTGACTGGGATGGCGTACACTTTATCTTTGACGTAGCTCCAGAGAAAGAAATCGAGCGGTGTTAAATCCGGAGATCAGCGCCGAGACGGTCTAGCTTCGTATTGGCGAATTCCACTCATTTGGGTTTGTCATCCGGCTCCAGAAGTTGCATTAACTGCACTTTGTATGCGTACAGTTTGAGACGTTTGTGGACAATTCGTTGCAATGTTGATTTTAGTACTTGAAGTTCCCGTGAAGCTGCTCTTAATGACTTCCGCGGGCTTCGCTCATACGCGGCTTGAACATTTGCAACCATTTCGTCGGATGTTCTATGACATCACCATGCTTCAACACCGATCTTGTAGCTGAAAATGTATCGTGCCACTTCTTAATGCTTTTAACAGTTGCAGCATCATAGTTAAACACTCGCCGATACTCCCTTTGAACTCTAACAATTTATTTAATCTCCGCATACCACAACACAGTTTGCGCTTTCATCTGCGGTGTCGCCATTTTGACAATCGATCTACGAAAAGAAACCGTGTCTGCACACCATCTACCGACAGGATTCGAAACTTGTTGAGTTTTCCTTTCATATAAACGTTACCGTAAAGTGCTATCTTCAACCGTTCACCAGTCACATACAATTGAAATTAGGTACATTCGAGCGGTCCACCCTGTATATTAATCAGTCCACCCGCCTATGTTTATTTATTATTTTAGCTGTTTTCAGTCATAGTTATTAAAACTAAAATACAGGCGCTGAGCATTAGAGAATTTCAAGGACGAAAAGTGTGCACCCCTACTCGTGATGCCTACAACAATTTATGAACGACTTGAGTCAGACGCCCTGTAATTGAACTTCTTAATATGGTGCAGGATAGTTTAGAGAATGAAATCATGTAAAAAAGACTTAATAAATGACGCAGAGTTCAATTTATGATTTTCTAAAGGAGAATTAATGAGTTTCAGCAGCGATGTCCTTCGGTTGACCTTCGGTTCGCTCGTGCGATAAGTGCTCGCGCCCGGTAAAAAAAGACAGGAATGAATGAAATGCACATTCACATTAAATTAAGTTTAAAACATAGCATGTAATTACGAAACTTTTCTCATTAAACAAAACTTTGTACGTTGTAATAAGCAAATAATTACCTTTTACTTTTAATAGAGTCACCCATGATCTAAAACAGACGTGCTCAAGCGGGCATATTGCACAGTAGGCGCCTGGTGTACTAGGCGGGCAGGCGTTGGAAACTGTTGTAAATGTAAACAGACAGTATCGCGCACTCAAATCTAGCGTAACCAAGCAGTAACATCGCTGGCGGTTAGTAAAGTAGATAGGTCTGCTAGGTGACTATTTCGTATGTGGAACGTAAACAGCGGCGCTTCGATCCTATTCGTTACTCTGTGCAAGAGCGAAGGCTATAGTCCATGACTAGAATTTAGAGAGCGATCATACTGCGTACGTAACGTAATATTGGCGCGCTATGTAGTACAAGCGACTGGCGTTTCGCAAACAGAATTTTCGAATAATACTGATAGGTCACCGGTGTGGCTCAGTCAGTTAAGGCTCTTGCCTGCCGGTCTGAAGTTGCGTTCGGGCGCGGGTTCGATCCCCGCTTGGGCTGATTACCTGGTTGGGTTTTTTCCGAGGTTTTCCTCAACCGTAATGTGAATGCAAGATAATCTATATCGAATCCTCGGCCTCATCTCGCAAATTATCATCTCGCTATCACCAATCTCATCGACGCTAAATAACCTAGTAGTTGATGCAGCGTCGTTAAATAACCAACTAAAATAAAAAAAAATACTGATATAGTATTCATTACTTATTTACTTTATTTAGTTACCGGTACTTATTTGTTTGTTTATTTATTTGCTTAATTGTTTATTTATTTAATCTGGTAGAGATATGATTATCATGCTTTCTCTTCCCCTCTACCAGGGGATTACAGGTAAAATATTAAGAAAACAATTAAGTTTAAAATTACAATTCATATGAAATTTACAGCTACAATAAAATCAAAGTACTAAAACATTACCAGATTAATAAAGACTGGACAATTTATTATAGAATTTAAGAACAAAGAACGTATTAGGCCTACTTACTGAAGTACATATTAAACGTAGAATAATTATATAGATATGAAATTACTGGAGATTAAAGTGTCTTATGCTACACTAATAAGATAACTATTTACAAAGAGAACAGAACAAGTACCGACACTATATTCAAAGTAATTCAAGGTTTCCAGTGAGAGGAACGGTTTCTTTTTATTGAAACTGGCGAACGTGTCAAATACTCAGTATGTGGACACTCTGTTGTAGTAAAAATAATAATATACGTTACAAGAGCGGTATGTTTGTTTTTATGTTCTCGGAAATTAAAAAAGCTCAACTACGTTTCGCTTTTTCAATTTTTTCCTCGAACATAAAAACAAACATACCGCTCGTGTATCGTACATTATTTTGTGCGAAGATCGTTTATTACATACCTGAAAGACGAATTTCTAATTAGTTGCAATGAAATCTCCATCTTGGTTTCTGTTTAATGACGGCAACTTTAGAAAACAAAAATATCTATACTCCAGCAGGCCGTGATATACGTCTGTCTTTTTTTTTTCCCCCAGTCTATAAATGCGAACTTAAAACAAACGGTAAGGTTATGTAATGATTTATTTTTCATTTTAATATTTTAACAATATTATTTATATAACATATTGCAGTAATAACATCGGCATCTGGAGTCTTGTTGATTTTTTCACGGCTTCCTTAATGTTACTTGTATCAGGAATACAATAGTTTTCGTGGAGTAGTAGACTTTACTTAATTTTTGCAAATATTTAAAAACAATAATTATTAACAGTGCAATTTAGGTGAAATTGCAGTGGTAAGTTTCCAATTTATAATTATTACTACGTTAAACGTCTCTAAAAATAATATGTTAAAAGCCTAAAGCAGTAAAATGAATGTCGCTCTTAAGCGGTAAGAAGAGGGAAATTGTTATGTGTGTTACGTTGGGAATACTGAATGTGGTATTTCACACTTACCGCGTATTGGTTCTGTGCGGAAAACAAGCAAATACGCACGATCTCGCACAAAAAAAATTTGTATAATATTGAGCCACATTACATCACCAGGTATGCTTAAACATATAATACTATTGGAGATGTGAGTATGCAACTAAGAGAAAATTTAAAGCAATCCGTTGTCAATGAGGTGAGTTGGTTTAGGAAAGTAAAGTATTGTTTCAGACATTTCCCTGCTTATTGCTCAGCACAGAAAACAAAACGTAAGGAAATACATACAGCAAAATCATAATATTTCGTTGTATGGATAATATAAATACATACCTATATTGTAAAAACAACTCCCTAATTTGAAAGGCAAATTGAAATGAATTAATTAAATATTATTGTCAAAACATAAAAGAAAATGCATGAAGCAAAACATTTTGTCGTTCTGATAATATAAATATATTATAAATACAACTCTATAATTAAAAAAAGCATAATACAGAAATAAAGTGACTATTATACTCTTACTACGTCATACTACTTTTGACCAATAAAACGGTACGAAAGGACGAATTTCAACCAATCATGGCTCCTTATCGCACAATTTTATCGCGTCCCTAGCATTTGTTTAATTTTATCGCGTCCCTAGCATTTGTTTCTTTGTTTGCCAACATTTGAAACTGCGCTGGTCTGGACGTCAAAAATATATATAAAATTACAAACCACTCCAGTCGATGCACAGCAGTTTCAAATATGACTCGCATTGGCATTCAAGAACAAGAATTAATAAAAATCACTGATCATACCTATGCATCTTCTAAAATCCGATTTACAAATAAATGAAGAGCACCATTCGGAAATCCTGAATAAGTAGAATACACCATGTAGGCCTAAATCAACGAGTTCCACTTCTATTATGCACACGTCCAATATAACATCAATTGAACCACCAACCACATTCAAATTTGAAAATTGTACGTTCAATAATTATTCCTTTTAAAATTATTCATGTTTATTTTTTATGTCATCGTCGTTAATTAAAACTTTTCTAACACTTGTGTATATTAGTTAGGTTATGTTATAGCTTCTGCTCTGAGAGGATAAAAAGAACTTCTGCTATATGATGTTATGGATAGTCACGTATCAGAGATTGTTTAATATTAAGATTTATTGAATAGTAATCATTACAGTGTCTGTATAAAGACACTACTGCCATCTAGCATGCATCTAGCGTAATATTTGTAATGTTGAGATGGTACAATAATACATTTGAAGACAGTTGTATTTTCGTAAGTCAATTAATATTTTATTGTATTGGAGTACTTCGTTACTTCTAATCTTTATATACTTTCTTCTAATCGTGTAATAGTCAATTAAATCCCACTCGAGTTTTGATTTTCTCTAGATAAATCAAAACGTCTAGTGAAATTACTGTTGATAAAATATTCTTATCAATCCAACTAGGAAAGTGGTTCTTAATCTTTTTAGTCACGGACTCCTTCGAAAATCTGGCGAAAGCTATGGACCCCTCCCTAGGAAAATGTAAAAAAGTGAGAAATATTTTTTAGATACGCTTCTGCTTTTTACGTTGAAATATATAGTGAATAAACATGTTGATTTTTATGTGACTTTCACAGACCCCCTGAAGCCCATTCCAAGAGGTCAATGGATCCCAGATTAGGAACCTCTACACTAGGAGATTAGCGACTGAGTGGCCACCACTGAACTCCTGTCTTATCTTAAGAGCAACGCCTGCCCGGTACTTGCCCACCTAACCCAGGGCATTCCCGATTCCTGCCCTCTTGACCTCTTATTTTCTAAAACTAATGCACCATTCCATCTTTTAGATTAAGACACAATGTAGGCTTATGTGTTCCTCTAATTTCACAAACTATTCTCGGATATTCAAGAGCTTCGATTCTTTTTCAGAAACCAATCTTGTTATATTTAGCAACACGTTATTTGCGATATAAATTCCAAGTACAGACAGCATGTTGCTAGCTGATAAATTTGATCATAATTTTGGTTCTGTTAGCTTCATTATTGAAAAATACTGTTCAGAAATATACATACTTTATGTACTAGCGAAGATGGGTTTTATTTCCGCCGTAAATATATGTATCTCTGGATACTTTGTAGGGTTTACTTATTTCTAAAAGTTCAGGAAGTCCTCATCTTTTTAAAGTTTTTCTGTCGAGTATCATTAATGAAATCAATCAGGATGTTAGCAGTTACTTCTTCAGTCTGTAAAGATTAATTAATATAATGAAATATAACTGCAGTAGAAATTAATGTATACATAAAGTTCTCATTCTGTAACCGTCAAAATTTCAAATGCCTACATTGTTTTGCAACTCTTCTAATTTCAACGGTTCATCACTCATAACATCTGTAATTAGTTAAACTTAATTGATTACCTTTCATAATGCCGTTTAACACTACTTTCCTTAATTACCAAATGCTTGTTATATTTTCTGAACACATTGCATCTAGTCCATATATCTTGCATGAGATACGAGGAGTCACCGGCGTAGCTCAGTCGGCTGAGATGCATGCCTGCCGATCCAGAGTTGCTCTCGGATTCGGATTCGATTCCCGCTTGGGCTGATTACCTGCTTGGGTTTTTTCCGAGGTTTTCGCCAACCGTAAGGCGAATGTCAGGTAATGTATAGTGAATCCTCGGCTCGTCTCGCCAAATACTATCTTGCTATCACCAATTCCATCGACGTTAAGTAACCGAATACTTACTATAAAGTTATTGCCTAACTGCCTGTTGTCAAAATTTCACTCTAGACGAAATAATCAAATGAGTGAATTGTCCACTTTTAACTTATTTTTAGCTGAATCTGTCGTCAACTTCTTAGAAACGAATTCCACCACGTGGTAAACTATATTTTTCAAATAAGTTAATTTCACAGCTCCGCGGCGTATTTAAGATGAGTGTTTTGGCCATACCGCTTTAAATCCTTCCTTCCGTTTGAAGCAAAACAAATTAATTTCTTCTCCAATCAGGTTCAAGTCTGTGGCGCGCATGCCTATTGCGCAGGTACCAACTTGTTTTTAAGATTTGGATTTCACTTTGCGAGTACATTTAAATGCTTTTGGAGATTATACGTCCGTTTATTAATATTATTTTATTGTTCATATTGTTATGACTTAAATATCTAGTAATTGGAGATTGAATAACAAAATATTTAAATGAACTATTTTATTAATTGAAGCTACTCTAGCTGATCAAGTTTATCTGTCTGAACATCCTTCAGTATGTAAAAATGGCTGATCAAGTTAATGTGCGTATTGATAACACCGTTCTGCATGGATTTTGTTGTTTTGAAATAAATTAGCGTTTCTGAATCACAATTTCACACTGATTGCAAAAATGAAATCCGTTTTCGCGTACCACGTCAGAATTTTTTACAATTCAAAATGTTATATTTTCAGTATTTTTCCTAATATAGTAATATTACAGTATTGTTAAAAAGGCACGATAGCTATAATTTAAATTTTATTACTTAAAATGTGACATAATATATTTTATTACGTTTGTATTTGATATTTATTAAAATCTACCTACTATATCCGCCCTTGAGGGATGTACAAAATTGTATCCTCCACCTTAAAATGAACCGAGGTTAAGACATCCGTTGTTTATTCTTGGAGATTTTTATCTGTCTGCACCCAACGTTATTTATAAACAGGAAGTTGAAATGTTTAGTGTCTTAGGTCATACAAAAATTACGAAGGAAATATTTACTCTTAGAGATTGCTATTAAAACTAACAATGAATTAGAGAAATGACATAGGGTCCCTGTATATATATTTATTTATGGAAGTGCAATCCAGCTTATGAGGCTACAGATTTCCTTACTGAGATAATAAAACTATCCCTTTAAAAGTTGTTTTAAAATTAGAGGTTCAGTTTTGTGTTGTTGGTTGTCGTGTAAAAGTGAAGTGTGTGAGTTCTCATTTTTATGCGAGAGTACAACATAATAGTGTTGTTTCATAGAAATGTCGAAACGTGGTTGTATAAATGATCCAAATTTGTTTTGCTATATATGTGGGTCATAGGCCTATACGTTAGTAAAACAGAGACAGGATATAAGAGCTTTTGTAAAGAATACTTACTTTCAATATTTTGGAATTAAGTTAGGAGACCAGGACAAATCCTGGTGCCCCCATAAAGTATATCGTACTTGTGTTGAAGAGTTGAGAAGTTGGAAAAATGGAAAAAGGAAGTCATTGCCCTTTGGTATCCCTATGATTTGAAGGGAACCTACAAATCATGGAGACGACTGTTATTTTTGTACAGTTAAGATACCTGGATACACTGCTAAAACAATAAAGATATTCTATATCCTAACATTCCCTCTGCCATTCGGCCTGTACCTCATGGTCCTGATATTCCTGTTCCGCTACCCCCTGAATCAGATACATTGCCATCTGCATCCAGTAGCACTGAAACTGGATCTCCAGTGGATCATACTTACGAACCGGACAATACTGGTGAAGGTAGATGTTTTAATCAAAGTGAGCTTAATGATTTAGTGAGAGATTTAAATTTTCCTAAAGAATCAGCAGAACTATTAGGTTCTAGGTTAAAGGAAAAGAAAGTATTGGCTGAGGGTACATATTTTTCATGGTACCGGCATCGTGAGAAGGAACTTGTCCCTTTTTTTGCTGAAGAAGAAAATTTAGTGTATTGCCAAGACATCATTGCCGTCTTAAAATATTATAACATAAACAATAATTCCAAAGAGTGGAGGTTCTTCATAGATTCTTCTCAGAAAAGTCTTAAAGGTGTTTTGCTTCATAATGGAAACATTGCGGACTATTGCTGGATGATAAAAAGGGACTGCTCTGAACAACATGCGAGGAGGTCAAAGAGGAGAAAATTTGAAGTGCAATATTGAGGTAAGGTTATGCAAGTGCTTATAATTATTAATTGACATTAATTAATGATAAATTAGTGGCAAATTGAAAATTGTGGTCTAGTTTTTCTCACAAAATTCTTGTTGAAAATAATTTTTATGGCGTTTCACAAAGCTGTAATTTCATTTCTAGTTATTCATGAATTGTCTGAAAACCTGACGTGATGGGGGAAAATGGAGATTATTTTCGAATTCAGCACAAAAAATCCGTTTAGAATCGCCTATCAGATTGAAAACAACAGAAAATAAGTTTTGAAATGCAGAACGGTGCAATCAAAGCAATAATATCATTGAAGATGACACTGTGACAGTTGAAGTTAATAGAGGATCACGTAAACGTGAGAAGTTTCAAAACAAGCTACTTTGAAGAGGAATCATTACTCTGATCCATATGGTAGAAAATTTATATGGAAACAACCATGTACACATGTACTTGGACGAAAAAACTTTTCAGTTTTCGGTGATCAAGGCTGCATCAGACTGATATTCTAAAATTTCGTGAAGGATTTTTTAAAAATATAAGTAAAACTGATCAAGATAAACATCTCTTGCTTCACGTTAAAGTAACACTAGCTGCAAGAAAGCGAGTTTCCAGTCCTAAACGTAATAGGCAAAAATCAGTTGCATTCTACAGAACAGTACTAAATTTTCATCGAGATTCTGTTTAGACTTATCTCAATATGTTATTTCATTTGAATGAATAGATGAAATGATTAGCCTAAAAATGTCCCGTTAAGGGCAAAGGCCTCCTCCTATAGAGGGAGAGCTCTATTTTTCTCACGCGGTGAGCTACACCGCGTAAGAGATGTTTACAACCTTGAAATTGTTCAGTTGTTTCACATTCTGCACTGTTTGATATTGTGCACTTGTTTCTGTCGCACTGGTTTTAGTCGCTGTTCACTTGTCTTCTTAGATTTTTCCAGTCTTCACTATGTCTTGCTCTGCTTGACCAATGGCTTCCTACACGTTCACTGAAGAGGTCGGCCCATCTTCTTCTTGGTCTTCCGCGTGATCTCTTGCCAGGAATGAATAGATGAGCGATATAAAATTTGTGTTCAGTGAAATAAGGATACACCACAATTTAATTCAAAAAATTTTATTCCATTGTTCTGTTCATAATGATTTAAATCTAATCTATTTATTTCATTATCTTGCAAGAAAATACAATTTGAAGTAGGGTAAACATTGGTAATTTCGTGATAATTTCATGAAAACTAATTTAAAATGCAAATGTGTAAATATATCCTTATTCCGATTTTTTTATCTAAAAGAAGATAACTTGCTGTACAAATCTGGAGACATAAAAGATTTGATACGTTCTTGAATATGTGCCAAAAACCACTTTTACAATTTAAGCTGAAAGGTTGGTTATTTCGTGATAACCTTGGTAATTTCGTGATATTGCATTGATAATTTCGTGAGAGGTAGAAGAATTGTGGAAAAATTCATTAAAGTCAAATGAAATTCTCATTTATTGTTACAAGACTTCAAACATAGTAATTCCGTCTAATATTCATAGCAAGAAAACATAGAAATACATATCAACATATAATAAGAATGAAATCAAAGTAAAAATTGAAATTGAAAAGGGATCTTCTTTGCCCTGAAAGGGCGAGCACTTTTATTACAGACTTTACTATAGCCTATATTACTAGGGTAACTCCAAAAGTAATGCATAACGTTTGTTTAAAAATTATATTTTTATCCTACACCTTTGCTATTTTCACAGAATGTAGATGCATCCTTAAGGAACAAAATGTCACTTTTCCACAAAATCCCTGTCCCTTTCAACTGCCTTACGTAACCTAGGAACGAGGGCCTGTAGACCAGGAAGGTAAAAGTGTGGACCAACATGTCTGAGCCACTCTTTAGCAGCGTGCACAAGGGAGTCATCTTCTAACCCCGTTCCGCGAAGGGATCCTTCAGTTTACCAAAGAGATGGTAATCCCACGGTGCCAGTTCAGGACTGTAAGGCGGGTGTTTCAGTGTTGTCTATCCGAATTTTCTGATCTGGTCTGTGGTCTTGTCACTGACATATGGCTGTGCGTTGTCGTGCAATAGCAGAACATCCTGCTTCTCCCGATGTAGTCGAACACGACTCAGTCGAACTTGAAGTTTCTTGAGAGTCAGAATTAATGGTGGTTCCGTGTGGCATGATGTCCACAAGCAAGAGTCCTTCTGAATCGAAAAACACAGTAGCCATAACGTTTCCTGCCGGAGGTGTACTTTTGAATTTCTATTTCTTTGGTGAATTTTCATGATTCCACTCCATTGTCTGCCTCTGTCTCCGGTCCAAAATGGTGGAGCCATGTTCCATCTTCTGTCACAATTCTTGCAAGTCATCTAGCACTTATCATTGACACTTAGCATTATAACAAATCAAACAGAAGCTACACTGAACCCATTGCGTCTTTGTTTTCTTTTTTGTTATCACATCTTGTCTTCAGATTTCTAAAATTCCTATTGTAATACATTTTATACTATTTTAAAAATCGTAACACTTAATGCTCAACAAAATTTCGCCTCAAACAGCTAAGATTTCTATCAGTGAAGCTAAGCCTATATGGCGACTACAGATGTATCTAAAATTCCAAAAACATTTCCTAAAATTTCATGAAGATACAATAAATCTTTGTACCAAATATCATATGCTTACCTTTAGTAATACGCCTGTAATGTAATTGCAAACATCCACAAAATTTTTATGCCTGGGAAGTCGACGCAAACTTGCTCTCTCCAAACATAAAAGCTCACTGAAGCAACTACAATAGTCACACAAAGCTTAGCTGTATGTTTCTGGAAACTGGACAATATATGCAATCCCTTGGCGGAAATTTGGATCTCGTAACACCATTGGTTAGTTCACAAAAGAGCAAAGAAAAAGTATCAGGAAATAACCACTGCCACGAAATTATCAATGTTTACCCTACAATACTTTGATTGTAAACTCGTGTGAATGTGTTTGCATTTACCTAAAAGTTACAAAAATGGGTGATGCATAGTTACTATGTAATAGTTTTTGACCTTTTCTAAAAATCAGTAAAAGTGGATTTAACTTGATTTGTGTATCAACACTTCATTTGAGATCTCTATCATATTTTAAGCTTGTTTTCTTCCAAAACAGCGCCAATCCTTGTCTAAATTTTGTGTTACTGTGAATGTCGCTTGAAAACCCACTGTACTACATGATGAACATAAGGCCCGTAACACACTTGAAGAGTTTTCGCTAGCGAGAAATGTGTTGCGAGAAAGAGGCGAAGAACCTTCCTCCACACACTTGGCGAGTTCTCGCTATCACAGATCACACCTCGGTATGATCATCTATGTTCATGCAGAATGCATTTTTCTGATTATAATAATCACTCGTTGGGGGAAATATTATAGGTTATGTATTTACGCATATTGTCGTACTTAAATATATAACCTGTAAATATATTGTCGTACTTTACAAATTACGTACGAAAGCTATGTTGAATCTGAGTATTCAGATGTTGAGGAAATGGAGCGACATGAACATATTTTGTTAATGAAAAGAAAAAATAGGCCTAAAATTAAAGTCAGAAATATCTGAAAATCACATTGTATCTTACGAAAATAAGGGCGAGTTTTTGAATGATGATACGCTTAGGCGTTATTTCAGGTTGAATGGACCTCAGTTTTTTGCCATTCATGATATGATAGAGGATTCTTCGCTATGTTCTGATTAAAATTATGTAAACTGTTAAGACATATAGATGCATTATTTCAAATGTTTAATTAATACTATTAAATCTCATACAAATACAATATAGCCCTATTTATTTTCAGATAATCTGATATTTGTCTCCAGATTTCTTCTTTAAGTTTCGTGTTTTTATAGTTTTCATCCCGTGTATCATATAAACAGGCCTACGGGTGACATCGTACAAGTTCGATAAGTTTCTGACTGCAATTATCAGCCATCTTTCCTCATTTTCAAATAAAAACAATACAATTCATCGCCAACTGTGATATCTTTTTCTACATTCAATCGTCATAAAGAGTATAAATGTCAAACATCTTTAATAAATGTGTCAAGAAAATTCACTGAGCTACCGATTCAAGCGAGAAACTCGCGCGAGGTTTTTGCTTCGAACGAGAATCTCTTCCAGTGTGTGAACGTCCATTTGAATCCATGTTATCAATCTTTGAATTTTCTCGCAACACATTTCTCGCTAGCGAAAATTCTTCAAGTGTGTTACGGGCCTAAGTCTTTCACAGATTATGAATATTTGTTACTGAAAAACTACGCTAGTACAGGGACGTAATTTTCATGAAATGATACCTCAGCCTTTAAAGTTTTCATGCATACACCTCATGCTCCGTTTGTTGTCCGGAGAATGTCAGATCGAAATCCGATTTAATGCCATGTTTCTCACTAACATCTAACTAACGCCTTTCCGACCTCCAAAACCGAAAATTGTATCACTCCGAAGGAGTAAAAATTTTGCACAGACAGCTGCAGTTCGATGCGTACAAAGTTCAAATCATGCAGGCTTTGTTACCAGACGACCCGAAGTGCTGCACTTGGTGCGGATATTCTGGAAGAAATTGAACGATACAATGATTATCTTGAACAATTTTGTTTTTCTGATGTGACAATCTTTCATACCTCCGGAAAAGTCGACAGGCACAAGGTTCGGATTTTCAGGTTCGGAAAATTGAGATATTGGCGTAAACATGACATGGAATCGAATTTCGATCTGACGTTCTCCGGGCAACAAACGGAACACAAGTTGAGGTGTATCCATGAAAGTTTAAAGGATGAGGTATAATCACAGTCTAGTACATACCTGCACAAACAGCGCTCAACGAGTGCGCGCGCTCCTTCGGACCGGGAGAGCTGTGTTTACCGCTCGCCGAAACGGAGAGGAAGATACATCAGAATGACATACACTTGCTATAGGTAGAGGAGAGGGAAACGACCACTCAGCTATCTAGTGGAGTGCAGTGTGTAGGCCTATTCTCACTAACTGTTTCATGTTTCTTACCTACTGCTACAGTACAGTAGGGAGGAATGTAAAAGACAGAACATAACATTTAACGATTTACAGCTCGAACTTATTGATCTTCAATGTAATCTAAAGGCTAAAGATAGTTTGAATAGTACTACTAGCCTGGTTGAGTTTTACAAGACTAAACATTAGCAATAATATCCACGACTACACAGGCTGGCAGTGAAAATGATTGCTATGTTTGGCTCAATATTTATATTTGTGAGCAACTGTTTTCTATAATCAACTTTAATAAAGGCAGACATCGAACATCTGTAACTGATGTTTCATTACGATCAGTAGGCTACTGTTCCTTTCAGCTGCCAACATCATAAAACCCCGTTTTGATGTGCGGATAAATAAAAATACAACAGAATGATATTGTACATTTAAGTAGCTATAGAATTTCTATTATTTCTGTAAAATAAATATTTATTTATTAATTAATAATAGTCCAAGATAGTTTTGTAAATACTGAACGGGAATTCATGTCATAAACAGTTGTAATAGTACTTCCTTTTGTGTGTATTTTGTACGAGATCACCCCTTTTTCCAGTCCACCCTTATACAGAGCGCAGCTAATATCTGCATTCCGCTCATGAGCTGTGAGCCGGCTCGGAGAGCGCAAACCATGTGCAGGCCTGGTCTAGTATATACAGTTAAGAAGCTCAAAATGTAGTAAATGTGCATCCATAGATAGTTGCTGACCACTAGGATCGCTAATATCGCCTCATTACAGACAATGCGAAATAGTACCGGCACAGTCTATTGTTCCTAGCACCCTCACAACTCAAGCTTCGTGACTATATATACTAGACTGTGGTATAATTTGCTAAAAAATTGGCGTCCCTGTGTCTCGCATAGAGTTTTAGTAATAAATGTTTATTATAAGGGAAAAACTTCATGTTCGCTCTATATATTGCATTGCACAACCTTCGCGGAACTTTAGTGCCCTTCGTCCAATATTAGCGCATGCACGTTCTCTATTCTGTATGGCTGTAATTGACATGACAGATAAAATTGTAATGAAGTTCTGTACACAATTCATTTTAATTAACAATACATTCCTAGTTCTTTTATTTTATATAAATATACCAGTTTAACTCAATTATTAGTGTAAAAAAAGTCTCCCGCTATTGAGCGACCACCTCTCTCAAATAAAAATTTACATGGAAATATTAGTTGTCGTTTTGTACATATTTCACTATATATTGAGTGTGGTGGTTGCAAATTAAAAAATAGTTGGAATTTTTTAATATTCTATGCAAGAGTGATTATTTTTGTTCTCGTGTGACATTTGTTCTATTAGGCTTTGAAATAGTCCGCGGTGGTCTCGCGGTTGCCCATGCTGGTCGTTGGATGCGAGATCCGGTCAGGGGAGATAAGTTTCAAAGGGCGATAAAATTCCTAGTTTGACATAGAACAGTATTTATCGATATGAAAACATAATATATTTTTTCTCCATGCATGACTTTCCGCTTATAATCTGAAGTTAGTAACATTGCACACCGTAGAATTGTTATTCATTACAACAAACTCTGTTCAGTCAGCAGTATAGCGTGGTTGTATGGATAGCGTGTTTGTATGGTAGATAATTCGTGTGAAACGCTGCCTCAAAAAGTAAGAAATAAACGCTGTGAAATGGATAACTTTTATCCGCACATCGTTCCAAGTTAAAGCGGAAATATCATTGTCAATACATCCATAGAGCTCGGATTTCATTCGCTAAAACTTTGCAAACAGGTTAGCGGTATACAGAGTATAGCTGGAATTTGACGCTACGAGCTCTGGGCGAACACTCCCAACTATAATATCAAAGCAACAGTCGTCACGCTTGTTTGAGAGAGCGTCGCAGATGCTTCTCGTTTTATTCATTCAAAATGTACTGTATATTATTTACTGTAATAGAGATGTGAACCAATGACTAGTTTTTTATACAGTATATAGAAGTGTGTTCATTTCATTTATTTATATACTGGTTTTGTTAACCCAGATATGCCTGAAATATTTTTTTGCAATTCTTGTGTATTTTTCAAATCTCATTTAATGCAGTATGTAACTGAAGTATTTGTATGGTGTCGAAACATTCTAGTTGTAACTGGTTGAGCTAGAATCAGGTGTCCTTTTAAAAGGACAGTAGGCATATGAACATACATTTTGAGGAATAATTTTATACTATACTTACATGAAAGGAAACAATGTAATTGTTGTAATTTATAATAATAATTATTAACAAATTATTACGTTGTTATTTTATTATAGTTTCTTTATTATTACTACTAATATTATTCTGAAGAATGATGCATTGTGGCTAAATTCGTTTTAACTCTGGAATGCTTTCGTCATTGAATAGTACCGTATTGCTATCGATACTTAAAAATAAGTAATAGGCGAAAAGAGTGTTGAAGTTTCGAGGAGGAGGTTATATTGGGAGAGAAGTGACGATACATATAATGAAGCAATTGCTGTGACAATATCTACATTGTTATGACAATGACAATTTAGATAGAAAGTAAGACCTCTTCCAAAAATACTAAATGAAAAACAATAGAAACTTATGTCCGTTCAATACCTCCCTCCAGAACGTCACCAGTCCTCCACTTGTAAACAGATCTTGCTGTGCAAATCTGGCTTTCAGGTATATCTCCCTGTGAAGCAGACTTGAATAATTTCAAAGGATTTTTGGCTTAGCGCACCAATGCTCTGCCGACTAGCTACCCAGCAACAACACCCGACACTGTCTCAACTTTTCCCTTCATATCCACACATCTCAGTGGGCTGACAAGACGCCAGAAACCCAATTTTGAGTGCACACAAACTCTGTGTGGCATTTGTAGGCTGCATTATAGTGATATGTCTGTATTTGAGATGAAATTTCGCCCCTAGCATAATTTTCAAGTGTAGATAGCATTTCATGCAGGGAAAATCCACTAAAATTGAAAAAGCGAAACAATTTCAAAATATATGGGGATATGCCTACTGTCCTTTTAAAAGGACACATAAGTTTTCGTCATTGTCATGTCGCAATGAATAGATATTTCGAACGCATTGTGGTTTCACGTTATATTTATGTTTATTAGGAGTCATTTGATCTACAACAATTTGTAAAATAATTCCGAACTGTAAAAATATTTAACATTATTATCTGATATGCGTCTCGGATGCCATAGCTGAAATAAACGAACAATTCTCACGTCCCCATCTCAACCTCAACGATGACCAGAACTCTAATTACCAGTCCTAACACACCTAGCAAACCTCTAGTTAAGACCAGTAATAGTGGCACCTGTGAAAAAGTAATTGCGTTGACTAGTGAGAGGGTAATTTGAAATATTGACAACTGTCCTTTTAATAGGACAGTAGGCATATCTGGGTTAATACAGAGTGAAACGTAAGTAATGCCATTATTTCAGGGGTCATTCCTAGAGGCATTTGAAACAAAACATTTAATACAATATTGCTCTTTTTTCCTTGCCTTTTCGAGATTAAAATTGTTTTATATGAAACAGGCTGTTTTGAGAAAGCCATTGATTTAATTCCCAATATACCTACCGTAAACTGGGGTTACTTTGAACACAGAGGAAACTTTGACCATTTTTTTAGAAAACCATATTTAGGTTTCTACATGCTGCACTTGTTATAGATGGAGGTAAATTTGGTATGAGAATGATTTTATGATAATTTACCTCCATCCATAACAAATGCATCATGTAGAAACCTAAATATGATTTTCTGAAAAAAAAAAATGGTCAAAGTTTCCTCTGTGTTCAAAGTAACCCTAGTTTACGGTACTCAATTTAAGAGAGCTGTGTATTATGACAATAAGTGATTGAAAGAATTTTAGTTTTGTCCTTCACAGATTGAACACTTGAACAGATGGAACACTTGATTTCAGCTTATCTAAGGCAGCATTGGAATGATTCAAATTGGGTACATAACTGTCAGCATGGATTTGGAGGGGGCTACTCATGTGAGAGTCAATTAGTAACTGTATGACGGAATAGATTCAAATAGCCAAGTAGATGCAGTGATTATTGACTTTTCACGCGCATTCGATGTAGTCTCACACGATATATTGTTGGTTAAACTACAATCAACGGGGATTGACTTGAGAGTACTCCAGTGGATCAAGGAAATTTTAACTTGTCGCACTCAGAGAGTACGGGTGGGGGAGGAATTATCGAACCCAATTGAAATTACTTCGGAGTCCAACAGAGGAGTGTCTTCGGGCCTCTTCTATTCCTGGCTTTTTAAATGATCTGCCAGTTAACATCTTGTCCAGGATTCGCTTATTCACGGATGATTGTATCGTATACAGGGAAATAAAAAGTTATGAGGATACTACTCTTCTTCAGAATGACCTCAATGATTGGACAATAGTCAACAAAATGAAAATAAATCCTCTAAAGAACAAAGCCATCAGCTTTACAAGAAAAGGAAATAAAATTATGGCATCATATGCGTTAAGGGATGAAACCATTCCGGAAGTTAACAAATGTAATTACCTAGGAATAACATTTAGCAGCGATCTCGGCTCGGGAACACGTTACTGACAGCGGGAAAAGAATGGAGAGCGTTACACTTTGTAATGAGGGTACTATGAAAAGGCTCTGATAAATCCAAATTCATTTAATTTAGGATGCTCCCTGTTATTATTATCATTAGTATTAATACTAATTATTAGTATTATTATTAATTGTATTTTTTATTAATTGTGTTATTTGCTGATGATCTCAAAATCTTTCGCTCAATAAATAGTCCTGCCGATTGCCAAACTCTTCAAAATGATATTAACTCTATTGAACTTTGGTCTGACAATAATGGAATGAAAATTAATGAAACAAAAACTTTTGTCATTTCGTACTCACGAAAAACTACTTCCATAAAATTTAACTATTCTCTTAACAACGTCTGTATTATTAGGAAAAATTCTATTAAAGATCTTGGTGTATTACTCGATTCTAAATTATACTTTAACGATCATGTTCAATGTATTTATAATCATTCAATAAGAATGCTTGGTTTAATAAGGTCTATAACTTATTCTTTTTCTACTCCAGAGTCACTATTAATTCTAAACTTTACTTTGGTTCGATCTAAACTTGAATATGCATCTGTAGCCTGGAATTCCATTACTTCAACTGATTCGGTTAAATTGGAAAATATTAAAAGAAAATTTATTTCCTTATGTGCTTTTCGATTTATACCCAATTCCTCTGACTTTAACTATGATATTACCTGTAACTATTTTAACTGTTGTAGCCTTTATACTAGACGTCAAAATCTTGATTATCAATTTTTTTGCAAAGTTATCAAGGGTGATATTGATTGTGAGTCTATCATAAACAATATCAGCCTTCGTATTCCTACAAAAGGTTTAAGATTTCAAAAAAAAAAAAAAAATTATAACAAATTCAAAATCACTTTCTCCAGTCTGTAGGTGCATAAAATATGCCAATTTGCATGGGCACAATTTAGATCCTTTTAAGGTATAGTTTAGTTTTGATTATTAGTATTTACTGTTCTTGTTCTCAATTTTATTTATGTATGTTTTTGTTTATTTAAGATATTATTTATTTTGTTTTTGCACCTTTGTATCTTCTGTTTGAGTATTGTGCTGAACTATAATTGGCCTCTGGCTGTTGTTCAGCACACAAATATTAATAAATAAATAAATAGATAAATAGATAAATAATGTCATTATTGAGTTTAATTAGTTACCACTGCCATCGGGTATATACCCATTTGCAGTGTGAATAAATATATTCATACATACGTACATACATACATACAGACATACATACATACATACATACATACTTACATACATACATACAACTGTGCAGAAATTTCATCCGAACAAATGTAATTTTTCGTTCTAAAAATAATTTTAAAATGTTACATTTGTTCAGATCAAATATCTGCATATTTAAAGAACAAAACTAAATCAATGGTTTTCCCAAAACACGCTATGAAATTTTCCATATAAAACAATATTTATCTCGAAAAGAAAGCGAAACCAAGCAAAATTGTATTAAACTTTTTTTGTTTGAAATATCTCAAAGAATAACTTCCTGAGATTAATTACATTACTTATGGTTCACCTGTATAAAATTATATTTAATTTATGTATTCATTTTGTATTTTCTGAAGTCAGTAAATCAATGACTAGTTTTGTTATATATAGAAGTGTATTAATTTGTGTTTATCCTGCTCTTTCTTGAAGACGGTGAACTGATGAGTTTTGTTATGCGTATGAGTGTACTGCATTGCATTTATGAGTTTTTCGACCATTCTTAAAAGCATTAAGTTTCGTTTGTTAACTTTCACATCAAATTTCTGCAAAGTAGAGTTAAATTTATTAGAAAGGAAAACTACGTTTGATTGCCCTGCAAGGTTCTTCGCCTGTCTGTACCCGTAGAGAAGCGAACAGTGCCTCGGGACTGGTTGCGAAAGTGTTTTGTTTATATTCCTTTCAAGTTTGAATATACTTGCTACTCAGTTAACAGTAACGAGTAAGATAATGAAATTCGAGCTCTCATACGAATAAACACGAACGGAGGCGTTAAATAGTAGTATTGACATGTTGGAAATGATGTAAGCATTCTCTAATGAGAATTTAATGTTTCCAGCATTTTAGATGAATATTCTCAATGTATTCTCCACTCTCTGAATGAAATGGAGGTGCTAACGCCAGCGAAATGAATCCAGGGTCCAGCGCCGAAAGTTACACAGCATTTGCTCTTAATTGGTTGAGAGAAAACTCCGGAAAAAACCAACCAGATAATTTGTCCCATGCAGGTTTTGAACTCGGGACAGCTCGTTTCACGGTCAGACATGGAATAGAATGGAATTTCAGAAGCGGTCACTACGACCCAGCACTGCGAAATTTCAAGATTTATTGCACTAACCCTCAAGCTATAATCTTTTCGCTGTAAGAAAAATCCTAATATAAACAATAGCACGTGACTGAAGTGAGGCTTCATTGGCCGCTGTTAGGCGCCATAGATTCTCAGTACGCGTTCCCGCCTACTGTTGTACATTCTGTTTCATGTTAAACATTTCCCGTTACTCATCAGGTAGGCTAACCTCACTACTATGCATTCATTTGCTTAGGAACATTTACTTTATAATTACTGTGATTAAAATTTATTTAACTTATTATATACATTTAAGACTACTTGATTTCTCCGCTTTTGAGAGGGTTTCTACTCTTAAGTTTAATAACCAAACACGCCGAGGATGCAGAATCTATACTTCAGTACCACGTCTTTACAACGTGAACAACTACGAGCTCAAGTGACGCCACCTTGTTACAAGAACAAACTACCTCTGTATTACTGTTTGTATTCATCCGCGTTCATAGTACATAACAAAATATAAAAGTAGCTTTTCTTTTACATATCATTTTACATATGAGTGAAGTTATATGTTTCATTGTATTTAACAACTAGAATTTAATTTTTTATTTTCATATAATACAAGATGATAGATGTTCAAATACGGACTATATTTTCCTGCGTCGTGTGAGTGTTTCGACTGTGAGCCAATCACGGGTATGACAGCCACATGCTTGTGTTTACATTAGGATTTTTCTTACAGCGAAAACAGTATAGGCTCACTCACATCGGCCGACTACACTAAGGTTCGCTGTTTACCGAGGTTTCGATCAGGCAATCTCCCTCATCCCTAGGCCAGCCCTCTCCGTGCGTCGCCAGCGGGCGTTCGGGAAATGTTATGAAATTATGACGAAATGGAGAAATATCGATAAAATGATGTAGATGCCTAATATGAGGAAAAGGGAGAATCCCGAGAAAATCCCCAACTGAGATCTTGTCCACCATAAGTGTCACTGGATTTTTCAATGAAAACCGAGGCTTGATCGGGAATCGATCTCGGACCGTCTGCGTGACACGTTGAAAGTCTGACCACTCAGCCACCGCAGAACTACGGTCAGACAAGTTAACCGTTACTCACACAGCGTGAACTCAAATGTATGTTACTGATATTGTTATATAGGCTTACCGATATACAGAGTGTAGCAAAACTAAACCGAAAAATATAGTAACTTGCGTTCGTGAGACAAACGAGTTAGAAAGTCAGGTTCTAAAGTGTCCTTTGGGGTATTGAAAAATACGTGTACACACTCCCTATGAGTAGGCACTTTCGCAGAACATAAAATATCGTTATGAAAGTGTGTGTTGAACTTGCCTTAAGATATTAAGTCTAAAGCTATCGTCTGCTTTATGGATTATAAATTTACCTGGGACATCTTTATCCACGGTAGAAGGTAGAAGTGGTATTAGTTCAAGGTTAAACAAAACAATGGATATGGATACCAATGTTAAAAATTTCATTTTTATTCATTTTATTAAGCTTTTGTCGTAAGCAGCGATCGATCACGATTTTTCGAGAAAAAAAAATTTTTGGGGAAACGAGCCAAAATTACATGGATAGTTGTTATAGCGTATTAATTGAACTGAACTGTGAAATCTAATGAATGACAAAACATACTTAATACAACACAACAGATGAAGAAATAAAGAAACAAACATCACAATAGATAGATAAACACAATATAATATTTGTTACTCAGTCAAATGACAAATCAATGTAAAATAATGACTTATATTATATGGTCATTAAGTTTTATATACATGAGCTACAAATTGCAAACGTTTTCGCCCATTCAGGCATCTTCAGGCACAATTATACAATATCTCAATATCAAACTATGCAGCTATTACGTTGGTGGTAGATAAACTGTTTAAGATTAATGGCGTACAAAACATCTCCATAATTAAAATGTAATATTACAAGTCATACTAGCTACAGTTCCAACAGCAGCAGGTCTTCTCACGTCTACATAACTACTTCAAACATGGATGTTTTATAGTGATCTATACAGTTGCCACGTTCAAACGACACATAATTCATCACTCATTGGACTCTACTGAACAAGAGTTCCACAGAATATTATGAAGTTTAATTACAACACTACGTGGTTTTTAACATATTGTTTTATAGTGATCTATACAGTTGCCACGTTCAAACGACACATAATTCATCACTTATTGGACTCTACTGAACAAGAGTTCCACAGAATATTATGAAGTTTAATTACAACACTACGTGGTTTTTAACATTATTTTAATTTATGACTTGTAATATTACATTTTAATTATGGAGATGTTTTGTACACCATTAATCTTAAACAGTTTATCTACCACCAACGTAATAGCTACATAGTTTGATACTGAGATATTGTATAATTGTGCCTGAAGATGCCTGAATGGGCGAAAACGTTTGCAATTTGTAGCTCATGTATATAACACTTAATGACCATATAATATAAGTCATTATTTTACATTGATTTGTCATTTGACTGAGTAACAAATATTATATTGTGTTTATCTATATTAATTGACAATCTGAATATTTCCATCATGCTTTCTAAGTTTATCACAATAGATGTTCAAACTGGCGATTTCCGAATTCAAGGTACAACTCATGTTTCCACCTGGCCTATTTATGTGGACTTGTTACAATATACATGGACGGAACTTTTCTTATTGTCTTCAGTTTTCATACCAAATGTTTACAATTCACGGCGTAAAGAACGATCAATATGCAAAAGAGTTCAAACGTATGAAAAGCTATTGCAGGTAATTATAAATAAATGTGCAGCGTGCAACATGAGTTTCACTCCATCTAATGTAGTAACAGACTTTGAACTAGCTATAGGCTCTACATGCTGCAGTGGTGAAAACTTGGGAATGCGTTACTATTAGCCTACACTCGTACGCTGCCGCTTCCATCTTGCGCAAGCATGGTGGCGTAAAATGCAGTGTCTAGGACTGACGAAGGAGTACAAAGACAATGAGATAGGACAGTGGCTCAGGATGGTTTATAGAATAATGTATTTGAATCGAGAGGAAGTCGGGGATTTCTTCGCTATGATACTGGCTGAAGTAAAACCGATAGATACCAGACTTGAGAAATTTGCAGATTATTTACTAGAAACGTACATCTCTGAAGATGCATGTTTCCCTTCCACTGTATGGGCAGCCATGACTGCATCGACCTCTTGCACAACAAACGGCTGTGAATCATTTCACAGGCATTTTAATGTCAGTTTTTACAGCAGTCATCCTTTATTGTATAAATTCGTGAATCAAATTTTGGACATACAAACTAAGACTTATGTATATTAAACTGCAAAGGAGTGAAGGAAGGAAGAAAGCGAAGTTTCAATGTAAAGTCAGCCAAATGCAAAAGAAACATATTTTTTTAAATTGTGCAGTTTCCGGGTAGGGTTAGTAAAACTCTCGTGAGTCAGTGTGCAGTATCCGGGTAGAATTAGTGGGTCCCTCGAAAAGCAATGTGCAGTTCCCGGATCAAAGTGCACAGTTTCCACCTACCCGTGAGCCTTTTGTTGCTGCTTTCTGTCCGTTAGCTTGTTAATTCTGTGATTAATTGAAGTAATAGCTAAAGGGAGACAGAAAGTTGCAGACGATTCCTCTGTTTCGTTTTAAGCACAGCAATGGCAGGAAATGCAGTTTCAAAAAGATATGTGGTGGAAAAACAAAGAAGAAATCTGATTGATATGTGATGTAAGTTTGAGTAAAGAAGTTCTGGATCTGCAATTTTCGACGCAGTCATGAAAATTATTCTCATAACAATATTTCAGCTATAAAATATTTGTTCGTGAAAAACGATTAGAAAAGTGAAATGACAAATTCCAGGAGAATATTTCGTGGTCCGGTATAATTGATGCCAGGACCCGGTACCGGGATGCGGCCCGACAGATGACTAAAGGCTGGTTCACAATAAACCGGGAACGAGAACCAGAATGAAAACGAGAAGCAGAGGACGTGAATATGAAAATTTTTGATTCACAATAAACCGAGAACGTAGACGACTATGCATATCGATATGCATGTCAATAACGATATGTAAAGTCGATATTACGCATTCTGATGTTATTTGTGTATAATTGACCAATGGCGTTCTCTCATGAGTACAAGGCCGCCAACATAAACACAGGTTAACCAACTTCGAAATTTCAATTGAAACATTTCATTAGGTACGGTACTAGAAATATGCCCATGCATCTTTATTATCACAACCTATTTTAAGTCTACCATAACGTAAAATAATTACAGAAGAAATATTTGTAATATAACAAAAATGAACACAACAGTAGTTATTGAATTGAAGCATGAATATGTAGTGTGTAATACAACCAATACAGTAATAGAATATGATTCACTTACGATCGGTGTTCAAAGACGCAGGTATTGAAAGCAAAGTATTCTCCTTAATTTTCTCATCTTTATATGAGGCGCGCCGCTTATAGTAAACGTGAGGATTTTCCTCAATACTCAATATTAGAATCTCATCAAATAAAACTTGCTCCCTGATGCACAGCACAGAACAAAATAATGCATAGGTTATGTCACGGTCTTCTTGCTACAAAATATACGACGACAAAATAGCTTTTAGATGGCAATAGGATGAATCTAATGGGCTGTGATCGGAAACGTGAACGCCAAAGTAGAAACTTGGCCAACTCTCCGTTCCCGATCCCGGGGTCCGGCAAGCTTTTCGTTAATTGTGAATGCTCACATTTAAATGTACACATTTTAACAATTTTACCGTTTTTATTTTCGTTCCGATTCTCGTTTCCGGTTTATTGTGAACCAGCCTTAACACTGGTGTAAGGGATAAGAACTGTCGTTTAGTATTCAGTATGATCTAAAATACGCAATGTATGTGATTTTTCGGTTTAGTTTTGCAACATCCGGTGTATCTCCCTTATTGGTATATTGTATTTAAATCCGTAAGATGCCAATATTATAGCGATATGCTGTCACTATATGGATACGTATATCTTTAGCATAACTTTATCCGGGAGGAAGGTAAAGCATTACCCGTGTTTTACAATTAAAGGCAAGTAAAGGAACCCTGTCTCTGATAGAGGGCTGTTAGTAAAATTTGTCGGTCCTTTCTCATCCATGTTGAATTTCGACGCTGAATAACTACTGTAGTTGAAAGTGTCGTTTAATGGAATACGATTACTGTTTTGATACTATGGATTTAGTGTCAGAACTGCAATCAAACGAAGCTAACTCACCCTTCAAGACGTGATTCCTCGTAAACAAGACCTACTTAACGCTCGCTTTCCCCACAATCTCTAACAGCTAAGCCTTAAAGGGGAACTGTCTGGTCGAATTCGACGTTTCTACTAACAAAATGTAAGACGAACAAGGTGGACTCACGAACTGAAGAAGAACTTGTGTGTTCACTCGTCAAGAAGAGTGAGTTAACGCGAAGAGTGGAAGATGGAAAGGGTGACATTAGAGAATAATAATAAAAAAATCCCCGGTCTATATCCGGAAACTGTATTTGTAAGTCTCCTTCCTTCAGTGCATCTACCTTACCGTATATGGATTTTATGTCTGGTTATAAATCTGGCCATAAGAATGATGATAATATTGATATTCATAATCACAATAATTTTAGTTTGTCTATAACAAGGCAAAGCAAGAACTTTAAGAGACGGTATAAAATTGAAGACATTTATGCAATAAAAACGAAAAAAAAAGATAAATAAAAGTCACAGATATACATACAAATGAAAAATACAAATAAATAATGAAAAAAATTCGTAAATGTTGATATAAATACAAAATGTAAAACATATAAATGAAAATTGTTGCTGTTTAGTTAACTATAGGAAGACAGATTTGAACCTCGTAAGTGACACCAAGAGGGCATCACTCAGGAGACAATTAAGCCAGGAGATAATGGGGTAGGGTGGCCAGTTCCTTCCCCCCTCCATTGCATACATTGCTGCCTAGTTACATATTACACTAATCAGACTTCAGATGCGTACAAACTATTGTTCTTTCTCTGTTACATATCGTCAATTGAGATGTAATGTCTGAAAATAAATGTACATATCAGCCAGAATCTCAGAGGTCAGAGGTGTAAATGAAGATTATAAAGTAACAAACAGCATTAATTGAATATAGACTTTTTAACAGTGGTGAATTTTTATGCGCTGAGGTGTTTGGTTTTTGTAGTAGAGTGATTTCTTAAATTTGATATTCAAGCGTTAAGCTGGATTTGTGACAATATTGGGCTGTTATGCAGTAGACTGTTGACTATTTTATAGGAAAAAAGTTGCTTAGTAAGTAATCTGCGATTAGCAAGTGCCATTAAATTAAATTCAGTGAGTAGACTCTTGTACAGACTTTTGTTGTGCAGTGCTGAAAATAATATATATTTTTTAAACTAAAGCTATCTTGAAAATCGTTTCTGAATTTTTTTCAATTTTATTACTGTGCGATTTACAAATGGAGACCAAATTACTGAGGCATATTCCTATTTAGCGTGTGCTTGACAATTAAAAAGAAGTGTCTAAATCGAAATATTTAGTGCATTTTTGAGTTCCTAAAAATAAGTCACAGATTTTTTAAAACATTTTTGTTATATTCAAAATGTGATTATGAAAAGTCAAATTATGATTAATATTTACAGATAGATTTTTTACGCAATATATTCGTTCTAATGATTCATCATTCATTGCATAATGAGCTCTCAAATGAGCTATAGGCTTGTATAATAATAATAATAATAATAATAATAATAATAATAATAATAATCATAATAATACAATTTGTGATAATGATTAAGTACTATCACATAAAACTGGTAAACAAATTTGACTTGCTGCTTATGGCAAATGAAGATAAAAAGCAAGCTTGGATTCATGGATATCGCCAAGACAAACACTCTCATGACCTGATAGAGCTTCAGTTGATAAAATTTTATAGATCACATGTGTGGTGTAACTATGATGTGAACCAAGGACTTTCTATGTAATGAATCCAGAATATTCTAATGTTATAAGCAGCCTTCGGTCCTGGACACAGAAACGCATGAAGTTCAGAACGCACGGTAGATAGTATTGTGTTGGTCGAGTGGAGTGGGAGATGGAGCGCGCCTTAACCTCGTGTCTCAACATGTAAACAGTCCGTCACAGTACGGCACAAAATATATTTCACCCTGTACAGATGCAGTATATACAGTACATTTCTAGTGTAGACAATAAATGTCTGCCATTAAATTAGCCTATTAATGTAAGTTTTAACCTTCAATCAGGTGTCTCTACGCCGAAGCCTGTTACACGTACCGCAGCCAAGTAGCAATACACAACGGCAATGCACATTACGGACCCACCTGTGCTGTTGCAGTCAACCTTCCACACGGGTCATGACGTCATTTATACTCCTTGTACTCTAAACCTCATACTGGTTACTCTGTGTCCCTAGGCCGAAGCCTGGTTATAAGCATAAAATTGTGTTAATATGAGTTTAGAAATATAGAATATCACAAGGAGCCCGACATTATTGACATTCCCCGTGACTCCGTCTCTTTAGCTAAACAGAAAGAATGGTATCTGTAGTTCCTCTACAAGAAATCTCCAAATTTAGGAAGCACGACACACACTCATGTTTTCCACGCTAATAATCCGGGTCCATGTCAGTATCATATGTTTACACCACGCTTGCTGGCAACACCTCAAGGATATGTATAGTTAACTTACGATGGTAAGTTAGAATAGGTCATTTTTTATTTACTATTCGCATTTTGATCACTGATTTTATACATATACAGGGACATCATTTTATTTTTACTAACATTTTAAATATTAACCTGGCTATATTTTTGGATTAATGATCTAGAACCGGAAACACCGCTTGCTCCCCCTTCCAAGACTGGAGTTCGATGATAATGGCGTAAAATACAAACAAATCACTTTACTAGGTATAGGAGGGAAGAAAAGCAGTTCATCCATTTACGTAAACTAGGAAATATCGCGATTTTGAGTTTGATAATTTGCATTAGGTTTTTCTTTAATCAAAATAGGCTACAGTACTGTATTAACAGTAAGTGTTTTTACTAATGAACTGAGCTATCCATTCGGAGGTATTCATTATGCAGTATATATTATACTCTTTGCAGCACATTAGCGTACAATATAGAGAATGAAGTCAAATAACCATAATATGGATATTTAAACACATTTTTGAAAATGGTGGCCGTTCATTTCGATATAGGCTTCAGTTTTTTTGTGCATATTATCGCACTATAGACTATTGTACCTAATTCCAATTACCAGTTTTGTCCTTCGTACGAGTAACTCATGTTGGAATAATTCTATACTTACTCTATAAAAGAGTACCTTACGTACTGTAAATTTAATCTTCACTTCTGCCCGATCCGAAAAGATAGAAGTGCTATCTACTATCCGTTCAAGTGGTTTTGTCGCAGGGTCATAGAAAGGGGGGGAAATCACGTGAGAGTTAATTACTTAACGAGGCCCTTTTATTTAATTTATTTTAAACAGTTGTATAATATTACGTAGACCTCCAATTCCTAACAGAAATTAATGTTTTCAGGAAAGAGTTAAGACAGCCCAGCTACTAGACTTTACAGAGGGGCGAACAGAAGCAGGTGTGGGAAACAGGGATGCGACGTAGGCAAATGGACGACAGTACCTGTGCGAAAATATGATTCAATATTGAAAGCTCTTTCGTCACTGGAAAACGCGAACATATTTCTGGAACGTACTATACGTACTAACTCAGTACTACATACGCGGTCTTGGTTCTGTATGGAGAACGGTTGGAAGTTTACTAGTAGAGGGGGTGGGAGTGAAGTACATTAAAAACTCAGGTACAATAAAAATTGAAGTAAAAATAAAATGATGTCCCTGTAGAACTATACGCTGTAATACTTCAAACTTCGAATTATAATCATTCTCAACACCTATTTTGGACTTACAAGGGAACCGTACCAACTGGGCCGTGGCTATTTGAATAACAAAATTATGCAAGCAAATTTTCGTATGATAAACAACGTGATAATAGTCGCTTATGTTGCTCTTTTGTTATTAACGATATACAGGGACATCACTTTATTTTTACTTGCATTTTTATTGTACCTGCTTTTCTGAATGTACTTGACTCTCACCCCTTTCACTGATGTCCTTGCTAACGTCAGCCACACAAACTTACGGCCGCTGTTGCTAGCAGTGAAGTAACCAGTACAGAGTACAGTGTGTTTCAGAAATATGTTGCATTTTCTATAGAAGAAAGAACTTATATTATTGAACTTTATTTTCACACAGGTATAGTGTGCTAAGTCCACACGGATAAATTCAGTTATGCTACACAAGTGAAGATTAGAGTTACCGAAAGTACGGTACCCTACAATATGGTACGGTACTTAGCAGCAGAGTTTTGTTTTACTGTGTGTAGTTATGAAGGACGATGGTGGAAACTGGAATTAAAATATAAACGAATGTGAACAACAGTTTTTTTCACGCTTTTCTTATTATATCATTATGGAATATTTTCGTAGAAATGTCATTAATCTGATAGGTAAATTTAGAGCAACAGGGTGCACAGAAAGGAAGAAAAGTGTAAGATAACCAACAAAAGTGACAGAAGATGCTGTAGAAGATGCTAGAGAAAGAATGCAGCGAAGTCCTAATAAGTCGGTCAAGAAGTTAGCTGTAGAAATTGGGATTTCTTACGGAAGTTCTCACAAAATTCTCAGGAGTAAATTAGGTTGGTAATATGCTGAATAAAGTAGACATTACATAATGAATATAACCGCCTGAAAAGTTAACTTTGTGAAAAAAAATATATTGTTATTACTCTACTGTTTTTTTTAAATACCGTAAAAGTAATGATCAAACTGAAAATCGTAATAGGCCTACTGTATTTTCTGTAACATAAATGGATACACTACTTTTCTCTCCTCCTATACCTAGTAAAATGATTTGTTTACATATTGCACTAGTAAGACTAAACTCCTGTAATGGAAGGTGGGTAACAGTCTTTCCGAGTATAGCCAGGTTAATGTTAAAAATGTTGGTAAAAATAAAGTGATGTCCCTGTATAAAATCGTGAAATTCAAACGCATAGACTTATTCTAATCTTGAATTGAACGTGACAGTCGTCCTCTGCAGCAGAAAATACGGACGGAACCCACGAGCACAATTGTATGTTGGTTGTGTTCATGGTTAGACAGTCTGTACTCTGTCTGTATTATCTTGCGTTATATTGTTATGTTTCTTTCGTAAGGAATGAACTACTGTATTTTTATGTTTAAATATTTTATTGAATAGGAAGCTTATATTATGACGTGGAATAATCCCATTAGCGTTGTGAATATTTTAAAACTGGAAACTGATTCTGTGTATGGTGAAATAGTCTGAGAAGGAGCATACGATGAGGCCTTTGCATATGAACTTCTACAAATTACACATGACACAGGACATTATTTTATTGTAACGTGCGACACTTGAGACGTCGGTAGTGATTCGGATAGTGGCGAAACTTTACATGAAGGAAGTGGAGATTCAGAATCTGATCCAGAACCTTCCACTAGTGAATACGAGCCTTCAAGTCCTGAAAAAGGAGTGGTCCGCACAAGGAAAAAATGCAAATGTTCTTGACAGGTACAAAAAGTTTACGGAACATTATGAGAGCTTAAAAGCCCGCGGAAACAACAAAAATCCGATTACTGTACATCTGCAGCAAAAAAAAATATAAGTGCACAGTAAAACATATAAAAAAAGTTTATGGAATATTTTAAAAAATCCTCCCAAGTCAAACATACTGGTCACTACAAAAAAAAAAGAAATGAAATGGTACGGGCGTTCAAGATATCCTGCCAACATAACTTCATTTTTTCCGGCAGTATAAAATTGTATTCGGAGAATAGAAGACTATAAGAAACGTACAAAATATATATCACAGTTGTATGAACATTATTGATACAACTGTGATATATATTTTGTACGTTTCTTATATATTTGAAGAGGTGGAGAAATCCATATATCTGGGAGCAACAGTAACAAATATAAATGATACTCGGGAAGAAATTAAACACAGAATAAATATGGGAAATGCCTGTTATTATTCGGTTGAGAAGCTTTTATCATCCAGTCTGCTGTCAAACAATCTGAAAGTTAGAATTTATAAAACAGTTACATTACCGGTTGTTCTTTATGGTTGTGAAACTTGGACTCTCACTTTGAGAGAGGAACATAGGTTAAGGGTGTTTTAGAATAAGGTGCTTAGGAAAATATTTGGGGCTAAGAGGGATGAAATTCCAGGAGAATGGAGAAAGTTACACAACACAGACCTGCACGCATTGTATTCTGAACATTAAATCGAGACGTTTGAGATGGGCAGGGCATGTAGCACGTATGGGCGAATCCAGAAATGCATATAGAGTGTTAGTTGGGAGGCCGGAGGGAAAAAGACCTTTGGGGAGGCCGAGATGTAGATGGGAAGATAATATTAAAATGGATTTGAGGGAGGTGAGATGTGATGATAGAGACTGGATTAATCTTGCTCAGGATAGGGACCGATGGGGGGCTTATGTGAGGGCGGCAATGAACCTCCGGGCTCCTTAAAAGCCAGTAAGTAAGTAAGTACGTAAGTAAGTAAGTTTCTTATCTAATCCATGAACACTGTTTAATTGACCCATATGTGTGATTTAAATAGAAGACTATTTCAGATACAAAATTATAATTGAAAATAGTACAGAAAATTTGCAAGATAGAATCTTTATAATAAAATTACATTCTGTTGTTTGTCGTCAGTTCTGTTCCCCTCTATTGCAAGACATGTTAGTATACGCTGGTGGAAATCTGAATATGTGTAATAAACAAAGTGGACATTGGTTTTCGAAATATTCTTTAAACTCTTCTTCAAGTTAATAGTAGCGAATGTGAAGTGGAAGATTGTGAAGAAGCAGCATTTGTTAAATGTCTATACTTTTCCCTGGTCCTTTGTCCGAACCACTTCATTTTGAATGCACTCTACCATCGATAAGATAAGAGTGGTTTCGATATATTTAGAATGTAATGTGTTACATTTGTATGAAGGTATTAAATGAAATAAGGATGAAGAGTAGCTTATACAGGGCTACTACAAAGGCTTTACCCGATTCCATAGCCTTGTATTATGAAAAGTATGAGACATACATTATTGAAAATTATACCAATAAAAAGAGAAATTAATCAAGTTTTTGGTCCATCAACTGCTACAAGTGCTCGATGTGACCTCCTCGCGTCACGCGACAAACATCCACTCGGTAGTCTAACTCCTGCCATACCCGCTGGAGCATATCACGATCAACTCTAGCCACTGCCGCATGGATCCGGTTATTAAGTTCTTCAAGATTAACTGGCAAAGGAGGTACATACACTTGATCTTTGGCAAACCCCCCATAGAAAAAAATCACAGGGAGTCAGATCTGGCGACCGAGGAGGCCAACGGAGAACACACCGATCGTTGTTAGAAGCCCGTCCACACCAACGTTGTGGTAGATGCTCATTAAAATACTCACGCACTTCCAGATGGAAATATGGTGGAGCCCCATCTTGTTGAAATAAAAACCTTGGTTTATCTTCATGTAACTGTGGCATCAACCACATCAACGGGCTTCTAACAACGATCGGTGTGTTCTCCGTTGGCCTCCTCGGTCGCCAGATCTGACTCCCTGTGATTTTTTTCTATGGGGGTTTGTCAAAGATCAAGTGTATGTACCTCCTTTGCCAGTTAATCTTGAAGAACTTAATAACCAGATCCATGCGGCAGTGGCTATAGTTGATCGTGATATGCTCCAGCGGGTGTGGCAGGAGATAGACTACCGAGTGGATGTTTGTCGCGTGACTCGAGGAAGTCACATCGAGCACTTGTAGCAGTTGATAGACCAAAAACTTGATGAGTTTCTCTTTTTATTGGTATAACTTTCAATAATGTATGTCTCATACTTTTCATAATACAAGGCCATGGAATCGGGTAAAGTCTTTGTAGTAGCCCTGTAGATTTAGAACTTGCCGCTTGTTGTTTTGCTTGCATTTAGCGCTTGTTTGAAAATTTTATATATCGTTAATAACAAAAAAGCGACACAAGCGACTATTACCACGTTGTTTATCATATGAGGCCCACGTTAGGGACAGAGAAGAAAAAGCAGCAGACGTGGACCAGGAATTCCTTCAGACGCCAGCCATGAACACGGAAGAATGGAAGAAGACTAACTTCGAGCTACGTCACGTCTTCACGAGGACGGCGGCCCACGGGTTCCACCATAGGATCTGTGCCAAACGAGGATACCACTCGGCCTCAGAGCAGTGCATCTGCACCCTCTGTGGGCACAGCTGCAGTCAGTATCATATACTAACCTGCCAAGCAAGGACTGAGACACTAACGTTCTACGCAAAAGAAGGCAACTTTTGACTAAAATGTAACAATGTACACATTGTGTTTAATAAATCTTATTATTATCATACAAAAATTAACTTGTGTAATTTTTTATTCAAATAGCCACGGCCCAGTTGAGACGGTTCCCATGTTAGTCTTTGAACGTCGCCATCTACCTCAAGTTCTCAAGTGAGGGACTTATCTCCTTCACCTTACTTCGCTTCCGACACATTACCCAGTTACGACAGTAGACATTACAAACTACGGCAGACGACGAGCGACAAATTTACACATGGTTAAAAGATTGGCGGACTCTTGTCTGAGACAGAATGCTGTTTTGTTCTATACAGGTGTTGCCAAATAAAGATTATAGGCAGTACATAAAGTTCTAACTGGGAATAATTTACGCAGGAAATGTATAACTTAAAATGAAATATTTCACCCCATAGGCCTATAATATCACAAGCCACATAATGACCAATACACATTTTTTAATAAATTGATGCGAATTAATGTAAACAAAATGCTGTACAAAAGTCGCTTTTAAATATTTACTTTTAACTGACAATGCACCATTTGTTACGTAATATTACCATGTGGTTTTTCATTTTGTCGATAAATTCACGAGCTGAAAGCGCTCGTTAATTTATAAAAACAATTAAAACCTCGCGTGATGTTTAATAAAACTGTTGCGCGAATATACATAATAATAAATGAAATACGTCTGATTGAGGTTTTGTCTGATATGTACATCTATTATCAGGCAGTACATCTCACTTCATGATATGTGTCAGAGGAAGAATAATCGTTTGTATACATGTGAAGTCCGATTAGTGTAATATGCTATTTAGTCAGCGATGTATGCAATGGAGTGAGAAAGAAACTGGTCACCCTACCCCATTATCTCATAGCTTAGTTGCCTCATTCGTCGTGCCTTTTTGGTGTCGCTTATGAGGTTCAAATCTTTCTTCGGAGAGTTGACTAAACAACAAATGAATAATTAACAAAATATAACAATTCATTCTACGAGTATTACTGGATAAGATATTCTGTTCACTTACATTGTATCATATCAAAATATTTACAACAAAAGCACCACCACCATTTAACCTCCTTGGCTACAAGGAAGGCAAAATGTGAGCAGACCAACCAAACGTTGAAGGACCAGCAGAATTCAGGATGTGGAACATGTCGAGTGACCCAATTTGTGCAGAATTGGATGAAAATAAATATGTAATTCTTTTTCTGGAAGCTTAAATGGAAATAAATGTTTTTAATATGAATTAAAATGAGCACTAGAATAAACTAGCGAAAGAAATAAAGCTGAAATTTTATAAAATTGTAGCAGTAGGCTCTATCTACAATAAGCTAAGAGAAGCGAAACTAGGGTTATGCGCATCGATTATAAAACAAAAATACAAGGCAATGAAATGAGATACCAAAGATCTATTGGACTAGACCATTTAAGAATATGAATATGACAGACGAGTTAGAAATTAGAACTTTACTATAAAACTAGATGGTTACAAAACGCTTTGGCTGGAGCACGTCCAGACAATGCAACAGTTTAAACATAAACTTATATTACAAACCTGTAGGACATTCGGTGAAACCTACCTGCGCTTGAGGGGAACGAAAATGTGGACTATGAAAGGTGCTGAAAAGTATATGAAGAAGTCTGATTTGTTTTATTTTATTTATTTTTATATTTTTGTTATATCAATTAAAGTTTTTAATTATTAGTCTTAGCTTATTAGAATTATATTAGCTCATGTGATAAAACAGAAAACAATTACATATTTTAACGACTACTGACCTACAGTATATGTAGATTAAAGAGTAGGCCTAAATAAAAAGCTTCTTATATAATTTATGCTATTCCGTAATGAATAATTTATACATTGTTACAGAGTTTATGGTACTGAAACCTTTCAACGATTTTCGCTCACTCGTCCTCAATCGCTTGCCACGCCTGAAGTTCAAGAGTTGAATCTATACACATCGCCAGTGAAATACGTAAGTAAAGACTAGCTTTTCAACTATAATGTATTCACATTTTAACTGGCTTGTATGGTTTAAGAGTTTTGTTACAGTTTGCTAATGAGACTGTTTTATATCGAAGAAGAATATTACTTACTCCGCTATGACTTCATCTACAGTTAATAATATGGCTCCACGAAGCAAGCGTGCCGAGTACATGCTCCAATATGCTGTAACGTTTATTAAAATTCAAAACTTACACATACAAATACATCAGAGTAGATAACGCTATCGAACAGAAAACTAGAAGCCGAAGTCCCCCTCTTTATTTCTTTTCTTTTTTGTTTATTTATTGATGATATTTTAATAAATACTACGCAGTATTTTCAATTACTCGTATATTTTTCGTGGTATTACCTATGTCAGTACAATTCTCGATTATATAAATACTTTCATCAGAAAAAGTCGCTAAATTAGAGAAAAGATGTAGAAGCTTTCAGCCGTGCCGTTCCGATGACGAGGATTTACATACGTGGTACAGTCATTAAGTTCTGACACTGACGCCTGAAGGGTAGGCACCCACAAGAATCTGGATGTCTCAGAAGATGCCGCGTGATACGGCGTACACTTAAACAGATCGACATCCTCCCTCAATATAGTCGCCGTTGGCCGCTATGCACGTCTGCCAACGTTGGTGTAGCTGCTAGAAGCACCGCTGAAAGATGTTGGCAGGAAGATGCCGTACGGCTTCTCTTGTGGCAGTCATGACCTTTTCGGCCGCATAAAAATTATGCCCACGTAGGATTGATTTCATGAGGGGAAAGAGAAAAAAAATCGCATGGTGCGAGATCAGGTGAGTACGGAGGGTGTGGCAAAACAGCGACCTGTTGCCTTGCAAGTTCCTCTTGGACAAGGATGGAGCGATGCGCAGGGGCGTTGTCGTGTAGCAACAGCCAATTCTTCCTATGCCAAAGCTCAGGACGCTTACGACGAATTGAATTGCGTAAACGGCCAAGAATCTCTTTGTAGAGGATTTTGTCTACAGTTGCACCTTTGGGGGATGAATTCTATGTGAACAATTCCATTTGAATAAAAAGAACTGTTAAAGCATCACCTTGCCTTTTGACCTGTCTTGTTGCGGATTTTTCTGTCGTGGAAATAATGGCGTTTTCCAGGTGGCGGATTGTCGCTTCAGTTGCGGATCGTAAAGGAAACACCATGTTTCGTCTCCAGTTATGATCAGTTATAGCAGTTTCGCCTAATTTCTGACAGAACTTGACGTTTGCCCGTTGCTCAAACTGCAACATACTCGAGTTCCGACGCGCGCATTCAAATCACTGTCACAACTATGACCGTAGTTCTGCTTACACTATATGCACGTTACTGTATGATGCTGGGACGAGAGACTAACTGACAAGGTACCATATCACGGCGCCACCTATCCGTTCTAGTGCACCACACCGCCACTATGCCCTCAGTCTCAGAACTTAATGAATGTACCACGTATGTCGTAAAAATGACTAGAGGTATTTATGACATGGGCATAAATTTGCATTCTAACATACTTTGTATATTCATATTCGTTGCACAGCAGACAGTGATTTTATTAACTCCTTGAAAATTGGCAAACCACCTCTTGTTCTTTGGCCTGTAAACGTTTTGAAATGTGCTCTCGTTAGCAATATATAGGCATACTCTTGCCCATACATGCCTTTTTTTTAACAAAATCTCTTTATCTCTATAAATATATTGAAATATGTTCCTTTAGTATTAGACCTATATGTAATTGTTCGTCTTAATGTCATGATGAGTTACCCGTATTTCGCAAAGATTACTGGTAGCGTCTGATCGCGGGGATTGTGTTATTAGGCGAGGAATATAACAAGGTTATAGTGGGTTTTATGACGGGATAGATAGTGACAAGGTCGAGAACTGTGACAGTGTTAGAGTGGATTAGATGATGGAATAGAATAATATTATGGCTGCTGCGAGTATTTTCGCCAAAGGCGACTATTTTCTCTGGAACAAAAAGTGAACGCCAAAAATGCGATCATTATTTACCACTTTGGCGAACTTTGCCCCAAATTTGCCTTCTTCGATTTGAAAGACATTCCCTGAACCACGTCGTATTTCTCCTTCATTTGGCTCTGATAACGTGTATAATCTTTCAGAATCTGTATTTTTTCAGTTCATTAAAAAATCGTCGTTATGCTCGCTAAAAGTTACACTTGACTACTGCAGTCAATTATTAAAGAATATAGTTATGAATATTACAACCAACATTTCGATTCTCTTTTATTTCATATGGCTCGGCAGTAGCAAGACTAACCAACGCAACTATATCGCGTGCATTTTTCAGTCATTCCGAGTAATTGTTAATTATGTGTATGAAATAAATGATGTTAATTGAATCCTTGAATGTATGTGTTATTTATAATTAAATATAAATTATAATTCTTTCAGTGTTTGTATTGACCTTACACCATTAAACCACTAATCTTCATTCCATACAAGAAGACTCCACTTGTGAACAAATGCACGTGTCTTAAGCCCTTTCTATTGACTTCAGGACAAAGAACCTATTTATGACTTATAGAACGCGACGTTAATTATTTCCCTGTCTGTAAGCATAACTTATTATAGCTATATTTTCGAAATCTTAATGGGGAAATTTGTTGCTTAAACACAACAAGGAAATAGGATAAAGGTTGGTAATATTGTGATAGTTCTTTTTGAGAATTTTTTACAATTTTACTGAGCGAGAGGAAGATCGGTTTTTTCGCTTCAACGTATTAAAGGAATGTTCGTGGACAAATTTCTGCAAAAAACCGGTCCTCCTCTCGGTAAGTAAAATTGTAATAAATTCTCAAAAAGAACTCTCACAATATTACTCGTATCACATTATTAAAACAACCTTTACCCTACGATATATGTAGCTAAAGGCTCTCAAGAAAGAATGTGATTTCTAAGTGTGGTTGAGCTCGGACCATTGGCAATAAGGCGTGATAACATAACAAGAGGGTTGTGTAATTTTTCTATGGCTGCATCACCACTCAAAACCCTAACCAAATATGGAGGTGAGAAAGGTGATTGGTGAATCAGTTTTTGTTACTGTTTACTTATTGTACATGTATTGTATTAAAATACGGTGTCGGTACTATGTTGTATTAAAATTCGTATTGTTAACGTTCTGTCACATACGGAAAATTGTAGGCCATAATGGCTGCACCAGTTGCTGGTAATTCTGGGCTCAAGTATAATAGGTGGAAACCCTTTAGAAACAGGACGTTAGCTGACGTGAACGGTTGATAATTTAAGTATATTCTTGTGAAATTCACGCATGCATTCGATGCTTTATGTTACGTTAGTTTGAAATAATTATCTGTTATTCCACGTCATTTATCATTGCTGCACACGTGTAGATGCATGCCACGTTTTCCGGCGCGAACATAGGACCAATCAGCAGTGGGTGCAAGGAAGGATTTAGCGTTATGTTTTTGACATGTGGAGCCTTCTTGTATGGAATAAGGATTAATGTGCAATAAACAGTAACGGTATGTTTGAATACTCAAGATTCTTTTTTTAAATACAAATGAACTGATCTACTGGGTACACTGTAATTAGAAATGCATTTCATTTGATGACAGGACTCGAGTTTTAAAAAACAAAGATTTTAGTGGTAATTGAAGGGTTGATAGCAAAAACCGGACAAGTCCAAAAATTCCAATTTTTAGCAATTTTTCATTACAAAAATTAGATTTTTGCCATTGAAATGAGTGTTTGAAAATGTAGCGATTCTGCAAAAAGCGGATTACTCCAACGTCTATCTAGCAAAAGACGGACAAATCACAAACTTATCCGGTTCCTGTTAGAAAATATCATGAAGATGGCATTAGTGTTGTCTTATTTTGTTTCATCGTCATATTAGCTGTTACTGTCGGTGTTAATGGTTAAATAATTCGTTTTAGAAATGAATGATCATCAAAATGAATTAGATCCAAAAAGAGCAAATCATCAGAATGAGAAGAATGTTGAGGCGGCAGAAGATGACAATAGCAGTGGGTGGGATGAGTGAAAACAACTATAATAATAATAATAATAATAATAATAATAAAAATAATAATAATAATAATAATAAAAATAATATTTTTTTGATTGAACATAGTTTATTGTGTTATTAGAATAATTATTCTTCGGTATTTGATATACCTGACGTGCCAATAATTCAAAGACTGGAGGACACAAATTAGAAAGAGGAATAAAAACATAAGTGTTGTTTTTCTTGCTCAGGAAATCATTCGAACATTAAGTTTTTAATTTAATAAAACACCTATAAAGTATTTATCTGTATGTTGATACAGTTGACAGTAAGAATAAAACATGATTTCACATACTTTTTCTCAATTCATGTGTGTACATATAAAACTTTCTGGTCGGCCCGAATAACGAAGTCGGTATAGCGCTGGCCTTCTATGCTCGAGGTTGCAGGTTCGATCCCGGCCAAGGTCGATGGAATTTAAGTGTGTTTAAATGCGACAGGCTCATGTTAGTAGATTTACTGGCATGTAAAAGAACTCCTGCGGAGCAAAATTCCGGCACACCGGCGACGCTGATATAACCTCTGCAGTAGGAGCGTCGTTAAATAAATCACAATTTAAATTTTATTTAAAACTTCCTGCAAAAAGTGGATATGTCCAAATGTTTTTTTTTATTTCCAAGACACCATATAAAACAGAACAGTTAAACTTTTACCAAACTTGGTAGATATATGAGATACATATACTTACTTACTTACTGGCTTTTAAGGAACCCTCAGGTTCATTGCCGCCCTCACATAAGCCCACCAACGGTCCCTATCCTGAGCAAGATTAATCCAGTCTCTACCATCATAACCCACCTCCCACAAATCCATTTTAATATTATCCTCCCATCTACGTCTCGGCCTCCCCAAAGGTCTTTTTCCCTCCGGCCTACCAACTAACACTCTATATGCATTTCTGGATTCGCCCATACGTGCTACCTGCCCTGCCGATCTCAAACGTCTGGATTTAATGTTCCTAATTATGTCAGGTGAAGAATACAATGCGTGCAGCTCTGCTTGTGTAACTTTCTCCATTCTCCTGTAACTTCATCCCTCTTAGCCCTAAATATTTTCCTAAGAACCTTATTCTCAAACACCCTTAATATATGAGATACGTATATAAAATATATCAGATTATTTTATTGTATGAGAAACGTGAGGGACAGATTTTTTCGTTTTCTGAAAAATTAATATTTTGGACTTTTGCTATCAACTCTTCAATTGGAGGCTAATGGGTACAATATTAAATAAAATTGAAGCCAGAATGTAACACAGAACTTAATAAGAAATTGTTGTGAAAAGTTTCTCGAAATCGCTAGTTTAGGACGAAGAAGATAGTACTCTAGGAAAGAGAAAAGAGGAAACGTGCTGGGAGTAGAGCGTATTGATTAAAGACACGAATTGTGAGCAGTGAGGCGGTGGCACATATGTGATACTCCTACGTGATCCGGAGTTATGTGGTTGGACTCCCGGTCGGGTCGATACATCCGGTGTCTGTGCAGAGTTCCGCAGGCGACACAAACGTTCATAATTCCTTATCAGTCTCCACAGGAGGTCGCAGTATTGTGAATAGCGCATTTTATTCCTGTCCTCACGTGACTCCGCGGGGTACTAGACGTGGTTTCCTTAGTAGGGTATTTATAAAGTTTACTGTGATAATCCAGCGCATGTTTATTCTAAATTTAAATATACCACCAAATTACAGTCACAAGTTACGTTCATCACTATTGCCACAGAAGCGAAAGGTCATCAAAATCGTAATCATCGTCGTCGTCATTACCATTATCACCAGCACCATCAAGCAATGAAGCATTAGACCCCGTGGCCTGTTACGATCCTGTAGCATCACTCCAGAAGCCTCTTGAGAATTCAACTTTGATTACTTCCACGTGGGTGCGTGGTGCTTCAGGATTAAATGTGGTAATCTGCTTCTGTCCAGCTGTGGTTATATTGAGTCCAATTACAACGACTATTACACTTTTAAATGGCGATCTTACTCGTGTTAATTATGTAAGCATGTGTGGGTTACAGCTGTTTCGGTGCTACTTGACACCATCCTCAGAGCCTACTAGATCTCGGCGCTATCTCAACTTCGCTGCCTATTGTGTGGGTGCGTTCGTGTGATGAAGAGTTGTGTCAAATAGCGTGTGTGTTCTGAAATTGATCTGTGTGTTGAGAATTTGATTTGGGTTTGTTTTAATGTGTCTGTATATTTCATATTGTTCTAGTGTGTTGAGTGTTGAGTTTTTGGTTTTTGGGTGTAGGATTTCCATGTCTGTATTTATGTTATTGTGTGTGTGGTTAGCATTAGTTATGTGTTCGGCATATGTAGGCTAGATGTAGAACAATAGGGAATATACACACACACTAAAACATACCCTAATCGAATTCTCAACACAGATTAATTTCAGAACACACACTATCTGACACAACTCTTCATCACACGAACGCACCCACACAACAGAGCAGCGAAGTTGAGATAGCGCCGAGATCTAGTAGGCTCTGAGGATGATGTCAAGTAGCACCGAAATAGCTGTAAGCCACACATGCTTACATAATTAACACGAGTAAGATCGCCTTTTAATCAATTATTTATATTCAAGTGTTAAAAGTAGTGTACGAAAGATTCAACATGGATTACACTTTTACTACGTCATACTACTTTTGACCAATAAAACTATACAGAACGAGGTATTCCAATCAACAATCGCCGTTTATCCTACAGTTTTTATGACATCCATACCATTTGTTTTTATCACCTCTCTAGCATTTGTTTGTTTTATCACCTCCCTAGCGCTTCTTTCTTTACCAATATTGTACTTTCAATAATTGTACCTTTTAAAATGATTCAAGTCCACACCTGTGGAGTAACGCTTAGCACATCTGGCCACGAAACCAGGTGGCCCGGATTCGATTCCAGGTCGGGGCAAGTTACCTGGCTGAGGCTTTTTCCGGGATTTTCCCTCAACCCAATATGAACAAATGCTGGGTAACTTTAGGGTGCTGGACCCCGGATTCATTTAACCGGCATTATCACCTTCATCTCATTCAGACGCTAAATAACCTAAGATGTTGATAAAACGTCGTAAAATAACCTACTATAAAAACCAGGTGGCCCGGGTTCGAATCCCTGTCGGGACAATTTACCTGGTTGAGGTTTTTTCCGGGGTTTTCCCTCAACCCAATTTGAGCAAATGCTGGGTAACTTTCATTGCTGGACCCCGGACTCATTTCACTGGCATCGTAAAATAACTTACTACAAAAATGATTCATGTTTATTTCATCATCCTTAATTAAAGCTTTTCTATCATTTATCTTGTTTATATTATTTTTAGATTATCTTATAGCCTTTGGTGTATTATGGATAGTCACTTATCAGAGATTGTTTAATATATTTTGGTAAATTGAAGTGCAATGCAACTGTTTTAATAAAAATAAAACTTAATCAATAAAGCCTTCTTGACTAGATTTCAATGAAGATT
The DNA here is from genome assembly GCF_040183065.1 of Periplaneta americana. Classification (NCBI taxonomy): domain Eukaryota; kingdom Metazoa; phylum Arthropoda; class Insecta; order Blattodea; family Blattidae; genus Periplaneta; species Periplaneta americana. Next base: position 42,263,830 of record NC_091126.1, on the reverse strand, counting down.
GTGTAGTTGGCACAATTAGTACAAGAGGATAGCTCATCATAACACACTACTGTCATATAGCGGAATATTTGTAACGATGAGATGGTACCATAATAAATTTCCACTCAATCCACACATCAAACCACAAAATGAAGCGTACATATCCACACTACTTGCAGTCCACCATCTCTTATAGACAATGCTGCCGAACCCAGGCGATAAACACACTGATTAAGTCTGAAGTCTAGGACAGGCCAGATCTCAAAAAGAGATGCCGTCGTAACTAAGATAATATTGAATCAGAACTGCAATCACTGCAAATGCCTGGTATAACAAACCAGAGAAAACCACGCAATCTTCAACGCTTACGAAAGCTCACTTTGTCGTTGAATGACTACGCTGTCACGAGGTTACACCCCGCGATACCACCGAAGATTGCCCGCAACGCAGGCCTCTGTGATGCCAGATGTCCGCGACCGTATTCCATGCCCGGAAACCGGTGTCTGTCTTTTAGCTATAGTCGACTCCAGTGACAGCTCGGTCCCCAGACCGACTGCAAGCCTTGCTCGTCCAATCTCTCCTGATCCGTACAGGGAACTCCCCTCAGAACTTCGACCCATTAGCCACACGGCAGATGGAGAGGGAAAAGCCATTAACATTCAAATACAGTAAATTAGAGACATAGCCTCGAGCCCCATAAATACAAGAAATAAAATATCGTTAGGCAAGCATACGACGGTAGCGCTTTCTTAAAAAAGAACACACACAGAATCGTTAGGAGGATGCTGAACTCTGACAGAAATCTGAGTTGCTAATTAGACCTGAAAGTAACCAACCTAGGAAAAAAATATAATAATAAAAAAGGGCAAAAGGAAAGGGAAATAGAAAAAAAGGTAAAACAGACGACAGTGGCGTAAGCAACACCACAACAGGGTGAACCGCAATAGTGTCATTAATTTCAGGGGGTTATTCTTTGAAATATTTCAAACAAAAAGTTTAATATCTTATTATGATGTACCGAAGTACATATGATATTTCCGTGCAGAAATTCTGCGTCATCATATGATGAAAGATGAGTGGAACAGAAAAAAATTCTCTCTGGCACCGGGATATGAACCCGGGTTTTCAGCTCTACGTGCAGATGCTCTATCCACTAAACCACACCGGGTACCCATCCGAATGACGGATTGAATCCTCTAGAGCAGGGGTCGTCAGGACAGAGCACTCTGGGGCTAGTCTCTCTTACCCGCGGAAAACCCAGTGCACTAGGGTGCACTCCGTAGCTGCTAGCGGGTATGCTGTCTATCTCTCCCTATTGCACGACAGTGCACACGGGACAGCACCGCGTACTCTTTGCACATTTCAGCGAGTGCTGATGACCACTGCTCTAGAGGGAACCCAAGAAGTGGAACTTAAAACTGAGAGGATTCAATCCGACATCCGGATGGGTACCCGGTGTGGCTTAGTGGATAGAATGCCAGTACCTAGAGCTGAAAACCCGGGTTCAAATCCCGGTGCCGGAGAGAATTTTTCTCTGTTCCACTCATCTTTCATCAAAAAAGTTTAATAAACGTTTGCTCGCCTTTGCTTCCTTTTCGAGATAAACATTGTTTCATATGAAATATTTCATAGCGTGTTTTGGGAAAACCATTGACTTAATTCCCAATATGCACAACCAGTTTAAGAGAGCAGTGTATTATGATAATATATGCTTGATAGAATTTTAATTTTGTCCTTTAAATGTTCAGAAATTTGATCCGAACAAATGCAACTTCTCATTCTGCAAAGTAATTTTACACACACGTACGCACGCGCGCACACACACATACCCAGAGAAATTAAGTCACGTTGAGATATACTTTTTTATTGTCAATTTTGTAAAATACAGCCTAACATCACCGAAAAACAAAGAAATGTAACCAGAGCAAACAAATGCAAAACGAAAATATAGGGTGTAGAACGATGTAGAACGTAGTAAAGTGCTGTCGTTTCTCGACGTTGACATCTCAAAAACAAATTTGTTAGCAAGCTGAAATTTTGTCTAGACTTTCAAACTAGAATGTTCTTTTATAACTAAATTACTACTGAATTACCGGCCGATCGATGCAGAATTTATAGCTGTGTTGGGCAAGCCAGTGATCCAGGCAACACAGGTGTTTCCTCCGTGTACTCTGGTTCCCTGTGATATAGGTTACACAAACAACTCTCCTCATTAATTACGAGTGTAATGTGTACCAACCGCCGTGTTGCACTCTGGATATGGCCTAGAGGCCGCATACTAGTTGCGGAACGACTCACTCTAGGCACATTTGTTGACATCCGTGATGCGGATCCATTGTTAAAAACAAACATACTAGTTGCGTGAACGAGGGGGAGATGACGACCTTCTCTTCCCCTTATTTAAGCGATGTCAAGGTCAAAAGCACGTAGACTGTTCTGCGTGCAATCAAGCGCTCACTGGTTTCAATGAATCTATTGAACAGGCAGCAGCTGTGATCAAGAAGGGGTGGGCAAAATTAACTCTATTGGCCAACCACTGCGAGATGAATTAAACTGCTTTTAAGTAATAGATTAACATGTTAAATTTATACAAGACAACAAGAAATCAGAACATGTTTTGCAGCGTGTACATATATAAATATGAATACCTGAAATATTTTTTCCTCTGTTTGTATCAAATACAGACTCATGTCCTTTGAACCGTGTGATAAACAAATTTCAGTGAGATGTGAGCTGGCTACAGAAAAAAAATTATCTTTCATTGTTTTAACCACTTCCCTGATTAACCCGAGTTTACTCGGGTTGCTAACTTGTGTCAAAATTTATTAACCCGAGTTAACTCGTTTGAGTCCCATTTTCGATGCTAAGGATTATATCCCAAATATATACGTTTCCATTCTTTCATTAACCTTTTCCTCACTAGATGGCTACAGAAGTTAGTGATATTGCTATATCTGGCGGTGTTTTTTGTATTTCTTCCTTGCGAGTGGAATTCTATGCTCATATAGCATTCACACACAGTAATGAGTAGATGATAGTTAGTTTTGGCGGTTTCTGTTTGTGTTTAGTGTTTTTTTTGTGCTGTTTTGTGTAAAGATGGATCAAGTTAGTGATTCTGAAAATTTTGACCAAGAATAGCCTATATTCCTGTAGAAGATTAGGAAATGAAACATCGGTATCAGAAGACGAAGTTATGGACCAACAAACACATTCAGATCAGTTGATGTCGCGTCTTTTCGACAGTGGTTTGAATAGAAGACATCTGGCACCATTTCTTCTGCACCTCCGAGGTCCGCATTTCCTGAAATTTTAACATTGTTTCTGATAGTTCTCAATTTTTTAAATCATTCTTTAATAATGGCCTCATCAACATTATATTCGAGGAGACGATTCGGCATGCTAATAAGTGTTCACAGAATGCTGAAAATAATTCGTGGCGGCCTACTACAGACTCTGAAATACGTGTACTTTTGGGCATAGTGATGCTGCAGAACATTATTCACAAACCTGAAGAACAGATGTACTGGTACAAGTATTCAATGACTGCTACACCATTCTTCCCAAAACGCTCTCATACAGGAGAGCAGATACTACTGTCCGCAATGCAATGTGCCACTGTGCGTAATACCCTGCTTTCGAGTCTATCACACGACAAGCAACATTTAACGCCTTGATAACAGCACTGGTATTGTACCTCATAAATTAATCCATAAAAAAAACATAAGTTGGTAAATAATAGTTCAGGAGAAAATAAAAGTGGGACAACTACCAGAGCTGGAATCAAGGTGCACGAGATAACTCGGGATAATAATTCAGGTATGAATGTATGTCCATTTCATAGTGACTTTTTAGGTATGTAAGAAAATTACTGATGTACAGTGATTCTGCAATATTAAATGACCTCTTTACGAAAATAAAATATATGACACTTTTTTTTCACAAAACTAGTAAAATAAATACTAAGGGAAGAGGTTAATATAGGCATGGCAGAAACAAAATAAAAGCGATTGTCAACAGTTTGAACACATTACAAAAAGTTTCAATCTCACACTTTTCAATCTTTCCCTCAAGTCAAAAATATATTAGGCCTATTTGAGAAAAAGAGTGGAATAAAAATTGTACTTTTTCAATTACACAAGGACAATGTGACAAATCCCTATACGTGTATTTTGTCCAGTAAAAATATGAGATGTCTCACCACATTTTCAATACTTGAATTAAATATTTTAAAATAGTAGGCCATTCATTTTGAAGAATTGTATAGTTTACACTAGCAAATGAAATTTTAGCTCTTTTTCTTAAGAATTTATAACAATATTTTTTTTTTCAGTACTCTTTTAATCTGCCATTCCTGTATTAAAACAATGAAAGATAATTTGTTTCTGTGGCCAACTCAACCTCACCAACATTTTTTTTTATCACACGGTGCAAAGGACATTAGTCCGTGTTTGATAGAAACATGTATTTATATTTATACGCGAAAATACTGTTAACAGCTCTACCCAGTACCCTTAAACTCAAACAGAAAAATATGTCATAGGTGTTCTTTTTTTTTCTCAATTGACACTCCATTTCTTTGGCCCAAAAGTAGCACAAACTTTCTTGAAATCCGCAAAATTCAAGGCGTATTTACAAGCACAACACTCAAAATAACAAATGAGAAAATTATATACGATAAACAAGCTTCTACAGTGTTGTGATGTCGAACAAAAGCGCTGTGATTAACTTTATGTCTACTGCTCTACGGAAAAAAAAAAAACTCTTCTACCATGGAATTGACAATAAAAATATTAACACAAAGTATCATTTGTTCCGAATACCTTTCGAAAAGGACGAGAATGTTGTTATACATAATATTCATTCGTCATATCTGAGAAGGAATGTAATAATGTTCTCTTATGCTTTGTATTGTCTCGTGTTATGGAATGTAGGCTTACCTACACAAAGAGCCAGACGGATAAGCAGCCCTGACCTGTCGCCTATGTTTCCTGTTATAAACTCGCCTTGCTATTGAAATGTTCGTTGGGTCACTAGGCGACGCGATAGACAACTGAGAGATGATGTAAGCTTTCATATCGGTGAACAATATACAGTAGTTGTGTATTTAGAAATGTCCAGACAGTGCGATGAACGTCTGGAAGGATTTCAAACTCTCGGTCAAACTGATACAAGTCAGGTCTTGCTCCTCAATTATTGCTTACTCTATAGCAGGTGTCATCAATGGCATACTGCGGTCCGGATCCGGAAACCGAAGCCTTTTTCCCCGGACCTCCACGGTTCATACGATGCCAATGGTAAAAAGAAAGGCGAATAATACAATAATGATAATTTAAAATATTTCAGAGAATAATGAACGACTTACACGTCCCCTAAATTCTGACGGTCTTACCAAAAGAATCTTATATAGAGGTTTAACTGTCTTATACTTAAACAATGAATAGCTCGTTTATAAGTCGTGTGTAAATTCCTTACTATACCTGGTAAGGTTTATCTTGTCCAGTAGCAATAAAACCAAGTCCCTTCAAATGAGGGTGGAGATTATAGGAGGGTTGTAAATTTTTAGGATTCCTTTCAAAACCTTGTTATTGTACAGGCTGCCGGAACTCAGTTTCTTGAAAGACAAGCTCAGTGACGGAACTACACAGTACGAAGAGATATATTTTGTTATTTTATTTTGCGCTACTGATTGTATAAACTAGTCCTTTCCGCCACTGGATAGATGGACGGCACCGCCCCACTCCCCCATCGCCATAACAACACAGACGAAGTAAGACATATCTCCTTTCTCTCTCTTTTCACAGTGAGACAAGTTACATCAAATAGCCTTTAATCACTACATATTTTGTGTATAACAGTATAACTCTTACGCAGATACGTCATAGTTTCGTCTCATTACTCATTACGAAAGGTAAAGAATATCTGAGGTTCTGTGTTGCATCCGATAGTGCGCGGTAGTGTGCCACGCTAAGTATCGATATTACAACTGGACTTGATCGATTGCCACGCTATATTTTGGTCAAAGGGTACACCTACAGCAATATTATTCTAATTATTCTATGTTCTTTGGTTTGTTCTTCTATGGTTAGAAGGCAACCGTTATCATAAAATGACAATCAATAGACCTACGAACAGCTGTTAGAGGGGCGGTCATTTTTTCTCCATATACAACGCTTAAACTAGAGGTTTTGTGTACGTAACTACTTCAAAGCGATTCCCATGTATAGTTACAGGCTGTTTATACATCCATCGTTTGTGGGTGATTTATTAGTAACGTTTTCTGTCCCAACTCTGCATAAGTCTGGTATAAAAGCTATACACTCTTTATTAGTGAGACCGTAAAACAATATTTGCTCAGCATCAGTGTTACGTTGTGAATTAATTTTCAGTGAACGTCTTGGCTCTCTCTTCATAGTGATTCACAAAATAAAATATATAAAATTCCTTCCAGTGCATCTTTCAGTAGGCAGTTTCTTCTCAGCCAGTGACCCAACCAATTCCTTTTTCTCTTCCTGATCAGTTTCAGCATCATTCTTTCTCCACTCACTCTTTCCAACAAATCATCATTTCTTATTGTATGTCAACTTCACACACTCCATTTTTCTCCATATCCACATTTCAAATGCTTCTATTAGGTTCTCTTCACTTCGTCGTAATGTCCACATTTCTGCCCCATACAATGCCACACTTCACACAAAGCACTTCACTAGTCTCTTCCTTATTTCTTTTTCCAGAGGTCCGCAGAAGATGCTCCTTTTTCTATTAAAAGCTTTCTTTGTCATTGCTATCCTCATTTGACTTCCTGGCTGCAGCTCATGTTACTGCTTATAGTACATTCCAAGTATTTGAAGCTGTCCACTTGCTCTACTGCCTCCTTTAGAATTCGCAAGTTTACCTTCTGTATTTTTCTTGCGACAATCATGGTCTTCGTCTTGTTTCCACTTAAATTCATCCCATACAGCTCACTGCTGTTATTTAGCTCCAGTTGCAATATCCCTTAGTATCATCTCCTCTTCTGCTAACAACCCCATATCATCAGCAAATCTTATGCACTTTATTCTTCTTCCTTCTACTTTTACCACTTCCATGTTCTGAAAACGTTTTTTCACCAAGTTCTCCAAGCAGATGTTGAACAGGGTATATGGTAAAAGGCATCCTTGTCGTACTCTTCATAATATCACAGTCTACTATATACAGTCACGAAGCTTGGGGTGATTTTTTGCAAATCTCACTATAGTTGCTAGCCGCTTGGAGCGCTGCGAGTACTAGGAACAATAGACTGTGCCACAGCCATCGTGATCTAATACAGGCCGTAAGGCAGACCATGTAACTCGCTTAACCCGATCACGAAGGGCAGCATTTCAACCATATAAATTAGTTGGAATGCATAAAAAGTAACATATGTTTCTCTAAAATGTAGTGTAATTCCATTAATAAAATTTAAAACAATGATTATGACACACTTCAGACATAATTTACTTGCGAGTTAAGATGTAATATTGCTTATGGTGTGAAAATTACGTTGTTCGTATGTGTAATACCTGCCTTTATTTCGATTAAATATTGCGAAATTCTTGTACATTAATTTATGCACGATTCAATAATTTTCAATTGCACCGCACGGATATTTAGATATGTTGAAATTATAGGCTATGTTTACTGTACCAGTTGCCCCTTTCTGTCTAAATTTAGTGATCTCCAATGTCTTGCCATTCATATGAAAATTATAGGTTATGTTTACTATATTTAACTTATATTCCTAAATTCGCAATCATACATTATAATTAAGCATAATGCCATGTATGATAACCCGGACATTCAATTTGTCTGTATTTTAATACTAACATTCAGTACTGAATTATTGTAAATCTAGTCTTTCAGGTGAAGCTCCCTGTAAAGCAGATTTGAATAATTTCAAGGGAAAAATAATTTCTGGTACGTTCAACCAGAGGTCCCGGGATCGATACCCGGCCCCGGAACAATTTTTCCCTTGAAATTATTAAAATCTGCTTTACAGGGAGCTTCACCTGAAATACTAGATTTGCATAATATACACGTCACTGTGTACGTTAACAGAAAACCACAATTCCAAGTCACACAGAGTTCGTGTGCACTCGATGTGGGTCTCTGGCGTTTCGTCAGCCCACGCGAGTTGTGTGGATATAAAGGGAAAAGTTGAGACGGTGTCGGGTGGAGTTCCAGGGTAGCTCAGTTGGGAGAGCTCTGGTACGTTCAACCAGAGGTCCCGGGATCGATACCCGGCACCGGAACAATTTTTCCCTTGAAATTATTCAAATCTGCTTTACAGGGAGCTTTACCTGAAAGACTAGATTTGCATAATGTATACGTCACTGTGTACGTTAACAGAAAACCACAATTCCAAGTCACGCAGAGTTTGTGTGCACTCGATATGGGTCTCTGGCGTTTAGTCAGCCCACGGGAGTTGTGTGGATATAAAGGGAAAAGTTGAGACGGTGTCGGGTGAATTATTGTATTTATCTATATTTAAGAGATGAAGTAATATAATTGTACGTACACTAATTTCATAGGAGTGGTATGATAAATGTTTTGTCTAAAATTATGGAAGGTAGATGTGTTAAATTGAAATCACAATATAAATACTTTTTTATTAAACCTCAAAATAGCTTCCATTCTAAACTTGAAATGTTGATGCGAACAGATTATGTTAACATGTAAAATTCTCTTCACATTAAAATAACAGTTTTGTAATTATTTGTGCAACATATTGTGCAACAAGAAGTAAACGGAACTTGTACCGGTAACACATTACACTAAATAAAGCTTAGCAATGATAAGCAATAAAGTTATAATATTTCACTGAGCTCCATACATTGAAATAGAAAACATTACGGCCTGGTCTAGATCGAGAAAGCATTGACTGTGCCATATTTCGCATTTTTGTGAAAAGTTATTTATCGGTTGTAATAACTGTAAATGACTAAAATACAATAATTTGAATAATAATATGGGACAAGGAGACGTTTGTAGTGCTATAAATTGTAAGAAAAATAGGTTAGAATTATCCTTCCGAAAGATTCAAGAAAGTGAGTTTATAGAATATAATATATATTTTATGAAAATAATATATAAACCTTATGTATTTCATATTTCAATAGTGGAAGGAAGGTGTTAATTTTTTCAAAAGAACACGATATCGAAAGTACAATACATTTTATGGTCTGATAGGGAAAGAGTCTTTGATGAGGCGATAGTAGCGATCCTGGTGGTGAGCAACTATCTATGGATGCATATTTCAACTGTTTATGTATGCATATATAGTAAGTATTAAGCTTCGTGACTGTATATACTAGACTGTGATTAATATGTTAATGTTGGTTTAGCAAAACTTCTCTATTCCGCCACTCTCTATCGTTTCTATCGACTAAAGTGCACATAGACTCAGTTCATTTTAGAACCAAGTACAGTATACCGCAGTATGCGCATCGAATGAGTACAAACGTGCAGTTATACATCTTTTGTGTTGCTGTGCTCATGTTTAAACACTCAAAGTAAATTGATCCAGCTAGGTATTCTATTGCACAAATAGTGTTAATCAACAATTCATTTGTGTTAACAGACTCGTTCCGCGAGTACAACGGTTATTACTTGGTGTTAACTTTCCATGTTTCGGAATTATCGACAAACTGTTAAGTATGGAGGAAGAGGAAGTGTTGGAGATAAGCGCAAGACGAGAACCTACAATTCTCGCCGAGGAAAATTTTTTATGGCATTGCGTATCTCTTTACAAATCCCCTAAAAGTTGTTTCTATCGTCTCTTGCAGAAAATGGATGTCTTAATCTGTGCGAAAATTTATAAACTTTTGAATCAAGCGTTCATTTGTGCAAGTGCTTCGAAAATCTGAAATTCAAGAGCTTCCAATTCGGACAAAATCTGTGATGCTCTAGTAGTGGTGAGGGGTTAATCGATATAATTGAGGGGCTGGGTGCAAGAAGGGCATTTTAGAGGATGTGCCCTTTTTGAGTAAAACGCTTTATTGTGTTCTCTGATCTGTTATGCATATGATCACCAAGTTTCAGCTCAATACTGTGATTATAGAGGTCAGGAATAACCAAAATGTAAAGGCGTGCATAGGTAATATCATTACGGTTTGAATTTTCAACATCAATTTTCTCTAAACTTGCATTTGAGAAAAGTGCCTTTCTTGCACCCAACCCCTCAATTATTTAAGTAAACCAAAGGCGCCATTTAGAATTGGTAATGGGAGACAATTGCCCCCTCTGAGTTTGATTGAAATATATTAATAATTGTGTAATTAGTACTATTAAAAATTTGAGAACTCTACTTTTAGTATTAAATATTCTAATTTTATAAACGCGTAAGTAATAAATACTACGAGCTAGTTGATGGCTTTGTTTAAATTAAACCAAGGCGTTACCCACTGCTACATTAGTAGTTGTAACCTACTGTAAATAAAAGTACAATTATTTTAATTGAACTAAAAATTTATTTATCAGTATACAGCGTGATTCGGGGCATTAATACGACGATGCACGTTACCGGTGCTCTGGAGATGTCAGTATGACGTAAGTTCTCCCCTATCTCAGTACCAAGCATCGAAAGCAAGGCATTCAGTTTGAATTTACGTGTCATAGTGACGAGTTGCATAGTGTCAGATGAAACAAAGTACAAAGACGAAAACAAAGGTTCTCAACATTTGCAGTACTGGAAAGTTAGGGTACGTACAAGACGGAGCCTGGTTGGTTACCGAGCTGGTCGCTCGTAACCTAGCTGGTCGCTGGGCAGAAAGTCGGGGTGATCAGAACGAAGCTTGTTTGCGCCTGCCAGTCAACATAGCTGAACTTACTTTGCGTTTTCAAAATTGTCTTTAAAAAACAATAATTTGTAAAAGTGCCAGGATGGATTGTATTGGTCTTCAGGTTCTCCTAAACGTACCTTAGATATTTGGGCATTTTCAGTACTATTATTCATTATTATTCAGTACAGTTCATTTCTATTATTTTATTTAATATAAATATTTTCATAGAAATTTTAATAACTTTGAAAGGTATATACATAAATATAGAACTAAAAATATAAATTCTCTGCGTTTGTGTGAACCAAAATGTAAAACCAATGCAGCTTTTTATCATAGTATAAGTCAAGGTCCCAGATTATTAAACAAATTTTATTCCATTATTATTTAACCACGAATCCTCTTCAAATTAAAAAAAAAAAGTAAAAAAAAATTGTATTGGATTTATAGTTTGGGTTTAAACATATTAAACACTATTTAATCTGTATTCACTCTCAATTTTAATTTTATTTTTGTCTGATTGGAATTCCCTCCTGAGCACGAGTCTTGCTCATTCAGGAGTGGGCTAGTTTATCTTTCACTGTATTGATTAACTTGTATTCATTTCAAACTTCTAGCAATAAAATAAATAAATAAATGAATAAATAAATAAATAAATAAATAAAGTAAGTAGATAAGTAGACAGATAAATAAATAAATCAATTCCCTGGAAAGCGTCTTCTGTCATAATAAAGCCCTTTCATTAAATCCTACATAGTTCATTGATGCAAATAGAACACTGATCAAATAATATCTATTAATTTCCAAAAGGTCAGTACCGATAATTATATTGTTTATAAAATCGTCACATTCTGTAAAATATCAATTATTTATTTAAAGAGTTACTTATTATTGGTATCCATTTCAAACCACTTCATTCTAGTTCCGAGATCAAGAAAACATGGGGCTCTATCTCCATGTTCTCCAAGTGCCTTTATGGCATGTGAAGGAGCTCCTTTACCTTTACCTTTACCTTTATTAGTATCCATTTAAACTCATACTTCATCTCACAATTTCACAATAAGTTATGGGCTTTGGTGGTCGGGTTGAGCCTGATTCCAAAATTTGTAACATTTATTATCCTACCGAAAAATAGTTTTTAGAATTCAAAGTGACATTTTAGTATTTTGACATTGTTAGGTAGGTAAACATTCATACATGCAACAGTTTGTATAGTTACCAGGAAATTAAAATCTGTATACTTCTGCCATCTGTTGAGATGTTGGAAAACTAGCTACTGCATTAGACTCAGAATATAAGGTATCATAGCATACGCTACATATTCCATTTTTGACCAAAATGTCAGTTATCATGTTTTACGCCTTAGCTCCTCATTTATAAAACTGCTACAAAGAAATGGTCTTGTAATTGAAGGGAATCCGAAATGAAGAAATGCAGTTTTAATTCATTTTTAGAAATTAATAATGCCCGGCAGGGGGGGCATGCTGTGATAGAGAGAGTCAGGGATGCGCTGGAGAAACGGTGAAAAATGAAGAATAGAAGGATGTTTTATGTTTGGGAATAGAGAGTGTGAGATAGTTTTGTGAACGAGTATCCGTGATATGAGGCCAACATTATGAAAACGAGAAGTAAATAACTGGGGTTAGAGTTCTGTAGAATACTGAAGAGAAATATAAGAGAATGAACGGTTTTTTGCTCTTTGAGACGGACTCAGTACAGAATAATTTAAATAAAGGTGAGGCAATATATTGCTAATGATCGATTATTATGGCTATTTTTATGTAGAATATTTAGTCTAGCCTTCCTATTTTAAATATTCATCAGCTAATGGACGAAAGCAGTTACGTACTTATTTTGTTACCGTGAAATGAAACAACCAGAAATTGGTTTCATTTTAAGGGTTTGTAGACACAAACGACAAAAACCGAAACATAATACCTATTTAGATTTAACACAAAAGACGTCGAAACGAAACTAAAGGAGAAATATGTCAATAACCAGTTACTAAGTGTCTAAAAGTTACGACCAGTTCGTCTCATAACTGCGAAAGTTTCTTCAGCTTTTCTTTCTTTGTGTTTTATTTTAAGTCAAATTGCTTTTATTAAAAATTCAAAACCAACAGAAGAAATTCGTAAAAGTATACGAAGGTTGCTTGTTCATAACAACTAACGGCTTACCTAAAAAACTTCCGAAACTTGATTCTCTCTCTGCAAAATATTCCCTTGCTATTATTTCCGCCAAACTTTATCTTTTATGTGTCAGGTTGCATGGAATAAAATGCTATATTTGACACCATCTTCTCGTTTTTTCTTAGACCACTGTTATATAACGTAAGTTAAATTTTACAGTAATCACTACGAACTGTGGACGATGGCTGTGCATGCAGGGTGAGCGACGAAGATGGAGATAGAATTGACGACATTGTCAAATTGTAATCAGCTCAAACGTAGTTTATTGCATGCTTAAAGCGTGCGTGCCTGAGTTTCGACAACACTGCACGAAGGTCGGCCGGCTTCTGATTTCCATTTGAAATAACTGTGCGCTTCATACACAGAATGAACCGAAAGTAATGTCATTAATTTCAGGGAGTTATTCTTTGAGATATTTCAAACAAAAGATTAATAAAATTTTGTTCGATTTTGCTTCCTTTTCTAGATAAAAATTGTTTCGTGTTAAACATTAATTTCGTGGCGTGTTTTGGGACGCCATTAATTTAATTCCCAATATGCTCAGTCAATTTAAGAGAGCAGTGTATTATGATAATAAATGATTGAAATAATTTTAGTTTTTATCCAAACCAATGTAACATTTAAAAATTCCTTTTCAGAAAGAAAAGTTACATTTGTTCAGACCTAGATCATATATACCCAGATTGCTCGGCGTTATAGGCTTTGACGGCAACAACTTTTGACAGGTTTACTATGCTGCCATCTAGTTGTTACATAAGGAGTCATGTCATAACTGCCATTTGAATTGCATTAGCGACTGTACTGCCATCTCGTGTTCGTTTACGGCGGACGGGTGGCGATCCTGGCGGTTGTTCTCTTCAAAGTGCAACCGATTTTAACTTAGGAATGAGCAATCTATATGTGATCTGAGGTTCAGATCAAATTTCTGCACATTTAAAGAACAGAACTAAAATTATGTGAATCATCATTATCATAATACACTGCTACCTTAAATGAACTGATCATATTTGGAATTACATGAGTTCCCAAAAAAAAGCTCTGAAATGTTTCATATAAAACAATTTTTATAAGGAAAAGGAAACAAAAACTAGCAAAATTGTTTTAACTTTTTTATTTCAAATATCTCAAAAAATAACCCCCTGAAATGAATAACATTACTTACCGTTCACAATAAAAATTAAGTCCCTTGCCGATTTTTGTATTATTAATCGCATGTGTGTCCGTGTTCTGTCATGGTAATTATTTAGCAGTGACACTAACGCTATATACGAAAACATACCAGAACACATTGAGATCACTAAAGCTGTTTTCACTTGTCATAAAAATATGAGATTAGAAGAGAGTTTCAACTTTAATGACACTACGTTTGATACAGTCATATGACTATCAATGGTACACGGCACATCCTAGCACAACGACAATCATTCATGGCGAAAAATATAAAGTTAACATTGTTAATTAACACTATTCATTAATTTTGGTTGAAATGTACCATAAGGAGTTACAGTATCTTGCGTCATGCGGTCCAGGTGACCAAACAATATATGTGAATTATACAGAGTGCGGCAAACAAGACTTGACACTAGTAACATGCTTGCTCGCCGCTCGCCGCCAGTCACTCTACTATGTGGCGGACGCATACTGACACTTTATAAGGATAAAATTAAAACATTTTCAGTCTTTGTAAAAAGATCGTTGCGACAAAATTCCTGCGTAGACTGTCTTCGATATTTGACTTCGGGCTTCGCATCAGTCTTGTTCGTTTCATGCCACTTCCAAAATAAATCAAGGAAATATTGCTTAGATGGTTGGGTAGCTTCCGAGAAACGTAGCCGAAATTTGCACAAACGTTTCACGTATAACTTTCTTGCTAAGATATCTACACAATTAATATTTGTTTCTCAGGAATGTAATTAACTTAAGATATTTTTACTATTACGGCCAATTGTTGTGAAAATACCAACGGGACTGGACATTGTTTGCTAATCTGAATCCAGTTGTGTGTATCCGTAGACTCTGTTTATGAACAGTCCTGCGTTTGGAGGCCCAGAATCTCCAACAATCCGCAAAAGTGTACATATGTATGGAGTTTAGCTCGACGGAGTACAACCCTACTTACACAGTTCAGGTCTACTGTTGAGTGGACATATCAAAACAAAACAAAACTAGGTGCTTGCAGATCAATGCTCTAATTTAAGAATTTGGTAGGGAGCACTTCATTAGGAAAGAAGAAAGCCAGAAAGGAGACATTTTTCATTTGAAACTCTTAGAATATTCACAGCCATTCATTGTATTGCTTGGAGACTCGTAAAGCACGCAGTCATTATATATATTTTTAAATAAAATTTGCACTGAGGTTTATGCTTGTTGTTAATAGTTAGTCCCAGACTTTAATTAGATCTGAAGTATCCAGGTGCGTTTTACTTGTAAAAATAATCTGTTATTGCATTTATGCTGCTTTAAGAAAATACTTCGTTATTATTGTTATTAAATCCAAGTCATATTTTGTACATACACATGTATGTATGTATGTATGTATGTATGTATGTATGTATGTATGTATGTATGTGTGTGTATGTATGTATGTATGTGTGTATGTATTCACCCGGTGGCAGTGGTAACTAATTACACTCAATAATGACAATTAATAATAAACACAATTAATAAAAAATACATTAGTAATAATAATAATAATAATAATAACAATAATAATAATAATAATAATAATAATAATAATAATAATAATAATAATAATAATAATAGGGAGCATCCTAAGTTAAATGAAGCATGATAACTTAAAATAACATATAAAGTAAATATAATTTGTATATTTTTATTTATTTATTCATTATTTATTTATTATTATTATTGTTATTATTATTATTTATTTATTTATTTATTTATCCCTAAGTTCGAAATAAAACCCACGAGTATGATATGTTCATACCTGCACAAGTACCTTTCAGCACTACACTCATTTCGCTGACAACTCACTCACTGCACTGGAACTACGACACATTTCACTGATTCTACCTTGCTTTCACTAACACTTCAAAAACATTTCACTGTTCAAATACTTTGCACTGCCACTATAAACTATAAAACTTCACTGTCAGAAACACACTTCACTTACACAACACACTTCACTGACAACTCACTTCGCTCTTCACTGACACAACACACTTCTTCACTGATACAACACTTCAAATAATAAGAAAATATCAATTACACCCTTCAAATAGTGTATAATATACTACCGTCTATTAGTAAAGTCCTTAAGCCTATTTTTAAATAAATTTTGGTTATTGGTAAAGCCTTTAGTAACTTTGCAGGTAAAGCGTTCCAGTCTCTGATACTAAATACTATCCCTGTTGTTCACTGATTTATAAACACAGATGTCCGAATAAATAGATGTAAACACTTTATACCGAGCGTGCGGGGAGACTGCTTCACTAGATTGAACTGCTTTTACTCGCAGTGCTTTCCGTATGAAGCAAAGCTAGTTATGATCGCCGTACACCTAACTTGTATTCTCAGTGAACAAACGCAGGGCTCTCTACTTATCAATTCCCGACGGCGAGTGAACGAACACGTTATCAGAGTCAAGTCTTGTTTGCAGCGCACTGTATAATGAGTGATACTTATGAGGGTAAAGACGAAAAGGACAAACATGTCCAATCCTTATATGTAGATTATGGCGATGGTGATACATTCTCCTCCTCTTGTGAGATTCTTTCATTGACTTCGTCGCATACTTCAAGTTGAACGCTTTATTCCATTTTCAGGAACGTGATGGAATTTATCTGTGAATAGCTTTTGGAGAACGTTTCGAAAGATGTCGAAACTTCACTAAGAAAACGAAAATCGGACTAAAACGCTACAAACAAGTTCCTCAACCGATTGAGTTAAGTCGCCTTCTGCATACCAACTACTAGAGTCTGGTCGGACGGAAGAGAAGGCCAACTGGCCTTAGCTCTGTCACATTAAATAAATGATTATTATTACCAAAGTTATAGGGTGCACATTTTCTGTAAACGGTACAAAAGGGGACAGATTAAGCTGAACCACATTAGCGATTTCTGTTAATTTGTATATTCATAAGGCAATGAAAAAATAATGTCAGTCTCGTATTAAGTTAATACAGTCAAATTTGTTTAAAATATCTTTATGTGCGTATATTCCTTCTTTGATTCGTCTTGTCTGCTATTCCAATTTCTTTCGATGGAGATTCAGTCCTTCAGGACCTGATTTCCTTCAATGTTTCTGAGATCATTTTATGTACAGTAGTGACAAAAAAAACCGGACCGACCCTTGTAGCTGATTTCAGAGCCTTGTTCACTCCAGAGCACGATAGACTGGTAACTAAGACTTTCGTGGTTCGAATCCTGCCTGTGAAGGAAACTTTTTTTGTTCCTTAATCAAATTTATTCCCAATACTTTTATTGCAGCGATATTTTACTACTTAATTAACTTATTATTCTCAGAACATGAATTTTACCAGCAATCGAAAAGTATTGGGAACAAAATTTGAATAAGGAACAGAAAAAAGTTTCCTTCCCAGGCAGGATTCGAACCACGAAAGTCTTAGTTACCAGTCTATCGTGCTCTGGAGTGAACAAGGCTCTGAAATCATCTACAAGGGTCGGTCCGGTTTTTTTTTGCCACTACTGTACTTTCCCTCCCCATAATTGTCTGCAACAATTTCTGGTGGATCGTCGTTCGACATTCTATATCTGGGCACGTCATTATTGTTTTTATTTTTTAACCAATAGAAGGTGATTCACGAGGATTTACCGCCACTTTTGGAGGTTATTTCCAAAGACATTCTGAGCTAGAAATACACATTTAAACATGTGTCCTATTCTCAATACTTTCAGAGTTACACTAATTTGAAGTTGTTTGTAAAATACCATTTTTCTTAAGTTTTAAGGGTAAAAGAATATTCCAGAAAAAGAATAAATTATTCAGAAGTGTCACCTCTTTAATTAGCTAGTATTCTGACTCTAAAATTGTGTTGTGAATTCCATAGTTGCTCCGTACAGAACTTTTTTTTTTCGATTTTTAACTATAAAATTACATTTTTCTTACGCGTTTATCACAAAAATTGTTACAAATCACACCACTCTGGTAAATTCTTTAAGACTGCACATTAGGCTGCGTAATTAAACTAAAGATTCAAGTTTCTAACGTCATATAATTTGTAACAATTGTTGAGATAAGTGCGTACGAATGATGTAATTTTTAGTTAAAAATTGAAAAAAAAAATCTCTACAAAACAATTGAGGGGCTTAGAACAAAAAGCAGGTAAGTGACGGAAACCTAGTTTTGAGGAAATTACAGTTAAAGTTCTACATGCAATGGAATATTATACACTAGTTTGGTAAAATGATGCCCATATAGCAGCACTGCACAGTGTGATCACTTACCTGATTTTATCCCAAAGAAACATCCTTTTGGGCTACCACAACACGCACTTACCTCATTTTTTTAATAATGCCACTTACCTGCTTTTTGTTCTAAGCCCCTCAATTAACAACACATTTTTAGCGTCAGAACACTAGCCAATTAAAGAAATGATACTTCTGAATAATTCATTCTCTATTTGTAATATTCTTTTACTCTTAAAACTAAAGGAAAAAGATATTTTTCTAACAAATTAAATTAGTGTAACTCTGAAAATACAGTAGAACTTGGTTATAGCGACCTCGTTTTGTGCGACACCTCGCCTATAACGTCAATATTCTGTGGTCCCAACTAATTCCCCATAAGACATATGCTTTTCTATCTTGCTTAATACGACAAACGTATATGCGTCTACCTCGCATATAACGTCATTTTCAACCTCAGTTTGGAATAAGATTTTCTAAGAACCAGTATTTTAAGAAATATTTTGTTGAAATCTGGCCCTGACAAATTCTTTACTGTTCCCTTCTGTCATAGATCTCTGGAATGCAAGCGGATTCCCCACCCCATTGTAACCTGCCCGAATTCATGCGGTATTAGGTCAGTTTGGACAGGAAGTTTTCACTAAGTGCACGCATTTTAACGCAGTATGGGCACTAAAAGATGTGAGTGACGCTTTAGAAGTCATTATAATTATGAACATGTTCTATGAAGCTAGGAAGGGAGCAGTGAAATTGCAACTGAAATTATGAACATAGAACGTAATTTAGAAAGTGTGTATTGGGCAAGTAGAAGACAATAGAGTAAAATGACTGATTACTTAATTCCTAAGTAAAGTAGTTTGGTGAGTGCTGAACAAACTGTTTTAATACAGAATACTGTATTTATAATTGTAGGCCTACGTGTATTTTATTATGTTCGTGGTAGGCTTAAAAGTCAATATATAAATCTAAAATAAATTTAATTAAGTTTGTTATTTTTCATTTTCCACCTCACTAGATTGATAATGTGAATCTTGGCTACTACGACACTCGTTTATAACAACATAATTTTTAAGGTCCCTTGGCTGTCGTTATAACCAAGTTCTTACTGTATTGAGATTAGGACACGTGTTTATATTGCATTTCTTGCTCAAAATGTCTTCGGAAATAAGCTCTGTAAGTGGCGGTAAATCCTCGTGAATCACTTTGTATATATTAATTTAAAATATTTTGCCGGTCTTGCAATATATGTAACAGTGTACAGCGTGGTAACGCTCTGTGGGTTTAAATCCCATAATTATATGACAAATGTTCCTCCGATATCAATGTGTTGTATTACGTCAGCTCTACACTGGAAGGTCTTTAGTCGGCCGGGAGCAAATCGGACCGACTCGGTATCGTAATCTCATTTTATTTCCTATCCTTGTGCTGTTTTTCACTCTCTTATAGTGACCAATGTGCAGATTTTTAGGAGTGAATTACAGTGGATCGAAATATCATTATTGCAGTGTGGTTGCGACACCGTCGTGGTAAACGGAGGCTTGGCAGGGATTACTACGTTCACACTCATGGCGAAAACAACAAGCAAGCACTACTGTATTCGAGGATTAGGTACATTTGGGTTGTTGTATAGGGTGCGTCAGAAAGAACGGACGAATTTCACATGGCAAGAAAATTGTAAGGATTCGTCAAATCAAAAATTTATTGTTATCAACATATTCATCAATACATGCAGTTTATTTATGGAAAACAACATAATCCATATGATGTCCTTGGCTTTCAATACAGACATCGAGGCGTTTCCTGAAGTTCGCCATCACTTTCACAGTCATAGCTAGTGGAATTGCCACGATTTCTACACGAATCGCCGTCTTCAGTTCATCCAGTATATGTGATCGATGTTTACAAACTTACGCCTTCAAATGGTCCCAAAGAAAGAAGTCGCAGGGCGCGAGATCTTACCGTAGCCTCGGACAATCTCAGTGCAATAGCATGTTTGCGGGCTGATCTTTGAGGTGGCCGGAAAACCTACTGTCTGTCTCCACATTTGCAGGTGTACACGCGCTCCGTGTTCGTCCAGGTGAGTTCTTCTTTAATGTTGAACCTGTGTTACGAAATGAAGCCACCCACCGCAAAATTGTATTCCGAGTTGGAATCCTAGCGTGACATCCGATGTCGAAATGAGGCCTGAGTGGCGATCACAGACTCTTCATTTTTCAAAAATGTCTCTACGATGAAAGCACGTTGTACGTCAGACCAACACCATGTTATCAACTGAAACTGCATTCTCTGGCTGACCCAACAGTCGTGGTACCCCTCACTATATCCCTCCCCTCGCTGCGTATCGATAGTTTGAAATCCATCCGTTCTTTCTGACGCATCCTTTAGTAGGCAATAGCGCGCCCCGTACCTCAACAGTAGAGATAACACGTCAAACTCATTACAACAGTAATGAAAATGTTTAATGTAGCTTAGTAAATACAGGGACATCATTTTATTTTTACTTCAATTTTTATTGTACCTGAGTTTTTGAATGTACTTCACTCCCACCGCTTCTACTAATGAAGTTCAACCGTCCTCCACACACATCCAAGACCGCATATACAGTCATAGTAGCCTTACGGTCATAGTAAACAGTACGTTCCAAAAATATGTTCGCGTTTTCCAGTGACGAAAGAGCTTTCAATATTGTATCATTTTCCATTTGCCTACATCGCATTCCCGGTTTCCCCCACCTGCTTCTATTCGCCTCTCTGTAAATGCTAGTGGCTGCGCTGTCTTAGCTCTCTCTTCTGGGAACATTAATTTCTGTTAGGAATTGGACGTCTACATAATATTATACCCATACAATTCTTTAATAGTACATTATGCAACGAGCCTATAATGATAGTAATTAAGACGCAAGTATGTTTGTTTATGAAACGAGCGCAAGCGAGTTTCATAATTTTCATACGAGCGTCTTAATTGCCATTATAGGCAAGTTTCATACGACTTTTTATGCTCGACCATATTTCTAACTTTAAATTATTCAGAAGTATACATTTTTTTATTTGTATCTGACAGAAGATCGGAAGTGACCTTGTTCATAGATCTTGAATTGTGAGATGTGCGCAGACGCGAAAGTATTGATTTTTTCCGAGGAACAATAATGTCATTGACCTTGATGTAATGCAGAGAATGTATAACCTGGAAATTGATTTAGAATTGAAAAACGAGATGACAAATTGAATTTATTTGAATATTATTTACAGTTAACGCTAATTATTATAGTAACAGAACATAACCTTCTGCGACAGTATTTGATTTCCAGCCTCCGTGACGTTTCCCTCGTCTTTCGATTGCATATCCGAGAATAATCGAAAACCTGAACTTTAAGGAATAGGTGTACTTTAATGACATGCATTAAAGGACTGCTACCAGGTGGATAATTACTACATTTCGGCATAGTCGAGCATAAAATAACTTAAATGTAAGGGCCTCGTTAAGTAATTAACTGTCACGTGGTTCTCCCCCCTTTCTACGATCCTGCGACATAACCACTTGGACGGACAGTGGATAGCATGTCTGAGTAATTTTATCAGTGCGGGTCGGGCAGAAGTGAAGATTGAATTTACAGTACTTAAGGTACTCTTGTATAGAGTAGGTACAGAATTATTTCAACATGAGTTACTAGTACGAAGGACGAAACTGGCAATTGCAATTAGATGCAATAGTCTGTAGTGCGATATTATGCACAAAAGAACTGAAGCATGTATCGAAATGAATGGCCACAATTTTCAAAATTGTTTAAATATCCATATTATGATTATTTTTCAATTTAACTTCATTCTCTATAGTGTACGCTAATGTGCTGTAGACAGTATAATATACACTGCGTAATGAATACGTCCGCATGGAAAGCTCAGTTCTTGAGTAAAATCACTTATTGTTAATACTGCACTGTATTTTGATTAAACTAAAACCTAATGAAAATTATCAAACTCAAAATCGCGATATTTCCTAGTTTACGTAAATGGATGAACTACTTTTGTTCCCTCCCATACCTAGTAAAGTGATTTGTTTGTATATTACGCCAGTATCATCAAACTCCAGTCGTGGAATGGGGTAGCAAACGGTGTTTCCTGTTCTTAATCGTTGATCCAAAGGTATAGCCAGGTTAATATTATAAATGTTAGTAAAAATAAAATGATGTCCCTGTATATGTTGGCATAAGAAGAACAGAGATTTTGTGATGCGTCCCAAATTTCTTTAAAAGCCGATATAATCTATTTCATTCATAGTATTTAATAAGACAAATCTACATGTTCACTTTGCTTGAAATGTTTGCAGTAGCGTATATTAAGAGATGCTTAATCGTGGACAATTATTGACGTTGGAGCTACTTATGCTAAGATGGATGCAGATTCTATTATTCCACATGCGACGACTATATTACGAATCATCAAGGATAGAGCAAATAAAATTCGTGCCGAAGTTATTTCAAAATTAAAACAATCAATGGAAAATCATCATTTGGTTTTAAAATTTATATATATTCAATCATATCTAGAATTTCATCCTTTTTTGTTTAATGTATTACTTTTGTCCTTGACATTACGAATGCAACACTGTTACAAAATATTATAACTGTTCCGTTCAACTAGACTGCAGGGCTTGCCAAACTACGGCCCGCGGGCCGGATTAGGCCCGCAAACTACTTTTGTTCGGCCCATTTACTAACTTAAAAAAAAATAAAAATCAATAAAAGAAGATTAATTTATTCACGAATTTCGACCGATGAAATCAAATCAGAGGCCCAGATTCTTAAACAAATTGCTCATATACTGGTAACAATTATGTTGCTACAGAGTAGGTACTGGTCGCAAGGGTTCAGCCTATAGGCGACCGTGGGTTGTCCAGTCCAAGCGCGAAGTGTGGCAATAGCGCAACCAGAGATTGCACCGCTGCGCTGTAAGCTGACAACAGCGACTTCTTTCGGTACACGCCCACACATAATAGGGCAGTGGAAATGTGAAGTGGTAAATATTATCCAGTTAAGAATAGTATTAGCATTCTGAGCTAATCCACAAGCATTTACTAGTAGTTCTTATAGCGTAACTTAACTTTAATTATGGCTGGGAAACAAGAAAAAAAGAGAAAATGGACAGCGAATGTTCTGTGTTTAAACAACAATGGAGTTTGGACTACTTCATAATTAAAACTGAAACTAAAGTAATTATGCCTCATTTGTAACGGATCAGTCGCTGTCTTTAAAGATATCAAACATTTTTTAAAATTTTCACAATTTACGGGGAAGTTACGGGGTGATAAATTTGAAGCAATGAAAAGTGGACTATCATCTCAACAGAATATTTTCAAGAAACAGAGATCAGACAGTGAAGCAACAACATTGGCTAGTTTCGCATGAACTGGCGAAAAGGGCAAAATCTTTTCGTGATGTGAACTTATTAAATTGTGAATGATAATGGCGGCAAAGGAGATTTGTTCTGAGAAAGTACATTTATTTAAGAATATCAGTCTTTCAGTACATACAGTTGCTCGTAACATAACTTGCCAGTTGAATGAAAAAGAAAGCAGTTTGAACGTGTAGGTTTTAGCTCAATAAAACACAAAGGTTGAATACTAACGTTATTTATGAGCTTTGTTTATTAAACTTAATTTAAACTTACGTGACTTGGCCTGCGATTCTTTCTCGGATGGTTAATGTAGCCCTCGCTATGAAAAGTTTGGCAAGCCCTGAACTAGAGGATAAAGACTTTTTTTATCTTTTTTAATGCTGCTTATACTTTGTATTTATGTTTTTATAGAAACACTGTTTGTTAAAATTTTATTTTATTTTATTTTATTTATTTATTTATTTATTTATATTATTAAATTATTATATTGAATCTGATAGCCTGTACGCGCTATACCTACTAGATTCACGAATCGGGTGATATGGCTTCAGTTTAACATACTGTAAACCAGCCGTGGCGAAAACGTCATCGTGCGCCGAGCCACTGTGTAACCTGCAACGTGCATAGCACCTATGGAGGGAGGCGGACACCCGAAGGGGAATTGAAGCAACTGTCTGACTTATTAAAGGATTTTCATTTTCCTTACGTCAAGCACTTAAATACAATTTTGTACAGTATAAGGCTACAAACTAATGTTTAGTACGTGTAACGAAGAAAGAAATGAACAAAAAAACATAGCACACATTATCACAACCTAAAATTAACTGTCTTCAGAATGTGTCTGCGACAGAGTTTCAAAATCAGGAATTACGTCATTTACTGCCAGTCATAGTTGATCACGAAGGTCAGTCGTGATCTAAATTTAATTTTTACTATTTTCATTGTTGAAAATAATTTTTCACAAACGTAAGTTGTAGCGAACATGGCTTCAACAGAGCAAGCGAAAGAACGAAGCTTCGGATATTTATTTTTGGCAAAGATTTGAAAAGTTCAATATTTGTCAAGTCCTTACATCTAGCTTTCATTTAACATCACATTCTAAATCTCTGAGTTTAAATTGAAGATCTAACCGCATTATTCGTACATCTGCTGAAAAAGGATCGATGTACAGAGATAATAATAGTAATAATAAAAATTAAAAAAAAAATAATAAAAATAATAACACAATCTTTCACATGTTTCATTAGTAACATGTAGTATAATGCCGTTTTATATTATACCACCGTTTTCTCGTAATACTTGTGAACAAATCATACATTTAATATTCTCATCATGTTGGCAGCAAAAAAATGCGTCCTCCCATCCTTCTTGAAACTTTCGTTTTTGTAGATGTAGGCTACATGTATTCGAGAGAGACATTGCGACGATACGCCACTCGCAGATCAGAGACAAATACAAATGGAACGGAGTTTGACTCCAGTGAGTGAGAGGGTGGGGGTTGTGGGAGGTAGAAAGCACAGCTATCATTGCGAGCCACAATGTGCTCGTGAGTCGCATTTTCGCCACCGCTGCTGTAAACACATCGATCGAAGACGGTTTTCAACCTATGATAGGCTTCAAAAGACCGAGACGGACCTGTCGACCGTGGTGGCTTCGGGTGTTTTGCTTTCTGCAGAGTATAGTATGCAGCGACCGACCGCACGAATATTATGACTAGAACAAGGGATTTGGAGCACCATAAGGTAATGTTGAAATGTAGTATATACGAGTAAAATATATTACAACTCTTAAAAGAGAGTAAGTTTTATATATTTTGATATGTGAAGATGCAATTTGTGCTTAGTATTAAAGCATATGTTACATTACATAACAATGCGTAAGCCTACTTATCTGTGATACTACAGCTTGTCCAAGTCAAGTCTGCGAGTGGGGATATCGGGATGGAATGTAGAGGCAAAACACAAATGCCACATAGGTCACTTGACTCTCAGATTTCAACGTGTCCACATCGTTTAAAATACACTACGGAGCGCACGCATTTTTTTCCTTGTCTTCAGATAAAGGCAACAGTTACACTGTCTCCCAGCCTCCCCCCTCATGCAACTTTCTCTCCTACGCCCACGTTTGCCAATCAGAACGCCAAACCTCACTGTCAAGCAGAAGTAGAAGTACAGTCTATTTCAAAGCGTCTTAAATTGTTACCGCTCTATGAACTCAAGCGCAGTAGGAAAACTTTGCTGTCATATGAGACTGTACTGGTCTCCTCTCGTTACCGCCTCCTTTCACTACAGAACTGCCTCCAACTTCCCCTCTCGGCTCGCAGACTTAACTTGGTCGAGCTGTACCATGATTACGGGCCTTTTCCTAGTGCGCCTGCAGAGCTGCGATCTAAGTGAACAGAAAAAGGTGGGCTCTTTCCGTGAAACATTTTATATAGAATTGGAGTTGTACTGTAGCTGAAGGAAAATATTTCAGGCATCTAATGTGTTGCTGTTCACGATTTAGGACTAATATTAGACCCTAATCCAGTGATGTCAAAGCAAGCGCATTTTTCTGACCTTGACGTCGTGCGCGGGCATCAAGCGCTAAGTATGGAAAGAGGAAGGGTTGTATATATGAATAAGCAGCCTGTTGGATTAAGAAAACAGTGGTGCACAAACTTGAAACGGAACGTGAAATTTTATGTCGTTATTTTTATATGGCTTCTTTCTGTTTCATATTATCTATATTGTCTGTAAAACAAAAGTACTAATATCAATTTCTTAATATTGCAGTTGTGTTTTAAATCTTAATAACATAATAAAGAGTTAAGAAGGAATATTCGCATAAATTCCATAGTAGTACAACTATTCTGTACTAAATGGATGAAACACATCATTCGTAAAGAAAGTGACATCCCCAAGAAAGAGACTGAGTATGACATGATAAGTTGGAATTGATATTGATGGTACCTTTAGCCTTATAAAAGTAATCAATAAACTAATCAAAACAATATTACAGTACAAAGCAAAGAGTCCACACCTGTGGAGTAACGGTTAGCGCGTCTAGCCGTGAAACCAGGTGGCCCGGGTTCGATTTCCGGTCGGGGCAAGTTACCTGGTTGAGGTTTTTTTCGGGGTTTTCCCTCAACCCAACATGAGCAAATGCTGGGTAACTTTCGGTGTTGGACCCCGGACTCATTTCACCGGCATTATCACCTTCATCTCATTCAGACGCTAAATAACCTAAGCTGTTGATAAAGCGTCGTAAAATAACCTACTAAAATAAAAATAAAAAATACAAAGCAAAGTTACCTAGGTGCTGTATATGTTTTAAGTGTAACTAATATTCCATAACAAAACTCTTATCGCATTATGCTTTTAAGGTGATATTGGTGAGCAACTTCCTATTATCAGAATATTAAATTATTTTCTCGAAATATGCTGAAGCTATAGAGCTGACATTTTTACAGCACGTAGGCACGTATCTTTTGCTTATGATGTAACAGTAGTTGCTTTGTTAATTCATTTCCTTACAAACAATTTCCATGCGAATATTTTCAAAATTTTCAATACACTATCTTTAGTAATACGTATTTACGGTTTATTAGATTTACGAAAACATTCTGTAAGGCTACTAAATAAATAGGCTTATATGTGAAAATTTCACTTTTCTATATGAAAAGTTGAGAAAATATTTCTTTTGAATAAAAAAATCAAACCTGCGAAAAATGAGCATTGAAATTAAAACTTTCATTCTTATAATGCACTTAAAATTCTCAGACACATCTAAAAATTACCATGGGTACAGTTTTAATAAGTTCTCTTCCCTTTATCTATTGAATCAGTGCTGGCCATCCCTGAATACAGCTCGACCAAGCGGCATATACTACTTCTTTCGTCTATCTCTTTCCTTTCCGCTGTAAAGCGCTCAGGCTCTTCTGAGCTCTAAAGCGCGCGCTTGCTCCTATGGACATCAATTCACATGACTGCCCTAATCTTTTAAATATCAACTTAACATAAAATAGTATACATTGGATACCTGAGAAACGTGATCCAACCTCTTCACCTTCAGCCGACTCAGTTGAACTGTCAGGTTTAGTATTCGTGAAGCTGCCGTCGTCGGCACTGGCGTCTTTATGTTTTTTTTTATTTTGAATTTAACCGTCAAGTTGTCGTAATGGATATTGTCAACACCCCATCCTATATGGAGCTGTTAACTATATATTGAGTAAGCCTGTACTTCTGTAACTTTTAGTACCTTTCATAGAATAGGTAAGACAACAATAACCGTAAACATGTTTGAAATTGGAATTCGCATACTCGAGATAATAACGGTTTAAGTCAGGGCTGGGCATATTACGTGATTCTGAGAAATGAGCGCTGTTTACTTTGAAGAGCAATTCTCCTGAGCGGTGTGACGCTTGCATACTGTACGTCACTCGCTGTCATACCAGTGGTGGACTCTGCAGTAAGATGGCGAACTTTGAAGGTGCACCTACCTGAGAAGTTGTATGTCAGACGAAAACCTAAATTATATTTTGAGATTGAACATAGCTAATTCATATGTTCTAAGCATTGAACGACTTCTACAAATGAAACAATCTCATAAGTCTCGGAAAACAAACATAGTTATTTTGATTATTGAATTTCAAAAAGTTTTGTTCCAATAGGAAATATTTATTGATTTCAGAATGTTAGAAGTACGATTTTGTTACAATAGTTTATTCATGCAAAGAAAGTGTAGGAGAATGTTTATTATTAATTTTCTTCTTGTGTTTCTGATTGAAATCCTTTATTACATATTTATGTTCATTATTGATACCATTATGTAATTGTAAAGCACTGTGCGTATAGTGTTTGTAAATAAGCCTAATGATTTGTGTGTGTGCGTGCGTGTTTGTGTGTGTATGTGTAGAGCGAAGTTTATTTCATTAAATTAATAAGAGTGTTATAAAGTCTGTATTATACAATGGATTGATGTAATATCCTTATAAACTATAATAATAATAATAATAATAATAATAATAATAATAATAATAATAATAATAATAAATAATTTATTTAACCTGGCAGAGTTAAGGCCATACGGCCTTCTCTAACACTCAACCAGGAGTCAAACTGCGTTACAAAAACACTACAAATTTACAAAGTACACTACAAAGTAAGTACTGACAGAATGAATGACTAGAACAACCGTGGCTCTTGTTATATTAATGCAGGGAAGTTAGCTGTAATGTGAGTCCGCGATTGAGTGAGCGTTCTGCTCTGGCTTGGAATTGAAGTGCCTTGCGGGGCGAGAGCAACTCTGGCCGACTAAATGGAGCCGCTCTCATGCCCGGCGCTGGTTCAAGTGGTGTGGGGTGACGAAGTGTTATAATAATGCTCCCATTGTAAATGGTGTCAGTGATTAAACTGACCATACTTGTGTAACAAATAACAACAATGTATGTTAAGTAGTGACTGTACGCACAGAAAAATCAAGAAAGTGGTCTGGAAAGGAAGATAAAAGGTAAATTATGATTAGGAGTGAATAAATGTTCCAATATTACATGTGAACCAATATTGAAATATTTCCATTACTGTACATTAATTATAACATTGTGATAGGTTGATGAAAGATGATGAAAGAGAGATGGAACGGAGAAAAATTCTCTCCGGCGCCGGGATTTGAACCCGGGTTTTCAGCTCTACGTGCTGATGCATATATATATATATATATATATATATATATATATTGTGATAGGTATTAAGTTATTACATATACGTGGTACAGTCATTAAGTTCTAATACTGAGCGCATAGTGGCGTTGTGGTGCAATATAGCGCATAGGTGACGCCATGGTATGATACCTTGCCAGTTAGTCTCTCGACCCAACAAGAGACAGTTGAGTGCATGCACTGTAAGCAGAACTACGGTCTTTGTTGTGACGGTGATTTGAATGCGCGCGTCGGAACTCGAGTATGTTGCAGTTTGAGCAACGGGCAAACGTCATGTTCTGTCAGAAATTAGGCGAAACTGCTATAACTGATCATAACTGGAGACGAAACATGGTGTTTCCTTTATGATCCGCAACTGAAGCGACAATCCGCCACCTGGAAAACGCCATTATTTCCACGACAGAAAAATCCGCAACAAGACAAGTCAAAAGGCAAGGTAATGCTTTAACAGTTTTTTTATTCAAATGGAATTGTTCACATAGAATTCATCCCACAAGGTGGAACTGTAGACAAGATCCTCTACAAAGAGATTCTTGGCCGTTTAAGCAATTCAATTCGTCGTAAGCGTCCTGAGCTTTGGCATAGGAAGAATTGGCTGTTGCTACACGACAACGCCCCTGCACATCGCTCCATCCTTGTCCAAGAGGAACTCGCAAGGCAACAGGTCGCTGTTTTGCCACACCCTCCGTACTCACCTGATCTCGCACCATACGATTTTTTTCTCTTTCCCCTCATGAAATCAATCCTACGTGGGCGTAATTTTTATGCGGCCGAAAAGGTCATGACTGCCACAAGAGAAGCCGTACGGCATCTTCCTGCCAACATCTTTCAGCGGTGCTTCCAGCAGCTACACCAACGTTGGCAGACGTGCGTAGCGGCCAACGGCGACTATATTGAGGGAGGATGTCGATCTGTTTAAGTGTACGCCGTATCACTCGGCATCTTCAGAGACATCCAGATTCTTGTGGGTGCCTACCCTTCAGGCGTCAGTGTCAGAACTTAATGACTGTACCACGTAGTTCTATAAATAAGAAAGAGCTATAATTTAATTTTCACTAAAAGATAGCGCATAAGAACCCATTAGGCCTACATTTGGGGTGTGAGCAACAATTCACGGCACTCTGTTACAGAGTTAGGCACTACTGCTTAAGGGTTAAATTTCTTGTAATATTATCTAATTCTGTTTCGATTTGTTTGTCGTGTTACCAATAACCTTTTTGTCTGTCTTTCGTTTGATTACGGATTTCAACTCAGTCCTAATTAGTTATTTCATCCATATAGCGCTAGTTGTTTCCCAGAAATTGACATAATACTCATGTTTTGTGAAGCGACAATAAACTTTATTAAATTCCATATTAATTCTAGGGTATTTAGGTCACAGTGAAATAGTTGGAGTGACAGAACACTAAAACAGTTCTCTCAGTATCATTTTCACAGTGTAAAGGATCGCGTTTGTTGCTAATTGCAATTTACAGTAATTCTCTTGTTAATAATGTCTGATTTAAACTATTTATGCTAACTTTTCGGTAAATAATTGTGCATTTCCAGTGTGAGCTATATTGGATGTTGGAAGTGATATCCATGAGCATCAATACAGTACTGAAGACGATGTATCTGGGAAATCTCAGACCTCGAGTGACATTTATTAGGACTATTTCGTGAATAAAATAAAAATGTAATAATATATCCCTAAAATTCGATCACAAAATGTTAATACTTGTATATTAACGAATACTTAACCTTATCGGACATTGTGAAGTTGAAATACTCGTAGATGAATATAGATTATTATAACATAAATATATTTTCATTATCTGCTGAAATCATAATTTAATTTAACAGTAACAATGGGGACAGCTATATACCAATGCTTATGTATTCACAGCGAGACATGTTGCTACACAGTGAAGCCGTCTCTGTATAGATGGGCCTAATTAAAACACGAATTTTATTACGCTATACGGAAGGCAGTTTGATCAAAGACCTTATTATTACTATGCAAGGTCTTTGGGTTTGATATGCGATGATGTTACATAAATTTGAACATCTGACTTTCTATTAATTGTTTCATTTCATTCACAAACTACAAATTTTATAGACTACAGTTAAGTTATAAGTTAAGTTACCTGTGGAAGCAAGATCAATGTCAGCTGTGCCTTATTTCGACCTTTACAATCAGTGCTACACGAAAGCATTTTTTATAGCTCAACAAACGCATTCTCGCTGTAGTGTGTAACGGAACTAAAACTGCATCTACACAGTTCAATATTCCAATCGCGTATGCGTGCAATCTGGGAAGAATATTGAAAGAATCAAGTTTAAAAGGTACGTTCAATTAAGATGCATGAAGATTTTGTGTTCACATGGTGCGCCATTTTGAATGTCATCTTCACTGCGTAAATATATTAATTAATATTAAATATCAATCTTGCATTCATTGCTTTAAAGTTGAAAGAAAAGTTTAACCGTGTAGTTGCATTTTAATGTATTCACGGTCATCAATTTACGAGAAACAGTTGGCGACAACGACTAAACAAAAGAACGACCATGTGATAAGTTGATAGCAATAAATCTAGCTGCAAACATTATCGCAAAATGTGACTATGATTGGTTGGAATTCAAAATTTCATTACACTTCATAGGTCGAAAATGGAATGACGTCATATAAACGAAGTAGTCCCTATAAACGGGGTTATTGCAGCTTGCAGTACATCAAGTATGCGTGGACAATCTGGATATACTGCACATTTTGCTGCTCTCCATAGATGAAGGTGTAGTGGTGTCAAGTGTGGACAGCGTTGGGGCCAAAGATTTTTAGAGATGATGTTTTAAAAAAATTGCAATCAAAAGTTGTTGAGATCTGTAACCTCTGTACGTGCATTGTCACTGTCTTTTCCGAACCATGTCTTCTTCAAGTTGGCAAGTGAAATTTTACAGGATATCGAAGCAACAACGTTCATAATTGATTGTTTCACTAATGAAAATATGACCAACAGTGCGACGCGACGTCTGAAATGCCAACCTAAACTCCCAAGGCTTATCCGACGACCATAATATTATTTCTGTGAATTGATGTAGTGGGAAGGGTGAACCCAGGCCTTGCTCGCGTAAAAGTAATATCCAGTACATTAGCACTTCTTTGTTTTTTTTTTTAATAATTGAAGTAAACTTTATTGTACATAAATAAATACATTATAGTTGGGAATAACAAACAGAAAAAATAAAAAATAAATAAATAAATAAATAAATAAATAAATAAATAAATAAATAAATAAATAAATAAATAAATAAAATAACTTGACACTTGTTTATGGGCACTGCCCACTGGCAATCCCAAAAGCACCCTATAGCCTCATGTCACTATGCCGTTTTCTTTTTAATCTTCTGTGGGCTGGATCTTGTGGTGGATTAGTGACAATTACTTGAAGTAGCGGATTCATGTGATTTAGGAAAGAGTTGTACAGTCTGATGTAGCTGTGTCTTAGGACCTCCGTCACCTCAGGAATACAGAGACCATCGTGCAGATTCTTGTTGCTAATATACCAAGGTGCACCAGACATCAGCCTCAAATAGCGATTTTGCATGACCTGTATTCTTCTTATTTGTGATGCAGAAGCAGATCCCCAAATTGAACATCCATATTGCCACACAGGGCGCACGATTGAAATATAGATAAGTCTCTTGTAGTGTAGAG
Source organism: Periplaneta americana (assembly GCF_040183065.1). Lineage (NCBI taxonomy): Eukaryota > Metazoa > Arthropoda > Insecta > Blattodea > Blattidae > Periplaneta > Periplaneta americana. The sequence goes on along the minus strand of NC_091126.1, from coordinate 42,230,697 downwards.
GCAATGGAGATTTGTCTTGAATAATGTGTTTTAGCAGGTAGAATCTGTGTCTAATTCTTTTAACAATAGCTGATATGTGGTTATGCCAAGTAAGTTTGCTATCCAAGATATCTGACAGATTGAGCCATTGGTACTACTGAACCACATAATGTTACTGGATAATTTACAGTGTTTCTCTTATAAGTAAATCTGACTAAATTTGATTTTTGAGAATTCATAATTACTCGCCATTGCTTACACCATGTGGAAATATTTTCACAAAAAAATGTTCAGGTGTTCTGCTGCAGATTCACAAGTACCTTTACTAAGAATGGCAACGTCATCAGCAAAATGGGCTATTGTTAAGTGATCTTGAGTTGGAAAATCCGATGTATATAAAATATAAAGCAGCGGTCCCAAAATACTACACTGAGGTACTCCAGATTGAACAATATTTGATTTTGACTGAGCAGATTCGTATTTAACGGAGAATGTACGTTGTGGAAGGTATGACTTGATTATTAAATAATAGGTATCTGATAAATGATTTTTAAGCTTTGAGAGCAAGCCTTCATATCATACTTTATCAAATGCCTTTTCTGTGTCTGGGAAGAGACCCAAGCACACCGCCTTTTCCTCATATGTATCTAAAATAGTATCTGTGATCCGATGAAGTTGTTATGGACAAGAGCGTTTTGCTTTAAATCCAAACTGCGTTGAAGGAATAGTCCCTTGGAGTTGTTTTAAGAGATGAGGTATCAGTAGTTTTTCAAATATTTTGGATAGTAATGGCAGCAGACTTATTGGGCGGTAATTTGAAGGGTTGCTTTTGTCTTTATCAGGCTTGGGGATCATAACCACTATGACATGCTTCCATTGTCGAGGGAAATATGTTAAACGTAGAGCTGCATTGTAGACTTGTGTTAGAGAACGAGTGGTTTTCTAGAAAAATTTTTAAGGAGAGGTTGAACAATAAGATCGTGGGCAGGAGCTTTGTCTTTGGAGATCTTTCAATTTGAAAGATTGTTGAAATAAATAATAAATAATAAATTTTGAAACTATTCGTAGTAGCTTATCCGGTTTTACATATTACTGAGCTTGTTTCGCAGAATTTATTTGGAAGTGCACGAACTGCATTAGAACGTGAAAGTGGTGTTACCGCAAATTTGTCAGAACATTTTTGCTGCACTGACTCCGTATACTTATCGCCTTCCCGAAACACATATTCGACAAGAAAACAACATCCTTCTCAGGAAAGAACAGTAGCATCTACTCGGTAGAACCATGGATGAATGTAGTAGGATGCGAAACTGTGGTCAACACCATCTACCTTCGGCCGTCCGAAGTAACAAGACTAGCGCCCGGTGTCGTAGGTGAACTTTAGAAGTACGTGATGTGTAGATCCTCCAGAGTTCTCTACTTATCCGTTAGGGTTAGACAATTAGGGTAGAAGACAGGATGGAAGCCAGAAACTTGCAAACAAAATTGAGACAAACGTTCTGCGATGTAAGTGGTACGTGCGTGTATACCATGGATGAATCTAATAGGATGCGAAAATGTGGTCAACACCATCTACCTTAGCCCGTCCGAAGTAAGAAGACTAGCGCCAGGTGTCGTAGGTGAACTTTAGAAGTACGTGATGTGTAGATCCTCCAGAGTTCTCTACTTATCCGTTAGGGTTAGACAATTAGGTAAGAAGACAAGATGGAAGCCAGAAACTTGAAAAAAAATATTGAGAAAAACGTTCTGCGATGTAAGTGGTACGTGCGTGTATAAGCAGTGTATGTTAAACAGTGACGTTTATAAGGCACTTGTTTAAATAGTGTTGTTGAATATACTGTAAAATAGTACTTACTTACTTACTGGCTTTTAAGGAACCCGGAGGTTCATTGCCGCCCTCACATAAGCCCGCCATTGGTCCCTATCCTGAGCAAGATTAATCCAGTCTCTATCATCATATCCCACCTCCCTCAAATCCATTTTAATATCATCTTCCCATCTACGTCTCGGCCTCCCCAAAGGTCTTATTTGAAGGTTTCGTAACAAGCTGTTTTTTTACGATGATGGGTTTTTAGCCCTTCGCCCAACCCCCAAGCTGGAGGACCACCCTCATCGGCTGTCCGCGACTGCTTATTCAATATATTCACAGCTACCCTCCATATCTGGAGGCCGTATTGTAAAATAGTAGATAGTATTACAATAATTTCAATTATCTAACTAGTTTTTTTGCAGAATTTTCCAGTACACTGTACAGTAAATACCCAAAGAATATAACATAGATTGAATACAATTTCAATTATCTAACACTTTGCTTTCTTTTCTGTCCCTTTTTGGTTTTACTTTAATAAATTGTATTAGAAAGTGGTGTAAAATAGTGTTTCATCTTGCTGTTGGCTTCAATATGAATTTTCAGTGGAAAATGAGAGGAATAAAAATTTAAATTGTTTATTTTATATTTAGTGGTTTCAGAAGGGAGAGAGATGTTTTAAGCACGTAATTATATTTTCCGCCACTTGGTACGCTGCTACATGCGTGAAATAATTATTTATTCATTCCACCACTTAGTGTGCTTTTATATGCATAGAGTAATTAATTACCCGGGCAAAAACAGGTGGCAGCAGGACCAGTTTCAAAATTAGCGCCTCTAGTTTTTAAAACGGGAAAGTCAATAACATTCGCTTTCAATTATGTTCATCCATAGTAGGACGCAACAGCTGCGACAGTTATTGTTGAAACGTAGTGTAGCCAATTGATCAAGTTTAGTATAAACACAGTTAATACCACGAGAAGATCTGAGATTACCCATAAATTCTCAAGTTATGTGGGGAGAGGGAATTTATGTAGGATGCTCACATCCTCGAGTGGGACATCATTAGACTTCACCGCCGTGGAGTAACGTTTAGGATGCCTGACCATGAAACAAGCGGGTCTGGGTTCAATCCTGTATGAGTCAAGTTAAGGCTGGTTCACAATAAACCGGAAACGAAAACGGCAACAAAAACGAGAACGGAAAGAATGTTACAATGAATGTATTTAAATGTGAGCATTCACAATAGTTAATTGTTAATACTCACATTTAAATGCATTTATTTTAACAATATTTCCGTTCTCGTTCGCGTTGTCATTTTTGTTCCCGGTTTATTGTGAACCAGCCTTTACCTGGTTGAGGTTTTTCCGGGGTTTTCCCTCAACCCATTAAGAACAAATGCTGGGTTACTTTCAGTGCTGAACCCTGGACTTATTTCGCTGACATTATCATCCTCATATCATTCAGAAGCTAGATAACCATGGATGATAAAGCGTCGTAAAATAAACCACTAAAATGCTTGACAGATTACAGTAAATCACTTGCTGTAGCTAAGAAATAACTCGATATGACTCCCCTAAGTACAGTAGAACCTCTATTTTCCTTGGAAATGAAGGAGATTGACTGAACGGTTAATCTAAACAATCGGATAACCCATACCATAAAACATTTTCATAAATTAAATGTATAATACTTTGGCCTACAATTTCTTAATTTCCTTCGTGGTCTTGTGTTTAACGCGCCATGTAGTGGATCAGGAGTTCACTGAAAGTTTGGTTGTAAACGACAGGTTTTTATGGGCCGATGCTTGATGGTTGATGATTGTCTGCTGAAAGATAGGAATAGTAGAAGTCTCATATTGTAGATTTACATACTTCATGTACTTTATCCTTGTTATCTTTATTAAATCGCGTACAATTTTTCCTTTCCCAAACCTCTTATTTGCAATTTTTCGGTAATTAACACAATTACGTTTTCTTTTGGGAACTGTGGAAGACATTTTACATAGAAGTTACACAGAGTGATTTATATAGAACTGACACATTTCTTTCTTTAATTATTCCGTTGGAAATTCATTAAATGACCCAATTTTAGCACCAAATTAAGCAGAATGTTCTGGAGTTTTGATTCCTTGTCACTAGATGCGCAGATGTTTATGTTTTATTCCTATTGTTGGCAGCTGTTTTCGACATTTTGTGTCAACGTGAAAATGCAGTACACATTAAATCAACGACTCTTCCTTGTGAAGCAATACTGGATTATGAATTCAATTACAGCTACTCAAAGGGCATACCAGAGAGAATTTGGTGTTCGCAATCCTCCCAAAAGAAACACAATACTGGGACTGGTAAAAAAATTGGAAACAACTTGATCTCTGGTGAGTGAAAAGGGCAAGCATCGTTCATCTAGGCTTCCCACGGTTGTTGTTGACGTAAGAGCACGACTGGAGCAGTCACCCAAAAAATCATTAAGACGTTTGTCGCAGGAGACAGGGTACACCTATTCAATGTGTCAGAGAGCCTAAAGCCATATAGGGTTACGGTTGTTCATCAGCTACAGGAACCAGATAAGGATAAAAGATTGAATTATTGCCGTTGGTTTCAGACTTTCATTGTGCAAAATCCTGCCATATTGTCCATCACATGGTTCACAGATGAAGCATGGTTCCATTTATCCGGTTATGTGACGACCGAATAATTTCCAGGAACCTGTGGCCACCGAGATCTCCGGATTTGACAACGCCGGATTTCTTTCTATGGGGTTACTTAAAAGACAGGGTTTACGCCACACGTCCCCAGACATTGGACGATCTGAAGCACAACATCACACAGGAGATTCAAGCTATTGACAACAGAGTCCTCCAACGAGTGGCCAGTAACATGGAACGACGTGTTGAGTTGTGCCTTATGCAGGATGGAGGACATTTTCAACATTTTTTTTAGCAAGTAGTTTGGTTTATTATATATATAATAGATCACAGACACATTACATACAACAATTTTACACAAAGATATATTATTATTTAAATACAATTTCTACGTTTTACCTATTAACATAATTTTCAACATTTGCTATAGACACATTTTCACGTTGACACAAAATGTCGATAACAGCTGCCAACAATAGGAATAAAACATAAACATCTGCGCATCTAGTGACAAGGAATCGAAACTCCAGAACATTCTGCTTAATTTGGTGCTAAAATTGGGTCATTGAATGAATTTCCAACGGAATAATTAAAGAAAGAAATGTGTCAGTTCTATATAAATCACTTTGTATAACTTCTATGTAAAATGTCTTCCACAGTTCCCAAAAGAAAACGTATTTGTGTTAATTACCGAAAAAAATTGCAAATAAGAGGTTTGGGAAAGGAAAAACTGTACGCGATTTAATAAAGATAACAAGGATAAAGTACATGAAGTATGTAAATCTACAATATGAGACTTCTACTATTCCTATCTTTCAGCAGACAATCATCAACCATCAAGCATCGGCCCATAAAAACCTGTCGTTGACAACCGAACTTTTAGTGAACTCCTGATCCACTACATGGCGCGTTAAACACAAGACCACGAAGGGAATTAAGAAATTGTAGGCCAAAGTATTATACATTTAATTTATGAAAATGTTTTATGGTATGGGTTATCCGATTTTTTCGATTAACCGTTCAATCTCCCAAAATTCCTCTACATTTTAGTTGTCGCTAGCACAATTCGTTTTGAAACAATTAATGAAATAAATGTGTCAGTTCTATATAAATCACTCTGTACAATACGGCCACTCGAGTAGTAAGGAAAAGAAAAGAATGGTACACAGGTTTGTGAAAGTTTTTGAAGTGATTTCTTTGAAAGCAGGTAGTGACTATTTTACAAATAGAATATTTATGTTTGCTGGGTAATTTTCGGCGCTGGACCCCGGATCATTTCACCGGCATTATCACCTTCATATCATTCAGACGCTAAATAACCTAGATGTTGATACAGCGTCGTAAAATAACCCAATAAAAAACTATTTCTGTTGCCGACAGCAAAGCATTCCTACTACATACTGTGATACTTGTAGCCTAACAGTCTTACTAATAAAAACTCTATATACAGACGTTTAACTGTCTTATACTTATACAATGAGTAGCTCGTTTATACGTAGTGTGTAAATTCCTTACTAATAATCACTACATACGTCGTGTATAACAGTACAACTGTTACACAGCTACGTCATATTTTCGTCATGACTTCGTTACGAAAGATAATAGAATATCTGAGGTTCCTTATTGCATCCGGCAGAGCGCTCTAGTCTGGCGTGTTAAGTATCGATAGTACAACTGGCTCTAATCGATTACCGTACTATATTTTGGTCAAAGAGTACAAGCTACAGCAATATTATTCTAATTATTCTGTGCTCTTTGGTTTGTTCTTCTTTGGTTACTAGGCAACCATCATCATAAAATGACAGAGGATACGAACATCTGTTAGAGGGGCGGCCATTTTTTCTCTATATACAACGCTTAAACAAGGGGTTTCGTGTATATAACTACTGCAAAGCAATTCCCATTGTATAGTTACAGGCTGTTTATACGTCCATCGCTTCTGCATGGTTAATTAGTAAAGTTTTCTGTCTCAACTCTGCATACGTCTAGTATAAAAACTATACATGGTTTATTAGTAAGACTGTAAGTGTAAAGGTTTGTAATAACCCTCTGTAGAAAAACTACGCAGAAACATAATGTACAGTATTTCATAATTTTTTCTGGAGGAAAAAATAAGAAAGAAACAAAAGGAGCTGGAAAAAAAGTCGGATAATCCGACAGTCGGTTAATAGGGTGACGTATAATCGGGGTTCTACTGTAACTACGTAGAAATCAAGTGTTTTAGGGGCCCATTTTAATATAACATTACTTTCCACTCTTTCTGTATGTGAAACTTAAGGTTTGTTCCATCACAGTTCAGAATCGATTCTGAACTACCTGCTCATGCGCAGTATCACAGTGTGCATTCCAACAAGACTTGAAAGGATTCAGAATCGCTGCTGAACTCCCAGTTTCCCGTTTCAACGTACTTTGAGACTTGTTCGGAACGAATGAAATTGGTTCTCGATTAAGAGCAGGAACTGGGAATTCTGTACTGCTGACGCATGCGCATATGGTTTAATCTGAGGTTAAGGCGAAAACGCTTCGGGCCGTATTCATAGACATTTTTAGCGCGGGCTTCCGGTGGATGATCAGCGAAACTAACATTTTTCATATTCATAAACCAATGTTAGCGATATGAATAATTCGTCCCTCCTCTGGCAAAGTCGGGGCTAGTTTAGTACGCTCGTAGCAGGGCTAGACTGGGCAGGCTAACATAAAAAAATAATCGATCATGAGTGATTTGGGAGGTGATATTGATATATTTTAGGAAGAAATAAGTTCGGAATATGGATATAACTTTAATATGAGAAGAAACTCAGAAGGCCGCGAGAAAAAAGTTCAAGAAACTTTACAACAACTTAAAATCCCGAAATAGTTCTGAACTGTTTTTAAAATTATAATCATGTAAATTCTTATTCTTCATTTATTTTTTTTGTCACTTTAACAATGTTGTATTCTTAACTTAGTATGTTTATGTATACTGTAGGCTATGATACCGTTTGTTTGTTTTTGTTTTTTTTCTTATTATTTTTATACTTTATGTGTAATTACATTTAACAGTTTAATCACAGTTGTAATTATTATTATTATTATTATTATTATTATTATTTTTATTTATTCTATACAGTTTTCATTCTTGGTCACACCCGACCTCAAGCACATTGCTTTTTCGGGTGTGACCCAGTTAGCTTGTATTTATGCAATAAATTGTAATATGTAGGCTATTTGACTATAAGATTGGTAATCAATTTCGAATTTTGAAGAATATTCATATACGAGTATTACAATAGTATTGTAAAATATTTGTTATTGTATGTAATTTTTGCTTGCAATAAATTCTGTGTAAAATCTTTTGTAAATAAGAAAAATAAGACTTAAAGTTAAATATAACTGAAAAAATAATATGATATAAAAATGTTCAGAGAACCTACACAAGTCCACACCTGTGGAGTAACGGTCAGCGCGTCTGGCTGCGAAACCAGGTGGCCCGGGTTCGATTCCCGGTCGGGGCAAGTTACCTGGTTGAGGTTTTTTCCGGGGTTTTCCCTCAACCCAATATGAGCAAATGCTGGGTAACTTTCGGTGTTGGACCCCGGACTCATTTCACCGGCATTATCACCTTCATCTCATTCAGACGCTAAATAACCGTAGATGTTGATAAAGCGTCGTAAAATAACCTAATAAAATAAAATAAAAAATGTACACAATTAGCGCATACGCCGAAAGTTGTTCGTTATTCATAACGTGTTCTGAATTTCTTGTTGGAACAAATCTATAATACTACAGTTTTTCCATCCTTTTTGAGACACTGCATACTCTCAAGGCGGAACTAATAATATTAACACTATTTTCATACTTTCTGCACATTAAATAACTAGTTATTTTACTCGATTATTTTGTAAGTTATTTGAGATTCAAGTCCTGATTACCGTGTTAATAATAATAATAATAATAATAATAATAATAATAATAATAATAAAAATAATGTTTTATTTTCGCTGGCAGAGTTAAGGCCATAAGGCCTTCTCTTCCACTCAACCAGCCTTAATCAATACAATACATATTTAAATTAAGAATATTTACACTACACTTAAAAGGTTCTCCAGCAATATTCTTCAGTTAAGTTTTAAGGACAAGTAGACTACATATTTATCTAAATTTAGATAAACCTATAAGGTAAAGTAATAACTTAATTTACGAGCTAATTTAATTCAATCAATTATAATTAATTTGAGATTTGAGATAGCTAGTAAAATGATGAAAATTAATTTAATATAAGCATACTAGAACTATGTTACAGGGAGAGAAAAATACATATATAAATCTAAAATATATTTCTATAATGAGAATATGAATGTAATTGCCATTAGAGGTTTTGTAAATCTATTTAGAGAAATTAATGATAATAATAAGAATGGGCAGATGTTAGTTTTATTATATGTAATAAATATTAATCAGCAATTAATTTGTTAAGTAAGAATTTATGTAATTTTGACCTAAATGAAGTTATTGTCCAACAACCCCTTACAACACTCGGTAGCGAGTTCCAATTTCTAGCAACTGAAACTGTATAAGATGAAGAATATAAAGATGTCTTGTGGTAGAGTATAATGAGTAAATTGTTATGATGAGATCTTGTACTTAGCTGATGATATGCGGATAAATTTTGAAAACGAGAAGCCAAATAGATTGGGGTAGCGGTGCGCAGAATTTGAAATAAGAGAACAAGAGAATGGAGGGTTCGTCGATCGCTTAGCCTTAGCCAAGACATTGGAAAGACGGAGAAACATGATCATACTTACGAATATTGCAAATATAACGGACGCACGAATTATGCACACGTTGTAACCTGCTGCTCAAATTTGCATTTAGGTTAATTAATATAACATCGCAGTAGTCTAAGTGTGGCATCACGAGTGTTTGTACAAGGATTAATTTTAATTTATCAGGAAGAAAGTGCTTCAGTCGCTTTAATGAGTGAATAATGGAAATATTTTTTTGGAAGTGTGTTAAATCTGTCTGTATTTCAAACTTGCAGATGTAATGAATAGACATAGGGATTTAGAATTTGAACTTCATTCTAATGGAAGGTGGTTTAGATTTTAGTTACGAATGAATAAGAGAAATTTGTTGTAGTAGCACATGTGGCTTAGAAACACATCTTATGAGAAGAAAGAGTAAACAGAATGAAATATTGGAGGGCGGAACTTCCGGTTGAGTGCCGAGACAGGACCTGAATGCTTTCTCAAGACTGTTGTAGCCACAAGGACTGCCGAGGGGTTGGCGAGCAATAAAAGAAAGTCAGCAGAAGGAAAGCACTTCTACCCTCCCTGAAAGCAAAGAGGCGTTTTTGTAGCTCTGCTGAGAACATTAAATGGCCAACTCCATCCAGCAAGAATGACAGTGTTTTGTTCTCGCTCTATCTCCACTTGTTGCATCCAAATGTGAGTGAAGCGGGGACACAGGACGGATATATGTGGACGGATTTGTTTGTGTTTCATTAGTGAGTGCTAACTCCCCCATTCCCTTCGCATTCAATTTCTTTCCGTTTTCAACAATTTATTGAATCCTTCATTTAGACCCCTGTATTGATTCGTTGTTTACAGAACCGTTACTGATTGTATATTCGTAGCAGATAAATCCCCTTTTCATGTATACTGGAGAGCCCTATTCGTTATCACATCGGATATCAGCTACATTGCTTGTATTTATAACTGAGTGTCAGCTTTAAAATGAGTGCCATCACATGTCACTTCATAATCGTACATTTTGCGTGTTTAGCAATAATTGAATTGTTTTATTATGTCGTGAATAATACTAGTATGAAATTATACTCTTGCACTATTATTCAAGTGACATAATTAATTGAAATGTATATTAATAATAAATCTGTAGCCGAAATTTTTCTGGTAATTTTCGATTTTCCAAAAATAATTGGTTCTAACATATATAATTAACCGCCCTGAAACCGAAAATCGCTTTTTTGAAATTTTTGTTTGTATGTCTGTCTGTCTGTCTTGATGTTTGTTACCTTTTCACGCGATAATGGCTAAACAGATTTATATGAAAATTAGAGTATAAATTAAGTTCGTTGTAACTTAGAATTTAGGCTATATGATATTCAAAATATTTTATTTAAAAGGGGGGTTATAAGGGGGTTTGAATTAAATAAATCGAAATATCTCCCTTATTATTAATTTTCATGAAAAATATTACACAACAAAAGTTTCTTTAAAAATAATTTCCGATAAGTTTTATCATATGCAAAATTTTGATAGGACTGATATTTAATGAGATAAATGAGTTTCAAAATTACAATAACAACGCCATCTAAGGCGGTGTAATGAAATAAAAAATAAATGGCTTCGTCTATAAGGGGCCTTGTACAACAACAATCGAAAACTATTAAACATAGCCTACAGAGAATGTTTCTGTGTTTGTATGAAGTAATGTCGGAAGCTAAATTAACCGATTTGTATAATTAATGATTAATTCACCATTGGAAAGTGTAGTTTCTCTAGATGGACATAATGCTATAATGTTATTACAGTAGCTTCTGAGTGAATCTAGGACAGGTAAGATTAAAATAGATTCTTATGCACAGAAAACTTGATAGGCTATTCTGTACATTCGTTTCCTGTATTTCCTAAAGTAATTTTTATGACCAAATGAGTGGTCTCTGGATCAATTCAATTTAAATTAAGTCAAATAAACGATTTATCCTTCTATCAAACACGAATGTTCCCTGGATCAAATGTCCTATTTTAATTATGTAATTACTTTATATTTATTTCTAACGGGTGCAGCGGAGCGCACGCGTACGGCTAGTATTTAATATGAACTTGAATGAGAAGATAAACTTTTCGTTTTCTGGATTACATAAAAATGACACTTCGCAACCCTAAAGATCAAGAGCGCCCGCAGGGGGCAGTCAGTGGTAGCAAGAGATTTTTTTATTTTTTACGAGTTTTTTTTTTTAATTTTTCTTTACAAGTTTAATACATGTTTTCTCAAACCCTCAGTAAACAATTCAACAAAAGCGAGTGCTTCAAACTATGAATACGTGCGCAGGGTAATTTAGAATTCAGAACTGACTACTTTCATGTTCACGTTTCTCTCACCTCGTCCACCCATTTCCTATAATTTTCTAACCATCTTGCTGCCACTGAGATTGGATCCTGCGGGCGCCCTTGCTAAATATATTGAAATTCATTTGTAAATTATACTGTTGATGTAAATATATTTCACCGTTATTTCACAATTTAAGAGTGTGATCCCAAAACCGCGTTAAGTCCATTTTTATGGAAGGACTGGATTAGTTTCTTATCCACTGGTCTACGGACTTGAGTGAGTTTTCAAGTGACATGCACAATAACAGAAAATATTAGACAAGGATTGGCGTTGGTTTGGAAGAAAACAAGCTTAAAATATGATAGAGGGCCCAAACATAATCACATAATTATATTAATTAAATACGTACTTAAAATGAATTAAATTAATGTAATTCCCAATTAAGTCTTCAAGACCTTCGGAATCATAGTAAAGTAATAATTTAGAAGGCCATGTACGTTATCGCAATCACCGTAGTGTAGGGCTAAATTACGAAATTTTGACGATAATTAGCAGTGTTGCCAAGTTCAGGGAAAACCACCAGGCAGGAATGAATTTTCCCGGAATCCTTACGCTATCAATGTAAAGAAATGTTTCTTTTTAATATGAGAAGTTAAATACAGTAGCGTGCAAATTAATCTGAACACGACATATTTTTACATTTTCTGTCATTGTTGGCCTCACAGCTGCTCATACCGCTTTAATTGACATCTGTAGTACGTGTAATTCCATTGTTGAAGGTCTGTCATTATTTTTTTCATAATATGTGACATTTTGCCTGTCGTTTTGTACTTATAAGCATTTCAGTTGTGTTGAAGACTTAATACTGCAATCCTGTGTACATTCTGTCGTCTTTACAAATGTATACAACTCCACGAAAACGGTCTAAAATTATAACATTAGCAGAGCATTCTTCTATGACACAGAGGCAAATTGCTGCAGAATGTCACATCGGTTTGGCTACTGTTAATTTGATCACAAAACGATACAGGGAGACTGGATCCATCACACCCCAGAAAAAGGAAACTGTGGCCGGAAAAGGAAGACTTCACCTGCAGATGATCGTTTAATTGTCAGGAAAAGTAAATTAAATCCTAGACTAACTGCTGTCGAATTAACCCGCGAGTTAATGGCTACCACTGGGGCGAATATTCACGTCACAACAGTGCGGCGTAGGCTTTTGGAAGCTGATCGAAGGGCTCGTAAGCCTATTAAGAAGCAACTGCTAACCCCTGTTATGTGCAAAAAACGCTTAATGTGGGCAAAATTACATCAACACTGGACAGTGAATGACTGGAAGAATGTACTTTTTTCCGATGAGTCTCATTTAGAGGTCCAAGGCCACCGTGTTTCTTACGTACGGAAAGGATCCGAAAAAGTAACAGCAGCTCATCTCCAACAAGCACCCAAATACCCCCCTAAAGTAATGTTTTACACATGAAGGGCCTGGAGCATTAATACCTATCAAGGGAATGATGAATTCTGACAAATATATTCACTTATTGGAAACCAGAATCGTACCCCAGCTGCAAAAATCATTTCCGGATGGCAGAGGTGTGTTCCAACAAGACCTGGCACCATGCCTTACGTCTCGAAAACCTACAGAATTCTTCAACAAGAAGAATATTCAGGTACTCCCCTGGCCAGGCAACTCACCCGACATCAACCCCATTGAGAACTTGTGGTCAATTTGCAAAAGAAGAATGCAAAAAATGGATTGTTCTACAAAGGAGAAGATGATTTCTGCCCTCAATGGTGTATGGTTTCGCGATGAAGAAATGAAGAATATTTGTGGGAAATTAGTGGAATCCATGCTAAATCGTCTCAGAGCTGTTATTAGGAACAAGGGAGGCCACATAGATTACTGAGGTATGTCTTAGATCCTTTTTTTTTATCCCGTTTGAGTGTTTTTGCATAAGTAATTACGTTGTTCGGATTAATTTGCACGCTACTGTAGGCCTAATTCCTGAGCTTTACATGCCGTCTAATTTTCTCCATTAAATTATACTTAAGTAATCTAAAATCCACTCGAACTAGTTGAAAATCCCCTAATTTGGCAGCACTGGGATCGGCGGGTGTGTCGTACTATTATACAGCCTCAGCGGTTTACCCTACGTTGAAAATTCAAGCACATTAGATTGAAAACTACTGGGTGTTCAGTTCAAAGTGTGTCATGGCTCGCTGTATGCCGTCATGTGGCTAGCCGATGAGCCTAGAGAATTCAATTTTCCTACACTTCCGCAGAGGCGTATTACCTATGAGCCAGAGAAGTTGCCTAGCAAGTACGGCGTTCATTCTGAAGAGTACTTACCAATACGTACGGTAACTCCAGTAGTGGCAGGAATGTGAACTGTTTGGAAACACGTACTGTCGGGATATGGGGAGAGGGTTAAGACGATTACTTACGTATTTGTTGACATTAACTTCGACGGTCAACATGGACACGGAGCATTTGATTTGTGTTGTGGAATGTTGCCGTACGCAACCGATGATAACAAAATACCCTGAGTACGACTTGCCGGCGCAAAACACAGTTCGAAAGAGATTATGGTAGCACACAGACCGTACAGACCGCCATCTGTTGCTACGACGTTCAAGTTATACGGTACACGTTCTCAAGTTCAGATTGAACGCCTTGAATAATAGGCAACTTCTTGACATAAAAGCTGAAACTCGCTTCAAATCGGTGACTCAACAACAGTGACGTCATGACACACTTTGAAATGAACACCCAATATATATGGGCTATTCCACCTCAAATCAACCGAAATATAGAGAAAATTCACCTTGCAATTTTTAAATACAATGAAACTTTTTCTGTCCGTTGACAACTGTGATACAATGCTTTGTGCAAAGTTTGAGGCATCAGAACTTCATAGTGTTTAAATTAAAAATATTTAAATTTATCGTATTTTCATAAAATTAGCAAATTTAAACTGTTGTGGCTCCGAAACCCTTTCACCCAGTGATGAAAATCATGGTTTATTTTGATGCTGAGAAGTTAAAGTTTATATTGCCATGTAAACAGTTTTTCTTACTTTTTATGGAAATGGAGAAATTTAGATTTTTCTTCATTAAGACGTCTTTGACCATGAAAAAATATTTTTAAAATATATGGTTAGATTCCACATTGAAAGTACAAATAAACATATTTTTTACTAGTGCACCGTTGATAAGAAAGTATTGAAAATATCAAGTAAAGAAAATAAATAGTACGCGCGTGAACTAACCAGCTGACTGTGAGGCGGGAGATAGCCTGGGCAAGCAAGGTCAGAAGACATAAACACGTGATGTTTCGTCTAGTAGCGCATAGCTGGACTAGCTTTATCACAAGTTTTCATAAACACAGGAGTGAAGTGACGCCCAACGCTCGCTTATCTTCATCTCTCGCCCAGTTCGTGCGGTACTGCGCCGTTAAAGTCTAGGCGTGTGAATATAATTTATTTAATACCCTCGAAACTTATTGCGGAGCCACTAAGCAAACAATGCCGAATCCCTCTTAGTAATGCAAGGTTTTTTCTCAATATTTTTTACATTTAAAAAAATGGGCAAAAAGCCTAAAAGTAAGTAAAATCAGATTATCTGTCTCTCTGTATATAATAAAAATAAGGATTACTTCTTAACATAGTCTACCAAATGTCAGCTTCAAAATGAGCTCCCGTTCAATATTCTGCAGTAAATGGTTCCAGAGTTCTGAGCGCTGAAACAGGCTTGCTTTTATAAAATACGCTAAATTTGTCGCTCAATAGTACGAAAACCGTTTGAATTTCGATAGTATATTTTTGAAAATGCACTCTCCTCAGCACCTTGTATAAATAGGAAAAAAAAATAGAGTATTAAAAAATGCGAGGTTTTTTACTGATCGATTTCATATGGAATAGCCCATATATTTCCAAAAACTTCTCCTCTTTCCATTTTTTTGCTATCATCACTAATAACTGAGTTTGTCTATGTCGGCGGACTTTTGGATCACCCTGAATATTGATGTTTTATATTAATTTGCAATGCTATCAGCACTATCACGGGTGTATTAGAAGCAAGAAATCAGATTTCAAGGCCGTTGTTGTAGCTTGTCAGCCCTGTTCCGCCCAATCAGTGTTCTAAATGCCGACGCTTTTAACACAGTGCGCTATTGCTCTGAGGGATGACGTCACAAATCACTGATCCTGCCGATCTCTGCTTTAACATAAGGGTTTTTTTATTATTTCTTATACATTGGAAGTATAAAGGAATATTTCAATTCTTGACAGCATCTTGCCGTGTTCCCCTTTCTCCTTCGCCAAAGCCTCCTTTCAATAGCATCATCTTCCCCGGATTACGGGCGTCCGTCACAGTTCTGATGTTATCCTACCATGATCTAGGCCTACGTGCTATGCTTCACTTCCTTCTTCCCGCTAGTTTTCTAGGCAGACGCTCTTCCGACATTTGTAGAGTACTAGATGTTCAAACCGGTTCACTGATCTTCCATCTTTTCTGTGCACCGCAGTTTCTTCCGCATTCCGTTTCTTTCTCAATCCATTAGATTTTCTTTCCACGATTAAGGGGAGAGGATAGTATTTTTTTTTAACTTTTTTTCGTATTTGCTATAAAATATTAATTTTTTGTATGTAGAGAGATCATAGCTATAGCAACTCAACCAAATATAAATATTTTGAAAAAAAAAAAGAAATTATTTGGGGACCCAAATTTGAAAAAAAAAAATATATATATACCCAATGCAGAATTGTACTAAAACCGATATATCTAAACCGTCTTTAAAGATAGATTCAAACAGTTTTTTGCAATGTATTTGCAAAAGCATGTTCTACAAACTGTCTGTAACAGAATTTTGACATTAGTCCCTACGTTTGTAAAATAAACAATTACAATTTAATAACACTTTTCTTATTTCCTTTCTTGCAAGCAAACTGATTTATTTTTTAAATTAAATCAATTAACAAAATTCTGTTACAGAGAAAAGTTTCCTAATAGTCTAAAGAATGTGTGTTCTAAATTTCATGCATGTATCTTTAATAGTTCAGAAATTAAATCCATTTTTGTCTGGCAATGTAGCAAAAAAAATGAAGCTACTGGAAACCGATAAAAGGGGGCGTGTGATTTAAAAATCCATAGCGCAGGAAATTTAAAAATGACTTCTCAACATCAGATAAGGGCACAAATACCCACAAAATGTTACGCAATGCATTTCACACATATCAAAGAGTATTTTAAAGAATTTTTTTTTTGAAAATTTAATTTACTAGAAACAACAATAAAAGTGGTGATTTAAAAATCCATAACGCAGGAAGTTTAAAAATGGCGACCCAACA
This sequence comes from Periplaneta americana, assembly GCF_040183065.1. Taxonomy (NCBI): domain Eukaryota; kingdom Metazoa; phylum Arthropoda; class Insecta; order Blattodea; family Blattidae; genus Periplaneta; species Periplaneta americana. The sequence continues at coordinate 42,213,863 of NC_091126.1, read as the reverse complement.
TCCGATAAGGGCACAAATACCCACAAAATTTTATGCTATGCATTCCACACATATCACAGAGTATTTTAAAGATTTTTTTTTTAATTTACTCATTTTTCACTAGAAAATACCATCCTCTCCCCTTAATGTTGAAACAGTCCATTTCGGCAGACATACATATACAAGATGAACTGTAAGTAATGCCATTAATTTCATGGAGTTATTCTTTGAGATATTTCAAAACAAAAAAGCTTAAAGCCTTGGTTTTCCTGAACCGACGCATGCGACGTCTGAGGCCCACCTCGCACAAATCTGGACTACACGAAAGATAGTGAGTGGTTTCTATAGGCCTAACTGCGAAATGCGAGGTCTGCGCACCTCCCAGCCATAGAAACCACTCACTATCTCTCGTGTAGTCCGAATATGTGCGAGGTGGGCCTCGCACCTCGCATGTCGCATGCGTCGGTCCAGAAAAAGCAAGGCTTAATACAGTTTTGGTTTTTTCTGCTTTCTTTTCGAGATAAAAATTGTTTTATACGAAACATTTCATTGCGTGTTCTAGGAAAGTCATTGATTTAATTCCCAATATGCTCAGTCAATTTAAGAGAGCAGTGTATTATGATAATACATGATTGAAAACAATTTAGTTTTATCTTTTAAATATGCAGAAATTTGATTCGAAAAAAATTAACATTTCAAAATTCCTTTTTTGAACGACAGTATATTTCTTCACTCGCTTTGATATGTAATACGATGTATATATATTGTAGCCTATATAAGGAGAAATCCACATCACGGATACGGAGCTCCTATCATAAACGATAATAATATTTTAGCAGCGTTACTGGAGATGGGAACCGATTCGAGTCTGGGAATTATTTAGAAAGAAAAATCAAATATTTAGGTAATATTCTGTTTAGAAACGATTCAGCAATTATGAAAACGTATATCTTTTGTATGGAAGCCGCTAATTGGAAATCGAATTGGCTGAAAGACCTGGAACGAGAAATAAACAGATTAGGTCTAAATTGGCTATGGAGAGAACTAGGGTCTATAAACACGAAAACTATTGGAAGAATAGTAAAAGAGAGGGCAAACGAAATTTCGAGAGAAGATATTTTTAATAATATTAAAGACCTAGAATCACTAAAATACTATAGGGAGGTGAAACAGTTTTGGGAACAGGAAGAATATATTAGACTAAATTCAAGGGAAGAGAGAACAGGAATGGCATGGTGGAGATTAGGTATCTGGAGACTCAAGAATAAGAGAGGGAACGTAGAGAAGGATAAATGACCTTTGTGTGGACTAGCGGAAGACGCAATGCATATTGCGTTAAAGTGTCAGGCAACGAATAATTTGAGAAGCAGTTGGGTGGATAAAAAATTTCTACAAATAAACGCTATAGTTGCTTGTAAAGAAATGAATGGTCCCCTTAACGCCAGCAGTCTGCATAAATTAGGAAAATTTCTTTTTAGAGTTAAAATTAGATGGGAAGAGAAAGTCAAAGCTCTAATGGATATGGAATTATAAATGTTGAGTAGTCGGACACGATTGGAAACTACGAAAAGTAGTCAATAAAGTTAACAGAATAATTTTTAAGAGATTGAGTATAGAAGTAAAAAAGCTAAAGTAAGACATTTAATTAAATACAACTGCTATACTTATTATTAGTTTATTATTATTATTATTATTATTATTATTATTATTATTATTATTATTAACTTGAAAGTAATGTAATTTTCCCTAAGCTAGGTTACTAGCCTTATCGTTAGGTAGTCCAGTAGTGGGCTGCCACTTTTAGAAGTAGAGTCAGTAGAAGAAAAAATCAGCAGATACAAATTCAATTGGCTAGATCATTTAAGAAGAATGGAAAATTCAAGAATCCCAAAAATTATTATGCAGTATAAAACTGAAGGACATCGTCGACCAGGAAGACCTTTTAGAAGACTGCTAGATGGGGCCGAAACAGGTCTACAGAGGCCTAATTCGTGAAGGATGATGATGATGATGATGATTATTATTATTATTATTATTATTATTATTATTATTAGGGTGCACAGAGGATACTTATAGGTTCAATATGTAGTAGTTCTTGTAATGTTTGTGTAGAGAGTGATGGCGGATTAAGAACTGGAACATATCTAATCCGTCATGACATGAACAAAGATTGATGCAATAAATAAATAAATAAATAAATAAATAAATAAATAAATAAATAAGTAAGTAAGTAAATAAATAAATAAATAAATAAATAAATAAGTAGGTAAATAAATAAATAAAATTAAAATTTTATTTATTTCTAGAAAGAGATATGCAGTAAAAATAAGTGAAATATGGTAAAAAAAGAAAGTAATAAAGTCTTTCTCTGATCACATTCACTATGAAAACCTAAAAAACGCACACCTGTGCTCGAGCCTAACATAACTTCATTTCAGAGTTAGATGAATAATGTTGTGCGAAATACACCGTAAACACATACCTGTAACTGTTATTACGACATTTATTTCCCTCATTTTACGCTACTTTATGTTACGTTAAGTGCATCGAAATAAAAGTTCTTCACCGAGTTCAATATTATAGGCCTACAACGCGACCAAGTCGTAATGTCAGTTCACTTTGTTAAATTTTTTTTATTTTAATTTCCAGCCATCTGTCTTTATACCCTTAGTCTCTCAATAGACAACGGCACGGTTAAGATTTACGAATTTTCTTTACACCATGAAATTCTGAAATCTCTGTGGTTGTGTTTAACTTTCCCCTTTGCTTCCACACAATTTATTTTAGTAGCGCTATTTAATCTACTCACTCTGCCTCTTGTCTTATTTAATTAATTAAAAGTGTCGCATCTCACTTCCAAGAACGTCTCTCTAGACCGACATTATTCTCGCTGTATTGATATGGTTCCGCCTTGTATACTTTGCTGTAAATAAGACACTTGCTATTACTAATTGCAGCTCCTAGCGCCGGAACAGTAATGCTTCGTTCATCCCCACGCAGTACAGCAGGGCAATATTCGCTGGTATGCACACAATGTCGAGAGCTCGGTGTGGGTGGCTTTAACATTATGTGACACAGATCCGCTCTACATAATTGATTTGCTGTGTGGAGGGCTTTCCGAGTGCCTCTTCACTTTTCCCTTGTACCAGACCGAAGGAATTAATGCTAGCATAGGTTTAATTTGTGTAAATAACGTCACTCATGAAGCACCTTATCGACATCAAATGCAAAATCCCCTGTGTTGTCTCCATGTTCCATGCTATCGTAAAATCGACCCTCGTAATTTAACGAGCATGTCTCGCTCTCCATTATAGGAAATATGTTGTTGCCACTCAATTTTTATTGGAATGCTGTACTTATGAAGCTTAATAATTACACAGGCCTGCAAAATTAAGGGTCATAAAAACTAAAAAAATAAATGTATGTTATATTTATTGTTTCTTGGGGTGCTGAATCCAATACTGAGCTCAGATTTCCTCTATCATATACCATTTTTCTACAACTAGCAATGACACTTTTAGCAATATAAATGTAGCATTATTAAATTTTATATGGAAAATTGATGACGTGAAACATGTCCTGTGGCAAATATTAAAAGTATATTTTACAAACACTGCTAGATTGTAATAATTGTCGACCTGGTTGGTATAGCGCTGGCCTTCTATGCCCAAGGTTGCGGGTTCGATCCCGGGCCAGGTCGATGGCATTTAAGTGTGCTTAAATGCGACAGGCTCATGTCAGTAGATTTACTGGCATGTAAAAGAACTCCTGCGGGACAAAATTCCGGCACATCCGGCGGCGCTGATATAACCTCTGCAGTTGCGAGCGTCGTTAAATAAAACATAACATTTTTTTGTAATAATTAACAACTCACATTTAGTAAAATTCTTTATACCGCCTTTTTCTCTTAATGTGAAGTTGCGTTTGTTGCTTTTATTCTTGTGTGAGGTTCAAGAGGTTTTCTTTGTGGCCACTGTTCTTGATCCCAATGACTGCTTCTTGCTCTGCTGTCCCATTCCCAGAGTAAACATGGAAACTTTTTATATCCAGCCTGCTGACCAAGAATCATACACAGACCTCCACCGATCATCCAGTTACGATCTTTATATTTTTTATCTTTGTCAGAAACAGTTCAAGATTCTCATAAGTTTCTTTAAGGTGTAGGTACCGAATGACCAACAGGTAACGAAGCAAGGCTACTTGTTGCCATTGTGCAAAATACTTATCACTGTTTTCAGACTTATTTTGGAGGAATGATTTTAATTGTTTGCTATCCATCTCTCCCAAGAGGCCTTAAATCTTCGATTCCTCCATGAGTTGGTTAAATTGGTAAAACTTATTTAAATTTTGTATTCACATAACCTGCACTCTTAATGTTCCACACCCCTAGGAAATTTTTATATACTTCCAGAAATTTTGAAATGTGGTTGGAATTCCACTTCATTTTATGATCACTAGACTTCGTGGAATTGCCACGAGAATCGTAAGGTTTACTGCGCACGCGGTATAGACTGTATGAGAAGGGGTAGTGCAAAGGATACTGAGCAGTATACTGCGGTTACAATAAAACCTGTATCCTGCATTCAAGAAATATAATGAATGATCATTGAAGTGAGAAATGTCTAAACATGTAAATACATAATTATTTTATAGCGAGATATATTAACTCTTAAATGTAAGATACTCACATCATCCTTGAATATTGCATTGCAGTTAAGAGTTACGTACATTTTGAGCGACTGCAAAGTGAACCTCCTCCGAGGTCACTTAAACAGTTTTTATATTGGGAAAATGTACGTTCAACAACACACGATATAATAGGTGCATAATTTACAAAAAATGGTTTGTTCTTTAAAACTAAAATACTTAGTATCAAACTCCTCTATAAACACACGCAATTATGAAGTATTATATTGCGGCATGTTTGATTGAATTTTTGTCGCACTGAACAAATGTTAAGCTTTGACTATTCCAACCACAGTAAAGCAAAAACAAGTGCTTACATAGGTATTCATTAGCTCTAGATGCTCCATCAATTTGGACCAGTCACAACTCTTAACATGAACTGCTTATACTACGAGACCGGGCGGTCGCTCGCCTCCTTTATACTACCGTACATCGGCAACCTGATTGCATGCTGCATGTGGCAAGTCAACGAAGTCTAATGATCACATATTACATAACCTCAAATAACCTTAAACCGGGCTTTTTTTCTTTCGATATGTCGTTAGCGCAAGAGTCGCCACGTGTCTTTATATCAGCGACTTTTTCCGCTACTCTCTTATTCGTCGAGCTTCTAAAGACTCTACAATGCAGCGAACGAATACGCTGTCATATACTTACTTATTGACGTTTAAGGAACCCGGAGGTTCATTGCCGCCCACACATAAACCCGTCATCGGTCCCTATCCTGAGCAAGAATAATCCATTCTCTATCATCATATCCCACCTCCCTTAAATCCATTTTAATATTATCTTCCCATCTACGTCTCGGCCTCCCCAAAGGTTTTTTCCCTCCGGCCTCCCAACTAACAATCTATATGCATTTCTGGATTCGCCCATACGTGCTACATGCCCTGCCCATCTAAAACGTCTGCATTTAATGTTCCCAATTATGTCAGGTGAAGAATACAATGCGTGCAGTTCTGTGTTGTGTAACTTTCTCCATTCTCCTGTAACTTCATCCCTTTTAGCCCCAAATATTTTCCTGAGAAACTTATTCTCAAACACCCTTAACCCATGTTCCTCTCTCAAAGTGAGAGTCCAAGTTTCACAACCATAAAGAACAACCGGTAATATAACTGTTTTATAAATTCTAACTTTCATATTTTTTGACAGCAGACTGGATGATAAAAGCTTCTCAACGGAATAATAACAGGCATTTCCCATATTTATTCTGTGTTTAATTTCCTCCCGAGTATCATTTATATTTGTTACTGTTGCTCCAAGATATTTGAACTTATCCACCTCTTCGAAAGATAAATTTCCAATTTTTATATTTCCATTTCGTACTATGTTCTGGTCACGAGACATAATCATATACTTTGTCTTTTCAGGATTTACTTCCAAATCTATCCCTTTACTTGCTTCCAGTAAAATCTCCGTGTTTTCCCTGATCGTTTGTGGATTTTCTCCTAACATATTCACGTCATCCGCATAGACAAGCAGTTGATGTAACCCATTCAATTCCAAACCCTCTCTGTTATCCTGGACTTTCCTAATGGCATACTCTAGAGCAAAGTTAAAAAGTAAAGGCGATAGTGCATCTCCTTGCTTTAGCCCACAGTGAATTGGAAATGCATCTGACAGAGACTGACCTATACAAACTATGCTGTACGTTTCACTGAGACACATTTTAATTAATCTAACTAGTTTCTTGGGAATACCAAATTCAATAAGAATATCATATAAAACTTCTCTCTTAACCGAGTCATATGCCTTTTTGAAATCTTTGAATAACTGATGCACTGTACCCTTATACTGCCATATAGCCTTAAATAACCTTCAAATATGCGTACGTGATTTTTAGACATTGAGATCTGGATAGGTAAAATTGTATTGCATTTTATGAACAAAATTGAATAGAAAATAAAATTTTCCTTAATAACACACTTGAAACGACTAATTACTTTTTTGCGCGATAGTGTGTTTTCTCGTCGTTACAGCAAATGGCCGCCACGATTGAAACTTGAATTTACTGAATTCAGAGTTGCCAATCTAGATAAGTATGTTGAAATAATAAAAAAACTGCTCTAGTGTTGCAATGAAAACCACTGCCTTCTATGTATGCTACAATGCATGTAAAATTCATACGCAAAAGGCAGTTTTAATTAAGATACATTATACGAAACAAATCACTGCATTTGAAATGTACTGAACTTTATTTAAACAATTCAAACTTCACTTAACAAAAATAAATACAAATTATTTCAATAGAACACGAAATGTTACAAGTACCTCAATCATTTTTACTCCTTCACATTGAAGTTGGTGAAGTTTGTACGTTGGCCAGACTGCTAACATCAGTCAGCTGTTCATAGTGTAACGTGTAACGTATGTACTGTATATTAAGATAAAAAAATATATATTATTTTCAAAATGTACTATCATGCGAAAAAATACTGTACGATACACGTTTGTAAAGTGCATTATAATATCTCGGAAATCGATTTTGTAAAAAGCGGTTCCAAACCTTGCATCGTAATATAACTATAAATACCTTGCTTAAGGATATTTTTTATTCTTAAATGTGCCCATACTCGGTCTGGGGAAAGAGGTATTATACGTAAAACACTGATAATTCATCTTAGTTTCGGTATTGATTCTTAATTAATTTGTCTCTGATTCGTGTTAGATTATTAATCTTGAATATTTCTGCTTACACTATTACAATCTTTGAAGGAAAATTATAAAAATTTCACGCCTTCAGCCCCTTTATTCCAGATATTACCTACTTAAGCAATACAATTGAAGACATCCCGAAATAAGGATATATCAACAAAACTGTAATTCATGTTTCAGAAGAAAGGAAAATAATTTCAGGGGCATATTTCATTAGGCCTATGTTTACTATCAAAACGATTTGACTAAACAAGGATACAAGATTCTTCAGCCATTCAATGCAATAACTTGTTGCAAATAAATGCTTTAAAATTACTTTTACCATCTACATCATATATTTCAAGAATTTGATGTTAAGTCCTTTCTTCTCGCACGTCTTCAATTTATGAATGAGTTGAGTTTACTTCGTATTTTAATTCCGGTGTTATACTAGGAATGCCTATTATGTAAAATCCAAAAGACCAAAGGTCATCTTATTTTATTAATTTATGTCACTCGAATAGTACACGAAGGAAATAAATTAGAGTCACCGGTGTAGCTCAGTCGGCTAAAGCGCTTGCCCTGATCATTCGGAGTTAAGCTCGGGCGCAGGTTCCATTCATGCTTAGGCTGATTAACCGGTTGGCTTTTTCCGAGGTTTTCCTCAATCGTAAGGCGGATGTCAGGTAATCTATGGCGAATCCCCGGCCTCATCTCGCCAAAACACCATCTCGCTGTCATCAATCCCATCGACGCTAAATAACGTCGTAGTTGGTACAACTAAAAAAATGGATAAATTAGACACATTAATACCACTCGGAATATTACAATATAACCGGATTGATGTGACATTTGTGGAGTGTATTGTATTATGTGGAAGCATCGTATATTTCTTATTAATACTGTCTCATGTGGTTTCAGGTCACATAAACACCGTGGTCGAGGTTTAAATTCACTGGAAGAGCATGGCTGTTTACAAATCCGTTTGATTCAATATTGTTTTGGTTGCAGGGACTTAAACAAGCTTACGGCCATTAGTTGGAACCATTTGCTCTATTGTGACAGTATGTTACTAAAACAGATGCCGGTTTAAATAAAATATTGCAGTTTCAGCACTAGAGTTTCTCAGTTATTGAATTTGTTGTTAAAATTCAGCGATAATAAAAATTTACGCCTATGATATCATTTCCTTTTAGATAGAAATTCTTAAAAGTACAGAGTCGCACAAAAAAAAAGGTAACCGAAATTATATATAGCGTATAATGATATGTAGTTTGTAACATATTGTGTACTTGCCGAACTTGGCGACCCCAGCTCAGACAGCAGAGTGGTGTGAGTGAGGTCGTCTAAGGTTGGCGAGAACAATACCTTTTTATTGTTTCTGTTACAGATTATTTCAATCAAAGTGTGTTTCACAAACCACCACCACCTAAAAAGAACAATTCTTCAATGGGTGGAAATGTTTCGAATGACCGATTCCGTTACCAACCACAACTGCCTATATCCGCAATGTGTGGTGATCTGACGAATGTGATGTTTTGTTAAGTGGCCACGGTAAGGGGATCCGGTACGTCCTATCTAGGCTATGTTAAAATCATTTTTCATGAAGCTTTTCTCAGAAACTGCTAGTAGTAGGGCACTTGATTTTTACACGTAATTTTTACATATACTGATCTGAATTTAACACAGCCAATTGGAGGAAAAGTGCATAGTACTTTAAATGTATATTTTTTTGTTCCGGTCCTAATTTTAACTACAATTTTCAATATAGGCCTATATCAGTACATAATTATTTTCATAATTTATATTTATTGAAAATCTCATGTTAAGTTAGGGACAAGGCTTGTGGCAACGTGCTCTGAAAATTTGAAAGTCCTATGTGTAATAGAAGCTGAAAAAAACTGCATTTTGTAAGAAAAAAAAACAAACTTACAGAAAAACGTTCAAATGATTCAAAATATTAAAACTTTTATTTTCATTCAAAATATTAAACCTTTTTTTTTCCATATATAGTGTAGGCTATACTGTAATAGTTTCATATATTGTAGGGGAGAGTCGGGTAGTATCGGACATCGGGTAATATCGGACAGTGAGTTTCTTTCATCTACCACACGATGATATTACCTGATTGACATGGTTACGTTTCTGTGATGTCGCATAGAGAAAGTAACCATGTCATTCAGGTACTACCATATGGTGGTAGATGAAAGAAACGCACTGTCCGATACTACCCGATGTCCGATACTACCCGACTCTCCCCTATACCGTAATAGAGAGAAAAAAAAGAAGTTGCAATTTTTTAAAAAATGCTCCCTGTGGCTGTACAGACGAACTCCATCCTAATCCAGAACCTACGCCGTTCCAAGGTACCGGTCCCATCTCGACCGTAGTCCGCTACCGGATCCTCTTAAACACTTTGTGAAAGATTTAGCACAATTGGATGGAAATTATAGGTTTTATTAACGTTTATACAAATCGCGTATTTAGCCCGAGATACACCGATTTTCCATTAGGAAGACTCACACTAACAAACTTATTTTTCTCTGCATGCGATCATGAAACTTTTGATAGATACTGTATGTGTGCACACACTCGAATTTAGCATTTATTTAAGAAATTAGAAAAATCCGGTTGGATTTGTAATTTTTATTCATATTTATACAGCTTAAATACTCGCAAAAATAAATTTTTAGAAGATTTTCGTTTGAGTCGGAAAACTTAAACTTATTATGCATTCCAAGGCCTTATTCACACTTGTTTTAGATATAGTTATTGGGAAGATAGAATAATGATATATATATATATATATATATATATATAATTAAACAGAAAAGAATATATAATTTTATAGCATAAAAATAGAAAAAAAATTCAAGAAATTTTGCCTACCGGATCCCCTTAATAAAGAAAACTGTCGTTTCCTTGATTGGGTAAAACCACAAGAGTATGAACAGAGAGCATTACATTCTGAAAAGTAACATTGTGAACTGCTGTGTCCAGCTACGACATCATTGATCCATACCTCATTTACTATGAACACGGAAACAGGATAAAATATGTCAGTCAATGCAAACGTGTACAGACAAGTTATTGAACGTTTTCAAGGGAGTTTGATAACATTTTGTGAGTTAAATAATCTTGATTTGGGACAGCAAGTGTTTCAACAAGATTAGACAACCGTCCATATTGGTCATGGAAATGTAACCCTACTGCAAGAGCTATTTCCTGGTCGACTGATTAGTAGGGAAGCAGACCAGCGAATAGGGATTATAAAGAATGGACACTTCGCGTCGGTACCTTTGATGTAGCCGGACTGATTTCAATGACCTTCAAGCCAGCTAAAGCGTGAGATTCTGCTTTCTCCCTAGAGTTTGCGCTGACATCACACCAGCTAGCAGTCGACACAGAGGAAATATAACACATACAATTAATACATCTAGGTACATTATATACTCAAATAAAATAAATTGGATCCATAAAATAATAAATCCTTCATTAACTGCAATGTCTAGACTCTAGAGTTCCTTTATAATGAGAGTTGAGACGTTGACCCCAACAATAATTAAAATATGTAATGGTTTGATAGCTTTGAAAATGGAAAAACAAAACTCTTACGAGAAGTAAAACCATATACCTATATTATATTATTATACAAATATTAAACGAATTCGATACTTAATTTTATAATGTATTATATCATTTTATAATATAATGTTTTATATCTGAAATATAAAATATTATTATTACAACTAGTTTGTCACTGAGAAATAAGGAAAAGCTATTAACTTGAATTTATTTGAAGCAAAGCGTTACTGGATTATGCAATAAAGTAGGCGATGTTTGGATCCTGTGCCTCAACTTTATTCTCAATTATTATCTTAGCGTATGCTCGATTACACTACTTCTAGCGCTTGAAAGTGGAACTAACCGCTGGCGCACAGAGAAACAAAACACAGGAAAATTCGCTCAGTGTCCATTCTTTACAATCCCTATTCACTGAGCAGACTTTTCGTATCCTGCACGAAGTCCTGATCTGTCTTTATGTGATGCGTTTCTGTGGGGAATATTGAAAGAACAGTGCTTCAGACCCGTCCCGCGTACTCTAGACGCTGTACGTCAGGGTTGGGCAGAATTATGCACTCTGCGCTTGCACGGTGTAGTACGAGAGAAGTGTGCTTATAGAGTGCACGAAAACCGGTTTATACAACTTTGCGGTACGTACTGTATGTTTCAAAAGGAAATATTATTCTACCAAACTAAATAAGAATACAAAGTAATGAAACATTTCCTTAAACACAAAACAAAACATGTCTGTTGCACATTAATTCATATTACTCAATTTCTCAAGATTTGGAGAAACTGTATTAGCACAAGCTATGGGAAGAACTGCAGTTAAAAGCCCATCATTTCTTGTTTGAGATTTGTTTATTTTAGTAATAGAAAATAACTGTTCACATCTATAAGTGGAACCAAATAAACACAAAATATTCTCACACAGCTTATGCAGATTGGGAAAGCGTCCTCTTGGGAATCCGTCATAAAACTGCATAAGATTCGAAGTCCACACCTGTGGAGTAACAGTTAGCGCGTCTAGCCGCGAAACCAGGTGGCCCGGGTTCGATTCCTGGTCGGGACAAGTTACCTGGTTGAGGTTTTTTCCGGGGTTTTCCCTCAACCCAATATGAGCAAATGCTGGGTAACTTTCGGTGTTGGACCCCGGACCCATTTCACCGGCATTATCACCTTCATCTCATTCAGACGCTAAATAACCTAAGCTGTTGATAAAGCGTCGTAAAATAATCTATTAAAATAAAAAAAATAAAATAAGATTCGACCTTGAATCATATTTCGCTCGCATCTCTCGATCACATCGCAGGTCAATCAATTCACACTATAATGAAGGGGGGACGTTATCAATAATCAGTTGGAATCAGGACATGTAGCAAAAATACGCAAATCCATTTCCAGGCAATCTAAATCGTGGAACCTTGATGTAAATTCCTCTAATAGACCGGATAGAATACATGCGTACACTTCGAAATTTTCATTGTTCAAAATTCTATGCGCTTAGATAAGGATGGGAAATGATATATTTCGCTCTTTTGCATTTGACGTATCCACAACAGCAATTTCTCCTTAAAAGCTGCAATTCTATCTGCAAATTGTGTATTAAGAATTTATTTTCCCTGAAGTCCTAAATTGAACTCATTTAAAAGCTGTGTAAGATCTGTTATAGCTGCTGGCACACTACAGCGCGCTGCAGCGGTCGCACTTGGAATTCCCCGTGCGCACGGAGGGCAAATGCACTCAAACGCCCATCGCTGCTCTACGTGAAAAAGTCGAAAGAGTTATGCACAACCTAACAAGAGAACAGTGTGATGCTATGCTTACCAGGATGTTAGATCGCATGGAAGAAGTCATAGCCAATGACGGAAGACATGTAGAACACTTAGTTGTACGATAGTTGTGATATTGTGTGGTACAAGCATTTCGGTTACCTTTTTTTTGGGCCACCCCGTAAATCTTTAAACGCTAGGTAAGCCTGTTAAAAACTGACCATTAAACGGTAGCGTGCGACGCGGACTTTTAACAGTAGTGCTGAAAGTATTTTAACGCTTTCAACTGTTTGCGCCGACGATTGTCAATTGTTTTCCATTAGATGCCCCCCCCTTCAGCAACCGCAACCGATCAATAGAGCGGATCAAACAAAGCTAGGTATGCATAAAAAACGACATTTTTTAAAGAAACGCACACAAATTAAATAAATTGTTTCAATGACTGTTTCATTAGTAACCACAACGTCTTGCTACTGATAAAACACTTTCCAGAATTTATGGGAAGTAAATTAGGGTTTGAAACATTCCTGAATGCGTGGGAAGAATCATTTTGCTGTATAGTTCGGGTCAGCTTACTTCATATCCTAAGGGTGAAACCTAATCATTTTTCCCCCATTACTACATATGCTAGTGGATTGTGGTGATTTTCTAGTTTGCAGGTTGAATTTTCTTTTGCCAACTTCGTTTCGAATTTCGATACTGGCAAATATTTCAAACAGTAGTGATTTTGTAACTGGTATGTTGGCAGCTGAGACAAATATCGACAATAATTGTCAGTACTGGAGTTCCATGATATTAAAATTGTACTAGATTTCTGAACCGGTTACTGGAAGCTAGTGAAATTTGAACATACTAATAATTAATTAATGTCAGTATTAATATTAATACATAATAGGCCTAGTTATTTTATGTGTTGTGTTGTGGTTATAATTCAAGACTATTGTCACGAAAGTTTTCGGAGTTAGTACTAATAATTTCATGTGGTCAAACAAAATACATTTTTAGGTTAGGACTCGTGAGTCAATTGTTTAGTCAAACCAATGAATTTCGTATTGCTAGACAAAATACTTGACATGTTGATCCCTTACCCGTATAGTTTGCCTTCGAAAATGTGTTACAAATTATTGAATTATTTAGAATAACTTTCCAGGATAAAGTACAGTAAGTAAATAAGTCATTTACTACGTAGGATCGTGTGGTATATGGTAACAGTTGGCAACTCTGACAAGATGGCAATATTTGCTGCTAAGGAACTATTCTTATGTGATCCTCACTATACTTGGATATTCTTTATCTTGCGCCATTTCATAAATCTATTGTGTGATACATCGTATTGCTTTTGACGTTTTTAATAATTTCAATGTTATTGCCCCTGCAGCTTCTTTTGTTTCTTTCAGTTTACATTCAAAATTACAATCAATTTTTCGAACGTTTCATTATTTGGCAGATTGTTTTATTTTCTGTGAACCAACATTAGAGATTATTGTCTTGCAAAACCAGTTCAGAATAAAATAACTTATAGAATGATACTGAGCGCTTGTACTGTAGGCGGTATGCAAAACTCTTCCGCCATGCGCACTGACTTAGTGTTTGGTTTAACGAATATTCGATTTGTTTCGCTCTCTTGATGGGGGATGCTGCTTTGGGATATAAAAAGGAGATCACGTCATTGAGCCAACCAGCTATTACAATTAGATATTTCAAGAACAACAACATGCAGCGTAAAACTAAATCCATCAGGAGCCTGAGAATAGGCCTACTCTTTTTTTACATTCTTTCTTAAAACTAACATTGTATCTTCTTAGAAATTATTTCTTAATGAAATTAAGCTTTATATATGAACAACTACTCTTTTTTTACATTCTGAGTTTCAATTATAAACGACGCATGGAATGTATGCTTTTATTTGCGCTTTTGTTTTGTAATTAATTGTAATTCTGTACGCTGCATTTAATATTTCGCATTATACTTATTTCCTTCTTTATTTCTTCATTCATGTAACACTTATGAAGTTACTGGAAGTTCAAAATAAGAAAATACAAATGTAAAGTGTCGAATCAATTGCAGGCGTACTTGCAAACACTTTTTAAAATAAAACAAAATAAATTTACTTCAGTAGTTTTTCAGTTTGTGGACTCAGAAAATGTCAGTTTCTTGTATGATTAAGTGTGCCTGGTGTTCTGTCTAACCTGCAAAACATTAGGGACAACCGCTTCAAATTCGAACATTCGGTCGGGTGCTCAACCTAGCCGGTTGTTCTCTGACCGGTTGAATCTAAATCGGTTGTAAACCCCAATCTGCAGCGCTCTATTAGAAATATTACACCTTTGCACTTTGCACCCACGGCATTTGGTTGGGAGGGAGGAGATTTTAAGTGCGTTTGTAATTCCGTTTGAATAATAAAATAAGTATTATAAATGATTACAACTTTGGGATGGTCAACATTAAACTCGCATATATGAGAAGAGTGAATTGAAGGAATAAAATGTTGGTTGTTAAAATAACTTAAAATAGTAAGTAATACAAAAATTCAGTTGGTTCTTAAAAGGTAAAAAAGGCAAAAACTGGCGCTTATCCTTAAAAGAGGCAGCCAGAGTTTCAATAGGTAAAATAAAAATTGGCCCTATTACTGCCAAATACCTCAAATCTAAACGCTTTGATATAATACGATAACCCAGTAATAAAACGGATTTTGCCCAACTTTCGGGCCTTGGTGATGATTGTAGAACCAATTAGCGAGGTATACTCTGTAATATCCCTCTAAAACATTTACCATTATTTTAAATATAGGCATAGAAGTAAAGTAGTATATGCGTTGTGTAATAATTTATTTATCTATTTAACTCTTCTGTTATTTCGATGAAAGTAGAGTCCTCACCATTACCACATTCTAGAGTCAACGGCAATTCGGAAGGCGGGTTGTCTGCTAGCGTTTGCGTCGAGAGAGACAGATAGAGAGAGCAAGGCAGCGTACAACATTGCCACATCGTACTTCACGCACGTGCAATACAAATAGCGCAGGAGAGAATTTAAATTATCAAAAGACAATAATGACCTTAGCCGTTGATTACTGTAAGCATCACACCAAACAAACCCTCTTTCCTTCACTAACAATATTCTTTGCACGTTTCTCAATCCCACACCACATGCTTCTGCAGTCGTTTCTTGCACGTTGGCAACGTTGCTGCCAGCATCAAGATGGCCGGCAGCGTTCTGCTCGTTAACGTTTTTATAATAATTATACACCTTAAACACTATTTTCCGCGCCTGCTTGTGTAATCTTGTGTTTTTACAGTCTCTTCTTCCATTTATTTACCTTACGTACACATAGTAAATGTTAGTTTTACTTATTCAATGTATTGAAACACTCGCACGTGAACAAACGAACTCAGGAAGTGCTTGTTATAGACTGATTCTGATTGGTTCTCCTGTTCAAGCTTGTGACGTCACATGCCATACAGGCTACGGCGCCTTCCGAATTGCCGTCTAGTCTAGTATATACAGTCACGAAGATTCAGTTATTGAGGTTGCTAGGAAGAATAGACTGTGCAGGTACTATTTCGCATTGTCTATAATGAGGCGATAGTAGCGATCCTAGTGGTTGGCAACTATCTATGGATGCATATTTATTATTGAGCTTCGTGACTGTATATACTACACTCTGTTATTACTATGAGTCGGTGAGCAAAAATGACGTGCTTTGCGTCTAAAGTGAAACGCGTAGTAGCAGTAGTAAATAGTAGTAAGTAGTAAGTAGCAGCAGCAGCAGTATAGACTTTATTAATAATAACTGCACTACATAAAATATTCAGTAATAATAGTAAGATAAACTAAAATGCTGTCTACTCTAGTAAGTATAGCACGCATCGCCACTAACAACTTAATTCAACATAGCTCTAGTTTCTTGTGACGTCTACTCAATCCATGAAACACGATTGTTCTTTGGAACTTTCGATGCTCACTACGGGAAAGGAGATGTAACGTTCTTTACGGATAAAAGCGTCGCAATTTAGAAGTGAAGTTACACACAACAGCCGTGAATGGAAGCTCATAGCAGTTGGATGTTAAAAACCATTGATCTGCTCAGCGGCACGACACCTACCCACACACTTAACGCCCTCCTGTTGGCAAATAAATGGACGCAGCGTTGGTCTGGTGCAGCAGACAGCTCCGCTGCTCGGTACATCCTCTGCCTTGCACCGAACAGCTTGACAGATGGAAATAATGGGTTTCTCCATTCCTATTTGTTTACCGGAGTAGTACGAGCGGTATTAATGGCTCGTGGTGGCGATTTCTGTCGACTTTGTGAGACATTGAAATGCTTGTAGCAGCTCAAAATTGTGTCAGACCGCATAGAATAATAATAATAATAATAATAATAATAATAATAATAATAATAATAATAATAATAATAATAATAATAATGGCTTTATTTAACCTGGCAGAGTTAAGGCCAGGTATGCTCATTCTCTGACTCCCGATTACGTTCTGTAATCGCAACCTTCCAAGGTAGAGCGTGCTGTTCCTCGTTCGAAGCTCGACGGATGACTGCGGAAGGCAGTTCAAGTACTTAGTAAACGTACGAACAGTGCGGGACGATGACACAGTCAAAACCTTCTGTAAGCAAACGATCATTCCGTACAGTGTGGGAGGAAGACTATTTTTGTTGTGAAAGCGTAAAGCAGCGGTGGCGAAAATGCTATCATGCGCCGAACCACTGTGTAAGCTGCAACCTGCATAGCACCTATGGAGGGAGGCGGACACCCGAAGGGGAATTGAAGCAACTGTCTGACATTAACGGTTTTTAATTTTCCTTACGTCAAGCACTTAATAAAATTATATACAGTACAAGGTTACAAACTAATGTTTAGTATGTGTAACGAAGAAAGAAATGAACAAAAAATATAGGACCCATTATCACAACCTAAAATTAATTGTCTTCAGAATGTCTCTGCGGCAGAATTTCAAAATCAGGAATTATGTCGCTTACTGCCAGTCGTAGTTGATCACGAAGGTATTTGTCTGTCAGTCGTGATCTAAATTTCATTTTTACTATTTTCATTGTTGAAAATAATTTTTCACAAACGTAAGTTGTAGCGAACATGGCTTCAACAGAGCAAGCGAAAGAACGAAGCTTCAAATATTTATTTTTTTGCCAAAGATTTGAAAAGTTCAACATTTGTCAAGTCCTTACATCTAGCTTTCATTTAACATCACATTGTAAATATGTGAATTTAAATTGAAGATCTAACCGCATTATTCGTACATCTGCTGAAAAAGGATCGACGTACAGCGATGATGATGATGATGATATAATAATAATAATAATAATAATAATAATAATAATAATAATAATAATAATAATAATAATAATAATAACAACACTTAACCTTTTAATGTTTCATCAGTAACATGTAGTAACTTATAATGCCGTTTTATGTTATACAACAGTTTTCCTAGTAATACTTGTGAATAAATCATACATTTAATATTCTCATATTGTCAGCAAAAAATGCATCCTCCCATCCTACTTGAAACTTTCGTTTTTATAGAGGTACATGGTTTCGAAAGAGACATTGCGACGATACGCCACGCGCAGGTCAGAGACAAATACACATGCAACGGAGTTTGACTCCAGTGAGTGAGAGGGTGGGGGTTGTAGGTAGGAAGCAAAGGAAATGCACTGCGAGCCACAATGTGCTCGTGAGTCACATTTTCGCCGCGGCTGGCGTAAAGTGTTTACTATGTTGTAAAGTATTGTCAGGAGTACTACTGAGCAACATAAAACATTATACGCTCTGCCATCCAGAACATGCCGAAGTGACAGGGAAGCTGTTTTCTGTAATATGTATTCATATATCAACATTATTATTATTATTACTATTATTATTATTATTATTATTATTATTATTATTATTATTATTATTACTAGTACAATTATTGTTATTGTGGTGATTTTATTCCAACAGAAATACATGTTATGATACAATAATTTTTCAGGGGTGCAACGTGCACTACAGTTTCAAGAATTGAAAGCACTTCATGATACGCCAAACATTGAAGAGAATCGAACAATTCAGAGTCTACGTTTAGGAGCAAGTTATGTAGTATGTTGGGAATTAGCTAAGGCACTAAAAACCTTTGTGAACTTGTAAAGAAATCTATGGTGCCTGAACAAAATATAGTTAATTACATCTCACTCCTGGAACAGCTCAAATTTGAATTCACAGAACATGGATTTAATGATTTTAGACGTATGGAAAGTGATGTTAATTTTTTTGTTAATCCTTTCATAGTAAATTGAGTACAGTCCGTGAGAGTGCAGTTCCAGGACGAGTTAATTGATTTACAAAGTCACGTAGAATTCAGAACTAAATGCGGAGTATATGACTTGCCAAGCATAGAAATATTAAAAAATGAACAAAACGCAATATCCCAAGAGGAGCTTATTCGCTGTCACTCTAAATGTGTGTGCAAACAATTATTTTCGAGAATGAAGGTTGCTAAATCCAAAAATCCAAACATAGATCATAACTGTAT
The DNA here is from genome assembly GCF_040183065.1 of Periplaneta americana. Classification (NCBI taxonomy): domain Eukaryota; kingdom Metazoa; phylum Arthropoda; class Insecta; order Blattodea; family Blattidae; genus Periplaneta; species Periplaneta americana. Next base: position 42,194,688 of record NC_091126.1, on the reverse strand, counting down.
AAAATATAATAAATAATGTAATAACTGACTATTTCCTTTTTCAAATTCAGTTTATTATCCGTATTTGTAAGACAGTGAGAGCGATGCCACTGGCGGTGCTACAATGTAGTTGCGGAGCCCAGTTCCTACACTGTGTGTGTTATGTAGTGCAGCATCATCCATGTAATCGACGCTTTTACAATTTTGGGCATACCTGGTTAAGGCCGTTAGGACTTCTCTTACACTCAACCAGGATTAAAACTTGCTTACATAGTTGAACATAAAACTGGATCGGAATTAAATAATTACATACTGATACAATTTAAGTACATAATGAGATCAAAAAAGGTGGTTACATAAAAATTTACCTCATAAAATAAAAATAAACAGTGAAATACATATTAATGTTGTTGGAATCAAATACGAATCACATAAAAACAGAAGTCGATAATTCAATAAAAAAATGTACACAGTAAAAATAAAAATAAACACATTAGTATACATATTAGTATTAGATTACAATTAAGTAGGATTTACATAATTAAACCAGAAAGCGACAATTGAATAAAATGTACACACAAAAATATATTAATAATAAAAAAACAACACAGTGGGATACATATTGGCGTTAAGTGATAAATAAACACGATTTACATGATTACACATTAAAAATAAAAACCAAAAAAAAAAATAAAAATAAATACAGTGGAACACATTACATTAAATATTTGCAACGCGTTAGGTCTGGCAACTCATCATAAGATATTTTTCTAATTTACATTTAAAGGAAATTAAAGTTCGGCAGCCCTTGACTTCAGGCGGCAGAGAATTCCAGTGACGAGAAGTAGCAACAGTGAAAGATAAAGAATAAAGAGATGATGTGTGGAGTGGTATTTCTAGCGTATACTAGATTCTCTATATTCAAGTCAGGGCCGTTTGTTCCAAAAATTATTCTGTAGATTTCTGCGTAAGAATTTGAGATTTCTTGCTGTCAAAGTTCGTTCATTCATTCATTCATTCATTCATTCATTCATTCATTCATTCATTCATTCATTCATTCATTCATTCACCGCTGTGGAGTAACGGTTAGCATTCCCAACCGTGAAACGAGCGGGCCCGGGTTAAAATCCTAGTTGGGACAAGTTACCCGGTTGAAAATTTCCGAGGTTTTCCCTCAACCCATTGAGAGCATGTGCTGGATAACTTTCGGCGCTGGACCCTGGATTCATTTCGCTGGCATTATCACCTTCATCTCGTTCACAAGCTATATAATCATAGGAGTTGAAAAGACGCCGTAAAATAATCAATTTAATTAATTAATTTAGTCATTTATTTGTTTATTTATTTAATTGTTTATTTATATATTTTCTCAGAATTTAATACAAAACTCTTCTTTCTTTATTGTTAACAAACATTAACTGAAACACAATATAACACTTTTTGAGATAAAATTTATGCAATAGTACGAGCCATTTGATTAATATCAGATACTGGTAGTGGGTTATTTTACGACGCTGTATCAATATCTCAGGTTATTTAGCGTCTGAATGGAATGAAGGTGATAATGCCAGTGAAATGAGTCCGGGATCCAGCACCGATAGTTAACTAGCATTTGCTCAGATTTGGTTGAGAGAAAACCCCGGGAAAACCTCAACTAGGTAACTTTCCCTGACCAGGATTCGAACCCAGGCCACCTGGTTTCGCGGTCAGACGCGCAAACCATTACTGAACAGGTGTGGCACTCGTAGATAACACTTCTCAATGTGAATTACATAATAAAATACCGTAATAACATAATTTCCTTGACAGAAATAAAATGATCCATGTAACATATATAATATAAAGTAAGTCCATCACTGACATAAGACAATAGAGAAACATGCTAAGTGGATCCGTGTTTACTTCAGTTATAGTGAAGGGGTACTGAGTGGGTAAAATCTGCAGTTTTCCCATCCGCTTTGAGTTTCTTGTCCCTGAATATAGGGACAAAGAAGTGGTTTAAGGGTTAGCTGCGATTTGAGATCAGTCTTTGCTCGGGTTTGGGTTGTAATCATGTTTTCGTCTATTACTTTTTGGGGTTCTTTGCGACGTTTTCCCCGGCTGTAATGCTGATACCAGGTAATTCTGATGGAAATTCTTAGCAAAATATTACTTCTCTCTTAAATCGAATTTTTTGTTAAATCCTAATTGACATATCGTAGTTGAAAAGCCGATTGAAATAAAATAATCACTAAGTAGGAGCTAGCGAGATTCCGAGAATGTGATCGGTCCTGAGTTCGAACCCGTCTGGACTAACTGGAATCTTGGAACATACACAGATTTTTACGTTTGCAAAAAAAAAAAAAAGTTGCCTTGTTTTTCTATTAGTAGTTTAAGTTCTGTATGACTATGGATACAAATATCAGCATTTAATTAAAAAAAAAAAGCACTGCACATTCATCACAGTCATTGTATGCGAGTGTTTAGTTTATATTTGGATATGGACTTTCTAAAAGATTAATTTATTGTTTGATTCGAAGTTTGCGTATTTCGAAATTTTTCAAATTCCTCTTAAAGTTAAAATTAAAGTTCACTGCGGTTTCGGTTTTGTTGTTACAGTAACGCTTCTGTCTCGTAGAAATTTGTCCCCTATAAGAGCTGGAGGCTTTGCTTGCAATATTCATACGATAGTCCGTAGTAAATAAGTAATATAGCTTCCAGAATGCATTAACGGATTCATACTGGGATGAAGAAAGGGAAGGCGCATTGTGAACTCTATTTCAGCAATGTTATAGTTCTAGTTCCGGCACAACTTTTGTTATTTGAATAGTTGAAAGGCTTCTCGCGAACTGATGAAAATACTTTGTGCTCTAGAGTTATATAATGTACTTCAACCCACTGAGCGAATAAAAGGCTTTGTGCATTATAACTAAGCTATTCAGTATTGAATAACACAAAGCCTGCTCCTTGGAAGTTATTTTATGAAATGAATTATTAATAAATCTGCACAAAGCATTGACCAACTTGCAAAATAAGAAGCAAGTATCAATTTCTTTCTATATATTTCACGCGTTTCATAATAGTTCTTTACAGCCACCGGCGTAGCTCAGTCGGCTGAGACTCTTGCCTGCCAAGCCGGAGTTGCGTTCGGGCGCGGGTTCTATTCCCGATTGGGCTGATTACCTGGTTGGTTTTTTCCCCGAGGTCTTTCCGAACCGAAAGGTGAATGTCAGGTAATCTATGGCTTATCCCCGGCCTCATCTCGCCAAACACAATCTCGCTATCACCAATCCCATCGACGCTAAATAACAGAGTAGTTGATACCGCGTATTCAAATAACAAACTAAAAACAGTTCTTTACTATGTTGCGAATGATATTATTAGTCGTAGTTTATATCCTTGAACTATTATTCAGAAGATATTATAGTTCAAGTGAAATCATTTAATTGCTCCAAAATTAATATCGGCTTTGTTTATTTATTTATTTATTTATTTATTTATTTATTCATTTGTTGTTGAACATAACAGGCAAAGCCCAATTACAATGTTCACGACTAACAAATTAATTTATAAAACATAAACAAGGAAAAGGAAACATACACTTATTAAAAACTGAAACAAAATAGAAATAAGAGAAAGAAAAAAGAGAAATTGAAATAAGGTGTGAAAGTAGCTTCAAATTAACTAACAACAATATTCTGTAAAATATGATAAATAATTCTGTATCTAGAGAAATTCATATTGAAAATATCAACATTAGGAAGAGGATGTAATTTATTGTATAACTGTAACATTTGGAAAACTGGGGAATTTTTGTGAATGTTTTTCACTCTCTGTGCGATAACCATTCATCACATTGCCATCTAGTGATGCGACTACATACTATGGATCCCATACGACTAGGGTTGGGAATTTACGCGTAAAAATTTAATTTCTACACGTAAACATGCGTAATTTGTCATAAATGTAAAAATATGTAATAAATTCAAAATTTGCTCTAATAAATCTTCGGCGAGTTCGCCAATCAAAAGCTACGGCGGATATTTTTCTATTGCACGAAAACGCAAGACCACACACCAGTCATTACACCACTGGCGAAATTGCGAAAATTGATTGATAATATTATAGATTTATTAATTTGCCATACAGAATAATATCTGTAGTATTGAGAATTAATATTTGAGGAGAAAAATTCGCTCCGGCGTCGGGGATCGAACCCGGGTCCTTGGTTCTACGTACCAAGCGCTCTGACCACTGAGCTACGCCGAATTCAATCCACAGCACCAGATCGAACTTTCCTCCTTCAATGTTTCCCTTTGTGGCCTGACTCCAAGTTAGGCATATATGTTGAAGTATATGTCCAATGTCAACTGCCTTTATATTAGGAGCGCACTCAGCTGAGTGACTTGTTTGGCCGGGATTCTCCTCAAATATTAATTGTCAATATTACAGATATTATTCTGTATGAGAAATTAATAAATCTATAATATTCTCATAGCTGCAATGCATATGTCTGTACAGATTACTGTGCACATCACTGCGGAATCCCGGCAGTGGCGCCCTCACTCTCAACGGTAAGCTGAGCTGAAACTGGTAGTACATAAATAATTTCAAGGGAAAAATTGTTCCGGGGCCGGGTATCGATCCCGGGACCTCTGGTTGAACGTACCAGCGCTCTACCAACTGAGCTACCCGGGAACTCCACCCGACACCGTCTCAACTTTTCCCTTTATATCCACACAACTCGCGTGGGCTGACGAAAGGCCAGAGACCCACATCGAGTGCACACAATCTCTGTGTGACTTGGAATTGTGGTTTTCTGTTAACGTACACAGTGATGTATATATTATGCAAATCTAGTCTTTCAGGTCAAGCTCCCTGTAAAACAGATTTGAATAATTTCAAGGGAAAAATTGTTCCGGGGCCGGGTATCGTAGAGAGCTGGTACGTTCAACCAGAGGTCCCGGGATCGATACCCGGCCCCGGAACAATTTTTCCCTTGAAATTATTCAAATCTGTTTTACAGGGAGCTTGACCTGAAAGACTAGATTTGCATAATATACGTCACTGTGTACGCTAACAGAAAACCACAATTCAAAGTCACACAGGGATTGTGTGCACTCGATGTGGGTCTCTGGCGTTTCGTCAGCCCACGTGTGGATATAAAGGGAAAAGTTGGGACGGTGTCGGGTGGAGTTCCTGGGTAGCTCAGTTGGTAGAGCGCTGGTACATTCAAGCAGAGGTCCCGGGTTCGATACCCGACCCCAATTTTTCCCTTGAAATTATTCAAATCTGCTTTACAGGGAGCTTTACCTGAAAGACTAGATTTGCATAGTACATAAATAGTTTGAAAAAGAAACATAACAACAAACTGAGGAAGTTTTACTGTTTCCTGTAACATTTTTTGAATGGCACATAGAACCTTTCGCATTTCCACTCTTAAACTATTCTTGTGACCCAACAGTTTTATGATGCCGCCGAGAAATTAAAGATTCCCCGAAATATCTAAAGTGCGTAATATACAGGTTCGATTTATGAATGTCAAGCTGTACATTAGCTATTTTTTTGTGGAAAACGGAGCTGCGTAGTTGTTTTTTCTTCGGTAGTTTTGCTTGTCATATCAAATAATACGTTAGTGTTGAGCTGTGTACAGTACATCTTTTAGAGAAGGCCTATGTCTTTGGCAACGAATGTTTCAGCGCTCTCAATTCGTCACTTAATTTTGCACGTAATGGCTCCTCTTGTTAATACAGTGTTCTCATCTTACACAAGGATCCGTGACGCGGAGATGTCTCGAGAGAGGGGTTACTTCAGAGCCTCTCTTTGCTTGGTAATTTTTTTTCTTGTAAAGAACTTAATTAACGACTACTAATGCGGTCTTCTGTTTCATATGCACGCCACGGTTTATTGATTAATAATTCAATTGAAAATGATGAGACTCGGCCTACACTAGTAATGAAACGACGAATTTCCCCGGAATTTGTTATTCCTCAAAGACCCTCCATTACACGGTGCACATAAGGTGGTTACAAGGGTTTTACGACCAAGCATTGTGTGTATGTTATAAAGACAAATTACTCCCTTGTGACAAATATCTTGCAAGATGCATTACGTTTTCTCTTTGTGTTGTTTCACTTCCATATACAGTCTGTCCCAAAATTCGCGCACACGGACTAAATGACTGATGGAAATTCTTAGCAAAATATTACTTCTCTCTTAAATCTAATTTTTTGTTAAATCCTAATTGACATATCGTAGTTAAAAAGCCGATTGAAATAAAATAATCACTAAGCAGGAGCTAACGAGGTTCCGAGAATGTGATCGGTCCTGAGTTCGAAACCCGTCTGGACTAACTGGAATTTTGGATTATACACAGGTTTTTACGTTTGGAAAGAAAGTTGCCTTTTTCTATTAGTAGTTAAAGTTCTGTATGACTAAGGATAGAAATATCAGCATTTCGTTAAAAAAAATACTGCACATTCATTACATTCATTGTATACGAGTGTTTAGTTTATATTTGGACATCGACTTTCTAAAATATTAATTTGTTGTTTGATTCGAAGTTTGCGCCTTTCGAAATTTTTCAAATTCCACTGCAAGAATGATGGATGTCACTTTTTTGTCGAAAATGAACCAAGACATAGCTTAAGACATACAGAATGTACATAGAGAGTTACATGGCATTAACACTGGTAGTCATTGTCCAGTAATGATCGGAAAAACACAGTTAAACTTTGAGCGCTATGCATTTCAAACTTTCAATTGCTTCTCCTGAGAAATGTATTCCAAATGACATCCATCATTCTTGCAGTGGACTCTTCAAATATGAATCCCGGATGAAATTGAGAAGAAAAAATGACATTTTCGTCACAAGAATTTTTAATTGCAGCATATGGCAACATTGGATCTTGCAAATATAGTGAATGTTACACTTGTGATCGTAGCTTAAGTTATGCATATGCCGCTTTAAATCTAAACATTCAAGCCACAACCTACGCTTTATTAATTTCTTATTTTAATTTTCTTTCTTTCTGTAATATATGACGAGTTCATTGCAAAAAGGGGGAATGTCGTAAATTTGTGAAACATGAGATGAAGGTTCAGTACCATACATCAAAGGGAGTAGAAAATATTACACTTTGTTGCACTGCAAGAAAGATGATACTTCCAGATCTACATCGTGTTGAAGAATTTGTATACCACACAAGGAGTGGAAATGTAAAAGATTAAATTGGATTTCCTGCAAAATTCAATACATTTGACATTCCCCCACTTTGCAGTGGACTCTTTATATGAATTATTTTCGTATTGAAGTGGTGCATATTCAAGCCTGTACGGGCAAGAGCTCTCGACGGGCAGATTTCCCTGCGCGCCGGTTACTTGTCTTCTCCTATCAGGACGTACCGAAAGAGGGATAGCGGTGTAAAGGTTGTCCATGCATAAGTTAAGTAGAGCAGGAGTTGTACCTAGAAGTAATTGATCTTTCACACACTACATTATAGAAACGAACGTATAATAACGACTTGCTTAGCTTCACAATTGCTTAAATTATTTTATGCTCGACCATGCCGAAATGTAGTAATTATACACCTGGTAGCAGAACTTTCATGCATGTCATTAAAGTACACCTACTCATTAAAGGTCAGGTCTTTCAGCCAATGACGGCTCAGGTTACAACTGTTCAGCCAATGACAGGTCAGCTTTCTACCGTTATAAAACCGCAAGTATCGATTATTCTCGGATATGTAATCGAAAGAGAATTAGCGAAAAGTCACGGAGGCTGGAAATCCAATACTGTTGCAGAAGGTTATGTTCTGTTACTATAATAATTAGCGTTAATTGTAAATAATATTCAAATAAATTCAATTTGTCATCTCGTTTTTCAATGTCTAATTTAATTTCAATGTTATCTCTGTAGGTTCTTATGGCCTAGCAAGGTCAATGTGAACATCTGTTCCTCGGAAAAAATCAATACTTTCGCGTCTGCCAACATCTCACATCATACGGGACATTGGTCAAGGTTAGATACAAAGAAAATTAATAATATCAAGTTAGAAATATGGTCGAGCATAAAAAGTCGTATGAAACTCGCCTATAATGGTAATTAAGAAGCTCGTATGAAAATTATGAAACTCTCTTGCGCTCGTTTCATAAATATCCATACTCGCTTCTTAATTACCTTCATTATAGGCTCGTTGCGTAATGTACTAAAATATATCCGAAGATTCTTAAATTTGCAGCGAAAATTATTATGATTTTTAGCAGCACATACGTAGGCCTACAAGTAAATAAACCATATTATATAGCCCCTAATTCATTGATGAACCTAACAAATCGAGGAATAAGCCCAAGCTGTTCGGTGATGGTAAGCGCGCTATGCTTAGACTCGCTTCTTAAAACAACATTTTATGACGCGTAAAGACTATTGTGAGACGGAAATCGAAGAAGCGGTTCTGGCGAAATGGCATCTTAAAAATGTTTATTTTCGCACAAAAGTATCGCTATTACGAGTATAATGGCAATGATCTTATATTTCAACAGTTTGAGAAGATCTATACGTCAACGCAGTAATTTTTAACTTATTCATTTGGTATTGCAAATTACAAGTAACTTTGGTTGGTTATTCAAAATCGCATATATAACATCTTCTGTTGTGAAATAATGTTATTACATTTATTAAAAAGGTAAAGAAGTTGTAAAGAATTATTGTAACTCGATTTCATTTAAAGTTAATTTTGTTCACCCTTGTCTGTTAGTCACTGCTACCTGTACAGCAATATACACTAGAGCTAGATGGCACGCACCGATTATTCAGTCCTGACAGCTCAGCGAGGCGAAAGAGGGGAAGTAATAGGAGTAGTGGGGAGAGCTCCGGAGTAGAGATAAGGGCGAGCGGTCGGTAAAAGAATGCAGTACAGCTTAATTGTACTAGAAACATACAGCTCTACCGCACGCATGACATCCGATCGCTCCGAAGGCAAGCGAATGACTAACCCAAACATCCCTTGGCGTAACTAAATGGACTCGCCTGACCCAGACGCACATCTCCGGCGACTGTCAGGACTAAACAATCGTACTGTAGTCGAATGTCGTTCACGCGCTGTTTCTTACGCATCTCTGGCGTATTGCGTTGTGTTACTTCAGAAGTTTGTAATAAATTATTGTTTCACTATTTCTTGTCATTTTCTAGGTTGTTAGTTATAATGGTAAACATAGTAAACATTACGTTACAGTAGACTACTAGGACATAATATGGTACAATGTTGCCCAATTGTGTAATTAAATCTTTTTGGACCAAATTTTGCCACCAATATCTTCGTCTACATTAGTGATGTGTAAGCAAGCGCATTTTTCTGACCTTGACGTCGTGCGCGGGCAGCAAGCGCTAAGTATGGAAAGAGGAAGGGTTGTGTATATGAATAAGCAACCTGTTGGATTAGGAAAACAGTGGTGCACAAACTTCAAACGGAACGTGAAATTTTATGTCATTATGATATGGCTTCTTTCTGTTTAACATTATCTATATTGTCTGTAAAACAAAAGTACTAGCACTGATTTCTTAATATTGCACTTGTGTTTTAAATCTTAATAACATAATAGAGAGTTAAGAAGGAATATTCACTTAAATTCCATAGTAGTATAATATTATACTGTATTAAGTGGATGAAACACATCATTCATAAAGAAAGTGATATTCCAAAGAAAGAGATTGAGTATGACATGATAAGTTGGAATTTATATTGATGGTATCTTTAGCCTGACAAAAGTAATCAATAAACTAATCAAAACAATATTACAGTACAAAGCAAAGTTACCTAGGTACTGTATCTGTTTTAAGTGTCACTAATATTACATAACAAAACTCTTATCGCATTATGCTTTTAAGGTGATATTTGTGAGGAACTTCCTATCATCAGAATATTAAATTATTTCTCGAAATCTGCTGAAGCTATAGAGCTGACATTTTACAACACATGGGCACGTATCTTTTGCTTATGATGTAACAGTAGTTTCTTTGTGAATTCATTTCCTTACAAACAATTTCCATGGGAATATTTTCAAAAATTTCAATGCGCTATCTTCAGTAATACATATATATATATATATATATATATATATATATATATATATATATATATATATATATATATATATATATATGTATATATATACGGTATATTAGATTTACGAAAACATTCTGTAAGGCTACTAAATAAATAGGCCTATACCTGAAAATTTCACTTTTCTATACGAAAAGTTGAAAAATATTTCTTTTGAATAAAGAAATCAAACTTGTGAAAAATGAGCATTAAAATTAAAACTTACATTCTTATAATTCACTTATACTTCTCAGGCAAATCTAAAAATTAACATGGATACAGTTTTAATAAATTCTCTTCCCTTTATCTATTGAATCAGTGTTGGCCATCCCTGTACATAGCTCGACCAAGAGACATATACCACCTCTTTCGTCTGTCTCTTTCCTTTCCGCTGTAAAACGCTCAGGCTCTCCTGGGCTCTAAAGCGCGCGCTTGCTCCTGTGGGATTCAATTTACATGCCTGTACTACATTTTCACCCGGGAACCAATCGAAGTAGCCCGCGTGCACGAATTTCTGGACATTCTGTGTTATATGAAATTTAGCGAGGTTCCTAAGGAGAATATTGAACGTCGAAGAGAGTAGTGCTCTTTATGAAAAGTATTTTCTCCCTGGATGCAGAAAAAGAGGAGAAACTTTTTCTAGCGGCACTCACCAAGTAAATGCTCGGAATCCCTTGTTTAGTTAGGCAGCTTTTGCTCGACAGTTTCACGTATAGAATAAAGCCCTCATTAGTGACACACACAGCAACAAACGAATACGCTGTCTGTACGTAACATTATGCAACCACCAAGAAAAGAGATTGCGAAAATATTCGCAGAAAATGTTACGCGTTGACAGTTGCAAACACGCTGCAACTGAAACAGTCAAAACAAGGCGGGCTGGTTATATTTGCCATTTAACGAAATTTTACATACCGTAAAGTGGGGATATTTCGGACGCAGGGGTAACATCGGACGGTAATTCAATGTATCATATTTTATGTTGGTAACACCAGTTCTTACATCTTTTCCGCGCTTTTTACTATGTTCGTAAGTTTCTGCACATTTTTAAAGACCCATTGGTGAACTGGTGTTACCAACATAAAATATGATAAGTTGAATTACTGTCTGATGTTACCCCTGCGTCCGAAATATCCCCACTTTACGGTACTTTCTTTCAGTCTGCGTTATTGAAAATTTTCGTCTCGTTCAGTACACTATTACGTATGTTGGTGATATCGCTACAAGTCCAAATGAAGGGTTTTATGAAAAAAAAAAAAAAAAGTCCAAAAACATAAATTGTCAGGGGAAACAAAAATCTCTCCGGCATGGGTGTGTTAACATTTTAAATATAAAATTCATCATGCCATTACTGGCGTTGTTTTAGAAACTTGGGAAAACTGAAGTATATTTATAACTTAAATTGCCTCATAGGAATACATGTGTAGCTAATGTAGGTAATTGTGGACAAAGGTTGTTTTAAGAAAAAATACTCTGTTGTGGCCGACGTATGCCTCTCCTTTAATATTCTATTCCAGACATCTCCAAAAGCGTACTCGCGAGTAAGCCCCTGAACGGAACCGAAGCCAGTACGTAATGAGCTCCTCCGCCTCACCCATCCCCACCTGTACTGTACTCAATGCTTATGCGCAAACGAAGAGCAGTGGCGGACTGCCATTGTCATTGTGTTGGTCGGAGTGTTCCGCCGTTTCACAATGTCTTCTAATCATGGACGTAGTACATTCAAGGGTGAATAGGAAGAGAAATATTTTTGTATTAGTGGGGAGGATATGAAATGTTTAATTTGTTCGAAAATTCTTAAGGGTGTTAAAATTCAACATGCGACGACACTACTCGACTCTTCGTAAAGAATATCATACAATTACAGGTATGCTGGACATATGAAAATTATTTATTTAGGACGTCTGTATAACTGTTGGTTATACTTAATAATCAGTATATTACAATACGTTTACACTCAGTTTCGCATGATATACTTATAGTTTTTCGTTTCATTTTAGGCGAAATACGTACAAGTATTTTGATAAATTTGAAACAAGAACATACAAAATAAATCACACACGTATCCTCAGTCTTAAAAAAAAACCTTCTTGCTAGAATAATAGAAAATCAATGAAGCCCTTTGCAGAATGAGCATTTGCAAAATCGTGCATACAGAACGTTACTAAAATACTGTGTCCAGAGCAAAGTCACAAGTTTAAGAAAATTAAGTTGTCTCCAAACACAGTTCAGAGAAGGTTTTGCAAGATTGCAAATGTAATTGAATCTGAAGTCGAAACCACAATTAATCAGTCTGTAGCATTGGACGAAAGCACAGATAGAAATGACAAAGCTCATCTAGCCAATTTCATCCGAGGAGTTAATGAACATTTTCCTGTATGTCAAAATAATATACAAACGTATGATATTTCTTATCGTTTCGATGTTATTATTTGTAAACATAAGCAGATCGTTGCCGCAATCCCCCACTGACCGCTCCCATCTGTTGAGGTACGAGTCTCTAGCTTTACAGCACGCTGTGTTCGGCGGGCAGCATCGGGATCACGAATGACTATACGCTTTTTGGAGACCTCTGCTCTATTCCTTTATTACATCCTGTTTCTTCTCCTTTCGTTGCTTACGTTTCTTCAATGGTGTTACTTCTGCACCTAAAGAAGACTCCATAAATTATACAACAATTCACATGCTAAAATATTTCTCTCTGAGGTAGCTTTTGGCGCGTTCATAAGAAGCAGTACTGCCAATCTAATGCAGTGAAAATTGTATGGATAAATGTTTCAAGATAATATGAATGAGATTTGTAAATACTACCATCGTCCTGGACAATGACTGTTAAAAAAGAAGTCTTTGGACTACGGTTGTTTTATGAAAACCACTGAAAATTTCCACTCCTATAATGTAGGACTATGGTGTTTTTTCCACTAACTAACTCGGTAGATAGCCGCTACAATATGCTCACCACAAGCTAAATATCTAAAATTTGTATTTTTGGACTATATGGTTCTTTTCTTTAAAGAAACCTTCAAATCTGTGTGTGTAGAATCTACTTAAGTGTGGGTCTGTAGGCCTATATTTAAGCTCTTATAACAATGCTAAATGAAATACGCGATTATTTACCATCGACGAAATTGGTGATAGCGAGATGATATATTGGCGAGACGAGTTCGAACATTCACCACGAGATTACATAAGATTTACGTGCTATAACCTCGAGAAAACTAGTCAGGTAACTAGTGCTAAGAAAATTCAACCGATGACTGTAGCGTTTCATATCAATTAAATTCGCACCAAACAACAGTAATATATTCTACGTCTACCAGGTAATTATTATTAGAAACTTTTAACATCACTTCATTTTAAGTTTATATTTGCTCTTCCGCATTCCTAAGCTTCCTTAAATAAACTGCTAAAGAGGGGTTTTGAAACCAGTGCTATTTTTGTTTTCTGTATTGTAATAAAAAGTACATGTTAACTCGTAGGCGATTGATGTGACGTTTTTACGGCTTCTCATAAATAAATAAATAAATAAATGAATGAATAAATAAATAAATAAATAAATAAATAAATAAATAAATAAATAAATAAATAAATAAATAAACAAATAAATAAATAAATAAATAAGTAAATAAGTAAGTAAATAAGTAAATAAGTAAATAAGTAAATAAATAAATAAATAAATACGTAAATAAGTACATAAAAATACGTAAATAAGTAAATAAATAAATAAGTAAATAAGAAAGTAAATAAGTAACTAAATAAATAAATACATAAATAAATAAATAAGTAAATAAATAAGTAAATAAATAAATGAATGAATGAATAAATGAATAAATATGTACTTACAAGTAATAGTGACAGATGCGCCAGTCATATTTTGCTAAGAATGTCTGGAACTCTATACAGTGGTATCGCCCACATCCTATCTTTTATGCAGTTTTCGTTCCTTCACGAATTGTTGTATGCCAGTCAATATCCTGATTGAACAGCAAAGTGTAGTTCGGTCCGTGGTAACATCTGTTTCACTTCATGGATGATAGCAATTAGAGAGACTTGAATGAGATTAGGTTAATCAGAAATACCTAAAAATTCATATACTGCATCTACGACTAAAATCGTCCTGTCTTTTTTTAGTAGGTTATTTTACGACGCTTTATCAACAGCTTAGTTATTAAGCGTCTGAATGAGGTGAAGGTGATAATGCCGGTGAAATGAATCCGGGGTTCAGCACCGAAAGTTACCCAGCATTTGCTCATATTGGGTTGAGGGATAACCCCGGAAAAAAATCTCAACCAGATAATTTACCCCGACTGGTAATCGAACCCGGGCCACGTGGTTTCGCGGCCATACGCGCAAACCGTTACTCTACAGGTGTGGACCTATGCTTGTAAAAATCGGGATTTGGTTGTATCGGGAACATGGTCGTATGTTTTATGTGAATTCGTATGGCTTAAATCGATAGATCTAGACGAGATATTTCGTTTGGAAACAAAATCAGCGCGCTAGCACATCGGAGTCGCGAGATATACTGTCCGGAAATATTCACCCTCGCCCAAAATGACCGCCAGTCGCCACACACCCGAACCCGCGCCTCGCGCATACGCGGCGTCAAATCAAGGTCATGTTCGCATCGTAGTCGTATACCGGATCCAACGAGACTACATTTACTGTATTTTAATCTTGTTATTAGTCACGAGGTTATAGTGTCGGAATGGATGAACCTACAAACGCTAAATCACCGTTTTCGTCCAGGTCATATGTCAATCTGATATTAAAGACGTATTCACGTCAAAAGTTTCAACTTGTACTGCCCGGGATTTGAAGGCTGTCCTCCATCGGTGGAAATAAACGCGGCAGTGTTTTGAGTCACTGTGTATCCATTCTCCTCTCTGGAATAGTAAGCATTCTTCATCGTCTCTCTCATGGAGCTAGAGAATTGGAGCAAGTCGGATGCAGATACAATTGTACGAAATAATTTGCCCGGAGCCACTAGAGAAACAAAGCTAGAAGTCGACATGTTGGATGAGCATACAAATCTGACACCAAAACTTGCAGAACTTTCAGACAGTCGTCAATAAGTTGCAGTTTTTGACACTGAAGTCCGTAGGAAAACAATTAGTATGCCGAAAGCAGATTGCAACTACATCCTTCTCTTGGTAGAGTTTGCATTTCTCTCTCAAGTTACCTATAAACAAGGCGTACATGATGCAGCTCACTACATCGAGCTTTTGTTGAAGAGGCCCGAAACAAAGAAGAAATACATAAAACGGACCAACATAATTAATTAAAAAGCTGCAATGGTACATTATACAAAACTATTATATAATACGAAATATTACTACGGTCTTACTAATAAAAACTCTGTATATAGACGTTTAACTGTCTTCTACTTATACAATGAGTAGCTCGTTTATAAGTGGTGTGTAAATTCCTTACTAATAATCACTACAAATGTCGTGTATAACAGTATAACTGTTACACAGCTACGTCATAGTTTCGTCATTACTTCATTACGAAAGGTAAAATAGAATATCTGAGGTTCTCTATTGCATCCGGTAGAGTGCTCTAGTGTGCCGTGTTAAGTATCGATAGTATAACTGGCTCTGATCGATTACCACACTATATTTTGGTCAAAGGGTACAAGTTACAGCAATATTATTCTTATTGTTCTGTGCTCTTTGGTTTGTTTTTCTGTGGTTACAAGGTAACCATCATCATAAAATGATAGTCGATACAAACAGCTGTTAGAGGGGCGGCCATTTTTTTTATATACAACGCTTAAACAAGGGGTTTCGTGTATATCACTACTGCAAAGCAATTCCCATTGTATAGTTACAGACTGTTTATACATCCATCGCTTATGGATGGTTTATTACTAACGTTTTCTGTCTCAACTCTGCATAAGTCTCGTATAAAAACTATACACAGTTTATTAATAAGACCGCTAGTGTATTATTACTTATTCAGTGGATATGGAAATGTGTGTAATAAATGGAATTACGTATATGGTTATGGAAGCATTTAATAACAACAATAATAATAATAATAATAATAACAATAATAATAATGTCATAAACATTCATGTAATAGTCCTCATAAAAACTAAGGCTGTAGCATATTACATATTCAAAATTCTTCAAGACTATGAAAACTGTGATCCAATTGCAATCTTTTAACAGAATCTTTAAAATTGCTAATCTACTCAGTTGTATTAGGTAATTTTTTATAGAGATTTATACTACTTATTATTAAGAAACTTTTCTGTGTCTTAGTCAATTGACAAGTGGAGTTACTAAATTCATCCTCGTTCTAATATTGTAATCATGCACATCTGATACACTCATATTAACTAGGTTCATTTAGGTAAAAATAATTGCCTATATGAGGCAGTAGTTAAAGACGAAGTTATAATTCTGATTGTTTCTTATGTAGTATAAATACACCTTTAAAGCCATTAATATTTTCTCATAACAAAATTCCGTAACTTAAGGAGCTAAGGAAGAAGCCGTAATAATCACTTATTAAAGTATCTGAACCCACGAACTTCTTCAGCCCTCTTTAAAAGTAATATAAATCTAGATAATTTGCTGCAGAGCTCTTCAGTATATTGGCTCCAAGTCAACTTACCATCAATAAAAACCCCAGAAGCTTAACAGTTTAATGAGATATCTGATTATGTCTGATACTAAAATTAAGAGTTTTAGTATTTGTTAAATTTATATTAAATGTATTTACATTCAACGAAGTTATTAAATTTTAAATAGTAAAAGTAGGCCTATTGTCAACAATTAAATCAAGTGAAACTTCAAACACACAGAAGATAGTTCGATCAGTTAACCAAAATTGCAAATGTTCTTGGTATTTTTTATTCCATGTTGAATCTTTCGTACACTAGTTTTAACACTTGAATATAAATGATTGATTAAATGGCGATCTTACTCGTGTTAATTATGTAAGCATGTGTGGCTTACAGCTGTTTCGGTGCTACTTGACACCATCCTCAGAGCCTACTGGATCTCGGCGCTATCTCAACTTCGCTGCCTGTTATGAGGGAGCGTTCGTGTGATGAAGAGTTGTGTCAAATAGTGTGTGTGTTCTGAAATTGATCTGTGTGTTGAGAATTTGAGGATGGTGTCAAGTAGCACCGAAACAGCTGTAAGCCACACATGCTTACATAATTAACACGAGTAAGATCGCCATTTAATCAATTATTTATTTTTTATTATTAAGAAAAACGACCCGAGGATATAACCTTGTGGAAATCCAGCAGAGACATGCTTGGTTGGTTGCAATTGAGACGAGGTGATTCTCAGAAGTGAAGCTAAATGTCCATCTGTCATTCTGTTTCTTTTACTACTTTTTCGACGTTTAAACATGGAAAACACTTGCTCACATATACATGAATATGCGAAGATGGCGATAACTTTCTGGGCATGGGCATGAAATTTAAGAAACTTCGCTTCATATAAGGACTTATAGGTGTCAAGTTTATGTACATTCAGAAACAAATGCTTCAATTTTATGTTATATTGCAGCTCAGTTAGTTCAAGCTGAATGTCCTGTTTTACTATTTCACAGCTCACATTAAGGCTAGTTCACAATAAACTGGGAACGAGACCCAGAACGAGAACGGGAAGCGAAGAACGTGAACGTGAAGATTTTTGATTCACAATAAACCGAAAACGGAAACGGCTATGCATACAGATAGGTATGTCAGTAACGATATATAAAGTTGATATTACGCAATCTGATGTTATTTTTGTATACTCGACCAATGACATTCTCTCATGAGCACAACCCATCCAACATGAACACAGGTTAACCAACTTCGAAATTTAAGACAGGGAATATTTAAGAATTCAATTCACGTGGTAGTCTGGTCACATAGGCTATAGGCCTAGACGCAGGATATATGGAAAGTGATTCTACTGAATTTCTGGATTAGCTACAAGCAATGAATGGACAAGATATTATGTCACGGCCTCCTTTCTACAAAATATACGACGACGAAATAGATTTTGATGACAACAGAATGAATCTAGTAGACTGTGATCTGAAACGAGAACGGCAAAGTTAACATTTTGTATCTGGGCAAAAGGCTCCATGACCAGCAACAGCCAGTACTGAAGAAGGCCAATAGCAGGACGAAACATATCAACCAGGTACAGTAAAATTTAATACGAAAAAAGTACATTATGCAACGAGCCTACAATGATAGTAATTAAGACGCGAGTATGTTTGTTTATGAAACGAGCGCTTGCGCTCGTTTCATAATTTTCATACGAGCGTCTTAATTACCATTATATGCAAGTTTCATACGACTTTTTATGCTCGACCATATTTCTAACTTGAAATTATTCAGAAGTATTCATTTTATTCATATGTAACTGAAGAGCGGAAGTGACCTTGTGCATAGCTCGTAAATTGTGAGATATGCGCAGACGCGAAAGTCTTGATTTTTTCCGAGGAACAATAATGTCATTGACCTTGATATAACCTGAGAATAACATTAACTAATTATGATATAACCTGGAAATTGATTTAGAATTGAAAAGAGATGACAAATTGAATTTATTTGAATATTATTTACAATTAACGCTAATTATTATAGTAACAGAACATAACCTTCTGCGACAGTATTGAATTTCCAGCTTCCGTGACGTTTCCCTCGTCTTTCGATTGCATATCCGAGAATAATCGAAAACCTGAACTTTAATGAATAGATGTACTTTAATGACATGCATTAAAGAACTGCAACCAGGTATATAATTACTACATTTCGGCATGGTCGAGCATGAAGACATATAATACATGATATAGTGTTAAAAGTTATGTAATCACGATGCATTTGTTTATGTTTCCATAAGTGCGTTAATGTTAATTTCTATGTTTTATAATTCATAGTAGTGAAGAACATGTAGAAAATTAAGAACACCAAGCGTTCCTTTCAGAACGAACTCGTAGAGAATTTCGGAAAGGAATATTTTCTTATTAAAGGAAAAAGCATTGTATTTTGCAAATTGTCCAAAAAGGATATGTGGACACACAGAAATAGATTATTTGAAAAACACTGTAGTAGCAAAAGGCATATGGAAAATATTAAATTACACAGTCAGGACAGGCCTTCAACATCAAAATGAGACATGCCGGTACATGGAAATTGGAATTATTATTTTCGATTGTTAAAATATGCATAGTATAATGTAAGTTGAAACGTGCAATGTTAGGCAATTCTTTTCTATACTAGAAATCCACTGCATATAATTATTATTATATCTGTAAACGTGAACATTTATTTTCTGCTTTACTATGTCTGAATGTTTACATTTGAGGCAAGAAGTAACTGCACGCTCCATCTCCCATTCCACTTGATCTACACATCACAGTCGTCCGTGCTTTCGTAACATATTGCGTTTCCGTACCCTGGACCGAGGTCTGATAATATCCTTTATTTGTTGCTCTCCTTGCTATCTCACCTAGGTCTCGCTTTGTCTAGACGCAATCAACGAAACCATTGGGTCTACCATGTATTATACACTTTAATTTTCGGCTGTGAATTAATTAATGAAACATAAAAAATCTGAGATATTCGTGTTAAAGCTCAAAGAGGAAGTTTTATTTGCGCTAATTACTACCCTTCTAGAAAGAAACTTGAGCCAGGCATTTCATACTGTACATTATGAGTACTGAAACAAAGCTGAAAAGAAATTAACTTGTTAGTAGTAGGCTTCTGTACTTTCCTTCTCTCCTTCCTTTGTCAAATAATAATTAATTAAAATCTCCCTCACGCTCGATTGCTTCCTACATCTCTACCTCTTTATGTAGTCATAGTTCACGGCATTATTGACTCTACCGCTTATTATTACATTATCACTCTAGGCGGTGTCTATCATATTCGAGGTTTCCGTGTTAAAAACGTTTCAAAACCTAATCATTTTCCGCGGCATTATTTCCTATGAAAGTAATTGAAGTCGTGAGCTTCATTTTCTGTATCCAGGGCATTTATACAACGCTGGAAACAAACATAAAGTATTAGTATTAAACCTTCCTTTGCATCTATTATTTGTTCGCCTATTTCCTCATTCGTTCTCTCTCTTTATGTTTGCATGAAGTACGAATATGTAATCCACTTTTGTCTTCAAGTGACTGTCTTGTTTTACTATGTTATTGGAACGATTTAGAGATACCACAGCCCTACGCCGTGGTGAATTTAATGTGTAGGATGTTGGCCCAATATAAATTGAAATGATAACAACTTTGCCTTGTTGAGATGTCCGCTACCTCTCCTCGAACAACGTGTAAAATTCTACCACACAACAGAGCTTTGGCTGTGGCGACCATGGACACAGTTGCGTTGACGAGCACGATGGCGATCAAGTCTTCTCACATCGACACGGTGGCGTACACGGTGGCAATCAAAGTCTGCTCACATCGACTTGGTGCGGGCACGATGGTGATCAAGTCTTCCCATACTGATTCGGTGGCGGGCACGATGGCGATCAAGCCTTCTCATACGACTTGGTGGCGGGCACGATGGTGATCAAGTCTTCTCATACGACTTGGTGGCGGGCACGATGGTGATCAAGTCTTCTCATACGACTTGGTGGCGGGCACGATGGTGATCAAGTCTTCTCATACGACTTGGTGGCGGGCACGATGGCGATCAAGCCTTCTCATACGACTTGGTGGCAGGCACGATGGTGACAAAGTCTTCTCATACGACTTGCTGGCGGGCACGATGGTGATCAAGTCTTCTCATACGACTTGGTGGCGGGCACGATGGTGATCAAGTCTTCTCATACGACTTGGTGGCGGGCACGATGGCGATCAAGTCTTCTCATACGACTTGGTGGCGGGCACGATGGTGATCAAGTCTTCTCATACGACTTGGTGGCGGGCACAATGGTGATCAAGTCTTCTCATACGACTTGGTGGCGGGCACGATGGTGATCAAGTCTTCTCACATCGACTTGTTGGCGGACGCGATGGTGATCAAGTCTTCCCATACTGATTCGGTGGCGGGCACGATGGCGATCAAGTCTTCTCATACGACTTGGTGGCGGGCACGATGGCGATCAAGTCTTCTCATACGACTTGGTGGCGGGCACGATGGTAATCAAGTCTTCTCATACTGATTCGGTGGCGGGCATGATGGCGATCAAGTCTTCTCACATCGACTCGGTGGCGAATACGATGGTGATCAAGTCTCCTCACATCGACTCGGTGGCGGGTACTATGGTGATCAGTTGAAGAACACTTCGCAAACGATGCATCGATTGTTTCGTCTGGAATGGAGAATCACCGTCCCACTCCCAACCTGTAGGCCTACCTCTAAGCCAGGGACACATATTCCTTTTTACCCTCAATAAGAATAACTTATCCAACCTTCCCAAGATTATGTCCTCAGAGGCAATAGGATAATAATTTATTGAAATCTTCTCTTAGCCTACTGGCTAATCTCTTATATTGAGACAACTCACACTACCTGTGGTTTTCTGTAGCTTTCCTAAGGCATTGAGACAAATATCGGAATAAGCCATAAAAATGGGCAACGGAACTACATCTCCTCCACGTAAGTGTTTGTATTTGCCAAATTAAATCCTTCTGGAAATCAGAGTGTTTTCTTTCGGTACTCCAGGGCGAACTCATTTGAGTCACTCGTACTGGGATCCTTTCTCTTTCGAGGTATGAACTTTTAACATTTTCAGCGATTCTGCCTTATTGCAGTTCTGTCATGCTTTGGATTTCCTCACCTCACTTGTTAGCTATTACTTACGTTCATTTTCGGCTGTCTCCTTTCAGAATTCTCTGTTCTTTTAAATGGAACGGCGAAAAACGGAGTGAGACAAGTGAACAATAAACTTGGCGCTCGCATATATTCTTTGTCTCAATCCCTATTTTCTTTGCAAGGACCCGTTTTCTGGTACCTCTTGCATGTTCCACTCACTCACTCACTCACTCACTCACTTACTCAATGAGACAGTGACACTGTGACGGGAGCAGGGATCAAACTCGACAAACTGGACTTGATCGCTACCGTGGAATGAAACGCTGCATTGCTCGGAACTCTGCCCGCAAGATCGTTGTCAATCTAAAAGCGACTATTAAGTTGAGCAGGAAATATCTGACTTCCATCGCCACCGCTATCGCTCTGCTGTGTGGTAGTCTTAAGAAGATTCTAGTGCGATGTTCCTTTTCTTTCCACTCTCATAAATATTCCTATACAGACTGGGATATAGTAAACGTACCCCTAAATACATATTGAAATAACAGGTCTGTATGCGTTCATCGTTGTCTCTGAAGAGTTGGATTCACTTCCTGGTCCTTGCAGAACATCGCTGGTGTTATATTTGCTATGGCTGCTCTTAGAGCAGCTCGTAGTTCATAATTAGTTTCATAGTGATATGCAGTCACTGCCTCTTTACGGAAGCGGAAGAGATTAAAATTTCGCTTTAGAGAAAAAGTTCATGTGACTTTGTGCAGTAAACCATTACTGTTTACTTTTTAGATGACAACAAAAAAAATGGAGCAATATTGTTAAATAAAATGTAAATTTAACATAATGTTCTATTAATGAGATTGAAACTTTGCATTTGCTGCTCGTTTTATGTAAACAACAATTGCCCTGTCCGCCCCTACATTAGAACAGAGGATCTGTTTTGTACCAGTATGTCTACCGGCTCGAGCTGTACTGTGTACCTGTTAACCCACTCCTCCATATCCAGCAACGTTGCAAAACGTCTAATATTATGTACATAAGTGTTCTGCCCATGGGCATGTCTTTCACTGCAAACCCACATTCTCCAATCTTTCCTATTTTCTGCGTTCCTCTTAATCTCAGCATATTATCAACATATCTAATGTTGTCTACTATATATCTTCTTCTGCCCCGAAGTCTTGTCTCGTTCACTATTCCTTCCAGTGCATCCTTAAGTAGGCAGTTTCTTCCTAGCCAGTGACCCAACCAATTCCTTTTCCTATTCCTGATCACTTTCAGCATCATTCTTTCTTCACTCATTATTGTAAACTTTAATAATTAGTTAAATATTGCTATTAGAAAAAAATTGTGAGGACATTTTTTCTTCCTTATGACTTGAATAATCATCAGTTAAAATAATGGCACTTGCACCCCTTACACCCTGTATAAGTCTTATTTTAACGCTTCTTTTCCTTAAGTTTAATTTCTGTATTGAAAACAAACCTTTTCTCAGGTTCTGTTTAATCTAGAACGATGAAATTTTCAGAAATTCTTTATTTAAATGTTCACAGGTACTGAAACAATGTTCTTGAAGTTTGATAAATTTGGGAGCTATTGCAATGAGTATTGTAATGGAAATCGTAACAAAAATATACGAATGGGGAAAAATTATTTCTCATCAAGAAAACAATTTAAAGAAAACCTAGCGTTTCAACACAAAGACAGGCTATGTGTTCATGAGCTGTAAAAAATCAGTTGTTAGGTTCGAACAGTTTTTGACAAAAATTTCCTTATATAAGACATACATTAATATTGTCAAGATATCCCCTTAACGAAAAATGAGCCGCCTCACTGCGGAGCTGAAACAATACTCGATCCATAACTCTATTTCATTCAGCCCGAAGCTTTTCAGTTAGGTTACTTCACTAATAGGCTCTTCAAAGGATATGGCTCAGGAATATGATGTGCAGCAAAAATCTCTCCACAAAATAGTGTGTGGTGGATTATGCTTCCTTTGCCCAGAAAACGACATTGCGTTTGCTTATGTTGCGGTAAATCGCACAGTTATCTGTAAAGGAGGAATTTCCTCTGTATAAAGCTGTAGGACATTGCTGAAAGAATAAACACAAGGCCGCTACGTTTGTTCACATTAGCATTATTAAGTTTATTGGTGAAAGAATGTCAACATGACTTCACGGCAAGCCCTTTTTCATGTATGACGTATCGTTGAACGTGGTACCTACACAAAAGATCTGATGCTCTCTTCCGGATCGATTGAAGGAGTGACTTCGATGTATTTGGCATCTCAGGCAAATAAATAACATCTCTTAACTTGTCGATCACTTCGAGGACTGCCTTTGACGCTGCAAGAGCCAAACGGTCATTTCTCACAAGCTAACAGTGTTGCTTTTCTTGCAGATGGATTCTGAAATCTCAGTTAGAACTGTGTCATAATTTGTCACATTGTTTGCAAAATGTGCTGTCTTTCGTGAACCTAAAGACTCGCAACTAAGTTTTTTTCCCATCGAAAAGCTACTTGCATTTGCAATAAGATTGCTTAATCCAAGATTCTGCGAAACTGAAAAACTCTTCGTTATATTGTTTATTCCACCAGTCAATGCTGCGAACTGTTTGTTTTCTTCTTATTGTTGTCAAAACACGCTAAATTTCGATTTCGATTTAGATTGATTTAATAATAACATATACATATAAACATTACATTAAAGTACCCCGAAAGAGCAAAGCTCGTGTTCGGGGACAGTTCCGTTACATAAATATACATACTTTGTAGACAAAATTCTTAAGGAAAAAGGTCACATAAAGATGATAATAATAAAGTTAGTAATAATAATACTAGTAATAAATGAGTGAAAAATGAGACGATGTTGAGATTGGTGGGTTAATATTAACTTATTATTAGTAATATAATTAGTACAGGTCATGTTGATATAGTAACCAAGATAAGATAGAAAAAATATACTTAAGATAGAAATAAACTCGTTTTACAATACATGGTACATAATATAATACGGGGAAGTCTGTCATATATATTTTTTAAATTATGGATCTGAAAATTTCATTGCTTTAATTAGTCAATTCTGGATGAAATTTTATTATCGAATTATATAGACGTGGACCATAATTTGTACTGTGTAGTAAAGCAGCAGATGTGAACATTTAGGTTCAAATAAATTAAGAATTTCACTTCGTCTTGTATTATGATCATGTGGCTGAGCTACAAATTTCATTCTATTTTTGTGATAGAATTTCATTAAAGAGTATTTATAAATTTGGTCAATTCTAAAAACATTGAATTCGGAGTGGATCAAATTTGTTGGATATTCCAGTCGCCTTTTCAAACAAATTTTGATTATACGTTTTTGCAACATAATTAGAGGAAGAAGAGCAGTTTTTGTAATGCCTCCCCATCCAGTTATGCCATATTGGATAACAGATTCAACAATAGCCAAATAAACCAAACGTAGAACATGAGTATGCAAGTAATGGCGAAGGTTTACAAATTTGTAAATTGTTTTACGTATCCTGTTACATAAAAAGGTGATTTGTCTATCCCATTTCAAGTGCTGATCAACAATAATTCCCAGGTATTTCACATCTACAGATTCTTTCAGGCAAGGGCATTTGCAGATTGTAAGGAGTTTACAAAATGAGTTGTGGATTATTAATTTTAAATGAGAAAATGATTTCAATTTGTTCTATCTAGATTTTACGCCAAGAATTTGTAAGTTGTATTGATGATCTATGCAATTCGTATGAATGCGGTGAATATGTGTGCGTGTTTTATAGCCCTTGGAATTATTGTCTCTACCTTGTAACACTATATTATTGCTCCCGCCTGTGAAATGACTACGACTATGGTCATATCCGGGGTTTGCATATTGAAATCCGTTCTTTTCTCAGCACTGCTTTCTTTGAAAATAATATTATAACCTGGAGTTTCATTTTGTGTCTCAAGGGAATTTGCACAACGCTGAAAACAATAATATAAAACATTAAATTACACCTACAATTTTCTTTCCATTCCGTTATTTTTTCATAACTTTATTAAATTTTTCTCCTCGCTCGTGTCCTTTCTTTATGCTTTGGTGGATTACACAGTTCATTTTCGTTCTTAAGTACATTTTGTTTTATTATAAAGGCTGTTAGCCTGTTTCAGGATTGAATACACACACGAGGAGTATTAGGGAGATAAAAACAAACACTTTTAACAAACAGTGTGGGGTCGACTGCTCGTCGTTACCCACCAAGCGAAGTTCAAAATCTTATTAGTAAACAACTGGTAAATAAAACTGTAGAACATTATTATCTCTTACACTACAGTTGCTCAAAGCGTCCGCTGTTCACCTGCAAACAAAGTTCACAGCGGTGCACTATGGACTTTCTCACTCTTTCCCTCGAGTATCACGAATTGTTTCTGTTACTGTCATGACCCTTTGATGAAGTTAATCCTCGTATTTATCTGCCATGTCAAAAACCAATTTGTTGATGTGACCCCACAAACATTACTCCAGGCAGGTACGACCTGGTGATCTTGGTGGCCAAGTAACTAGTCCAGCATGACCAAACCATCTGGTAGGAAATGTGGCATTCAAGCAAATTAATGTTAATGGACCAATGTGCTGAACAATCATCGTGCTGATACCATAGGTGTCGTCTCATCGCCAAAGGTATATCTCCGAGCAAGAGAGGGAGATTTTTCTGAAGAAAGTGGAAACAAATGTCACCGTTCAGGCGTGGTGATAGGAAGATAAGATTAAACAGTGATACAGAAGCAGTGCCACGGGCAAGTATTAGTTGCGTACTGTCAAATTGGTCGTCGCATATTGGGATAACGACGAATCGTTGACTTCATGCTGTGTGACAAAATTGTTTTTGCCTCTCCACCTACTCCTTCGAGTTTGTGTATTCAATTATAAAACTATCTATGTTATTTGAATGATATAAAGATAGGGCATCCCTCTGACATGATTTTGATATGTGGGACGCTGGTCGAATATGAATGTAATGTACTTTGGAAATGAAAATCGATGTGGGAATGCCGTTGTATTATTGGAGAATAAAATATTCTCTTATAGCTAATATAGCTATACCTTTTGTTCCCCTCATTCTTCGTTCACGTTCTTCTCACATCTACATTCTTCCCCTTGCTCTCTCTTTTTGTATTTGTGTGGTGTGTGCAGTCTCTTCTCGTTTCAGATAAATGTCTTTTGTTTTCTTATACCATCGGAATGATTTAAAGATAGCAGCCCCCCCTCCTCCCGCCAACGAAGTGAGTTTCATGTGTAGGACGCTGGTCCAATGTAAGTGTAATGTAGTTCGGAAATGAAAATGTAAGAGATAACGTTCTCTTGTTGAAATATGGCAGCGACGTCTTCTCAAACAACGTGTAATGGCAGTCTCATACAGTCGATCGAATGTGAAGTGCCACCAACTCATTCGACCTGTTGAATGTTACAGTGTTTCATCTTTAAAGGTCTCAGTTCCAATAACTGCCTTGACTTCTAATAAAATATAGCGGCCCATGAAGAGCACGAGCTAAGTCATCCTCACTTAGATATCATGGAGTTAGGCCACTTATTGACGTTTTCCAGTCTCTTCGTAAGTCGTCCTCGCCTTCTTCCTATTGGTTTTTATTCTTTTTATCTTTGACAGTCTGTTCTTTGTTATCCTGTCTAACAATTCTGTTTTGTAATTTTTATTTTATTTCTTCAAGACTGGAGTTATTTTCAATTGTTCTGTTATTTTTGCGTCAGTTTTGTAGTCTGATCAATAGTAACAGGCTGTTTTTGTAATGAATCTCATCTCTACTGCTCTAATTATTTATGCGTCTGCTGGTTTGATGGTTCAAGATTCACTTCCTTATAGAAGAGTAGAAAGAACCAAGGTGTTGTGTAGTTTAATCCTAATTTTATTTAATGTTGTCTTTGGTTTAAATATATTATTTGTTATGTCTTTATTTTCAAACATTGTTCAGCTTGTTTTGATATCTTGGAATGTAGGCTTTCACGGCCGGCGTCAATGAGCCGTTTCGTCTATAACTGCGGTAGACATCATCAGTGGCGAGGCGCTCTAGGGCGTAGTGATCTCCTCAGCGTGCCGCGGACAGCAGTTGTTGATGTTTACCGCAGCTGTAGAAGAAACGTCCTGGTCGTAAAATCGTAAGTAGACCACTGCCTATTAGCCCGGATAACTCTCACCCCATTATTGATATCTTTTCATCCCTCGTATGAGATCGAATATTTTCTATATGCGAGAGTTGGGGCATGAGTCTTGGCTACTATTTTCTTCAAACACGATCTCCAATAGATGTACCGGGACATCATTTTATTTTACTTCAATTTTTATTGTACCTGAGTTTCTTAATGAACTTCACTCCCACCCCTTTTACTAGTAAACTTCCAACCGTACTCCATGCAGTCAAAGTAAACAGTACTGAGTTAGCGAGTATAGTACGTTCCAGAAATACGTTCGCGTTTTCTAGTGACGAAAGAGCTTTCAATATTGAATCATATTTTCGTACAGCTACTGTTGTCCGTTTGTCTACGTAGCATCCCGGTTTCCCCCCACCCGCTTCTGCTCGCCCCTCTGTAAAAGCTAGTGGCTGGGCTGTCTTAGCTCTTTTCTGAAAACATTAATTTCTGTTAGGAATTGGACGTGTATGTAATATTATACAACTGTTTAAAATAACTTAAATAAAAGGGCCTCACTAAGCAATTAACTGTCACGTGTCCCCCCCTTTCTACGACCCTGCGACAAAACCATTTGGACGGACAGTAGATAGCATCTCTGAGTAATTTTATCTTTTCGGATCGGGCAGAAGTGAAGATTGAATTTACAGTACGTAAGATACTCTTTTATAGAGTAGGTACAGAATTATTTCAGCATGAGTTACTAGTACGAAGGACGAAATTGGTAATTGGAATTAGGTACAATAGTCTATAATGCAATTGTATGCACAAAAGAACGGAAGCCTGTATCGAAATGAACGGCCACCATTTTCAAAAATGTGTTTAAATATCCATTTTATGATTATTTTTCAATTTAACTTCATTCTCTATATTGTACGCTAATGTGCTGTAGAGAGTATGATATACACTGCATAATGAATACGTCCGAATGGATTGCTCAGTTCATGAGTAAAAACACTTATTGTTAATACTGTACTGTATTTTGATTAAACAAAAACCTAATGAAAATTATCAAACTCAAAATTGCGATATTTCCTAGTTTACGTAAATGGATGATCTACTTTTTTCCCCTCCTATACCTAGTAATGTGATTTGTTTGTATTTTACGCTAGTATCATCGAACTCCAGTCGTGGAAGGAGGTAGCAAACGGTGTTTCCGGGTCTCAATCATTAATGCAAAGGAATAGTCAGGTTAATATTAAAAATGCTAGTATAAATAAAATGATGTCCCTGTAGTATGTCATATCATGTGACATCCATAGTAGTATGTGGTTACGGTAAGTTTCCTCCCCATAGACGCTGTTCATATGAAACTTCAAGCTATCGAATTGATTTTAGTGAGAAAAACGAGTATCGACCTGTGTTTTTCTGTAGTTTCTCACTTCTACACGAAAATCTTCTTAACAAAACCACAGCGATAGCCTAAAATATAATAAGATACATCTAGTATACTAGCCCATTCTTATGAAAATGAGAAATTATTGTTAATTTAATTTGTGTTTCAGACCGTACGAAACTTAAGTTAAAAAAATAATGCTCAATTCTGCATAAAATACCACTAAAGAGCAAATTGTTTTATATTCGTAAATGTTAGCCGACAAATCAGCAAGTATTAATGGCGGCAATGGAATAGGTAGGCTATTTATGAAGTTTGTCTACTACTACATTTCTCAAGCTTTCTTCCATATTTCTCCTGGATAGTGTGAACCTATGAGTATCTCAATAAATAGGGATAACGAAACATGATTTCTTAAAACAAATTAATGACGAGATGTGACAATTATGGGACAATAGAATGTAGTTATACTTACGGGAATCGAGTCTGGGTAGGATCTCTGTTTGTACAGATGCACGTCTTGGTCTGCGTACTTGGTCGCAGTGGGCGCCAGCAGGTCTGGGAACGCCAGCAAACTTCCTTTCCTCTGGGATAAAGGCAGGCTCTTGTCGAAGTGAGCGGGCTCTCCGTACCGGAGAGACTCGAAGCTGGCACCCGGATGTGTCGGAGGTGCGTGCACCATCTGTCCGTAGTAGGAGTCGGACGTGATGCCTCGGAGCGCGGCCGCCCTCGCCGCGGCCTCCTCGGCCATGCGCTGCTCCTGCAGCTCGCGGGCCCTCTCCGTGCGGATCAGGTCCTTCACCTGCTGGAAGCTGTTTCCCGACGGAGGGGTGAAGTGCGGCATCTGCTCCACCGGCAGGTTGGCCCCTCCCGAGAGTCTGAAGGACGTGACCTTGCGGCGGGGTATGCCGGCGATCGTTCCCTGCGGGCCGGATCCGATGAGGCGGGCGGCGACTTCCTCGTAGGCGCGGTAGCGCTCCTGGGGGTTATCCCGTGACCTCGCCCTGGGGGCGGTGTGCACGATCCGGCCGTAGACGTGGCGCCCCGAACCCCGCGACCGCCCCCCGCCGCGCATGAGTCCGCCCCCCACGCTGCGGGACCTGGCGTAGGGCTCCCACACGTTGTAAGCGAACGGGTCCCTGTACGTGGGGATCTCGTTGGTGATCTCCGTGGCGCGCGACTGCCGCTTGGAGAAGCGCCACATGGCCCGCAGCTCCTCGCAGCTCGGCTCGGCGCCCAGGCCGCCGTCCCAGGTGCGCCCGGCGACCGTGGCGGGCACGAACTCGGCCCCCATGGTGCTGCCCCCGCCGCCCCCGACCCCGCCTGCCAGCTTGTACTCGGAGGCGCGTGGCAGGGCGGCGCAGCTCAGGGCCAGGGACAGGTAGACGAGGCAGCAGCAGGCTCGACCCATGTTCGTCTGGAACACAATGTCACATTATTAGAATTTTTTACAATAATTACATCATCGGTATTTTAGTTTTTGTGTATTATTAAGTTACGGTATATTTATTAATACGACGCGCATCCAGAAATTAAGTTTCCCTATTTTTTTTTCAGAACACACGCTTTCAGGATAACATTTATTGGCAATAGGTACAGCAATGTTTCAGCTATTTTTCAACATAGCCACCATCAGAATTGAGACACTTGTCGTATCGTGGGACCAACTTTTGTATCCCTCTGTCGTAGAACTCTGCCGCCTGTGAATGGAACCAGCGCGTGACAGACGTCTTAAGCTCTTCGTCGTTGCCAAAACGCTCACCGGAGGAGAGGAATTTCTTGAGGTGCAAGAAAACGTGAAAATCGCTGGGAGCAAGATCAGGACTGTAGGGTGGGTGATCAAACAACTCCCAGCCAAATTCCGTCAAAACAGCTGCTGTGCGCCGAGCCGTATGTGGACGAGCATTGTCATGGAGGAACACAACACCTGCAGTAAGCATTCCACGCCTCTTGTTTTGAATGGCACTCGCAATTTTCGCAGTGTTTCACAGTAACGGTCAGCATTCACTGTTTCACCTCTTGGAAGGAAGTCAATGAGCAGAATGCCCTTCCTGTCCCAGAACACCGTGCACATCACTTTCCGTAACGACAGCGTCTGTTTGAATTTCGTCGTGACCGGAGATCCACTATGCCGCCAATGCATTGACTGCTGCTTGGTTTCCGGGGTGAAGTGCGAAATCCAAGTCTCATCGCCCGTGACGATCCTGTCGAGGAACTCGTCGCCGTCATCGTGATACCGTTGCAGAAATGTCAGTGCTGCTCCTAAACGTTGCATTTTGTGTTCGGGTGTCAGGTTTTTCGGCACCCACCTGGCACACACTCTTTTGAACAGCAGGTGCTTAGTGACAATCTCATGCAACAAGGATCGCGATATCTGCGTAAAATGGCTGCTCAGCTCCGTAATCGTGAAGCGACGGTTCTCCATGATGCACTGCCGCACCAGCTCAACACGATCATCATTGATGAGAGACGGTCGCCCACTGCGCTCTTCATCATGGACACTTTGACGACCTTCGGAAAACTGCCTACACCAGCGACGCACCATCTGCTTACTAATGATGTTCGGCCCATCGACCTGACAGAGCTGCCGATGAATTTCAATTGGCGTAATGCTTTGTGCATTAAAGAACTTTATCACCGACCGAACCTCGCAGGCGGCGGGAGAAGGAATAAGAGCTTCCATTTCGGACCACTGCTGCCACGCTATGGCACCAGGCGGGACCTATCCGGCTGGCATATGATTGATACGTCATAGGTCTGTTACGCGTGCGCAATTGACACGGCTAATTACGTTTACTTTCAAGGGGAAAAAATCGGGAAACTTACTTTCTGGATGCGCCTCGTATTATACTATGTTCTAATACAGGGATGAGACGATATTGGCTCCCAATCATGGTAGAAGAGCTCGACCTTTATCACGAGCGCATAGCGCATCCACTACATAGAGTCGTAACGTAGACATCAGGGATGTACATGCACATGCAGCGAATAAAGGCAGCAATTATTACAATAACTTGCGTTACTTAATTTCTGACTATGTAATAAGGCTAATTATTCAGTTATTTAATATATATGTACATATTATATAAACAAATTGCAAAGGGAAGATTTTTTTAGGAACAAAAAGAGAAATAGGAAAAGTTAATTGTATGTAAACCATTTTCTTGTTAGTAGCAATTACACTGGTGGCCATAATTCTGGAAACTTTTTGTTTTTGTACTGAATTATTATAACATCTGCATTGATTCACAGATTTATGCAATTGAAAATGTTACTCGTGACTGATTCGTTAATTATGGGGTTATAATAAAGGTATTATATTAAATCCTGAATATTTTAACAATAAATAACCATTACTATGTGGGAAACTATGTTCTTGTCGTTTAAGATCTAAATTTAATTTCATATTTCATTATAATTTCCCAATATTTACTGTAATAAAAACTAGTCCATTGTTGATTTTAAGATTATTGTTGATCGGTAGAAGCATTGTTAAGCACTGGT
Organism: Periplaneta americana; assembly: GCF_040183065.1. Lineage (NCBI taxonomy): Eukaryota > Metazoa > Arthropoda > Insecta > Blattodea > Blattidae > Periplaneta > Periplaneta americana. The sequence goes on along the minus strand of NC_091126.1, from coordinate 42,161,886 downwards.
AGCATAAAATATGTACATTATTAATTTGCTTCTATCATTAGTCTGACTTAAGATTTCGTTAGGTTAACACCTGATTGCTTTACAACAAACTTTATTGATCATTTTATCACAATGGATCCACGAAAGAACTGAACACCTTCTAGGGCAGTCACACTTCGAGAAGAAGGCTACACAACCAAGGAAATTGCAAGAAAACTTGGTAATGGTGCTACATTGTCTAGCGCCCAGAAGGTATGGCAGAAGTACAAATCCACAAAATCTTGTAAAACAACACTTAGGACTGGTAGAAAACCTGAAGTAAGTCCAAGAGATGTGAGGCAGATTTGTCGAATAGCATTGAAAGATCGAAGGAAATCTTCTAAAGAGATATAGGAAGTTCTACACAGCAATTGACTTAGTAGTTTATGCTATCAGTGCTCAACAATACTTCTACTGATCAACAATAATCTTAAACTCAACAATGGACCAGTTTTTATTACAGTAAATAATGGGAAATTATAATGAAATCTGAAATTAATATTTAGATCTTAAACGACAAGAACATAATTTCCCACATAGTAATGATCATTTATTGTTAAAATATTCAGGATTTAATATAATACTTTTATTACAACCTCATAAGTAACGGGTCAGTCACGAATAACATTTTTAATTGTATAAATCTGTGAACTAATACAAATGTTAAAATAATTCAGTACAAAAACAAAAAGTTTCCAGAATTATGGCCACCAGTGTATTTATTATGTAAATACTTCACTCCATTGGTTAGGAGAAACTAATAGGGTCTACCTGCTCGACGTGTGTGATCTCTAAATACTTTTGAGTATTTGTTGAAAAAATAATAATGACAATATTGATTGAAATAGAGTATATTGATTGTGTGATTGTGAAAATGTAGTCCTTACTATCCAGTCGTGATTATGTAAGGAGTTTTCTTAGAGTGATTTGTGAGATGCACGTAACACGAAAAAGCAAATTGATTAAATTAAGATATTAAGTCATCGTAATTTTTGGGGTCGATCATTTAAGGGGATATGTACGATTTTTAAAACTGCCACAATTTTCGGCCAAAATTTGTGAAATTTAAACTATATAAACAGATCTATAATAATATCATCTGTACATAATTTGGTGCAATTAGGTCTAATAGTTTTGAAATTATATTTTTAAGTATATTTTATATTGGCGTTACTAAAAATGCTCCTTGCATCAAATTTTTCAAAATGTTTAGTTCATATTTGTTCAAAATCTTGAAAATAGTTATTGGAATAAAAGTGAATTAGCTTTTTGAGCTTAGTAATAGTATAAGTTGAAGTGCAATCAAAGATAAATATTATTTCTAAATTAAAGAAACACGTAGTCTAATAAAAGTAAATATCCAGAAACAAGCAACAAATAAAACATCAACAATACATTCAAAAAAAGGAAATAAAAGGAATCTAGATACAATCTACTGACCCAAATGTAAATTAATTTACATTCGATGTCAATTCCGAAATCAATTTATTTCTCTCTTCTCCTGAATAATGCCTATATATTTTTTTCAAGTTGCGTCTCATAATACCGTTTTATGTTGCTATTTTTTTTTTTTTGCAAATGATATATTTTTACACAACAAACACTGGACTTCATCACCATGTTCGAAGCATAAATATTGTATATTCCACTCTTCCTTGAAAGCTTTAAGCGCTTCCGTTCCGTCATGATGCGCTGTGTTCTAAGATCTGTACATCCTTTAGCAATGTTTACAGGTAAAAGAGCTCCCCGCGCTCGCAGCGGGCATAAAAGAGCTCTCGCTCGAAATTTTATACATCATCGCAAGACTGTTCTAATAGAACATATTCATGCATATCCTTATAAAATCTTTGAAACATAATTTTTTCACAGCCATTCAATTTTCTTTTATTTTAACTTCTGTTTAATTTTGTACATTAAAAAATGGTTGCGTCATTATTACGCTTATACAATAATCATATATTGTCGTTGGAATTTAACACGAGGTTGGTGACTGGTCGTGACTAGCGGACTGTGTGCGTTGTTAATGTGTTAATCAGTCCTTGCACTGTATCAAAAATTGCCTTGCGTAGTGGTCTAGTCTAGTATATACAGTCGCAAAGCTCAATACGTAGTAAATATGCAAACATTAGATAGTTGCTCACCACTAGGATCGCTAATATCGCCTCATTACAGGCAATGCAAAATAGTACCGTCACAGTCTATTGTTTCTAGCATCCTCAAAACTCAAGCTTCATGACTGTATATAGTAGACTGTGATAAGCTGTTATACGTCAAGGACGCGACGTAATACAACATTGTCGTGCGGGTTTTCGGCTTTGCGGGCGCTGTTAGTCTCGTTTTCTCGATCGTTCATCTCTAGTATAAATGAATATCATATAATACACGAACTAGTAGGAAGCAATAAAGGAATAAATATTTAGTAACAAACAAATAATAAGTACGGTAATAGATGATTGAATAGCATTTAATAAAAGAACGTGTAGAAATACGGTAATAACAATTAATAAGAAGCAATAAAGAAACACTTTAATATTTGTTAAATAGATAAATTAATAGTCAATATCATTCAATGGAGTGGTAAGTAATAGGTAAGTGAATAGTAATTAAGGGGAGTTGGTCATTATCAATTTATATAAAAAATATGATTAAATTCAAAAATTAATTTAAGGGTAAGATTTACACTAGATTAACCATTCTTCTTTCATTTTAAAGCTTAATGTGTATACATATATCACTAAAAAATGAAAAAACTGTGATAAATAGTATTACAATTCTGACCGCTTGAAGATAGGCTATTTTTACCATTACTTTGCATGCGATAACGTCCAATTAGCCTTAATAAAGGAGCGTTTAATATGTAGTAAATAAATGACACGTAATATATAAATTAGTGATAAGTAATAAATAAATGAATAGGATATTCTAAAATATGAAAAGTAAGTCATAGGCAAATGAATAGCAAATAAGATCTAATAGTCAAGTGAAGAGTAAAGTGATAAGTCAAAGTAAGCAAACACGTAAGTGAATAGGAATGCGATTAATTTAATAAGAAGTAATAAAATATGCAATAAGAATATAAATAGTAAGTACGACTTACCAGGAATATTTCAATCGAGAATGTTAGCTAGGGCGGCGAAGTCAGAAGAGATTGCTGGCACTGCTAGGCTGATAAATTTCCTTTGTTTGTCGTTTCGAGAGCTCGGGTAATTAAGCGCAATCAATAATGACATTAGCACTTGCTAAAAATAGAAATCGCTTGAAATAATACGGCAATAATTGCGTCTGCATTAATGACCACCGCTCATAAATAACACTATCTGTACTCCTTTACGGAAAATGACAGCTGTTTAGATTGCGAGACACTTCAAACTTGCATTTGTACGTATTGTATGAAAAAAATTACGTAGTAGTTATAAAATTTAATGGCACATCAAAGTTTAAGTATGCAGTAATAATACGCATTATCCCAGTACAGGAAATGAATTGTGTTACACTATTTCACTCTAGGATTTATAGATAGATTAAAATATGCTGTAGTATTTCATATCAGTTTCTCAAGATAGACGACTGCAAAATATGCCGAAGTAGTTTACATCAGTATCTCAAGATAAACAATTGAAAAACACACTGTAGTGTATTATGTCTTCATACTTACTTACAAATGGCTTTTAGAGAACCCGGAGGTTCATTGCCGCCCTCACATAAGCCCGCCATTGGTCCCTATCCTGAGCAAGATTATTCCATTCTCTATCATCATATCCCACCTCCATCAAATCCATTTTAATATTATCTTCCCATCTACGTCTCGGTCTCCCTAAAGGTCTTTTTCCCTCCGGCCTCCCAACTAACACTCTCTATGCATTTCTGAATTGGCCCATACGTGCTACATGCCCTCCCAACTCGTCTGGATTTAATGTTGCTAATTACTGTATGTCAGATAAACAATACAATGCGTGCAGTTCCGCGTTAGTAACTTTCTCCATTCTCCTGTAACTCCATCCCTCTGAGCCCCAAATATTTTCCTAAGCACCTTATTCTCAAACAGCCTTAACCTCTGTTCTCTCTCAAAGTGAGATTTTAAATTTCACAACCATTCAGAATAACAGACAATATAATAGTTTTATACATTTTAACTTTTTTTTTTTTTGAAAGCAGACTGGATGACAAAAACGTCATATCAAAATAGCCATTAGAGGCATTGTGGCTTCATTTGAATCCACCACACTTTATATTTTGTTTTAATGTCGTGAAGTTGTGCCACAGTGGCTTCAAATAAGACCGCCTCCTAATTTGTATGCAAATTTATGAAAATACAAATTGTTTGCAGATTTCACCTCTATTTCATGTATTTCATTTCATTTCACCGATATCCATCTACAATTTAATCAAGAGTTCTGTGCCTGAAAGGGATAGGCAGTTGAAAAATATAGTGTAGTATTTCACATCTCTATCTCAACATGTGCAATTAAAAAATATGCTGTAGTATTTCAGAACAGTACTTGAACATAGACAATTGTAAAATGTGCTGTACAAAATTTTTCCAATGAAATTTCGTTTTCTTTCTGTAAAAGACCCCAGGGAAACTTATTTTTACGGCCCTCGTAATTGCGTTCGATTGGCCAAAATTTGTACAAACACTTGTTTTGACATTATTAACATGGTGGAATAAAACAAATCAACTTTTTTGTCTGCCCCTTTGAGAATGTTAGCTTGTCAGTCGGTAGAGCGTTGTCGCCCTCAGCCAAAGTTCGATACCCAGCCCTGGAACTGTTTTTCCCTTGAAATTTTTCAAGTTTCATTTAATTTTTCAATTCCAAGTTATGGAATATTATGTAGTAGTATTGTAGTACGGTAGTATTTTCACAGAATAATAATAAAAAAAAAGAATTGACCGATATTTCACAACAGTATTTTTCAGGAAAATGTATAATTATTAAAATATTTATTTTAGCTTTATTTGATGATACAAAAAATGTCATTTTTAAGTGAAGGGAACTAAGAATAAATACAGGCATGTTTTAAATGAAAGTACAAACATTTTACAGAATTCATAAATAAAATTGTGGTAAGAATATGAATTTGGAAGTGTAATTGTTATTATTCTTGAGGTTTCGTAACAGGCTGTTTTTTTACGATGATAGGTTGTTAGCACTTCGCCCAACCCCCAAGCTGGAGGACCACCCCTCATCGGCTGTCCGCGACTGCTTATTCAATATATTCACAGCTACCCTCCATATCTGGAGGTCGTCTCCTCGATCCGCAACCTGAGGACGCGCCATGCCGTTGTCAGAGGGCCTCATAATCTATGCGGATAACTTGAATATGTTAGGAGAAAATCCACAAACGATTAGGGAGAATACGGGAATTTTACTTGAAGCAAGTAAAGAGATAGGTTTGGAAGTAAATCCCGAAAAGACAAAGTATATGATTATGTCTCGTGACGAGAATATTGTACGAGATGGAAATATAAAAATTGGTAATTTGTCCTTTGAAGAGGTGGAAAAATTCAAATACCTGGGAGCAACAGTAACAAATATAAATGATACTCGGGAGGATATTAAACACAGAATAAATATGGGAAATGTCTCTTATTATTTGGTTGAAAAGCTTTTATCATCCAGTCTGCTGTCAAAAAATCTGAAAATTAGAATTTATAAAACAGTTATATTACCCGTTGTTCCTTATGGTTGTGAAACTTGGACTCTCAATTTGATAAATGAACTTAGATTAAGGGTGTTTGAGAATAAGGTGCTTAGGAAAATATTTGGGGCTAAGAGGGATGAAGTTACAGGAGAATGGAGAAAGTTACACAACACAGAACTGCAAGCATTGTATTCTTCACCTGACATAATTAGGAACATTAAATCCAGACGTTTGAGATGGGCAGGGCATGTAGCACGTAGGGACGAATCCAGAAATGCATATATAGTGTTAGTTGGGAGGCCGGAGGGAAAAAGACCTTTTTGGAGCCGAGACGTAGATGGGAAGATAATATTAAAATGGATTTGAGGGAGGTGGGATATGATGATAGATACTGGATTAATCTTGCTCAGGATAGGGAGCGATGGCGGGCTTATGTGAGGGCGGCAATGAACCTCCGGATTCCTTAAAAGTCAGTAAATAAAGTAATTGGTATTACTCTTCTCTTTGACGAAATATATTCATACTTTCAGCGAAAATTTGAGTTTTGTACTGTAAAAATAAATAAAAGTTTGCCGTATAACAACTAGCTGAATTATAGATGTAAGGGGTGGGAAAAAGCGTTAGAAAATATTGTACGTCAAAATTATAAGTGTTTTGTGAGCTGTTAAATATTCGAACCCTTGGATTATTCCCTTCCCCCATAATTTACTAAGCATTCAATATTAGTTGATACAAATTATTCTTAAATGTGAACATGTACCCTTGTTTACGGAACCGCTCTTTATATTTTCCACGTGGGGTGTGAGATTAGCAGCCTCACTCCAAGCCACAATATCTGCTGGGCTACCGCAATAGCGCGAAAATCTTCGCAGTAAACATGGAAATGAATGATCAAGCATAATCCGAAAATAATTATTCTGCATTCATTCCGTTCAGACATATACCTACTCATTTCTGTACATCGCAGTAATCCTGTCTATGTCGGAATATGTAATATTAAACTAAATATAGATCACTGGTTCCTATTTGACACGAATTGTTTCTCTCTTCACTATGTCTTTCGTTGTATATACACACTTTCAGTTACACTAGATATTGCTTGTTTAATAAAAATACAGTGGATGACATTACTTTAGATAATAGCTCTATGGACGAAACGTGAAGGTACTTTATATAAAGATAGGTATTAAAATCATTAAGCCTCCCGTTATTTTGAATATGTATTCTCAAAAAATTCAAATATCTTGGAGCAACAGTAACAGATATAAATGATACTCGGGAGGAAATTAAACGCAGAATAAATATGGGAAATGCCTTTTTTATTCGGTTGAGAGGCTTTCGTCATCTAGTCTGCTCTGAAAAGAACTCAAAGATATAATAATTTTTAAAACAGTTATATTACCTGTTGTTCTGTATGATTGCGAAACTTGGACTCTCGCTTTCAGAGAGGAACAGAGGTTAAGGGTGTTTGAGAATAAGGTGCTTGGAAAAATATATGAGACTAAGAGGGATGAAGTTACAGGAAAATGGAGAAAGTTACACAACGCAGAACTGCACATATTGTGTTCTTTGCCTGACATAATTTGGAATATTAAATCCAGACGTTTGAGATAGACACGACGTGTAGCACGTATGAACGAATCGAGAAATGCATATAGAGTGTTAGTTGGGAGTCCTGAGGGAAGAAGACCTTTGGGGGGGTCGAGACGTAGATGGGAGGGTATTATAAAACTGGATTTGAGGGAGGTGGGATATGATGGTAGAAACTGGTTTAATCTTGATCAGTATAGGGACCGATGGCGGGCTTATGTGAGAGCGGCAATGAACCTCAGAGTTCTCTAAAAGCCATTTGTAAGTAAGTAAATTCTGATAGCAAGAGAAAATAAATAATCATAATAAAGTAAACAAAAAATATGTCTTATGATTCCAGTTCCTACTGAATGTGCAGTAGTAGCATAGAGAAGTAACATACAAAAACCTCCAACTCAATATATACTTTCGGGAAACTATTGAAATTTATAAGCGAAAGTTGACGCGGATAGTGACAAAAATCGGAACCAACTCTTATGTTACACAGTCCGATCGATATTGCAGTATTCATTATATTAACAGTATTCTTAGTGGTGTTTTTCATATTACTCCACAAAGTAGCGAGTAATGATTTAAATGAAAACTTTAAGCACAATATGCATACCACATGTGACTTTTGGTTAACGAGTAATTAATAATAATAATAATAATAATAATAATAATAATAATAATAATAATAATAATAATAATAATTTATTTATTTAATCTGGCAGAGCTAAGACCAGTAGGCCTTCTCTTCCGCCCAGCCAGACTCTAATTCTAATTAAATACATTTGCTTACATAGTTATTACATTAATATCTAGATCATAAAACAACATGAAAGTAAATAATGAAAATTGGATAACTAATGTTAGTGTGACAATAATAGACACTGGTAAGAAATAGTTATAATAATAATGATAATAATAATAATGGTAATAGTAATAGTAATAATAATAATAATAATAATGAGATAATTTAGATATTTATCTGTGATATATATAACAATTAAACATTGAGAAACCTGAAACAGCTATTATTGTTGACAATAATTGTTAGAAAATTACTGGTCTCGTCTAAAAAGTTGTATACAGAAAACAGCAGAAGAAACATAATGATACAGAGAAGGTAGGAGTATTAAGAAACCTTAGGTCACAGAGAAATTGTTCAAGGAGATGGAGAAAAAGAAAAAGTGGAAAAAATTAACACAGAAGACGGTAGAAGAAACTACAAGAAACTAAAGAACGAACTAAGACGGGAAATTGATAAGGCGAAGGAAAACTAGATGATACATATTTTTAAAGTAATACAAAATCTAGAGAGAAAAGGGAAATATGATTTAATGTCCCTCGATAAGAACAGGAAATCCATGTGATTGATAGAAAACGAAATCGGCAATGAAATAACAAACAAACAAGGAATACTGTATTGAACAGACGGAGAAATATGTAAAAGAGTTATATGAGAAAAGGAATCGTCCAAGTAACTTACTGTAGCTGTAGGAGATGAAGCAGCCATATCAAAGACGAAAAAATATCTTCTATTCGAAGGGAAGAATTTGAGCTCACAATGAGAAGAATGGCAAAGCAGCAGAAGTTTATAGAATCCCTATAGAATAGTGAAATGCTTGGGGTTAAGATAAAAAAAGAAATGATATCATTACGTAACGAAATACTGTGTGTTAAAAAATGTATGGAATATTACTAATACCTTCTTAAATTATAATTTCACAAAAAGTTTTATGCAAAAGCTGTCGGAGATAAACCATACAATATGATGATGATGTTCGAAAGAAGTTATTAAGGCATAGAGGTTGCGACAGTAAACTTTACGGCTTTAAATTTCATCCTATTTTAAAATTTACAAATTCCTAATCTTCATTATATTTCACGTGTGAATGTGTTGAAATAATACCCATTCCCCCATTTCATGTCTACTAACTATTTACTTCCTTACTTATGGCTTTTAAGGAACCTGAAGGTTCATTGCCGCCCTCACATAAGCCTGCCATCGCTCCCTATCCTGAGCAAGATTAATCCAGTCTCTATCATCATATCCCACCTACCTCAAATCCATTTTAATATTATCTTCCCATCTACGTCTCGGCTTCCCCAAAGGTATTTTTACCTCCGGCCTCTCAATTAACACTCTATATGCATTTTTGGATTCGCTCATACGTGCTTACATGCCTTGCCCATCTCAAACGTCTGGATTTAATGTTCCTAATTATGTCAGGTGAAGAATACAATGCGTGCAGTTCTGTGTTGTGCAACTTTCTCCATTCTCCTGTAACTTCATCCCTCTTAGCCCCAAATATTTTCCTAAGCACCTTATTTTCTAACACCCTTAACTTTGTTCCTCTCTCAAATTGAGAGTCCAATTTCACAACCATAAAGAACAACCGGTAATATAAGTGTTTTATAAATTCTAACTTTCAGATTTTTTGACAGCAGACTGGATGATAAAAGCTTCTCAACCGAATAATAACAGGCATTTCCCATATTTATTCTGTGTTTATTTCCTCCCGAGTATCATTTATATTTGTTACTGTTGCTCCCTGGTATTTGAATTTTTCCACCTCTTCAAAGGAGAAATTTCCAATTTTTATATATTTTCATTTCGTTCAATATTCTCTTCACGAGACATAATCATATACTTTGTCTTTTCGGGATTTACTTCCAAATCCATCTCTTTACTAGCTTCAAGTAAAATTCCCATATTTTCCCTAATCGTTTTTGGATTTTCTCCTAACATATTCACGTCATCCGCATGTCTACTAAGTTTTTATTAAACTTATTTCATGGACTTCAAACTTAAGACAACTAAGTATGTAAATCATGTTGAGTAGGTCATAAATCTAATGAAAATTGTACATTGTTGATTAATGTCATGGCCTACTCTACATTATTGTTGATGTAAGATGAACAGATCATTCATGTAACTGTGAGAAAGGCAATAGACTTTTTTCGTGGTAGACAGGGACATTGTTTTTCTGTGAATGGTTCTCATTTTGAGCATTTGTGATAAAGTCTGGTTAGCCATAGTGTTTTGTCTACTTTTATGACCTACTCAACATGATTTTACCTTATTTGTCTCAAGTTTGGAATTCACGAAACAAGTTTAATAAATAGTTAAAATACTTGAAATGGGTGAATGGGTACAATTTCTACACATTCATACGTAAAATTTAATGGAGATATGAAATATGTAAATTTTAATATAGGGTGGAATTAAAAAATAAAGTTTACTGTCACACCATGTATGCCTGAGTTACTTCCTTCGCACACTGTTATCATATTGTATGGTTAATCTCCAACAGCTTATATATAAGACTTTTGTGTGAAATTAAAATTTAAGAGATTATGAGTAATATTTCATACTTTTTGAACACTTTGTATATGAGAATGGCTTGAAGATTTCACGGAGACAGTGTTGCTACCAATAACAAAGAAAAATAATGCCAAGAAATGTAATGAGTTCAGGACAGTTAGTCTCTTATCGCACTCGGCAAAGATTGTCCTCCGAATACTGAATCTACGCTAATATTCTAAGTTGGTAGAGAGTTGTAAGCAGAGCAGTTTGGCTTCAGGAAGGAAAAAAGGTACGACAGATGCAGTTGGATTGCTGCGAAAGATACCTAGAAAATAAAGAAGTGTATATGTAATATTTGTGAACTTGCAAATGGCATTTGACAAAATGGATTGGAGTAAAGTTATCGAGATCCTGAAGAAAATAGGTGTGGATTGGACAGGAACCTATTCAGTAAACTCTATGTAAAAAACGAGTCAAATTCAGGATACCAGAAGAAATGTCAAAGGGAAGTTGAATAGGAAGATAAGTACGACAAGGATGCTCTTTATCACCTACACTGCTCAACATCTGCTTGGAGAATTTAGTGAAGAACTGTTTTCAAAACGTGGGAGGGGTGATAGTAAAAGGAAGAAGAATAAAGTGCATAAGATTTGCTGATGATATGGCGTTCGTAGAAGTGGAATTAATACTAAGGGATATATTACTGGAACTAAATGACAGCTGTGAGCAATATGGGATGAAGATAAATGAAAACAAGACGAAGATCATGGTTATCGAAAGAAAACTGAAGAAGGTGAACTTGAAAATTCGAAATGAGTCAGTTTCAAATACTTGGGCTGTATTTGTGTAAGTGATAATATGAGTTGCTGTGAGGAAGTCAAATGGAAGATGGTAATGGCAAAAGGAAACTTTTAATATAAAAAGACTATCATGTGGGGATCTCTGGAAGAATATCTAAGAAAGAAACTAGTGAAGTGATTTGTGTAGTGTGGCATTGTGTGAGACAGAAACATAAACATTGCGACGAAGTAAAGAAAAACATCTAGACGCATTTGGAAGATGGATATGGAGAAGAATGGAGCAAGTGAAATAGACGGACAGAATAAGAAATGAATCTGCGCAACAAAAAGTGTTTGAAGGAAGAATAATGCTGAAACTGATTAGTAAGAGAAAAAGGAATTTGGTTGGGTCACTGCCTAAGAAGAAACAGCCTACTGAAAGATTCACTGGAAGTAATGGTGAACGGGAGAAAAGTGCTTGACATTGGAAGATACCATATGATGATCAGCATTAAGATATAAGGATCGTATGCGGAGACTTAGAGGAAGACGGAAATTAGGAAAGATTTGAGAATGCTAGGTTTATAGTGAAACACCTGTTCTTGGGCAGAAAACTGCGAATGAATGAATATAACGGTTGAAAATTAAACTGAAAATCATTGATTACACCTTTCCTCTTCTACCCGATATGTTCACATTAAGGGCCTGTGTTTATTCAAATGTAACAGGATTGTCAACGTCCAATTACTGAACAACTGAACAAATATGGCTGATATAACTACTTCGTCTCTGACTGAAATTTAAATTTGGCTAAACAAGAAATGATTTTGTTGTTCAATAAGAAGATCAAGGTTACACATCTGACAAATTATGTAATAATGAGTATTGAAATATCTTTTTAAAATTTCAGATTTACAACACTCGTAATCAGTTACTAATGATCATTACTATTGGAACACAGAAAGCACACTCCGCCCACAAAGCGGAAAACTACGAACATTCATGAGTGTACACCTTGCATCATAAGAGTAAAAACTCCCGTGCTGATTGTAGCATAAATTGATATAAACTCATATTTGTCCCACAAGGTCACCTTACTTCAAGCAATATATTTTTAAGTCAGGGCTAACTGAAGATGGTTATGTACCCAAATCAATTAGATGTATAAATCGAAGCGCAAAAAGGAATAAATAGTTTCTGCTTGGAATAAGGTAGCAAAAATTGTGTTTTTGAGCGTGAGCGTAGATCTCATGAGAAAGGCTGCAGCACATGTGGTCTATCAAGATAGACATGTCAATCTATATTTTAAATATTTTATTTCTGCACATTTAACAGTAACGGTCGTCTTAGACTGAATTTTTTGGACTCTCTTTTCCTTCTTATAGCTACCAAAGTACTCGTTAAAATAAATCGAAAAAATCGAAGGTAGTATGGTTTATGTTTAGATGAGGTTTCATCTTTATTTTCGTTCATAAAACACTTCTCTAAAATATTGCTCCACACTCCAGAAATTCCCTGTATTTTGTTTTGGGTAATATGCACTGTCATCGACTTCGAGGTACCCTCATGCTCAGAAATGGCCGGAAAATGTAAACAGATCACTTGCTCTCCAGGCCAACTGTTTGAGACAAAACACGCCCGTTTTTGTGAACACGGCAGACCCTCTGGTGAACAATAACAGAGGAGCTGGTCCTTGCGTTTAGCTCTTCTGTGAGACAATACATTTAATTAAAGCCATAGGAAAAGCAAATTAATCAAATTGAGAAACGTGGAGTAATCAGTCCAGTGGCGGATAGATATTTAGAGTCAACTCATCAGCAAGATGAAGTATATTAATTGCAAAAATGGCTGTAAATCTCTCATTGATAGTACAGAACGAATTGTAAGTATGTGGAAGGCTTTTATGCCTTCTGAAGAGATAGATTTGCGCACACCTAGCAAGGTTGAGTCGACCTCGGTAGCGCAGTGGGTACAGCGCTGGCCTTCTGCGCTTGAGATTGCGGGTTCGATCACGCCCCAGGTCGATGGCATTTAAGTGTGCTTAAATGCGACAGACTCATGTCAGTAGATTTACTGGCATGTAAAAGAATTCCTGCGAGACAAAATTCCGCCACTCCGGCGATGCTGATATAACCTCTGCAGTTGCGAGCGTTGTTAAATAAACCATACTTTAATTAATAAATCAAGGTTGAAGCCGTATTTCGATTAACGCATGGCAAGAACAAGAGGAAGATGGGCTGAAAGACCAGAGGAAACAGAATTGCAGGCCACAAATTACGACTCCTTAACAAAATGTTACGTTTGGGAAAAGCTTTAACATCAACCTGACTTTTTCGAATATTTAATTAATTCTGTGCCACGTAGCTTGAGAGCTGTGAAAGACTGCAATGGTGACAGGATTAATTAGTAAATGGTAGGTGTGTTGGGGGATTGAGAAGATAAATTATTGTTTAGTTTCAAATTTAATTGAAATGTGAAGAGTAAAATATCTCTGTTGTGTTCATTTCTCATCTCTAAGTTTAAATATGCGTTCGTTTAGTTTTCTTTGTTTACTTAGCACACTTATAACAACATGTTTATCATTGATAGTAGTCGTATACGTACAGTATGTCTACATATGAAACTGAAATCTGATTAATTTTTTATTTGTATGGTTTAAATTTTATGGTCAAACAGAAGAGGTAATACGCAAAGACTAACACCTTTCCTACTGTCCGCCACTGGGTCTTCCGTGTTTACTTACGAGCGTTGCCTGCTGGATCGCATCCTATGACTGGGTAAACTGCCTGCTCAGTCGAAGTTATTTTTCCGCTAGATTGCAGATAGTGCACACCGCTATTAACATACACGTATATATTGATAACAGCGTTGTGCACTACCTGCCACCTAGCGTCTACTCGCACATCCAGCAGTCAGTGTTTACGAGTCTAACCATGGGCGTGTTCTGTCTCAAATAATAGGCTTGGAACGCAAGTGATCTGTTTACATTTTCCTGAAACTTCTGAGCATGAGGGTACGTGAATTCAAATTTGGTCTAAGACAATTAAGGGCGGTAAATTCTTGGTAAGAGTGCAATTGGATGGGGAGCCAATCCACGTGTCTTAAATAATACTCTTATTCACTAAATGAACTCCGAACAAACATATCGATCATATTTGCCAACGTTCCTCGCTTCGAAAACTAATATTGCAACAGACCCTCCGATTCCGCAGCTGTCCCTGTTACATCGATCAAGAGAATAGAAAAATCGGCTTTCAAACTTCTACAATATCGTTAAAAGTTGTGGAGAGAAATGAAACGAGTTAGTTGTGTTAGACACTCGACCTTAACGGAACAGGCACAATTTGTTCATTGAAATTGAAATGTTCGGATCTATCGCAACCTGCTTCTATAACTAATCCACAATCTGTGTGTTGTATCTCAGAGTGCATATGAAAGATTTCTGTAAAAGTCGAGAGTGGAATGTACAGAAAAGAACCAATGAAAAACATATTTTTCGCAGGCATATTGTAAAATCAGATACTTTAATAATTGACTAGGTCTGTTACAATTTATTGATATTAAATTTATGTTACAATCTGACTTGAAATATGTTAGGCATATTAAGTACGTTTGATCTGTCTTAATTACTTTGTACTCCATAACTAACACCTTTCTCGAAGATAGAATACAGAGGAAAACATGTAGACCTACAGGAAGGTTCAATTTAAGAGGTTAGAGGTCTTACCAATAAACTTGTATATTTTTATAAGAGACATATGCAGAAGTTTAACAAAAAAAACGTTACTAATAAACCATGTATAAGCGATGGATGTATAAGCAGTGTGTAACTGTAGATGGGAATTGTTTTGCTGTAGTTATACACACGCAATCCTCTGTTTAAACATTGTATACAGAGAAAAAAATGGCCGCCTCAATAACAGCTGTTCGTATCGATTGTCATTTTCTGATGATAGCTGCCTTGCAACCACAGAACAACAAATGAAAGAGCACAGAATAATCAGAATAATATTGCCGTAGCTATACTCTTTGATCAAAATATAGCGTGGTAATCGATCAGGCCCAGTTGTATACTAGCATTCAGAGATACCTGACCCCTACTAATCGATAGTGATCGATAATTTCTTTGTGTAAGTGTGGCTTCTTCAAATATTTCTTCTATGAATAGGTGATGAAGGTAACATTCAGTATCGCCAAGAGTACATAAATATACCCGCATTATAATAATTAAAAAATTTTCCCACTCTAATGACTGTAAAAAAACATTAGATTTAGCGGGAAACCACTGATACTGTTAATTATGAGAATACTTTATACTTAGTCTCATTAATACTTTTTATCTGTTCCAATAACAGGGTCACCTATTGAGTACTAGTAGAAATATATAAAAAAATTGTCAATTTGTTATATCTTTGGTTCTGACTTTTCCAGTTGTTAGAAAACTCGCATACACGATAAAAGAACTGTAGGTCAGAAATCTTTAAACGCCAATGTACTATCGATGCTTAGCGCGGCACACTAGCTCACACTATCGGAAACAATGGAGAATCTAAGTTATTCTGTTACCTTTCGTAATAGAATAGTGACGAAACTATGACGTAGTACTAACAGTTTTATTGCCATAGACAGCGTATATACTGATTATTTATTAGTCAGGAATTTATGCACGATTTATAAAAGAGGTGTTCAATATACAGATTGAATCATAAGTAATGTCATTAATTTCTAGGGGTCATTCTTTGATATATATATATATATATATATATATATATATATATATATATATATATATATATACATACATACAGTTTTGTTCGTTTTTTTGTTTCCTTTTCGAGAAAAAAATGCTTTATGTTAAACATTTCAAAGCGTATTGTGGGGGAGTTATTTAATTAACTCTCAATATGCTCAGCCAGTTTAAGGGAGCAGTGTATTATGATAATAAAATGATTGAAAGAATTTTAGTTTTGTCCTCTAATGTGCAGAAATTTGATCCGAAAAATGTAAGTTTTCCTTCTACAAAAGAATTTTAAAACGTGATGCACTCTAGCAACGCTGTAAAGGCTATTGCCTGGAGAGATGGAGCTCGTGTATATTAGGAATGGATGAGACCACGAGAAATGTAAACATTACACAATTGCTTTTAAAGACTGCTTGGGAAATTTGATTTCTCATATGTAAGATTACCGGTTATTATTTTAATTTTTTTAGTTAGTTCTTTTACGACGCTTTATCAACTGCTATGGTTATCTAGCGTCTATATGAGATGAAGGTGATAATGCTAATGAGATGAATCCAGAGTCCAACGCCGAAAGCTGCCCAGTATTTACTCTAAATGGGTCGGGGAAAACCCCGGAAAAAACCTCAACCATGTCAATTGTCCCAACCAGAATTTGAGCCTGGGTCCGCTAGTTTCACGGTCAGACTTTTAAAAATTAAAGTGGAAGGGAACTATTCACAATTGGCTGAAGAAAATGCTCGTAGAATGACAAACGGAGATTGTTCAGAATTTCTGAAGAAAACCAATAACAGGTCGAAACATTTAAACCAGGTACGATAGAATTTAACACGAGAAAGTCATATAATACATATTCCGAAGTGATACAGTGTTAAAAGGTGTGTAATCAAGATGTGTAAGTATACTCTAAAACTTGACATGAGCTATGGTAGCTTTCTCTTTCTCAAACTCTGTGCTAACAGCTGTAAAACAATACATACCAACAGTATAGTTTCAGTTTTTGATTTGTGATGGCCATATTGTTACAATGAAACTATTACGAATGTGAGAAATACACGCAAAAACTTATACATTAAAGATAATGTTTCATTTATTGAACTGAAAAACCGAGACAGTGTCCTAAGAGCGCAAAGAAAATAACGGAAACTTAAAATGTAAGAGGAATCGTTGTGGGTAAGAGTGTCAGGTGAAGTCAACTGTAAAACTATGGTTTACCGGTGTTCGTGAAAAAGATGCTCGTGTTGATGGACCCCTCATGCGATAAAAAACGGAGGAACTTGCTTAGAAATTGAGAAAAGACGATTTTGTAGCAACAGAAGTAAGGCTTCACCAAAGGAAGAAACGGGAAAACATCGTGTAGAAAACAATGCGTCGGTTTATTTGAATGCTGGCAATATAATTTATAGTGTATTGCAGTGGGAGCCTACTTGATTTGAGTGAAATATTAACAAAAATAAACGATTTATTTAATTGCTGATAGTAGTATAGTTTTGCAGTTGTATAATGTATTACAATGTAGGCTACTTTATTTTAGTGAATAGGCTTGTTTGTGTAAGTAAATTAGAAAATAGAAAACAGCTTCTTTCGGTCATTGTTATCAGTCGATTAATGTTATCAGATAAGCTGCGTGCATTATATGTAAAATACATTCATCCATGTGTTACTTGCTGGTTTCTTTCCGACTGAAAAAAGAATTATATAGGAGTTCATTGCTTTGTGCACGTGTCTCTAAATGACGCACGTGTTTGACCTGTCTGTTTGTGGGGAACTTATGTATGGATTCCCAAAACCTCGTAAATCCAATTTTCCACGAATGTTGAAATCTGTGTATATTTTTTAAATGCGTCTGTTTTCAAGAGCTCGTATGTCTATAAATACATTTATATAATTGTAAATAACCAATGCATAAAAGTGGTTAGCTGGGGTGTAAAACCAAAAGAGATTATGTTCCTCTCCTGTACATTTTCCTCAAATGCAGTTACGAGCTTTAAGATGTAAGTCAAAGATATGCATTGTTTCATAATTGGTTTTCAGAGTATTATGTTAGTTACATTATTCGATTCACTGGGGCTATTTAGATATTAATGAAATACTTATTTCTGTCAGTAATATCAAAAACAGGCATAAACGAAACGGGTCTATGGCATTTCCTAACCGGAAATTTTGTCATCGTTCATACTTTATCACCTATTTTTCATTAGTGTTTGGTCATTAAATACATTTTGTCATCATGTTTTTTGTTACTGAGAAGATTTTGTCACCGAAGATATTTTGTCATCATTTTTTTATACTGAGGGGATTTCGTCACCAAAATGATACAGAAAATTACATTTAGGCTGTTTTTATTACGTCCAAAACCATCACTGTATAATTATTTTAATGCTCTGTATTAAAATGGATTTTGAAGTTGCATACATCATGTTTTTATGGAGTTTCAACCAAAATTTCCACTGAACTCTTGACCTATGACACGTAGGTAAAAAAGGATGTTATCTTCTGTTCTGTAGGTTTCATACCTATCGACAATTCGTGCAATTTTGTTGTTTAGGGACGTGTATTTCTTCTTTTTTTCTGGGTGGAGACTGACCTGCCTGCCTCTAATTTCTCAATGTTCTGACGTATTCTTGCAGTCTCCTTCCGTAGCAACTAACGGACATGGTAAAAGGGGGATGTGCTTTGCCCATTATGGGTAGTATTGAAAAGTCCAAGACACGCTTCGCAAGTATTTGTTGTTCTGGACAGGCTTTCCCTGGTACGAATGTAACAATTCCATATATTTGGAGGGAACAAGTGGTTCGAATGCTCTGTAGGTTCTTTTATAATGATTTTCTTATGTGAGGAAATAGCTATCACTGAATTACAAATGTCACGTTTATCACATCTCCATAAAATCCCGGTCTTACTAACTTTGTGCTTTGCATACAATATATATCCATTATTGATTAACTTATCTCTTGCTCTATTACTTTTTGCGAATCGAAATAATTCCGCCATACTATAACTTGAAGGTTTCGAAACCAATGAATCCTGTAACTTGAAGATTTCGAAACTAAACAATCAATGTATCCTTGAAAACGAACTGAACAATATGAATACAATGAAGCCTGTAAATTGAAGATTTCGAAGCCAAAGAATCAATGTATCCTTGGAAACGAAATGAACAATATGAACACAATGAATCCTATATCTTATAGATTTCGAAACCAAAAAATCAATATATCCTTGGAAATGATATGAACAATATGAACACAATGAATCCTGTAACTTGAATATTTCGAAACCAAACAATCAATGTATCCTTGGAAACGAAATGAACAATATGATCACAATGAATCCTGTAACTTAAAGATTTCAAAACCAAAGAATCAATGTATCCTTTAAAACAAAATGAACAATATGAACACAATGAATCCTGTAATTTGAAGATTTCGAAACCAAAGAATCAATGTATCCTTGGAAACGAAATGAACAATATGAACAAAATGAGTCCTGTAACTTGAAGAGTGAGTGTAGGGCGAAAAAAATTTATTCAATTGATTTAAATTTTTCATAGCTCCGCAGCTCGCGCTATGCAAACAGTACACAATGCATGCAGTTTTGCGTTGTGTAACTTCCTCCATTCTCCTGTAACTTCATCCCTCTTAGCCCCAAATATTTTCCTAAGCACCTTATTCTCAAGCACCCTTAAACCATGTTCCTCTCAAAGTGAGTGTCCAAGTTTCACAACCATACAGAACAACCGGTAATATAACTGTTTTATAAATTCTAATTTTCAGTTTTTTTTTTTTGAGAGCAGACTGGATGACAAAATCTTCTGCAACGATTAATAACATGCATTTCACATATTTATTGTGCGTTTAATTTTCTCCCAAGTGTCATTTATACTTGTTACTGTTTCTCCAAGATATTTAAATTTTTCCACATCTTCAAAGGATAAATTTCCAAGTTTTATATTTCCATTTCAAACTATGTTGTGGTCACGAGACATAATCATGTACTTTGTCTTTTCGGGAGTTACTTCCAAACCTATCCTTTACTTGCTTCAGGTAAAATTCCCGTGTTTTCCTTTATAGTTTGTGCATTTTCTCCTAACATATTCAAGTCATCCGCATAGGCAAGCAGCAGATGTAACCCGTTGAATTCCAAACCCTCGCTATTAAACTGGACTTCCCTCATGGCATATTCTAGAGAAAAGTTAAAAAGTAACTCCAAATATCTTATTCTTTTACTATCATATTGTTTATTAAGGTACTAATGCAATTACATAATTCATATTTTAAACTTTAGATGTATAAATGGAGAAGTGAGAGCACGAAATTTACTGTCCTTTTTTTAAGTTGCTAAAGGCCAAAATATTAAAACATGACATGTTTTTTTTAAACTTAGAATTTTAATTTTTTTACCTCTATTCTTAAATCACTTTCTTATTCCATATCTTATTTTTAATTTGTATTTAATTTATATCACTACATTGTAATTTATATTTTATTAATTTTTCGTTTTTTTTCATAACATTTTGAACAAAATACCTACAAAGTAAAAAACACAATAATATTACAATTTTTTGGAAACAAACTCTATTCATACAACAATCATAATAAATGAATCACTTAGATAGAATAGGAATAAAATATGTATTTGCTGAAATAACCTGAAATATTTATTTCGTGCTAGAGGTTGCGGGTTTGATCCTGGCCCAGGTCGAATTTAAGTGTGCTTAAATGCGACGGCTCATGTCTGTAGATTTACTGGCACGTAAAGAACTCCTGCGGGGGAAAATTCCGGCGACGTGGATATAACTTCGGTAGTTGCGAGCTTCGTTAAATAACCATAATTTAATTTAGTTTATATTGTTTCCTCCCTGAAGTAGCCACACGTAAATTTTGTGCGTAAAATGTTGTTTCTCCCAGTGAGAACCAATGAACATATTCATAGTGTAAAATGAGGAAAATTGTTATAGATCTTCCCAAATCAGGCATTCAATTCGATATAAATTTGCAATAATGTCTTTGTAAAATTATTTAGCTAATACAGATGTGGACAAATTATTAGACAAAATTAATTATATGTGCAACAAAGCTGTATAATGAACAAAAATGTATTTTTTCACAGAAATAATGAACATAACATAGAATCTGTTGGTTACTAATATTTTGTGAACAATCCCTTATTCCTTATTAATACTTTGATTTTGTCAGGGACGCTGGAAACCAAAATTTGACGCTTTCTTTGAGTATCAGCATCATTTAGCCAAATATCAGACAGTGCTTAAATGAGTCCATGTTTTATAGTAAGCCTCTTTTTGTTCACTTTCGTCTACAGTATAGATCACAGATTTTCAATTTTGTTCATGTCCGGTCTTCTTGCAGGCCATGGGAGAACAGACTGTTGAATATCTTCTGCAGTATATAATTAAAACATCAGTAGTACCAACACAGCCAAATAAAATATACTTAACCATTGGAAAAATATACCAGAAGATGTAAACAATCACATTTACAACAATAGAGACTCTGTGAATTATACTGATAGTTGATACGACGAATTATATTATGTTTCCAAGAAAAACGTTTTAGTGTAATAATTTGTCCACGTCTGTACTGGTATCTCAAAATAATTCATGAGGTTCAAGACGTCCTTTTGTCCTTACTGGCTATAATTTTCTTTGGAAAATTAACTGTTTTCATTATTTCCTGGCTACAGGTCTGGTTATAATATCTCAACTTCAACGTGATTTCTATTGTAGGTATCCGCCACTGACAGCAGTAGGCGTACTTTTTTTTATTTTCTTTAAGTCATCACTCGTTGGGTTGTAGGTTTAGAGAGCATGAAAAGTAATAATACAAATCAATTTATCCTTAAAATATTAATACTATTGTCACAATCTCTTTTAACAATTTAATTTATTCTTATTAGAATTAGTTTCATTACTACAACTTAAAACTAGGTTTTATTCTCGTAGTACAATTCGCACCACTTATGTTCCATTGTAATCTCCGCCCACGAGGATCTTTACTAGCTTTCCGCGCTGTAAGTAGCTAGTAACTTATTCTTCTACTAATGTATATTTTATATTGTTGATCTAAATATAAATGTTATCTAGCCGTCGTATATTGCGTATTTGTTCTATTCTTCTTATAATGTAGCTGGTGTTTATCGATGTTAAGTGACCGAGAGCGAGTATCGAGTTTACAAAAGATCACAGTTTTCATTGCCTTAGCCTGTAACTGCAGCAATAATCAACATTCGCTAAAACTGATTTCACAGGGAGACGCATAACATGAATGTTGACATACTGTACTCCAACTATGAGAAAGTCTCTGCGGAATGAGACGAAGCGGGGTAATGCTGTGAATGAATGTTGATGTCATAAAATGTCATAAGGTCACACACGTGGGTACTCGTATCTCTATTGGCTAGCTCTCAAAGCACAAACAATAATATTGATACACATATTTATACTACTCTAGTTACAAAATTAGATTGCTGTTCATCTCCTGGTCTTTTAATCCCTCCATACAGGAAATAACATATCCAGGAGAGCGCATGGTTTTTGAACTGACGTTATAACTCTAATATTATCTATCTACTTCGCTCCAATAGATGACGCAATAGTAAGCACATTCCTTTTACGGTTGATCTCCTGGTTGGGAAACAGTGTAATCACCAAAAACTCAATTTTGAAAATATTGGCATTTAGCGATCTTTGACAAAAAAACGCTGCTCAATTTTTTTTAACGTAACGCCGGGTAAAATGCACATTATGAAATTAAATATCATCTTGGCACATTGTTTAACTTAATACCGAGAAAAAAAATATATATATTATCAGATTTTGTCATCTTCGTGACACTAATTTTTTAACCTAAAACCGAGTAAAATGTGTATTTTGAAATTATTTTTAATTTCAGAGGCACATATTTTTTAATGCAATACCGAGTAAAATGTATATTCTGAAGGTATTTGGCATCTTGGTGAAACTAATCCTTGTATCTTACTGGAGAATAAAATCACGAACCTAAAGAGCTTTCGCGGGAATAATATTTGCTACTTTAAACTAAACATAAAGTGGGATCTGCAGACTGTTGAGGGAAGTCCTAGTCATGGATGTGGGAAGCCATTGAAATTCTACTATTCTTGAAAAGATACCGGGTGAAGGGAGGAAAACCTATTGGAAAGAAAATAAGGAAAGGAGAAAGAAATTTGGCCTTATTATGTTGTGAGAGCGAAAGAATTTATTCTGCATTTCTTTGATGTCGGAACATTTAAAACAACGAGTAATCGCGTGCTTCCGGCAGAACACCACAGCAGCCTCTAAGAGATATAATTAAAAGTTCTGTTCTTACTTTACATTACAAAGCACATTCATGGGTCCTAAATAAAAGGCGCTTATTTGAACCCTTCCTTTCCAGAGGACTGCCAAAGAACTCCCACAGGGACTTTGCAAGAATGCTTACTTATTACAGTACGTCTTTAGTCCAGTTTTCTGACAAGAGAACCTTTGAAAATCAATTTAAAGCCCCTTGAAACGTCGTATACAGGCATAAAATGTGAAAAAATCTAGTAAAAAGAAAAATTGAAATGTCAAAACGAAATGAAAGCACAACAGATTTTCCATAACAGCTTAAAATCTGAATTCCAATACTAATTGATAGGGTGTTATAACTAGAGATGAAACAATTCCTTCGTAAACGTGATACCAACGTATATTTGACTCGAGTAATGTACATGACGTCAGAGGGAAGGGGGTTAGAATATTGTTTTCTGTACCGCCTGGTTACAGCAACAGTGCTGAACTGTGGTGCTACGTTTCCAGTGCGGTAGTAAGTGAGCGAGTCGATTTCTAACCTGTAGGGCAGTGTTATTGTTATTACTTTATATATTAAGTAATTCTAATATATGTAGGCTTTAGTTAAATTGTACACTCCATAGAGGTCTACCAAGAGTAACAACTTTACATTGATTATATTTCACTCCAAATGTTCCCAACAGGTAGTGCTCAACGTTTATGTTCTACCGAAGAATACTTTGTATGTATGTCTGAAACCTGCTCTTGTTTACATCTGACCGCTGTGCAGAGTTCAGAGACATCCACACTGTACGGTTGAAACGTAGGCAACCTCGTGTCCATGGAAGGAGAGGTTTCATCATTAGTTATGACTAGAGTCCCGCGTTTGACTACTTTGAATACAAGTTAGGTGTACGTCGAACATACTATATTGCTTCGGAGAACAAGGTGCGAGTGAACAGATCACGCTGCTGCCTCTTCACGCACGCTCCGGTACTGTGTGGTTACATCTATTTATTCGTGTGCGTGTGTACTTAAGTAGGTGAACATTGATTATATTTCATTTCAAATGTTCCGACGAGGCAGAGCGCAACCTTTATGTTCCACCGATGTATACTACGCGACCAAGGCGGGAACCGTTTTGTTTGGTGGCGCTGCGATTCGCTTCACAACACAGGCTGTGCTGTAAAGTCCGCATCAGATGCAAAATGAACCACATGCTGAAGTGCACTCTTGTTTCATTATTATTAACACGCTTTATATGTTATATGTTCTTATATGTTCTTATATATATAGTTAACTTTATTGTTTAGTTTTATTTTATCATAAGCTTACACACAAAGGAATCTATTCAGAAAACAGATCACAACATCGGTGTTCGTGAAGGAGGGAACATGAATCGAAAGTAACGTAAACTAAAGTAGGTACTGTATTTTATACAATATCGCATTGATATACATTTCTTACCTTAGCATTTTAAAGTGGCCGGACTCCCGACATCATATATGAGGAAAGCACCCGGTATAAAACCATCACTACCACCAGCATGGGCTACTATAAGTCGTTGACCTGCACTGCTATTTGTATGAACTACTGACACATTTACGTCTTGCCAACATTTGTGGACAGTGTAATGAGTATGGAACCATATTTCGTCCAGGTAAGTAACGGGCTTTTTTCACCTCTCTCGTTATTTCTCATATAACGCAAATAAGATGCGCGCTTAGGTACTATATCAGAGCGTTCTATTAGATATTTCCTTTTATCTTTACATTCTTTGAATGCAAACCCCATGGATAATATGAGTTTTTGTAAAGTTTCCTTGCACCCTTCAAAACCAATCTCTCTCTTACAACATGTATGCAACTTTCCTAATGTTGAAAGCTCTTTGTAGAGACCGTAATATTTATTTATGAACTTCTCTTCTTGTGATACATTTGTCCATGTCGTATAATTGAATCTTATTTGCAGCAGGTCGTCTAACTTTGTTTGGTGTCGATATTTCTACACCCTTGTACTCACATTCTTTATCTTCCTTTCTAATCCTACTAATTGTTTCCTTATTTAACTTCACAATAGCTTCAGCACACTCTCTTGTCTTCGATAGAAGTAAGAATAAACCCGTTGTCTTTCCTTCATTAGAAAACTTTATGGCATTATATATAATGCTCCGCGTTTGGCTACGAAACACACGTCTTCCTACACGCGGCATTGCGACCAGATCGAAACGCTAGGCTTTGGATGTGACGACACTCCAGCAGTAAACATACGCAGCGATCACGGAGTTCCTCATTCTGCCACGACGGGTCCCGCCTTGGTCGCGTAGTACTTCGTCTGTATGTCTGAAACCTGCACTTGTTTACATTTGACCGCTGTGCAGAGTTCAGGGACACCCACACTGTATGGTGACAGAAATAGGCACTAATGTATAAAACACCGCTTGGATTAATAACAATAATAACGACGTATTTATTTAAAGGAAACTTATATGCAATAAAGAAAATTTTTACCACCGCCAGACAAAACTACAATTTTTCAGGAGCCAGCCCCTTTGTTTCCGGGAGCCACCATATTTTGCCCACATACACTATCGGTCAAAAGTTTTCGATCACCTATGAAAACAACTATATACTTTATTTCAATGAACAACACATCGGAAAAACTAAACAGAACAACAAAATAAACATTTTCTCTCTCTAGCATTATGATATGATAGAATATTCAAAACGAAGTCCCTGTTTTAACCACAAATCCATAGTTGTGATAGGTGATCGAAAACTTTTGACCGGTAGTGTATGCAATTAGGAAACCTTTCGAGCTAAGGCGATACATTTACTGAAATATACTAAAAGATATTAAATATTTATTCAATGCAAACACATGCTCGCAGAGATGCTATTTTCTCTCCATTGAAGCTATGTACTGACAAAATCTTGAGATGCGCAACAAATATAGCAATATTAATCTAAAAAGCACATTCGACTTTCTTCCTAAAACCGCTTCTGTCTACATATGTATTAGTCGTAGTGACAAAATAAATCGAAGTCTTAAAAAAACATTTGAACTCAAATAATTCAGGCAACACATAAAAATGTTTAGTTGCCATGGCTACTTACTGGCTGGAATTTGTCTACCCTTCGTATTTTACAATAAGTAAAACGGATTATGATACTTTATATTTAATTTTGGAGTAGGTTATTTTACGACACTGTATCAATATCTCAGGCTATTTAGCGTCAGAACGAAATGAAGGTGATAATGCCGGTGAAATGAGTCCAGGATCCAGCAACGATAGTTACCCAGCATTTGCTCATATTAGGTTGAGGGAAAACACCGGAAAAACATCTCAACCAGATAACTTGCCCCGACCGGGATTCGAATCCGTGCCACCTGGTTTCGCGGTCAGACGCTCTAACGTTACTCCACAGGTGTGGACTATATTTAATTAAAGGTTGGAGTTAACAAATGAAAAAAAGAACATAAATGCCAGCACATACTTGAAATAGAACAAATTATGTCTCCGTGCTTTACGAGTCTACACATTACAATAAATGACTGTAAATATTTTAAGTATTTGAAACTAAAAATTTCCCCTCTTTTTTGATAAAACATATGTTCTTGTTTCCTAATGAATTGCTACTAACAAATTATTGTAACACTGATCTCCAAGGGCCTAGAATTGTTTTGTTTTTACATATTCATTGCACAGCAGATCTGAGCTGCTTGTCCTATATAATCCGTTAGAGAGACAAATTGTTCAGTTTTTGTTCTTAATACAATGTTTTATACATCAAAATCAAATAAATTTGCTTTCCAAAATATGTAATTTCATTCTTTTGCCATCAAAAGATATCGAGTACAAATTAAAATTAAAAGTTTGAGTATTTCTATAAACAAATTACTTTCAGAAGTAACGACATTTTATTCATGTCACTCAAATCTATTAACATGGGGGAAAAAAGCGAAATGAAATTATTTAAACACGAAGTAGTAGAACGTTATTGCATTTTCCCGAGAAACATGATTTTGTATATGGTACGTCTTATTTCTAGACCCCTCATATAAAGATTAGAAAAAAAATAAAGTACCCTAATACAATAAAATATTAATTGACTTACTAAAATAATGAAATGTCTTGAAAATGTATTATTGTACTATCACATCATTATAAATATTTTGCTAGATGGGAGTAGTGTGTTATGATGAGTTGTTATCTTATTAACAGTTGTCCCAACTTTACAATCTTCATTGAACTCTATGGACGATTATTAGTCAAGGAGGCTTTGTTGATTCAGTTTCATTTTTATTAAAACAATTGCATCCCACTTCATTTATATTAAACAATCTCTGATACGTGACTATTCATAATCTAATACATCAGAAGCTATAACACAACCTAAATAATTAAAACAAGATACATGTTAGAAACGTTCTAATTAAGATGATGGAATAAACAATCATTTTAAAAGGTACAATTACTGAAAGTAC
Source organism: Periplaneta americana (assembly GCF_040183065.1). NCBI lineage: Eukaryota > Metazoa > Arthropoda > Insecta > Blattodea > Blattidae > Periplaneta > Periplaneta americana. The sequence continues at coordinate 42,134,050 of NC_091126.1, read as the reverse complement.
AATGTCGCCAAACAAGAAGCAAATGCTAGGTAGGTGATAAAAATTGTAGGATAAGCAACAATGATTGGATGGAACACGTCGTTCCGTACCGTTTTATTGGTCAAAAGTAGTATGAAGTAGTAGAAGTGTAATAGTCAGTGAAATAATTTAAGTTTGAAGACTTTTCAGAGAGAAAATTCAGTACTTTCGAACGATGTTCAAACAATGGGCTCCAAACACAGCCACGTAACTTCGGTATGGTGTAAAAGTTAAACATGCTTACGTAGAGCTTCTATTCTTTCATTATGTGGGCAACATGGCACCATGTTATTACTAAAAAGAACATAGAACAATCACGAAACAGACACGCATTCAAGTCCTCGAAAGTAGGATAAATCTCAACTAAGTTTAAGGGACTCGAAGAAAGATATTTTAAAGTTGTACAGATTTGGAGGCTTATTGTAGCATGTAGGATTATTAGCTCTCATAGCTATACACTTTAACTTGTTGCAAAATTCTTATCATCATTTCTTTGAAGGGTAAAGCAAAAGCTTCGGCACCGTGTAGCAGATTTATGTCACGTAAAGAAACGTGAAGTACGATGGCTCTCGGAAAATGAAAACTCCCCGCCCATTTCTTACTTATAAATCCCTACTATGCAGATATATGGATTATTTCACTATTGCACGCTGAAAATACGGTAAAGCTTAAATGTCATGCCATTGTGTAGCAGTCAAGGAGCTTTGTGTCATGTGACTACAGTAACACGACAGTGCACAAGTGATTACTGGGGAGAGGGAGTTTAGTAAGCATACCGTGATGTTAAGTTACCTGGACTACCTATATGAAACCGTGTACAGTCTTTAACTTTGCAGGTTTATCGGTAAACAAATCGGATATTCACAAGTACAGGTTGCTTCAGAAGCAATTAAACCCGACTGTAGAACATACTGAAAGACAATATACAGGGTGTTTCCGAGATGGTGATACAAACTTTCGGGGATGATAGCGAAGGGTACATGTATCATTTTGAAATAAGAAACCATGGTCCGGAAATAACTGAGTCGAAAGTTATAAGCAAAAATAGTTGTGTGGAAATGGAATTGTAATTTGGCATCACGTGCCCTCCTTCCCTTAACCTTTGGAACAGTCGTAGAAAGATGGTATGGGCCGAATGTCTCCTACGTGGGTACTTGTACCGATACAATCTGTGAGCTTGTCTACTCTTTTCAATGGCTCATCCGTATTCGAACATCAGGTCTGCTTATTCCGCTCCCGTGTACTCCTCCATTTCACTAGGACTAATCGACTGGACACTGCAACTCGTACACATACACTGCTGTCTACAGACGTGCATATCAGGACCGACCATGTCCGTTAAACATTACGCTATCTGCATTGCTACAATGTAGTTTCCTGTCCCCATCCAACAGACAGCGCACTGAATGGAATACTGTAAGTATTCAACGTAAACAACGTCAGATGAATACAGTATGTGTAATATGTACAGATAAATACACATAAATAAGGTGTACAGAGGGATAAAATTATTTCATTTCCACACGACTATTTTTGCTTGTAACTTTTGACTCGGTCATTTCCGGACCAGGGTTCCTTATCTCAAATTGATGCATGTGCCCTTCACCATCATCCCTGAAAGTTTGTAACACCACCTCGGAAACACCCTGTATATGAAATATGTGATTAGTGATTACGTTAACGCATTGTTCGTGTTTCATTTACAATTTAGTCTATATACATAATATTTTCCTCTGATTGAAGTTCTGGCTGATATGTAATCTATTATCAAGCACTACATCTCACTTGACGATATGTGTCCGAGGAAGAATAATTGTTTGTATGTATCTGAAGTCTGATTAGTAGAATATGTATTTAGTCGGCGATGTATGCAATGGAGAGGAAAAGGCACTGGCTATCCTACTCCATTATCTCCTGGCCTGGTTGCCTCATAAGTGGTGACTTCTTGGTATCACAATTGAGGTTCAGACTTGTCTTCGGACAGTTGACTAAACAAACATAAGTACATAATATAGTATACAATCTATACATGTTCTACAATGCCTTATGTTGTGACTTGTGAATGCAAGTCCTACAATTTACGACAATGTTTTCTGGAATTATGGAAGTTAATCACATGCGATCCGCACGTAGACAGTTTTATACCTGGGAAAATTTCGTTCTACATCGTGTAGTTTGTACCTTCTTGAATGAGTATTGCATCACTTATTCTACAAATTTCCGCATACCTAGGGTTCTTCTCTACAAAATTCGTCACTTTATCTTTGACCCTTTCTATAACTGATCCCTCTTGTGCTTGATTCTGTAATAGTGACATTTGTTCTATTGACTGAAGAGCGCCTGACAATATTGTTCTTTATTATTTTAAGTAGGTACCTTCTTATGCTTACTGCAGGCCTGAAATTTCTCGAAATATACAGATTGGAAGTGAAGTAGCTTTGCAGATTTTCAGAGCGAATAGCTCATGCTGCATGTAACAAAAAAAACTGAAAAAGGTGGGATTAAGAAAATTATAATATCAAATTAGTGGAAAGTTAATTTTTTTTTTCAGAAAAAAATGTTTTTTTTTCTGATGTTTAACAATCTCTTATTTGGTAACTATTGCAAGTAGGATCGTGATTTTTGTCCATATCGATAGGAAAACTGATCAAGAATAATTTATCTCTCTCTGGCGTATTTCAATAGTGTGGACGGTTTTCGTGTAAATTTAATTTAAAAAAACCCTAAATTGAAGTCAGTGCACGATTCGATTTGATTTGAACACAGCTCCAGAGAACAGCTTATCTAGCGAGACACCGAGTTCGTTTATCTCTTACATTTGTATCACGAGAAGTATGTGTTAGCGACGATGTTGCTGGACTGCTGAAACTTCAAACTTAATTTTCTAATTAACCGTGCATTAATCACAAAACGTAATATAGGTTTTCTATTCATGAGTACACTATCGTCCTTTTTAAAATGCAAGTTTATTTCACTTCCACTTTGTATGAAAGATTTTCTGACAGTTGTGGTGAAACAAAATCTTTTACTAACATTATAAACTAATTATGCTTCTCCACAGTAGGCTAGTCTTGATTATGTGAACAACTAGGTATGTCATATTTTGAACATAATATAAGGCTGTGTCTAACCATATCCCTCACCAAGTTACAAGTTATAATTGGCTGTGGAGGCAAAGGAATTCAGAGAGCGAAGGAATAAATGAAAAGAGATGTGGAAGAAAGTGGTCAAAAGAGCATGGAAGAAAGTTGGAAAAGGAGTGTAGAAGATATTGGGAAAAGAAGTATGGAAGAAGTGGGAAAAGAGTACGTAACAAAGTTGAAAGAAAAGTTTGAGAGGGATTGGGTGAAGAATTGGTGAAGAAATTAGGAAAAGCACCGCGGAAGAAACTTGGAAAAGAAATAGAGAAGAGATTGGGAAAAGAATTATTGAAGAAAGTGGCGAAAGCAAAATGAAAGGAAGTGGGAAAAGGAGTGTAGAAGAAAGTCCGAAAAGCGACGTGGAAAGAATTGGGAAAGGAGTGTGGAAGAATGTTGGAAAATAAGAAGAGATTGGGAAAAGAATTATAGAAAGAAGTGGGAAACGAGCATGGAAGAAATCGGATAAAGGAGCATATAAGGAAGTTGGAGAAGAAGTGTAGAATAACTAGGTTTTCCCAGCCGTGGGACTGAAGCTGGATGGTCTAAGGCGAGTCCTCGCCTCACTTCATTTCATCCCCTTTGGTCTGATTACCTGGTTGGGTTTTTTCCGAAGTTTTCCCCAAACATAAGGCAAATGCCAGGTAATCTTTTGGCGAATCCTCGGGCCTCACCTCATCTCACTACATCTCGTCAAAATATTGTAAAAATTGTAGAAAGTTGTAAAAAAATTGTAGAAAATTACAAATTTGTAAAACTGTAAAAATTGTAAAATATTGTAAAAATTGTAATTGTTATTGTAATATTGTAAGATTTTGACTTGTTCCACATCTTAAAGCTTTATTGCTAATGTAAGATCTATGGAATACAATAAATGAAATGAAAAAAAGAAGAAGATATTGGGAAAATAAGTATAAAGGAAAGTAGGGAAAGCATCATAGAAGGAAATGGGGGAAAGGAGTGCGGAAGAAAGTTGGAATATATATGTAGGAGGGATTGGGAGAAGAAGTGCTGAAGAAAGTAGGAAAAGGAGCGTGGAAGTGAGCTGGAAAAGAAATATTGAAGAAATTGGGAAAATAAATATTGAAAAAAGTGGGGAAGCGACGTGGAAGGAAGTGGGAAAAGGAGTGTGGAAAAATTTGGAAAAGAATTGTAGAAGAAATGGGGAAAGAATGTGTTAAAGAAATTTGGGAAATAAATAAATTAAAAAGTTGGAAAAGACTTGTAGAAGAATGTGGGGAAGAAAACGTTAAAGAGAGGGAGGAAGAGAATATGAAAGATGATGAGGCAGTGAAAGGAGGAAGAGAATTTGAATGAAAATGGGAGTGGGAAAAGAAGAAGAGCGAAGGAAAAAATGAAAAAGAGCGTAAAAGAAGAGGAGAAATTGATGAAGAAATTTTGAAGAGAGTGAGGAGAATATGTGAAATGTGAAGGAGAGAGAGGGAAAAAGTGAAGAAGAAACTCGGAAGAGTTTAAGAAAGAAAAAGGGGAAAGTTAGGAAGAAATGTGGAAGAGATGGGAAGAAATTGGAAAAGAAAAAAGAGGAAAAGAGTGTGAGAAAATATTGAGAGAAAGAAAGAGGAAGATAGATTAAGGTGATGAGAGAAAACAAATGTGAGGAATGGGGACGGAAAGAATGAGGAAGAAAGAAAGAAAGACGAATGTAGAGAGAATGGAAGGAAAAATGAGCTAAGAAAGCAGAAGGAGAGAGGAGAAAATAGAGTAAATTGAGATAGAGTAAGAAGTAGCTGTAATAGTAATATGCGTTACAAGAGCGGTATGTTGACGTTTTCATGTTCGAGGAAAAGATTGAAAAAGCGAAACGTAGTTGAGCTTTTTTAATTTCCGAGAACATGAAAACAAACATACCGCTTGTGTATCGTACATTATTTTGTGCGAAGATCGTTTATTACATACCTGAAAGACGAATTTCTAATTAGTTGCAATGAAATCTCCATCTTGGTTTCTGTTCAATGACGGCAACTTTTAAAAACAAAAATATCTATCTTCAAATTGTTGCTATAAAATGTTTGCTGTGTTTACTATATTCCAGCAGGCCGTGATATACGTCTGTCTTTCCCCCCCCCCCAGTCTATAAATGCGAACTTAAAACAAACGGTAAGGTTATGTAATGATTTATTTTTCATTTTAATATTTTAACAATATTATTTATATAACATATTGCAGTAATAACATCGGCATCTGGAATCTTGTTGATTTTTTCACGGCTTCCTTAATGTTACTTGCATTACAAATGCAGTAACTTTTGTGGTGTTGTAGAGTTTACTTAATTTTTGCAAATATTTAAAAACAACAATTAACAGTGCAATTTAGGTGAAATTGCAGTGGTAAGTTTCCAATTTATAATTGTTACTATGTTAAACGTTTCTAAAAATATGTTAAAAGCTTAAAGCAGTAAAATGAATATGGCGCTTAAGCGGTAAGAAGAGGGAAATTGTTATGTGTGTTACGTTGGGAATACTGAATGTGGTATTTCACACTTACCGCGTATTGGTTTTGTGCGGAAAGCAAGCAAATACGCACGATCTCGCACAAAGGATAAAGTATGCCTAATATGAGAAATTGAAAAGTGACTCCATACCTGTAGCAAGGAATGCAATACAATTACAAGAATATTCCTATTTGCAGCGCTTCACAATATACTGCAGGCTGGATAATTACACTCCTGACCTTGTTATCTGCACTCAAATGTCTCCATTACTTTGTTCTTATGTATTTCTCTTCAAAATATTCGTGCTTTCTGTTCTTGTGAAGTGATTAGTGAAGATTTTAGGATGCGAACAGCGCTGATGTTAACTTAATTATTGCAACCAGTCAGTCCAGAAATAGGTATTGAATCCATCGCTATTAAATTGAAAATAGTCATGGAGAAAGAATGTGAGTATTGTACTCCTCGGAAAAATTCCCTCACAACCCTGACCATATACAACTCATTCTACCTTTGAGACTCGGGAAATTGAAGGTCTGGTGTTTTATGGTGCGTCAGGCAGTCGGAAGGGGATCTGCTTACAAATAACCATATTACGGACAAATCGGAATTCTTTGATCCTGCTCGTCTCTCGGTAATCTGAAGGCGTTTAATTACAAATTATATACAGCAGGTTGTTGTTCGTGTCCAGGCTGTTATTACGTGTCATCAACTCAACCACACTCACGTCTAATTTCCATCAAATTATAGCTAGCAAGTTCAGTTAAGTTTCCAACTTCGAATACAGCAACTTTTCAAACAACGGAAGTTTGTATTAAAACTCTGTTCCAGGGCAAACTAATTTAGCAGGATTAAGGGGAACTGACAGATTGTGCTACTGTCTCGAGATAACGTCCTTTTATTTGAGTTAGGCACTATTATTTCCATCCTCCACAAGTTGTATTTATATTCATCGAGACGCCCTTGTTGGTGCAGTGTTTATCGTAGCTTATCTTTCTTTGGAAGGGAAGATACCTAATCTGTCTTGTATTATTTTAATCATGAATGTGCGAGTCAGATTTAGTATTGTGCCGATATGGTAATTATTTAGTGTCCTAATAAAAGTGTTTTTCCCAAACAGTTGGGAACAGCATAGGGATATCTTATGCAAAGTTTTACCATTAGATGGCAGGAGTGTTTCATGCAGCGCAACATATTGTAGGGCTATATTATGTCGTATGCTACAGTTGATTACGTTTTCCGGCTTGTTGGTTTTCTATGCGTGTCAAAATTATAGTTTGAATTATTTTGTATAACCTAGTATAATTTAATATAGCTAATTTAGTATTTTCCTACTTCATAATTTAATTTAATTTAATTTACAATAAATAGTAGCGTAAACCTCCATAATATTGAGCGATTCCCCTTAAGAGATGGGTGGGGAAATCTGCAGAATGCAGAATATACTGTAGATACAAGTAAATTGAATGTTCATGATTCTAAACGAGAACTTTGAGAACGAGGTGCACGAATAAAAAAATTGAAACTATGTCGAAAGGAATGTTGCCTCTTTAATCATAAGTATTTAAGTACCGTACACTAAAACAGGACATGCAGCCACCAATGTGTGTTTTTATAAGGAAGGGATTATCGAGAATGAATTCTTCGCATTTTTTCTATAGTTTCAGAAAGAAGAAGTGCAATGTTTGATAGGTTGATAGAATATGATCGCAGTAGTATCATAATTATTCGTGTGTTTTGTAGGTTAAGTCCATGCAGTTTTGAATACTATGTAGGATGATTTTGAAAATTTGAAGTTAGAACATGGTTTTAATAAGTAGTCTACAGTACATTAAAAATATTATTCACGAAATTGATTTCGCTACGGATCGTCCTGGATCACAGTGTAAGAAGAATCAGTAGGGACAACTCTTGTCGGCACCTTTGATGTTGTTGGTACTAAATTCAAGCTCAGTAAGGTCTAGTTCTCAATGAATCCAACTATGTCGCTAGTATCAAACCACTATCAAAATATTGGTAAAATATTTATTTATTTATTTTATTGGTCAGTAATATGAATAATCATGTATGTATATTATCTATCATTAATACTATGTCGCTAGGAAGTCAAAATACTTATATCCATTGTTGACGTTCATGTTCGCACTTCACCGCAACGGACGCCATGATGTATTATGTTGTACTTGGATCAATTTTACCAACATAAGCCTCAAACAGTGACTTGAACGTTAGCGTCAATTAGTGAATATTTTCATGATTATTGCATACGGAAGTTTATTATTATGGTTATATTGTCATTCCTTTGCCTCATGTCTTTAAAATTATTAAAAGATGAGTAATGAATGTTTTCAGTTAATATTAAATTATGCCAGCCCCGTCATAGATGGAGATCCATCTGGTGAAGGTTCCAGATAATACACCCGGTTTCGTGACATGCGCACTCAAAATTTGTTCCCTCGAAATGACTTAGGTGTCTTTACTGTATGTTCTCTATACTGTGCCTGGATAATAAACATCCCAGTTTATTGAGTTCACTGCAGGTGTAAAATTCGGAGACTCCTGCAAATACTGCATATAAACTAAGGCATCTAAGCTAACATAGCTCGCTGTCGAGCTTGCATATGTTTTTATTAATATTTCTTTTCCCTCTTCCAAAATGAAACTGTAGCAGCAATTCCTTACTTGAAGTAGTTACTTTTGTTTAATAGCTAGCACTTTCCAGGCGCAATTTAATTAGTTCAATTTTTTAAGGTTTAAAGCATATATTCAGAGTATTTCGGCATCTGAATGAAGATAAAAAGCTTTCCCTGGTTTTTACATAGAGGAACATAACAAAAATTTGGCATTTTGAGTTATTTTTAAGAGTATTTAATATACCAATACACTACTTATATCCTCAATGTTTATATACCGGAAAACAAATGCACACGCAAAGCGCATCCCTCAAAGTACACGTGCGCTATCTGTTGGTGCTAGTTCAGGATATCCCTATTGATGACGTCGTCTCCCACGGCCGAGCAAGAGGAGAGGGGAATGAAGAATGTCAGCTGGTGAAGAGTCAAGAGATGGCCGCGAGATGAAGACAAAGGGCAAAGAAGAGCTAGGTGGAATAGCAAGGGAAGCACTGCCAATGAGTGTGAAACAAAGATGTAATAGTAAAAAAAACAACCTACAATATAAGAAAATGGCGTGTAAGTGGGAAAATGTGGCAAAGGATATTAAAAGAAAAAATGAAAAAGATCATGCCACAAAGATTGTGGTATAGTGCAAAGATAGAACCGAAGGCTTACACTGCAGTCTGAGTCTTATTGCGTTTACCACTCCTGTTCTCTGAATGGTAATTTTAGCCGAACGGCCGCCCTCTTATACAAGTACAGCGCGCCGCAACGTAAACTTAACTCGGGCTGTGGTATGGATGGTGAAAATACGTGAATTAATGATGACTAGGTCTAGGATTTTGATGAAATTGCATCTTTTTTTCTAGTAAGCCAGAAACATGGCTGCTCTAGTATTTATATGTTATGTGATAAACTGAGTGTTTTAAGACGTATTTGTTAGGGCATTTTTTTTGCATTTTTTGCCTGTTTCGGCTCATAAGAGCATCTTTTGTTTTATTCGGTTATTTGTTTAGGCATTTTCTTTAATTTTGGCCATAAACTCCCATTATTAATGTAAAATAATGTTTATATCCTTTGATATTTTCTCTACATATTTTGTCCATTAATACCCATGATTTTTTTATAATATTTTAATAGTTTTTCTACACAAATATTGTTATTTTAACGTAGTATACCCCATGTAATGGATCGATCCAACCACCCCTTCCATATAGACTCCTCTATACCTGCTAATTCCGGATAAGAGTGGCCTTGTAGTGGACTACATGGAAACTACATCAGGTAAAATAATTAATTAAAGTGTACTACTTAGAAAAAATTAGACGTATGTAAAATTAAATAAACTTAAATGTTGGTACTAGAATTTAATTTAATTACCAGTCTGAATATTAAGTAGTACAAATCCTCTTTTCCTTCTAAGACAATTATGTAAGATCAGTTTTAGGGCATTTTAAGGGCATTTTTTTTTTAGATTTTTAGGCCATAAATGCATTGTTTTAGGACATTTTTTCCTGATTTATAGGTAATCAAAATCCTAGCCCTAATGAAAACGAAATGAGTCTGAGATCCAACGTTGAAAGTTACCCAGCAATTCTGCTTCAATTGGTTGAAGGAAAACCCCGGAAAACCCCCAAACAAGGTAACTTGTCCCAACCAGGATTTGAACCCAGACTCGCTCGGTTTCATGGTCAGACGTGCTAACCGTTACGCCACAGTGGTGGACATGCATAGAAGTAGTGTGGTGAAAACTTAATCCTACATACCAAAGTTCGAACTCGTTTCCTGCGGTGTAATAGTTATCATGCTTTGTGTTGGATCCCACGTTCGCGGGTGGAAACACAGCCGAGGAAAACGAATTTAACGACAATGAAATCCTTTGTATGGCTTCCTTCGGGAGGGAAGTATCAGATATACGGCACACAAAAGAAACATGTTCTGAGTTGAAATCCAGACAAAGTTTGTTTGTCTTGCCCAACACGCACACTGCATAAAACGTTTTTTTACTTGGTTATTTAATGACTCTTTATCAACTTCTGAGTTGAATAATTTCAAGGGAAAAATTGTTCCGGGGCCGGGTATCGATCCCGGGACCTCTGGTTGAACGTACTAGCGCTCTCCCAACTGAGCTACCCGGGAACTCCACCCGACACCGTCTCAACTTTTCCCTTTATATCCACACAACTCGCGTGGGCTGACGAAACGCCAGAGACCCACATCGAGTGCACACTAACTCTGTGTGACTTGGAATTGTGGTTTTCTGTTAACGTACACAGTGACGTATATATTATGCAAATCTAGTCTTTCAGGTGAAGCTCCCTGTAAAGCAGATTTGAATAATTTCAAGGGAAAAATTGTTCCGGGGCCGGGTATCGATCCCGGAACAATTTTTCCCTTGAAATTATTCAAATCTGCTTTACAGGGAGCTTCACCTGAAAGACTAAATTTGCAACTTCTGAGTTATTTACCGCCGATGAAATTTGTGATAGCGAGATGAGGTGAGGCTGAGGATTGGTCAGAGATTATCTGACATTCGCTTTACGGTTTGGGAAATGGGTAATCAGCCCAAGCGGGAATCAAACCCAGCCAGAGCGGAACTCCGGATCAGGAGGCAAATGTGCTACCATCTGAACTACGCCGGTGGCCCATGAAAATGTTAAGGTAGCACAATATGTCATATATCGCAAACGTAACCAGACGTAACGATCTCACCAGAGTATACGATCTGGTTAGACCTACCTGCCCTGATGATGGAATCTGTATGTAGATCTGAAACGTCGGAAATGACAAGTTCCAGAACACTGTGGAATTCCCAAAAGTCTATTTCTGATGTATTTAGTTACCGCATACCAAGGTATACGAGTAATTTATTTGTTATTCTGTCTTGTTCTATGTTCAATTATTCTTGGACCCATGCACATGAATTCATGGAATGTAATAAATCTCGTCTCGTCTCGCCTAACCTAACCTAACGTAATCTTTTTCTAGTCTTGTTGTTTCATGTGACTGGTAAAGAATTTGGCTGACTATTACTTGGGCTCATTTCGAGACTTTCCTCAACTGTAAGGCGAATGTCAAATATTCCCAGGACGAAACCTCGCACATAACACGCTGAATATTATCTCGCTGTTACATATTTTACAGTTGACAAATAACTGCGCACTTGTTAGAATCTCACATAATTGAAGTTTTTTTTTGGAAAAAAAAATAGCCATAGTCCAAAAATATAAATTTTGAGGAGAAACCAAATTCTATCTGGCATGGTTGTTGTTGACGCTTCAAGTATGAAATGTATCATGCTATTACTTAAGGTGTTGTAGAAACTTGGGAAAACAGAAGTACATTTATAACTTAAGTTGCCTCATGGAAATACATAGTAAATATAGGTAACTGTGAACAATGGTTGTTTTAAGGAAAAATACTGTTGTGGCTGAATTGTGTCTTTTTTAATCTTCTTTTTCTTTATTATATCCTGTTTCTTTTCCTTTCGTTGCTTGCGTTTCTTCCATGAGGTTACTTCTGTACCTGAAGATGGCTTCATAACTAATCCAAAGCACGTGCCAAAGTATTTTTCTCTGAGGTGGCTTTTACCGCGTACATAAGAAGCAATAGTGTCAATCTACTACAGTTTAAAATTGTATGGATAAATCTTTCAAGATGATATGAATGGAATGATATTTGTAAATGCTACCATCGTACTAGACAATGGCTGTTTTCACAAAAAAAGATTTTGGATTATGATTGTTTTATGAAAATCACTGAAAATTTCCACTCCTACTACATAGGACTATGGTGTCTTTGTCCACTAACAATTAACTCAGTAGATGGCCGCTACAGTATGAAATGTTTTTGAAGTGTTAGTGAAATCAGGATAGAATCAGTGAAATGTGTCGTAGTTCCAAAGCAGTGAGTGAGTTGTCGGCGAAATGAGTGTAGTGCTGAAAGGTACTTGTGCAGGTATGAACATATCATACTCGCGGTTTTTAGTTCGAACTTATGGTTAAGATACAAATTACATTTACTTCAAATGTCATTTTAAGTGATCGTGCTTCATTTAATTTAGGATTCTCCCTGTATTATTATTATTATTATTATTATTATTATTATTATTATTATTATTATTATTATTATTATTATAATTATTAGTACAGTATTATTATTAATTTTTATTAATTGTATTTTTTATTAATTGTTTCTTATCAAGTGTTATTATTGAGTGTAATTAGTTACCACTGCCACCGGGTATATACCCATTTGCAGTGTGAATACATAAATATATACATACATACGCTCATCACAAGCTTAATATATCAAATTTGCATTTTTTGGACTATGGTTTTTTTTGTAAAAAACCTTCAATTGATCTAAAATATCTTCGTCTTCCAGAGTTTCAAGACTCAGAGTCTGCTGGACATCTGCGAGACAGCTGTAGTTCCTGTTCGGTAAGTTTTGTTTTAAGTTTTACATTTCTTTTGCACATTTATTAATTCACTTAATTACGTATTTACTTACAACATAATTAATAGAAAATAGGTTTGGCAGGCACAGTACAATTCCTATGACATACTGCAGTGTGTACTAAGAAAAGACTCGCACACCCATCTTCGCTGTCACTTCTTCACCAGTGATTTACTGTAGTTCAGTAATTTCCCCTATGCATTGGATTAGCAGTTTACTTGTAGGTAGAAAGTCAACTGTTTGAGGAGAATGATTCTGTTATTAAAATCAGATTGTATTTTATTTTATCTCTTTTTTTTTTAATCCTTTTTCTTGCTTCACTTCAGAGAAGGCCTGACGGCCTTATCTGTACCAGGTTAAATAAATAAATAAATAAATAAATAAATAAACAAACTAATAAACTAATAAACTAATAAATTAATAAATAAATAAATAAATTAATTAATTAATAAATTAATAAATTAATACTTTTGTAACGACTTACACCAATGCGGTGGAAAGGACGATATATCTTTAGAAAAATTTTGAACTCACATTACGGGCCTCCCTGTGTGGTTAGCACGATGCAGGGGCACTGCGGAGACGTCACAGGACTGATATAAATAAGTGATAAACTCCTAGTCATGTGGTATGAATACTGTATATATTTTCACTCACAACGGGAATCGAAGCATGGACCGCATGATTGGGAAGCACACGCGCTATCTACAGAGCCATAACTGGGCACGGATTGCATTTCATAACTTAATTTTGTCATTATTCTTATGAGTTGTTGTAAACACATAGATTAGTGGTAGGCATTTTTATACCTTTAGCCGTTCTACAGTGATCGGAGCAAACCCACCTAAGTCATTCACACGCTAGATTGTCTCGAAAGCTCCTTGCTACTGCTCAGTGGTGGATCGTATATACAACAGTACAAACTCATTGATAGAACTAGTTTAATTTATTATGGCTGACAGTAGGAATTAAAAACCCAATTTATACAAACAAAAACTTATTATTTTTTTAATAATGAGCTCATCAGAAACGTTAACATATCATTTATCATGATGAAGATGATTTTTTTTTTAAATTTGTATCTTCTTGGGACATAATTACAAGTTGTGCTTTTTATAAATTCTCCTTCCGTTTTTCAACGTTTTTCCGTTTTTAGCTGTAGCAATTTTGCACACAACTTTATAGCTCGCTTAGAAAAAGCTTTTCCTCATAAATTCCAGTACAGTTGTGTTTAATTTATTTCTACCATAAAACTTGTCTTTAGTTCTACCAGATGTTAACATATTCACTAGAGATGAACAACGATCGAGAAAGCGAGACTAACAGCGCCCGTAAAGCCGAAAACCCGCACGACAATGTTACATTACGTCGCGTCCTTGACGAAAAAACTGGTCGTGAGTGTTCCGAGACTCGATATTGATAAGTCCCGAAGTCAAGCAGCCTTGAATCGCCACAGTTGTTTATACCTGACTGAACGTTTATCTACTTTGGCAATTGTTAAATATGTATAAACAATCAAGTAGCCTATTTGAAACCTTTCAGTTTATAATAATCCTTTCCCCAGTCTTTATTTAATTATTAGGCCCTTATTCAAAGGCTAGGAATGTTCTTTTCATATGTTTAAGATCAAGTGTGCAATCTCAAGTAGAAATATATTAATGTTATGTTTATGTTTCTTTGAAATGCAAATTTATTTGAAAATTGTTTTTTTCTACTTATATAAACATAGGTAATATAATATAATAGAACCAGAACATTTTGATAACTAAGATACTGTTCTGTTTTGTCTTTTTGTCTTATTTCAACATTTATAATGTTATTTATTTCAATGATGAATGTTATTCAAAGTTACGAAATCTTTCCACGCCGATTAAATGCTATTTCGAGAATGATGAGCGAGACTCGAAGCGCACGGCAGTGACGAGTCGAGACTCGAAAGACAAATGCAACGAACATAGCGAGCGAGAGCGGCAGTTAGTTTTGCTCATCTCTAATATTCACCATCTGCTAAGGGATAATGTTTGTAAGTATAGTAATTTATATTATCGTGATGATGAATTTTATGTCGAAATTAGTATGGATAAATGTGTGGATATATAAGTTCATTTATAATTAAAGAAAAAAGAGCTGCATGTTTCAGAAAAAGGGAATTAAATTGTAATTAATTGAAAGTTAAAATATTCCGCGCACGATGTATATTTTCACATTTTTTTAATTTTAGCTAGCTAGTAACACATATTAGTACAGGAAACAAGTAATGTTTTCCCTCTATCTCATATAAAATATTGTTCTTCCCGTTCCTTATACAGGGACATCATTTTATTTTTACTTCAATTTTTATTGTACCTGAGTTTTTGAATGTACTTCACTCACACCCCCTCTACTAGTAAACTCCCAACCTTCCTCCACAGAGAACCAAGGCCGCGTATGCAGTACTGAGTTAGTGAGTACAGTAAGTTCCAAAAATATGTTCGCGTTTTCCAGTGACGAAAGAGCTTTCAATATTGAATCATATTTTCTCACAGGTACTGTCGTCTGTTTGCCTACGTCGCATCCCGGTTTCCCCCACCTGCTTCTGTTCGCCCCTCTGTAAAGTCTAGTAGCTGGGCTGTCTTAGCTCTTTTCTGAAAACATTAATTTCTGTTAGGAATTGGATGTCTACGTAAGATTATACAACTGTTTAAAATAACTTAAATAAAAGGGCCTCGTTAAGTAATTAACTGTCATGTGATTTCCCCCCCTTTCTACGACTCTACGACAAAAGCACTTGAACGGACAGTAGATAGCATGTCTGAGTAATTTTATCTTTTCGGATCGAACAGAAGTGAAGATTGAATTTACAGTACGTAAGGTACTCTTTTATTGAGTAGGTACAGAATTATTTCAACATGAGTTACTGATACGAAGGACTAAACTGGTAATTGGAATTAGGTAAAATATATATAGTGCGATAACATGCACAAAATAACTGAAGCCTATATCGAAATGAACGGCCACCATTTTCAAAAATGTGTTTAAATATCCATATTATGATTATTTGTCAATTTAACTTCATTCTCTATATTGTACGCTAATGTGCTGTAACACTACAATATACACTGCATAATTAATACGTCCGAATGGATAGCTCAATTCGTGAGTAAAAACACTAAGTATTAATACAATACTGTATTTTGATTAAACAAAAACCTAATGAAATTTATCAAACTCAAAATCGCGATATTTCCTAGTTTACGTAAGTGGATGAACTACTTTTCTTCCCTCCTATACCTAGTAAAGTGATTTGTATTTTACGCTAGTATCATCGAAATCCAGTCTTGGAAGGGAGTAGCGAACGGTGTTTCCGGTTCTAGACCTTTAATCTAAAGATATTGCCAGGTTAATATTAAAAATGTTAATAAAAATAACATGGTTTCCCTGTATAAATATTTTCTTATATTCTTCCTTTGAAGAAGACATTTTTCCTTACTAAGCCGCCGCTGGTAACTATGCGAGTGAGCCATTGAAATGCGTCAACAAACCATGCAGGTACGGTTTAAATAAAGGGTTGGATTGAGAAGTCGCGTTCTACAAGTTCTAAATGTACTGTATTTTTCGGCAGCTGACTTCAGTAATTTATTTAAATTTAAGTTGCATGAATGATAAATATATAGTTAAATTGACATTAACTTGAAACATATTTTACTCAGAGACTTGAACAATGAACACTTACTGCTTGCATTATTCAATAAAAGCGTTCTATATTCAGAAAAAGAAATAGTGTTTTAATCCTTCGCAGAGCACGTCCATGTCTGGAGACGATAAATGGGCTTGATGTCACTGATAGGATATTGACAGATTTCCTGGCGACGCAGTGCGATTGATTTTATGCGAATTTCGTGGGAGTACAGCACTGCAAGAGACTCGTATTCCTTCCATCGATAACCAAACCTCGTAGATACACTGAAACTTGTTTGAAGACATCACTTGTGAATATGAGGAATAATTTTATAACTGTTCAGAATCGATTGCACCTACATTCATATGAACTTTTTCACTGTACAAGTCGGCCTGGTTGGCGCAGTTGGTATAGCGCTGGCCTTCTATGCCCGAGGTTGCAGGTTCGATCCTGGGCCAGATCGATGGCATTTAAGTGTGTTTAATTGCGACAGGCTCATGTCAGTAGATTTACTGGCATCAGTGCTACTGTAAAAAACCTCGGCATCTATTTCGTCTCTAACATGAACTGGAATACGCAAATCAGATATATCTGTAGAAAAGTTTTCTCTATCATGCATTCTTTGAAACGCCTGAAAATTTTCCTTACTACTAGACTCAAACAAATTCTAGTACAGACTCTTGTAATGCCTCACTTTGACTATTGTGATGTTTTATATAGCGACCTAAGTGCTGAACTTTCTCAAAAATTTCAACGTGTACATAATGTCTGCGTCCGATTTATTTTCAATATCCGCTGACATGATCATATATCGGAATATTTTGTACGACCCTCCTGGCTCCGCTTGCAAGATCGACGTTTAGTACATTCTCTTTGCCTGCTATATCGAATTATACATGATTCCACACCCAACTACCTTGCCTCTCGGTTTACTCTCCTAGCTTCACATCATAATCGAAATACACGTTCACAGCACAATCTGTTGCTATCAGTACCACGTCATCAGACATCTCTGTACTCAAGTTCTTTCTCAATAGCAATGGCCCGCTTATGGAATTCGCTGCAGCTGGAAATCAGGGGTAGTCTTAGTCCTCAGTTGTTTAAAATTAGGTTGTTTAGAAATATTTTAAATGCAAAGAATTAATTTTTAGGTATAATTTTTGTTTATTATTATTATTATTATTATTATTATTATTATTATTATTATTATTATTATTATTATTTTACACAGTCATTACTTTATTTTTCCATTAACACTTATATCTAGGTAATTGTCATTGTCTCAATGTTACACGTGCTGTGCTGATCATACCAATTCTACTATTCCTTTAGTTGTGAGGTTATATTCATATGTATTAATTCTTTTTTTAAGTTAATACTGTATACTAGACAGATGATGTAATTATATTAGCTAACACCGAAGACAACTTACAAATGGCAATTCATAGGTTATATCAAAGCAAAAGAGTACAATTTAGAAATTTCTATACACAAAACAAAAACCATGGCCTTTATTGGTAAAAATTCTATAAGAACTAAAATAGTTATCAATAACTCTGGAGTAGAGCAAGTAAATGCTTTTACTTACCTTGGCTGTAATCTCTCCTATATTCATTCTCGAAATATATAGATAATAAATTAGCCAAATTTCAACAGCTGCTAAGAACAATTAGAAATACACTGTTTAAGAAGGTCCGGCAAGACACAATTTTGAAATTCTACAAAACAATGGCCATTCCAACTTTGCTATATGGATCAGAAACTTGGACTCTAACAACTAGTCAACTGAAAAGAATAGAAGCAGCTGAGATGAGATTACTAAGACCGCTAGCAGGCTACACTCTCTTTGACCATAAATATAATGAAGACATCCGACAAGAACTAAATATCGCAGCCATTACAGAGACAATCCACAAGTATCGGAGCAACTGGCATGAGCATGTTCTACGGATGCCAAATGATAGACTACCCAGGAGATTATTAAATTACAGACCCCTTGGATACCGAGATCGTGGACGCCCGAAGAAGCGATGGAGAGACCAGCTTTTCACCTGAGACGGAACAGGCCAAATGGCCTAAACCCTGATAGCTATTGATGATGATGTATACAAGAATGTATTTTCCTGTTTGTGATTATGTATTCAGTCTCTTTTTTATTATATATATATTTTTATTGTTATTTTAAAGTTAATACTAATTGTGTATATGTATTCAATCTCTCTTTTTTACTTAATTATGTTTATTATTATTATTTTTAAGTTAATATTTGTATACCGGTATGTATTTTTCTGTATGTGATTTGATCCTGGTTGAGTGGAAGAGAAGACCTGATGGCCTTAACTCTGTCAGGGAAAATAAAACTGTTATTATTATTATTATTATTATTATTATTATTATTATTATTATTAAAAGAACTCCTGCGGGACAAAATTCCGGCACACTGGCGACGCTGATATAACCTCTGCAGTTGCGAGCGTCGTTAAATAAAACATAATATTATTATTCACTGTACATAAACTCAGGAAGCTTCGTAATTGCTGTCAGACTTCAGGAATACATCTATATATATACATATATATATATATATATATATATATATATATATATATATATATATATATATATATATATAATTTGAACTAGTAATGGAAATTACGGGAAAACGGCTGGATGGATTTTAATAAATGACACCTCATTTTGAAGCTTGGAACTCAAAGTTTTTCGGAAAAATAGTAGTTTTCAGTAAAATGTCAATTTTTAAACATAATTTTCCCATTTTCCAAAATCCATCTGTCAGTTTTGAGAACTAGCTAATAGCATTCACGGCCGACTTGATATACCCTTCGCTTTTTTGTAAAGGAGAAGCGAAGCGAGCATCAAGTCGGCCGTGTTGCATTTCAGAATAAAACAAAACACATACTATAGTAAACAATATTATATGAAGGCCATGATCTGCAAGAATGCTGGCATATTTAGAGCTCAAATTAAATTGGTTATTAAAAACTTAACTTACTAAAAATAATTTACAGGTTCGATTCTGTGGTGTGTAATTTTCTGGGTACAGCTGTGTATTGGATATTAAAAACTACAAAACTTGAGGTGGTTTGATGACATTATTACCATTAGAAATGAAATATTATTGTAGTTAATGCCATGATGTGACTATTTTTCATTAATTATACATATTAATGCAATATTGAAGATATGAAAGTTAAACGTTTTGGGGTTATATAAGTAGATGTAGAGAATAACTTAAATTAGATTTTGATTTCTATATTTTACTGAGTGGCGGCTATATAGTATATATAGTATATGTTGCTGAAAGCTATAAAACGTACGTAAGATAATAATATTATTAAAAATAAAATATTTTTATAATTATTAATCAAGTGGGGTTGGGTCTTTTTCATATATTTAATAGTGGTGTGGTGTAGATATTTATATGCGTGGTTCTCTTCAGTATTCGCTCCAGAGAGAGTATCTTTCATTGTTATGGAAGCAAATTAACTTTCCGAATGTCTGGTATTCTTCATTGAAAATAAATCTGAAAAATGTTTATTTGAACGTTTAATGAACTTTGTTTGCAGCATTTGCTGCACAAGCCACTAGTATACGTATATTTTTATTTGGTTTCAGCAAGGCTTATGCAGATAATTAAATCCTAATTACAATCGGCACTATACGTTTTTAAACACTATACAGATTGAACCTTAGAGTATGTAATGTAATCAATTGCAGGGGGTTATTTTTTTTTTTAGATATTTCAAGCAAAAAAGTTAAATACAATTTTGCTCGTTTTTTATTTCTTTTTGAGACAAAAATTATTTTATCTGGAACATTTCATAGCGTGTTTTGTGAAAGCCGTTAATTTTATTCGCAATATGCTCCGTCAATTTAGTTGTAAGAAGGTACTGCCTATCTCGGCAATGTTAATTTCATGATGTTTGAGTGGACGTTACTCAAAAAAACTGTTAAGAAATCTAAACATATTTTTGGGGGAATGTTTCTACATTCTTAATCTTTAATAATATCTAATACAAATTAAAAAATTTAACAGGTATTGAAATATATTCTTTTTCAATAATATACAATTTTTGGCTAAGATTTAGTATCAATATTTCTTTATAAGATTTCCAAAAATGTCACAACAAAATCCACGCGTATTTTCAGTATGTTAGGTCTGGTTGATGCACACAAAAATTTTAATTTTTTTTGGACGAAATGTTTTAAAAAAATGCACGGGAAAAATTTTTTCTCGGCTTTACTTTTTTGTAACAAAAATTATATCTCAATACCTGTTAACACTCTTCAATTTGTAGCAGGTATTATTAAAAATAAAGATTGTGACACATTCCCTGAAAATCTTGTTTCCTTCCTATATAATTGAAAACTTATACTACCCTGAAGACTTCACCCCAACCTATTTTTAATATTGCGGGTGATAAATGAAGTGAGGGAAGGGGTGGAGAGTGTTGATGGAATGATAGAGGGAAATGGGAGTACCTCGAGACAAACCCTATGCAACGTCTGCTTTTTCCACCACAAATTGCAACGCGACCTGACCGGGAATCGAACCCGGGCACGCCTAGATGGATGACCAATGAGCTAGCATTGCAGTCACAGATGTAGCAACTGAGTAATGGCAGCGTGTAAAGTTTAGTGACGTTCTTTACGTGACCGTCGGTAGCGCTAGCTATTGCGGCGGACTCCACGTAACCGAGCAACAGCAGCGCCTCCAATCCGATACTCTTGTCCTCTGTGCCGACCTGTACACTTCCTCATACTCTGCATGATTTAACAAGGCTTCTATGAATTGTGGCTTTTGTATACAATTCAGAAAAATAAAGTTCTTATTTTGGTGCATATAAATGTATTTAAGTCACGTTTTTCTCAGTAGCGGCTGGTGTTCAAAATAATGAGTGTGCTGCAGTCTCTATATTGGCTTATATACACTTATATGTATTTATCTTAATTTGAGACTCGCCTAATGACGAAATATGAAGTCCATACGACGTTCCTTCCTACTGCAGAACTTGTCAATTACCCTGGTGTTAAACCCCTCCATCTTGGACATAATACTCTTTTCTATTGACAGTATTGCAAGAGCAGTGAGACGATTCTGGGACATAGTGTTCCTTAAAACCCGTTTTTATGCGTTTCAAGCAAGAAAAACATCTTTCTAGCTCAGCAGTGGTCATTGGTGTTGTAAACAAAATATTTAACAACTTCGTTACTTCACGGAATGGATACTGTAAAATGTTGGAGACTATGTATTGTAACAATTGAACAGCTCCATCTACAGTATATTTCGGACGTCGGGTCTTCCGTATAGAACTCCAAGTTGCGTTATTAACACTCTTTTGTTCAGTATAGTATAGCTGGTGACAGCAACTTCAAGTTCGCGTTCACGAAAATTATACGAAAAATTCTAAAAAATTTTGCTGTTTAACAATTTTGTTGCGTCTAGGTAGCTTAAAGACTGGAAACGGTGAGTTTCCTGAATTATACGGTCACACACTTCCTTGGCTTCAATTTTCTAGGATTCCATTTTCCGTCGCTTGCTAGCTTATTCAGAATGAACCTCATAGGCCTGCAGGTAGATGGCAGCAGCAGTCTGATATTTCAATTACCAAATGCATTGTAAATAGTTCCGAGTTCTTCTACAAACAAGCATTCTTTCGTTACGTTTTACTTTTGTAATCTCCAAGCTGTGTTGTGCTAAAGCTGACTACAGCACTTTCCCGCGTAAAAATAGCCAATAAGAGCAGTGATTTCAGCTTCGCACATGCGCATTAACTGTCTAGATTCTCATATGAAGTTCAGAGTAGCACAACGAACCTCCTGAGGCACCGAAGAGCGAAGACTAAACACTCGATAATGCGTCATGAATATAACCACGGGAAATTGTTAAATGACAGTTCAGATACTATGGTATTACAAATACATTATTTGAGCAAAAAATATCACTGTGCTGTAGCACTGTAGCACATAGGGACGGGCCGCCCCTGGTTTTTCTTTAAAATGACAGTCTAAAGCAGCGATGGGCGTTTGAGTGCATTTGCCCTCCGTGCGCACGGGGAATTCCAAGTGCGACCGCTGCAGCGCGCTGTAGTGTGCCAGCAGCTATAACAGATTTTACAGCTTTTAAATGAGCTAAATTTAGGACTTCAGGGAAAAGAAATTCTTAATACACAATCTTCAGATAGAATTGCAGCTTTTAAGGAGAAATTGCTGTTATGGATACGTCAAATGCAAAAGGGCGAAATATATCATTTCCAGTCCTTATGTAAGCGCATAGAATTTTCAACAATGAAAATTTCGAAGTGTACGCTTTTATTCTATCCTGTCTGTTAGAGGAATTTACATCAAGGTTCCACGATTTAGATTGCCTGGATATGGATTTGCGTATTTTTGCTACATGTTCTGATTCCAACTGATTATTGATAACGTCCCCCCTTCATTAAAGTGTGAATTGATTGACTTGCGATGTGATCGAGAGATGCGAGCGAAATATGATTCAAGGTCGAATCTTATGCAGTTTTATGACGGATTCCCAAGTGGACGCTTTCCCAATCTGCATAAGCTGTGTGAGAAAGTTTTGTGTTTATTTGGTTCCACTTATATATGTGAACAGTTATTTTCTATTACGAAAATAAACAAACCTCAAACAAGAAATGATGGGCTTTTAACGGCAATTCTTCGCATAGCTTGTGCTAATACAGTGTCTCCAAATCTTGAGAAATTGAGTAATGTGAATTAATGTGCAACAGACATGTTTTGTTTTGTGTTTAAGGAAGTGTTTCATTACTTTGTGTTCTTATTTAGTTTGGTAGAATAACATTTTCTTTTGAAACATAGAGTTCGTACCGCAACTTGAATAAACCGGTTTTGGTGCACTCTATAAGCACACTTCTCTCGTAGTACACCGTGCAAGCACAGAGTGCATAATTCTGCCCAACCCTGGTCTAAAGAATAAACTCTACACAATAGTATCATTAGCAAAGCGATAAACGAATTGAGTTGTTATAAAACGCATAACGCATATGATTAGAATGTGCGTGTTATTTTACTGTCATGAGCTTTTGTCACTGCTTTGTCTGTTAGCTTTGAAGCAGATGTGAAGAAATGCTTTTGTATTTATGGCGTTCCATCTAAGAACCAGATTTATTTTGCGGAAATGAGAACTCGAAGGGAAGTGTATAAATAGTGAAAGAACTGATCGCAAAAGGAAGAAATTTTATTAAATACATTGAAAACTTTCCTTTTCATCTTTTAATGGCTTCCTTTTGGTATGCTTTGTTATTTGGAATGGGCTGCCATTACCATCATTCCCGCTTGAACAGTTTAACACCGGTAAATAGACAATTATTATACCTTGTCTGTCAAGGGGAACTCACGAATGAAAAATGCGATAGTGAAACCAATACCAAGTATTGTGGTTTCAGCAGTAGGTTATAAAACACGCCTAGGTTATAAAACACTCCTAGTATGTTTATAATGTGTAAAATGACGTGAAGTAAGACATTTTTGTAAGATGTTCCTTGCCCATGTGTCAGTTGAATCTGGTACTCCATCATCGAGCCAGCCTGTTATCTAACATAAGTACTGCTATGTGTATGGTTTAGGGATCGAATTTCCATTCTGCGGGGATGTAAATAGTCTCGCGAATATCACATTGTTGTGATATCACAGTTATGAAAATATCCAGTATTAGTACTCTGTACTTTTTATGTGAATACGTCTTTAAATTCAGACCGAAATATGAGGTACCAGGGCGGAAACTACGATGTAACGATATAGCCCGTACTTCGTGACTAATAACACGATTGAAACGAATGTGGTCTCGTTCGATCGGGTATACTACTACGACGCGAGCATGAACTTCGTGGGGGCCCGCGGTGACTGACAAAAATTTCCGTACAATAAACCTAGGGTATATCTCGCGACTCCAGTGTGCTAGCGCCCTGAATTTTTGTCGCATTCGAAAGATGTTATGTATATCTCTTGATTTATGACAGACATATTCACGTAAAACCCAGAGGACAGCCACAACCGTACCATTTTCAGTTTGCTGTAAACCAGATGCAATAGTTTATGATAACTGTAGTACGACACATACAATTTTTGTGATTCTAGCGTACCGGTATCTAATCATCTTTAGAACATAACATCGTTAGTGGTATCTCCGTTCGTTCTATACCAGTCCTTGGTATAAGACGGGAGTCCACACCTGTGGAGTAAGGTTAGCGCGTCTAGCCGCGAAACCAGGTCACTCGGGTTCGATTCCCGGTTGGGGCAAGTTACCTTGTTGAGCTTTTTCCGAGGTTTTCCCTCAACCCAATATGAGCAAATGCTGGGTAACTTTCGGTGTTGGACCCCGGACTCATTTCACCGGCATCATCACCTTCATCTCATTCAGACGCTAAATAGCCTAGATGTTGATAAAGCGTCGTAAAATAACCTAATAAAATAAAAAAAAATATAAGACGGGAAGTGAAAAGGACGGAGAAACCATCGCCCATGTCCTTCTCGTTTATATCGCCGTATAAATAAACGCATAGTAAGGCTCTGTGTATCAGTGGTGTATTTTAGGCGACCAGCGAGAGCCGAAAGTTCGTAAAAGCTATTATGTCCTCCTGATACAATCCGTCACTGACCTTACTGTCTGCTCGTACTGCACCCGAACATTACTTCTCATCCGGGGAAGTTGGAGTGGGAAGTTAAGGGGTGGCCTGCAGTGACTCAATTGATGTATTAGCGTCCACGCCTGTTCTATACACTGTTCTGTCGGCTTAATAATTTTGAATTACGGCAGGATAGTAGCCTATCAATATTATAAATTCCGTAACATAAAATACATACATACTCTCCATATTTGGTTATGTATGGATATACAGGGTGATTCAAAAGGTAAGGTCAGCCGGTGAGGAGATGATTCATAGCGACATTTAGAGTAGGAAAGCCCTTTTTCAGTTTTATTTAGTTGCAACCATTTTGGAGTTACAACAGATCAAACATTTACTCACAACTAAAGTGACTTACTTACAGTAATTACTAATTTACAGTACTTTATCGGAACAGCTGCTCAAAATGTCCTCCGTTTGCACGCAAACATGCCTGGGCGCGTTCTCTTAGTGCGCTTTGCACAAGATTTAACAGCCCGTTTCGTAGTCTGTTGTAGAAGCATTAATTCGCTGGAGCAGATGATCTCTGTCTGTAATCTCCGTAGCGTGCACCTTTTCTTTCACAAAACCCCATACAAAGAAATTCAGAGGCGTTAAGTCAGGGTACCGTGCTGGTCAATCAGATTTCACGGCGTGTGTTCCATTGTCATTCCATCAATGATGGAAATCATGCTTTGTAAACAAACCTAGATCAAAACAACTGAAGGTAAATTAGTATTTATTGTATGGGTAAATGTCATGGGATGTGAATTAACTGTTTGACCTGTTGTAGCTCTGAAAAGGTTGCAAATAAATAAAACTGACAAAGGACTTTCCTGCTATAAATGTCGTCTTGAATCATATCCTCACCGGTTGACCTTACCTTTTGAATCACCTTGAATTCTCTTTCTTTCATTCTGAATTTTCAAAGTAATCCTTTTTCTTAAATTATGTTTGAATTATTATAATCCGTGGCGCTACAGCCCATAAAGGGCCTAGACCGACCAGCCGGCTGCTGGCCTCACGTCCACATGCCGAAGCAGAGGTGGACGATCATACAACCAGAATGGAGGTACCGTGGGTTAGCACGATGATCCTCCCAGCCGTTATAGATGGTTTGCGAAACCGGATTTCCATTACCTATCGTAGCTCCCCAAGTGCATCACGATGCTATGAGCGCACCGGTCTCATACACTGGCCGAAATTTCATGAGAAAATTTCTTCCCCCATGAGGACTCGAACCAGCGCGCATTCCGTATGCGAATCCTAGGCAGGCTGCCTTAGACCACGACGTCACGGCGCGGAACGAATTATTATAATTGTAAACAATATTTTGAACATGACTATGTCGAGCTTGAACTTCCGTAATGTTTTTTTTCTTCTTTAACTAATTTGTTATTTTCTGTATAACCTTCGGAATTTATATATATATATCATGAATGGATGAGAGAATGAATAAATGAATTAATTAATTAAAGGGAAAATGGGAGAAGAAACATTTGAAAGGTACGTAGAAACGTGTCCCTGCAAGGTAAATTTGGCTGAGAGGAAATGTGTATGTGAGCTCCAAACCTGTTGGTCACTTGTCTCACTTCGACATTCGTCGTAGAATTTCAAGGAAGATTAGAGAATTTTGAAAGGGGAAAGTCGAAAATGGACGCAACTTAATTGCTACCACATGAGGTGGGATGGCGAAGCACGACGTAACAGGAAATGATAGGTTCGCTGAAGGTGAAAGTCTGGGCAGCGAGTGGGGAGAGGGGCACCGCAGTCCTTGTAAGAGAAGAGATTCGATCCCTTGCTCTGTACGGGTGATACTAGAGTAAGTGCGGAAGAGGGAAAGGAAGGGGAAAAGCAATGTGTGTTCCTTGCTTAGAAAATGGTTGGTGGGTGGAACACATTTGCCATCCTTATACTGAATATAAGTGATTAATGAATGAATGAATGAATGAATGGGGGAAATGAGAGGAGAAATATTAGGAAGTACGGGAAAATGCGTCCTTGCAAGAGAGTTTGGGGTTAAGAAAAACAAATATGAGAATTCCAAGCCTGTTGGTCATTTGCCTCACTCCTAGTTTTGCTGTTCCACTGAAGAAACTCTAGAGAAACAAGATAGCTACCACATGAAAAATGTAAGTGATGTGATAAATCCCACGTTTCTTGCCTCCGTGATAAATGTTGACTGCGTAGTTAGGGCTGGGGATGGAACGGTTCAGTTCGGAGCAGGTACTGTGACGTCATTACTCGGTTGATCCGAGTCAAGAGGAGTAGTTCTATTCTACTCCTCTTGATCCGAGTACAGTACCGAGTACAAATTTGTGGCGGCAGATTTAAAATTTGCATAGATTGAGTAGATTTTAGAGTGTAGTTTGAAAGTGAAATCAAGCGTGTATTAAAAGCGTTGTAGTAAAGCGCTTTCGCTTTGGCAATTGAAGAGAAAAAAGTGCTTCGCTTTATTGCAAAATTGCGGTTGCAAATCTTATTTGCGTGATTACAACTATTTGCGGAGTTATCTTATAAGAAAGGCCCATTTAACCTTCAGTGTTGTTATATACGACAGACGAACTAAAATTGATAAAATAATTTATAATACTAACGGCTAATAAATTAACATGTGAGGTAAACGTTAAACGCTGAAACTAAGCAAAATAGGAGATAGAAGGAAACGGGCTCCATGAAGCTCTACCTAAAGCACATAAAAAATAACACACAGAATTATTTATTATTACGGAAAGTGGAAAAAAGTAATCAATAAAACGTGAAACCTTGAACTGAAAAACATGTGTATTTATTTTATAACATTACTAGCCTTTTATAATAATGTATGAATGTGATCAGAATTTTCAAAAAGCTATTTTGTCATTTTAGAACCAATTTTCCTTCTCCACAGTGCCTATTTTATGTACGAGAAGTGAGATTTCTAGAAACTAAGAATCCGAGGTCTAGTCATAAGATATAAACAAAGAGCGAATGGATACGCTGTGTTTCAAACCTATGCAATTAATAATCTTTTTTGTAAAGATAAAACTAGCTATATATACAACAGTTGCTTTCTTCACACGGTCCATATACCCAAAGTTCTACGTCAGAGTCACAAACACGGTGCGCTTCCTGACGAGCATCCTCGCTACAAACACACGTAACCGTGAAGTTCCAATCTGGAAAGGAATCAATATCTGCTGTATATAATATCCATTCCACGTTGACATGTTCGTGTTATCAGTTCCCAACTGTGCATTTCAGATAAGCATTCTTTCCCCACAACTGCGAACAGCTCGTATAAACTTCCTTCCCTTCCCCAAGAGGTGACACAGAATTTACAACTGTGGCACCTCTTGACAGCAAAAAATCGATATTCGTTTTTTTTTATAAGCGAGCGTTTTCAATAAAATGTATATATCAGAGAATTTAAAATTTCCAGTTAAAGCATTGTAATGTTATGTGTATCAAAATACACGGAACAAAGACTTGACGAAAGGATGATCTGATAACACAGTCTACTATATACAGTCGCGAAGCTCAAAATGTAGTAAAAATGCAAACACGGGTAGTTGCCCACCACTAGGATTGCTACTATCGCCTCATCATCGCAGATCTCTCTCCCAGCAGACGACAAAATATGTTACACTTTCGTTGTCGTGTTCTTTTGGAAAAATTAACACCTTCCTTCCATTATTGAAATATTAAATGGATAAAGTTCATTTATTATTTTAATGAAGTATATTAAATTCCACCATAAACTCGAAGATACCTGCAAGAAATAAGTAATATAATTTTTGTTTGTGCAAAACGAACTGAAATTTACTATAATAGCTTCACTCATTCAAGATTATAGCTATAATTAACTATGAAACCAATAAATATCAATTTGCATTTCCCTTTACAACAATAATAACGGAAATATGAATTAATGGAGTAACTTACGCGTACCGGTACTTGTAGTGTATGCTTACGTAGTTAACAAAGTGGGATGAGGTTAAGCAATAATAATCATACCAGAATTGGAAATAAAACGTGATCAATAAATTTTATTTAACAGACTTTTTCTACGTGTCTAGTAAAGCAACAAATAAAAATAACAACAAAATTAACAGCTATAATTAAAATCATATCCTTCGAAAAAAATAGGCATAAGCAATAATAATCCCAACAGAATTGAAAATAAAACGTGATTAATAAATTTCATTAAAACAAACTTAATTTTTCTACGTCTTTAATAAAATAACACATAAAATAATAACAAAATTAATAGCTATAATTAAAAATATATCCTCTGAAAAAAAGTAGACCTAACCTTTATTTCCCTGGAAATTTAGCAGCCTAAGTGACAGAACTTTAACCGGTATCTAATGTCCTTTCGGTTAGACTGAAACATTTCATTGTGAAATTTAAGGATATAATGTATTCTAACAGTCACAAAGAACTTCAAAATTAAGAGTTTTTTTTTTCTGCACAGCATTCTTGTGGAAACCCAGGAACCTTTCTGAATCTTTCGGAAATCGGACAAAGGATAACTCTGGTCTCTTTCTCTTACTGTTGCTACAATTTATAGCACTACAAACGTCTCCTCCTTGTCCCATATTATTATTCCAATTATTATATTTGAATCGCTCCATACAGAAAGGGCTTTAGTCCATTAGACCTAGTATTGAGAAAACTAAAGAAAACATTCTGTAAATGCCTACTCTATTCCTTTCTGCATAGAACTCTGAGCCTGACGCTTCAGTTTCTATCTTTCCAAACATTGGACTGAATACCTTTCTGCACAGTCCGATGGAGCCACCCATAAAGATATGATTTCCATCTATATCTCGTTTTTTTTATTTGTGACTGAAGCCCTTTCTGTATGGACCGATTTTTTTAGCCACTAACATTTTCATTACAACCAATAACGAACATTTCACAAGCATCAATGTGAAATACGCAACGAGCTAGCACTCGATAGAAATACGACACAGTCGAAAGTCTACCATGGACAGTCTATTGTTTCTAGTTGCTAACCGCTTGGAGCGCTTTATTACGAGATTTGCAAAAAAACACCTCAAGCTTCGCGACTATATATAGTAGACTGTGCTGATAACAAAGATTTCGAAAGCAGGCTTAGTTATTCCAACTTGTGTGGATCCGGAAAATTGGTCACAACCAGTCAGTGGAATGACTCGCCACAATTAAACCATGATCAGTGACTCGTCACCAGGGTTTGCCGCGTAAATTACGTGATAGGCCTACATATTTTACGTAAATTACACGTAAATGACGTTTTACACGATTTTCTTTTGAAGTTAGTAAGTTCCTGTATTAAAAATAAAAGCTGAAAACGACATGCAGGAACAAACTTGGTTTTATTCCCACAAAAGTTGAAAATAAAAATTGCGCAGAATATACAGTTTGTGGCTGGATAATTAAAAACATAGCAACATAGCGTCTTCAATCTATGTAAATTATTGATTTACTTCCATGAATGTAATTTCTTAGACCACTCTCAAATGTAGCATACCAAAGAACACATTGTGCCCGCTGTTGATTTGTAGTAGCCATTTTAATCATCTACGATTTTCATTTGTCTTTTCAGATTATGCATTGTTGATTGTCATATTTGGAAACTCCCATATTTTAATCATAATATAACCAGCATGAAATTTTTTCTACTATCATAATAGCATTATAATAATAAATTAAAATTATCCATACCCAAACGGATCAGACTGTATGAACTAATGTCAAAACCACTAGACCAGCGGTCGTCAGCGCAGAGCACCCTGGGCTAGCGTCTCTTATCCGCGGATAACACAGTGCACCATGGTGCACTCGTAGCTGCTAGCGGGTATGCTCTCTATCTCTTCCTGCTGCACGACGGGGCACACACGACGGTACCTCTTACCCTTTGCACATTTCAGCGAGTGCTGACGACCTCTGCACTAGACGTAACGAGTGCAACAGAGGGGGCAACCTGTCTGTCATGCCTATCTGCCCTGATGATGGAAAAACGAAATATAAAGTTCCAGGATACAATGGAATGCCCTAAATTATATTTATGCTCGACCATGCCGAAATGTAGTAATTATACACCTGGTAGAAGCCCTTTAATGGACCTTATTAAACTACACCTATTCATCAAAGTTCAGGTGTTCCACCAATCAGAAAATACCATTGTAGCAATATGAAAGCGCAAGTATCGGTTAATCTCGGATATGCAATCGAAAGACAATTAGTTCTGTTACTATAATAATTAGCGTTAATTGTAAATAATATTCAAATAAATTCAATTCGTCATCCCGTTTTTCAATGTCTAATTCAATTTCAAGGTTATATCAAGATTAATGTTTATTTTACTCTCTAGATTATATCAAGGTCAATGTCGTCATATGTTTCTCCGAAAAAATCAATACTTTCGCGTCTGCGCACATCTCACAATTTACGAGGTATTGCACAAGGTCAGTTCCGCTCCTCAGTCAGATAAGAATAACATGAATACTTATAAATAATTTCAAGTTAGAAATATGGTCGCGCATGAAAAGTCGTATGAAACTTGACTATAATGGTAATTAAGACGCTCGTATGAAAATTATGGAACTCGCTTGCGCTCATTTCATAAACATACTCGCGTCTTAATTACTACCATTATAGGCTCGTTGCATAATGTACTATTCTATACTTAGAAAATTGATTACTCATTTCTGTGTATGATTGTGTAATTCGTTTTTAATATGGATTTTCAAAAAGAACAATTGCTGGCTAATTCTAATTTTTTATATTTCAATTTCTTTTTAAATTCCCGTTACAGTTCGAATTAAAAACAGTCCACAGTATTATGAAAATTTGAAATTATGACCCTCTGAACTACAGAGCTCATTGAGAGATCACGACACAATATTATGTCGGTAATGGAGCAATGGAAGAATAACTCCAGGCGAATGTGGAGTGGAGAAAATTTCTTACACAACCGCTTTATCTTTTAAGCATCTCACACAGTCTCTCGTAGGTCAAGTTCTGCTATCTTTACTGAGAAGTCAGGAATAGGGCAAGTCGTGTTATTTACGTAAGAGGAAGACTTATTCCCTTGAAAACACACACAGAAATTGCTACCATCTGGATGGGCGAAAGGCTTCGGGCGGCAGGGGAAAACGGTCTGTTCTCTGAGGTCAGGACGCGGAACTAGAGCTTATAGACTTTCCATACGAGTGGGACTTTCCCGTCCCCACAGGTCATAAAGAGTAAAAGTTTCTCGAACAAAAATCGTGTAATATCCTACTGTGAACTACTTTTCTGTAATATCAGAAAAAAGTTTTCATTGGTGAAATATCTGCTCTGTATGTCGGTTCAATTCGACGGCTCGTTAAGGAAAATGCAATCTCGAAGTTAATATTTTTCGCTATGCGTGAATTTTTACAGTCGCTTAAGGGGAAAGACCTACAGGAATGACCAAATATGCCAAAATTAACATTTTTTTATTTTAGTGTAAAAATACTTCATAATATTGACTTCATTTGAGCGAAATTTCAAGATCGTTAGAAAGAAAATAATTACTTTTACGCCATTTTTAAATAGCCTCTGCGCTCCGGTCCCATTACTATGTGCTCAAACTTCTCCGTTGAATATCCCGAGTTATTTTTATATTTTTCAACATTTAATATGTAATATCTGAGACAATAGTAGAGATAATTGAATAAAATTTTCAGGACATATTCTCACATTTACACATGAATAATTCTTTAAGAGGAAATTGTCGAATTGCAAAGTAAAGAGTAAGTTAAAAACAGACGTGCAATTTTTCTTTCTGTTCATAAAAATGCAAAATAAAAATGGAAATATAAAAATTAAAATTTCTAAAAATCATCAAACAAAATTGATTAGCAGTCTTTTAGCTTTCATTGAAGACAAGATTTGTGATTGTGTGATACTCTTGAGAGCAGATATATCATTCTCTTTATGATGCCGCATTTTATTTTTAATTTTTTATGTCTGTGACTATCATAAAGGGCAAAGGGGAAAAATGTATTTAAAAGGCTCCATGCATTGATATGAAACTATGTTAGGGAAATAGAAGCTGTATTTAAAATAATAGGAGAAAAGAGATTTCCTGTAGGTCCTTCCCCTTAAAAATTCATAACCAGAGTGCAATAATTGTATATAGGCCCTACTGTTTTTGGAAAGAGGTAATGAATTTATGCTTATAGGCCTAACAATAGTATCTCAAACTGTGACGTTTAATTGCTTACTAGTTTGTTGCTGTAACTTGTTCTGGATGTAAAAAACATCCAATGCTACGTACGGTATACTGTATTGAATCATGGTCACTGTAAACCAGGTATGCTCATTCTCTGACTCCCGATTACGTTCTGTAATCACAACCTTCGAATGTAGAGCGTGCGATTCCTCGTTCGAAGCTCGACGGATGACTGCGGAAGGCAATTCAAATACTTAGTAAACGCACGAACAGTGCGGGACAATGACACAGTCAAAACCTTCTGTAAGCAAACGACCATTCCGTACAGTGTGGGAGAAAGACTATTAATTGTTTTGCGTTCGGTAAAGTTTTACAATGTTGTAAGGTACTGTCAGGAATACTACTGAGCAACATAAAATGACATTATACGCTCTGCCATCCAGAACATGCCGAAGTGACAGGGAAGCTGTTTTATGTAATATGTATTCATACACCAGCGTTGTTATTATTATTGTTACTGTTATTATTATTATTATTATTATTATTATTATTGTTAGTAGTAGTAGTAGTAGTAGTATTGTTATTACTGTTGTTAGGTCTATTGGAATTATTATTATTATTATTATTATTATTATTATTATTATTATTATTATTATTATTATTATTATTATTGTGGTGATTTTATTTCAACAGAAATATATGTTATGATAAAATAATTTTTCGGAGGCACTACAGTTTCAAGAATTGAAAGCACTTAATGAAAGGCCAAACATTGAAGAGAGTCGAAGAATTCAGAGTCTATGTTTAGGAGCAAGTTATGTAGTGTGTTGGGAATTAGCTAAGGCACTAAAACCCTTCATGGATGGTGAACTTGTAAAGAGATGTATGGTGCCTGAACAAAATATAGGGGAGAGTCGGGTAGAATCGGACATCGGGTAATATCAGACAGTGAGTTTCTTTCATCTACCACACGATGATAATACCTGATTGACATGGTTACGTTTCTGTGATGTCGTATAGAGAAAGTAACCATGTCATTCAGGTACTACCATATGGTGGTAGATGAAAGAAACGCACTGTCCGATATTACCCTATGTCCGATACTACCCGACTCTCCCCTAGTTAATTATATCTCTGTACTGGAACAACTCAAATTTCAATTCACAGAACATAGATTTAGTGATTTTAGACGTATGGAAAGTGATATTAATCTTTTTGTTAATCCTTTCATAGTAAATTTAGTACAATTCGTGAGAGTGCAGTTCCAGGACGAGTTAATTGATTTACAAAGTAACGTAGAATTTAGAACTAAATGCAGAGAATATGACTTGACAAGCATAGAAGTATTAAAAAATTAACAAAACGAAATATCCCAAGATGAGCTTATTCGCTGCCACTTTGTTAGCTACCTTCGCCTCGATATATGTGTGCTAATAATTATTTTAGTGAATGAAAGTTGCTAAATCCAAACATAGATCCCGATTAACAGATGAGCATCTTCGAATCCAACTGCGCATTGAGTAAATTCGTTGGAAATAGATTTCCGATTACTTGCAGAAAATAATCCACATGTTGAACAGACCGCAATGTATTGTGGAATATGAAAATAACATTACCTATGATATAATAATATAACTATATTAAATGTAATACACAATGCAATAACTGAATATTACAGTGTATATTCTTTCCTTTTTCAAATTCAGTTTATTATCCATATTTGTAAGAGTATCACAGCGATGACACAGACGGTGCTGCAATGTAGTTGCGGAGCCCAGTCCGTACACTGTGTGTGTTATGCAGTGCAGCATCATCCGTGTAATCGGAGCTTTTACAATTTTGAGCATACCTGCTGTAAACTGTTTCGAGTAAATAAGATAATAACATGACCCATATACTTAACCCTAGCAATACTTTGTGCCCACCATCTCCAAAATTTATATTTTAATGTAATTAACATATTAAAAGTATGAAAATATTATTTATTCTCATTTATAAATACTTCTATCCTATTGTGTTATTGTTTAATCGTCTTCTCTGATAGTTTTACTAAAATACGAAAATATGTTTAAGTGGACATTGCTGATTATAAATTTAAAAAAGTTCAAAGTTAAGAATTTTTGTAGTAAAACTGTGGTCTGTAAACCGTGTGGTGAAGAATGTGAAGAAAGTGATGCGTAACATTTTCCAGACTGTTATGTTGAAGGAATAGTTCGAAAATTTACAATGACATTTAAATTTTTCTCTATTATTATAAAACTTACTATTAGTTGATAACAAATGTCAAAAAATTGTTCAAAATTAAACATTTTTGTGTCGGGTGGAGTTCCCGGGTAGCTCAGAGGTAGAGCGCTGGTACGTTCAACCAGAGGTCCCGGGATCGATACCCGGCCCCGGAACAATTTTTCCCTTGAAATTATTCAAATCTGCTTTACAGGGAGCTTTCCCTGAAAGACTAGATTTGCATAATATATACGTTACTGTGTACGTTAACAGAAAACCACAATTCCAAGTCACACAGAGATTGTGTGCACTCGTTGTGGGTCTCTGGCGTTTCGTCAGCCCACGCGAGTTGTGTGGATATAAAAGGGAAAAGTTGAGACGGTGTCGGGTGGAGTTCCCGGGTGGCTCAGTGGTAGAGCGCTGGTACGTTCAACCAGAGGTCCCGGGATCGATACCCGGCCCCGGAACAATTTTTCCCTTGAAATTATTCAAATCTGCTTTACAGGGAGCTTCACCTGAAAGACTAGATTTGCATAATATATACGTTACTGTGTACGTTAACAGAAAACCACAATTCCAAATCACACAGAGATTGTGTGCACTCGTTGTGGGTCTCTGGCGTTTCGTCAGCCCACGCGAGTTGTGTGGATATAAAAGGGAAAAGTTGAGACGGTGTCGGGTGGAGTTCTGGGTAGCTCAGTGGTAGAGCGCTGGTACGTTCAACCAGAGGTCCCGGGATCGATACCCGGCCCCGGAACAATTTTTCCCTTGAAATTATTCAAATCTGCTTTACAGGGAGCTTTCCCTGAAAGACTAGATTTGCATAATATATACGCTACTGTGTACGTTAACAGAAAACCACAATTCCAAGTCACACAGAGATTGTGTGCACTCGTTGTGGGTCTCTGGCGTTTCGTCAGCCCACGCGAGTTGTGTGGATATAAAAGGGAAAGGTTGAGACGGTGTCGGGTGGAGTTCCCGGGTAGCTCAGTGGTAGAGCGCTGGTACGTTCAACCAGAGTTCCCGGGATCGATACCCGGCCCCGGAACAATTTTTCCCTTGAAATTATTCAAATCTACTTTACAGGGAGCTTCACCTGAAAGACTAGATTTGCATTTTTGTAATGGTCACAAAGTACCCCACCCCCATTGTTACTGCATGTTACTTAAAATATCTTGTTATTGCTAGGGTTAAATTTGCCTTGTGCACATCTGAAAGCAATTTCATTCGTAGATAAATATTACGATCACTTATTCGTCTGTTTATAACTGATGGGAAATTCTAGAACTAGACCAGGCGTGTTAATTTAGTGAGTTGTGTCGTAAAAGTGGATTGCGACCATTGAGTCCTGTAAGACGTAATGTTTCCTCTCTTTTTGATTGCAGCGATATTTTACTACGTAATTAACTTATTATTCCCAGAACATGAATTTTACCAGCAATCGAAAAGTGTTGGGAATAAAATTGGATAAGGAACAAGAAAAAGGTTCCTACCCAGGCAGGATTCGAACCACGAATGTCTTAGTTACCAGTCTATCCTGCTCTGGAGTGAACAAGGCTCTGAAATCAGCTACAAGGGTCGGTCCGGTTTTTTTTGCCACTACTCTACTTTCTCAATGTTTATCGAAGTAGTGTTTTCCGTGTCGATTATGAAATAAAGGAACTTCATTTCTGAGTGGGAGGAGAAATTTTTATTTGTATGAAAAGAATATTAAGTGCCTCATTTGCCGCAAATCTTACGTGGCTTTCAAAACCTATAAATAACGCCACTACACTACGTTAAAGACTGGGTACCTAGAGTAAGCATACGTTGTTATTATTATTATTATTATTATTATTATTATTATTATTATTATAAATAAGTTATTGTTAATATTATATTTGGGAATCAGTCGCTTCTACGGTCGATTTGCTACAAAGTTCAACAAAGAGAGGGCTGGGAAAAGGGGTGGGTTTATAAACTGCAGGGAGGGCTGCATCATATAGGAATGGGATGGGTGTGGGAGAAAGGAGAGAATAACAGGAGGAATGTATGGCGTAATGTGAAGAGGCGTTTAATTGATATCGAGAGGCAAGAGATTGAGCTCCAATGTTCGGAAAAGTCCTCACTACATCTACAATCAGAGCTCATGCTTAACTGGGGGAGGTGTGAATACATAAATTCTTGTAACAAGGACAGCACAGCAGGCTTAGCGTGGCTAAGATTGGGGGCATGGACGGGTAATAAAATAGTCAACGAAGAAGGGAAGCGTCTATGTCCGCTTTGCAAAGAAAAGGATTCATATATGCATATTTTATTACTGTGTGTTGAATTGGAACTTGTACGGAGAAAATATGTACCACCCTCGATGCTAAGTCAGAATAGGAGTTCGCTTGCATGTCTTAACCTCATGGGGAATAGAGAATGGGAACAAAAGACTGGATTGTTCCTCTTGAAGGCGAGAAAGATTAGAACTGCAGCTGTTGAAGTCTGCGACGCGAACTGAGGAAGGGATAATATTATACACCCAACTGTACACTTTTAGGTCTTTTAGGTTAGGATATATTATATAATGTGTTTTACTGTGCCATTTCCATTTTAATATGTGTATTCTTGTAGAGAGTAATTGGATGTAATCATAGGTGGGGGGGACCTACAAAGGAGAACTTGTTTCGGGTACAAAGCACGAACGGTCAGAAGACCCATGCATTGGATTAGACAAAATTATGATAATATAAAATTTGTATGTATAATATTACTCAATAAATCCATCTATATTAACTTCTTTAAAACATTTCTAATATGAGCCTATATAGTTTACTGGTGTAGAATATGTATTATTATTATTATTATTATTATTATTATTATTATTATTATTATTATTATTATAAAGTTATAGTATTAAAGTTCCTTTGCTTGTTCCATACAATTTATGTATACGTCAACCTGTACCTGTGAGCAATTGTTTTCACAGATGAAGATAGTGGAATCAAAATACAGGATATGTATATTGAACTAAAGGATTTTGGCACAAATACGTGTGGTTGTATTAGATATGACGCCAGCTTTTGAAGTTTCTTTGTTCGAATCGATGAATAAGATTAGGGAACAGTAATGGTTAAACATAATTAGTATTTCTTGTTACACATATACAGGGTGTTGCAAAACTATATATACTCAAAATTCGAGGGATGGTAGAGGAGCACAAAACAAAGATTTTTTGTTATATGACCATAGTTCGGAAAGCAATAGTTACGTCAGCCGTCACCTTCGAACGCAGACATTGCTGACAGACAATGAGAGCGTGGTAACCATTTAAAATGGTTTTGGTGACGTTTTGTTTACAGGTATTACTGCTTCAATACATGATGTACAACGACGTGATAATGCGTATCTCATGTTGATGTTGTAAGTGATCGGTAGCTACAATAATCCGAGCAACGAGGTGCCCCTCTGACACAATTGGCGTTTCATACACTAAACTCTTTAAATGTCCCCACACAAAAAATTGAGTGAGGTAAGGTCAGGAGAACGAGCAGGCCATGCAATGGGCCCACCCCGACCTATCTAATGTCCACGGAATGTGCCACGTAAATGCTATCGAACTTGAAGAGAGAACTGAGGGGTTGCGCATCATGATGGTACCACATGCGACGCCGGATGTCAAGGGGAACGTCTTGGAGCAATTCAGGCAATGTGTACCGCAGGAAATTTATTTTAGGCTCCTCTAAAATCTCTAGAAGTTTGAGTATGGAGTTTTGCAACACTCTGTATAAGCTACGTTCTTTACAGCGAATTATGCATTGAATTGATATAGTAAAGACGTAACTAATCATAAGTTAATAACAATTAATTATTATATCTGATGCTTTATAACAGCCGTGGCGAGAACGTGACTCGCGAGACATTGTGGCTCGCAGTGATAGCTGTGCATTTCGCTTGCTTCTAACCTTCGCCAACCCACCCTCTCACTCACTGGAGTCAAACTCCGTTCCATTTTTATTTGTCTCTGATCTGCGAGTGGCATATGTCTCTCTCGAAACCATGTACGAAAGTTCCAAGTAGGATGGGAGGACGCATTTTTTTGCTGCCAATATGATGAGAATATTTAATGTATGATTTGTTCACAATTATTACGAGGAAAACGGTTGTATAACATAAAACGGCATTATACTACATTAAAAGGTTAAGTGTTATTGTTGTTATCATCATCATCATCATCATCATCATCTCTGTACGTCGACCATTTTTCAGCAGATGTACGAATAATGCGGTTAGCTCTTCAATTTGAACTCACTGATTTACTATGTGATGTCAAATGAAAGCTAGATGTAAGGATTTGACAAATCTTGAACTTTCAAATCTTTGCTAAAAAATAAATATCCGAAGCTTCGTTCATTCGCTTGCTCTGTTGAAGCTATGTTCGCTACAACTTACGTTTGCGAAAAATTATTTTCAGAAATGAAAATAGTAAAAACCAAATTTAGATCACGACTGACAGACAAATAAATACCTTCGTGATCAACTACGACTGGCAGTAAGTGACATAATTCCTGATTTTGAAACTTTGTCGCAGAGACATTCTGAAGACAGTTAATTTTAGGTTGTGATATTGTTCATTTATTGTTCATTTCTTTCTTCGTTACGCGTACTAAACATTAGTTTGTAGCCTTGTACTGTATAAAATTATATGTAAGTGCTTGACGTAAGGAAAATGAAAATCCGTTAATAAGTCAGACAGTTGCTTCACTTCCCCTTCGGGTGTCCGCCTCCCTCCATAGGTGCTATGCACGTTGCAGGTTACACAGTGGCTCGGCGCACGATTACATTTTCGCCACCGCTGCTATATAAGAAGCATTATACATTGACACACTGAAGAGAGTAACATGCATTATATTCATTTTCAAACAAATATTGATTGTGTTATATGTAGGGAAATGTTTCATGGAATAATTTTGCGTAAATATATACTTTATTGATAATTCGACAAATAAACAGCCTGGGTAACAGCTACATGAAGTAATCCACCACTGCTACACGTTGTGATTTGTATCAGCTGCCTCTCCATATGCATAGTTGACTGAAGTGTTGCGGGCTGCATTCAGCAGTGATTCGGCGCTTCATATTACTTTGGACACGCCTACACTAGACGGTAGATAATATGTAAATAGTGGAGTCGTAAAGAAAAACGAGTTCAACAATCTGTCTTGTTTATTTTATTTTTAGAAAAAAATTATAGTCTCTTCCATTTTAATATTTTTTGTAATTTCTCACAAATGGAGCTATATGTACGTTCAGTTCCTGGAAACTCCAGTATTTCTGGAAAGAATTTACCCTTCCAACCATGTTCGGATGCCGAGAGGGGAAAAATATAACGAAGTGAATGCGGAAGAGAGAGCGTTTGAAAAGTTGTGTGCTGGTCTTTATTCCGAAACATCAAAGCGTTCCGACGAGACGATACAACATGGCAAAATAATATTAATCTTCATTCAGTTCGGGACTAGTAAGACTTTTTCTTATGTCTGGACAATCTAGTGACAACTGTCGATTTTTTTATGTTATGTAGATATTTTTCATATATATTTGTATTGTATTTTAAGTATTACTGGTTTTTATACTATTCTTTAAGCTGTTAATACTGTTGCATTACGATTTATTTATTGAACGTTTTAGACCATAAAGGTTTTGTACTTAAAAGCAGACAGCGGGTTTTGGGTCCCGATACTGAACGTTAGGTGTACGTCAGTTACGGGAGGTCATTGAACTCATTACTGTGCTCCTTCCATACGCAAAGGGACATTTACAATTACAAGGGGTGTGTGTATTCTAATAATAAAATATATTATTATTATTGTTATTATTATTATTATTATTATTATTACTACTACTACTACTACTACTACTACTAAAATTGTTCTGGACAGAAGAAGATATCAGGTGATAGACTACTATATGGATCATATGTGGAGACTAAGAGAAAGGCAGAAAATAGGAAAGAACTGGAGAATGCTGGGTTTGCAATGAAAGACTTACCCATGGCCAGAACACTATTAGTAAATGAATAATACTTACTTGCAAATGGCTTTTAAGGAACCTACAGGTTCATTGTCGCCCTCACATAAGCCCGCCATCGGTCCCTAACCTGAACAAGATTAATTCAGTCTCTATCATCATATCCCACCTCCCTCAAATGCATTTTAATATTATCTTCCCATCTACGTCTCGGCCTCTCCAAAGGTCTTTTTCCCTCCGCCCTACCAACTAACACCCTATATGCATTTCTGGATTGATTAGGGAAAACACGGGAATTTTACTGGAAGCAAGTAAAAAGATAGGTTTGGAAGTAAATCCCGAAAAGACAAAGTATATGATAATGTCTCGTGACGAGAATATTGTACGAAATGGAAATATAAAAATTGGAAATTTATCTTTTGAAGAGGTGAAGAAGTTCAAATATCTTGGAGCAA
Source organism: Periplaneta americana (assembly GCF_040183065.1). Taxonomy (NCBI): domain Eukaryota; kingdom Metazoa; phylum Arthropoda; class Insecta; order Blattodea; family Blattidae; genus Periplaneta; species Periplaneta americana. The sequence goes on along the minus strand of NC_091126.1, from coordinate 42,092,216 downwards.
CAGTAACAAATATAAATGATACTCGGGAGGAAATTAAACACAGAATAAATATGGGAAATGTCTGTTATTATTCGGTTGAGAAGCTTTTATCACCCAGTCTGCTGTAAAAAAAATCTGAAAGTTAGAATTTATAAAACAGACATATTACTGGTTGTTCTTTATGGTTGTGAAACTTGGACTCTCACTTTGAGAGAGGAACAAAGGTTAAGGGTGTTTGAGAATAAGGTGCTTAGGAAAATATCTGGGGCTAAGAGGGATGAAGTTACAGGAGAGTGGAGAAAGTTATACAGCACAGAACTGCACGCATTGTATTCTTCACCTGACATAATTAGGAACATTAAATCCAGACGTTTGAGATGGACAGGGCATGTAGCACGTATGGGCGAATCTAGAAATGCATATAGTGTGTTAGTCGGGAGGCGGAGGGAAAAAGACCTTTAGGGAGGCCGAGACGTAGATGGGAAGATAATATTAAAATGGATTTGAGGGAGGTGGGATATGATGATAGAGAATGGATTAATCTTACTCAGGATTGAGACCGATGGCGGGCTTATGTGAGGGCGGTAATGAACCCCCAGGTTCCTTAAAAGCCAGTAAGTATTACTAAAATTGAGGTTGAATTTTGACAGAATTTAAATTGGATTGTGCTAGTTCTGTTACAATTTAATACTAATTTATGGACTGAGAACCAATCACATACTTTGAGGAGAATAACAGACAATCCTGTAAGGAAGCGTCTCTCTACTTCCCTGCCTGTTATTGATATCTGTTCGGAGGAATAATTACGTAGATGAAGCACAAACTTCACTACTTCATTAGCTCTATTTGTCAACTTTTAATTTAAATTAAATTGAAACATTTAACTGCTTCATTTGCCTCTTTATTCTACTTAGTACAAAAAAAAATCATGATAAGCTTGTTTGATATTTCTCGCAGTGGATAGCCAGTGTGTGTGTTTCTCATTTAAAATATTGAAATTGAATCGGTCAGAACTGAAAGGCATTGTCAGTTTTTGAAACATTTCAGGAGAAGGAAAAAACATTATATTGTGAAGAAAACCAAGTAACTTTATTGAATGTTTATGTTAAGCTGTAGAATAATTCCCTAGCCTATGTGTGCCCCAATAAAAAAAGAAATTCAATGCCGCATACACATTAAAATATTAATTTAGAAAAATTGACTTAATGCTTTTTATCTCCGTGGTTGCTACTTACACTTCATAATGCTTTAAATATTTAAAAATTGCATGATATTTTAGTTATATTTATTTGTAACCTATTTACCACCTACATTAAATGAACAGATTGCTATAAATTACAACTTATCTTATGATATAGAAAAATACTAGCTACGTAGAGTACAGTAGAGTAAAGGTTGGTTCGCAATGAATCGGGAACGGAAACGAAAACGAGAACGAGAACGGAGATAACGTTAAAATAAATGTATTTAAATGTGAGCATTCACAATAATTAATTGTGAATGCCAACATTTAAATACATTTATTTTAATAACATTTCCGTTCTCGTTCTCGCTGTAGTTTACGTTCCCGGTTTATTGTGGACCAGCCTTAACAAAGTCACTTATTACATTTGAACTTAGAAGGATTCCTTTTCAGTTTTCCTTGCTAGCCATTTCAAAATTAAATGAACAGAATGCTGTAGATTACATCTCTTATGATACATCATAATACAAGCTAAGTGGAGTAAAGTAGGGTAAAAAACACAAAATCACTTATGACTCGCATTACACTAAAACACTGATATCAAAAGTCCGCGGGATTGGCGGGAATCGGAAAGCAGCAGCTGGGCTGCTTGGTCAACCTCGCATGGTGCGGCGCGGCGCTGAAAGACAGGAAGTCAAAGACTTGATGCTTTCCTCGTCCGTTCACGTTACCAGTAGCGAAAATTTTTTGTACAGTAGTGGCAAAAAAAACCGGACCGACCCTTGTAGCTGATTTCAGAGCCTTGTTCACTCAGAGCACGATAGACTGGTAACTAAGACTTTCGTGGTTCGAATCCTGCCTGGGAAGGAAACTTTTTTTTGTTCCTTATTGAAATTTATTCCCAATACGTTTCGATTGCAGCGATATTTTACTACTTAATTAACTTATTATTCCCAGAACATGAATTTTACCAGCAATCGAAAAGTATTGGGAATAAATTTGAATAAGGAACAAAAAAAATTTCCTTCCCAAGCAGGATTCGAACCACGAAAGTCTTAGTTGCCAGTTTATCGTGCTCTGGAGTGAAAAAGGCTCTGAAATCAGTTACAAGGGTCGGTCCGGTTTTTTTTTTGCCACCACTGTACAAGGAGAAGCTGACTTAAATCTTTCTTGCGCCGATCGATAGGTCTTGCTTAAATAGTTTATAATACTTAAGAAAAGTCCAATTTTGACTTAATGCCATTCAGCTCCGACCGATTCAATTGAATCACATACTACTCTGCTTCATTTGCTATTTATTATGTTTAGTACAAATAATCGCGATAGACTTGTGTGGTATTTCTCGCAGTGGATCAGCATTCTGCGTTTTTAATTTAAATTGAATAGCCATTAATGATATACTGAATGTGATTATATTAATATGAATCGTTCTTGTATTTATTGTCGCGTAGACACTGAATTTGAACTAAATCCGACTAATGAGTTGGAAAAAAACCTTGTACACAAACTGATGATATAACCTAAACATCTCTTTATTTAACTGCGATGATAAAAATGTGAATTACCATGAAATACTCCGTGCAGAATTTTACATCACAAAACTCTCTCCTTCAACTTCGTATAATGTGAAGCTAAAAATAAGTTAAGAAATTTAGTTACAGTGGAGTGTTAAGTTTGTAATATTGTCTAGGCCTATTGAATTGAACCTAGCTGGCTTGCCATATCACTACCACCACTATCACATCATTAAGTTCTGATTTCTGAGTTCTAGCCTGCTTCTTCTTGCTTTCTATACCTAAAATTTGAACGTAGCTTTCCACACAGATTTCAATGGAATGCCTGGCTAGCTTTTCAAAGGCCGAACCTTAGATGTTTTTCATCCTCTTAGGCTTGCATTGGCTCCCTATGTACATTAGTGGCAGAAAAAACCGGACCGATCCTTGTAGCTGATTTCAGAGACTTGTTCACTCCAGAGCACGATAGACTGGTAACTAAGACTTTCATGGTTCGAATCCTGCCTGGGAAGGAAACTTTACTTTGTTCCTTATTCAAATTTATTCCCAATACTTTTCGATTGCTAGTAAAATTCATGTTCTGGGAATAATAAGTCAATTAAGTCGTAAAATATCGCTGCAATCGAAAAGTATTGGGAATAAATTTTAATAAGGAACAAAAAAAGTTTCCTTCCCAGGCAGGATTCGAACCACGTAAGTCTTAGTTACCAGTCTATCGTGCTCTGGAGTGAACAAGGCTCTGAAATCAGCTACAATGGTCGGTACGGGTTTTTTTTGCCACTACTGTACAATGATAACTTCAGCCCTACAGGTGGCCTAGATGACATTTGTGAATCCGACCCTCACAGGCGGGTCGTCCTCCCTCAGTCCTAACGGTCAGATCTGCCTCACAGAAAAATATCAACTGAACTCCAGGGTCCGGAGCCCGAAGTCTTTAATTCCATTTCCAGTTTCGGAGAAACGTACGTCACCAAGAGTTCAAAACAGCCAGTTTTTAATTATTTCAGGGCAGAAAAACAAATGAGGGGATGTGAAAAGTGTTAGTGGAATTAAAAAGGGAAATGAGAATACTCCCAGAAAACCCCTCCAACAGATGCTTTGTCCACCACGAATTCCATCACTACCAAGTCGGGAATCAAATGCTGGTTGTCTGGATATCGATGGAACAAAATATGTGAATCCCGTTGAACATATGGTGCTAAATGGGACCTTACCTAAATTTCTGCACATGTTGAATCTCTGCAAGTGAAATATTTTTATTTTTCGATTTCTCCAAGAAAAATGCCAAAGTTAATTTATAAGTTAAGTGTTACTAAGATGCAAGCAATTAAGTTGCGCTAGGGACTACATTATTGCATATAACATTCAAGAGTATTCAGTTGCATACTTTTAGAAAAGAATCAATAATTTCGATTCAGCAAATTATTTTCTACCAAGGATCTTTGAACCTTGATTCATCAGATTTTTTAGTAATATTAATACACTTATTTTTTCTTAAAATAAAACTTTATAAAAACTTAAACAATTATAAAATTATTTAAAAATGTAATGTAATTTATGCAATGGGCGGTACCGCTTCGACACGGTTAATGTGCCTTCGTCAGCGTGTGATGAACCACTGCTCCATCAGCTCGTCTTTCTTATGGTTCCGATGATTCCTGTCTTCTGTTGTACAGTTACGCTGTATTGGTGGTATTGGAGTTGTTACTCGTCATGTAACGTGCACCAGGACATGTCGCGTCCTCAGGTTGCGGGTAGAGGCCTCCAGATATGGACGGTAGCTGCGAATATATTGAATAAGCAGTCGAGGACAGCCGATAAGGGGTGATCCTCCAGCATGGGGGTTGGGCGAAGGGCTAACACCACATCACAGTAAAAAAACAGCTTGTTGCGAAACCCTAACATAAGATATTACCGGCTGTTCTGCATAGTTGTGAAAATTGGACTTTCACTTTGAGAGACTAACAGAGGCTAAGGGGTTCGAGAATAATGTGCTTAGGAAAATATTTGGGGCTAACAGAAAAAACGTTACAGGAGAATGGAGAAAGTTACAGGACTGGACACTTTGTATTCTTCACCTGACATAATTAGGAACATTAAATCCAGACGGTTGAGATGGGCAGGGTATGTAGCACGTATCCAGAAATGCATATACTCATAGACTGTTAGTTGGAAGACGGAGTGAGAAAGACCTTTGGGGAGGCCGAGGTGGAGATGGGAGGATAATATTAAAATGGATTTGAGGGTGGTGGGATATGATGGTAGAGACTGGATTAATCTTGCTGAGGTTAGGGACCGATGGCGGGCTTATGTGAGGGCGGCAATGAACCTTCGGATTCTCTAAAAGGCATTTGTAAGTAAGTAAGTAAGTAGGTAAACGTGCTATTATATATCTATCATGTATGTGTACTTAATTGTAATTGAGTACTGATTATAATTTATAAATATGTTATTTTATACTTGTAGATTTCGTATTGCTGTAATATGTCTAAGTCCACACCTGTGGAGTAACGGCTAGAGCGTCTGGCTGCGAAACCAGTGGCCCGGGTTCGATTCCCGGTCGGGGCAAGTTACCTGGTTGTGGTTTTTCCGGGGTTTTCCCTCAGCCTAATATGAGCAAATGCTGGATAACTTTCGGTGCTGGACCCCGGACTCATTTCACCGGCATTATCACCTTCATCTCATTCAGACGCTAAATAACCTAAGCTGTTGATAAAGCGTCGTAAAATGACCTACTAAAATAATAACAAAAAATATGTTTAATTGTGGACTTTTTGGTGTGATGTGTAGCATCTCCATATCTGATTCTGCATTAATGCAATTATTGTTATTAATAAAATTATACGTTCTGCGTAATTTGATGTATTGTATGGGTTAGTTATTGCTTTGATGTATTCATTGTAATTTGGAATGATCTTCCAGTTTGTCCTATTTAGAAATCTGGGTAGCTATTGTAATTAAATCTGTAAATTCCAGTTAAATTGCAATATTGTTTTGATGTAACTGATGAGGTATTTCTGTACGGAGTTATTTGTGGTGTATGGTATATTGTATTTTAGTATATTTTTTTAATGAAGCTGCGATTTTGTGTGTTGGTTTTGTGATGTGTTAATATTACATATTTATTCTCACATTGCGTTTCTGTTGGATTATTATGTTTTTGTTTGGGCTTTAATTAATTATTATTAATATGTGCATTGTATTAAGTTTGTAAGTATTAGCTTGTGCTATTGAATTTTATAGTGCTTTGTTCTTCAATGTAGTTTTCGTTGTTTATTGGTATGCTATTCAATTTGTGTATAATTGAAGACTTTCCTCGAAAAAAAAGGGTGTAACATCAAATTAATGAAATATGTGATTTCTGTGAAAAAAGTAATTTTGAAGCATTCATTTGTAATAATAATGCATCCAATAGCTGAATAAACTTGTATCCTTGATTACTCAAATGGTTCTGCTAGTAAGTAGCCTATAAGGCTAACGAAGTATGCCCCTGAAATTATTTTCTTTTCTCCTGAAACGTGTATTGGTTACACCCTTATTCGAGGGAGGTCTTCAATTTTACGGAAAGCTACATTTTGTCCTGTATGAGTTAGTTAAAAAACTGTTAATGTACGTGTGTGTTGTGGTTGTGGTGGGTTTTCTGTATATCTTAAATTCGAGATTGTTTTTCGTTTTGGTTTCATCCATTTTACTAAAAAAAAATTGAACAATTTGTAAAATAAATAGAAAAAAATGATTGAAAAAGGAGCCATGTAGTACAATACTTCTGTCAAGGAGAAAATTTATTGCAATGTCTAACAATTTTATATATGTAATGATGGTAGGGGAAAGGGACCACTTGTCGCAAAAATTGACAATTGACTTTTTCGTTTTTTTCCTATAGAGGATAAAAATATAGACTTTTAACACAAAAATGACTCCGATATCACAAAATGGGACTTCTTGTTGCTTCACTGTAAAATGTCCATTACATAATTAAGTTCTTGTTAGAAGCAGTGACTGTGAATTATAAGATTATCTGCCGTCTCGCATTGAAATATGGAATTAACTGAATATTTAATGGCTAGAGAATATACTAGCGACTCCACACCTGTGGAGTAACGGTTAGCGCCTCTAGCCAAGAAACCAGGTGGCGCGGGTTCGATTTCCTGTCGGGGCAAGTTATCTGGTTGTGGTTTTTTCCGGGGGTTTCCCTCAACCCAATATGAGCAAATGCTGGGTAACTATCGGTGTTGGACTCCGGATTCATTTCACCGGCATTATCACCTTCATCTCATTCAGACGCTAAATAACCTAAGATGTTGATAAGGCGTCGTAAAATACCCTACTAAATATATATATATATATATATATATATATATATCAGCGAAAAGAGATCAACAAGAAACAGAAAATAGGTATTTATGACCTGAACGTCCTTTTTAACCTTTCCAGTAAAATTTACTTGGGAGAAAAAAGGACCCTTTTCCCTTTCCGCATGACATATTGTTTGTGTTCTATTTCTATTTTGTAAATACTTCAATTTGGGATGTATTTTGTTTACGTGATGACGGAAGTATTCCATTTGCCTTTTATTGTAATTATGTAAACTATTACATCATCTACTACCCATCCGTTGTAAATTGACTAGTGTTGATTCCACGAACTAGCTGAGTGCGTCATCACCCTCCACGAATACTGTGATACCCACAATGCCCCGCGCTCCATAATTGCCCACGGTGTCTTGTAAACAACGACAGTGGCGACGAACAGTCATGTAACACCCCACACCTGTGGAGTAACGGTCAGCGCGTCTGGCCGCGAAACCAAGTTCAATTGATGTTATATTGGACGTGTGCATAATAATAATATTAATAATAATATTTATTAATACTATACACTTGAGCTACATTAGGCATTGCAGCCCGAAAGAGCAGAAGCTCGTGCTCGGGCGCAGTTCAGATCAGTTATACAAAATATATCACAAAATTACGAGAGTTCATTGAGCACAATCACATTAATAAATGGTAAAATACATACAGCATGTAATAACAGGGTCTATATACAAATAGAAAATACAGAAGTACATGAATATTAGAGTAACAATTTTAACTCAATTAGCTTAAACAATTAAATAATTAATCTGATTTGTTTCTTAAATCTATGTGTGTTAAGTGTACTTAGCTCAGGGTAAGCTCTAATTAATGTATTATATATTTTGGGTCCAAAATTTCTGCTGTGTTTTAATCCAGCAGTTGTGTGGCATTTGGGAGTATTTAGAAAGAAACTGTAGTTTTGTCTCGTCTGGTATTCATGAGGATCATATTTAAATTTATTGTGGTTTTTATGGAAGTAAATCAGCAATTTTTGTTTATAAATTTGTTCTAGATTTGATACGCCAAATTCCTGAAAAATTAATTTTGTTGGGTAATCAAAAGGTTTATATAGACAAATTTTGATAATTCTTTTTTGGAGCAGATTTAAAGGACGGAGAGTCGATTTTGCCATTCCTCCCCAACCTAAAATACCATACTGAATTATTGATTGAAACAGAGCTAAGTACACAGTACGCAGAACATAAACAGGTAAATAAGAGCGTAGAATGGAAAATTTGTGGATTGTTTTACGCAATCTGTTACACAGAAAGGAGATATGCTTGTCCCATTTTAAATGTTGGTCAATAATAATGCCTAAATATTTAACTTGTGAGGATATACTCAAAGCGTTACATGAGCAAGTAGGTAGGTTACAATCATGTATAGTTATACTTATATTATTATTTATTTCTAGTTGCTCAAGGCCATGTGATGTTAATGAAAATGGTATTAATTTTGTTTTAGAAACGTTCAAAGAAAGTAAGTGAGCATCCAGCCATTCTTTAATAATATTAATACCACTGTTAGAATTTTGATAAGTTTCATTCCAACTCGAACCGCTAAATATAACCACAGTATCATCAGCATAAGAATACAGAGTACCAGAATATTTCTCAATGTCAATTTTAAGTAAATCGTTGATATATATTAAAAACAAAACAGGACCTAAAATCGTCCCCTGAGGTACACCTATATCAATGTTACGTGATTTACTAAGGTGATCATTTATTTTAGTTGCTTGAGTTCTGTTACTTAAGTAAGATTTAAATAATTTTAAAGCAATTCCATTAATTCCTAATCTATCCATTTTATTCAAAAGTATACTGTGATTGACCGTATCGAAAGCTTTTTGTAAGTCTAGAAAAATTCCTAGACATTTATTTCCTACATCTAATTCTTGAATTATTTTTGAGGTAACTGCCATAATAGCATCATCAGTGCACAAATTTTTTCTGAAACCAAATTGATTATCATTTAGTAGTTTATTTTTTTCTAAAAATGTTATTAACCGTGTTTTTATACATTTTTCAAATACCTGAGAGAGACTGGGTAATAGTGAAATGGGTCTGTAATTATTAAGATTACTTTTGTCACCAGACTTGTGAATTGGTATCACCACAGCATGTTTTAGGGCTGAGGGAAATACACCTTGAGATATGCACAAATTAAATATAAAGGCAAGTGGTTTAGAAATAGCTTCGATAATAAGTTTCAGGGTATTTGTTGTAATACCATCAATACCAGGAGCCACATTATTTTTTAAACTGTTTACAATATTAATGATTTCACATTCGTTTACAGGAAACATAAACATAGATGATATACTTTTATTATAAAGCTTATAGTGATGAGTACCAAATACTTTCTTTTTTATATTAGATACGATGTCATGACTTACATTAGTAAAATGATCGTTAAATTCATTTGCGATAGTTTCCTTATTTTCAATTGTTATTCCATTTCGACTTATAATTGTCTTTAATATACTATTTTTATTACATTGGGTGTCAGTAGCTTCGTTTATGGTCTTCCAAAATTGCTTTGGATTATTTTTATTTTTGTTAAATTTTTCAGAATAATATTTGATTCTCTGATTTCTTATTACATTAGTGAGAATATTTCTATATTTTCTGTAGTAATTTAATAAAACATTGTTTTGTGGGTCTCGTTTAACTTGCTTAGCTAACTTATCCCTAGATCGTATTGATTTAACAATACCTGTGGTAATCCAAGGTTTAATTTTTTTGTACTTACTTGAGAATTTGAGAGGGACATGATTAGAATATTTACAAATTAGGTTACAGAGCCCGGGTTCGATTCCCGGTCGGGGCAGGTTACCTGGTTGAGGTTTTTTCCGGGGTTTTCCCTCAACACAATATGAGCAAATGCTGGGTAACTTTCGGTGCTGGACCCCGGACTCATTTCACCGGCATTATCACCTTCATCTCATTCAGACGCTAAATAACCAAAGATGTTGATAAAGCGTCGTAAAATAACCTACTGAAATAAAAAAGTCATGTAACATTGAATGAGTAGTACGAATTTGTGTTAGTACAGGCTCCTACAAAGACCTTTTCGGTTTCGAACGCATATAAGGTGAACAGACATAACCTCAGTATCTGGCGGTCGGAAAATTCGCGTACCTACGTGGAACTTGACTATAGGTTTTATGTGTGCCGTGTTACCAAGGCGAGACACATTGAACATCTTTAAGTTAAGGAAGTAAACTTTTTGAGTTTATCTTTCTATTGGTATTATTTTCATGCACCTCAGAATCATATAACGTAAATTACATGTGTTCGAAACCGGAAAGCTCTTTTGTAGGAGCGCTGTATATTATTTTCTCTACATGTTTGTTTTTGTCGTTATTTAGTATGTGTGTTTGTTCTACGTATATTGTATATGGATATTTCTGATAATATGCTTGATATGAATAAACCAATTCGTAATGCTTTTGTTTGTGCGTAATATTTATTGTTGTAATAACTTTGATTTTAATTTTGCTGGCTGATTGCTACTGCCATCTGTTAATAATATACGTATGGTTTAGGCTACATTAAGTGCGGTTCATTTTAAAAGTGTTTTGAAACGAATCCGTATTATACTTTCCATACTGCAAATGCCGGGTAATCTTTTGGCGAATCCTCGGACCTACCTTCTCGCCAAAATATTGTAAAAAATTGCAGAAAATTGTAAAAATTGTAGAAAATTACTAAATTGTAAAACTGTAAAAATTGTAAAATATTGTAAAAATTTGTAAAAATTTAATTGTAATATTGTAAAATTTTGACTTGTTCCACATCTTAAAGCTTCATTGCTCATGTAAAATCTATGGAATATAATAAATGAATGAATGAATGAATGAATGAATGAATGACTGCAACTAATTTATCGTGTTCGGTTCTATATCACACTTTATTTCAATTCGATAGTGTGCATCGAACTGCCTTTGCGAATTAGGTTGTATCTTAGTTTTCAATTTCCGTCCATTTGGCAGTTCTTAGTCTCATTATTTTCGACATTACATGGGTAACATTTCGGACTTTGAGGAATTACACGGGTTCATTCTTTTCTTATGAAGAAAACTGAAATAACATAACAGCTTGTTCAGTGAGAGTTAAAACAGTCTGACATGAAAAGCCACTTCGGTATAAAAAAGCAATTACAGGACGTTTGGGTCTCTCCCCCGTTCCCTCGCCTTCTTCCTTTTGATTGCGTTTTTTGTTGTAAGGCATCAATGTAGCACTGTGAGGAATGGGTACTGGACGAGGTTTTCCATTACTCGCTAGTATTTCAGCATTTTCCGGAGCAACTGCCAAACACAGAACAAGCTTCCTTCATTTTTAACGCTATTGACTCCTTGCCACGTTCTCTGTTTCAAACAGATGACGCAATAGTAATTAACACACATTTGTTTTCGTAAAAGAGACAAAGGTGCTGATACACAACTTCGTTAGTTATTATTTTTGCTGATTCGAGATATACAGATCCAATTCTTGAGAGTACGGTTTGTCCAATTCAGATTTTTCTTGTGGTAGGGCAGGTGCTATTTACCTCGGTATGGCATAGTTGCGCCCCGCGGTCAATTGGGAGGCCTAGACATGGCATAATTGCGCCCCGAAGAAATCAGGTAGCAGATGGGACATGGCATAGTTGCGCCCCGAAGAAATCAGGTAGCAGGATGGACATGGCATAGTTGCGCCCCGATGAGCATAGTACACACGAAAGTGATTGTCATAAAATAAATAAATTACTTAAAAATATTACAGTGATAGCTGTATTGAAATCAGGTAGGCCTAGCGTATGGTCAATTTTGCTATTTCAAATAACACTTTTTTATTGATCACACACAATAAATGAACTGCATTTTTTATTTCTACATCGATATCTTAACCCTACGGTACAGGGTTTCGAAAAATTGAAACTTAGAACCATTGTGAATTATTAACTCTTCACCCTTTTCACTAACCTTAACATTCATTTTAAATTAACCTCACTATACGCCACAGACGGTGTGAAAATCATTAATAAAATGTCAAGACTGCTAAGGCCCCATATTCCAGCGGCTCACTCATTTGAATATGTCAGTTAATAAAGTACTGCCAACTTCATGGTGTTCATTTTAACGGTAGGCTATCGATAATCACTGCATAAACAGTAGAAAAACAGTTAATAAAATAGCCAACTTCATGATGTTCATTTTAACGGTATCGGTAATGAATATAAATCGAATAAGAAATCAATAAGGTTGGTTGATTACGAGGCTCGAGTTTCCGTAGTGTCTTTTTCTCTACCTATTTCATCGGGGCGCAACTATGCCATGACCTTTCCTCTACCTGAAGGGAACGGGGCGCAACTATGCCATGCCTTTTTCTCTACCTGATGGGAACGGGGCGCAACTATGCCCACAAAACAGGGACCCATTTTTATATGCTGCATTTTATCTGACCATGTGGCGCAACTATGCCCTGCCCATTTACCTTTTTGGTCAAGATCCAAATTCAACAAAGCAATTAACTTAAGCGACCCATGGATCAATTTTAAAATTCAAGAGAGTTTATGAAATATAACCGAAAAAATATATTTAGAAAAATAGGTAATTTATTATTTCATATGGGGTTTTAATATTTACCAATAAGCAATTATGAAATGTGATCACAATGCAAATAGCGAGCAGAAATCAGTAACTTAATAAAATATTGTAGGACAAATAATAATATGTAATAATTACAGCTCGGACAAGGTACCCTGCTTCACTATGCTAAGGCCGACAGCATACTGCATCGGACATTCTGTCTCGGACAGGACGGTTTTTGTCTCGAACCGTCCGATGTGACAATAATAACACGCATTGTTATGAGGCTGCAGCATACTGCATCCGACATTCTGTCTCGGACAGGACGGTTTTCGTCTCAAACCGTCCGATGTGACAATAATAACATGCATTGTTATGAGGCTGCAGCGTACTACACCGGACATTCTGTCTCGGACAGGACGGTTTTTGTCTCGAACCGTCCGATGTGACAATAATAACACGCATTGCTATGAGGCTTCAGCATACTGCATCGGACATTCTGTCTCGGACAGGACGGTTTCTGTCTCGAACCGTCCGATATGACAATAATAACACTCATTGTTATGAGACTGCAGCATACTGCATCGGACATTCGTTCCAGGATAGTACAATTTGGTAACGAGCACGTCATTAGAAAAGAAGGAAATGTATTTTATGAGAAAGACTGACATTTTTTTCATTTGAAACACTTAAAATGTTTACAGCAAATATTTACAAGAGAAAGTCTAACACCCCAGCCAGTAGGCTTTACAGGGAGGCCAACAAAAACGAGCGAGGTAAATCGAGATGCGACATATCCATTCGGTCGGACAGTAATGTGTAGATTTGTAAAGCAAGCACTCATAATTTATTTTAAGTTTGTGCTTATATTTATAGTTTTTCGTTTGTTAATTCAAAACTTTAATTGCGTCTAAAGTATCTTGATGCGTTTTACTTATTGTGAAACGTCCTATTATATCAATAATGTATGTGTACTTAGTTGTAATTGAGTATATTTTACGAATATGTTATTGTATACTTGAAGATTTCGTATTGTTCTAATTTGTTTAATTGTGGACATTTTAGTGTGATGTATAGCATCTCTGCTTCTGATTCTGTATTAATGTAATTATTGTTATTAATTATGTGTTCTGTGTAATTTGATGTATTGTATGGTTTAGAGTTACTGCTTTGATGTATTCACTGTAATTTGTTTGGAATGATCTTACAGTTTGTCCTATGTAGAAATCAGGTCAGCTATTGCAGTTTAATTTGTAAATTCCAGTTAGTTTGTATTATTATTTGATGTGAATGATGAGGTATTTCTGTACGGTGTTATTTGTGCTGTATGCTATATTGTATTTTAGTTTTTTTTTTAATGAAGCTGCGATTTTGTGTGTTGGTTTTGTGAGATATTATGTTAATATTATATCTTTATTCTGACATACCGCTTCTGTTTGATTATTATGTTTTTGTTTGGATTTTGATTATTATTAATATGTGCATTATATTAAGTTTGTAAGCATTAGCTTGTGCTATTGAATTTTATAGTGCTTTGTTATTCAATATAGTTGTCGTTGTTCATTGGTATGTTATTTCATTTATGTATAATAATTGTACGAATAGGTGCAGGTTGTTACTGCATGAGATGGTTTGAAGAATTGTGTTTATGTGCGTGTGGTTATGGTGGGTTTTCCGTATATCTTAAATTCGTTATTATTTTTAGTTTTGTTTCGTCCATTTTACTCCAAAAAATTTGAACAATAAATAAAAAAAAGAAAAGATTGAAGAACGACTCATGCAAAACAATACTTCCATCAAAGAGAAAATTTATTGCAATGTCTAAAAATAACAGGTAGAGAAATTCCGGACTGTGGTGCCTCGCATTATTTTTATTTATGGAATACATATTTACAAATGTACCCTATGGAAATTACTAGTATTAGATTTTTATGTTCTTAACTAGCCGTACCCGTGCGCTCCGCTGCACCTGTTAGAAAAAAATATAAAGTAATTACATAATTGAAATAGGACGTTTGATCCAAGGAACATTCGTGTTTGATAGAAGGATAAATCGTTTAATATGTTACTTAATTTAAACTGTATTTAAATAATTAAAATGCGGTCAGTTTGGTCCAGAGAGCAATCATTTGGTGCAATGACAATTCCTTTAACGTGTTTCTTAATTGTTATTATATGCAACCATAGTTTAATGAAGATTGACATATCATTTAGTTTTAATGTGTATACTTTATATTACTTGCTATATGTTTCAGAAGTTACTGTAATAACATTGTATAATTATGTACATCTAGAGAAACTACACTTTCCAATGGTGAAATAATAATTAAACAATTAATTAGCTTCCGATATTACTTCATACAAACACAGAAACATTCTCTTAGGCTATGTTTAATAGCTTTCGAGTGTTGTTGTCCAAGGCCCCTTATAGACGAAGTCATTTGTTTTTATTTCAGTACAGCGCCTTAGATGGCGTTATTATTGTAATTTTAAAACTCATTTATATCATTAAATATCAGTCGTATCAAACTTTTATATGGAATAAAACTTATCGGAAATTATTTTTAAAGAAACTTTTATTATATAATATATTTCATGAAAATCAATAATAAGCGAGATATTTCGATTTATTTAATTCAGGCCCCCTTATAACCCCCTTTTTAAATAAAGTATTTTGAATGCCATATAGCGTAAAATCTAAGTTACAACGAACTTAATTTATATTCCAATTTTCATATAAATCGGTTCAGCCATTATCGATTGAAAAGTCCACACCTGTGGAGTAACGGTCAGCGCGTCTGGCAGCGAAACCAGGTGGCCCGGGTTCGATTCCCGGTCGGGACAACTTACCTGGTTGAGGTTTTTTCCGGGGTTTTCCCTCAACCCAATTTGAGCAAATGCTGGGTAACTTTCGGTGCTGGACCCCGGACTCATTTCACCGGCATTATCACCTTCATCTCATTCAGACGCTAAGTAACCGAAGATGCTGATAAAGCGTCGTAAAATAACCTACTCGATTGAAAAGGTAACAAACATCCAGACAGACAGACAGACAGACAGACAGACAGACATACAAACAAAAATAAAAAAAAGCGATTTTCGGTTTCAGGATGGTTAATTATACATGTTAACACCAATTATTTTTGGAAAATCGAAAATTACCAGAAAAATTTTGGCTGCAGATTTATTATTAGTATAGATTTAGAAATCAGTTCGAGGCGATTTAGTATTGAATTTTAAAAGCAGCTTAATGCTGATAAATATGAACATATGTTACGCAGAAAGAAAAGCCCATAAGCGTTCAGTTTATTACTGCAATTATCGAAGCGTGATCTGTTCAGGCTGTAATAAAATCGAGTTTTAAATGATCGATACTTTACAATAAAGTGAGCAATAGGTGTGAGAAATTTTACTATAACATAATTCAGTAGTGTATAACACGCGGACATTTCTGATGAAGATATATGATGTACCTACAGTTGACGTTACGATGTTTAAAATTACTTACATTAATATAAAACACGGACATTTGCTGTACACATTAAAGAGAATATATATATCCCTTTGTAGAGGAGACTGCTGCAATAAAAGAGATTAAATTGAAACTTTTGAATATGAAGTAAGGTGTGCAGCACGTGGAGGCTGCTATTAAAATATTACACGTTGTTTTATGGTTTGTAAATGTTAAATGTAATTGCGGCTGCTTCAGTCACTGCAGTTACATGGAAACTGTGTGGAAGCTATTATATCTTCAAACGAATCTCAGTCAAATAAAATCTCCTCAATGTTTTAATGTTATTTTAATAGGACAATATATGTCGCTGTGCTCGTGCTTTGGAAGGTAAAATATGAGGTATTAAAATTAAATTACGTTTTTTTATTCTCTTTTATACATTTGTTTCTTTAGCTTCTCTATTATAATCTTTCTCTGGCAAATGAAGATATACTTGCCTTAAATAGATACATTTCAGTCTCTAGTGGTCTACAATATAGCTAGGAGAGTTGTCCGGGGGAAGAATAGATGTCAAGGACTCTGAATTATTCGAACTATACGTTACGTAGCAAACATTTTTCAGTACGCTATGTTGTTATCTTGCAGAGAAAGGAATTCAGCAGTACACTGTCAAATTGTTTGGCAGATTTGCGTATTGTTGAAGCTTTTCAAATGATATTTCTACTTTGACGAACATACGAAACAAAGATTCTGAATTTTCATGCGAAAGTTGAAATAATGTAAGTGTGCACCTTAAGCAAATTTATTTTTAAATTGACGAAGAAGTCATGTTATTTCGAAAGTAAATAAAAAATTCGTTGCAATATTGATACTAAAGAGCATTTTAAATAAAAATTTTGTAAAGTATAAGGTACTCCTCGTACAAAACAAAAAACACAGGGGGATGCATCTGATGAAGTTAGGACGTATGTGTTCTCTAAGTTCGCAACTTTTGTGCTTTTTGTAAATTTAAATAATATTTTAATATCAGAGTACAGATTTAGTATATTTTAATACACGAGAGTGATCATAGTAGGAATTAAACAAAGTTTTATCTTAATAAATTATCACAGAATTAATAATTTTAGCATTCCTTTACCTATAAAATATCTTTGAATTGAATTGAAAGAGGAGAAGTGGGAGGAGAAATTTAAAAGGTACGCAAAACGCGTCCTTGTAAGGGGTTCGGGGCTGAAAGAAACTAAATATGTGAGCTCCAAGCCTGTTGGCCACTTGTCTGACTCCGGGTTACGCTGCTCCACTAAAGGAGCTCTAGAAAATTTTGAAGGGGAAAAACCGAATATGGACGTAACCTCTTAGGTACCATATACGCGAGGGAACGGAAGTGTGATCAAAGTGATCATGGGACGGGACGAGGAAGAAATGGCTGGTGTAAATCTGCACATTGAAAGGAACTGGTCATTTCGCTGTGCAGGAGGAGTCGAAGAAATATCTAAAATGTCGCTCATTTAAATACTAAAGTTTAAATGTAATCAGTTATTTAAACTGGCAATTGTTTAAAACGATCTGAGAGGCATCAACGAATGATCCAAAGTTGGCCGTGGAAGAAGCTGTATTGGCGAACTTAAGAACAGTTTCAACATTTAATAATAATGTCATAAAATAGGACATCGCTATAGTAAATGCAATTCTAAAAATACAAACATTTATTTATTATTAATTTAGAGAAACAGGAAAACTCGATAAAAACCCCAAATGTGAACTTATCCGTCACAAGTGTCACTATGTCTGGCCATGATTCGAACCCGGACATCTTGCGTGACATTGCGATGGTTAGTTCGCAAACCCGACGTCCAATTTCAGCATATCTGAAAATTTCCAAAAAGTCTACTGCATTTTTATTTTTATTCTGAAATCAGTATTGTTTTTAACAAAGCGATTATTGTATAATGTTATTTACAGCATTCATTCATTCGTTCACAGTGTTGTGCCCAAGGGCAGGTCTTTCACTGCAAACCCAGCTTTCTCCAATCTTTCCTATTTTCTGCCTTCCTCTTTGTCTTCGCATATGATCTATATATCTTAATGTCGTCTATCATCTGATATCTTCTTCTAATCCGAACTCTTTTCTCGTTCACCATTACTTCCAGTGCAACCTTAATTCTCAACCAGTGGCCGAGTCCATTCTTTTTCCTCTTCCTGATCAGTTTCAGCATCATTCTTTCTTCACCCACTCGTTCCAACACAGCTTCACTTCTTATTCTGTCTCTCCACTTCAAACGTTACATTCTTCTCCATATCCACATTTGAAATGGTTCTAGTTGCTTCTCTTCACTTAGTCGTAATGGCCCTGTTTCTGTCCCATACGAAATTTTCCTTTGCCATTGCTATCCTCCTTTTGACTTCCTTGCAGCAGTTCATGTTACTGCTTATAGTACACCCCAAGTATTTGAAGCCATTCGTTTGCCCTCATTATTTAGAATTCACAACTTTACCTTCTTTTTTTTTCCTATGACCATGGTCTTCGTCTTATTTGCATTTATTTTCATCTCATACTGCTTACAACTGTCATTTAGCTGCAGTAGCATATCCCTTATTATCATCTCCTCTTCTGCTAACAACGCCATATCATCAGCAAATCTAATGCACTTTGTTCTTCTTTCTTCTACTATCACTCCTCCCATGTTCTGAAACAGTTCTTCACTAAATCCTCCAGCACATGTTGACCAGATTAGGTGATAAAGGGCATCCTTGACGCACTCCACTCCCTATTTTACTTCCCCTTGACATCATCTTCTATCTGATTGTGACTCATTGTTTCATATAAAGATTACTGATCAGTCTTCTCCTTTTCCAATCCACACCAGTTTTCTTTAGGATCTACTTCAGTTTATATACAGCATATAAGAAGCTATAATTTCCATTCTTGTACTCTTCTAATTAGCACACACTTGTGCGCTTTCAAAATCTAAAACTTTCGAGAGATCGACCTTGTTCCTTTTCGATGCGGACTCTATTTCCTGAGCTGTAGCTGTCTGGAATAATATTGTGTTGCAATAATCTCATCACCGGCCGAAGTTCCTGTGAGCACAGATTCTAATGGTTACATCATGCGTCATTTGTATTTCAATGAAACGAGTATCTTTATTTATGTAAATGGAAACAATAATTTGATATCGTATAGTAGGCGTGATCATGCAGCTCATCATAATATTGTTCTTCGTCTGTTTAATTATGGTAGTTTATTGTTCGTATTTATTCTTTGTGTGATTGTGGTATATTGTTTTAATACCAAATGCTTACTACACTCCGACACACATTCTATTATGTGTTGAATCAGCAATGTGTATGGAATTAAATTTCTGATGAACATGAAAATGTTGAAATTTAGAAAGCAGATTTCAGAAATCTATTATGAAATTCCACAACTTCATACATTTAATTAAATTGACATAGCAACAAATGAAATACAGTATGGGCGTCCTATGACATATTGGCTTTACGACTCTAATTTCTATTCGTTAATATTGATTTATATGTGGGATTATGGCCACGCAAAAGTTAGACTGTTCCCTGGTCCATTTCACTTCAGGTAATGACTTTCTGTCTGTCACTCTGTCTGTCTGTCTGTCTATCTATCTCTCTCACTCACACACACACCAGTCGACTATACCAAAGATCACTGTGCATTCAGAGTAGATGCAGATAACACCGCTTACACTTGGAGCAGACTTCTTCACAAGTCGCCGACAGGTGATAGGATAAATGGTGATGAATTTGGTGGTGGAATGGAGAGATATTGACATAACGATGTCGATACTTATATTGGAGAATCTGGAGAAACCCGAAGAAAACTCCAATTCCGATCTTGTCCGCCACAAGTCGCACTTTACATTAAATTTTTCCACGAAAAAAATCCCAAGTGCTACATGGATTAGGACCCTGACTTTCTGGGTCACAGCAGATGGTTTAGATCAGAGGTCGGCAACCTCCGACCCACAATATACTTCTATCCGGCCAACTGGCGAAAGGCAAAATGTATATAAATAAAATAATAGATTAAAAATACATTTTCTTTCAATCTCTAAATAAATTATTATTTTGGGACACTTAACAGCTTCTGCTACAATTAATTAGTTAGAGAGGCACACTCCCTCTCTCTTATACGAATGAATGAACATCTGATTTGTCCCTGAAGGGCTAAGGCCACTTCTTGCGAGGGGTAGCTCGGTGAGACTCACGCTAGTCCGCGTAAGTGGCTAGCTTCGTTGGGATTCGTTCAATTCTGGGCAATCACTTGATCACTTTCGCATTTCACCTCTTTATTCCTCTCTCACTTCTTTGCGATCGGGCACTGTGTGATCGTGTTCGTCACTTCGCACTTCCTCCCTTCTTCCCGTTCGGACACTAGACGGAAACACAGACGTTAGGTCCTTTTTATAATGTCCACAATTTTAATGTCCATTTTATTATGTCCAGTACATAAAAGTCCATTACACTTTGTCCATAAATATTATGTCCAATAAAGTATATGTCCACTTTATTTTAGTCCGATTGCATAAATTTTATGTCCACATTTTTTACGTTCATTACATGATTGTACAATACATTATGTCCATCTACAAATTTACTTCAATTCCTTACTCAATCACTTCTGCTGTTCGTCTTCATACAGCTTCAGATAATAACTAATAGCTTTGAGGCAAGTTCTGTTGTGTCCTTCTTCGTTGTAGTGGTTGTAATTCCGAACAATCTCTTCTGCTCGACTTAAATTTTGTAGGTACGATCTTTTAATAGAGAGTCGCACATTCAAATGCCCGCCAAGCAATTGGATTATTATAATTTCATTATTCCTTTGGTTTTTCTTGATAAATTCCATGAATTTCCAGACCGACACGTGATGTGTGACGATGTGTTTCTGAAAGCGGTTGTGTCAGCCCTCGACTACGTTAGTTGTTCGATGTTGTCCTGCCAGAACCTGACTGTAAGTGTTCCATATTTCAGGTGCCAATCTAGGTGGCATTGCTCTTCTTCTTCATCCTCGAGCAGATGTTCCTCGGATGTAAGTTCTTTCCATATACGATGTTAAACCCATTACGTCAGACTCAATATTATCTATAAGGCTATCAAAAACAGCCTGAACATCTTCCAGTGGTACAAAGGGAATTTACATGAAAGTGGACTTAAATAAAAGTGGACATAAATGAAAATGGACTTAAATAAAAGTGGGCATTACAGTCAGGGACCCAAAAAAATGGACGCACATAAAATGCGAACATAAATGAAAGTGGACAAAAATATTAGAGGACATAAGTCATATGGACATGCTTTCAATGGACTTAACGTCTTGGAAGCACTTCCTGCCGCTTCGGTTTCGTGCAGTCCTAGTCCAGTGTGCTCCTGCTTCCTTCTTGAAGGCGTCGTCTCATCTTGTTCCTGGTCTGCTTCATCGTCTCTTGCCAGTGCGGGGGGACATTGTAGAAATTCCACATTGTAGAAAGTATACTAATATATGTTAATGATCTGCTAAATATAAATTTAGAAAAATTTAATGGATCTATATATTCATATGCGGATGATACAGTAGTTATTTTCAGTGGTTTCTCTTGGCAGGAAGCTAATATTGTTAAAAATGCTAATATTGTTCAAAATGGCTTAATTCCAACTTCCTTTCTTTAAATATATCTAAATAAACTTTAGTTCCTTTTTCGTTAACAGCTGCCAGTGTTCAAAATTTAAAATTTAGCGATAAATATAGACTAATAATACACAGTGAAAATTGTTTAGATCCCAAAAGTTGTAAATGTTCACCTTTGTAAGAAGCCACGTATGTCAAATATCTGGGTATCATTATTGATCAGAATTTAAAATGGCCTCATCACATTACTTACCTTTGTAAGAGGCTTCGTAAAACAATTTATAAATTCGTTAATCTTCGATGCTACTTACCTATTAGAGTTCTACGAAATGTTTATTTGGCCATTATTCAGTATATCATTCAATATGGTATAATTGTTTGGGGTGGAAGTACAAAAATTAATCTTAGTCCGTTAAATTTACTACAAAAACGAATAAATAAAATTTGTTTGAAGAAACGTTTCGATTATCCAACTAAATTAATTTATTCTGAATTTAATGTATTTAATATTGAACAAATTTATAAGTATACGCTGTTAAAATTTTATCATAAAATCGTAATACGTTTGTATTACAGACACACAATTATGACACAAGACGAAATATTAATTCAACATTAGTAGAACCTAAATGTCTCACATCTGCTGGTCTAAAGCATAGCATAAATTTTGGCCCTCGGTTGTACAATGCTTTAACTAAATTACACCCAGAACTTCTAACATGTAACCCACTAACATATAACAAGAAAATTAGAAACGTGTTAATATCTTCAATTTGATTAAATAAATTTATAGCCTATGTGTATGAATTAACCTATATTATATTTGTATTCTATAATTTTGAAATGTATATTAGTCCTACTTTTCACGTGCGATATTATTCTTCTCTAGTGTTAATATTATATTATATAATTCCATTGCCGCTGTAATTATATTTTAGTTCCTATTTTATTTTACTTATTTATTTTACTATTATTATTTTTTATTTTAATATTATATCTGAACTGCGACCGAGCACGAGCGCTGCTCATTCGGTCTCAAATTTTGTTAATACTACTGTATCTTCTTTTTATATTGCTTGTATTATTTTATTTGTATTTCTCTTTGTTTGTTTTGTAATTATATTTCTTTATTCTGTATATTTGAATTTAAATAAATAAATAAATAAAATAAATAAATACTTGTATACTGTATTAAAATTAAATATTAAAATTGACATGTTTTCAGATGTAAAATCATTGGAACTAAAAATCTAACTCTTTGCCAAACAGTTGAATGAAAAATTTTCCAATTCCCTTGCTGCAATAGTATTTCACAAGAAGGAAGTACCACAATTTCGCACAAAAGATTTTGTGAAATATTAAAGTTGTAGCAGAAGAAATTACATGCAGGCTATTCGCTTATTTCAGAACCCTTTCGCCATTGAAATAGAGACAGTATTTGAAATGTACCAACTTGAACTCTTTGACATGCAGACTAATGACGAACTGAAAGAAATATTTCATTCAAATACCCGGGTACAGTTTTACAAATGTCCCTCAGACAGTTTCCTAACATAAAAAAAAGCTTGAAGCTAAAGTGTTGACCGTTTTCGGAAGCACTTGTATTATGTGAGGAGACGCTTTCAAGGAGGAAATAGCCTATGTAAAATAAAAATTACTCTCAAGAATAACTGATGATCATTTGCATAGCTGTTTACGCATATCAGTCACCAACTTCGAAACAGATATCAATTTTCTTGTATCTAAAATTCAGCCGTAATCTTCTCATTAAAGATAAGGCGTAAATTGTAATGCCAGATTTTCATTTGTACAATTTTATTGAAGCACATATTGTTTTGAGAATTTGAATTTATGAGTCTGCCAAAGTTACAAAGGCAAATTTAAATAATTTAGTTGATATTTTATTTAGTTATATTATTTCTTCAATTTTTCATATGTAATAAATAATTAATGGAGAGAGTAATTATGTGTGTGTGTTTGTGTGTGTGTCTGTATATATAATGTCTGACTAGTGCAATATGTAGCAAGTCGGCGATGTATGCAATAGAGGGGGAAACGAACTGGCCACCATACCCCATTATCTCCTGGCCTAGTTGCCTTGTAAGGGGTGTCTTTGGTATCACTTGTGAGGTTCAGACCTGTCTTCGGACAGTTGATTAAACAACAACATATATATATATATATATATATATATATATATATATATATATATATATATTAATGGTATAAATTAATGGTATAAATTTTATGAATCATTTGACTGTAAATTATGTCCAGCTCAGGTGTCCTTCACTTCTTATCATTGTGGTCCACTTTACAAATAATTGCCGACTTCTGGTCTAGACCAGTGTGTCTTGAAACAGCATAATATCGTGATTATTACATAAAATGGTACGCGCTCAACACAGAAAGTGGCCTGTTCGGTGACGAAAAAGGGAGAGGCACTCCTCACGTACCAGTGTTCAGAGCGCAGTAGGAGAATGCGACATTGTGTGCTAATGTGTTTCAGTATTAACTTAAAAAGAATAGATATTCAATGGCAGAAAATTCCCCATAAACTCT
This sequence comes from Periplaneta americana, assembly GCF_040183065.1. Classification (NCBI taxonomy): domain Eukaryota; kingdom Metazoa; phylum Arthropoda; class Insecta; order Blattodea; family Blattidae; genus Periplaneta; species Periplaneta americana. Next base: position 42,067,956 of record NC_091126.1, on the reverse strand, counting down.
TCGGATGAAGACGCCTGATTAAGTGTGTGCTGTCGTCCAATGCGAGTAAGCTACAAATAAGTTAATTATGGTTTCAATTTCAGTTTCAATTAATTTTGAAAGTTTTTCTATTCTGCTCTGGGTTGTATTTGGAGACAATTTCATTTTATTAAATTCATCTATATTTCTTGACGGAGCATTTGAGTAACACCCTTTACGCAATATTTTACAAATTCTACTTCTGTAAAAAGCTTAATTGATTTTATAATCTTCCAGGCGAGAACAGAGTTAGCCAGGGGCTGTTTTCGTTTAAGAGATTGGATACTTGTGTCGTTTTCGTTTGTAATTCATTGTTTTCATTTTCTCAAATCATTAGCACGCATTTGTCATAAAATAAAAAATACTGTCTTTATAGTACCAATATATACAGTGAAACACATTACGATTTAGACACATTTAGTTTGATATATTCAGGTGCAGCCAACAGTTTTATGCAATTATTCAACATAAGTTAATCAACATACTTGTAGTTGTATGATTGCTTGTTTATGAGAATAACGTGAATATGTAAAGAGAAAATACAGACTATTAGGGAAAACACGGGAATTTTACTTATAGGAAGTAAAGCGATACGTTTGGAAGTAAATCCCGAAAAGACAAAGTGTATGATTATATCTCGTAACCAGAACATAGTACGAAATGGAACTGTAACAACTGGAAAATTATTCTTTGAAGACGTGGAAAAATTGAAATATCTTGGAGCAACAGTAACAAATATAAATGACACTCAGGAGGAAATTAAACTCAGAATAAATATTGGAAATGCCTGCTATAAATGGACTGAGCGAGTCTTGGGATCACATTTTTCAATTGTTCTGTTTATGAAAACAGGCACTTAAATATTTACGGTCTTACTAATAAACCGTGTATAGTTTTATAGGAGATTTATGCAGAGTTGAGACAGAAAACGTTACTAATAAACCATGCATAAGAGATGGATGTATAAACAGTCTGTAACTATACAATGGGAATTGCTTTGCAGTAATTATATACACGAAACCCCTTGTTTAAGCGTTGTATATAAAGAAAAAATGGCCGCCCCTCTAACAGCTGTTCGTATCGACTGTCATTTTATGATGATGGTTGCCTTGTAACCACAGAAGAACAAACCAAAGAGTACAGAAAAATAAGAATAATATTGCTGTAACTTGTAATCTTTGACCAAAATATAGTGTGGTAATCGATTAGAGCCAGTTGTACTATCGATACTTAACACGGCACACTAGAGCACTCTACCGGATGCAATAGGGAACCTCAGATATTCTATTACCTTTCGTAATGAAATAATGACGAAACTATGACGTAGCTGTGTAACAGTAATACTGTTATACACGACATTTGTAGCGATTATTGGTAAGGAATTTACACACCACTTATAAATGAGCTACTCATTGTATGAGTAGAAGACAGTTAAACGTCTGTATGTAGAGATTTTATTAGTAAGATCGTTACTGTATATGAATGTCATTTTGTCGGAGATATATTGAGAATATATCCTTTCTGTTGTAAATCTTTAAAACTTTCACCCACGCGTAAGAAATACTTACTTATTTACTTACTTACTACTTACTGGCTTTTAAGGAACCAGGAGGTTCATTGCCGCCCTCACATAAGCCCGCCATTAGTCCCTATCCTGAGCAAGATTAATCCAGTCTCTATCATCATATCCCACCCCCCTCAAATCCATTTTAACATTATACTATCATCTACGTCTCTGTCTCCCCAAAGGTCTTTTACCCTCCGGCCTCCCAACTAACACTCTATATGCATTTATGGGCTCGCCCATACGTGCTACATGCCCTGCCCATCTCAAACGTCTGGATTTAACGTTCCTAATTATGTCAGGTGAAGAATACAATGCGTGCAGTTCTGTGTTGTGTAACTTTCTCCATTCTCCTGTAACTTCATCCCTCTTAGCCCCAAATATTTTCCTAAGCACATTCCGAGGCTTATTTGAAGGTTTCATAACAAGCTGTTTTTTACGGTGAGGGGTTGTTAGCCCTTCGCCCAACCCCCAAGCTGGAGGACCACCCCTCATCGGCTGTCCGCGAATGCGTAAGAAATATTATGATAAATTCTTGACATTGGGTCAGTCCAAACCTGTTCTCCGCTATGGCTTTGCTCTGCGCTGCTGTATCTTTCGGCTCGAAGACTTACATTGAATTCGTAAATAAAAAAATTGTATTTAATAATTAATTTCTTTCAGTAAAAAAATTCTTAGATGTTACGTTACCTGTCCATTCCTCAGTTTATTCAGGGAAATACCAAAATTCGTTAATAAATGCATTAGTTTTGTCTTGGAGGAGAGTGTCTTTATGTGTTTTTATTTGAAATGAAGAGCTGTTTTTATATTGTAATTTCTGTATGAATGTGAACAAAATCCGATCAATCTAGGAGAAAACACTGAACAATACATGCTTTGTAACATTTTCCCTACCGAGAATTGAAAATGTGAATAAATAAATACATTTCTAAAGAAACTTATTAATCACATACCTGTATTATTGCCTTCACTCACTTGCCTAATTGCCTGTAGGCTTTTTAAGCCGAGGAATTTCAAGAATTTTGACTTGAGACACGTAGCAACAATAGCGAACAAGGGATACAGGACGGACAAAGGATGGCGTGGGTGGTCTAGTTCGCCTTCTGTCCGGGTTCACGTTTGGAGATATCGAATGGCATTCAATACGGACTACAGTACTTCAGTAAGTTACTGTAGTGATCTAAGTGTTCGTGATTCAAGATGAGTATGCCGTTCAGGTTCTGACGTGAAACAGGACCAGACAATAGTGATGGGAGTGACAGTGACAATGAAGGAGCACGTTGTTCCGACACAATAAGTCGATAGTGGCGGAAACAACGTGACACACAGACAGCTGCTAGTGGCACTGTAGAAAATTCTAGACGTTACACCTGTAATTTACAGGTACCGTACTCTGCTTATTTCTGATGACAATGATACAGGGACATCATTTTACTTTTACTAACATTTCTAATATTAACCTGGCTATACCTTTGAATTAGCGGTTGAGAACCGGAAACACCGTTTGCTACCCCATTCCATGACTGGAGTTCGATGATACTGGAGTAAAATACAAACAAACCACTTTACTAGGTATAGGAGGGAAGAAAAGTAGTTGATCCATTTACGTAAACTATGAAATATCGTAATTTTGAGTTTGATAATTTTCATTAGGTTTTTGTTTAATCAAAATACAGTACATTATTAACAATAAGTGTTTGTGACGGTGTCGTGTATAGTTCCTGGGGTAGCTCAGTCGGTAGAGCGTTCGCGCGCTAAGCGAAGGGTCCCGGGATCGATACCCGGCTCCGGAACAATTTTTCCTTGTAATTGTTCAATAAGTGTTTTTACTCACGAACTGAGTTATCCATTCGAACGTATTCATTATGCAGTGTATATTATACTGTCTACAGCACATTAGCGCACAATATAGAGAATGAAGTTAAATAGAAAATTGTGGCCGTTCATTTCGATACAGGCTTCAGTTCTTTTGTGCATATTATCGCACTATAGGCTATTGCATCTAATTCCAATTACCAGTTTCGTCCTTCGTACTAGTAACTCATGTTGAAATAATTCTGTAACTACTCTATAAAAGAGTACCTTACGTACGTAAAATCAATCTTCACTTCTGCCCGACCCGCACAGATAAAATTACTCAGACATGCTATAAACTGTCCGTCCAGGTGGTTATGTCGCAGGATCGTAGAAAGGGGGGAAATCACGTGGCAGTTAATTACTTAACGAGGCTCTTTTATTTAAATTATTTTAAACAGTTGTATAATATTACGTAGGCGTCCAATTCCTAACAGAAATTAATGTTTTCAGAAAAGGCCTAAGACAACCCAAGCCACTAACCTTTACAGAGGGGCGAGCAGAAGCAGGTGGGGGAAATCAGGATCCAAACGGACAGTACCTGTACGAAAATATGATTCAATATTGGAAGTTCTTGCGTCACTGGAAAAGGCGAACATATTTCTGAAACGTACTATACTCACTAACTCAGTACTGCTTACTATATGCGGCCTTGGTTCTGTGTGGAGGACAGTTGGAACTTCATCAGTAGAAGGGGTGGGAGTGAAGTACACTCAAAAACTCGGGTACAATAAAAATTGAATTAAAATAAAATGATGTCCCTATATTTACTTGTATTAGTTACATAATATTATTTTCCTGGGTAAGTGTGTCGACGTTTGTAGTATTGTGAGGCAATAAGAGGTGAATAACGCCATAAATATAAGTGCATTCTGTAACTCGACACTTATTGTACTCAGCAATATTCCGTATTATCACTTCGCTCGCATGACTACTGTGAGATTTAAAATTCCTCCGTCATTGAATTGTCTCTCAATTCAGTGGTCTTTCAGGGGAGGGGCAGGGTAGGTCAGTTGCTCTTCCCTCAATATATATCATAACCAGGCAGCGCATTTTCGTTCCCAAACTTAGAGCAGATTGAGTACCTTCTTCTGGTAGCTACATTTATTACGTCACAAGGATTCATAAGCAAGGTAGAATTGCAAGGAGGTACGTATGGGGTCATTAAATAATAATGATGTACAGTAATGTATTATAAATATGCCCCTGTAACGTCGTATGACGTAGAAAGAACATTATCTTAATTTAAACAAATCATGTGTGGTGTTCGTAAAAGATTTGCATTTCATAACCTCAGAATATATGTTTTCTTTCACTGCAACGGGATAGGTTTTGATAAACAAATTATTCATATATACTGTGTAAAATGTAAAAATTAATAATTTGAATATTGATTTTTGATATTATTGTTTTGTCCCTAAAACTTCATGTGACGTAGGAAGAACATTATCTTAGTTTGAACAAATTTTTACTGGCAGTAATATTAAAAGATATGAATTTCATAATCTCAGAATACCGGTATAGCCTATATTTTTGTTCACCGTAACGTTGTTGATTTCGTTAAATGAATTAATTGTATATATTATATATAGAGTACTTACAGTTAAAGTATATTATGTTTACTATTATGTTCTATAATATATATTGTATATACTAGTTCAGTACTGTATTATCGATCTAATTATATTTTCTGTTTTATGTAGCACTAATATTTTGTACGGAGCTAGTTTCGCATTGTTAGTGCGTTTATGTGGTCAAAAAATAGCTGGACAGACCATATCAATTTAGTAGCAATCCCACTCACAGTTGTCATGCTTCATTTACTTACTTATGGCTTTTAAGGAACCCGGAGGTTAATTGCCACCCTCACATAAGCCCGCCATCGGTCCCTATCCTGAGCAAGATTAATCCAGTCCCTACCATCGTATCTCACCTCCCTCAAATCTATTTTAATATTATCCTCCCATCTACGTCTCGGCCTCCCCAAAGGTCTTATTCCCTCCGGCCTCCAAACTAACACTCTATTTATTGTTTGGTTGCGGTGATGGGTTGTTAGCCCTTCGATCAACCCCCAATTTGGAGGACCACCCCTTATCGGCTGTCCACGACTGCTTATTCAATATATTCGCAGCTACCCTCCATATCTGGAGGCCGTCTCCTCTATGTCATGCTTCATCATTATTATTTATTATTATGTATTATTATGTATTATTATTATTATTATTATTATTATTATTATTATTATTACCAAATTCCGATTATATCTATGAGATTAATTGCAAATATTTCAATTGCGGTAGTTTGTTCACCAGACGTCAGGATCTTGATTATTTATTTTTTTGTAAAGTCATTAAGGGTGATATTGATTGTGAATCTTTCATAAGCAATATCAGTCTTCGTATTCCTGCTAAGGGTTTAATTTAAGATTTCATAAATTGTTTTATAATAGGAATCCTAAATCTCTCTCTCCGGTCAGCAGATGTATTAAATATGTTAATTTGCATGGATTCAACTTGGATCCATTTAATGTGTAGTATATCTTTGAGTTTTTATGTCAGTATTATTAATAATGCCATTTGTTAAGATATGTATCATACTATTCTTGTCAATTGCTTATCATTACAATACTCATATTATTCCAGGCTTCATTTTTTAATTAACTCACTGATCTAATTTTAATAATTATTTGTCCATTTATTTGTTGCATTTGGTCAATTGATTAATGTAGACTATTCCATTATTTCAATTATCTCATTGTACTAATTTTATAATTATTTATGCTATTCTACTCTGTTGCATTTGATCAATTATTGATGTAGACTATTATATTGTTTGTACTTCATCTCACTGCCATTTTCTGTCATTCATTCTCATCATCATTTGTTGTTTTGTTCTGTTTTGTATCGTGCTAAACTGTAATTGGCCTTGTGCTGTTGTTTTGCACGTTAATATTATAAATAAATAAATAAATACATAAATAAATAAATAAATAAAATAAAGAAATTATTATTATTATTATTATTATTATTATTATTATTATTATTTACCGAAACTAGGTTATATCTTTCCTAGCATCCTGACGTAAGCATTTAGGGTCAAAGATTGAACTCTAAAACTCCAAGATATACTAACTGATAACTTTGTTTGGGAACGAAAATGCGCCGTCTGATCATAAATAAAATAAATAATATAACTGACACCAAAAGTCAATATTTTACTTACAGGGAGCGGAAAAACTCTGTACAGAAAATTTAAAAGTGAAAAGTATATTCAATATGAAGTATTTTGAGGATAGGAACCGAGGGTCGCAGAAGCTTTGTTACTGCGTTACATGCGTCAAATTTGAATTTTTTTTTTCTGTAGGCAGTACAATTAGAAAGAAAACGGACTGTTCGCAGTTACTGGCACAAGACCTTGTTTTTATTATCATTAAAAGCTTGTATGGACTTCTTTACATTAATGTTTACAAACGAAACAGGAGTCAAAATACGGTACTGTACTGATGTTCAAACTTACTACTGGAAACGAAGTTGATCTAAGCACCTACGTACTACTGTACAGTCTTAGAAAAGAGTTTGTTGCACAGATACTTTGGAAGTCCCAGAAAGGAGGCAGTGCGCATGATCAGAGAACGAGAGACCTGGTTCACAAGAGGACTAGTTGAGGTAATAAAATTAGTTTTGTTTCGTTGTATGTCTGATCTCTCAGTTTTAAATTTAGTGAAATGGAGGAAAGCGTTGGTGAAATAAACAATGTTGCGCGAATAAAGTTACAGTATCGAAAATGAGAATTCCGAGAATAGCTGTTATACTCATATTTTTTAGGCAACAAGTATCGCTCTAGTCAACGCAAGAATCGAACCTGTGTTGTCGGATTAACCCCGTCATGTAGTACTGATGTAGCGGGACTTTGCAATAATCATCTTATTGGGAAGCCTCGCTTCGGATGTATTTACGGTTTCGATTTGCGTGTGCACATGGGAAAACCCTCTACACAGTTATTTGTCGTATGTTTCTACGGCACAAAACAATTATGAATGCCATATAACGAAATGTTTCAGTTGTCGAGCGACAGGGAATAAATTAATCCTCTTAGTATCTCGTAAAACAATTTAATCGCTCTGGGCATTACGTAAGAGTCACAAACAGAACAGCAGATGTATAATCAGTACTTAATACGGAATAAGTTTGATATTTCACAACGTTTTCATACCAACGTTTAAATTCATATTTTGTTATCTTTAAAGTGTTCGATATTATTAAATGACATACACAAAAGTTTTGCTCATAAAATTTGTGTGTTTCTTAGAATTTTTTGTGAATCTCGGTTGTAATGTAATATACAGAGTGGTCCTCTCGAAATTCCCTGATTTTGATTGTCTGTGAAAGGAAGACCAAAAGCGAAGGGAAATTTTATTGAGTTCAGCTCATATTTTCGTCACTGATGTGAATGACACTGGTGATTGTTGTCTATCGGTATATTGTTCAGGAACTCAATACAACCGACAAACCTAAGCGGCAAGGAATTGCAGTTGAGATCCAAGAGCGCATTAACGAAATCCAAAATTTTGTGTGTCATTCTATGTTTCCTGACGAGGCAACATTTCGTTTGTTTTGGAAAGTTAGCCGGCGCAGTGTTCCAATATGAGGCTCTCAAAATTCTTATGTAATCATGGAAAATATTCGAGACAGCCCTAAACTAAATGAATTGTGTTGTCTAATACAGGATGTGATAATTAGCCCTTTCCCTTTCATCCAGCCTACTGTCATACCTTCATACCTAGACATGCTATTTCCACAGATTTTGTACAAACACCTCAGCATAATCTTCCAATAAAATGGAATACCGCTTCATTGGAGCATCATTGTGCGTACATTGGGCAGCACTTTTCCGTACCATTGGATTAGACGCGGAAGTACTGTAAAATAGCATGGCCTCCTCGTTTTCCCGACAATATACCGTTAAATTTTTCTTTAAGTCTTTATGAAGGCCATTGTGTATTGCATCAAGTGACCGATCTCAACAACTTATGTAATTGTATTGTTGAACTACAGGGACATCATTTTATTTTTACTTCAATTTTTATTGTACCTGAGTTTTTGAATGTACTTCACTCCCACCCCTTCTACTAAGGAAGTTCCAACTCCACACAGAACCAAGACCGCAGATAGTAAGCAGTACTGAGTTACTGAGTATAGTACGTTCCAGAAATATGTTCGCGTTTTCCAGTGACGAAAGAGCTTTCAATATTGAATCATATTTTCGCACAGGTACTCTCCGTTTGCCTACGTCCCATCCCGATTTCCCCCACCTGCTTCTGCTCGCCCCTCTGTAATAGCTGGGCTGTCTTAGCTCTTTTCTGAAAGCATTAATTTCTCTTAGGAATTGGAAGTTTACGTAATATTATAAAGCTGTTTAATTTAACTTAAATAAAAGGGCCTCGTTAAGTAATTAACTGTCACGTGATTTCCTCCCTTTCTACAATCCTGCGGCATAACCACTTGGACGGACAGTAGATAGCATGTCTGAGTAATTTTATATTTTCGGGTCGGGCAGAAGTGAAGATTGAATTTACAGTACGTAGAGTAGGTACAGAATTCTTTCAACATGAGTTACTAGTACGAAGGACGAAACTGGCAATTGGAATTAGATGCAATAGTCTATAGTGCGATAATATGCACAAAAGAACTGAAGCCTGTATCGAAATGAAGGCCACCATTTTCAAAATTGTGTTTAAATATTCATATTATGATTATTTTTCAATTTAACTTCTTTCTCTATATTGTACGCTAATGTGCTGTAGACAGTATAAGATACACTGCATAATGAATACGTTCGCATGGATAACTCACTTCGTGAGTAAAAACACTTATTCTTAATATAGTACTGTACTTTGATTAAAGGAAAACCTAATGAAAATTATCAAACTCAAAATCGCGATATTTCCTAGTTTACGTAAATGGATGAACTACTTTTCTTCCTTCCTATACCTAGTAGAGTGATTTGTGTTTTACGCCAGTATCATCGAACTCCAGTCTTGGAGGGGGGGGCAAGCGGTGTTTCCGGTTCTCTAAAGGTATAGACAGGTTAATATTAAAAATGTTAGTAAAAATAAAATGATGTCCCTGTAGTACCACTTATATGAAAAGGAGAAGCAATTGAAAGTTTGAAATGCTTAGCGCTGAAAGCTTAACTGTGATTTTCCGATCATTACTGGACAATGACTATCAGTGTTAATGCCATATAACTCTCTATGTACATTCTATATGTCTTAAGCTATGCATTGACAGTCTTGGTTCATTTTCGACAAGAAAGTGACATCCATCATTCTTGCAGTGGACTCTTCATTTGGAATCAAGACCAATCAACATTGCAAGGTGAACACCGAACCAACAATGTAAGTAAAGCGTAACATAATAGATTTCAAATTCTGATCAGTAAGCATCATCCATCCCTTTATGCGGCCTTAGCTTAAATTAAAAAATAACAAGCCGACATTGAGGTCATGATACGAGAGTTGAGATTGGGAAGGAAGGTAAAAGCAAACCCAAAAAAGCGGTGGATAACACTGGAATACGAAACATACAAGGAAGAAAACCGCCGCATGCAGTACTTAAACAAGTATTGAGTACAATTTTAACTTCTGAAAAGGCACGAAATACAGACCGTGATCTGTAATACATTCGTTTTTAAGTCTAAAATCACTATAAATTTAATGGGTTCATAAATTTACTAATTATTTACTAGGCGCATCCAGAAAGTAAGTTTCCCTATTTAAAAAAAAAGTACACACACTTTCAGGAAAACTTTTATTGGCAACAGGTACAGCAAAGTTTCAGCTATTTTTCAACATAGCCACCATCAGAATTGAGACACTTGTCGTATCGTGGGATCAACTTTTGTATCCCTCTGTCGTAGAACTCTGCCGCCTGTGAATGGAACCAGCGTGTGACAGACGTCTTTAGCTCTTCGTCGTCGCCAAAACGCTCACCGGACAGGAATTTCTTGAGGTGCAAGAAAAGGTGAAAATCGCTGGGAGCAAGATCAGGACTGTAGGGTGAATAATCAAACAACTCCCAGCCAAATTCCGTCAAAACAGCTGCTGTGCGCCGAGCCGTATGTGGACGAGCATTATCATGGAGGAGCACAACACCTGCAGTAAGCATTCCACTCCTCTTGTTTTGAACGGCACGTCGCAATTTTCGCAGTGTTTCACAGTAACGGTCAGCGTTCACTGTTTCACCTCTTGGAAGGAAGTCAATGAGCAGAATGCCCTTCCTGTCCCAGAACAACGTGCACATCACTTTCCTTACCGACAGCGTCTGTTTGAATTTCGTCCTGACAGGAGATCCACTATGCCGCCAATGCATTGACTGCTGCTTGGTTTCCGGGGTGAAGTGCGAAATCCAAGTCTCATCGCCCGTGACGATCCTGTCGAGGAACTCGTCGCCGTCATCGTGATACCGTTGCAGAAATGTCAGTGCTGCTCCTAAACGTTGCATTTTGTGTTCGGGTGTCAGGTTTTTCGGCACCCACATGGCACACACTCTTTTGAACAGCAGGTGCTTAGTGACAATCTCATGCAACAAGGATCGCGATATCTGCGGAAAATGGCTGCTCAGCTCCGTAATCGTGAAGCGATGGTTCTCCATGATGCACTGCCGCACCACCTCAACACGATCATCATTGATGAGGGACGGTCGCCCACTGCGCTCTTCATCATGGACACTTTGACGACCTTCGGAAAACTGCCTACACCAGCGACGCACCATCTGCTTACTCATGATGTTCGGCCCATAGACCTGACAGAGCTGGCGATGAATTTTAATTGGCGCAATGCTTTGTGCATTAAAGAACTTTATCACTGACCGAACCTCGCAGGCGGCGGGAGAAGGAATAAGAGCTTCCATTTCGGACCACTGCTGCCACGCTACTGGCACCAGGCGGGTCCTGTCGGGTTGGCATATGATTGATACGTCATAGATCTGTTACGCATGCGCAATTGACACGGCTAATTACGTTTACTTTCAAGGGGAAAAAAATCGGGAAACTTACTTTCTGGATGCGCCTCGTAATTTAATATTCTTGATTTCGGAAAACAGGCCCTATGATAAATGCTCATTCGGAAAAATTGACATTCGCAAATTTGGTTTCGGAAAAATGATCTGAAACCTGAAAATGTATTTTCTTAAATATTTCGAAATTGATGTTTTGGACTACCACAACTCTTCTCCTTGTACTTAGTATAATGACCAATGGACAAACATTAGAACAGGCACATATGGCACTGTAACCATGTGAAGGGAATAGTTCATCTGTAAGCATCAATCTCCGATTAATAGCATGTCTGGTCACAAGGCTGGAACGCTCATCGTTTATATAATGGGAACATCACTCAAAGTCATCGGGATTGGAATTCTAAACTTAACCTTGTCCTCTTATACTCAAGTTTAATAAAGTGTTACGTACAGAAAGATGACACATTCTGAGCCCATCTCAGCTCATTTAGTATGTTAAAGTTGAAACTAAAGCCACTGAAAATCTATGCTTTAAATTTTTAATCAACCATAATGTATTTTTTTTAACATTTATTTTATAATAGTGAAGTATGGAATCTTTCTATTCAATTTGTCAAGCTTCCGGCTGACAGGAAGCAGGCTGAGGTTAGGGATAATCGACATTTCTGATAATCTTTCAGACAGAACTTAATGGTGTTGATCGATGTAGAGTAAAATCAAATTGTACAACATCGAAAAATTACAGATTTACAGCCTGTTTCACATTTCCTCCATAGTTTCAGTACCTCAGAACTTAAACCCGGGGTGGTAACATAGACGTCACGAGTTTGAAACGCGCTTAATTAGTAATTTCTTTCTCGTTTCAATTATGTCATGTTTTTAATTGGTTATTCTACGGCGCTTTATCAACCGCTGTGACGTAACGGTTAGAATGTCTGATGCAGAATTAGTACATTAATAAATAAACAAAATATAATTAATAATAGTACATTATGCAACGAGCCTATAATGGTAGTAATTAAGACGCGAGTATGTTTGTTTATGAAACGAGCGCAAGTTTCATACGACTTTTTATGCTCGACCATATTTCTAAATTGAAATTATTCATAAGTATTCATGTTATGATTATCGAAGTGAGGAGCGGAACTGACCTTCTAAATTGTGAGATGTGCTCAGACGCGGAAGTATTGATTTTTTCCGAGGAACGAATGTCATTGACCTTGATATAATCTAGGGAATAACATGAACATTAATCTTGATATAAGCTGGAAATTGATTTAGAATTGAAAAACGAGATGACAAATTGAATTTATTCGAATATTATTTACAATTAACGCTAATTATTGTAGTAACAGAACATAACCTTCTGCGACAGTATTGGGTTTCCAGCCTCCTTGACTTTTGCTAGTTGTCTTTCGATTGCATATCCGAGAATAATCGATACTTGCGCTTTTATAATGCTACAATGGTGATTTCTCATTGGCTGAACAACTGAACTATAATGAATAGGTGTACTTTAATTAGGTGCATTAAAGGGCTACTACCAGGTGTATAATTACTACATTTCGGCTTGGTCGTGCATAAAATACAGTACGGTACATAATTAATTTATAATCTAATAACAGTTCCTTTTACCTTCCCAACACACTAATAAAATAATAATAATAATAATAATAATAATAATAATAATAATAATAATAATAATAATAATAGTAGTAGTAGTAGTAGTAGTAGTAGTAGTAGTAGTAGTAGTAGTCATACATAAATATAATGAAATTACTAGCTCAATCAGTATTGTGTTGACTTGAAATTAATAGGCCTATTTCCTTTTCTAGCTGAGTTCTCGTAGCTTTGTTTTGATCCCTATGGAACTAATGCTAGGTGAAAAATACAGATGTATCGCTGAAAGATTTCCCTCCAATTCAAGTCGTTTTTGTTTCATAGAAGGTATTACCAGTATTGGAGAAAGGGGCAAATATTCGTCTTTGAAAATCGAAAGCACAGAAAGCTGGAAGTTTAATCTTGACTTTATTACAATTCCAGGCGCTTCGAACATTAAGGAAAATTCATGCATATTGCATGTTATCCTGGAGTGGCAGCTATTGCTGGAACCACGTCTCCCTTGAGACTGCTTTCGGCGCTCACAGTGAGCACACCCACACGAATTCCTGAGCATATCTTTACTCCAAGGAGATGGTAGAACCTTTGTTATTATGAAGACATTAGTCACCACTAAGTTTGAAATTAACACATACTATAGGCCTATCGCTGTTTTGGGTTATGTTTTTTTAAATAATTATTTATTAATTACTAATTTCAAATCATTGAACATATAGAGAGAAAATTGCGGTGCATGAAAATAATTTAAGTAACGGGAATATGTACGATATTATTAAATATACAGGGTGTTTCAAAAATACGGGGCATAATTTCAGGTATGTATTTCCCACATGTAGACAATCAAAATAGTTCATTACAACATGTGTCCGGAAATGCTTCATTTCCGAGTTATGGCCTTCACAACATTGAAATTCACCGGAACGTTTTTCTTTCCGCAGGTCGTTGTCATTACAGAACATGTTCAAAATGTCCACCTCCTGCTTGAATACAGACCTCACATCGATGTCTCATTGACCTGCGAACACGATCCCAAACTCCAGGAGTATTGTGTATGTCCTCAGAATATGCCACAATTCGATTCCGAAGGGATTCCAAATCAAGCACCGGAGACGAATAAACCAATGATTTTAAATGGCCCCACAAGTAGAAATCGAGAGGGTTCAGATCAGGTGAGCGTGGAGGCCAAGCAATTGGGCCACCTCTACCTATCCATCGATCAGGAAACCTTCGATCCAAGTACCGGCGAGCCGTACGACTGAAGTGTGCAGGAGCGCCATCATGCAAGAAGTGAATGTGTTGACGATTGATCAGTGGAGTGTCTTCTAAAACATGAGGTATGGTGTTTTCTTCCAGGAAGTTTGTGTACACCTGCCCCGTAAGTCTGTTTGATTTGAATACATGTCGCACAGTCTAACGCCTACACAACACTGAATGTAATCTTCGCCTCGGAATGAACTGTCAGAGTGCCATCTTAATGTCTCCTTTGACGGCAACGACCTGCGGAAAGAAAAACGTTCCGGTGAATTTCAATGTTGTGAAGGCCATAACTCGGAAATAAAGCATTTCCGGACACATGTTGTAATGAACTATTTTGATTGTCTACATGTGGGAAATACATACCTGAAATTTTGCCCCGTATTTTTTAAACACCCTGTATACCTCAATAAAGCCATAGAAGAATGGCAGAATAAAATATCATTTGGTATAAATTTAGGAACAACTGTATTAAATACAATGCTTTTTGCCGATGATCAAATATTGATCGCAGAACCTGAGGATGATCTACAAATGGCAATTTACCAGCTCCAGCTAACAGAAGGATATAATTTAAAAATTTCTAATAAGAAAACTAAAACAATGGCTTTCAGCGGTCTTAACCATAGGCTATGTAAAATAGTTATTAATCAAGGAACTATAGAACAGATATCTTCTTTTAACTACTTAGGCTGCAATATATCTTATTTGGGTGAACAGGATATTAACAATAAGTTGAGGAAATGCCAACAGATGTGTGGAACAATAAGAAGAACTTTAAGAAATAAAACACAGCGCTCAACACAATTAAAATTTTACAAAACCCTAGCAGTTCCATTATTAACTTACGGCTCACAAAACTGGTCATTAAATCGCGCATCAAAAAGAAAAATTCACGTAAGTGAAATGAAGTTCCTACGAGGTGTTGCCGGTTATACTTTATTGGATCATCAAAGAAATGAAAATATCTGACAATTATAAAATATTTTTAATTTAGAAGAAAAGATTATAAATCAGAAACAACATATTACAAGAATGACTAATGATAGATTGCCAAAAAAAATTATGGATTATGCACCAACAGGATATAGAAATGTCGGAAGACCGAAAATAAGATGGACAGATGATTTAAACCTTGAAGACGGAACAGGCCAATAGGCCTAATCCCCGCAGCTGAAGAAGAAGAGAATATGTACGAGACGACAAATTTCAAAATTCTTATCCAGTTTCTACAATTTTTCATAAACCATAAAAAACATACTTTTAAGTTACGGTCTTTTTATAATCTACTTAAATGTGTGTTAATATATCAATAAAAAGAAATAAAATCAATATAAAAATTTCATCCTTCAAACTCTAAGGATGATAAAATAAGATACAATAATTTGGATCAAATAATGATTGGAACCGTATAATGAACAACTCTGGTTCTGGAACTGCAACTCCGGGAATTGGCCGGGTCACTGGCTGAGAAGAAACTGCCTACCGAAGGATGCACTAGAACAGGGCTGGGCACATTACGTGATTCTGAGAAATGAGCGCTGTGTGCTTTAAAGAGCGGTTCTTCCGAGCGCTGTGACGTATGCATACTGTACGTCATTCAGTGTCGATGCAGTGGTGGACTCTGCAATATGATGGTGAACTTTGAAGACGGAGCTTCCGCTCATACACTAAAGCGGCCCGCTACTCCCAATGTTTTTAATGTATCATGGGAGGAGGAGTTCTTTTTCGTAGAGATCTGTGGATTAGCAAAGTGTTTAATTTGTCATAAAACACTCCAACTCATTAAGAAGTTCAATATTCAACGGCATTATTCTTTACAACATGCTACTGAATATAACAAATATGTTGGTAATGAACGCCATAAATTAATACAACTTAAAGAAAATGTTTCTCAGGTACATTAGAGTATCTATTTGATATTTATATTGCATTATAAGTTATTATATTATATTATATTACATTACATTACATTACATTATATTATATTATATTATATTATATTATATTATATTATATTATTGTAATCCTTTATGTTTATATTATTAATAGCCTACCATTATGTAATTGTCAAAACACTGTGCGTATGAGTTATGTAAATAGACCTAATGATTTGTTTGTGTGCATAGAGCGAAGTTTATTTCATTAAATTAATAAGAGTGTTATAAAGTCTGTACTGTACAATGGATTGATGTAATATCCTTATAAACTATTATGTACTGACAGACTGATTGAATAGAACAATCGTCGCTCTTGTTGTATTAATGCAGGAAGGGAAGGTAGCTGTAATGTGAGTCCGCCACTGCGTGAGCGTTCTGTTTTGGCTTGCCTTGCGGAGCGAGAGCAGCTCTGGCCGGCTAAATGGAGCCGCTCTCATGCCCGGCCCTGCACTAGAAGGAATGGTGAACGGATAAAGAGTTCGGTGCATAGGAAGATATCAGATGATAGACGACATTAAGGTATATGGATCATATGAGGAGACAAAGAGGAAGGCAGAAAATAGGAAATATTGGAGAAATCTGGGTTTGCAGTGAAAAACCTGTCCTTGTGCAGAACACTAAATGAATGAATAGCGTCGATGGGATTGGTGATAGCGAGATGGTATTTGGAAGATGAGGCCGAGGATTCGTCATAGATTACCTGACAATCGCCTTACGGTTGATGAAAACCTTGAAAAGTCAACCAGATAATCAGCCCAAGCGGGAATCGCACCCACGCTCGAGAGCAACTCCGGATTGGCAGGCAACCACCTTAGCCGACAGAGATACGCCGGTGGCTAAGGGCATATTTCATTAGACTTATATTTACTATCATAGCCATTTGAATAAACAAGGATACAAGTTTATTCGGCCATTGAACACAATAATTTATTGTTATAAATAAATGCTGTTTACCTTGGAACGCCATAATTTTTGTTTTGTTTGGGGAAATTTTCATATTGAAATTTTGTGCTATTGTATTCAGATGTTCAACGCTTAACAACTGCGGAAATGAGGTTTCTAAGGAGGACTGTCGGCTACAGCTTGCTTGACCGCAAAAGGAATGAACTTATTGCAAAAGAATTGAAAATTACACCTATTTATGAACATATCAACCACTATAGACAAAAACGGCTTAACCATGTCAATAGGATGAATCATTCCAGACTCCCAAGATAAATTCTCCGCTATATACCACATGGAAGACGATCTTTGGGACGCCCCCTGAAAAGATGGACGGAGACCGTAACAGGCCACTAGGCCTAATACCTGCAAGGACGATGATGATGAAATAAATGCCTTAAAATTACTTTTTCCACATGCATAAAATATTTCATCCTTTTTCCTCGGAGGTCTTCAGTTATGAAATAATACGTTTTAGGTATACTTCGTTGAATTCTGTAACAATAGCAGAGATAGTTCAGCAGAAAACCTATTCGAGTAAATAACGGAATAGCTGTTGGAGATGGTTCAGCGTCTCTGAATTATTAGACGAAGAGATTGGCGATGAGAACAGAAGGTGCACGTGCGTTAAGCTATCTTTATTGTGTTAAATTTAGTCGGGATTACTATCTTCGTGCGAACAATCTAGCTCCCCTATTATGCAACGTTGATGAATCCTATTCTTAGTTGAAACTAATTTTGCGCCATAAACTTGAATGTATAAATTAATACAAAAGATACAAAGGACCACAATTTGAACGAGGATATTACGTAAGCTTTTCTCATCAGCGCTCTTGAAATATCGTCACTGCCGCGTGTCATATGAACTAGCTCCAGATATATTGTGCCAGAAACTTTGTTATATAAAAGCGTTCTGACGAAGATGTGTTTTACAGTCTATCTCAACAGGTTTGATTTCATTGGACAGTTCAGTGTGGAGTAAAGGTCATACCAATACCATGTAAACAGTTTATAAATGATCACTGGTCAACAAATTTTAACAAATTGCATATATTGGAAGTAAAACCAATCAATTACAGTATAATTTGAATAATTTGAACTCCTAAATTCGAAAATGATAACGAAAATGCTTAGTTCTTGTTTTCAAGATATTTTTAACTTCATATTATAAATGATTTTCACATTCACCACCAAATAACAAGTAAATGTTTTTTTATTCATTCCTCCGAGGTCAAGGTAGCCGATTCTTATGGAAATTGATGTGCTGATTCCAAAAATGTATTTTTTTTCTATCGGATCTGGTTAAAAAGATATTCAAGAAATGATATTCAATAAAAACCAAAATTCTAGAAATATTAAGTACATACTTAACAGACGTGGTTTTTAGCCTTTCTTCTGTATTTTACTCCTGGAGCATCCCTTATTGCTGACCAGCAATAATCAGCAATCATCGTAGTGCTCCATTTTCCCTGATATATTCTTTCTAAATTAGCGATATCTGGGTGAAAACATTCCCCATGTTCATCACTTACTTCTCCGAGATTTTCAGGGAAGACGTTCAGGTGGTTGTGAAGGAAATGCATTTTAAAAGACATGTTGCATCCCATTCTATTGTATGCCATCAGCATATTGCCCACTAATTCCCTGTAATTTGTCGCTTTGTTGTTTCCAAGAAAATTATGTACAACTAACCGGAATGATTCCCAAGCGATTTTCTCCTTGCCTGTTAGAAGTTCATGAAAATGTTCATCAAGGATAAGTTTCTAATTTGTTGACATATAAAGATGGCCGCTTTGATTTTAGAATTACTGACTCGTGAAAATTTATGAAAGAGTTACCTAAAAGCTTCTCCATCTCTGTTCATACCTTTCACATAGTTTTCCATAGGTCCCAGTTTAATATACAACGCTGGTAATATTATTTTGGTATCATCTATTAGTGGTATACGAATAATATTTTTAATGCCTGGTTCTAACTTCTGCCTAAGAGGCCACAACTTAGTTACATACGATCTTACTAATAAAAACTCTATATACAGACGTTTAACTGTCTTATACTTATAAAATGAGTTTATACGTCGTGTGTAAATTCCTTAGGCCTACTAATAATCACTACATACGTCGTGTATAACAGTATAACTGTTACACAACTACGTCTTAGTTCCGTCATTAATTCGTTACGAAAGGTAATAGAATATCTGAGGTTCTCTATTGCATCTGGTAGAGCGCTCTGGTGTGGTGTGTTAAGTATTGATGGTACAACTGGCTCTAATCGATTACCACACAATATTTTGGTCAAAGAGTACAAGCTACAGCAATATTATTCTATTTATTCTGTGCTCTTTGGTTTGTTTTTCTGTGGTTACAAGGCAACCATCATCATAAAATGACAGTCGATACGAACAGCTGTTAGAGGGGCGGCCATTTTTTCTCTATATACAACTCTTTAACAAGGGGTTTTGTGTATATAACTACTGCAAAGCAATTACTATTGTATAGTTACAGCCTGTTTATACATCCATTGCTTATGCATGATTTATTAGTAAAATTTTCTGTCTCAACTCTGCATAAGTCTCGTATAAAAACTATACACAGTTTATTAGTAAGACTGATAGGGTGCTATTCATAGACATTTCGCTAGAGTGCGCTACGAGCGTGCTAAACTAGCCCCGGCTATCGACTGGTTACTTGTACAGGATTCATATCATATCTTATCGCTAACACTGGTTTATGAATACGAAAAACGTCAGTTCGCTGATCATCCACCGGAAGCGCGCGCTAAGAATGTCTATGAATACGGCCCATAGTGTTTATCTCTTGCATGACTATCCTACTCACGCAAAAAGCAACAATATTTTATGTAATCCTGCTGAAGACCTAATGTTAATGCAATTACTTTCAAATCTGAAAATACACACCACTTGTACTTATCATAATACCTTATGTATTCATTGGCACACTTTCTGAAGATGACTTTGAACGTTAAATGTTCATAAACAAAATGTATACAAATAATTTCCAGTTAATTGTTGCAAACAGATAACATAGACGGACCTTGTGTTTGACTTAATAAAGCAGCTTATCGATTTCCAATATGGTTTTTAAATTTAACATAATAAAGGAACTGATTTTTTGCGGAAAGTGTAAGACTTGTAGTAAGAAAGTATGTGTCATTCTCTTGTAAATCTTCATTTTTCTATATTTCCTACCATCTTAATTACAATCTATGACAATCGAGACATCGTATTGGTATACTGCTTTTCACCTCTTATATTGCTTTCACTTTGAGGAAATATTTACGCCAGTCCTTAGTGCAAAGCCACTCTCAATGCCATTTGCGAGAACTTTCTGAAATTCAAATTTGAATCCCGACGCCACATTGTGTTCTTCCGCATAACACTGTCACACAAGGACTTGTCGATAAAAGCTATGAATATACTTTAGATCTCGCGTCTGTTTGCAGTTGAAGAGACAAGATGAGAGTAGAGCAGGTAAACACAGCGGAGACTGAATTCGAACACCGACAACGTGCCGTAATCCCACAATCTATCTACTCAAATATTGTTCATGTTCGTCTTTCAAGCAAACATTTGGTTTCATTTCTTTGTGAAAATAATAATAGCAAGCATGTTGGCTATGAATCTCAGAGGACACAGGGAGATAACGGACGTTCGTTCTTAAGAAACCTCAGCAGTAAATGATCAGATCATTTGTTCTCAACAATTTTCAATGTCGCGCCACTATTTTTAATTTCGGACATTAGCTGTACCACTAACCAAATTTGTAATGACAAATCGTCAAGTTTCGTTCCCAGGGTCGTAATAAACGTTTCTATGCTCCAATACCAATAATCAGGCTTAAGATTCGGGACACTTTAGCAAACAATGTACGCACAACTTGACTGTAGAATTCCTTGAACAGAGTAGACAGACATATTGTGAATGTAAACAACGATGTCAATGTACTGCGTTATATTCTACTGTTAACAGTACAATCCAATGACTGTGGAAAATGAAGTAGGATACATACCTAACAAGTTTTCATGTCCCTAGGCGACGTTGAAGGCGTTAGCGTTACAATGAACAACCACGTACATACTTGCAACTAGTTCGAAAAAACTGTTAACTATAAATTCCAAATGCGCTGTGATGGCCTGAGTTCGTTTCGTAGGGAGAGACGGAAGAATACTGTACCTCTGATCACGAACCGGATTGTACAGTAACGCACAGGTAAACAAACCTCAACGCGCCAGTTTACTCCATCTGTACTCCGTTGCACTGTAACTTCACTTCATTCTTAAGTTGTCCCTGATCTTAAGCCTGCCAATAATTGATTAAGTGCTTTATTTAGCTGTGTTATTTCGAAAATAGTTACTATTTGAATTTTTTTAATGGAGTAGACAATAACATGAAAACAGTTTATATTTCATAATGAAGTGTGAAATAAAAATATAAATTAAGTACCATCCAGCAGTAGTTCCCTGCGGAGTAACGGCTAGCTAGGTGGCCCGGGTTCGATTCCCGGTCGGGGCAAGTTACCTGGTTGAGATGTTTTCCGGGGTTTTCCCTCAACCCAATATGAGCAAATGCTGGGTAACTATCGGTGCTGGACCCCGGACTCATTTCACCGGCATTATCACCTTCATATCATTCAGACGCTAAATGACCTGAGATGTTGATACAGCGTCGTAAAATAACGAACTAAAAAAAAAAGTAGTAGTTCACATACCATCAGTGGTACGCGTACCAAAGGTTGAGAAGCATGGATTAGAGTAACTAATCTATTGTTTTGTTATAAATATAAATTAATTTTCGTGGATGTAAAAATAATAATGTAACGATTATAATTGAAGAGTGTATTTCCAAAGTGACTTAAATCCAATTTTAAAAAAATTCGAACTAACATAGTTCTCGCATTCCAATATGTCTCTTTCATCATACTAGCAACATTGTGTTTTCAAAACTGTGTAGATCTCGCCTACAAATGGCCTTGAAAGTTGTATTTATTTCCAAAGTGTCGTTATTGCTCCGCTCTTTTATTTCCAATCTGTCTTATTTCCACTTGGCCAATTGGAGCACTGCTTCCTGTCACGTGAACCACGTCACAGTAATGGCTGCTTTCGTTAGTTGAGTGCATGCTGTATGTGGAATCCAAGGGAAATCTATGAAGAAGAAGAATAGGAAGGCAATGGGAACAAGGGGAATACAAGGATAAAAAGAGAAATGTAAGGGAAACAAGGGGAAGACAAAGAGAACAAGGGGAAGATAAGGAGAACAAGGGGAAGATGAGAACAAGGGAAAGATGAGAGGAACAAGGGGAAGACAAGGAGAAATAGAGGAAGACAAGGAAAAAAAAGGACAAGGGGAAGACGAGGAGAACAAGGGCAAGATGAGGAGAACAAGGGCAAGATGAGGAGAACAAGGGGAAGATGAGAAGAACAAGGGGAAGATGAGAGGAACAAGGGGCAGACAAGGAGAAATAGGGGAAGACGAGAAAACAAAAAGGACAAGGGGAAGACGAGGAGAACAAGGGGAAGATGAGAGGAACAAGGGGAAAACAAGGAGAAATAGAGGAAGACGAGAAAAACAAAATGGACAAGGGGAAGACGAGGAAAACAAGGGGAAGATGAGGAGAAAAAGGGGAATATGAGAAGAACAAGGGGAAGTTGAGAGGAACAAGGGGAAGAGAAGGAGAAATAGAGGAAGACGAGAAAAATAAAAAGGACAAGGGGAAGACAAGGAGAACAAGGGGAATGTGAGGAGAACAAGGGGAAGATGAGAAGAACAAGGGGAAGGTGAGAGGAACAAGGGGAAGACAAGGAGAAATAGAGGAAGACGAGAAAAACAAAAAGGACAAGGGGAAGACGAGGAGAACAAGGGGAATATGAGAAGAACAAGGGGAAGATGAGAGGAATAAAGGGAAGACAAGGAGAAATAGAGGAAGACGAGAAAAACAAAAAGGACAAGGGGAAGACGAGGAAAACAAGGGGAAGATGAGGAGAAAAAGGGGAAGATGAGAGGAACAAGGGGAAGACAAGGTGAAATAGAGGAAGACGAGAAAAATAAAAAGGACAAGGGGAAGACAAGGAGAACAAGGGGAAGGTGAGGAGAACAAGGGGAAAGTGAGGAGAACAAGGGGAAGATGAGAAGAACAAGGGGAAGGTGAGAGGAACAAGGGGAAGACAAGGAGAAATAGAGGAAGACGGGAAAAACAAAAAGGACAAGGGGAAGACGAGGAGAACAAGGGGAAGGTGAGGAGAAAAAGGGGAATATGAGAAGAACAAGGGGAAGATGAGAGGAACAAAGGGAAGACAAGGAGAAATAGAGGAAGACGAGAAAAATAAAAAGGGCAAGGGGAAGACGAGGAAAACAAGGGGAAGATGAGGAGAAAAAGGGGAAGATGAGAGGAACAAGGGGAAGACAAGGAGAAATAGAGGAAGACGAGAAAAATAAAAAGGACACGGGGAAGGCAAGGAGAACAAGGGGAAGGTGAGGAGAACAAGGGGAAGATGAGAAGAACAAGGGGAAGGTGAGAGGAACAAGGGGAAGACAAGGAGAAATAGAGGAAGACGGGAAAAACAAAAAGGACAAGGGGAAGACGAGGAGAACAAGGGGAAGGTGAGGAGAACAAGGGGAATATGAGAAGAACAAGGGGAAGATGAGAGGAACAAAGGGAAGACAAGGAGAAATAGAGGAAGACGAGAAAAACAAAAAGGACAAGGGGTAGACGAGGAGAACAAGGGGAAGATGAGGAGAAAAAGTGAAATATGAGAAGAACAAGGGGAAGGTGAGAGGAACAAGGGGAAGGCAAGGAGAAATAGAGGAAGACGAGAAAAACAAAAAGGACAAGGGGAAGATGAGGAGAACAAGGGGAATATGAGAAGAACAAGGGGAAGATGAGAGGAATAAAGGGAAGACAAGGAGAAATAGACGAAGACGAGAAAAGCAAAAAGGACAAGCGGAAGACGAGGAAAACAAGGAGAAGATGAGGATAACAAGGGGCAGATGAGGAGAACAAGGGGAAGATGAGAGGAACAAGGGGAAGACAAGAAGAAATAAAGGAAGACGAGAAAAACAAAAAGGACAAGGGGAAGACGAGGAGAACAAGGGGAAGGTGAGGAGAACAAGGGGAAGATGAGAAAAAGGGGAAGGTGAGAGGAACAAGGGGAAGACAAGGAGAAATAGAGGAAGACGAGAAAAATAAAAAAGGACAAGGGGAAGACGAGGAGAACAAGGGGAAGGTGAGGAGAACAAGGGGAAGATGAGAAGAACAAGGGGATGGTGAGAGGAACAAAGGGAAGACAAGGAGAAATAGAGGAAGACGAGAAAAACAAAGAGGACAAGGGGAAGACGAGGAGATCAAGGAGAAGATGAGGATAACAAGGGGCAGATGAGGAGAACAAGGGGAAGATGAGAGGAACAAGGGGAAGAAAAGAGGAAATAAAGAAAACGAGGAAAACAAAAAGGACATGGGGAAGACGAGGAGAACAAGGGGAAGATGAGGATAACAAGAGGAAGATGAGGAGAACAAAGGGAAGATGAGAGGAACAAGGGTAAAACAAGGAGAATAGAGGAATACAAGTAAAACAAAAAGGACAAGGGGAAGACGAGAAAAACAAAAAGGACAAGGGGAAGACGAGGAGAAGAAGGGAAATACAAGCAGAATAACAAGAGGAAAACAAGGAGAACAGAAGAAAAACAAGAAGATCAAAAGAGGAGTAAATATTTTTATGACCGTCAGTCCGTCAGTCCCCAAACTACCTCCATAGTGAGGCGAAAAATGTAGTTTTACGTCATAAGAACCACCTTCAATTCCTTTCATAACTCTACCGTGAAATGATGTAGCAGTCATGGTTTTTCCCCCTCAGATCAAGTGGAGTATGTTGCTGGGTTAAATAAGAGAGCACACCAAGAAGTTATCGCATAGTTGCATACTGCATACTTCGGTATTACAATGAATTAGAATGCTGCAAGTTGTTATAAATGAGGTTTGTTTCTTCATGGATTTCTTTTCATGCAGATCTCTGAACTTGAAGCCTGGAGGTATATACAAAAGTAGAGACCGTAATCCTGAACCAATGTAATCAGAAAGGTGTAGCAATATGGCCCTATCCTGCTCATCAACTCTGTTGTTTTGTTGACATTACGGATTCTGTGGTTAGTGTTTACAAATTGATTTGCATATATATTATATATGTTTGAGGAGTTTAATCCTAATCCAGTGATGTCAGTATAGATTGATATTGTAGATGGTTAATGTATTAAACAATAAGAATACATCATGAGCATATGAAGAGATTGTCTTACCCCGATTTTCGGAAACTGTTGGTAAAAATACATGATACATATAAATTAATGTTTTGTAGAGTGAAGGTAGTGGTAATAATTAAAATTTAACTGCAAAAATAACAAAATACTGTACATTGTCATTGAAAGAAAAGTAAGCTCTTTACTGTAAGGAAAAAAAAATATATCAAGAAGACGGCATAATTTATATTATCCTTTACACGTGCTTCGTAACAATTAACTTTCTTTTTCATATTGCGCTTAATATTAACCTTCAGGTCTGTAATATGTTTTCTTGAACTGTTACTCCAAACACACATACCTAATTAAATATTTTATTGTGTACAAATATTTAAGATGAATTCTCGTTATATAGATTAAATATACAAGGCATTATCTACTGAGTGAAAGATTGTAGAGATATAGCAACGCTGCAACCCGACTTTTACAAGCAAAAATTCTCATAGGAGCAGATAAAAATTTACCTTTTTTTCCACCATGTTAATAATGTCAAAACAAGTGCTTATACAAATTTTAGCCAACGGGCACAATTACGAAGGCCGTAAACAATTAGTCTCCCTGGGGCCGTTTACAGAATGAAAACACAATTTAATTGGAAAAGCTTATTGGAACAAATACAGCAATTGTTGAGCTATTTTTCAACATATTCCCCTCCAGAATTGAGACATTTGTCACACCGCGGGATCAACAAAGAGGTGCAGACGACTGTCACACACTGGTTTCGATCTCAGGCGGCAGATTCTACGACACAGGGATACAAAAGTTGATCCCATGGTATGACAAATGTCCCAATTCCGGTGGGGAATATGTTGAAAATAGCTCTACAATTGCTGTATCTGTTCCAATAAATCTTTCCATGAAATTGTTTTCTTTCTGTAAACGGTCCCAAGGTTACTTACTTTCTGGACAACCCTCGTAATTGCGCTCGAGTAGCCAAAATTTGTGTAAGTACTTGTTTCGACATTGAATGGATTTGCATGTTTTGACATTATATACATGGTGGAAGTAAAAAAAAAAAACTTTTTTATCTGGGCCCCATAAAAAAATTTGCTTGTTAACTGAGCGACCTGCTGATTCCGCTTACTCAAGAAGCTCATTCTGGGGATCCGCGGATGTTCTGGATAGGGAAATTTTTTTCTTCCTTCGAAAGGATTTATTTATATTTTTTCATATTTTTTTTCTTCAGAAGGGTTTTATTTTTTTATATGTGGCAGAAATGTGTCAAGAACATTGGCTGTTGGTGCAATTTTTAAATTCTGATATTTAGATATTCTGGATAGGAAAATCTTCTTCTTCCTCGAAAGGATTTATTTATATTTTTTGTTAATATTTTTTTTCCTTCAGAAGGGTTTTATTTTTTTTATATGTTTCAGAAATATCTCAAGAACATTGGCTGTTGGTGCAATTTTTAAATTTTGATATTCAGATATTCTGTATAGAGAAATCTTTTTCTTCCTTCGAAAGGATTTATTTACATTTTTTGTTAATATTTTCTTCCTTCAGAAGGTTTTATTTTTTTATATGTGGCAGAAATGTCTCTCAGAGCATTGGTTGTTGGTGCAATTTTTAAATTCTGATATTCAGATATTCTGGATAAGGAAGTCTTTTTCTCCCTTCGAAAGGATTTATTTATATTTTTTGTTAATATTTTCTTCCTTCAGAAGGATTTTATTTTTATATGTGGCCGAACGGTTAATCAATTTAATTTAAGAATTAAGAATTACATACTTTTTCATGAAATTGATTTGTGAGTGTTAGCCGATTTTTAGAGGTTATTCTGTGCATATAAATTGTCATTTACGCCTATCATAAAGTAGAATTAGGATATGAATTGTAAATAACTTAATTATGTATTATGTTCAGTTAATATTTCATTATAGCCCGTGTAAGCTTGTTAATGTGTATGAAAATGATATTTATATTTAAGTATGACTTTACTATTTTTGTCATTGTTTCATTATGTATTTCACTTCTGCTAGTGTGGAAGAGAAGGCCTCATGGCCTTAACTCTACCAGAGTAAATAAATAAATAATAATGTCTCAAGAGGATTTGGTGCTGTTGGTGCAATTTTTAAATTTGTTTCAACTGTTGTCGACAGACTTCTTGTGTCATTGAACAGTGTGAGATTATAAGAAGGATTTTTTGTAACGGCATTAGCCGTTATTGGTACAACTTACAATTTTTTTTCGAACAATTTATGTAAGTTTTATCTGTAGTTGATCTTTGGCTTAAACGTTACCATAATATGGATGAAGATGAACTCTGATAGTATATTCCGGCTCCCAATTCTTACGTTATGTGCATTCAAAAATCCCATTATCAGCATGGAAGCTCAAATTATCAACGAAAAGGAGAGAGACCTGCTTGTTGACTTAATAAGTGACTGCTTGGAAAATCTTTGAAGGGATGTCAGCATTTTTGTTTTTGGACGAAAATTCTTGCGGAGCTTAAAGAATTCTTAGAACGAGGCTTGGAATATTTAATGATTTTTCCCACGACTTACTTGTGCCAGCAGGCGTTTTCTATTCTTTTCTGTATAAAAACTGTTAAATGAAACCGAGTAAATGCGGCGGCAGACGAGATTAAAGATAACCAACATTGATCCTAAACATGAATACATTTTAAGCATAAGAAAACATTTCCATTATCTCACTGAAGTAGCTAAACTTCTAAAAATATACTTGATTTCTTTTCAGTACAAGAATATTATACAAAGAAAGTATTGAAAGTAGAGTATTGTTTTTCTTTATTATTTCTAATATCAACTCTACTGTAACATCAATGAAGGCCTACATTTTTCAGGACAGTATTATATTATTTACGTTTCGTTTATGTCAAATATGCAGTGAATATTGTTTCAATTTTGGAAAATATAATAAACAGTATTACTCAAATTCACTTAAAATCTAACCTAATCATCATTCCGTTGACGACTTCGAAGGGGTCCTCGAAATTACTGATCTATGGAACAGGAATACCGCCTTAAAAACGAAGTGTTTTTTCTTTGAGAGATACTGTAACACCCTTTCTCCTAAGGAGGTTTGTTTTCTGCGCGATTATGCTCCAAGATAAACGCAACACAACAGCTCACGATAGCAACATTGACTTCTGTTGCTTCTTCAATATTTGTTTTAGTATACGGGGAGCAGAAGGGATGACATAGGTGTGTTTTGAGAGACCGCTAGTCCACCGAAACTTTCATCCACACTGTCCCGCATCTATTTCTTTACAGGAGCAAATTCGGCATATATAAATAAAGATAATAATAATAATAATAATAATAATAATAATAATAATAATACACTTGGTTGGCACTCCCAATAAAGCAAAAGCTTGTGGCCGGAAGTGGAGTTTACATTAAATTATGAAAAAGTAATATTACACGCTTAAGCCTACACTAAAATACTTCTTTAATTGTTTAATTTAATTAATCAAATATAAGCAAGCAAAGTAAAGTGAAAAATATCACAAATAATACAACTACAATGAGATTATATCACGTAATACACATAAGACTAGGTTAACTAGAAAGCCGAAGGGGCGATGGGTCCTTTAAACAATAATAAATAAAATGAAAAAAGTATTAAATAATACAATTGTGAAATAAATACAAAATATTATGTAATAATATAATGAAGTACATATTATATAAATTATATTTTTAGTTCTATTTTATTTATTGAATTTTGAAAGATTCATAACGTAAAATATATTTTTTCATATTTTAATGTAAAAGAGAAATGTCAAAAATGAAATATAAAAAAAAAATAAAAATGAAATTTATTAGAATACTAATCAGTGTTTAAAATCACTTGAAGTGCTTGCTTTTTAAATAATTTATTATTGGAAGATGCTTGGGCCGAAATTTGAGCCATACCTTAGTCCTGCTTCAGAATTGCATTTAGGTTCAAACAAAGGGCATGATATAATGTTTTTTTGTACTGAAACCATAGTCATAATAGTTATTATTTTATGGTAATATTTGAATATGGTATATATGTATATTTATTTGACATTCAGTACATTAAATTCCTTGTATATGAGGCGTGCAGTTGTTATTATGCAAATGTATTGCATTGAGGTACAAAGCTTTATTCCTAGGTACCTATTAAAATACAGTTCAAGCTATTGTGCTTTTGTAGTTGTTTGTGAACAGTGATGGTATTACACATTCGTGCGAATTGTAGAATGAGCCATTGTGTTTATTATAATTGTTTGAGAACGCTTTATAGCACTTTGCAGCGAGTTTTTGTGGTTTTATGTTATGCAGACAGTGGAAATAAAATATCCCCTTCCAGGAAGTTTCGTCAACAGCAATACGTCCATAGACAATCAAACATTTGTTTGACCAATGGACAGTCATTTCGTCAACAGTCTTTCCGCCTGCATTTATTTTAGTCAAGAGAAAAATTCGCACAACATTTCGTCAATACAATTATCTATCGTTATGGTTTTGAACATGAAATTATCGTTTCCATGGTTTTGGACATGAAATTGTAATAAAAATTTCTTAGTACGAATATGAACATGTATTGACTGATGATAGTGACATCATACGGTGCTCGTATGACGACTTCGGAGAATTATCTTGGTACAGGTGATCGTTGCTTTTTCTGTTCCCTGTTCATGTCTCGCAGAAGTGTGTTCCTGTTCGGAAGTCCCGTTAGTATTGCCTCATTAACGGGCTCTACTTCAACTTTCAATTCGGCTGCTGGAGGTTCGTTAGGATGAGCTTCTGTTCTTCTTTTGATTGCACGAATCACTTCCCTTACTTTAATTGATGTGGGGTCACTAGCACATTGGTGGGGCCTAACGCTAATGATATTCATATGTATGCCCACGTCGAAATTCGTGACACATGAACCTGTGCATCAGCGGCAGAATTTTCAGGGGAGGCAAGGGAGACCGTGCCTCCCCTAATATTTTATCAGAACATAATATGGCAATAATAATTACAGCTGAATTAAGATCACAGAAAAGTTATAGCAAATGATGAACATTTTTCCTTTTATATTAATTTTACTATTCACTACGACTAAGATGTAAGTTACGAAAAATCGACCACATCCAGTTGGTGATGCCCGCTCGCATTACTGTAGATCAGCCGTGGCGAAAAGGCCATGGTGCGCCGAGCCACTGTATAAGCTGCAACGTGCATAGCACCTATGGAGGGAGGCGGACAACCGAAGGGGAAGTTAATGTATAGGACGTGTAACGAAGAAAGAAATGAACAAGAAAACATAGGACACATTATCACAACCTAAAATTAACTGTCTTTAGAATGTCTCTGCGACAAAGTTTCAAAATCAGGAATTATGTCACTTACTGCCAGTCGTAGTTGATCACGAAGGTATTTGTCTGTCAGTCGTGATCTAAATTTGATTTTTACTATTTTCATTGTTGAAAATAATTTTTCACAAACGTAAGTTACAGCGAACATGCCTTCAACAGAGCAAGCGAAAGAACGAAGCTTCAAATATTTATTTTTTTCCAAAGATTTGAAAAGTTCAATATCAGTCAAGTCCTTACATCTAGCTTTCATTTAACGTCACATTTTAAATCTATGAGTTTAAATTGAAAATCTAACCGCATTATTCGTACATCTGCTGTAAAAGAATCGACGTACAGAGATGATAATGATAATAATAATAATATTAATAATAATAATAATAATAATAATAATAATAATAACACTTAACCTTTTAATGTTTCATCAGTAACATGTAGTAACTTATAATGCCGTTTTATGTTATACAACCGTTTTCCTAGTAATATTTGTGAACAAATCATACATTTAATATTTTCATCATATTGTAAGCAAAAGAATGAATCCTCCCATCCTACCTGAAACTTTCGTTTTTTATAGAGGTACATGGTTTCGAGAGAGATATTGCGACGATACTCCACTCGCAGGTCCGAGACAAATACAAATAGAACGGAGTTTGACTCCAGTGAGTAAGAGTGTGGGGGTTGTAGGTAGGAAGTGAGAGAAAAGCACTGCGAGCCACAATGTGCTCGTGAGTCGCATTTTCGTCGCGGCTGCTGTAGATAGTACAAATAATTCGTACTGAAAAATACCAGCGCTGTAATCTGTATAGTCGTCATCTAGCAGCCTGCAGTGTCTATGCGAGAGCGGGAGAGAGGAGTCGGCTACATCACTCTACTCCCCGGTAATCATGACAACAGCAGTTCAACCAATAAGATAGCTGATTAGAGGAGTCTCTAACTTGACTAGAACGCGCGAGGGGAGCTGAATTTGGAGACGTCCTACCCACCGCTGACAACTGTACTGCTTATAGTCACAGCTGGTTTCGGCTGTATTGGGAAGCTCTCTCTCTTTCTCTCTTCTTGGTTTTAGAAAAGTGAATCACGTGTTGTTAGTTTTCTCTCCATGCGTAAAAGTTTTCATTTTTGTTGCGGGTGTTCCTGTTATTTTATTCTTTTGTGTTACGAGATATATTTATTTATACAGTGTTTTAAATATATCGAGGGTTTAGAAACAAATGCACATCTGTCTCTAGCTTCTTCTAGTGACAGTTGTTCAGTATGTTGTGACCTAATTGATCGGTTTGCGAAGGAAAAGATCGTCAAGTTAATTTTCTGTAAAATTAGACTATGTAATAGTAATGAGCAAGTCCCGGATTCTTAGGTTCGAATCAATTTTGTTGCTATCTCGTTACTCTCGAAATATTGCTTTTCCTATTCGTTTTATGTAGCAAAGAGTAACATTCTTAAATTCAGTATGACCTAAAAAGACCTAATTCGTAGGTTAGGACTAACAGTGTCCTAAACAGAAGCAATCTTTACGAAGCCGTTTAATATATTAACATTATATTGTTTATTTTTATTTTTTTCCCATAAAATCATATAAATTCCTAAACATAAGATTTAAAATCCTAAAACATAAATTGGTAGATCTAATTTTAGTTTCCTAAAACCTATAAATTCTGCGCTTGGTAATGAGGTACGTCACAGGCCTTATATTTTTATATTTTCATCAGTCACGTCTTGGCCTCCTCAACTTTCAAACCCACCGTCCGCTACTGTGTGCATGTTTCTCTATTGACACAGCGCCTATACAACTCTCTTCGAAGCACTGAAAAATGCAGCACAGCAGATAAATTTGGTTCTGCAACCTGAGAAGTTCTTAATGGACTTCGAATTGGCAGCAATGAACGCGATCAAGCATGTATTTCTTGCAGTCCAGGTACAGTGGAAGCTCTTAAGTTCGACAGAAATGAAGTTCGACATCCTATAGTTCGACTGCTTATGTAGGAGAATTAGACACGCCCCTATTACGGGCACTAAGAAATGGGTTTGCCATTTGAATAGGAATTGGTTCTGTCTTGTAGTGATACTTTTGTTAAAGGAAAAGAGAATATTTTATTGATTAGGGCATCCATATTGATCACTAATTTTAAATTAATGAACTCTTATTTTTCTATTTGAGAATTGTACTGTTTGTGAGACGGAATTGTCAAAACCCACTGTGGTACTAGAAGCGCATACACAAGCCTCGGCGCGGGCAGGGAATGCAAGTACAGTACTGTATTCGTTGATGGATAACCAATAAGAATTTGTATTCTTTTCACCTACCACACCCACTACCCTTATTGGACTGAACTTTCAATTCTGTTTTGTTGAACATAGGAGAGTCCACTGTATGTGGTTGCTTATTCTACAGGGACATCATTTTATTTTTACTTCAATTTTTATTGTACCTGAGTTTTTGAATGTACTTCACTCCCACCCCTTCTACTAAGGAAGTTCCAACTCCACACAGAACCAAGACCGCAGATAGTAAGCAGTACTGAGTTACTGAGTATAGTACGTTCCAGAAATATGTTCGCGTTTTCCAGTGACGAAAGAGCTTTCAATATTGAATCATATTTTCGCACAGGTACTGTCCGTTTGCCTACGTCGCATCCCGATTTCCCCCACCTGCTTCTGCTCGCCCCTCTGTAAAAGCTGGGCTGTCTTAGCTCTTTTATGAAAACATTAATTTCTCTTAGGAATTGGACGTTTACGTAATATTATACAGCTGTTTAATTTAACTTAAATAAAAGGGCCCCGTTAAGTAATTAACTGTCACGTGATTTCCTTCCTTTCTACAATCCTGCGGCATAATCACTTGGACGGACAGTAGATAGCATGTCTGAGTAATTTTATATTTTCGGGTCGGGCAGAAGTGAAGATTGAATTTACAGTACGTAGAGTAGGTACAGAATTCTTTCAACATGAGTTACTAGTACGAAGGACGAAACTGGCAATTGGAATTAGATGCAATAGTCTATAGTGCGATAATATGCACAAAAGAACTGAAGCCTGTATCGAAATGAACGGCCACCATTTTCAAAATTGTGTTTAAATATTCATATTATGATTATTTTTCAATTTAACTTCTTTCTCTATATTGTACGCTAATGTGCTGTAGACAGTATACACTGCATAATGAATACGTTCGCATGGATAACTCCCTTCGTGAGTAAAAACACTTATTCTTAATACAGTACTGTACTTTGATTAAAGAAAAACCTAATGAAAATTTTCAAACTCAAAATCGCGATATTTCCTAGTTTACGTAAATGGATGAACTACTTTTCTTCCATCCTATACCTAGTAGAGTGATTTGTGTTTTACGTCAGTATCATCGAACTCCAGTCTTGGAGGGGGGAGCAAGCGGTGTTTCCGGTTCTCTAAAGGTACAGACAGGTTAATATTAAAAATGTTAGTAAAAATAAAATGATGTCCCTGTACTATACACAGGCATGGTGTGACGCAATGTGATCTGAAAACACCGTACAATGAAAATAAAAAAGTACGAGATTCGGTTGGCATTTTACCTGCGCTTCCTTTCGTGCCAGTTCAGGATGTTTTAGAAGTGTTTGAAATTGTAATGGACATTATTCCCGACGATTTTATTGGGCTTGCCGAATACATTGAAGTCGCATATATCCGCGGCAGACGAGCAAGAGGACGGCGACGTGCGATTCTAGCGCTATTTCCCCCCGAGGTGTGGAACATTCACGAGCATGTTATTAACGGACATCAAAGAACCAACACCGTAGTTGAGGGCTGGCATTAAAAAAATTCCAGAAAATGGTTTTTACTCACCATGCTAATATCTGGATATTTCTAGACAACATTCGCAATAACCAGCGTGAAAACAATATAATTATAACACAACTACTGGGAGGACACCACAATCTTAAGCGGCCTATTAAAAAGAAATGTATTGCAAGTCAGATCAGAATTGAAAATATTGTACGGGAATATGGTGAATATAAAACAAACAATGACATACCCCGTTATTTACGTTCAATCAGCTACAATTTGAAATTATATACAGAAGACAACGTAGTAAATGTATGAATAGTACAAATAAAATTTACGTCTCATACTTCATTATTTTCATAGACTTCATTATTTTCATAGACAACGTAGATGATGTACATCATCTACGTTGTACAAATAAAATTTACGTATCATAACAAATTTATGTTTAAATATCCTAATCTTGTCAATTCTAATAGTTCTAGTATTAAATTTAAAAAAGTTATGTATGGATTTTATAAAAATTGAAAAATTGTAAATTTAATTTTATATACTATAATTGCACAGTAGACATAGACAAATTGTATTGTAGAATTATTAATTTCAATTCAGGAATCTGCCCCTGAGCACGAGTTCTACTCTTTCAGGGGCGAGCTAAAGTTTTTCTGTATATATTATATTTTATGTTACAATTATTAGCAAAATAATAAATAAATTAAATAAATAAATAAATAAATAAATAAATAAATAAATAAATAAATAAATAAATAAATAAATAAATAAATAAATAAATAAATAAATAAATAAATAAATAAATAAATAAATAAATAAATAAATAAATAATTTTCATAGACAACGTAGATGACGTATAAATAGTACAAATAAGATTTACGTCTCATACTTCATTATTTTCATAGACTTCATTATTTTCATAGACAACGTAGATGATGTATAAATAGTACAAATAAAATTTACGTCTCACACTCTATTATTTTCATAGACAACGTACATGATATATAAATAGTACAAATGAAATTTACGTCTCAAACTTCTTTATTTTCATAGACAACGTAGATGATGTATAAATAGTACAAATAAAATTTACGTCTCATAATTCATTATTTTCATAGACAAAGTAAAGGATGTATAAATAGTACAAACAAACTTTGCCTATCATACTTCACTATTTTATAGACAACGTAGATGATGTATAAATAGTACAAATAAAATTTAAGTATCATACTTCACTATTTTCATAGACAACGTAGATGATGTATAAATAGTACAAATAAAATTTACGTATCATACTTCACTATTTTCATAGACAACGTAGATGATGTATAAATAGTATAGATAAAATTTACGTATCATACTTCATTATTTTCATAGACAACGTAGATGATGTATAAATATTACAAATAAAATTTACGCTTTTATACTTCATTCTTTCCATTCATTCTCGTCAAATTTTTCAATTGTCGTGCCCATAGTATTGACGAATTTGACAAATTTTCAAAATATTTCGTTGACGAATTTCACAAAAAGTAAAAATATTTCGTTGACGAAATATCTGTTGTCGACATTTCCCTTGTCGAGTTTCTCAGTTGTCAAACGCATCTTGATGACGAATTTTACAATCAGGGAAAATTAATTATTGACGAAATGTCTGTAGACGAAACGTCTGCTAATCAAATATCCGACAAGTCATTTCGAACCTGATTTTTCTTGAATTAATTTTTGGATTTTGTTTTTATTTGTTATTGAATAGCGAATTTATCCGAAAGTGCAGTAATTGGCGACAGTACTTTTATTGCGCAAATTAGATCTAATTCATTTATAAAATACATTGGCTATTTTGGCAACTTGGGATTTTGCCCTTCTTGACATCTATTACCTAGTTTTACTTTAGACTTAATGTTCATGGCTGAGAGCGAAATACCGTACAGCAAGTGAAATATTACCTAGTCGTAATGTACCAGAATGATTTGTGTGGAATATTTTAGTCGATAATGACGCATGAATATTCCATGACGTGCTCATTTTCTGGGACAACCTAACTCGTATTAATATTTGTAGCATATTATGACGCACGTGCATGTACATTTATGCAAAAACATACGTTCCTGTCGCTAGGAAAGCAGTTTACATGCAGTTGCAATTATGTTTGATTTTCTTACCTACAATAACTTGTGCACTTTATGCCGTTTTTAATTAATGAGTTTCAGTAGAGATATATTCTATTCTTTCTGTAATCCTTTCTCATTATTAGGAATGAAAATTATGCGATTACTCTAATTTTTCTTCAAAGAATTGTAATTGATCTCTTCCCCTTTGTATATTATTTGTGCCGAAACTTCGTGACAGTGCTGTGCATTCCTTTGTGAATTTCATTGCTAAAGTCGCGACGCTGTTATTTCCGGCGTGACTCCGCCTCTTTGCTTATGTCTTAGGAAGTGAAGGCTCTATAAAGTCTAGGTAGGTAGTATCGTTCGCCATTTTTGTTCTTTCGTTCCCGAGCTACCATACGAGGAATCTATTTACCACACCGTTAAACATTATCATGTCGTAGCTCCTATGATAATAAATCAAACGCACTGTAATTCAGCAAATAATTGAGCGGCAAATAACGTCTTCGTGTGTTTTCTGCGAACGCCAACGAAAGAGTCAAAATGGCGGGCAATTATATTAAGTATTTATCGAGCCTTAAGAAATGAATAACGTCTTCATAAGCGAATCACAAGACGCACACGTTTAAATGTAGCCGACCTGCAACGCGTTTGGCTGCCGGAAATTAGAGCGACGGGACTATACCTCTCTAACCTGGACATGTATGGTGGAATAAAAAACATTGTCCATCCTTAGGGGGTGTCCAAGATAGAGGGAAGTAGATAGTTTTTAGCTTGTAGGGGAAAGAAAATTACTGTACATAATGTTAGGGAACCACAGTATTCAAACACTTTATCATTCAGTTCGTCATTAACAGTTTTGTGAACTCTTTTTCCTTCCCGACTGGAATTTTGTTCTCATGCATTTAATATTGAGGTCCTATTGTTGCTAATGTTTGAAACTCTTGGTTTAGAAATTCCATACTTCTCTGCAATTTTCCCACAAGTAACACAAACGCTAGATAACTTCCTTCTTCCTTTCAATGGTTAATTCCACCAACTTACACTTACTCATAGTGAGGAACTATACAAACTACACAAACTGACTCCTGCACGTAAACACCTCAACAGCGACTGCACACTGCAGATCTAATAATAATAGTAGTAATAATAATAATAATAATAATAATAATAATAATAATAATAATAATAATAATAATCCGTGGCGCTACAGCCCGTGAAGGGCCTAGACCGATCAGCCGACTGCTGCCTCACGCCCACATGCGGAAGCAGAGGTGGACGATCATCCAACCAGAATGGAGGTATCGTGTGGTTAGCACGATGATCCTCCCAGCCTTTATAGCTGGCTTTCGTAACCGGATTTCGCTACCTTTCGTAGCTTCCCAACTGCAGATCTACTGAAATTATTTCGCATCAAATTTTACTGTTATGAAAAATAATACCCCTTCACTCCATACTCAAATTTAGCAACAGTGCAGTTACAAAAAGGACAAAATGGGTAATTTCAGGAATGTAGAAAGATATTCATAGTTACTGTAGTGTACAAAGAAAACCTCTTTTTCCACTGTGTAATGGTTCTTGTAGACCACAACTCTATAAACAGGTAGCAGACATGCTCAATAGAATAAGAGAAGTCCAAGGTAGAGCTATAAGGAGTGTCTAGCTTCCAGGATTGAGGGGTGTCCAACATAGAGGATATATTGGGCATGTAAAATCATAGGGTCGCATTCATAGACATCCTTAGCGCGGGCTTCCGGTGGATGATCAGCGAACTAACGTTTTTCGTATTCATAAACTAGTGTTAGCGATATGATATGATATGAATCCTGTACAAGTAACCAGTCGATAGCCGGGGCTAGTTCAGCACTCTCGTAGCGCGGGCTAGCGAAATGTCTATGAATAGCACTCATAGAAATTTGTCTGGATCCAAGAAAATATGTCAAATATATGCCTAATAAACAGGGGTGTCCAAATATATAGGTTTTACTGTGTCTGTCTTATTCTCCCATTGTGCGAAGTATTGATGGAAACACACGTTTGCAACAAGATTTTTTTTTAATTTGAACTTCAAATTTCATATTTTATTTAAATGAAAGTAATACAAATATTATATACACAATAAAATATAAGACAAAACCACAACACAGTAACAATAAAAAAGAAATTCTAATAAATGAAATGAAATCCACGTTCCTCTCCGTTATAGTTCCAAATCATACCTTAATTATTGTCTTAATTATATTACAATTGTATTAATATTTTATATCTGGGTCATACCCGAAAAGCAAGAGGTCGGATGCGAAAAATAGTTAACTATATACAAAAATTAATCACAAATAATTGTGATTAAACTGTTGAATATAATTACACATAAACTAAAAAAGAAATATTACATATACATAATACTCAAACATGTATTTTGGGTATGTCTTTTGTTTATGTACGTACAGAATTTTCCCTGAATTACTTTTTTTTTCAGTGCTGTTGTATTTTAACATATTATACATATTAATGATTTAAAGAAAAACACTGTTGATTTATGGCCAATAAACATGTCCACTCTATTTCTTTAAAACAAAATTTACACCGAGCACTGGATGTGTGGGTTTTCTGCTCCAGGTGAAAGACTATTACAGTCCTACAAAATCTGAATATGAGAAAAATTGTGGCTTGTGAGGTTTCTACAATTCACGATTCATTTAGAATTGCTATAAATTTCAAATACCGATTTTCTTAAATAGACAGAAATATTGGGAATTATTGTATAGGCCTACATAATATGTATCTGTTTATATAAATTTGTATAAATTTAATAATATATTGTATTATTATTATTTCATCCTAATACCATTATTTTGGAATTACTTGTGAACCTTTTGAATGGTCGTTGGATAATAGATAAGCTCCGTATAAGTAATGATAACATTCGCAACATGATAAACTGAATTGTTACGAAAGGCGTAAAACCTATAATGACACCTTCTTGACACTCATCTTTCTGACCTAAAATTTTGGACAGTTACTTTTGTTTCTCTTTCTTCCTCTTCGTTCTCGAGAAAATTTGAATAATATGACAGAATTTATTTCTGGCGTATTTCAATTTTGTTACTTCTTCCACCTGTTGGTTCAAAAGTAACACATTGGTATCTGCTGACCGCTGCTGCTGCAAGAGGAACGAACCTAAATATTCGAAACGACAAACGATTTAATTACATTGGTCCTTCTCTTTATTAAATAACATAGGAATTAATATATTTATATACTGATGTTTTAACACATACGTTTCAGAGCTGACCTCTGCATTTCTGAGCAATTAAATTATTACTCCCAGAAGGATGGAAATTTAAGAGATAACTTAATATTTCATTTTTATTCTATTTTATAATCTGTTCGGTTTACAACACTTTTACTAACATGTGTCCGCTACGTTATCGTTTTATTTCAAGCAATTATAAAAATTTTAAAAGGTTTAGATTTGAAGTGTGATGACACTTCATTTCTATAGAGTTTCGGAAATTTCCCTTCTGGACAAAGAGTCTTGGTATAGTTTCGAAATGAAGGGTCTACGAAAAAAAAAAAACATGCTAAATTACTTTTCTTAAATTTTACAGGGGAGCATTTTTTAACTTTAATACAGTGATAAGATATCATAGTTTACATCTCATTTAATTTAAGTTACCATTTTACAATGCAAGTTTCTAGTCTGATTCACTAGAGAGATTGTTCACTTTATGGGACCAGAAAAACAGAACTTTACCAAAAGTGGCAGCTTGGTGTTTCCGTGGACCTTTCAAATGCCGCAAATCACTCGTCAACAAACGGTTCTGGAACTCAAGATTTACGTAATGTTAATGTATCATCTTCTCGACACTGAACTCAGGTTAAAATTTGTTGGTGTTTTTGTTCACTTTGAATTTCGATGCTGAATAACTTCCTCAATTGAAAGGTCATTAACTACTAATACTAATAATACTACAACTACTACTAATACTACTACTGCTACTACTACTACTACTACTAATACTACTACTACTACTACTAACAGCACTACTACTGCTACTGCTTCTACTAGCGTGATAACTTGAAATCTTATTCTTTAGTCTATATACAGGACGTTAACCAACATTTGGGAACATTGGGGAATGTAGGCCTATAGGCCTAGAGGAACTAAAACAAGCTAAAAATGTCGAGTAAATGTATAGTCTATTCCGCTTTGTTTTTAAATTACAGGTAGTTACAAGGAAGGCTCACCAAGTAATAATTGGATTTGTCACAACGATTGTTACCCATATGTTGCATTTTAAATAAGAAACCTCCAAATAAATTTCTACATCCGGAAAGGGCCTAGTTTTCGAGATGTTTTTTTTTTTTTTTCAAATTCTTCAGTCCAGAATTATAACAGCTAATGCAAATAGTGCTATGTGATAGACATATCACGCAATGAATATGACCTAGCTGCATACCGTACTGTTAGAATCTCCTTAAATAATATAAATTATGAAAATTGAACATCAAATATACAATATTCATGGAATTGACTATAGAAAGTTGCATGAAGAAATTATAAGGAAAATTTAAGCATGCCTGAAATTACTCACTGTACTTATCACAGTAATGGAAATCGTTGTAAAAATGCTCAAAACATAGTGGAACTCTGCACCACGAACATTTCAGAAAAATAAGTTTCTCACTCTCAGCTTTAGAGCAGTTCTGTACATCAACGTGAAAACAGAATTCTGGAGTGGCGGATTTTTTAGGTTTGTTGTCAAGGTACCCGGATTTATGCCAGTCATAAGTTGTTTAAACATAATCACATATCTAGGAGATGAAAACTGATTATGTGTTAAGGACTGCAATTTTATCACGTTATCTCTCTCATGCAATACAATATTCGTGCCAAGTAGCAAAACAGAGAATTTCCGAATGAATTTTTTCCAAGGCCTAAAGGCATAAACGTCAAGAGGCTGAACAATCGGATTTGTATGTTTTGGAATTGGTAACACTTCCACCGTTTTATCTTCTGCAGTTATTCTTTCTATAGCCTGTCTACCTCGGTAACTGTTCCACGAGTCTACGAAAAGAATGCTATGATCACTGACAGATGGAAAGTATACTTCTTGAAACAACTCCTACCTCGATAACTGTTCCACGAGTCTACGAAAAGAATGCTATGATCACTGACAGATGGAAAGTACACTTCTTGAAACAACTTCTACCTCGATAACTGTTCCACGAGTCTACGAAAATAATGTTATGATCACTGACAGATGGAAAGTATACTTCTTGAAACAACTTCTACGTCGATAACTGTTCCACGAGTCTACGAAAAGAATACTATGATCACTGACAGATGGAAAGTATACTTCTTGAAACAACTCCTACCTCGATAACTGTTCCACGAGTCTACGAAAAGAATGCTATGATCACTGACAGATGGAAAGTACACTTCTTGAAACAACTTCTACCTCGATAACTGTTCCACGAGTCTACGAAAAGAATGCTATGATCACTGACAGATGGAAAGTATACTTCTTGAAACAACTTTTACATCGATAACTGTTCCACGAGTCTACGAAAAGAATACTATGATCACTGACAGATGGAAAGTATACTTCTTGAAACAACTTCAGCCTCTATAACTGTTCCACGAGTCTACGAAAAGAATGCTATGATCACTGACAGATGGAAAGTATACTTCTTGAAACAACTTGAAGAGGTGAATTTTCATAAGCTTCCCTAATTTTGAGGACAATGCATAAACATTTTCTTCTTCACGATGACAATGGAGATATGAAACTTAGTGTCAAGCGATTATTTTGAAAAATCATATCTCGAAGGCTAGGCATTCTCCGGATGTAGAAATTTATAGAGATTTCT
This sequence comes from Periplaneta americana, assembly GCF_040183065.1. Taxonomy (NCBI): domain Eukaryota; kingdom Metazoa; phylum Arthropoda; class Insecta; order Blattodea; family Blattidae; genus Periplaneta; species Periplaneta americana. Next base: position 42,025,383 of record NC_091126.1, on the reverse strand, counting down.
TATTTCAAAGGGAAGGTATGGGGGAAAAATCGTGAAAATCCATGATCACTTGGTGAGCCTTCCTTGTTAATTCAAAACTTACATGTTTCCTTATTACAACTATATTTTTAAATCTTTGTTTACGAAGTCCATGTACAATTCTGCAAACAGTACTTAAATGTCTGCCATGAGTTTTAATACAGGCGGCTTCTAAGGGCCGTATCATGGACTGCCTTACTCTTTTCTATATTCCAGGTGTCTGTTGTATTTGCTGACATCCTTCTTCAGCACGCTGGCGAAGAATTTCAAAGTTCTCGATAGGTCTTGAAGACACAATTGCTTTTAAATGTACCTATAGGCCAATTAGTAAAATGCAGGATGTGATGACTAGAAGTCTATTAGAACTCATGGCGACCACTTTCAATATTATCTGCAGAATTATGCATGAACAACGGTTTAAAAATAGAGTTGTAATAAGGAAATATGTATGAACTAAAAAGTACTTACAATCAAATAGAAAGCGAATTAACTAAATGCTTATAAGAACATATTTGCTCTTTATTCACACCCTAAAGTTTTCCAGCATGGTAGTTATCGCACAGTATATCAAGATATATTAGTAAAATGTTACACCAATGTTTAAATACATAGTGTTATTAGAAGGCTAAATAATTATTTTATTATTCAAAACACAACCAGTGTGTTGTTAAATATTTATTGATTAAATAGACTAAGAAATGTTGAACCACTGAATATTTAAATGGATTATAGGAGCGTTTTGAATAAATTTAGCACGATATAGTAATGTACAAACTATTAAACAGTTTCTTGCTCAAGACTCGACAATTTTATGTGATAAAAATTTCTGATGGTGTTATCCACTAAGAATGTCATTAAAGCTATGGAGTGTTCTGAATATAATTTCAGTAATGTTGTAATTGAAGTGCCACTCACGTTCTCGCTGTGAGCTGCTAGGCGCCAAGGAGGAACTGACTCTCTCTGGATGCCGTGCACCATTCACAAAGACTTATGTATTGAAAACATCACGTTGGCTTCTGATCGCTCCGCTCGCGCATGACAGAGAGCTCACAGCTCATTCATCTCCACGCATCACGGATTCAGATGCAACTGCCGACCTCACCCCTCTATCCCCATCAGATTATTGTGGAGTTCTGGGCGTTTGGACAGTTCCTCGGTTATATGCATAACTGTGCGTTCATTTAACATGACATTAAATAAAGCCTACGCAGTTCGAAGCTTACTTCAGCATTTTCGGGTAATCTACACCATGTCGTAGGGCCGCTGTTTGGATAACTTCGTCGTATCCAGTAAGCGAGTAGAGAGACAGAAATCTATAAAAAAAATTTAAATCTTATTTTATTCCAATAAGATGAAACCGTTTACTAAAAGTTTAAAATATTTCCCTTCGTGGAAATTTAAAATTAATTTCACTCTCGCTAGAGAGACGAAAAGAAATCCTTTTCATGACTTTTGCTTACTATTAATAATAATAATAATAATAATAATAATAATAATAATAATAATAATAATAATATATTTTAGTAGGTTATTTTACGACGCTGTATCAACATTTGAGGTTATTTAACATCTGAATGAAATGGCGATAATGCAGGTGAAATGAGTTTGGGGTCCAGCACCGATAGTTACCCAGCACTTGTTCATATTGGATTGAGGGAAAACCCCGGAAAAAAACCTCAACCAGGTAATTTGCCCCGATCAGGATTCGAAACCGGGCCACCTGGTTTCGCGACCAGACGCGCTAACCATTACTCCTTACGTTTGGACTAATAATAATAATAATAATAATAATAATAATAATAATAATAATAATAATAATAAATTTATTTTGCAAATCTAATATTTCAGATAAAGCTTCCTGTAAAGCAGATTTGAATAATTTCAAGGAAAAATTGTTCATAATTTATTTTACTGTACCTGGCAGAGTTAAGGCTTTAAGGCCTTCTGTTCCGCTCAGGCACATGTACAATTAATACAAATGCATAAGTAATAATACTACTACTACTACTACTACTACTACTACTACTAATAATAATAATAATAATAATAATAATAATAATATATTTTACTTTAACTGGCAGAGTTAAGGCCTTAAGGCCTTCTCTTCCACTCAACCAGATCTACAATTAATAAAAATGCATAAGTAATAATAATAATAATAATAATAATAATAATAATAATAATAATAATAATAATAATAATGCCCTTGATATTATGTATTATTTATTAATGATCACATTGTTGATATTTATTTTGCCTCTTATATTGCCATATTTCACCATAATTCGAACAGCTGTCGTGGCTCCGACTTGCGCAGAAAACTACATTCACTATCGCTACTGTATTAAATTATGCTAGAAATATTTTGTGGCTAGATAGATTTTTGTTTTATAATTTTAATTTGTACTCGCTAGCTAGTTAAATAAATTAAATAATAATAACAATAATAATAATAATAATAGTAATAATAATAATAATAATAATAAGAATAATGTGAAATACTGTTATTGAAACTTATCTAATTTACCAGTTAAGGGGAGAGGATGGTATTTTTTGGTGAAAAATGAGTAAATTTTCAAAAAAAAAAAAATCTTTAAAATACCCTGTGATATGTGTGGAATGCATTGCATAACATTTTGTGGGTATTTGTGCCCTTATCGGATATTGAGACGTCATTTTTAAACTTCCTGCGCTATGGATTTTTAAATCATACGCCCGCTTTTATCGGTTTCCAGTAACTTCATTTTTTTTTTGCTACATTGCAAAACAAAAATGGATATAATTTCTGAACTATTAAAGATACATGCATGAAATTTAGAACACACATTCTTTAGACTATTAGGAAACTTTTCTCTGTAATAGAATTTTGTTAATTGATATCATTTAAAAAATACGTCCGTTTGTTTGCAAGAAAGGAAATCAGAAAATTGTTATTAAATTTTAATTGTTTATTTTACAAACATAGGGACTAATATCAAAATTCTGTTACAGACAGTTTGTAGAACATGCTTTTGCAAATACATTGCAAAAAACTGTTTGAATCTATCTAAAAAACGGTTTAGATATATTGGTTTTAGTACAATCCTGCATTGGGTATATTTTTCTTCAAATTTGGGCCCCCAAATAATTTTTTTCAAAATATTTTTATTTGGTTGAGTTCCCACAGCTATGAGCTCTCTACATAAAAAAAAATAATATTTTACACCAAATAGGAAAAAGTTAAAAAAAATACCATCCTCTCCTCTTAAGCTGAATACATTATATTGATATTTGGCACTATATTAACTGCAATATTATATTCTAGCATCCATTACCCTTATGTATTTTCTTTCTTTCGTTTGTGTGTTGTTCTTTTTGTTTTTTTATTACGTATTTTGTGTATGTATCTGTGTAAGCCACCTGTAATAAATTGGAAGCCTGCCTCTGTTGGTGGTGGATTTAAATAAATAAATAAATAAATAAATAAATAAATAAATAGGACTATCATTTATAAAGTAAAAGTATGATTATTTAGATATTTAAATATAGTAACTGTTCAACATATGAGAGAAAATCAATTCAGTAAAGTAGTCTGAACAAAATAACATTATAAAATATTTCTTATGAGCACTGCATTTGAGAGCGAATGTAATTTACTATACCTGTTTAATTAGGTAATTGTGCACTTTGATTTAGATACCGTCCGACAGGTTTCAATCTCGACAAGAAGAAGATTCCAGATTCGAGAGGTGTAGATTATGAATGATTGAGAATAACGGAATGTTCTGTGCTTAGATATAAGAATACAGTTTCTTTTTGAGACCGGGTGCCAAAGTTGTGAAGAGATTAGAGATTCTGAAACCACATGGCAGGTAATGCATCGTTTACAATGACGCGACATACGCGACACGACACAGCGACGCAATTATTATATAAATTATGGCCCAATAGGAAATCCGAATTCCATGACGTCACGACACAGATCGCGACGCGACAAAAGTTGAAATAGAGTTAACTTTTACCGCGCGACGTTACGGGAATGCGTATGTGTTTTGTTTATGATGGCGTCGTTTGCAACAAAATGGAATACTTTTTCAGATGAGATGTTGATAGAATTGGTTAAAGGATACCCTGAACTGTACAGAGTGAACCGTGAGTAATGTCATTAATTTCAAGAGGTTATTCTTTAGAATATTTCAAACAAAAAAGTTTAATATAATTTTCAAGAAAAAAATTATTTTATGTGAAACATTTTATGGCGTATTTTAGGAAAGCCATTGAATTAACTTAATTCCCAATGCTTAGTCAATTTAAGAGAGCAGTGTATTATGATAAAAAATAGTTTTTGTCGTTCAAATATGCAGAAATTTCATTTGAACAGTTGTAAATTTTCGTTCTGAAAAGGAATTTTAAAACGTTACATTTGTTACATCAAATTTCTGCGTATTTATTATCATAATACAGTGCTCTCTTAAATTGACTGAAAATATTGGTAATTAACTCAATGGTTTTTACAAAAGACGGTAAAAAATGTTTCATATAAAACAGTTTTTATCTCGAAAAGGAAGCAAAAGGAAAACAATAATTTATATTAATGTTTTGTTTACAATATCGCAAAGAATAACCTTATGAAATTAATGACATTATTTACGGTTCATTCTTTATATTACTGTTCGTTTATCTGAAATACACAATATTTTCCATCCATGGCTCCTATGAAGTTCGGAAAATTTACTTTTTTCCAATATCCTTCTTCCACCTTCGTGAAATTGTCTTCAGACTCTTTCCACTTAATGAGGTGCTTTTTAATTTATCCCAGATTACAGTACTTGTTTCTAAAACTATAGGCCTAATAGACATTGTGGAGTTACAATACGAAAATCGTAAAGAGAGAACAAAGTTCTTAAAGAGAGATACCAAGTATTAGGGAAACCTAACCTCAAAGTTACGCTTAGACGCTCTGCTGGATGCTTCCCTCATTGGACGTATTTGAGGCCCAATGATATGCAGAAGATCATCAAATTGCGAAGTTGTCATCCGCATATAGTTATGGTATTTTGATTTCTTCTACTCAAAAAATAGAGAAGGCAGGCATCGTTTCATTTTAAGTTTCCTAATCAACACGAACCAGCTATTCAAGTCGCGGAATTGTGAACACCAGTCCGCGACGCGATACTGCGAAGTCGCGTCGCATGTCGCGTCATTGTAAATTGAGCATAAGACGGACAAGAAGTGTGCATGATTTGATGCAGTAGCGATCGTGAATTGGTTTTCTGCGTCATATTTTACTTTCAGAAGGTTAGTGTGAACGGCATTGATAGCAAATCCACTTTGCAGTGTCATATGATATAAGACGAAGTTTTTAATGTCTTGATTGCCTTTGTCATGTTCCAACATTGCAAGACACTAATTCTTACTACAAAAAGAGAAATTACAATACAGTAGAACTCCGATTATCCGTCACCCGATAAACCGATCGGCGGATTATCCGACTGCCTTTCTCGCTCTTTTTTTTTCTTTGCTACCGGAAAAAATGTAGTACTATATCTTACATTATTACCAATTTTTTCTAGAATGTATTATTACTAGGGAGCGGATTTTTATGTGCTAAAAATTTAAATATATTTATTTTTTATGTGCTAAAAAGTACGAAAATATTTGCTAAAAATAAAAAAAAAATATTTATTTTAAATATGACAAAAATGCCTTACTTAGCTTGAAAAAAAATGTTACTAGGTACTCACCAACCACATTTGAGTCCTAGTAGTTGGCCGAGAATTGCAGTGAACAACAAAGATCATCTCCAAATTCTCCATCACAAATGCATGGCGATTATCTCTGAATAACGACTTATACTGTGAAAACGATCTTTCCATATCACAGGACGTCAGACGTGCATATTTAAAGAGAGGAATGTCACAAACACATACACCGTCAATTTCACCTACATTTTTTTTTCCTACATACTGTACACTTTTTTTTTCAATTGTATACTTTTTTTTCCTTCAGATATTTACAATCACAAGGATATAAGATATCACAGAATACAATGCATTAATTAACAACACAAAACAGAAAAATAAACCATAGAACAATCTATCTTTTCTAAATTACTTAAAGTACTGTATGATAGGTTATAACTTACTAAAGAACTAAGTGATTATACTATCATTCATGAATAGAAAACGAAGTTGTTTTATCAGACTAATCCAAATAGATGAAAATGCATCATTTCAGTAGTGACATTGGTTACAAGGTGAAATATGATACATTTTATGACCAGATCAAATAAGATAAATTCTTGTCACAAATCCAAAACAAATAGCCTACACACTCATAGAAGATGGTATGCACCTCATACTAGAAGGAAGAAGATTACATTTCAGAAAAGAAGCAGTGATGACAGGGTCATTAATTAAATTGAAACACTTCCTTTATAACATTTATGTAATAAGGGATTGTAAACACAACTAGGTTAACTGAGCATAATGTGTTCAAATTATTTTACCTTACTCATATAGAATTCAATAAATTGCCATAAAGTTTTTTCCCGTGTTTCTTATTATAAGCTTTGTACCTCGAATGTTTTAGGATTTTCATAAATTCTTTCATTTCCATTTCCCTGTTGTAGTCCATTATTAGGAATACTACATTACTGATGATCCAAATCACAGCATTATGTTTTTGGGATGGTAAAAAATGAAAATCAGATTGCATTCCTACAGGCACATCCTCCAATACTTGAGCAACTTTACACATTTTTTTATAGCCACTGTTTTTTCCAAACATATTCTGGAATTTGTCTCTTAGTAATTGTGCTTCTGAACTTGGTAGCGAGTCTAGTTTAATTTCCACAGCACGCACCTCCCTGTTTCAGACAACAGGTTTTTGGATGTTTCGAGTTTTTTTATGGTGCCACACAAAAAGCTTACATTTGCTGATAGGAAAGCCAAATCGTTTTTTAAATAACCATCTTTCAGTATATCTTGAAGGATATTGATTGACGAAGCCCGATAACAGGGAATCACAACAAGATATATTGCCTTACTTGATAGACATGGGCAAGAGGCGAGATTTGTTTAAATGAAATAATGTTCATACCCGAGCTCTAAGAGCTCTTATCTGTTGTGTTTCATAAACAAAGCGTGGAGTGAAATCATCTTCAGCAACAATAAACATTCCTAATTATGTGTTGCAAGATTTCTCCTCCTTGTCCATGTTAATTTATTCTCTAATAATAACATTGATATACTGCCTAACAGTTCTCAGAACTTGTGGCGATACTATTACAAAAATGGATCACGGATACACCACAGAGCGCTTAGAAACACGGCGCAACCAAGAATTCCTAAAAAAGATAGCGTACTTCTGAGTGATATAATTGATTTAGTTTTAAAATATTTAAAAGTTCTTATAAAAATTATTTAAGTAAAGAAAAACTCTAATATTTATGTATTTATAATAGATTTTCTGAAAATATGTATTTACATAATTTTTTTGTGAAAATATGTGTATTTATGTGAAATAAAATTCGGGTTTTAAACTTGAAACTTCATTTTCGGAATTTTTAACTTTGTTAATTGTGTTTTATCACACGCAAAAAGAATATTTAATTACATAGGAATCCGCTCCTTAATTATTACAAGTCTTTACCCTCACATAGTACTACTGCCGCCAATAAGAACAGTTACTTGAAGGTGTCTTTTCGCAACTTGTAAAATAGTCACTACCTGCCTTCAAAGAAATGCTCCCAAGAACTTCCGCAAAATTTATACCAAACTCGTGCAGCATTCAGTTCTTGTCCCATTGTTCGAGTGCTCGTACTTTATACCTTCTATACAAAATATCTTCCACGGGTGTCAAAAGTGTTTTGCTAAGTATCGAAATAAAAATGCAAATAATTTAGAGCTTTGGGAAAAAACAAATCGCGGCTCATTTCGCATCAGAATACGAGATTGATGTTAAAACTGTGCGCGATTTAAGGAAAAACAATGATAAGGTCTATAAAGTATGTAAATCTACAACAGAAGACCTCTACTATTCCTATCTTTTCGCAAACAAACATCATAAGGAATTTCCTTGGACCATACAGTATAAACCCATCATTGACAACCAGACTTAAATTAGTAACTTCTGGTCCACTATCTAGCGTGTTAAACACAACATTACGGAGAAAATTACAAAACTATAATAAGAATTTAATTTATGAATAGTACATTATGCAACGAGCCTATAATGAAGGTAATTAAGAAGTGAGTATGGATATTTATGAAACTCGCTTGCGCTCGTTTCATAATTTTCATACGAGCTTCTTCATTACCATTATAGGCGAGTTTCATACGACTTTTTATGCTCGACCATATTTCTAACTTGATATTATTCATTTTTGAGCAATGTCCCGTATGTTGTGAGATGTGCGCAGACGCGAAAGTATTGATTTTTTCCGAGGAACAGATGTCCACATTGACCTTGATAGGCCATAAGAACCTACAGAGATAACATTGAAATTAAATTAGACATTGAAAAACGAGTTGACAAATTGAATTTATTGGAATATTATTTACAATTAACGCTAATTATTATAGTAACAGAACATAACCTTCTGCGACAGTAATGGATTTCCAGCCTCCGTGACTTCGCTAATTCTCTTTCGATTGCATATCCGAGAATAATCGATACTTGCGGTTTTATAACGGTAGAAAGCTGACCTGCCATTGGCTGAACAGTTGTAACCTGAGTCGTCATTGGCTGAAAGACCTGACCTTTAATGAGTAGGTGTACTTTAACTGACATGCATTAAAGGTCTGCAACCAGGTGTATAATTACTACATTTCGGCATGGTCGAGCATAAAATATTTTATGGTACGGATTATCCGATTTTTCGATTAAGCGTCCAGTCCACCGTCTTTATTACCACGGATAATAGAGGTTCTACTGTAATAGTTATTCTTTCTACAGCCTGTCTACCTCGGTAACTGGTCCACGAGTTTACAAAAAGAACGCTATGATCACTGACAGATGGAAAGCACAGTCTAGTATATACAGTCGCGAAGCTCAATACGTAGTAAATATACAAACATTAGGTAGTTGCTCACCACTAGGATCGCTAATATCGCCTCATTACAGGCAATACAAAATAGTACCGTCACAGTCTATTGTTTCTAGCACCCTCAAAACGCAAGCTTCGTGACTGTATATAGTAGACTGTATGGAAAGTATACTTCTTAAAACAACTTGAAAACGTGAATTTTCATAAGCTGAATTTGAGGGCAATGCATGAACATTTGGGGTCTTAAACGTTTTTTTCTTCACGATGGCAATGTAGATATGAGGCTCATATAAGTGTCAAGTGATTATTTTGAAAAATCATATCTCGAATTGTAGGCCTTCTCCGGATGTAGAAATTTACAGGGAGATTTTTTGTTTCAAATGGAGCGTATGAGGGAAAAATCGTTGTGAAAATCTATTATCACTTGGTGAGCCTTCCTTGTAAGTGTATAAATTTTAACTACAACACTTAGGGATATGGTGCCGCTTATTTGTTTCGCGATTTCAGAAGACTTCAGCCAAAGGTCCCGGAATCGATACCCGGCCCCGGAACAATTTTTCCCTTGAAAATATTATTATTATTATTGTTATTAATATTATTATTAATATTATTATTACTAAAATTATTATCATCAATATTATTACACATGACAATTTTCAATTCGAACCCTAAGGAAATTGAAAGAAAATATACTACCCGAACTTTGAATTAAGTAGCAAAAATATTTTTAGAAAATTCATAACAAGGCAAGGAGACTTTTATACCCATGTAATAGTGAGTAATGAATATACAGAGTACGATTTAATCCTAAGTACAAAAATTTAGACTACCAATAGAACAGTAGACTTCAATTTTCTTTCCTAATGTTATAATTGTGTATGCTCAAAGATTCGACGTTGTGAAATGGAAGAGCCAGCCAGTAACACAACTACTTCTTACGTACAATAATTAGCGTTGGACGTCCTACTCATTGCTCTTACCTGCAGTCAGTCACCAGTGTTGCCAACAGTTGTTCATATAATCCCGCTAGATGGTTTTCGAAAACCCGCGATTTTCTATCAAATATCTCGAGATTTTAATGTGTACTTATTATTGTTCAATAATAATAATAATAATAATAATAATAATAATAATAATAATAATAATAATAATAATAATAATAGTCAATAGGCATCCACCCGCCAATGTAACGAATATTGCACACTTTTATCATTTCCAATGTGGCGCTATAAAGCAATTTTGAACACTTTTATCCAGCCACAACATATTTAAATTATTCTTATTGCATTATATTTTGGGTTTTAACGGTAACAGCCTATATGTTATCGTAAAAACCCGAAATCTGACAAAAGCAGATTCAACTAGTGAAAACTAGTTTTAAAAATGCAGATAGATAGATAGGAAGCGAATTTTCGTAAGATCTAGAATCAAAAACAGATTAGGTTTGGTTTATTTAGGTTCTTTTTAGGCTTTTATCAAATAAAAACCTATCTACCTATATTTGCATACCGCACCACATGTTAATAGAAAATCGACGTTGAAAATGTCTTTCTCTTATGGCATTCTGGTTTTCATATGCCCATGTATGACTATTTCGAAAATTAGTTATACCGTTTCTGGTGAATGTAGCCTCATCAGTGAACAAAATCTTTGCAACCAATTGAGGTTCAATCGTTAACCAGTTACATAAATTCAAACGAGGAGCCAAATCTTGTGGCTCAAGATGCTGTACTCCTTGGTCGTGATACGGATATAAACATTCCTTATGAGTGTTCTCCATACCTTCACATGATTTACATCGAGCTGTGCAGCAATCCTCCGCGTACTTAACCGTGAATTTTCGTCTACAATATCAATAATCATGTCTTGTACCTGTGCCTGTTCTTGTCGTTGTGCATTCTCCTTCTTCACACAAGCGCTTGGAAGTTGACCAGACTGTGAAATTTGCCAATAGGCACATGAAAATACCTGTGCACTAGGAATCCTACGATTTGGGAACCGTGCTTGATATGCCAAAACAGCTGCTGTTGCATTGCCATCACACAGTCCATACACATAAATTATGTCGGTGTATTCCTGATTTGTGTACACAAAAGGCATGTTTTAATGGTCAAAACTCAATAAAAAGACTAGTCACAATACGGTTTATTTTTCCCACAACTGTTATTTTAAACTGTTGTCTGTTTCGTTAAAATTTCCTTCATTCACTGCTTTTCAAATGTTTCTTATGTTTCTCTACTTAGTAATGTCATAAAAATGCTTGGAGCTGCAAGAAGTTCTATTTTTTCCAGCTCTGTTATCTCTGTAACCTCCCAATTTCGGATATAGGTATGTTAGGTTAAATCAACGTAGAAAGTGTCAGGGAACATGTTCCTGAAATTCTAAACATTAGAGTTGTTACACCCTGTATAAATGGAATTGTCAATACATTAACACATCCATTAATTCACAAAACACACACTGAACGAATTAAATGTAATTATGAAAGCCGTCAATAATGCTAATATGAATTTCATTTCAGAAACTTTAAAGATTAAAAACCGCTAGTATTCCCGCTAAGCTGGATAATATAATTTTATCCGCGAGACGGTTATCCAAAAAAGCTAGATTTAGCGGGAAAACCGCAGAATTGGCAACACTGTCAGTCACTGGATAACGCAATGAAATCTATTAACGGTAGGAACTACCTTTTCCTTTTCCAAAATCTGTCGGCCACTAAGAAGAGTTTTTATACCATTGGCGGGTACTCGACTGTTCGTAAGTCACCCAGACCAATTTACCGACAAAGTCGTTGAACAGGGTGTCCCATATGAGGCTGGTCTACCTTACTCCCGCGATGAGACGAGCAGATATGTTGGAATGCCACAGGAGAACCGGAGCTCCAGGAGAAAGCCCTATGTTATCCGAAATACGAGCTTGCCCAACACAAGTTATGAATCCGGGGTACGGCGGTACGCCGGGGATCGAACCCGGATTATAAGTCCACCGTCCACACCTGTGGAATAACGGTCAGCGCGTCTGGCCGCGAAACCAGGTGGCCCCGGGTTCGATTCCCGGTCGAGGCAAGTTACCTGGTTCAGGTTTTTTCCGGGGTTTTCCCTCAACCCAATATGAGCAAATGCTGGGTAACTTTCGGTGCTGGACCCCGGACTCATTTTACCGGCATTATCACCTTCATCTCATTCAGACGCTAAATAACCTAAGCTGTTGATAAAGCGTCGTAAAATAACCTACTAACCTATAAGTCCAGCGCTCTAGCCACTAGACCAACATAGTGGCTCGCTCGATCACTGTGAAGTTTAAAATTGATTTTGAATTCTTGGAAACATTAATAACCGAGATTACAATGAAACGCCTTCGGATCTTTCAAGAATTCCAGATTCAACACTATTTTTATTAAAATTAATGAAGTGTTCCTGACTTCGAATTATCCAGATATAAGCTTCCTAAATTCGAATTCAATGTGTATTTTTAACATTCATTTAAATAGTAATTTCAACAGGAATACACACTTTTTTAAGTTATCAAATAATTCGAATTATCCAATGTCGAATTAACAAATATCTACTCATTACTATTTACTTAGGCCTACTTACTTACAAATGGCTTTTAAGGAACCCGGAGGTTCATTACCGCCCTCACATAAGCCCGCCATCGGTCTCTATACTGAGCAAGATTAATCCAGTCCCTACCATCATACCCCACCTCCCTCAAATCCATTTTTATATTATCCGCCCATCTACGTCTCTGCTCACCAAAGGTATTTTTCCATCCGGCCTCGCGACTAATGCTATATTATCATTTCTGGATTCGTCCATATGTGCTACATGCCCTGCCTATCTCAAACGTCTGGATTTAATGCTCCTAATTATGTCAGGTGAAGAATACAATTCGTGCAGCTCTGCGTTGTGTAACTACCTCAATTCTACTGCAACTTAATCCATTTTAGCCCGAAATATTTTCCGAAACACCATATTCTCAAACACCCTTAGCCTCTGTTGCTCTCTTAAATTGAGATTCCAAGTTTTCACCACCATAGAGAACAACGGGTAATGTAAGTGTTTTATAAATTCTAACTTTCAGCTCTTTTGAGAACAGACTGGATGACAAAGGCTTTTCAACCGAACAATAACAGGCATTTCCCATATTTATTCTGCGTTTAATTCCCTTCCGAGTGTCATTCATATTTTTTAGTGTTGCTCCAAGATATTTGAATTTTTCCACCTTTTCAAAGGATAAATTTTTAATTTTTATGCTTCCATTTCGTTCTATGTTCTGATTACGAGACATAATCATATACTTTGTCTTTTCGGGATTTACTTCCAAACCTATCTCTTTACTTGCTTCCCGTGTTTTCCCTAAGAATTTGTGGATTTTCTCCTAACATATTCACTTCATCCGCATAAATAAGCAGCTGATGTAACCCGTTTAATTCCAAACCATCTCTGTTATCCTGCACTTTCCTAATGGCATATTCTAGAGCGAAGTTGAAAAGTAAGTTCATCGTGCATCTCCTTGCTTTAACCCACAGTGAAAAGAAAAGCACCAGAAAGTAACTGACATATATGGACTCAGCTGTACGTTCCACTGAGACGCATTTTATTTAATCGAACTAGTTTCTTTTGAATACCAAATTCAGTAAGACTATTACATAATACGATATTTTATGTATAATATCGTACTTCTTTTTTAACCGAATCATATGCCTTTTTGAAATCTATGAATAACTGATGTACTGTACCCTTATATTCCTATTTTTCTCCAATATCATTCAAATACACAAAAATTATCAATAGTCGATCTCTTAGTCTAAAACCGCACTGATGATCCCCAATAATTTCATTTGCATATGGAGTTAATCTTCTCAAAAGGAAATTGAACAAAATTTTGTCAACAAAAGTGATATTCCTCGAAAGTTACTACAGTTAGTTTTGTCCCCCTACTTAAAGATAGGTACAATATGGACTCCTTCCATTGTTCTGGTACAATTTCCTTTTCCCAAATAGAAATCAAAAGCTTATAAATTTCGTTAGATAATGCGCTTCCACCCTGTTGTATTAATTCTGCTGGAATTTGGTCGATACCTGGAGACTTGTTCCTTTTCAGATTTTCTATCGCAATTTCGAATTAAGAAAGTATGGGTTCGGGTATAAATGGCTCAATAGTTTGTGTTACTATTATTATTATCATTATCATTATCATCGTCATTTTCAGAGCTACTTTCGAGTGAACTGTTTACGTTGACCTCAACTGAACTCATTCGCACTCACACCAGTGTATTGTGCTAAGGTTCGCTGTCTATCCATTTTCCATGTAGGGCAACCCCATATGTTCCTAGGATAGCCGACCCCTCATTTCGTCAATTTTTTAGTTTGTTATTTAACGACGCCTTATCAACTACTCGATCATTTGGCGTCGATGGAATTGGTGATAGCTAGATGGTATTTGGCGAGATGTGACCGAGGATACGCTATAGATTACCTTACATTAGCCTGACGGTTGGGGAAAACCTCGGGGGGGGGGAGAGGAATCCAACCAGGTAATTATCCCAACGGGAATCGAACCGAACCCGAACGCAACTCTGGATCGGCATCGTCAAATGTTGATTGGAGAGATGCTTGAATATGATAATAGAATGCAGAACTTTAACAGAGATATTGACGCTTGTCCTGGAGTAACGGGAGAACCCAGTCAAATCCGCAACTTTGATTTTGTCCGCGACAATAGTCGCTATGGATTTTGATCGGGACTCGAATCTGGACCGCTCAAATAACAGGCTGATGATCTAGTCTACGTTTCCATCGCAAGGAGTTTGCAGATTGTCTTATCAATTATAGTTTCTTATCAATTATAGTTTCTTTTATCACCATTAGATCGAGAAAAATTCGTTCCGGCACCGGGAATCGAACCCGGGAACGAACGAATTTTCTCGATTCAATGGTGATAATACGCTGAGAGGTCCCGGGTTCGATTCCCGGTGCCGGAACGAATTTTTCTCGATTTAATGGTCATAATACACATTGACAACTTCATAGTAGTCGTGATAATATTCAGTGAGGATGGCGAGAACTCATATAATGAATATTTAATGTATAGTTTCTTTTCTTGAGCTACTAATCAAGAGACGTACCTCTACGAAATAAGCTTACTTTAATATTCACTCGAATGTGAACACCATTTCTCGTTTTCTTCATTAAGATTATACACAAATCGCGTTCTCCATACTTGCAAAATTCAATTTTTTGACTTTATTAGAAATAGTAAGTTTTAAGTTGGTGTATTATGTAACTAATTTTTCATACATTTAAACGAAATATTTGTACGAATATTGCAACCATTTCTAGTACTATTTCTGTTTACGAAAATCGCCACTTAAGACTGATGAGGCCATCGGCTTAGCTCGAGCGGTAGATTTAATTGCCCACAGAAATAAATAAATTTAACTTTGAGTGGAATTCGTGGGATTTCAAACGCCATCCAGTGAGATCGATCGAAAACCACTGACGTGGCCACTTTTCACTTCTACTCTATTACGTTGCATCGATTCGCGCTGATTGTGTGAAATGTTAAGCTACAATTCAGAGATACCTCGTTGCATGTGTGTGTGCTGTAGAATTATGAAACAGATATATTTTCACAAGCATATCATTTTAATTTCTTCTTTTTTAATGAAAAATTAATCAGCTACTCAGTATTACACTCTACTGTCTCTTTGAAACCATAGCCAGCAATGTTGCACAACAAATGTGTGAAATGTCGACCGACCTGTTACTTCGTTCAAGAAAATAATCCCGAAATTACGTTGCTTTTTCGGCATACTGTAATATTAGGCTTATATATTTTACTTAATACTTTGTAATACAGAATGTTACGAATGAGGAGCTCATTTTCAAAACGTCTTTTGTCCACCTGATAACGGAAATAAGCTTTCTGTGTCCATGGTTCTACATACAACTGTTATGATTTGGCTTCAGGACACCCTCTAAACCACTAAAAGTTTTCGTTAAAAGTGACTATTGAAATAAAACTTACTCTTGTAAACAGCAAAAATGGCGACAAAATATTAGCACAGTCTACTATATACAGTCATGAAACTTGAGTTGTGAGGGTGCTAGAAACAATAGATTGTGCCGGTATTATTTCGCATTGTCTGTAATGAGGCGATATTAGCGATCGTAGTGGTGAGCAACTATCTATGGATGCATATTTACTACGTATTGAGCTTCGCGACAGTATATATTAGACTGTGATATTAGTTTCAGCTTTGTAATAAAAGAGTCTCATGCTCCCATTTGATTCTAAATGCACGCAACTTTTTTGATTTCATAATGTCTCTTGCCTAGCTGGTAAGAAATTTTAGACCTAAAAACGTTTTTCGTGATTTCTCAGAAAGTTATGGGAATGGACAAGGTTCGTTTTGAAAATAAGCTCGAATATTGTTTACATTTGGTAGAGTGAAACGTCAATAGCTTTCGTGTAGTTTTATAAAAGAAATCACGTTTAAATTATTAACACGGACGTATTAGAAAATTTCTCATAGAAACTCGAATTAGTGATTAGAGCGCTTTCAGAATAAGAAGGCATATAAGGCGGAGCTAGTTCAGGCCGGTCTATGTCGACTAGCCAGTGACAGTGAAGCGGTGTTGTCTAGTTAAATCGTCGCGAAGTCTCGCTGAAGCGTCGCGTATTAGTTTCTTTCTTGCGCGCACAATACTTATGGCTAGGAATGAATTTTAAGCTATGCCATTCGTTAGAGCTCCGAATTCTGAATCCAACAGTACAAGAATGGCAATTTTATGTCAACTGGTTCGCGTGTTATCGCTTTAAGACTAAACAGAGATATCCAACCTACAGCATAGAACATATTTTGCTCTGAATTCCGTCTCTGTAAACGAAGATAGAATCTGTTTATTTTCAAATTCAGATGTGGTCTGTTTTCTCTTGTGTGATGTGTAACTTACCGTAACAATGTCTCTTGAAGGGATTGCAATTGGCTCTGGTGTTTCATCTATTACACGCAAAAGGAAAGTCCTACACTCACAAGCGAGGAGTATGGTATTTTTGTATATAATTTTTTTAAAGGACTAACTTATGATTCAGTGCGTGTCAGTTCTTCACGAACAAAAAATTCTGACTGCAGAGACGTGTGGTTTAGAAGTGCATACGTTAGCTCATATTCTCGGACAGGACAAAGAGACAATTAAAATAGGTGGTATAAGCTTACTTGAATTTACCTCTCCTGGAAAATAACGCAAAACAAACGTGTTAATTATTTGTACAATTTTCAGAACCGTGTATTATTTCATCGTACGATATTTTAAATACATTAGTAGTATGTGTTAGCAGTTCCATTATAATAGAACGTGGAAAGAAGAAGAAAGCTGAGAACAATCATAGGTACGATTTTCACTTTTCATTGGAATATTATACATGGTATAAGACGAAGTATTGCAAACAACATATGATATATTTGGATGATATTGTAAACATAAACACTCCTGCCTCTTTTTCCATGAATTATACGAAGAACATTAACAACATTCTTCCTTAAGAGCATTAGAAAACTTTCTAAAATGAAGCACATTAACTACATTTCACTTTTAAAATAAATACAGGCATGCTAGGAACGAGGAGATTTTATAATTCCAAAACTCAATTTCTATTTTAAAAACCGTTCGTTATATATATTACACTTTATACGATTTTTTCTAATATACAATTTTATCTTCAATATATTAACGATATTATTGGATTACGGTTTTCATATTCGCTTCTGTACAACTACCTTCACTCGTAGGTTTATATTGCCACAGGCCAGAGTGATAGAACATAGCATCCTTGACTTCTAGGTAGGTATAAGCTTGCGGATTAAATTAAATTAGATAGGCTTGATTTAATAAAGTAAAAGAAAGTAATCTTCAGTTTCAATATGAGTACTGAATTAGGCCTACATATGAACAGATATGCTTATATTCTTATAGCCGGACTCTTAGCCAGAATATGGAACACTGGACCTCTAGATATGTAAAAATTACTGTATATGATAAAATAAAATTAGATAGACTTAGTTTATCAGAGAAAAATAAAATAATCTACAGTTCCAGTATGAGTACTGAATTATATATGAACACACATTATGATTACGTTGCATTATAGCCAGATTCGTAACCAGAATGTAGAACCCTGGACCCTTAGGTATGTATAAGCTGGAGAATTAAATTAAATGATATAGGGTTCATTTAACGGAGGAAAAATAAAATACTTTCCAACTTCAATACTAAATTACGTATCTACAGATATGTTTTCGTTTTGTTATCGCTAGATTCTTAAGCTGCCCCTACAAACAAACTGTGCCTTATCTTTCCTCTGGAGAAATAAACAATAATAAATTCAGCTTGCTGTACAAGGAAGTCTGAGAAAGAATTAAAGCATTCTTCCCCAGACATTAGCAAAATAAATTTCTACATATCTGTCACTTTATTTCGCAAGTTAGTGACTCCAAGAGCTACTGATCTATGAAGCGAAGAAGTAATAAAAATTGAGATGAGAATTACTTCAGTAAGAGTAATTATATTTAAACATTACACACAATGAAGAAACAGGTCTCGACCCGCTCGCTCAGCGAGAGTGCTGCTCGTTGCTTACGGGATTATACAAGCTGGCGCATAGCACGGTCGACAGTAGGTCTCTGTGAGTCATGACAATTTCTGCCGCTAGGTTCGCCTCTCTGCCCTATGAAATGATGAATAGTACCATTACAAAGCATTGTGCATCGTGAAAATAGTTCGATTAATTGTGCATTACTCATTGAGTACGAATATTATAAATATGCCAAGCATATTACAGTGTTATTTGAAGTTTGTTCTGCTAAGTTATATTCGAAAATTGTCTGTGTTTTGCTATGTGAAGAACTCTGTACCAACAGGTCGTATCTTTATAGGTTAAGGTAAATGTCAAAGTTCTCTCATATAACAAGCAATGCTATGTTAAAAGTGGCGAATTGCATTTTCCGACTCTCGAATGATGTGACCCGAAATGTAAAATAATTTCATGCATTGTTTCACTTACCAAGCATTACTGATATAGGCCTAATGAAAATGTGAACGACGTGATGTAAACATTGAAGATAATGTTGTTACTATTTTCCCTTTCTCTTTTAGAAAATACCGACAAAAGTAATGAATTATCTTCATGCTGTACTTATTAGGTAATTAATGTGTATTTGTCTGTATTTTAGACCTGTGTATTGTTACGTAATTATCAGTGAATTAGGTTAGAGAACTTAACAAGGTTAGTATGAGATTAGGTAATGCACCTCAAACTGTAACTAATAATGGCTGCTGCCGAAATAGGCTGAGGTGGTTATCGTGTGAAACAAATTATATCTGGAATATCTAGTTTTATTATATACGGATACGTAAAGTTTTTTTTTTTTTTTTTTGTTTTAGCATGTGTTTGTAATTTTGTGAGGTTATGTCTAGCCTAATTTCTTTTTATTCTTGTATCATTACCAATACATTAATTTATTTTATATTCATTTCAGGTGTTACATCTATGGTGACAACTCTACTTATGTTAGGATATGAAGTAACAGTATATATTCAACTTCATCATTTGCTAAAAATTAAAGAAAACTGTATGTGTTCGACTCATTCCATCGTCATTTCTTCTTATGTATGTGAACCACGTTCGTTCTAAAAGTGCTACAATAAATGAACACTATAGACAACGTGATGGAACAATTTACAAGTTACTGTTAAAATGCTCAACATTTTCAAGTGGTGCTATACCCATTGTTTCAAAATGTACATACATATTTTACATTTCTATAAGAGGTGTCATAAATTATTTCAGCATATTTGTAAATTCTTCAAAATTAATTCTTCTAATTAATACCATATAGTAATGAAATAATATAGCCTAGGCCTATATGTGATTTTATACTACCGGTATTGATGTTGATCTTGGTAAATTAATCCAATTTCACAGTGTTCTCTTTTGTATTGTGGTTCATAACAATTATAACAGTATGTACGTGGAAATGTTTTTAAAATAATAAATTCTAGCTCATGATTTTAAGTGGTCGTTTCAATGGGAGGTTATATTGGAAAGATGATCACAGATGGATAATTTACTGCACGATACAAGAACTGAATATAAGTGAGTGTTCCGTTGAAAGTGAAAGTGAAAATTTCGTTTTACAAGAGCTAAGTAGGCGTACACGCACTAAAATACTACAGCGTTTACTATTACTATGCTCAATAGATTAATCAGTAGGCCTATAGAAATGTTTTCACCACTGCAAGAAAAAATCGCGCAATAATTATACTTCTCAGTTATTGTGACGTCCGTATTTTTTTTTAAAAAGAGAGGGAAAAGTTAGGCCTTCTTGCAAATGCGTAATTATGAATTCAAGGAAATTAAAGAAAGTGCAGTACCTTAATTAGTTGCGATATCTTATTTAATAGCAATATTAATAATATTAGGTGAAAAGGGTAGGCTATAGTGCGTATATGTAAGATGTCAAGTTAATTTATTTCCGGAAATGTTTGGTGTATGAACTGAAGTGCAGAGCAGACAGTCCCTCAGTTTATATGTAATATGTTTTAATATCAAGAATGACAGCCTTTTATTGTAATATAATTGAGGAGTAGAAGTTTGGAAATTACGTCTATTGTCCATAAAATATTGTACGAAGCATTTAATAAGCAATGATGAGTCCTTTAAATGTCCCAAATGTCAATGTCTTTTAAGTGTTCTGCTATGAATATATAGGGCAGAACAGCGCTCCGAGCGGCGGAATTGGCATTACGAGGGAACCACTTCAGACTCGTTTTTCAAGCTCTATGCGCCAGCTTGTATAATCTCGTAAGCAACGGTGCTGCTACTGGTATGTTCTGTCCTTATCTGTTGTCTCTGTCTTCCACGTCTCGTGCATCGTGCACTGTGTGACAACGTCGAACTGTTGCTAGCACTCAATTGGCTTAGGCCATATGCCTTCTTATTCTGAAACCGCTATAGTTACTATCTGTGACGTTGTACATTCTACTGTGCTCCAACCGGAGAACGCGTCTGAAGAACAGAAGAGACGAGGCACGACACCATACTATGCTACTACTCAATAACATAGCAACAATCAGGTACTAAATCGAGGACAATGTTTTCAAGACTGATAGTTTAAAGGCTCGTCTTAACGCCAGCCAATTTAGAATACATTTGCATGTGATAAATTTCCCTGGGGGCCTTTACGCTGTTGCTCGAACTCTTCTGGTTAGATTATTTTTTTTTAGGTATTTGGTTCCTACTTGTAATACGAGTAATAGTGTAACAATAACACTTGCATTGAACGTAGTTGGGACTACGTTGAAAAGTGATGAAGTGTTTGTAGTCTTATTGTACATATTCAATTAATAAAACAATTATTAAGGTTATTTTTTTACTCTCTTTCGTATATTAAACAAACGAATATCAAGTTACACAGAGTGGACGGCGTTCAATGAAAGTTCTTGTAGCATAGTACAGTGAAAATGTGCTCTACCATTTTGTTCCTCTGCGCTCAGGTTTCTCAGAAATAATTATTTTGTGCGAGATCGTGCGTCTTTGCTTGCTTTCCGCACAGAACCAATACGCGGTAAGTGTGAAATACCACATTCAGTATTCCCAACGTAACACACATAACAATTTCCCTCTTCTTACCGCTTAAGCACGACATTCATTTTACTGCTTTACGCTTTAACATATTATTTTTAGAGACGTTTAACATAGTAATAATTATAAATTGGAAACTTACCACTGCAATTTCACCTAAATTGCAATGTTAATTATTGTTTTTAAATATTTCCAAAAATTAAGTAAAGTCTACTACTCCACGAAACTTATTGCATTCCTGATACAAGTAACATTAAGGAAGCCGTGAAAAAATCAACAAGATTCCAGATGCTAATGTTATTTCTGCAATATGTTATATAAATAATATTGTTAAAATATTAAAATGAAAAATAAATCATTACATAACCTTACCGTTTGTTTTAAGTTCGCATTTATAGACTGGGGGAAAAAAAAGACAGACGTATATCACGGCCTGCTGGAGTATAGTAAACACAGAAAACATTTTATAGCAACAATGTTGAAGAAAGATATTTTGGTTTTCCGAAGTTGCCGTCATTAAACAGAAACCAAGATGGAGATTTCATTGCAACTAATTAGAAATTCGTCTTTCAGTTATGTAATAAACGATCTTCGTACAAAATAATGTACGGTACACGAGAGGTATGTTTATTTTCATGTTCTCGGAAATTAAAAAAGCTCAACTAAGTTTCGCTTTTTCAATCTTTTCCTCGACCATGAAAACGTCAACATACCGCTCTTCTAACGTATATTACTATTACGTGGTAACTTTTGATCCCATTTTAAATAGAGGGGCAGCGAAAAGTTACCGCACTATCCAGAGTACGTCTGGGAACAGATTGCCCACATTCCACATCTCGACTCACCGGTAAGCTGTAGCAGCGCGGGCGGGCGTTGAGTTTCATTACGGTAGGCCTAAATTTCCCAAGTGGTGGGGATGGAGTGCGCGGACAGCAGGAAGCGTATGGAGTGTTTAGTTGACGAGTGGAGTGTAGTTGAGATATTTATCCTAAAGAAGAAATCGTTAGACAGTACCGATCGCAAATTTCTACGTCACTTCCATGACTCTGCAATGCCTTCCAAACAATACTGAACAAGTTATTCAGAAAATGGCGAGAAACAGGTTCTGTTTTAAACAAAAAGAGAGAACCACAAAAGAGGGTATTAATAAAGGAGGTTTACAGATATTCAAGCAAGAATTGAAACCAGTCGGAATTTTTAACACAATGCAACGTTTGCATCGGGAACATAATTGTCAACAGGTTCTTTGATGAAAGGTAAGATCTACATAAATTTTCAACTTCATTAATTCATTGAGCAACTCTTAACTAATAATTTAGGCCTACCGTAATGAAACTGAACACCCGCTCACTCTGCTACAACTTACCGGTAATTTGAGCAATGGATTGTGGGCAATGTGTTCCCCGACGTCTCCTGCAAAGTGCGGGCAAATTTTTGCTGCCTCTCTTTGTATTTTAAACATATTTAGAAATGCACACTTTATAAACATTTTTATATTAGAGATTTCAGTTGCAACCAATTATGCTGCATAATGTTCCTGTCACGTGTACTATTTAAGAATATTTAAATACTTTAACATTACTAATAAATCACTTTAAGTAATGGATATTTGGGAAAGTTCCTATCGAAATGTAGACTCATTCTTCATACTAACGCCTGAGTACCTCGGGGTGTAGAGCGTTTTGCAGAGTGGAGTATAGAGCCCGATCGCAAACTCGTGGCACCTTCGCGAAAGACGAATTGGCAGCCACTTACGTACATGGACTCTCCCAAGAGTCTTGCTAGGGGGGTGTTTGAACAGTACGCTCTATGACCTTATTCCGAATCTCAGCGCTGAGCAATCTGATGGCATCACGGTGTTCCGAATTTCACCGATGGCGTCACTAATGCCCTACCGGTGTCGCACCGGTGCCATGAGCTTGCAGAGGTGGTGGCAGTCTCCATCAGCCGCCATCAGTGAATCTGATTGGTTCTTTTTATTGGGTTATTTTACGACGCTTTATCAACATCTAGGTTATTTAGCGTCTGAATGAAATGAAGGTGATAATGCTGGTGAAGTGAATCCGGGGTCCAGCACCGAACGTTACCCAGCATTTGCTCGTATTGGGTTGAGGGAAAACCCCGGAAAAAACCTCAACCAGGTAACTGGCCCCGACCGGGATTCGAACCCGGACCACCTGGTTTCGCGGCCAGACGTGCGACCGTTACTCCACAGGTGTGGACGATTGGTTCTTGTATAGGGCGGGAATTAGCAGACGAATGCCATTGTGCACTGTTTTGTCATGGCGGTGTGTTCTGCTTTAGTTCTGCTATATTGTTTGTAATGAGCACAACGTAAAAATAATATGTTAATGGCTTATGAGGGAACATGTCAACGGACCAGTTAACTACTACCGGTTCAAGAAATAAATTGTTTATGCTCTCTTTTCTTTGAACGGGATGGCAGTACGGAAATTTCGCAAAATTTTGCTAGCATAGCACAGACAACAACTTATACAGACGCCATGACAGCCATCGATCCTTCCAGCAGTTTTGTTCCTATTTCGCTGCACCGTGACGTCATTGTTGTCCACCGGTCCGGTGAGATTCGGATTAGGCTGTATGAATAAGCAGTCGACTCGCATACACAGAACCCCCCACTCCGGAGCCTCAGAAAGAAGTTCGCGCATGTTGGTGCCACGAGTTTGCGATCGGGCTCTACAGCAGACAGTGTTTGTTTACATCATTTTCCCCTCACTCCTGCTGTGAAAGAGTGTGTTGGAAAGTGCTACTGAATTCACTGTAATGCGATGTTGCAATTATTTCTAGAAACAAAATCGATTTGAAACTAAATAAAACGACATAACGCAAAATGACATAGGAAAATTCTGTTTCTTTTATATTGAGGATTTAGTCTGTTATTTTGCTGTCTTTGAACACCTTACACACTGTATAATTTCACTGCATAGGAACGTTTAATCAGCAATATTGCATTACTTTCCACAGTGCTCAATCGAATACTCGGAGAGGAGTTTTTAGTTTAACGGTGTTCGGTGCTGGTAGAGTTAATTATCCGGATGAACGTTACACAATTAGGGAATGCAGGAGAGAGGGCGCCAGCAGAATGTGATCAGGGTTATTGGGTCAGATCTCTGGGTTTTTCGAAACGCTTTCTATAATTCGATGTGTGTAGACTCTCATTTTGCTTCTTATACATGCCTGTATTTCTGAATATAAACGCTGTCTCCCCTTCCTCGAATAAAATTGCAAAGACGCGAACACATGCACCAACGAATGGAAATAAGATAAAGAATATCATTTGAATCACATTACATGTTGTTAACTAGAAAACAATAGAAAGATGAGTGCAGAATTTAAACAGAGGTACCTACTTTTTACCAACAACAAAATACTGCCAGAAATATTGGAGAGAGCATGTAGAACTTGACTCCAGTAACATTGACAAGGGTCCACCGCTGTGGAGTAATGGTTAGCATGTCTGATAGTGAAACGAACTGGTCGCGTTTCAAATCCTGGTTGGGAAAGGTTACCTGGTTGAAGTTTTTTCCGGGTTTTTCCCTTAAGCAAATTCTAGCTAACTTTTGACGCTGGCCCTGGATTCATTTTGCTAACATTATCACCTTCATCTCACTCATACGCTAGATAACTATAGTAGTTGATTAAGCGTCGTAAAATTTAACTTCTTGTCTATGCGGATGACGTGAATATGTTAGGAGAAAATCCACAAACGATTAGGGAAAATGCGGAAATTCTACTTGAAGCAAGTAAAGCGATAGGGTTAGAAGTAAATCCCAAAAAGACTAAGTAGGGTCTATATGATTATGTCTCGTGAACAGAATATTGTACCAAATGGAAATATAAAAATTGGAGATTTATCCTTCGAAGAGGTGGAAAAATTCAAATATTTGGAGCAACAGTAACAAATATAAATTACACTTGGGAGGAAATTAAACGCAGAATAAATACGGGAAATGCCTGTTATTATTCGGTTGAGGAGCTTTTGTCATCTAGTTTGCTGTCAAAAAACCTGAAAGTTAGATTTATGTTTTATTGGGTTATTTTACGACGCTGTATCAACATCTAGGTTATTTAGCGTCTGAATGATATGAAGGTGATAATGCCGGTGAAATGAGTCCGGGGTCCAGCACCGAAAGTTACCCAGCATTTGCTCGTATTGGGTTGAGGGAAAACCCAGGAAAAACCTCAACCAGGTAACTGGCCCCGACCGGGATTCGAACCCGGGCCACCTGGTTTCACGGCCAGACGCGCTGACCGTTACTCCACAGGTGTGGACCTGAAAGTTAGAATTTATAAAACAGTTATATTACCGGTTGTTCTGTATGGCTGTGGAACTTGGACTCTCACTTTGAGAGAGGAACAGAGATTAAGGATGTTTGAGAATAAGGTTCTTAGGAAAATATTTGGGGCTAAGAGGGATGAAGTTACAGTAGAATGGAGAAAGTTACACAACACAGAGTGCACGCATTGTTTTCTTCACCTGACATAATTAGGAACATTAAATCCAGACTTTTGAGATGGGCAGGACGTGAAGCACGTATGGGAGAATCCAGAAATGCATATAGAGTGTTAGTTGGGAGGCCGGAGGGAAAAAGACCTTTGGGGAGGCCAAGACGTAGATGGGAGGATAATATTAAAAGGGAGTTGAGGGAGGTGGGATATAATGGTAGAGACTGGATTGATCTTGCTCAGGATAGGGACCAAAGGCGGGCTTATGTGAGGGCGGCATGAACCTCCGTGTTCCTTAAAAACCAGTAAGTAAGTAAATAAGTAAGTAAGGATTGGGCCGAATAACGGTCTATGTTAAAAATGTTCAAAATCGACCTTTTAATGAATAATGCTCTGTTTAGTCTTACATAGCTGTCACAAAAATTGTTTTTCAATATCTGTATCAAAGGCGCTTCTACATGAGTTACAACTATGACTTTCTCGGTTAGAACAACGGTCTACGATGTAACATTTTTGTTCTTCCTGCACAGTTAGCAGATTGCAACATAGATCGTTATTCGGTCCAACGCCTCAATTAAAAACATTAACAAGAACTCCATGAAATTAGTATAATATTTCGAAAATGCATTCAGAAAAACAGGACGAGATAATTTTAATTGGAATTGGAATAGATAAATTTCGATGTTGAATAACCCTGCAATTCAAAGCGTTATTAAATAATATAATACAATTCCCACTTTTTATCATATACACTTTGACGAGAAATTACCTTTGTCGTTAGATGTGGTTTAAATTCGTGTACTACAGAAGTATATGTCATATTTTACACGAAGGAATTTTATATTGAATTACGCAATAGAATAGGCTATTTATTTTATTTCCAAATAATATTATGATGTAATAAAATACCGTTAGAAAAATACGAGTTCCATTCAAATCCATTGGAATTTATATGAGACTGGATGACTGTTCAGTATCATAAGAAAATACAGGGGAAAAACGTGGTAAGTTCAAAATTATCAATTTTATGTTTTATATGTCTTGTAATAGCTCAGGTAGTGTAGATTTGTGTAGTTTAAACGTACAGAATAACAACCTCATTGGTCCAAAGAAATTTGAAGTATAATAACCCAAAGACAAAAGATTATAATGTGTCTTGAAAGTTTAAACTTGCTTTCCTGTAAAAACAGTAAAACGTGATTTATCAGTTTTTTCCCCCCTGTAGTCTTCATATGACATAGTGAAATGATGCTGCCATGATTTTTAGTGTGGTGGAGAATCATGTGAGGACCAACAAGCTGGTGATGCGCCAGTGACAATGATCACGCAAGGTATTGTTTATAACATCCACGGTCTTTTGATGGAATACCGAGAAGTGAGTATAAGGCAAATTGTAGAAGAAACCTTAAGGCAGAGCGCAAAATATTTAGATTAAAATTGCTATTGAACAATTAACGCTTAAGACATGTGTCGCGAACGTTAACTCTCACTCTAAAGCAGTCTCGGATTGTGATAATTCAGCGTCTGCTAACAATTTACAAGGGAAAGAAACAAAATTGCATCGAATGTTGGAACCGTCAATGAAATTTGTGTTCACTATTATTACCTGGGGATCAAACCGAAAAATTTGAAATGGAAGCATTATGGGAAGGTTCTCCACCTTCCCATAATCACTACAAGCAAAGTTATGGCCTCAGTTTTTTTTTTTGCATTATAAAGAAATGATCATGGTCGAATATTTCCTGAAAGGAGATACAAACACAGCTACTTAATGTTTAAATTAATATCAACATTTTTGTGAAGAGATCTAAAGAAAATGAAGTAGAAAGATGATAAAGGGAGTTTTTTCCACCAGGACAACGCACCCAGTCACATCTGCAGCGTTTTTTGTGGCTGCTATAGTCACTGCGGGATTTGTATTGGTAGAACATTAACACAATTCACCAGATGTATTCCCCAGTGACTTCAGACCGTGCCCAATGCTAAAAAAGAACATCCGTGGAAAGAGATTGTCTAGGAATGAAGGGGTGATGGATGCTTTAAGTGAGTGGTTTACAGAGGTTGGAGAAAATGTTGGAGAAAATGTTTTGTAGCGGACCGTGAAGCCGTACAGAGACATGTGTCATCCTACTGGGAGACTGTGTCCATTAAAAGTTTGAGTTAATTTACCGCATTGCAGTACGTTATAACCTAAGCCCACAAGTTCAAGTTATCTCCGGAGGTAATACAAGAATAACTACCTCTGCTGTATTTACTGTTTACATGGTATCCAACAAGAATGCTGCGTAAGTTTATGGAAGCGGCAAGATTGCTTCGAATGCAATTTTACACGCGTCATAAAGTTGACTTAGATTTTTAACGTCCATGAGGGTACGTGAATTGCAATATGGAATACTGAACGCCACAAGTTAGAGGAGGAAAGTTTTCAAATAAGAAAACGCCACAGTAAAATTTAATAGTTCGTAATATGTTTAATTTCAATTCAGCAATCCGCCCCTGAGCACGAGTTCTGCTCTTTCAGGGGCGAGCTAAAGTTTTTCTGTATATATTATATTTTATATTACAATTATTAGCAAAATAATAAATAAATAAATAAATAAATAAATAAATAAATAAATATTTTTTTTTACTTTTTATTATGTTAATTAAAAAAATACTTATCTTAAAATTTTCTGGAATGTCCCCTGAGCACAAGTATGTGTACTTTTCCTGGGGGCGATAAAGTGATTTTTATGTAAAAACAATATGTATCTTTGTTCTAGCAATGAATTATTATTATTGTTATTATTATTATTATTATTATTATTATTATTATTATTGTCGATAAATGCTCAAATGAATGCATGTATTATTATTAATATTTTTTTTTATTTTTTTTAATTGGTTATTTAACGACGCTGTATCAACTACGAGGTTATTTAGCGTCGATGAGATTGGTGATAGCGAGATGGTATTTGGCGAGATGAGGCCGAGGATTCGCCATAGATTACCTGGCATTCACATTACGATTGGTGAAAACCTCGGAAAAAACCCAATCAGGTAATCAGCCCAAGCGGGGATCGAACCCGCGCCCGAGCGCAACTTCAGACCGGCAGGCAAGCGCCTTAACCGACTGAGCCACGCCGGCGGCTTGCATGTATTATATTTCCGTAATTGAATTATATATAAATTTAGTTAGTAAGGTTAAAATACTGAAAGGAACGTAGTGTAAAACGAACAGATGGTGGACATTTAAGATCAATAAGAAGAAATTGACAGTTTGGAGTTAAATTAACAGCGAGAGTAGCAGAGATAAGTGTAACAGACTGTCGGGATTGCATGCTAATTGTAGGTAGGGAATAGAAAGTTATGGCGAAACACGTATAGGGTAAAGTTGCCTATTTCCGTGTTACCCCTAATCCCGTGATACTTTTTTAAAATTGAATGTCAATCAAAGCTTTGCCGTTCGACCATAGCGCCAGACATCTTTCTCGAAAGAGTGCATCTTTCGCCCACTTTTGAGACATCAGTGAACTTGCTAGCAAAATACCCAATCCCGTGACATTCTGTGAAAAAAAAAAAACGTATCACGGAATTAGGCAACTTTACCCTACATAAGTTGTAGTACACCATAACTAATATAAATGTTGATGACAAATAAATGTCTATCTATTTATATTTCCGTAATAAATTTTAATCCTTAAATATTTGTAACAAATAATAATAATAATAATAATAATAATAATAATAATAATAATAATAATAATAATAATAATAATGGAATTTTGTTTATGAAAAGTAACAGGCTAGCAAAATTTTACACAAAAAGATGAATGGAGGATTTCTGAAGCAATTTAAATAGCAACAATTTTCTAAGCAAATTTGAAATATAAGTTGAAACTTGTCGAAAGGATGAATCAGTCTTGATAACCGAAAGAAAACCTGAAGGAAGAGGAAAGTGATTGTTGAAAAGATGGTGTAGGTACGGAGACTGCAGGTTTTTTAACCCGTTATTGAAAGTTAGAGACAGCTAGGCCTACCTGTTTAACTCAGGCGATAGCGCGTTTGAATCGAGGTTTTCCCTAACTGTAAGAGAGGTCAGGTTATCATATAGCGAATTCTCTTCATGACTTCGCCAAATACATCCCATTATTACAATTCTATTCACCCTAAGTACCCTAGTAGTTGATACAGCGTAGTAAAATAAGTGACTAGAAAAAGTTAGTCGTTTCACATAACGTCACTCAGTAAGTTTACATCATTGCCACCGCTGGTAAAGCAATGGTTTAAAAGAAGCCACTTATGCCCGTGTGCACCAATCTCGATTAAAATTTGACGATGGTTAAGTCGGCACTTGACCATCTCCATCGCCAATTTGCGGAGTATCAATCTCGATCAAAGTTAAACAAGCGAGTTGATGATGATCAAATTTGATCACAGGTGTGGGACCGATTGTCTTAAATTGAACATGGTCAAGTCGAGAAAACCAAAATGGCGGCACGATTTGACGTACTTGATGGAATTGAAGATGAAATGATTATCTTGAACACGCAAATCACTGCGGAAATAACAGAATTGGTGTTATTGTAGAAAGAGTAAGTTTGTAGATGAATAATAAAAATGTTTTTTTTTCTCAAAATAGACTAATGTTTTATACATGTTTCTGCTTTGGAAGATCGGGACTTGAGGACAAAATATTATTTAGGCCTAACTGTCCAATTTTGTTAACATAGTAATAAAGTAGTTATTCTATGCCGGTAATAATATAGTAAAACTAAATGACCATTTTGTAGAATGCGAGATTATCACTTATTAGCTATAGATTTTCCGTTTGAAACTATTAGGACCTACATGACGTTTTGGACAATTAGGCTATTTACGCTTGAATTAAGAGAAATTACACGGATACCTTCCTTTCCCTCTTACTCCAAAATTCCAACCTTGTGAACACAAAATAAATGGATAAAATTCAGAACAAGGATACTTTCCTTTCCCTCTTACTCCAAAATTCCAACCTTGT
This sequence comes from Periplaneta americana, assembly GCF_040183065.1. Lineage (NCBI taxonomy): Eukaryota > Metazoa > Arthropoda > Insecta > Blattodea > Blattidae > Periplaneta > Periplaneta americana. The sequence continues at coordinate 41,994,223 of NC_091126.1, read as the reverse complement.
GCACACAAAATAAATTGGCACTAAAAACTTCCTTTTCGTATGCATGACGATGCGTATTCGACATACACAGACGAATTGTTTTTTTTTTTATTTTAAAATAATTGTTAGCGAGGTATCCGTATACTGAAATTTTCCCAAATAAATTATTGGCACTGAAATATGCCTTTTCGTAAGCAAGATAATGAACATTCGACAAACACATAAAATATTCTCTTTTTAGTAGCCTATTTGAAGATAATTGTCAGTGAGGTATCCGTATACTGAAATTTTCCCAATTATTATCAATAATATGAAATAACCACTGTATAAATTACGTTACAAATTATGTGGAATTATGTAAACACGTATAACTCATGTTGAATTGTGAGGTTAAATACAACCAGGTAGCCTGCTTTTCTCTTAGAGAACTTCCGTCAGTACTTTTATTCTCTAATATGGATGCAGAATTGCTGACGAGTTCTAAAAGAATTCCCACTTAGAACTGTGAGAAGTTGAGTGCTCTTTTCTTTTTTTCTTCCATGATTATTGAAACTTGTTATTTGAAAACTGCGAGGATGTTTGAAACAGTCCGACAAACAAAAACGAAGCGATAATTGACAGAGTGCGTTCTTTCGCTGTTTTATACGCGGTAACCTAGCGCTCAGATGATTCTTCTCAAGTGAGCGTACCGTCAGCTGACGGTACTGAGTTGATCAAGGGAAAATGTCGGTGCACCGCATCTGTAACTTGATCATTGTCAAGAATTAACCATGTTTCCGTGATTGCTGATAAACGGGCTAGATGATCGAGAATGGTGCACACGGCCATGAGACGTTTATCACAATTGTGCCACTGGAAAGAGTCAATGACGCATCTTCGTCATCAGCAACTCTGCAGCGTTGTAAACCGGCGTCTTCTAGTTCGATCAAGATGATAAATTGTACAGTTAATTGAACCATAGGAAAAAGGAAGAATTGTTGGGAGTATCTAAAAAATGTCGTATCCAAATCGCCTATTTATGAAATAAAATGGACAGACAAAACAGGGCCTAAATGCACAAAATTGTTCATGCATTGCCCTTGTTTATTTTCCGCCTTCGTCTTATTCTACGTAGAATATCAATATATCTTAATGCCTGTTACCCGATATCATCTTTTCCCCAAACTTTTCTCCCGTTCACCATTTCTTTCAGTGCATCCTTAAGTAGACAGTTTCTTCTCAGCCAGTGACCCAGCCATTTTCTCCTTCTCCTGATCAGTTTCAGCATTATTCTTTCTTCTCCCATTCTTTTTAGCATAGTTTTATTTCTTATTTTTCTATCCTTTAAACATGCTCCATTTTTCTCCATATCCACAATTCAAATGCCTCTTGTTGTGTCTCTTCACTTCTTCGTAATGTCCATATTTCTGCCTCGTACATTGCCAGAATCCACACAAAGCGTTTCACTGGTCTCTTCCTTAGTTCTTTTTTCAAAGGTTTGTAGTAAATGCTAATTATTCTATTAAAAACTTCCTTTGCTGTTGCTATATTCCTTGTGACTTCTTGCCAGCAACTCATGTTACTGCTTACAGTACACTCAAAGTATTTAAAGCTGTACACTTGTTCTACTGCCTCATTTTGATTTCGCACGTTTATCTTCTTTATTTTTCTTCCGATAACTATGGTCTTGGTCTTGTTTGCATTTATGTTCATTCCATACTGCTCACAGCTGTCATTTAGCTCCAATAGCATATCCATTAGTACCATCTCTTCTGCTAACAGCGCCATATCAACAACAAATCTTTTGCGCTTTACTCTTCTTCCTCCTCATACTATCACCCCTCCCATGTTGTGAAAACAATTCTTCACTAAATCCTCCGAGCAGATGTTGAACATGGTTTTGACACTATTCTCATCTACTTATTTACAGCATTTATTATTTATTTATTTATTTACTTATTCTGGTGTAGTTAAGGGCATCAGACCTTCTCTTCCACAACACCAGGAATAAAAATACAATAATAGAAATGAACAGAAAAAAAATACACTATATACAAAATAAAACTACACAAGAAATAAAGAGAGAGAGAAAAAAAAAACGCTATAAACAAAGTAAAACAGGTTACAGTCACACAAACTTTAAATGAGTGATTAAGTATAATAATTAATAATATCCTAACTAATTAACTAACATAGACAAGAAACTTGGAATTTTAATCTAGATTAAAAAAGAAAAAGAAAAAAAAACACAACTCAATGCTTCTAGCAATACCTAAAAACATTAACTAAGACAAAATTTTCCAATTTAATTTTGAATTGTAATAAAGTCCGGCAGTCCCTGACGTCATTAGGTAACGAATTCCAGAGGCGAGGTATTTCTACTGTATAGGAAGATGAGTATAAACACGTTCTATGATGAGGGATAGAAAGAAGTGCTTGATGTCGGTTTCGAAGACTTGTAAGAAATTGAAAGCGCGATAACAGATAATTCGGAGTAGAAGTACCGGTATGTATGATTCTAAACAGAAGAGACAGTGAATGTATTGTTCTTCGTTCCTTCAGACGCACCCATGAAAGTAACTGGAGGGAAGGTGTTATATGGTCAAATTTGCGAGTATTGCAGATGAATCGTATGCACACATTATGAACACGTTGTAGTCTCTCAGTGTTATGGAAAGTTCATTTTTTACATTATTCTCACAAAATAATTTAAGGAATATTCATATCAACTGAAAGATGTAATGTAACTCTGTTGCCATTCACATTTACTTTTTATTCAATTTCGAATGTTTTCTGGTGTTCATTGGCGAAGTTGATTTTAGTATAACTGTTCATCTGGACTTTCATTAAAACGTCCGTAAACTGAAAAAAAAAATATTTTGGTGCGAGCTGTAAAAACTGGAATTAATGTTACTGTGAAATGACTCGCAAGCATTTGTTGTGTGTGTTGGACAAGCTTGCCCACAGACAAGTGAAAAATATTGCAGACTACTGTAATTGAATAGATTTTTTTGTGAAACAACACATGTCAGCAACAACTGCTTTTGAGATAAACAGGAAAGATATTTTCAAAAGTTATTTGAAATGAAATACAATTTAAATATGTTTAACGTACTTAGGAAATGTGTAGGAAGTGTACATTCTACAATAGAAACAGTTCTAACGAGCTGTCTTGGAAAATTAATAGCTTTTTGTGCTAATGACATGCGCAGTTTAAAAAAATAACTATTATTATTACAGTACGACTTTAAATGCTTATTTTATTGTGTTTAGCCTTACCTTATACATCATTTTCAGCATCTATATCACTTTTAGTAACAGGACTGATAGCAGTATCGTGATAAATCATGCGTGAATGTAAGGGTTTGGATTTTTGTAGTTTACGGTATTTATCAATTGAATGATTTATGCAAGAAACTAGTTCGATTAATTAAAATGTGTCTCAGTGAAACGTACAGCAGAGTTCGTATAGGTCAGTTTCTGTCAAATGCGTTCCTAATTCACTGCGGGTTAACGCAAAGAGATGCACTATCACCTTTACTTTTTAACTTCGCTCTAGAATATGCCATTAGGGAAGTCCAGGATAACAGAGAGGGTTTGGAATTGAACGGGTTGTGTATGCGAATGACGTGAATATGTTAGGAGAAAATCCACAAACGATTAGGGAAAACACGGGAATTTTACTGGAAGCAAGTAAAGAGATGGGTTTGGATGTAAATCCCGAAAAGACAAAGTATGTGATTATGTCTCGTGACGAGAATATTGTACGAAATGGAAATATAAAGATTGGAAATTTATCTTTTGAAGAGGTGGGGAAGTTCAAATATCTTGGAGCAACAGTAACAAATATAAATGACACTCGGGAGGAAATTAAACACAGAATAAATATGGGAAATGCCTGTCATTATTCGGTTGAGAAGCTTTTATCATCCAGACTGCTGTCAAAAAATCTGAAAGTTAGAATTTATAAAACAGTTATATTACCGGTTGTTCTTTATGGTTGTGAAACTTGGACTCTCACTTTAAGAGAGGAACATAGGTTAAGGGTGTTTGAGAATAAGGTGCTTAGGAAAATATTTGGGGCTAAGAGGGATGAAGTTACAGGAGAATGGAGAAAGTTACACAACATAGAACTGCACGCATTGTATTCTTCACCTGACATAATTAGGAACATTAAATCCAGACGTTTAAGATGGGCAGGGCATGTAGCACGTATGGGCGAATCCAGAAATGCATATAGAGTGTTAGTTGGGAGGCCGGAGGGAATAAGACCTTTGGGGAGGCCGAGATGTAGATTGGAGGATAATATTAATATGGATTTGAGGGAGGTGGGTTATGATGATAGAGACTGGATTAATGTTGCTCAGGATAGGGACCAATGGCGGGCTTATGTGAGGACGGCAATGAACCTCCGGGTTCCTTAAAAGCCAGTAAGTAGTAAGTAAATAAGTAAGTAAGTAAGTATGATTTATGCATGTTGCATTTTAAGAGTTATTTTTTTCTTGGTGCGTAGTTGCGGGTTGCATCGGCCTGCTGTCGTTATGGATGAATGTGAGTTGCATGGGGAAATACTCCCACTGAGGAGAAAGATTCGGGTCGTAGGATATTATAGAAATGAAAAGGAACATTTCCCCGAATAGTGACCACTTGAACGTTCCACGTTAAAAGTAACCGTGGTCAAATATAATTCCGGTGCACCAATTTTATTCACCGTTTCTTACACACTGTTATCTGAAAGTTCATTTAACTAAGGTAAAGTTTGATTGTTCAGTTTCTACTAGTAAGAATAGGAAAGCATCCATATCTCTGCGAAGAAGACAGTCAACGTCTCAAAACGAGTGTGGTTACTAGATGTTAGATCCTATATTTTCGTGCTGCATTTGTTTGCCTTTCGGCGCTGTTATATTTTCGGGTTGCATTATTGTTTGTTTTCCGATGATACTAGTTTAATATGTTAAAAAATGTAAAATAAATAGAGAAAATGATTATATCGCAACTTGAGTCTGAGTATTTATAGACTAAATTACTATATTTAAATATGTAATAGGAAAGAAAACAGATGGAAAATGCATAGAGGAAAAGGATTTAGCATAGTCCATCACAAGGTTAATACAATCCAGAATCTCAATTATACCAGGGGCTGTACAAAATACAATGTACGAGTACAATCTTAGACAAAAATGCTGCCATACGCTAAGAAACCTTCCGAAGACTTCGTTTGATTTCGTGAGAACTTAGGTTTACACGTGAAGGAGTTTCTTATACTCGACTCCGCTCTGTTTTTCCTTTGTTTTGTTTGTTACTAAAAATAATCATACAGAAGCACCACTAGAAAATTATCTGTTGCCTTTGAGTTCCTGTTGGTCCCTAAAGACCGAAACTACGACAGAATGGTAAATTGGAAGTTCTATCGTGACAATTGTCCAGCGCATTTAAAATATGCTATTCTGAATGTTTTGGCCACATCTCATACCTAACAATCCCAACACGCCTCCTATTCCTCAGTCATGGATTTTGCGACTTCTAGCTGTTCCCAAAACTTGCAATATCCATAAAATGTACGGGATTTGAAGACATTGAAGTAATAAGGCACAATGAGACGACAACTTTGTTAGGGATTAAGAACTGATGACTTTGCAAAGTGTTTTGGGGAGTGGAAAGAGCCCTGGGGAAAATACGTGAAATCAAAAGAAGTCTTCTTCGAAGGGGTAAGTGTGTGAACTCGAAAAGTTAGCTACTCTCTTTTAACGACTTTAAATGAAATACTTTTTGATCAGATCTCGTTTATAAACTACTTGTCAAGAATTACTATAAGTATTAAACATAATTTGGAACCTTATTACATAACAGACCACCAGCAATCCAAGAGTTTTCCCTGCAACATAACATTATAATTTGTATTTTGTACAACTTTGTTCTTTTGTTAGTAACTCACAACGAAAGTGATGGAGATTCTTTTGGTATCTCCCAGATTCAGACATTTTTGGGGACAGACAGTCCAACGCATGAGCTGGAGGATAATTTGAACTTTGCTAGGTTGCTGATTTGTGTTTCTTCTTTTTGCTTCTAAATTAATATCCTTAACATAATATAACGCTACTTTCTCCCTTCCGATAAAGTGAACTAGAAATTACTTATAGGACATTGATATGTGTAATTTTATTCGAGTTCGAACTGGATATCTTCAAGACCTTATTTCGCGATGGTATGAAAAGCCGTATTTCCATTGCAAGTACAAATAAATCTGGTCCTTCGCTTTCAATTTTACTTCACAAGTGAACACGTATCGTATTCCTTTCCTTTATCTCAAATCATGAAATCTAATAAGAAATCATATCCCTAGTGGAAATGGATTTTCATTTCGTCAGTACCTTCGTACAGCGCACAGACGTCTCGTTTCACGGTAAAGTAGCCATATCATAACACTCTAAGCTTGTACAGTCATAGAAAAAAGTTTTGTCGCAGAGATACTTTGTAAGTCCCAGAAAGGAGGCAGTGCGCATGATCGGATATACAACGAAACAAAACTAATTTTATTACCCCAACTAGTCCTTCTCTTGTGAACCAAGTGACACGTCTTCTGATCATGCACACTACCTCCTTTCTGGGACTTTTAAATTATCTGTGCGACAAAACCTTTTTTGTAAGACTGTACATTAAGGCATCAACTACTGCGTGTTCAGTTCAAAGTGTGTCATGGCTCGCTGTATGCCGTCATGTGGCTAGCCGTTGAGCCTAGAGAATTCAATCTTCCTACACTTCCACAGAGGCGTATTACCTATGTGCCAGAAAAGTTGCCTAGCAAGTACGGCGTTCATTCTGAAGAGTACTTACCGATACGTACGGTAACTCCGGTAGTGGCAGGAATGTGAACTGTTTGGAAACACGTACTGAGATGATTTTTTTCTTACTGTCGGGATATGGGGAGAGGGTTAAGACGATTACTTACATATTTGTTGACATTAACTTGGACGGTCAACATGGACACGGAGCATTTGATTTGTGTTGTGGAATGTTGCCGTACGCAACCGATGATAACAAATACTTGCCGGCGCAAAACACAGTTCGAAAGAGGTTATGGTAGCACACAGACCGTACAGACCGCCATCTGTTGCTACGACGTTCAAGTTATACCGTACACGTTCTCAAGTTCAGATTTAACGCCTTGAATAATAGGCAACTTCTCTGACATAAAAACTGAAACTCGCTTCAAAATCGCTGATTCACAAGTGACGTCATGACACACTTTGAAATGAACACCCAGTACTGCTTCTGTGGTGATGGAATATAATAATACCAATATAGAAGATCATTCAAAAGTCACTTCAAATATTAAGGTTTATAAATAATATAATAATCCAGGTAAAAAAAGCAAACAAGAGACTTTAATTTGTTTTTTTTTTAGAATTACCTGTATCATAGTTATCTTTCGTTGATTAAACATTAACGATATTATTAGTACTGCTACAAACATATGTGAGTTTCAAGCCATGATACTATAATTAAATTCTGAGATGTAGCTGAACGAATGCTATTATGAAAGCAAAAGTGTTCTAGTTTTGAGGAAATTTCGAACAATTAACAATTTAAGAGAAGGCCCACGTTCCATTCGTCATTCTTGGGGATTTAATTAGAAGTTCGAAGAAACTAGTTCTGTTGCTTATAAGAATAAAAATCTGGAAGACCAAAGCTAATCAATGACACAATGCTGCTAGATATACTACCTCTCAGGTGTAATTGTTTAAGAACAGAATCAATTGAATGAGGGATGAGAGTGTAACCAACGAATCTACTGTACAAGTGTCAGGAGAAAGGGAAGTAATTTAAGAGGCGTATTTCGTTAGGCCTGTATTTACTAACAGAGCCATTTGATTAATCAAGGATACAAGTTTAATCAGCTATTTGATGTAATATTTTGTTACAAATGAATGTTTCAAAATTACTTTTCCACATAAGTCACATTTTTCCGGGAAGGTCTTGAATTATTAAGTTGAATAAGGTAGCTGACAAAGGATATGCTTGTTTGACTCTAAATTGAAAATGAAAATCATCGCTGTTATCATTTATTTTGACTTCAGATTTTATGTTTAAGTTTAATACAGTTAATCTTACAGATTTATGTAAGACTTCATATTGTGTCAAGCAGTAACTATTTTGTTTCCATCAATTAAATAAAGAACATGTGTAAAATATGTATAAAAGTGGAAATGAAATACATTAAAATATAAAAAAAAATCCTTCAGAATTAGGTTTTTGGTTAATCCACCGTGTCCTGGAAAATGACATTTCCAACGTTTTGGAACTACATACAGGTTCATCATCAGCATAAGATCAGAGTAGACGACCTCTTTAGTTTTACCTATTGCTATGATGATGGACGACACGGTGGATTACCGAAAAGCCTAATTCTGATCACAGTCACTGTGAAAGGTTAAGAACTCAAATAAAAGACCTGTTAAGCGTTTTGAAATTAAGTACATAGCTTATTGCAAAATTAGGTAGAAAATCTGGGTAGTTTGGCAACCGCGCATTCCTGGCTTAGGCGAATAAACACACGCACTTGGTGTGGATAGCAGCATTCCATCTCTTAGTCGCTGCAGTAGGATTGCCAGACTTTCTAACCGCAGGAAATTACGATACGTGGTTATCTTTTATTTACTTTGTAACAAAAGAGTAGATCTTCATTTTAAAACTGTAAAGGAATGACTTATTCCTTATCCGTTTCTCTAATGACATGAGTACAAATCAGAATCATTACTTACCGAGTAAATCAGTGTTAACATTTATGGCAAAATTATTTTTTTCTGAGAAACTTATTCATTTGGGACAAATATGGTATTAAAATTATTTGCTGTAATCCAAAGAAAAAGTCCACACGTGTGGAGTAACGGTTAGCGCGTCTGGCCGCGAAACCAGGTGGCCCGGGTTCGATTCCGGTCGGGGCAAGTTACCTGGTTGAGGTTTTTTCCAGGGTTTTTCCTCAACCCAATATGAGCAAATGCTGGGTAACTTTCGGTGCTGAACCCCGAACTCATTTCACCAGCATTATCACCTTAATCGCATTCAGACGCTAAATAACCTTAGATGTTGATAAAGCGTCGTAAAATAACCTACTAAAATAAAATAAAAAATCCAAAGAAACAGCTGTTAAAATCTTAATAGTGATAGAGGGTGATTCACGAGGATTTACCGTCACTTACGGAGTATGTTTCCGAAGACATTCTGAGGAAAAAATGTCATATAAACAATTGTCCTAATCTCAATATTTTCAGAGTTACACTAATTTGAAATTGTTAATAAATTACCTTTTTCCTTTAGTTTTAAGGGTAAAAAATATTACAAATAGATAATGAACTATTCAGAAGTGTCATTTCTTTAATTGACTAGTATTCTGAAGCTAAAAATGTGTTGTTAATTGCTTTGTACAGATTTTTTTTTAATTTTTAACTAAAAATTATACATCATTCTTACGCACCTATCACAAAAATTATTACAAATCATACGAATTTAGGAACTTGATTCTTTACAATTTAATTATGCATCCTAATGTACAGTCTTAAAGAATTTCCAAGAGTGGCGTGATTTGTAAAAGTTGTGATAAATGCGTAAGAAAATGTAGTTTTATAGTTAAAAATAGAAACAAAAACATTTGTACATAGCAACTATGGAATTCACAACACATTTTTAGCTTCAGAATACTAGCTAATTAAATAAATGATAATCCTGAATATTTCATTCTTTATTTGTAATATTCTTTTACCCTTAAAACTAAAAAAATAATGGTATTTTACAAACAAATTCAAATTAGTTTAATTCTGAAAATATTGAGATTAGGACAAATGTTTATATGACTTTTTTGCTCAGAATGTCTTCGGAAAGTTTTTTTTTAAGTTAGTTATTTAACGACGCTGTATCAACTACGAGGTTATTTAGCGTCGATGAGAATGGTGTTAGCGAGATGGTTTTTGGTGAGATGAGGCCGAGGATTCACCATAGATTACCTGGAATTCACCTTACGGTTGGGGAAAACCTCGGAAAAAACCCAACCAGGTAATCAGCCCAAGCGAGAATCGAACCCGCGCCCGAACGCAACTTCAGACCGGCAGGCAAGCGCCTTAACCGACTGAGCCACGCCGGTGGCTTGTCTTCGGAAATAGGCTCCGTAAAGGACGGTAAATCCTCGTGAATCACCCTGTATTACTTCCACCACGTATAGAATATGTATGTCAATGCTGTCTCCGTAACTTTTTCATAAGTTTGTCTTAATTTTGAACATGGCACCTTGATGTAATTGAAGAGAAATGCAATGTTTGGAAGCTGCTGATCATCTCCGTGATCAAGGAAGGCAAATGGAGAGCTATCTATGTAGTCTATCTATTGGACGTCTAACCAAGAGCTGCTACACGGAACTAGACGTTGAAATTAACGTAGGGTGTATGTGAGCATACACTACAGGACACACGGGGTCTCATGTGTGTTTCCAGCTCATTGCCACAGGTTGTGCTGAAGGTAATACGCAAATGATTGAAGGCACGTAATGTAAACGTCACCGCAACACGTCATACAGTGGGCGTTTGTTTTCACTTCACTGTGTATAAAAGGCCATGCAACAGGCAATAAGGACATAGCCAGCGGTGATATGGAGATGTTAGTACACATCATGGCACGGCGTCGTCCTAGAGTACGTACATCGCCGTCTATTACAGCCTTCTAAACGAGATCGCGTAGTGTGAATGCACGAGGAGGGATTATCTACTAAACACATAGCCGGTTACTTTTTAATTTGATTTTGTAATATAACCCGTGTTTTATTTCCTGGGTTTATGGCGGGATATTTGAATGGGTTATTTATGAAAGGGTCTAAGTCGCTAATTTTGTGAAAATCAGTTTTTCATAGAATACTGCCCTTTGGGTGTAGATACATGGTTTAGATATGAAGGGAACTAAGTTTCGCACTCTAATGCTTAGTATTATGACCTAGGGTTTGTCGTTTGATTTTGAAAGGAACTAAGTCAATGACTTAGATCGTTTCAAAACTAAATACAAATTTTCAGCATGTGGCATCACTGAAATGTTTAAAAAAGACATTCGATTTTTTTCTCTTAAATTGCTATTTTGTCATTGTTGGGTAAGCGAATTGGTTATTCTGTATTGCAGTTGAGAGTTTATTATATCTGTACGGAAACTCACGATGAATAGTGAGATTGATAAAAATAGAAAGAAAGGTGTAAGAAACATTTGTGAGTATAAAGGCGAAAAAATCAAACGTGCAAGGCTGTACACAAAAGGAGAAGTGAAAAGTTCTATAAGTGCATGAAAGAAACCGAGAAAGTTTGTCAAAACGATGAACGTGTGCTAGGTCTTTGCTTTTACTTTATGCAAAACATTATTTTACCAAACATCCCCGTCCAGGACCTATTTTACCTCCGCCAGCTATCGGTTTTTCCTTTCTGTATACACAATTTGAAGGATGGTAAAGCACATTTCTACAGTAGCGTGCAAATTAATCCGAACAACGTAATTACTTATGCAACAACACTCAAACGGGATAAAAAAGGATCTAAGACATACCTCAGTAATCTATGTGGCCTCCCTTGTTCCTAATAACAGCTCTGAGACGATTTGACATGGATTCCACTAATTTCCCACAAATATTCTTCATTTCTTCATCGCGAAACCATACACCAATGAGAGCAGAAATCATCTTCTCCTTTGTAGAACAATCCATTTTTTTTGCATTCTTCTTTTGCAAATTGACCACAAGTTCTCAATGGGGTTGATGTCGGGTGAGTTGCCTGGCCAGGGGAGTACCTGAGTATCAGTGTTTAATTAATAGTTCATAGTATTTTGTTGTTTAATTCGTAAATAACTCTTGTGTACATGCAACTCTCATCTAAATCAAATTGTTGAATTCTTTGTAAGTTCATGCATATGTATATACACTTTTTGCTGGTTGTGTGGAAGAGAAGGCCTTACGGCCTTAACTCTGCCAGCTAAAATAAATCATTATTATTATTATTATTATTATTATTATTCTTGTTGAAGAATTCTGTAGTTTTTCGAGACTTATGGCATGGTGCCAGGTCTTGTTGGAACACACCTCTGCCATCCGGAAATGATTTTTGCAGCTGGGGTACGATTCTGGTTTCCAATAAGTGAATATATTTGTCAGAATTCATCATTCCCTTGATAGATATTAATGCTCCAGGCCCTTCATGTGTAAAACAACCCCAAAACATTACTTTAGGAGAGTATTTGGGTGCTTGTTGGAGATGAGCTGCTGTTACTTTTTCAGATCCTATCCATACGTAAGAAACACGGTGGCCGTGGACCTCGAAATGAGAGTCATCGGAAAAAAGTACATTCTTCCAGTGATTCACTGTCCAGTGTTGATGTAATTTTGCCCACATCAAGCGTTTTTTGCACATAACAGGGGTTAGCAGTTGCTTCTTAATAGGCTTACGAGCCCTTCGTCCAGCTTCCAAAAGCCTACGCCGCACTGTTGTGACGTGAATATTCGCCCCAGTGGTAGCCATTAACTCACGGGTTAAGTCGACAGCAGTTAGTCTAGGATTTAATTTACTTTTCCTGACAATTAAACGATCATCTGCAGGTGAAGTCTTCCTTTTCCGGCCACAGTTTCCTTTTTTCTGGGGTGTGATGGATCCAGTCTCCCTGTATAGTTTTATGATCGAATTAACAGTAGCCAAACCGATGTGACATTCTGCAGCAATTTACCTCTGTGTCATAGAAGAATGCTCTGCTAATGTTATAATTTTAGACCGTTTTCGTGGAGTTGTATCCATTTGTGAAGACGACAGAATGTACACAGGATTGCAGTATTAAGTCTTCAACAGAACTGAAATGCCTTTAAAGAAGAGACGTGTCACTCACCGACCTGCCCCATGGCTGAATGACAGTATTCGTAATCTTATGACGTCACGTGACGCTGCTTTCCGGAAGTACAGACACAACAAATCTGCCGAAAACTTTAACAACTACAAAAAACTTAGAAACAAAACCACACAAAGCATTAGGAATGCTAAACGCCGTCACGCCCTGAGTCTCGTCGACCCGTCCATTCCCCCTCGGTGTCTTTGGAATAACTTACGTGATATGGGAGTAGGGAAGAAAGCATCAGAAGCTGAAGTTATAAACATACCGCTTGATAAACTCAATGAATACTTTACCTCACCTCCCACTATACGACCTGAAAAACAGTCAAAACGAAATACAATTAATACTCTCCTAGCTAATCCTCCACCTTCTCGCGAAAAATTTTTCTTCTCGCACATTACTGATTCTGAAGTAAGAAGGGCTCTTAAAAGCATTAAATCTAAAGCACAAGGCACTGATAACATAAGCATAGTCTTTATCAATAAGTTAGTCGATGTCGTGCTTCCCGTAATAACTCATATTTTCAATTCTTCAATTATCACGTCTGTTTATCCGCAACTCTGGAAAACAGCCTTGGTACGCCCACTTCCTAAAGTAAATTCACCTACTTCTGCAAAAGACTATAGGCCAATCTCCATTCTTCCCGTTTTATCTAAAGCTCTGGAACGCATCATTCATAAGCAGTTGTCAGACTACCTAATAGAATTTAATCTTTTAGACCCTTTACAATCAGGATTCAGAAATGGCCATAGCACTTCTACTGCTTTGTTGAATGTTACTGAGGACATACGCGCAGCCATGGATAAACGACAGGCTACTGTACTAGTTTTATTGGACTATAGCAAAGCCTTTGATTCTGTTGACTTCGATCTACTATTAACTAAACTACAAACGCTACACCTTTCTGATAGTGCTATCACCTGGATGTACTCCTACCTTACTGGCCGCCAGCAGCGTGTCATATCTAATAATCGTTTCTCATCCTGGCGTACTGTAGATACAGGAGTTCCTCAGGGATCAGTATTAGGCCCCTTGCTCTTCTCTATTTATATAAATGGAATTTCCAACTCATTTAAGCACTGCAGATATCAAATATATGCAGACGACGTTCAATTGTATATTTCAGCCCGTCCCGACGCACTAAACGATAGCATTAATAGTCTGAATGAAGATCTTGATTCCATCTCTTCCTGGTCTCAACAATTTGGGCTTAACCTAAACGCATGTAAATCACAGGCTATTCTGTTCGCGAACCGTAGATTAATTCCTGAAGTCAACGACCTGAATATTCCGCCTGTGAAACTGAATAAAACAATCATCCCGTTTAGCTCTACCGTCAAAAATCTCGGAGTACATTTCGAATCTAATCTCAATTGGGATACGCATATTAAATATACATGTAAGAAGGCATTCTCTATTCTCCATTCACTAAAAAGATTGTATCATTATCCATCTAAATTAAAACAGACGCTGGTACAGACACTCATTCTACCTCACTTCGATTATTGCGACGTTTTGTTCAGTGATCTCAGGATTGATTCCGCTCAGAAACTACAGCGTGTTCATAACGCGTGCGTCCGCTTCATTTGTAATGTTCGATACTATGATCATATCTCACCTTCTTTCAAGAAGTTATCATGGCTTAGGTTACATGAGAGGAGAAATCTGCACTCACTTTCTCTCTTATATCGAATTATGCACACTTCATCCCCCTATTATTTATTCGCTCGATTTCATACTCTCTCTCGCTATCATAATATTAATACTCGATCACAACGCGATAACACGCTAGAAATTCCACTTCACGCATCGTCTCTGTATTCCTCATCCTTCACTGTTGCTACCTCTCGTCACTGGAACTCTCTGCCGCCTGAAGTCAAGGGCTGCCGAACATTGAATTCTTTCAAATCAAAGTTAGAAAATTATCTTATGACGAGTTGCCAAACTAACTTACTATTATGACAAGTGTTGTATTGCATGTTTCCACGTTTTCACATTTTTTTTTTATGTTCTAATGATATTCAACTTATTTTATATTTTTGTTTTCATATTTTCCGATAATGTTATATCTCTAATGTGATAAGTTGAGCTATATATAATCTTAATTTTCCTTATTGTGTGTACTTAGAAATATTGTATTCACTGTATACTTTGTACTGCACTATTTTATTACTAATATTACTATTATTATTATTATTATTATTATTATTATTATTATTATTATTATTATTATCATCATCATCATTATTACTATTCTTATTTTATTATTATTATTATTATTATTATTATTATTATTATTATTATTATTATTATTATTATTATTATTATTATTATTATGAATAATTGTCTTTTTTTGTATGCCTCATTTATTTTGACCTGCTGTTCACATATTATTATGCTTTTTTCTTTCTTTCTGTATGTTATATATTATGTCCGATTTCTTCTTATTTGTTGTTTATTTTTTATTATTATTATTATCTTATTCAATTTTGTGTGTAAAATTGTAGTGTAATTTGTAAATTTGTAGTGTTTTTGTAACGCAGTCTTTACTCCTGGTTGAGTGTTAGAGAAGGCCGTATGGCCTTAACTCTGCCAGGTTAAATAAATCATTATTATTATTATTATTATTATTATTATTATAAGTACAAAACGACAGGCAAAATGTCACATATTATAAAAAAAATAATGACAGACCTTCAACAATGGAATTACAAGTACTACAGATGTCAATTAAAGCGGTATGAGCAGCTGTGAGGCCAACAATGACAGAAAATGTAAAAATATATCGTGTTCGGATTAATTTGCACGCTACTGTATCTTTATCATGAGGGAGAGGCTAAGAAAGGACCTGATGAAACTTGCTCGTTTCTTTTGCACTATACATAAAGAACAATGTCCCTAGTGCAGTAAAAGAACTTCACCTCTATAGTGATATTGTGGGGGACAAAACAAGAATCACACATTGTTACGTTTTGTCGAAAAAAGTCGAAAAATCGAAACAGAATTGGGAGGACAAATTTAAAAGGTACGCAAAACGCGTCCTTGCAAGGGGTTGGGGGCTGTACAAAACTAAGTATGTGAACTCCAAGCCTGTTCGCCACTAGTTTCACTCCGGGTTACGCTGGTCCACTGAAGGAGCTCTAGAAAATTTTGAACGGGGAGCCGAAATTGGACGTAACCTCTTAGGTACCACATACGCGAGGGGGACTGAGATTTGATCAAGTGATCACGCAACGGGGCGAGGAGGAGATGGCTGGTGTTTGCCGTTAGGATGGCGAGACGCTGTCATCTGTTGTTCGATGACAAAGCATGTGAAGGCCGTCGGAAGAAGCGCCGTGAAATCTAAATCTGCAATTTGAGAGGTCCCTGTCCTTTCAAATTGCGACTAATTGAGTGACCGCGTATATTTAAAAGACAATTTATAGGTTCTGAACTAGGGCATACGTCGTGTATATTAAAGGGGAATATATATGGGGAAGGGCATATAGGTCCGTGGCCCATTTCTTATAGGGCTCATCCCGACATTTGTCTTACGCCTTAGGAAAACCACGGAATACCTTAGGCAGGATGAGTTGTCTCATATATAAGAGACTAGCCAATTTGTCTATTATGTTTTGTCTGGCCATGACTGATTTAAATATGTCTGAGAAAATCATGCATAGGTTCCCTATAAGGGGACATTCATTTCTCCCGTGTGATCGAGATTTCGGTCACATAAAGAAAGTCTTGAAGAAGCATGATCGCTATTATACACCAAAACACATGTGAAATGATAATATCATCAGCATACCCTGGAAAATTCACAGTTCATGTGGTGCAACCTCAGTACTGTTTTCAATTTAAGTTCTGGTGGCCCAAATACTACAAAAAAGTTGTAACTCCTTAGAAACTAGTGGTCCTGAGATACCTAGGGACAAGAGACAGTGTTTTACGATCAGTAAATTCGTGGAGTTTCAGTATGATCAGAGCGGGTAGAACGCTCTGGTATGATCATGAAAGAAAAGGTACAATCATTGCTTCACAGTTTATTGGCGGATTTCAACAAACATTTTTACTTGGTTTACGAGGCTCTACAGTAATGTTGCCCATTCAGAATGCGTATCCAAATGGAAAGGTGGAGATCAAGGAAGAGAAGATAGAAGACATGAAGAAAACAATGAGGTATATAAATGACGAAAACAAAGAATGGTATGAAGAAATAATTGTCTGGAACCAGTCTTAAATCTGGACACACTTCCATCGCAGTACAGATGCGCGGAATTAAATGGACGCCTTGAGCGAATAAAATAAGTTCAATTTTCACAAAAATAGTATATACAGTAAGTGTGTTTTCCCTTGAAAAAAAAGTATTATTTAAAAAAATGGTCATTAAATATTTGTTTATGAAAGGGCCTAAGTTTTCAGATTTCAATTTCTTTTTCTAAAAAAAAAAAATATATATAATCAGCAAAATGTTAATACCTGACTGGTCAAATTCGTTTCAAAGTAGAATTTGTGATAAAATTTTTATTTCAGCCTTAATTTCAAAATTTCAGCCTATAAGCAGTTTTTCTTAAATTGCCAACAATTTAGTATTCATGACTTAGGCCCTTTCATAAATAACCCATTCATTTATACTGTTGACTTACGGCTTTTAAAGAACCCAGAGACTCATTGTCGCTCTCACATAAGTCCCTATCCTGAGCAAGATTAATCCAGTCTCTACAGACATATCCAACCTCCCTCAAACCAATTTTATATTATCCTCCCATCTACGTCTCAGCCCCCCCAAAGGTCTTTTTCCATTCGGCCTCCCAACTAACACACTAATGTAGCCGTGGCGAGAACGTGACTCGCGAGACATTGTGGCTCGCAGTGATAGCTGTGCATTTCGCTTGCTTCTAACCTCCTCCAACCCCCACCCTCTCACTCACTGGAGTCAAACTCCGTTCCATTTGTATTTCTCTCTGACCTGCGAGTGGCATATGTCTCTCTCGAAACCATATACGAAAGTTCCAAGTAGGATGGGAGGACGCATTTTTTTTCTGTCAATGTGATGAGAATATTAAATGTATGATTTGTTCACAAGCATTACGAGGAAAACGGTTGTATAACATAACACGGCATTATACTACATGTTACTGATGAAACATTAAAAGGTTAAGTGTTATCATTATCATCATCATCATCATCATCATCATCATCTCTGTACGTCGACCCTTTTTCAGCAGATGTACGAATAATGCGGTTAGCTCTTCAATTTGAACTCACTGATTTACTATGTGATGTCAAATGAAAGCTAGATGTAAGGACTTGACGAATGTTGAACTTTCAAATCTTTTCCAAAAAATAAATATCCGAAGCTTCGTTCTTTCGCTTGCTCTGTTGAAGCCATGTTCGCTACAACTTACGTTTGTGAAAAATTATTTTCTGAAATGAAAATAGTAAAAACCAAATTTAGATCACGACTGACAGACAAATACCTTCGTGATCAACTACGACTGGCAGTAAGTGACATAATTCCTGATTTGTCGCAGAGACATTCCGAAGACAGTTAATTTTAGGTTGTGATATTGTTCATTTCTTTCTTCGTTACATGTACTAAACATTAGTTTGTAGCCTTGTACTGTATAAAATTATATTTAAGTGCTTGACGTATGGAAAATGAAAATCCGTTAATAAGTCAGACAGTTGCTTGACTTCTCCTTCGGGTGTCCGCCTCCCTCCATAGGTGCTATGCACGTTGCAGGTTACACATTGGCTCGGCGCAAGATTACATTTTCGCCACCGCTGCTCTAATGCATTTCTGGATTCACCCATACGTGCTACATGACCTGCTCATCTCTGGATTTAATGTTCCTAATTATGTCAAGTGAAGAATACAATGCGTGCAGTTCTGCGTTGTGTGACTTTCTCCATTCTCCTTAACTTTATCCCTTATAGTCCCAAATATTTTACTAAGCACCTTATTCTCAGATACTCTTAATCCCTCTTCCTCCCTCAAACTGAGAGTCTAAGTTTCACTGCCGTATAGAACAACCGGCAATATAACTGTTTTTTAAATTCTAACTTTCACTTTTCTGAGAGGAGACTGGATGAGAAAAGCTTCTCAACCTAATAATAACAGGCACTTCTCATATTTATCCTGCGTTTAATTTCTTTCCGAGTATCGTTTATATTTGTTACTAGTGCTCCAAGGTATTTGAATTTTTCAGTCTCTTCAAAGTTGCTGTGGTCGTGTCAGAGAATCAGCGCCATTCCAAGACTAATTTGGGGGTTTCATAACAAGCTGTTTTTTTTACTGTGATGGGTTGTTAGCCCTTCGCCAAACCATAAAGCTGGAGGACCACTCCTTATCGGCTGTCCACGACTGCTTATTCAATGTATTCGCAGCTACCCTCTATATTTGGAGGCCGTCTCCTCTATCCGCAACCTGAGGATGCGCCATGCCGTGGTGATAGGGACCCACAATACATGGATTTATACTGTTGACACTCGTTTAAATTTAGAAATGCACTGTTCACAGCTGCTGAGTTAGTGTCTCATATATCAGGTGTGTGAACATCACTGTCCTTGGTTGTGATATGACCACTTGGAAAGTTTGCACTGGAATTCTTGAGGTATTGAGATCTGTTGCGTTCCTGGAGTCTGCATCTGAGGAGATGATAACCGTCTTGCATTCTTTACATGGGAATTGTGGAGATTGTGTTTTGCCTATTCTGTGTAAGTACCGCAGGAATTTACCATGCTCAGCTAGGAACTGCGTGAGGATAAAGTTTGGAAGGATGTTAGTTTGCTGTCTAGAGTGAATATTTGGGTAGAAAAGTCTAGAAAAAAGTTCGTCGCACAGATAGTTTACAAGTCTCAGAAAGGAAGCAGTGCGCATGATCAGAGGACGAGCGACCTGGTTCACAAGAGAATGACTAGTTTAGGTAATAAAATTAGTTTTGTTTAGTTGTATGTCTGATCACGCGCACTGTCTCCTTTCTGGGACTTCAGTTATCTACAATTTAACGTGCTGATATGCTTGAAATGAGTTCCAGAAACAACAGTTATCGTCATCTTTACAGTTATCTGTGCTTCAACTGGTAACTGTGCTTCGGCCTGTAGTTACCTGGCTGTTAGTACTGATTCATAGAAATATCGACATGTGGCGCTACTGCATTAATGTTTTGTAAAATATAACAACCAGTGCTTTTCTTCTGGCGAGAAAGTTGATGCAACCACAGTCTACTATATACAGTCGCGAAGCTTGAGGTGATTTTTTGCAAATCTCGTGATAAAGCGCTCCAAGCGGTTAGCAACTGGAAACAATAGACTGTCCACGGTCGACTTTGGACTGTGTCGTATTTCCATCGAGTGCTAGCTCGTTGCGTATTTCACATTGTTGCTTGTGAAATGTTCGTTATTGGCTGTAATGAAAATGTTAATGGCTAAAATACAATAATTGGAATAATATTATTTTACTAGAGACGTAGAAAAATTAAGTTTCTTTTAATGAAATTTATTGATCACGTTTTATTTTCAATTCTGGTGGGATTATTATTGCTTAGGCCTACTTTTTTTTTTCAAAGGATATGTTTTTAATTATAGCTGTTAATTTTGTTGTTATTTTTATTTGTTACTTTACTAGAGACGTAGAAAAAGTCTGTTACAATAAAATTTATTGATCACATTTTATTTCCAATTCTGGTGTGATTATTATTGCCAGAGTCTTCTCCCACTTTGTTAACTACGTAAGCCTACATTACAAGTACCGGTACACGTAAGTTAATCCATTAATTCATATTTCCATTATTATTGTTGTAAAGGGAAATGGATATTAATATTTATTGGTTTCATAGTTAATTATCGCTATAATCTTGAATGAGTGAAGCGATGATATTAAATTTCAGTTTGTTTTGCACAAACAAAAATAATATTAACCTATTTCTTGCAGGTATCTTCGAGTTTATGGTGGAATTTAATATACTTAATTAAAATAATAAATTAACTTTATGCATTTAATATTTCAATAATAGAAGGAAGGTGTTCATTTTTTCAAAAGAACACAACGAAAGTGTAACATATTTTGTCGTCTGCTAGAAGAGAGATCTGCGATGACGAGGCGATAGTAGCGATCCTAGTGGTGGGTAACTATCCGTGTTTGCATTTTTACTACATATTGAGCTTCGCGACTGTATATAGTAGACTGTGGTGCAACTCTGAATAGAATGTTTTGTAGCATACGGGGAGTTGATTATATTATTGTCCAGTGCACGGGAATTTTGTTTTCAACGTTCTTTTCGTCCAACTAAGACTTTAAAGTTCTAAACGAAATTCAATTAAAAATTGTGTTTAAAAAGAAATTTATTCACACGTTGTTCGGGTCTATGATGAAAAATGCAACAAAAAAGTGCCGGAACGCCATTCCGGCTCGTTCTGCCAGAAAAAAGCACTGATGATAACTTATATTAAATAATAATATAAACTACAATAAATTAATTTACAAAACTATTTGTATAGTGTTAAGATTTTGCTGTTTTATTAACGTAACTTATGGTAAAGGTTCTTCTTTCTATAACATGTTACGATAATTGTATGTTTGTAAAGACAATTTCGAATATCTGAAGCTTAATTTTCTTCATCAACTTCAGATTCTATGTCGTCAGTAAAGGAATATTATATTCTTGGGTGCTCTATCAATGACAATGGCATTTCGGACTCCGAAAAGACAATTTTAACACATAAATGAAAGCATTCATATTAACGAATGTAAAATATTTTTACATAGCTATCATTATGGCTGCTATAGCCATCACAGCCGACTACGGTTGAAGTTTGTAGTGATCCTCTCTCCGCTAGTATTATTTACTTCGATGATCACGCGAAATAGCAACAATTATTGCTTTTTTTATCATATTACGATTGAGATGGAAGTGTACTTTTGTTTATCACATGGGTTCTTCAGTGAAACTGCCTTGTACCGTCTAGTAGGCCTATAGAGCTCACTTTGTACCTGTCAGCCATGTTACTACTGAAAATTTTTGCAAACAAAATAATAATAAATAACTAAAAAAAGTTACTAACAAAATACTCGTGGAGACATCTATGGACGGCAAGAGATACTGAAACCTTAGCTGTTAGTTACAAGCGCTGATCAATCTACATTTATCTTTCCGGAAACTCATGAATGTTATCAGTGCAGTTAAATTTGTAAGAGCAGTTAAGTAACTGAGAGTTAACCGAGGTGTAGCAGAAACCGGGCATTAATATATAACCGCTGGATGAAGAATTGGGTGAGCCACGCCTATCATCCGATTGTAAAATGTTGCCTTTGTTTTCCAACACTTTCTTGAAAAATCACGAACATAATTGATACAGCTGATACTGAGCAGAAACATATATACCTTATATGCACTTCCGGATTCATGTTGCATAGAACCTATTTCAACTCAAAGACTAAGATAACATCACCATGATAATCTTCAGCTGAATGACTGAAGAGTTGTGGCAGCTGGGAACAACAGCGTTCAGTTCCTCCAGAAAAAGTCTTAATAGGTTTTTGCATTGTGATCAAATAGGGGTGAAAGGTGGTCGTTGGTGAGAAAAAATTTGGCAACCGCCAGTGTCAAGATAAACAAGATTAACCACAGGATGCATCTTGCACAGCTGACTGTATCGGCCAGTCAGTAGTGTCGTTACAGCTAGAACTCTTTTCATTCTTCATATCTGTCACGTGTCAACAAATTTAGTGATCAAAATGTTTCAGAATGTGTTTCTTTATATAACGTGTATAATGTTAGAGCTAATATTGAGTTAATATGGAAGAACTGAGATGCAAGAGGCAAGTATTTCATAAGGTGCATCTACATTCTACACGGTTGAACTTTTCTTTCAACATTACGCATTCAAGCAATGCATGGAAGATTGATATTTAATATTAATTAATTGGCATATATATACGCAGTGAAGATATATACAGGGTGTTTCCGAGGTGGTGTTAGAAACTTTCAGGGATGATGGTGAAGGGCACATGTGTCAATTTGAGATAAGGAACCATGGTCCGGAAATGACCGTGTCGAAGTTACAAACAAAAATAGTTGTGTGGAGATGAGATAATTTTATTCCTCTGTACACCTTATGTATGTGTATTTACCTGTACATCTTACACCACTGTATTCATCTGACGTTGTTTACGTCGTCTATTTACAGTATTCCATTCAGTGCGCTGTCTGAAGGATGCGAACAGGAAACTACACTAAAGCAATGCAGATAGCGTAATGTGTAACGGACATGCTCGGTCCCGATATGCACGTCTGTAGACAGCAGTGTATATGTAAAAGTTGCAGTGTCCAGTCGATCAGTCCTAGTGAAATGGACGAGTACACGAGAGCGGAATAAGCAGACCTGATTTTCGAATACGGATGAGCCAATGGGAACAGTAGACAAGCTCACAGATTGTATTGGTGCAAGTACCCACGTAGGAGACATCTGGCCCATACAATCTTTCCACGACTGTTCCAGTGGATAAGGGAAGGAGGGCACGTGGTGCCAAATTACAATTCCATTTCCAAACAACTATTTTTGCTCATAACTTTCGACTCAGTCATTTCCGGACCATGGTTCCTTATCTCAAATTGATACATGTGCCTTTCGCCATCATCCCTGAAAGTTTGTAACACCACCTCGGAAACACCCTATATACAGTTTATACGTAGTGAAGCTGACGTTCAACACGTCGCATCGTTAGATACAAAATCTGCATGCATTGAATGTTCGTTTTCAACTTCATTCTTTCAACATTCTCCCCAGAATGCATGCGTAGACGCGTGGAAAATTGAACCGTGTAGATCAGGCCTGCAGAACTCGCAAATTAGGGGAACTATGACGTCAGCCTCACTCCACTTCTATTGGGGATGATTGACTTCCGCCCCGAGAATGAATGTTGATGCAGCCGAGCGTAACTAGAACGCCGTGACCGCACAGGTAGAAAAGGTGGGTGGAGTAAAAGAGGGGAGGAAAGCAGTCGCTCTCAAGAGCTACAGTTCTGCAGGCCTGGTGTAGATGAAGCTTAATAGAGGCATGGTGGCCTCTGTGTCGTTTGCCTTGCACCACATACTGCCTTTTTGAGTGTTTTGAATGGTGGAATAAAATGTCGCGAATGAGTACCGCTTCAACCTACATACAGATGATAATCACGTCAGAGTTTTACATTCTAAAGGACATTACCACATTGCTCAAACACAACAGGTGTTAACTATTTGGAATGCCATTAGTTATTTCTAGCAATATATGTTTGGGATAATAGATGGAATTTAAAGTGATATAAATGCTAAATTTCAAACCCCGTGGTCGGCCAATGTAACTGGGTGTTTTCATGGTTTTCCTCAGTACCAAGGCAAAGCTCGGATTGCAAATTTACTTATGACGATTCATCACCAACTTAATCATCAATATAGCAAACATTAAACAAAATCTAAATCAGTTACATGAATACAAGTCATCTATAGCCTAATACATGACAATAAAACAGGAACTCAACAATATTCAACGGCCTACTCATAAACCCAAAGATTTCACGCAAGCGGCATGACCATAGATGTTACAGTGTATATAAATAAATTAAAATAAAACAAATAGTTGTCAGTGATTTTTTTAGTGTCAACAAAATTTTTGTTTTTTTGTCGTCATGTTTTAATGTATTACATCAATGATAAACAAACGTTGTTACAAATGAACAGAAATTGCCTTAACGATAAGAAACTGTCCGGAGTCTCATATCAGCTAACCTCTGGAATATCAAAGAAATTCTAACGCAATATACTACTCGGTTCAAAAAGTTTCCGGAATATGTTTTTTTTTCGCAGAAATGAATAATGTTATGTGGTATATTTCTATTTCTGGTGTTGGCATCATTCATGACGTCACTTACGTAGAAGTTTCATGATCATAGTCATTGCTGTGTAGAAACTGGCTGTTATTTGTGTGATATTCGTTCTTGGCATTTCAGAATGAAGGCCATAGGAGTATCGAAGAGGACGAGCGCTGCTGTCGACCTTCAGACCTGCGTTTTTTTTTTATTTCAGTGCTGCTTCACCATAAGCTTCTTCAAGCATTCTTAATGTCTCTGAAGGAGATTTGTGCAAGAAAACACATTTGATATTTACGCGTTGCTCTGTATCCCACATTCTGAAATGCGACAAACAGCAGCAGCCAGTTTCCACACAACAACAACGACTATGATCATGAAACTTCTGCGGAAGTGACGTCATGAATTATGCCAACACCAGAAACAGAAATATACGACATAAAATTCTCTTCGGCGAACAAAATGTATTCCGGAAACTTTGTGAACTTAAGGATGGTTCGCAATAAACCGGGAACGGAAACGAAACAAAAACGAGAACGGAAATATTGTTAAAATAAATGTGTTTAACATTATTTCCGTTCTCGTTTTCGTTCCCGGTTTATTGTGAATCAGCCTTTAGTATGAAGAACTAATTTCTCTAAATTTAAAGAGCATTATCTCCATCACTGGCCATGGAAACCCACAGGATAGTAGAAGGATAAGACCTCCATCTTTACAATCGGTATTAGTAGGAGCAATGATATTTATCCTACATGCTTGTCGCAATTACCCTCAAGGAAATACTCCTCGTGGTTATTTCTGTTGGAACTTCAGAGCCGTTGTGCAACGAGAAGAATATTATCATTTGAAAAATTCATCAACCCATCAAATTCGCGAGTCAGGCTTGCAGTGTAACCCCATAACCACAACGCTACTGCTTTCTCCACTACTGTTATATGATAATTATTACTTTTGAGATGGTTATTTAACGACGCTATATCAACTACTCGGGTCGCTCTGGATGGCGCTGACCTTTTGTGCCCGAGGTTGAGGGTTCGATCTCGGCCTAGGTCGACGGCATTGAAGTGTCCTTAAATGCGACAGGATCATGTCACTAGATTTAGTGGCAGTTGCGAACGTCGTTAAATAAAACATAATATTCATTTAAACAACTCGGTTATTAGCTTCGATGGGATTGTGATAGCGAAATGGTATTTGACGAGATGAGGCCGAGGATTCGCAATAGATTACCTGACATTCTTCTTACGGTTGAGAAAAATCTCGCAAAAGCTCAACCAGGTAATCAGCCCAAATGGGACTCGAACCCACACCTGAGCGCAACTCCGGGTCGGCAGGCAAGCGCCTGAACCTACTGAGCTACGCTGGTGGCTGATCTTGATGATGATGATGATGATGATACTAATAATAATAGTAATAATAATAATAATAATAATAATTATTATTATTATTACATAATCAATTGGCAATATGGGGCATGTTGACTACATGCCGATTTCACAAAGCGTCTCCATTCTGTTCTATCCCTGGCCAGAACTTCCCAGTTGCCAACCCCAATTTCCAGACATTATTTCGCGATCTCATCCTTTCGTCTACTCTTTGGTCTTCTCGGACAGAACGGCTTTAAGCCGATTGGACCGATTCATCCCAATGGCTTCCTGCGCCTAAGTGGGCCCCGCACGTATGCACGATGTTTTATTTTGGAATTTCTCTAGAGAAAATGCCCAGCAAATCTGAAAGTGGCATTGACAGATTTGGAGCTAGAACAGGAAAGGGAACAAGTGAATGCCATAAAAGTGGCTGATATAGGTGTTTAGATACAGTACTTTGTAAAGAAATGGAAGTACTGTGGTCAATTCTGCCAGTAGAGATTAAAAACCCCTGAAAATGCTAGGGTTCCTTGCTTACAGCAATAAGTCTCCTTCATTTTTTTTTAAATTTGTTATTACAATTTCCCGCAACAATTTTTTTTCTACTTTTTTCTTTAAAATAATCTGTGATATGTGAAAAATATATTAATAAAGTTTAAACTGCATTTATGGCCTTGTAAGCCACTGGGACGCCATTTTTAAAGCTCTGATGCACATGATATTTAAATTACACTAAACCAGGCCTGCAGAACTGTAGCTCCTAAGAGAGGCTGCTATACTCCCATTTCTTACCCCACCCATCTTTTCTACCACTGCGGTCATGACGTTCTAGTTACGCTTGGCTGCAATAATATTCATTCGCGGCGGCAGGTATACAATACGCTATCAAGAATTACAAATGAACAGATAATAAAATCCTTAGGAACATACCTTTAGAAAGTAAGAGAAAAATGAATGAGGGAAATAAATAAATTAAAAGACATGTAAAATAATTTTTAAAATGTACACTTAGCGGCAAAAACAATGGGCCGACTTTTGGTCGACAAAAATGCTAAGTTCTATCGCGCGGTTCACTCGTGTAAACGTAACCCAGTGCAAGGCATTGCTGTGATGTCTCTTCATTGAAAGTCATCCGTCTATAATGCTACAAACCTTACGAGCAGTGTATGGTCTAGTGGTAAGAAGTCTGATATCCGTACCAGAGGTTGTGAGTTCCCTTTCCGGTATGATAAAATTATTATTTTTTTATTTTAACTTTTACTTAATTTATTACTTTAAATGTGAAATGGCATTTGTTAACAAACTTCGTTATGCCTGCCTTGTAAAAATATTATTGCCCATCACCTGTGGGCTATTAATAGGTGAGACCTGGCCTGTACAAACAAATACTTGTTTCACATCCTAAAAAACCGGACGCATATCAAACACAAATAAATAATTAAATTAACAAAACCAAACAATTTTTTAATATATTAACAAAACAAGGCCTGTGGTGGGGACTAGTATCTCATCCACAAACCACCTGCGTCAACAACTGCTCTCATTCTGCGCGGCATGGAGTCCACAAGATTATGGAACAGGTCTAAATTCTTGGCCATCTCCACCCACGCATTTACAACTTTGTCCCACAATTCCTCAGGTGTCCGAACGGGTGGTTGTTCTGCCCAATTAGAGCGTAGGATTCTTTTGACTGCAGCCCACAAATTTTGAATCGGATTCATATCTGGTGATTTTGGAGGCCAGTCGACTGGGTCGACATCACGCCTCCTCGTAAACCATCTTTGAATCCGGTTGGCGGTGTGTATCGGATGATTATCCTGCTGGAAGAAAAGGGTTCCTTCTGCATATCGTTTTCGGGCGGAAGGGATCATTACATTTGCCAAAATGTGTTCGTAGACTTCTGCCGTAAACCGCCCGTGGATGCGTCCAGAAGTCCTGCCCCATCGTATGACATCCACCCCTAAAACGCAACCCTCACGCAACCCGACTTGTTAATAATTCGTCTCACGAAGCGTTCATCGTATCGGTGGCCATTCATACAATAAACTAGGGCAGTACTATCGTTGCTATTGGAGACAGTTACCTCGTCGGGGAAAATGACATTTCTCCAATCGAAGTCCTGTCGGAGAGTAACATACACAGAATGCTACTGGAGACAATTACCTGGTCGGAGAAAATGACATTTCTCCAATCGAAATCCTGTCGGAGAGTAGCATACGCAGAATAACCTATGCGAACCAGGGCAATGAGTTATTGTTTCTGTGCCATCTTCAAGCGTAATGACGAGACAGAATGTTGTATTAACAGATAGCAGTATTGCTTGAAAGAGAGAGGGAAGATTATTATTTATTAGAGTTTGGGCATATTCTAAGAGATATCGCCACATAATTATAGTTTTGCGAGACACATACGATTGCAAATTTGTAAAAAAAAAAAAAAAGATTAGGGAGATTCGAACCTTGAGCTACTACTATCAACTTGTTCAATAGACCAATGCCGTAACAACTTACGCTACTGTGACAGTTAATGTTGGTTTGGCATAATATGTGATTTTCCTGTGTATATTCGCTCCGGTTGATTTTGTATTCATCAATTTTATTATTATTTCACTCTTCAAGGGCCTTGATGTATCTAGAATCAACCCGCCATTCGATTTTATTACATATTTTAGACTCTTAAACAAAATACACCAAATTTAAATGGTTTAATTATGTGTTACCTCGTGAACTTTGGCTTTGACGAGACGAGCATGCGCAATGTTATGCGTCTCGAACTTAGAAATTGTCGGCCGGCCCATTCTTTTTGCCGCTAAGTGTATGTGTGCATATAATGTAAAAAGGTCTACCTATGTATATATCGTCCTATTACTAGTAAAGCCGATTAAATTCACTTTTTGTGTAAGTAGAGTCCCCGACATGTCTTTCCGTGCTCTTTATTTTACTAAAATGAAATAAGTCCGAAATGTTGCTTGCAGGCAACAAACCAATTACTTTATTTGAAGAATTTACTATGATTTTTCGTGCATTAATAAAGTTTTAATTCCTGTTTTTACAAAACTTGTATTACTGGTCTTAGCTGGTTTTACTAGTAATATGACGATAAATTGTACCTTGATAAGTGAGTGATAGCTATATGACCGGATGTCAATGCTGTCATTCAACATTGTAACGCACTCCAGCCAAATAAATAATAAATAAATAAGTAAATAAATGAATGAATGAATGAATGAAAGAATGAATGAATAAATACATAAGTAAATAAGTTAGTAAGTAAAAAAGTAAGTAAATAAGTAAATAAGTCAATAAATAAATAAATAAATAAATAAATAAATAAATAAATAAACAAGAAGGCCTAAATAAGTAAGTAAATAAGAAAATAAGTGAATAAGTAAGTAAATAAGTAAACAAACAAACAAATAATACGCGTACTGCAGTTTAAAGAGAACTGAAACATGGCAAAATCTAAACCCGTGAAGGAATACTACTTCCAAAGGAAATGGGAGTATGATTATTTTGTTGTTGAAGACGAAGGCATTTGCTTGTTTCCTGTGTCCCATCCAATTTATTTCCACTCGTCATTTCAATATTAAACCACATTTCAACAAAGTCGATATTAAGAATTATGGAATGCACAAACTTTCGGGTAAATTCATTATTACGAACAGTATATTGATTATTTATTAATATACTGTAAAATTAAGGACGTCACTCGTTGTGTTCATTTTGAATTGAAATTAATAGTGACTCTCAAGGTTCATTACTTAAATGCTATAAATTTAAGTTTCCGTAGGCGATGGTAGAAGGAAAGTTTTCGAAAATCATCCCCAATAGTAGTGGAGTGAGGCTGATGTCATAATTCCCCTACTTACGAGTTCTGCAGGCCTGCACTAAACTCTGAGTGAAATTTCCCGTAACTTTAATTTGTTCCCTCATTCCACATAGATTGTTACGTATCTTCGATAATATTAATGCTACATGTGTGATATTCGATACACACTTTCTTTAGTCAATTAGAAAACTTTCCTCTGTATTATTAATTTCTTATTTTATTGCATTTGAAAAATATGCCTCCATATTTCTATAAAATTACGTTCCTCTAAAAGTCATTCTTAAACGTAATTGTTTATCTCAAAATATAAAAATTGTTCTTCAGAAATTTTAAAGAACGTGATTTTAGAAATAAAATTTGATACAAATTTTGAATTAATCCTTTAAAATATCTGAGATATAGGCCTAATAATTTCATTGAATTACTGTATGCTTTTTTGGGCCCCAAATCCTTTAAGTAATCTCGAATTTAATTTGTAGCAGAAATGATATTTCTACATAGAAAATGTGAAAATTGTGCATACATTAGGAAAAAATTCAAATTTAATCACCTTTCGCCTTAAGGAAAGTAAACTGCCAGAAACAATTAGGCCTAAACGCCAGAAAAAGAATTAGGCCTGCAGTATCAAAGAGACAAATGAAGCTATAGGTATTTTAATAGACTCTGACCCAGTAAATGATCAATATTCTAATGCATTTGAATTAGGAGGCAGTTTAGAAGAATTTATGATAATAATGACAATCAGTGCTTTTTGTTTGTCTGCAGTGAAGACTCAGGACGAAAATAAAAATTTGCAAAACATATGCTGAGGATCAACACGGAAAGTAATTTAGTGATAAAGGAAAATTCAAGTGCAAGAGAAGGTTTTTATATATTTTGGTTTTGCACTATACTATAAAATGTTTACTCTTCTTTAGTGTTAAAATAATAATACTGTAATTTTAAATTATATATTTTTTGTAAATGTGTATGTGTAATTGAAAATTAGTAAATACATTAATCTCTTTTGAGTTAAAATTGTATGTACCCTGCATTGTAATCCGGTATAAGGAAAGTTAATACAGAATATTATTCTCCATTATCCCTCACATCTGAAGCAACGCTGTTAAGGAAAGCAAAGAATGTAACGGAAAACATCGTTTATTCATAATATAACAGTGCAGGAAAGACGCAAATGTTAGTCTGAAATGGTAGGGCGCAATATTCTAGAGGTATTCAAAACGAAAATGGGATTTGAATGAAAATAATTGGGAGCTGTGTAATCTTCTGTGTCATTTCCTCCAGAAATGTTGCGCAATATCCCGTCTCCACCGTGAGGAGCTGTGGACGTCCTTGTACGTGCGACGCCAGTAGCTCCATGTGCATCAAGTAATAAATTTAAGAGATAATATGGCGCTATTATCCACTCCAACTTAATTACACTATTCAAGGAAGTTCTATTTAAAGAATTTTTGCTTGAATACGCCTGAGGAAGCTTAAAGTCTTCGTTGGTATTTATGATTGATTAACGCCCGAGCTTTGCGACTAGAGTAGCTAATACATTCCTACAAACCGACGATCTTTTATGAAAGCATAACGTAATAATATAATAGTACTGTATTCACAAGAACGTACATATTACGCGCAGCAAAAAAAGAAATAATACATTTTTGTATCTAGGTAAAGATTATTATTTTTGGTCCTACAGAATGCATCTGTTATGGTAACAATTAATATTAGAGGAGAACCTGGGGATCGAACCTGGGTCCTTGGTTCTACGTACCAAGCGCTCTCATCATTGAGCTACGCCGAAGTTCAATCCGCAGCACCGGATCGAACCCCCCTCCTCCAGTGTTTTTTTTCCCTTTGTGGCCTGACTCCAAGTTGGGCATGTATGTTGGTTGACATTTCATATTAAGTCAACTGCCATTGTACAAGGAGCGCACTCAGCTGAATGACTTGGTGGCCGGGATTCCACAGTAAAATGCACAGTAATCTGTACAGTAAATATGCACTGTTGCTCGAAGAATCTACGTAAAGATTATCATACAGAATACATCTGTTATGGTAGCTGACTTAATATAAAAAGTCAACATACATGCCCAACTTGGAATCAGGCCACAAAGGGAAAAAAACGCTGGAGGAAGGGAGTTCGATCCGGTATTGTGGATTGAACTTCGACGTAGTTCAATGGTAAGAGCGCTTGGTACGTAGAACCCGGGTTCGATCCCCGGCGCCGGAGCGAATTTTTCTCCTCTAATGTTAATTGTTAGGCTATCATAACAGATGAAGGGTACACGGGAAAAACGATCAAGGTCCACCAAAAATCGAAATTGAGTTAATAATGCTATCTTATAGTGGAAAGGAAATACTATCATGTGGTCTAGCTAGTAATAAGATATAATCGTTCTTGACATTCCACTACGTCAATTTCTATTAAATACACACATAACAAAGTATTCAGTGCTTAAACTTTAAAATTCGTTTTTCTCGAAACTTTCTAAAATGGACCTTGATCGTTATTCCCGTGTACCCTTCAGATGTATTCTGTAGGACCAAAAAAACAATAATCGTTACGTAGATTCTTCGAGCAACAGTGCATATTTACTGTATTACTGTGCATATTACTGTGGAATCACGGCCACCAAGTCACTCAACTGAGTGCGCTCCTTGTACAATGGCAGTTGACTTAATATAAAATGTCAACCAACATACATGCCCAACTTGGAGTCAGGCCACAAAGGGAAAAAAACACTGGAGGAAGGGGGTTCGATCCGGTGCTGTGGATTGAACTTCGGCGTAGCTCAATGGTGAGAGCGCTTGGTACGTAGAACCAAGGATCCGGGTTCGATCCCCGTCGCCACACAGTGTATAATTTCAAGCAGCTAGCCGGCCAAAAATCAATTTTCACATCCTATCTTTAATGCTAAATTCTTAAATAGACGTGTTTATAACATCAAAAGTATAATATCCAAGTTTACACAAATGCTTACATCTGGTAGGGGACCCTCACAACAGAGAAAAACTTGCATGTCTTCGATAAGATCATTTACGCTGCAGAGGCAGGCGCGCAGTTTGTATTTCGATGGTGCAAAGTGAGGAAGTTAATATAATATTTTTCTCTAATACACAGAGTGGTTATATTATAAGAAGGTATATGCTTACAAATAAACTAATTCTTTTGCTAAAAGTATTATCTTATTGTCTAGAATAAATGTCTGAATTAATATGTGCAGAGAGTAGAAGTTCTAAATTATTACATTATTTTGAGTTTAATTTTAAAATGTGTAGCCCTCTATCACCTCGCTAAAATTTTGTGGAGATATTCATTATGCTTTTCTGAGCAAGACGTCGTGATTTTTTTCTGCAACCACATGCATACAGAAAAACTATTAATTATTTTCAGACACGATGCACTCCGTAACCCGGAGAGTTGTTTTCCAGATTTCAAGCAACAGAGAGAGAAAAGTGAAATTCTCAAATATATAATTGAACATTTTGGTCTCAAAGATTACTCTGATGACATTTTACAGTCAATAAAGAAATTAATTAAATTTCTGTGCTCGAAAATTCGATCATGGTGGGAAAAATACAGCATAAATGACAAAAAATTCTTAAAATATAGTGCGCTATGTTTGAAGCATAATGTAAAGTCTGAGAATGAAATATATAATACTTTGCCACCTACTACAAAACAGTTCCAATTTGAGTCTGCCAGTACAAGCATTCGAGGACGTCCACGTAAACTGTTCGGAGAACTGAGCGAAAGATCAAAAAGAGGGGAAAAAAATAGTCCACTTTTAAAGAAAGATCGCCAGAAGAAAAGCTTTCTGCTGCCCATATGAGTTTAAGAACTTCTAGGAAAAGAGATGCGGCCAATATTGTAGAAGAGCTTTCACTTGTATCACTTCAACGTGCGACAAAATGGAGAAAAAAAGTGAAAATTGATTTTGCAGGAACGACCAACAATTGTCACCTAATAAGGATCTCGCTTTGATTAGTGATTTACAGTTGACCTCTAATCGATGTAAAGAATTAAGGGAAATGCAAAATCTCGTAAGAGTAAATTTAGATTCACTGTTTTATATATTGCGAAACATAGAAGATAGGATAGGTTCAGGCAGGAAAGGGGACTACTTGTTGACATGATAAAAGAAAGCAGTCGCAATAATAATGATGCAAATACCTCAAAACGATTTTTCAGGGAGGTTTCCACTTTCACATATATTATCGAAATAGATGGAAATCAAATAAATCGTCTACGCACTTAATATTAGAAACCTTTTCTTGCGGTTTTGCAATACTGATAAACGGACATTTAACATGTATGCAAGGGAGACAAGGGAATTATATTTATGCTCACACAACTAGTATTATATGCCTACAACCCTTCACAAATTCTTGACTCATGGACAGAAGGTCATAGGACACTATTATACCTATTGGTAAACTATCTGATGAAGCCGAGGAAACAGGGAAGAAATACTATATTAGACTTTTCAGAGACGTGTTCGCAAGAAAAACATGAAGAAAGACACAAATACCGATCTTTTACTCAGGATACTTATTTCTTTGGACCCTTACATCACTAGCTTAAAGAAATTAAGAAGAGAACATCGCTGTCGATTTCAATAGAAGTGCTGCAGTTCTCTCCGAACCTCCATTACTCGGTGCTGCCGAAGGAGAGACTAGCAGCGAGGATACAGATTCTGATGGGGATGCATCTGACTTCTGAACGAGTAAGATATGTAACAATATTCCTTCGTCTTACGCTTTCAATTTTAAGCGCATTCCACATTATGAACATTAATTTATTTTTTCACTCGAATCGAATTTTTTTACAATATTACTAATATTATTTTTAGTGAAATGGTTGCTATCTTAATTTTAATGATTAAAAACTTATCCACTTCAGTAATTGAAGGTACATATGAAATTTTATGAAAATTGAACTATTAGTTTTCGAAAAATGATTTTTGGCTGGCTAGACTCGCTAAATTACACACTGTGCGCCGGAGCGAATTTTTCTCCTCTAATATTAATACATTTTTGGTTGCTTTGTCTTTCATAAAAACACATATACAGTATATGCAGGTAATTCTGTACTCGTCTGCCGTAAAATTAATTTCTTTCGCGAAATTATACACTTTGCGAAATGGATTTGTTAGTTTATCACCGACCCTGATACACGCAAAAAATTAAACCCAACATTTTTATTTCGCCAACATAAGGAGTTTTAAAAGAAATGCAGCTGTTACCGGCTTCTATATCATCGCTGACTTAGTTAATTTTCTTTCTTCCATAGATGAACAGGTCTTTATTTCTCTTATTTATTCATTTCATGGCGGCCGGGTAGCTCAGTTGGTAGAGCAGCTGGCTACGGACTGGAAGGTCCGGGGTTCGATCCCAGGTGGTGACAGGATTTTTTCTCGTTCCCAAACTTTCAGAACGGCCCCGACGTTCACTCAGCCTCCTATAAAATTGAGTAACGGGTCTTTCCCGGGGGTAAAAGGCGGTCAGAGCGTGGTGCCGACCACACCACCTCATTCTAGTGCCGAGGTCATGGAAAGCATGGGGCTCTACCTCCATGCCCCCCAAGTGCCTTCATGGCATGTTACGGGGATACCTTTACCTTTACCTTTACCTTTTTACTCATTTCATACTGTATCTATGAGGGGCTTCCAAAAAGTAGTTTTTCCTATGCTGGGATAACGAATGAATGAATGAACGAATGAATGAATGAATATATTTGTCTTTAAGCAATATCCATTTTTGTGAGGCGGTACTTCACATTATAATTATTGGCCATAAGCGTTTAGCTAACTCTCTTAATAACAGTAATCTTTCAGTTGTTACCCTTAACAACACGCTAATCCCTTATTCATCTGTCGTAAAAAATCTT
Organism: Periplaneta americana; assembly: GCF_040183065.1. Classification (NCBI taxonomy): domain Eukaryota; kingdom Metazoa; phylum Arthropoda; class Insecta; order Blattodea; family Blattidae; genus Periplaneta; species Periplaneta americana. The sequence continues at coordinate 41,958,462 of NC_091126.1, read as the reverse complement.
GGCTTCTTTTTCGATAATAATCTAAATTGGAATTTTCAAGTTAAAGAAACGATAAAAAAATCTGTTCCTCCATTCACTGTTTGAGTCGCTTAAGAAACTTCTTGCCCCAGCAACTTAAACTTACCCTAGTACAAACCCTAGTAATGCCGCATTTCGATTATTGTGACGTTTTGTTAAGTGACCTAAGTTCTGAACTGTCAGTCAAGTTACAGCGAGTTCAGAATATGTGCGTCAGATACGTATGCAACTTCCGACGATATGATCACATATCACCGTCCTTCGCAAGTCTTTCGTGGCTCCGACTTAAGGAACGTAGAACTTTACACTCCTTGTCATTGCTCTTTCGAATTCTGCACACTTCAACACCAAATTGCCTTTCGTCTCGTTTCTCTTATCTGTACTCTAACCATGACGTAAATACAAGATCACTTATCTGTGGCGCGTTAAGTATACCTCTTCATAGAACATCTCGTTATTCATCATATTTTACAGTATCCACCTCGCGACAATGGAATTCCCTGTCACAAAGTATTAGGGGCTGCAAGACAATAAACACTTTTAAAAACAGCTTAAAATATAACCTTCTTAGCATTTCACTCCAATCATACTGACTTAAACTATCACTGTCTACATTGTTACTCCTTCCTTTAGACATGCATCCTGATAGTGCTGCATTTTCAAAATTGTCTCATAATAATCTCCTTCTATTATCTAACATTATTTGAAATATATTAACATTCTATGTATTTTAGTTTAATTCTGCTACATAGTTTGTATTTGTGTTTAATTAATAGTTCATATTATTTTGTTGTTTAATTCGTAAATAACTCTTGTATACATGTAGCTCTTACCTAAATCAAATTGTTGAATTCTTTATAAGTTGATACATATGTATGTATACTTTTTGCTGGTTGAGTGGAAGAGCAGGCCTTACGGCCTTAACTCTGCCAGCTAAAATAAATCATTATTATTATTATTATTATTATTATTATTATTATTATTATTATTATTATTATTAGTATACAATGCCGTCTCCCCGCTTTACAATGCCTCACGTACAAGTCATTTAAGTCATTATTTATTTTAATTTATTATTGCAATCCTTCCACTTGTCTTTTCTTGTCCACCATCAATTCTTCCACTAACCTAACTCCTCACCCATTATTATACCAAAAATACTATACTTCTAATTCTTGACCCCCTCCTGTATAGCACATTTAATCTCCTTTCACATCTCTAATTATTTGCAATTTTCACTGCTATCTTTTCCACATTGCTACTTTATTTTAGGTCTTAGTTTTCTTTTCTCTCGATTTATTTCCCTTCCACACCATTTTCTTAAGTCATACTGCTCTTTTCCCTTGTTTTCCCATCTTTATTCATCGTTGCTTCCTGAACGATCTCCTACTTGCATTACTCTATTTTTCGTCAGCCTCGATTTGGATCTTAGTTCCTTCGCAATTGTTCCCATCTGATGTCCACTATTTTCCTTCGATTGCAGTGAGGTGATGTTCTGCTGTGTTTGCTGAATACCAGTTCGTGTCACCCCTATTTTTTCTTCAGATTATGTCACTGCCTGCTTCCTGAGAATTTTAGCTCAGTTCAACACTTCTACAACTGTCTCGCTGCTCTCGTGTACATTTAACATACTATGCTGGGATAAATCATACAACGGTTGAAAAATTACAAACACAATGTATTTACTCTATACAACATCCCTTGATTTCTCAACATAGCCCTTACATTTCTCCAAGCACTTCTGAAAGTACCAATTTTTTGATGCCTTGTGCATACCACTCTGCTCCCATAATTCTTATCCACGTTTGACCTCGTCATCAGTGCGAAAGCTGCGTCCCCTTAGGTGAGTTCTGAGGTTGAAGAAAAGACGGAAGTCACTAAGGGCTAGGTCGGGAGAGTACCGAGGGTGCCCAAAGATTTCCCATCTGAACTGCTGCAGGAGTGTCTGTGTCAGACGTGCAGAGTGGGGCCTTGCATTGACATGCAACAACAGAACCTTGCGAGTCAACATACCCTTCCGTTTGTTTTTATCGCCATACAAAGCTTCCCCAAGACCTCATAATATCTGTTGCATTGATAACGTTCCGTGTTCAGGTAATCGATGAGGATAACGCCGTGGGAATCCCAGAAAACGTTGGTCATCACTTTTCTGGCCGATGCTGTGAGCTTCGCTTTTTTCGGGGCACTATCCCTCTTTCGTTTCTACATCATGCTCTGACGTTTGGTCTTTGGAGTGCTATGGTGAATCCAGATTTCGTCGCCGGTTACAATTATCGAAAACAAGGCATCCCATTTCCTTTCAAGCAGTGGCCAAGACCTCATAATATCTGTTGCATTGATAACGTTCCGTGTTAAGGTAATCGATGAGGATAAGACCGTGGGAATCCCAGAAAACATTGGTCATCACTTTTCCGGCCGATGCTGTGAGTTTTTCTTTCTTCGGGGCACTATCCCCTTTTCGTTTCTACACCATGCACTGACGTTTGGATTTGTAGTGCTATGGTGAATCCAGATTTAATCGCCGGTTACAATTATCGAAAACAAGGCATCCCCTTCTCTTTCAAGCAGTGGCCAAGACCTCATAATATCTGTTGCATTGATAACGTTCCGTGTTCATGTAATCGATGCGGATAACACCGTAGGAATCCCAGAAAACGTTGGTCATCAATTTTCTGGCCGATGCTGTGAGCTTCGCTTTCTTCGGGGCACTGTCCCCCTTTCGTTTCTACGCCATTCTGTGACGTTTGGTTTTTGGAGTGCTATGGTGAATCCAGATTTCATCGCCGGTTACAATTATCGAAAACAAGGCATCCCCTTCTCTTTCAAGCAGTGGCCAAGACCTCATAATATCGGTTGTATTGATAACGTTCCGTGTTCAGGTAATCGATGAGGATAACACCGTGGGAATCCCATAAAACGTTGGTCATCACTTTTCCAGCCGATGCTGTGAGTTTTGCTTTCTTCGGTGCACTATCCCCCTTTCGTTTCTACACCATGATCTGACGTTTGGTTTTCGGAGTGCTATTTTGAATCCAGATTTCGTCGCCGGTAATTATCGAAAACAAGGCATCCCCTTCTCTTTCAAGCAGTGGCCAAGAAAACACGAGCAGTTTCCATGCGTTGTTGTTTATGAACATCCGTCAGTAAGGAGACGAGGCACCCACCTTCTTCTACACACTTTTGACATGTGCAAATCACCTTGAATGAGTGTTGCGAGTAAATTGCGTTGGATTTCAATGCTGGGAGAAAACGATGTCAAAATGTCATCGAGGGTTAAGTTGCGGTCTGCTTCAATAACGTCGTGAACAGCTGCAACCACATCTGCTGCACACGAAGTTGATGGACGCCCACTTCTCATCGTGCACGGTTTGTCGCCCTTCAGGGAACTACCGACGCCAAAGCCGTACCACTTGCACCGACATAACATTGTTCCCATACACTAGGCATAACTCCCGATGAATATTGACGTCCGATTAATTCCGTGACGTCGAAATGCGAACACTTTGCACTTCACAACTGGAGTGAGAGGGAAGGGGTAGCTCCATGTCAATGCCCTGGAAGCTCGCAAGAAGCTAATTCATGGTTGTAACACATGTAGAAGCGCCTCTGATGCAGATATTGAAAAACAATTTTTCTGACAGCTGTGTAAGACTATACAGAGCATTATTCCATTAAAAACTCGATTTTGAAGAATTGCAATATAGACCGTTATTCGGCCCAACGCTTTAATTAACGAGTAGCTTACCGGAGCCCAAAAACGGGAAAGTAAAAATTGGCGAATTTTTAACTTTGCCGTTCTCGTTTCCGTTCACGGCCTACTAGATTCATTCTGTTAAAAAGCTATTTGGTCGTAGCCTATATTTTATAGCAAGGAGGCCGTGACATAATTTATTCTTCATCCTTTGCTTGTAACTAACACAGAAGTTCAGTAGAATCACTTTCAATATACGTTACATGTATAGTAACTGGACTACGACGTGAATTTGATTCTTAAATATTCTGTGACATAAATTTTGAAGTTGATTAACCCTTTGAAGCACAAATTAATTTTTTATGTTTTTCATATCATGGATCATAACAAAGCTTCAATCATTTTTTTTTTCAAAATTTCAACTCTGAACACAATTTCAAAACACAGATGGCACCTTTATCTATACTCAAAAGGTGGCTCCTTGGTGGAATATCCGCGCCATAAAATTGAGAAAGAAAGAAAATGGTGGTTCTTCTGATATACCACTATGCTGCAAAGGGTTAACCTGCGTTTATGTTGGCTGGCTTGTAATCATGAGAGAACGCAATTGGTAAATTATACACAAATAAACATCAGAATGGTAATATCGACTTTTCATATCGTTATTGACATACATATCTATATGCATAGCCGTTTCCATTCTCGGTTTATTGTGAATAAAAAATTTTCACGTTCACATCCACCGCTGCCCTTTCTCGTTCTGGTTTTCGTTTTCGGTTTATTGATGACCAGCCTTAACCGGCCGAAGACTTTAGGGCAGCCGTACGAAAGTTCCCCCGCCGCCACAGGCTTGTCCCTACTCAGAGGGAAACTTACATTTTTGACACCCCCGTAGTTTGGATATTACAGCCGACCTTCGTAAAGAAATCCATCTTTTTCACTCTCAAATTTTTCTGTAGGCTACAGATAATTTAGAAGTTGTCATACCTCACAACAGTTGCTCAAAATACTTTTCACAGTTGCACTGTATATGTTCAGTTTAATTTTGTTAGTTACATTCACACTCTATACGACGTAATTCATAGCAGCGATACATTTTTTATGTTCACTAATATTGTTTCAATAAAGGGTTCGCCAAGGGAACTGGCAATTTTAAAATACGGGATACACGAGTACATTAGCAGATAAAAGTGCTGCTTTCTGTCGTTATACTGCCAAAGCTATGTCATTTATAATCTTTTCGGTGTAAGAAAAATCCTAATGTAAACAATAGCACGTGACTGAAGTGAGGCTTCAGTGGCCGCTGTTTGGCGCCATAGATTCTCAGTACGTGTTCCCGCCTACTGTTGTACATTCTGTTTCATGTTAAACATTTCCCGTTACTCGTCAAGTAGGCCTAACTTCACTACTATGCATTCGTTTGCTTAGGAAACATTTACTTTATAATTACTGTAATTAAAACTCACTTAACTTATTATATACATTTAAGACTATTTGTTTTTCTCCGCTTTTCAGAGGGTTTCCACTCTTATGTTTAATAACCACACATACCCAGGATGCAGAAGCCATGCTTCAGTACCACGAGCTTACGTGAACAACTACGAGCTCAAGTGAGGCCAGCTTGTTACAAGAACAGACTACCTCGGTATTACTGTTGGTATTCATCCGCGTTCATAGTACATAACAAAATATAAAATTATCTTTTCCTTTACATAGCGTTTTACACATGAGTGAAGTTATATGTTTCATTGTATTTAACAATTAGAATTCCATTTTTTATTTCCAAACAATACAGGATTATGATTTCCAAATACGAACTATATTTTTCTGCGTCATGTGAGTGTTTCGACTGGGAGCCAATCACGGGTATGATAGCAACGTGCTTATGTTTACATTAGGATTTTTCTTACAGCGAAAACAGTATAGACAGGAATAAACGATTAGTCACTATGAAGCAGTGGAACGATGCACTGCATGCATTTTCAATCACGACGTTAAAAGTAAGTATAGTCACGAAAAGAATTTCCTAGATATTTAAATCTCGGACACCATGATCCTGTGCCTAATGCTCATGCTATCAATGCATAGATTAGAGACTTCGAGGTCACAAGATCAAATATGAAATGAAAGCCACCGGGTGAAAAAATAACTTATTGTCCTTGAATTGGCTACAAATGCACGCTGTGCACCGCTCCTCTACTCCATGGTGACTAATCCTTCATGATACGTAAATTACATAATGTCGGCAATATAACGACGTTACGAACGTATCGCGTAATTTAAAATTCTCTCTTTTCCTGGCGAACCCATTTTAAAAGTCTTAATTTATTTAATATTATATACTTTCATCTCTGTACACATATTTAGATCCTTAATTTATTTTCATGCTCGATATCTCATACTCTTGATTAAGTTTCCTCAAGAGGAACTCTATATCATCTTTGTATTGAGGTGTAACAACTTTATCGTCAGCAAAATGTAGAATGAATATTGACGTGTCTCCAACTGGAATTCCCTATCCTCTACATTCCCTTCTCCACAATTTCAAAGATTTATTTAAATATATTTCAAGTAAAAATATACATTTTGAAGGATGATAAATTCCTTAGTATGGCTTTCTCGACGAGGGAAGTAAAACTGTTGGTTCATGTCATAGATTTACGACACGTGAAAGAATTCCGTCCGTGAAAGATATTAGGCAAAATTTGACGGTATTTCTTGTACACGCTAAATTACGACAGCTCTTCAGCTGAAAGCGTCTTTAATTGAAATATTTATAATAAAAATATTACTTTTGAGAAATTTTGTGGGAAGAGCTGAAGAAAATTTGCAAAAAAAAAAAAAAAAGGAATGCTAGAACGAATTAAAAAGTTGATTGAGGTAAGGTTTAGTCATATTAATTGGCAAAAATTGTAATTAGGTTAGAGTTACATTTGATTCTGAATAGATGGAATAGAATTTAGTGGAATTTGGCTGCTAAATTTCGTTTTACAACGTTAGTATACAACAGAAACACTATACAGTAATCTACACTGCTGATCCCACTACGAGCATGTTATTTCTGTATAATACAGTAGATAGGTTTCGGATAATTATTGTAAATACGTATTTTAGTTCACTGGTAAAACGTGTGTCCATTTAAAATTGTTTGCGTGTTAGGCAATTTTTAGCAACCTGGTAATTTTTAAAGTACGGTACATATTTTTATATATTTTGGCAAATACACTTAAATACACATTTTAGCACATGTTTACAAATATATATATATATATATATATATATATATATATATATAGTATTTTCTTTTTTTTTTAAGAAAATCTCAGTTTTCGTGGCTTTCCACCCTCATATACAGATATTTTTTCGACTCAAAAAATATTAGGGGAGAGATGAGTAGTATCGGACATCGTGTAATATCGGACAGTGAGTTTCATTCATCTACCGCCAGATAATAGTACCTGAATGACATGGTTACGTTTCTGTGATGTTGCATACAGAAACGTAACCATGTCATTCAGGTACTCTCATCTGGTGGTAGATGAAAGAAACGCACTGTCCGATATTACACGATGTCCGATACTACCCAACTCTCCCCTACTCCAATTTTTAGTTCTTTTGTAAAATCGTTTTATCACGTTTCATGTGTCTAATTTAATTCAAACCTAACACTGGAAATAATTCTATCTCTGGTTTATACTATAAAACTTATTTATTTAAGCATAAATGCAAATGCCAATGCAAAGGTGTTTCACGAGCGTTGATTTTATATTATTTTTAAATTGGCGATGACAGAAATATTTATTTCTTGAATTTAAGTAGTCATTCTTTTAAGTTTTAGGTAAAAGATTCGTCAGTTTTAGCAAGTAAGTCTTAAAAGAATTATACTCTTTTTGAGGAAATTTTATAAGCAAATATTTAAGAACATATTTTTCAAATTTAAGCACGTACAGTCATATTTGTGGCATTATAAGCACATGATTATCCAAGCCTTCGTAGTAGCACTGCTTTTCATTTAACGGTGATTTCAACTACAAAGGTTCTTCCATGTCGAATTTAATATGGACTAGAAATTACTGACAAATTTCGCTTGGAGGTCTCTCTGAGGGGAAGGAATTTCTTGACGTGCCGTAAGCGTACAACACGAGATTCACAGCTTTACTTCTTTCGCGGAGGAAGTCAAGTCAAGATCTTTATCGCCCTTTAAAATTCATTGCCATTGGTCTAGCATGAATTTGAACCGGCGAACCTAGGATTCACCATCCAACGTGGTTACCTCCAGGCCATCGAAGGCGACTCCTCCTCTATCAAATGACTACATCAATATATATCTCCATTCCAAATCATATTCAGTATTTTTCTGATCACCTGTTGATGACGTGATAAGGAGGTAGTTGCGTTCAGAGTTGCGGAGTAACGGTTAACACGTCTGGCCGTGAAACCAGGTGGCCCGGGTTCGATTCCCGGCCGGGGCAAGTTACCTGGTTGAGATTTTTTCCGGGCATTTCCCTCAACCCAATATGAGCAAATGCTGGGCAACTTTCGGTGTTGGACCCCGGACTCATTTCACCGGCATTATCGCCATCTCATTCAGACGCTAAATAACCTAAGATGTTGATAAAGCGTCGTAAAATTACCTACTAAAGAAAATAAAAATAGATAGTTGCAGGAAGTCATGTGCGGTTGTCTGCTTGGGATCCTGGATATACAGGGGAACTTTACGCAGTTGTGGGTGAAAATGCGGGCGTAGCTTGGTGGGGATAATGCCAGCGTAGGTGGAAATACACTCGAGAGCAGTAGATTCACCCTACATTCAGAGAAGAACGATTTTCTTCAGAAATAACATTTAAAAATGTAATAGTTGTAATTCATATACTTCCGAGAATTAACATAAATAATAGTAATGGATCCCCAAAACTGGTGTATGAATTCAAACCAATGACAAGAGAGGTGTTTGTCTTCATCAGTGTTGAGAATTATACGTATTGAACTCTAAAATATGAATAGAAATATCACGTAAAATGCTGAAATATGCTCTTCCATAGGCTGAAACCGTAAGTAATGCCATTAATTCTGGTGGATGTTGTCTTCAGTAAAGAGCAATAAAAGTGTCAAGTGCCATTTTACTATGTTTTGAATAGTTTTTTAAGAAAAATGTTAATTTCAAATTACATTAATTATGAGATCGTGCAACGCTGCAATCAGCACAGAGTGCATATTAAGTTGTGTTGCTCTGAACAATCTCTTCACCTGGCTTGTTCTGAGTGGGGGAAGTGGAAGGTCATTGCCATGTACATTGTTTTTAAACTCGCAAGGAGAAATACAGACGATATACCGATTAATTTTTGTGTTTAAATTGTGTTAGAGAACGGAGAATGAACAATGCTCATTTAACGTTAAACAAAATCTTGGAAAATTAAAAAAAAATTTATAACCGGAAGTTACTTAAATATTGAGAGAGCACAGAAAATAAGGTAAGATACGTTTATTTCAAACTAAATTGAAAATATTGAGAAATATTTCTACACTCCCATTTCAGTTGAATATTCTAGAGACCGTAAACAATACTTATGCTTATTTCACGTTATAAACACAAAATTTAAAAGTATTTAAAACTCTGAAGGAAAAATTAAAATATAAAATACTTATTTTACGTTAAAGTAACGAAGTTAAAAATAGTATTTCCAAACTCTTCCATTTCATTTAAATTAAGAATTATGCGAACACAGCCAATGAGAACACCTCGTTCTACCTTATACAACTAATTATGATTCAAAATATCTCCGTTTGTCGTACCACGAGCAATATTTATTCAGGCAATTGGACATAGTTGCCTCTAACTTCAATTTTTAAAGTGGTAAGCGGTAAACTTACATACAAGAAACAAATTTTCCGAGCCGTCTTCAAGAGTAATTCAGTTATGTTTACATTTCTCGTTGTCGGACCCAGTCCTCGTAAATGAGAGATGCATCTCTCTAGGAAATAACATTTACAGCGTTGTCAAAGTTAAAATTTCTTTGCAGAACGAAAACTTAACAATTGTTCGGATACAATTTCTTCATATTTAAAGGACAATTCTAAAATTCCTTCAATCATTTATTATATTTATAATACACCGCTCTCTTAAATTGACTGAACATGTTGAGAATTAAATAGTTTTTCCAAAATACGCTATGAAATATTAAAAATATATTTTTCTTGTCAGAAAGGAAGAAAAAACGAGTAAAATTGTATAAAACTTTTTGTTTCAAATATCTCAAAGAATAACCCCTTTGAATTAATGACATTACTTACTGTTCACCCTGTTTATGGACTAAAAGTTGAAGAGCCGGCAAACTTACCACAGTATAGGATCTATAGGTACCTACTTCTTTGAAATATTGGGGGAGGAAGGGGCAAGACTCAGCACAAAAGTCTGACAGTCCACCGCTGTGGAGTAAGGGTCAGCATGTCTGACCTTGTAACGGGCAGGCCCAGGTTTAGATCCTGGTTTGGACAAATTACCTGGTTGAAGTTTTTCCCGATTTTTCGCTCAACCCATTAAGAGCAAAATTACTGGATAATTTAATCTTTTCCTGTTCTCAAGATCCAACTTGTTCCTCCTGTCCGTAAAAATATACTTGTGCACAGAAATATATTTTTGTGCGAAGTCGTGCGTATTTGCTTGCTTTCCGCACAAAACCAATACGCGGTAAGTGTGAAATACAACATTCAGTATTCCCAACGTAACACACATAACAATTTCCCTCTTCTTACCGCTTAAGCGCCATATTCATTTTACTGCTTTAGGCTTTTAACATATTGTTTTTAGAGACGTTTAACATAGTAATAATTATAAATTGGAAACTTACCACTGCAATTTCACCTAAATTGCACGGTTAATTATTGTTTTTAAATATTTGCAAAAATTAAGTAAACTCTACAACACCACAATAGTAATATGCGTTACAAGAGCGGTATGTTGACGTTTTCATGGTCGAGGAAAAGATTGAAAAAGCGAAACGTAGTTGAGCTTTTTTAATTTCCGAGAACATGAAAACAAACATACCGCTCGTGTATGGTACATTATTTTGTGCGAAGATCGTTCATTACATACCTGAAAGACGAATTTCTAATTACTTGCAATGAAATCTCCATGTTGGTTTCTCTTTAATGACGGCAACTTCGGAACACCAAAATATCTTTCTTCAACATTGTTGCTATAAAATGTTTTCTGTGTTTACTATACTCCAGCAGGCCGTGATATGCGTCTGTCTTTTTTTTCCCCAGTCTATAAATGCGAACTTAAAACAAACGGTAAGATTATGTAATGATTTATTTTTTCATTTTAATATTTTAACAATATTATTTATATAACATATTGCAGTAATAACATCCGCATCTGGAATCTTGTTGATTTTTTCACGGCTTTCTTAATGTTACTTGTATCAGGAATGCAATAAGTTTCGTGGAGTAGTAGACTTTACTTAATTTTTGCAAATAGTTAAAAACAATAATTAACATTGCAATTTAGGTGAAATTGAAGTGGTAAGTTTCCAATTTATAATTATTACAATGTTAAACGTCTCTAAAAATAATATGTTAAAAGCCTAAAGCAGTAAAATGAATGTCGCGCTTAAGCGGTAAAAATAGGGAAATTGTTATGTGTGTTACGTTGGGAATATTGAATGTGGTATTTCACACTTACCGCGTATTGGTTCTGTGCAGAAAACAAGCAAATACGCACGATCTCGCACAAAAGTTACTGCATTTGTGATGCAAGTAACATTAATGAAGCCGTGAAAAAATCAACAAGATTCCAGATGCCGATGTTATTACTGCAATATGTTATATAAATAATATTGTTAAAATATTAAAATGAAAATAAATCATTACTTAACCTTACCGTTTGTTTTAAGTTCGCATTTATAGACTGGGGGAAAAAAGACAGAGACGTATATCACGGCCTGCTGGAATATAGTAAACACAGAAAACATTTTATAGCAACAATGTTGAAGATAGATCTTTTTGTTTTTTAAAGTTGCCGTCATTGAACAGAAACCAAGATGGAGATTTCATTGCAACTAATTAGAAATTCCTCTTTCAGGTATGTAATAAACGATCTTCGCACAAAATAATGTAGATACAAGAGCGGTAAGTTTGTTTTCATGTTCTCGGAAATTAAAAAAGCTCACCTACGTTTCGCTTTTTCAATCTATTCCTCGAACATGAAAACATCAACATACCGCTCTTCTAACGCATATTACTATTTTTGTACATCACATGAAGCGAGTGGACAAAACTCGTAATCTGGTAACACGATAAGATTAACGTCTACATCTATACCGTATGATTGAAGCAACACTGATGTGTAACTTTTCGTTTTGCAAATGAATTTTACAATGCTACATTTTTTCGGATCAAATTTCTGCACATTTAGAAGACAGAACAAAATTTCTTTTAATAATTTATCAACAGTAATCTCACTAGACGCTTTGATTTATCTAGAGAAAATCGAAACTCGAGTGGGATTTAATTGACTATTACACGATTAGAAGAAAGTATATAAAGATTAGAAGTAACGAAGTACTCCAATACAATAAAATATTAATTGACTTACGAAAATACAACTGTCTTCAAATGTATTATTGTACCATCTCAACATTACAAATATTACGCTAGATGCATGCTAGATGGCAGTAGTGTCTTTATACGGACACTGCAATGATTACTATTCAATAAATCTTAATATTAAACAATCTCTGATACGTGACCATCCATAATATCATATAGCAGAAGTTCTTTTTATCCTCTCAGAGTAGAAGCTATAACATAACCTAATATACACAAGTGTTAGAAAAGTTTTAATTAACGACGATGACATAAAAAATAAACATGAATAATTTTAAAAGGAATAATTATTGAATGTACAATTTTCAAATTTGAATGTGGTTGGTGGTTCAATTGATGTTATATTGGACGTGTGCGTAATAGAAGTGGAACTCGTTGATTTAGGCCTACATGGTGTATTCAACTTATTCAGAATTTCCGAATGAATAATTTTAAAAGGAATAATTATTGAATGTACAATTTTCAAATTTGAATGTGGTTGGTGGTTCAGTTGATGTTATATGGGACGTGTGCATAATAAAAGTGGAACTCGTTGATTTAGGCCTACATGGTGTATTCAACTTATTCAGGATTTCCGAATGGTGCTCTTCATTTATTTGTAAATCGGATTTCAGAAGATGCATAGGTATGATCAGTGATTTTTATTAATTCTTTTTCTTGAATTCCAATGCGAGTCATATTTGAAACTGCTGTGCATCGACTGGAGTGGTTTGTAATTTTATATATATTTTTGACGTCCAGACCAGCGCAGTTTCAAATGTTGGCAAACAAAGAAACAAATGCTAGGGACGCGATAAAATTAAACAAATGCTAGAGACGCGATAAAATTGTGCGATAAGCAGCCATGATTGGTTGAAATACGTCCTTTCGTACCGTTTTATTGGTCAAAAGTAGTATGACGTATTAAGAGTGTAATAGTCATCATAATACACCGCTCTCTGAAAATGACTAAGCATATTGGGAATTAAATCAATGGCTTTCCCAAAACACGCAAATTTTATTATAAAAGGAAGCAAAAACGAGCAAAATTGTATTAAAGATTTTTGTAAGAAATATATCAAAGAATAACCCCCAAAAATTAATGATATTTTTACGGTTGACTCTGCATACTTTCAATTGCAGGTAAATGCTTTGGTGGAGGAACTGGAGTAGATTCTTTTGTTCTAATGAGGTTTAACATATTTTGTAAGATTTGCTAAATTCAAAGTAGAGGGTGGAAACAAAACTTCTTTGAAAAACACTAACAGCAGAAATAACCGTAAACACGTAGCATTGTTAGAGCAGGAAGACGAAGAAACTCCATTCATTTAAAATTCATGGAGGCAGTCGGACTTTTTCGTGACATCTGCGAAATTATAATGTAGTATTTAGTAGTAGTATTTATTTAGTAGTATTTACTTATTTAACCTGGTAGAGATAAGACCGTCAGGCCTTCTCTGCCCCTCTAACAGGGGATGGGGACCTCCCTCTCCATTTCAATATGTTGATAAACCTTTTTCAAGCAATTCAGACACGAAGAACTTCCTTCCGTGTCAAAACTTCGCAAAAGGTACCTGGATGGTTGTTGTGGTTCCTTGATGTGGAAATAATTGTTTGTAACTAATACAGGGACATCATTTTATTTTTACTAACATTTTTAATATTAACCTGGTTATACCTTTAGAGAACCAAAAACACAGTTTGCTACCCCCTTCCACTACTGTAGTTCGATGATACTGGCGTAAAACACAAACAAATCACTCTACTAGGTATAGGAGGGAAGAAAAGTAGTTCATCCATTTACGTAAACTAGGAAATATCGCGATTTTGAGTTCGATAATTTTCATTAGGTTTTTGTTTAATCTTAATACTGTACTGTATTAAGAATAAGCGTCTTTACTCACGAACTGAGTTATCCATGCGAACGTATTCATTATGCAGTGTATATTATACTGTCTACATGTCTACAGCACATTATCGTACAATATAGAGAAAGAAGTTAAATTGAAAAATAATCATAATATGGATATTTAAACACATTTTTGAAAATGGTGGCCGTTCATTTCGATATAGGCTTCAGACTATTGTATGTAATTCCAATTACCAGGTTCGTACTTTGTATCAGTAACTCATGTTGAAATAATTCTGTACCTAATCTATAAAAGAGACCTTACGTACTTTCAATCTTTACTTCTGCCCAATCCGAAAAGATAAAATTACTCAGACATGCTATCTACTGTCCGTCCAAGTGGTTACGTCACAGCGTCGTAGAAAGGGAGGAAATCATGTGACAGTTAATTAATTAACGAGGCCCTTTTATTTAAGTTATTTTAAATAATTTTATGAGTATAATATTAGGTAGACGTCCAATTCCTAACAGAAATTAATGTTCTCAGAAAAGAGATAAGACAGCCCAGCCATTAGCATGTACAGACAGGCGAATGGAAGCAGGTGGGGGAAACCGGGAAGCGACGTAGGCAAATGGAAAATGATGCAATATTGTAAGCCCTTTCGTCACTGGAAAACGCGAACATATTTTTGGAACGTATTGTTTACTATGACCGTAAGGCTACTATGACTGTATATGCTGTCTTGGATCTGTGGGGAGGACGGTTGAACTTCATTAGTAGAAGGGGTGGGAGTGAAGTACATTCAAAAACTCAGGTACAATAAAAATTGAAGTAAAAATAAAATGATGTCCCTGTATAAACAGAGAAGATACGCAGTAGTCTGCGTGCTGCATTACCTGCATCCGCACAGCAGAAGGAAGCAGTATGTGTTTTACTAGATTACAAAAACAAATTAAAATATTTCCGAACTGGTAGTAATGAAGGATTTGTAATTTGTTAATACAGTTTTTTTATTGGTTATTTAACGATACTCTATCAACTGCTAGATTATTTAGCGTCAGTGAGTTTGGTGATAGCGAGATGGTATTTGGAGAGATGAGGCCGAGGATTCGCCATAGACTACCTGACATTTGCCTCACGAGGTGGGAAAACCTCGTAAAAAATCTCAACCTGATAATTAACCTAAGCGGAAATCGAACGCACTCCCGAGCGCAACTCGAATCGACAGGCAAGTGCCTCAGCCGACTGAGCTACGCCGGTGGGGGTGAATGCAGTCACATTTTAAAATATTACCATAGTGATGAAATGCTTTGTAGGCCTATCTCAGAGCTGGGAAGCAAGAGCGGATTCTACTCTCTCACGGGGAGCCATATGATTTCTCTTCATCCCCTTTCTTCCCCGCCGAACACAGCGCAGCGTTGATTCAGAGACGGATGAATTTTAAGCGTCCCCGTTTAGAGTCTGGATCCACTCCCGATGCCCAGCCCTGGCCTATCTAAACCCTGCGACATGTACATATCATGTTCGACGTTAAAATTGCAGCAATTCCAGCATCCCTGTGATACATTACGCAGAAAGACATCCTGAATGTTGCAATAGACAAGAAATACCATGCATTAACCACGCGTTTTGACAAAATATCACATTTGACCGACATACTATCCACGACATTTCCGTAACGAATAATCATGCAATTTCAGTTCTCTTGTTTAAATTATTCAGCATTATGACCTGTATCGTACAGTGATTTTCTTGAACGGCATTTCTATCGCCCTATATCCAGTCAAATTTCTGAAAGACATGAATTATCTCACGCCACTTTCATAGAAATTCGAAGTATTTTTCATGCGTTGGTGGCGTTTCTGAAGAAAGGATATATTTGCATAAGTGTTTACTCAGATTCAGTTCTGTTCCATAGAAGTGAAGGGCCAGACGGCTATAAATTTTGATGGGAGATTCACATATTCACATCCTGTTTGCCGTTACATGCGTGGGGTTCTTTTGTTAGTATTTTATGTGGCATTACTCTTGGTTCTTTCCCTCCAAAGTTTAGTCCTCTTCGCAATCTCAACATATTCTTTTGCATCGTGATAAATTGTTTGTTTACCCATTTGTGGAATGGACGGACTGACGTGGGTTGAATGCCTCACCAATAAGTAACACTTTCTTAGAATTCATGCGGGATATCATTTGTTTGAGTCTTCGCGACCTTAGTAATCTATACCGCTAACAATCTCTACTTGCGTCGTTCATTACAGGTGCTATGTTTGGTTCGAGTTTGTTGAGTATGGCGAAGTTCGATATTAGCAGATGTTCTCTGTGAAGGAGACCTGCCGTGTTTGTTCCACCTTATTATAAAAATATTCGCTGTCCTCTAGTCCTTCCTGCTTTAACTGCTTAAATATTTTACTGTTGGTACACTGAAGTTTTATCCAATGGAAGGGGATAGTATCTGTACAGGTTGCAGCCAGTGAAGCGTATCGGCACACGACACTTAACAAGAAGCCAAGCGCTATTGTAACACTTTATTTGAAGAACAGGCTAGTTTGTATTTTATTATTTACTTACGAGTTGAAACTAAGTATCGTGTAGGAATTAAAGTGTAAACCAGTTGTTATCGTGTGGTGTCCTTGGGAGTCTGTGTCTTGGAATATGGATAGTGATGATGAAAATGAACGTTGTACGTTACCGAATGCACGCTGTAAATCCATACATAAAAGTCAGCTAAACTCATTAGAAGTGTATACAGTGTGGAAGGTAAGGTAGTACATTAATTGACAGGAGCCATAGAATTCATTATTTAGAGTAACTTTTGTCAAATAAAAAAATTGTGGGACTTACGGATAGTGAGATAATTACAAGTGTTTCGAAAGCGCTGACGGCAATTGCAAGATGTCTCAATGCCGCACACCCAATGCGGTCAGCGATTTGAAAGGGGTGGGTTAAGTTCAACTACCTTTCACCGTGTATCTTGCAGCAGGTGAGGGGAGGACGGCAGCAAACAAATGTACTGAGCTTCGGTGCAATACTTCGCGAGCTAATCTGCGGATAAATCTTCGCACAAAAATGACCTACGTAAATTCCGGATAGGGATGTGACTGTTATTTATTTAGTTTGTGTAATTTAATATCAGAAAATGTAAATTAATAACCCGAATGAACAAAATAGCTCGTGTCCGGGCGCAGTTCAACAATGAATGCAGAATTATCAACTTACAATGCAATACACTAACAATTCAATACTAAGTATGGCATAATAATTTTAATGTAAGCAAGAAATACGTACAGCAATAACAAGAAATAACGTGAAAATCAGGAAATTATGTCCTAATTAGAATTGAAGTTTCAGTTACAATTAATGAAAAAATAAAACCGATGTAACTTTGTGAACAAGATGTAATTAACATTACAGTTTACTGTAATTATAGTTTTTATATACTGTATTTATAGTTTAACATTACTAATTCTGGGCGTTAATAATGAAATAAAGAGGAATAAACACTCGCATCTTACAGGTACTGTTCAAAAAGTCCACTATGAGCGTGAGTGCGGCTTTCACATCTTCTAGTCCAATTATGACGAACTCTGGCTAGTAGTTCTTCACTGTTCCGAATTTCTTCCGCGGCCTGGATCATGTCTAAGTACTCACGATTTGCGAAATCTGGCATCTCGTAATTTTGAAATAAACTACGTAAACTGTATCGCTGTACGTACAACTGCACACTAATGCAATGTGAACATCACAACAGCTGATCAGTTTCGAATACTAGACAAACTGTCTGCCGTCCGGACAGCGATACCAGATTTTTAGACCTTCTGTACGTGACCCGACAATCAATGTTTCCTCAACCGATTAATTCGAAATCTGTGAATTTTCTAATTAAAATACTGCAGCAACGTGAACATAATAAACGTTCTCTTCGTTCTTATACAAGAAATTAAACTTTATTTTAAACATTATTCGTAAGATTCGTGATCGAAATATCGGTATAAAAGTATTATCTTTTCAAACACCTCGCAAAAACGAGGAAAATGGTATTATACTTTTTTGTTCGTTATATTTCAAGAAATCACATCCCACAATTAATGTACTACCTTACCTTCCACCCTGTATTGATATTTTAAGAAGGGAGGAGGACACTGCCATGATTTACTTGCAAAAGTCATACCTGCGAGACGATCAACGTGGTTCAGTGGTTCTGTAGTATGTAAACTCGTATATCATTCAATACTTAAAGCTTTGCTGCGATCAGTGCTAAGAATTTTGTCTACAGTCGGGAAGAATTGATTTGCCTAAAATTCACACACTTCCCTTCGAATTAGGTGTCGACTAAATTAATAGATTCTACGTAGGTCTGTTCTTTTCTTCTAGACACACT
This sequence comes from Periplaneta americana, assembly GCF_040183065.1. Taxonomy (NCBI): domain Eukaryota; kingdom Metazoa; phylum Arthropoda; class Insecta; order Blattodea; family Blattidae; genus Periplaneta; species Periplaneta americana. The sequence goes on along the minus strand of NC_091126.1, from coordinate 41,939,939 downwards.
TTTTGACTCGGAATATTTTGCAGTTCTTATTGCAGTTATTTTTTCAACGTTGAGCACATTACTCCTGCCGCACCTATGGTCATGGCGTTGTCCTTCTCGCTTCTTAAAATATATACTGTATACACATTTTGAATGATTTTAGCTGTCTGCGTCTGTATGGCTTTTCCGCGGCCATTCGGTAACACACAACGTTAATTCATCATGGTTATCAATATTTCAAGACACAGACTCCAAGGACGTCACATGATAACAACTAGTTTACACTTCAATTAATCCCAGAACAAAATTGATTTTCAACTCATATGCGAAGAATATAACCTCTTCTTAAAATAAAGTGTTTCAACGATTCTTGGTTTCTTGTAACTCGTGTACCGATACGCTTCACTGGCTCCAACCTGTGCAGATACTAACCCCTTCCCAATGGCTGAAACATCAGTGAACGATCTGTAGCACTGATCATGCGATTGGGTTTTCATATGAAATAACAAGGATTTTGCAATGTATTATTTGGCTCTCTCATGCTCGAGCATTGCAGGACATTAGTCTCCACCATTTACTTCTGAATTCAATTTGAGTTCTATTGACTAAGAAATTGAAGCCCTGAGCCATTTTATCGTTAATGTACCAGTTAAATGAGGAACAGGCACCACATGTTTATTCTTCAATTAGAGATTGTGTATGCTTAGAAATTTTTAAATATGCAAATGAAAGAACGAGTACGTAGGGGAGAGTCGGGTAGTATCGGACATCGGGTAATATCGGACAGTGCGTTTCTTTCATCTACCACCATATGGTAGTACCTGAATGACATGGTTACGTTTCTCTATGCGACATCACAGAAACGTAACCATGTCAATCAGGTACTATCATCGTGTGATAGATGAAAGAAACTCACTGTCCGATATTACCCGATGTCCGATACTACACGACTCTCCCCTATGTGTAGCAGCAGCAGTAGGGCTCAGACGTGGATAAAAGACACAGTATTGTTAGAACACTTAACGAATGTTAAACACTAAACAGTTTGTTAAATATAGTTCTTTCATGCCTTCAACACTAGTTTGGCTTAACAGATTGATAACTATGTGTTAACTTTAAATGTAGGATTTCAGGCAGTTAACTCATTTAACAAATAGTTAAATATGGCGGATGACACCACAGTTGCTCAGACGGAAGTTGTGAAAATAATATGTTATGTCTCTCTTAAAGGAATGTTTAGTATATAACTAATAACATTACATTTAAAAGCTAATTTCTAATGTTAATCCATATATGCCCAGAATAATTTTTTGTTTTCAAATTTAATAAAATTGAATTCCTGAGCGCATTAGCATTTATGAACCTAGAATTTTCAGAATTGTTTGTTATCGCATTTCTAGTTCCTGAGATATGATGTATTGCGAAAACGCATCACCGGGCACATAGGGTAGCAATTATTACTCACATTTTGTTTTTAATTTGATGACTTGATAATTAAATAAGACGACAAATTTTGACCTACCCTATTTTATTACCATACACAGAATGTATTTTACATGACCTGAGACATTATTTCTGAAAATTAAATTCTTGAAAATATTTAACACTGGAAGCAATAAGATGAAAGGTTTCCATTTTATCTCATTATTTCTGAAAAAAAAAATCTTGGAAATATTTAACATTGAAAGCAACAACATGAAAAATTAACATTTTACATCATTATAGACATTATTTTTGATAATTAAATTCTTTGCAAGCAACACCTTGATATGTTTATATTATTTACATTGTTAGAAACATTATTCCTGAAAATTAAATCTTGAAAGCATTTATCATGCAAAGCAACGTCACATTTTAGACATCGTTTAGTTTTCTGAGATTTACAAACAGCACACCTTGTTCTCTTTTGCTGAGTGACTATAATATGGCCCCTTTCATCAAATCGAACACTTGGTGCTACTCTGCTTCTGACAGGAGTCACAGTTAGCCTAGGTTTTGACTTCGGTGTTCCATATTGTCTCTGATAGCCATTGCGATACTTCTACGAAATGACAGAAGAGCCATGTCTTCCATATGACTGACTCTATAGAGAAGCGATGTGTTTTGCACACCGACATCTAACCCCCACAAAAAGAAAGACCACCACCACTTTTTGGGGCGTATATTTTTTCGATAGGTACTCACATTTTGATCCATGAGATCAGTTCCACCCATATTTATATTGTAATTTGTGATGGCTGCTGGTTGAGAAATTACCACATTCTTTTTCTGAGAGCTGGAATATCTTTGTACGTTACTCACTGGCAATACACTGTCACAGTTTGACACAGCAGCCACAATAGAATTGTCATTTCAGCGACATATCAGTAATTTAGAACCTTCATCGTACTTCATATCAAAGGAACCTCTCTGTTTTCTTCATATCAGCCAGATTTGTTAGTGAACACTTCTATCCCTGTAAGGTCCATACCTATTTTTGTATTGACGAGGCTATGATACTTTATTTTGGAAGACATGGACTAAAACAATTTATGCGAGGAAAGCCAATTAGGCTTGGCTACAAAGTTCACTTTCTCACATAAGTTCATCTAGACAACCTATGGCTCTTGTCAAGTTATCTGTTGCCATTTAGATGAAAATTTCTCATTATTTCATCAAATCTATTGCGTCTCATAGCTCTGACTATTGATTCATTTCTTGTGTCACTGCTCTCTTCCCAGTATATTCGACGCCTTGGGACTTTAGTATATCCACTTACAAGAAGAATCCCAAGGAATGTTTTGAAATCATTTGGGGAAAAACTAAATTTATCCTTGCCTTTCTGCACCGCATACGCAACACTTTGGTTTACAATATCAAGTACAACATTTTCATGGAAAAATAATTGAAAAATATCAATTGGCAATAAGTTCTTTTCATGTTGGGATTCGACTCACAATTTTCAATTTCCTCATTTACTTTTCTTTTCAGTTAACAGTAACTTGGTAAATCACTCTTTTTCCGTTTTCTTACAATAGTCCCTTTATCTTCTGACAGGCTCTGGCATCTATTCATTCTGTGCCTGATTTTATATTATTGTATCTTCTTCCATGTACTGAGGACCACTATCCCTTCAGCCTCTAGTAGATGACAATTTAGATTATTTATGATTCCAGCGAAGTCCTCGTCAGCACTGTCTTCATCGGTATCACTTCTAGCTTCCGGTGGAGATATGAAAACATCTGTAAAATCTGCCTGAACTTTTCGTTCTCTTCCATGATTGTCATTATTTCATGCACACTCAGGCTCCTTGAATATAAAACATGAACAGAATAACTATTTAATGCGAAAAATCGAATTCATATGTAAATATATATCATTATTTCACTAATCTCAGAAAGACAGTTTTGATATTCCATGTGTCCGGTGTTGCAAAAACGCAACACCAACATTCAGGCATACATTACAGAAGTATCGTTTCATGCAATGTCCAGCTACTTTTACAAGAAGTATCCTAAGAGTCTTTAGATTGTAATATATATAAGAAAAGGTATAAAAAAATTATAAAAATAAACAAAAATTACATTCGTTTATGACAGATTGTAGACATTTCAACACTTGTAATAATCACTTCTTTTCTTCTCAAGTATTGCGCCATCAATGAATTAGTTACCAAATGAAGGGTCCAGGGGAAAAACGTGTTAAGTCCAATTTTATCAATTTTTTGTTTTTGATGCCATGTAATACCTCAGGCAATAGAGATTTCAGTGGTTTAATTGTACAGAGTAAAAACTTGATTAAGCCAGAAATATTTGAAAAATGATAACTCAGAGACAATAGAATGTAATGGACCTTGGAACTTTAAACTTGTTCTCCTGTAAAAACAGTAAATTGTGACTTAGCATGTTCTTCCCCTGGACCCTTCAAATGTTTTCAATAAACTAGGCCTACCAACATCAGTATAATAGATAATAAATACCATAAACTTAACAAATACTAAAAACCATATTTCACACACGTTTAATAGCAAAGAAGTAAAATGTTGCGAAAACGCATCACCGGGATAATATGGGTTAATATAGGGAATATAATCTTTAAAATCAACTGAATATCATAGTAGCTCGGCATTGAAATAATGAGCCATTATCTATTTAATAGTAAAAAATGTGGGATCTGAAAGTGACAAGATATTGAAGTGAGATCCTACAAATAGAAACAGGCCACTTTCTTCAACTCACCAGCTACTAGAAATTGCTGATAGTGAGATGTTATTTGGCGAGATGAGGCCGTGAATTCGCCATAGATTACCTGACTTTTGCTTTACGGTTGGGAAAACGGAAAAACCTAACCGGGTAATCAGCCCATACGAAAATCGAACCCGCGCCCGAGCGCAACTCGGGATCCGCAGGCAAACGCGCTACCGCCAGACTCACGCCGATGGCTAGGCCAATCTTCCCGCTGCATTCTCACTACGTGGCCTCCTCAGTTATATTTCAGCAGCCACGCTTGTATTGCCTCAAAATAAGATTACCTGCGATAAATTATTTTTATAGTTGAGTCTAAGTCATTAATATACTCTAGAAATAATTCTGGACCTAAATTATTGATCCTTGGGGAACTCCATATTTGGTATTTCTAAATTCTGAATGAGTAACATTGTGACTATTTGCTACATTAATTTCCACTTTCTGTTTTCTATTTGTCCCTCTTAGAGGGCTCTAGGCCAGGTCTGGGCGCTAATAACACAATTGAGTCCATGCTGACCATCCTTCAACTCCCCCCTCCACTTTCCTCGGCTGAGGTAGTATTATTTTAGTGCGGCACGAGCAGACAGGAAGGTCAGTAACGGATTGTATCAGGCGGGCATCATAGCTTTCACGAACTTTCGGTTTTCGCTGGTCGTCTAAAATCCACCACTGATGCACAGACCCTTACTGTGCGTTTATTTACAAAACGCTGCAAGCGAAAAGGACATGGGCGGGTGGTTCTCCGTCCCTTTCACTTCCCCTCTTATGCCCAAGACTGCTCTAGGGCATTTTTCTCCAACAGTGAATTTGGATACTGAGTTGCTTCTCAGGTGAAAACGTTGTTAGATAAATACAACTACTCTACCATTTTATTGTTATTTAGAATTAGAAAATACAATATATGCATTTTATATACAGAATTTTAGTGAAAAGAAATTCAATGCGCAATTTTTGTGTAAACTAATATTGCCTTTTATGCAGAGTCTTTTTCAACTACTGTTTGCTTTTATTGTGTTATTTAGCGCTCTTCTGTTCAAAACTGTTAACTCTGCTTGCCTCACTGCTATGATGAAACATTCCGGTACATTTCGCCTGAGAGCTTAAAAATGAAACAGATTCGTTTGATCGTTATTTTTTGTATGTTTCGTATTTTAATGCTCATGAATTGCGTATAAAGCATTCATATTTCCGCTATTATTTTCTTTTACTGCTGTTCTCTTTGATATCATACACCTGATCAGAGAGTTGGAGGGCATAGCTTTACTATACTCATGACTCAAATATGAAACAAATTAAGGAAAAAAAAATACAAATGTTGCGTTATATGAACTCTTTCAAAGTTAAGTGATTTGTTAAAACATTAATATATTGACCCTAAAACCTGCACTAACTTATAAGACCACGAAACATTCCAGAATTATTTCAGCTATGCAGAAAGAAATTTAAAAAGAACATAGAATAAAACAAGTAAAAATGAACATGTAATTTTGATAAATTTTTATTTATCAAATAACAAAAAATTCACTTTATTTGGATCATAATACTTTATTTCCACACTCTCAAAAAATCGGAAATAGGCTTAATAAACTGGCTACTTTTTGCCAAGATGTCAGTATTTCTTCCCTTATAACAATGAGCTTCCAACCAATTGTTGAGAATTAATTTCGCCGACGTTTCGGAATTAATGACGGGTTCTATCATCAGCATCAGATATCCTAAGAACTTAAGGGTAGCTTATTGTGTTGGGTAGTCTGAAGGTTTGCACATGGAGCCCCAGAACTACCTCTACACAGCTAATCCTTCCTATTTGCTTGTTCCGTGTTCGCCGATTTGCCCGTTCGCGCGTCATTAATACCCGATTTCTCAAACACTGAGTTTTCGATTTCTTAAATGTGTGTCGTGTTTCTTGAACTTCGCAGTCTCTAACTTATCGATCTGTTAACTGTTGATTGGTTTATAAAGTTATACAAATATCCGCTAGATGCCACGACAGTCTTATTTACGTATTATGCATTTATTATTGAATATTATTCAATTTAACTCCACTGAAACAGATTGAGAAATTGGCAGTAATACGCAATTTTGAATATATTTATACAAAATTTATAGCGAGCATAGACACTCAGTGAATATCTAACTATTGGCGAGCAGTTGCTCAAGTTTCTAGGACGATGTTCGTTTAGAATTATATTCTAGCCAAACCATCGAAATAGGGATTAAGTTTTTGCAATTGTTGTTAGACTACCTATAGGCCTAATTTTGAAATTTACGCGGGAATACAACCCGATAAGCCGTTTTAGTAGAGAAAGTGTCCACGATGAACAAGAATACAGTGCAGTAGTAGTTGTAACATTAGGCATTTTGCGTTTGCTACTCATGTTTTAGTGGTTAATTAGTATGGATTACTATTGTAATCCACGCTACTACTGGCGTATAAAATTATCACGCGACTACTGAAGGGTTAACACACTTAACTAGTATTAAGAGGGGAGGTTCATTTTACACTGGTGCAGTTGTACGATATTTCATCATTTTTTTACCTCAGAATATGTATTTCTTTTGGAAATAAAAATTGGCATGCTTAATATCAACTATAGACACATCTGTAAGCAATTTTAATGCTCTTTAAAAGCTAATAGTTACTTTAAAAATATGTAAAAAATTTGTGAAGTATTTTGTTCACTCGAAGAGCATTTACCTGATAACTCAAAGAGTACATGAGACATTTTAATGAAGCTTTGCATACATTTACAGTTCTCCCATGTGAACAGTGTAATCTAAAATATTTAATGTAGACTGCATAGTTAATGCAAATTTTATTTTTTTTAGATGTACTGATAAAAATAGTATGAAATCAGTTTTGTTCTTTTAAATAAATTACACATTTTACGTTCAAGGGTTTATAGATTGTTGTTAACCCGTAACCTTGGATGTGGGGTATATTCTACCCAAGCCATTTTAAAATCCTTCGCTACTTCTGTTATCCGTCACCCAACACAGGAGCGCTACTGAGTACCTTCCTGGCAGTTGACTATTCATTGTTAGATGTAACGGTTGTGTTCCTGTGAGTGGGTAATCCTAACCTAAACCGCTTTAATTTCAGGCTCGGGTAGATTATACCCCATGTCCCAGGTAACGTTAGTTTTTCCACATTTATCTCATTTCTTCTCTAAAGGTAAACATGGCATCCGCATCGAAGGACTGTATGCGGGCTGATGATCCGAAGTTCAGTGGTTGGACGCTGAATACTTTGGAAGCTGAAGAAAGTGACTTTAGTGACAATGACTGTGATATAGATCCGGATATAGATCGAGTGGAGACTGCAGAAATATGTTTATCACAACTGCCTAAATTCAATCTAAATATTTGGTACAAGTTTTGTAACAATGGAATTTATTTTCAGGTTAATTTATGCATTATTGTTTACCGTTTAATATTCTGATATTAAATTTTGTTAATTATTAGGTTATTTGCTTCCATTATTTGTTTATTAACAGAGTGGAAAACAGTGTCGAGGAATTTCTCAAAATACAAATTTGTTGGCAGTAAAGCCTTCCTTTCCACAAAAATATATATTTTTTGTTTTTAATTATGAAATATTATCTCATGTGCCTCCAAACTTAATTTCATTGGCATATGTCACATAGACTTGAAAATAGCGCCTGACTTTTAGAACTGGGTAAAAAAATACCCCACATCCAAGACAATGTGAAAAAAATAATATGTCCCAGGTTGCGGGTTAAAATGGGGGAACTATACACGCATGCAAAATTTCTTTAAACTCTTAAGTGCTTTTCCAATTATCAGCTAAACGCTCTTCTCCTGAACAAAACACTCCACAAAGTTTCATAATTGTTAAAAAATAATTACTCTCTTTCCGAAGACATTAAAATCGCTTAGAAATGTACAGATAGTATATAACAAGCACCTAAATTTTTGTTTCCAAAATGTCTTCAGATTAAAAAAAAAGTTTAAGTGTAGTAAAAGTATACTAGCGAAATGTGTAGCCTACCTCCATCTTTTAAAGGCTCTACTTTTGGGAATGGCTAACCAAAATATTTATTATGGAGTCAGTCCCTCATGATTACAGTCTGTATAATGAATTAATCAATCGCTCTACGGCCTCTGGCATTCCTCAGAATAAAAGCTTCCGCAAAATATTTTAGGCATAAACACAAGTGGCGCGACTCCCGTGAGATGAGGTCGGCACGACATTCTCATCCTCTTTCACAATAGCCCTGCCAAGACTCTGGAATTCGCTACCTGCTAGCATCAGGGACTGTCGAAATAAAATTGAAAACGCAAACTTACTATGCACTTGGTCAGTAATTGATTTCTTGTAAATAGTTTCCTTAATCTATCACAAAACATTTCAATATCCAGTAATTTCATCACTATACAATTTTGTTATTCTAGCTTTAATTTGTAATTCAGTAAATATAAAATATTCTTTGTTTTTCTACGATCAATTCTTTAATTAATCAGGTAATCTTTTCGTACTTTGTTTTTTTATTGTAATTGTAATTGTAAATTTAATACTAATTGTAATTTTATTCGTCATATTATAGTTGTAATCTCCTGGTAGAGGGGCAGAGAAGGCCTGACGGCCTTATCTCTACCAGGTTAAATAAATAAACACTAAATACTAAATACTACATCGGACCTCCATCTGAAACAACATACTACTTCACATTAACAAGGAATGCAAATGAATCCCCTAATCGTGATTTAAACCTACGACGGTAGCCTTCCCATAGCGTCAAATTCGAGTACTTTAACCACTGTGACTGCCGCTCTCAGTTCAATTTAAATTTTATACTGTAGGTAAATACGCAATCGTGATATGTAAAGTTAGACGTGGTTGAGATAATGTGCTTTTATTAAGCTGTATTTAACTTAGCTGCATGTTTAAATGATGCACTGAAGGACGAATATTGCTGAAAAATCAAAGAACCTTGTACGATAAGGGTAATTGAAAATAAACTCGACATATAAACAAACTGTGCTGTTGAAACTCTATATAAGCTCCTAATGCTCCTCCAGAAACAGTTAACATTTCAGTAATGCCGCTCATTTTTACGTATATAATCACGCCATTTGCACAAGTGCTACCCACACACCTTTTAAATTGGGTTATTTCTATTACGATACCTCTCGTTAGTTTGAATAAATTCAAGAGAGATAACGAAAGTCATCATTGAAATCGGTTTATTAGTTTGTTTCATATGCATCTATTTATTGAATAATCAGAAAAATCGAAACCTTTGCTCAGAGTTTGGTCATTTGAAATAAAGTAATATAATGTCTTTGTTTCATAATCGGAAGATCTGAGTTTATCTTTTAACACAATATGCATATGTATTTTATGCTCGACCATGCCGAAATGTAGTAATTATACACCTGGTAGCAGTCCTTTAATGCATGTCATTAAAGTACACCTATTCATTGAAGTTCAGGTTTTCGCTTATTCTCGGATATGCAATCGAAAGACAACGAGGGAAACGTCACGGAGGCTGGAAATCCAATACTGTCGCAGAAAGTTATGTTCTGTTACTATAATAATTAGCGTTAATTGTAAATAATATTCAAATAAATTCAATTTGTCATCTCGTTTTTCAATTCTAAATCAATTTCCATGTTATATCAGAATTAGTTCATGTTATTCTCCAGATTACACCAAGGTCAATGACATTATTCTTCCTCGGAAAAAAATCAATACTTTCGCGTCTGCGCACATCTCACAATTTACGAGCTATGCACAAGGTCACTTCCGATCTTCGGTCAGATACGAATAAGATGAATACTTCTGAATAATTTCAAGTTAGAATTATGGTCAAGCATAAAAAGTCGTATGAAACTTGCCTATAATAGTAATTAAGACGCTCGTATGAAAATTATGAAACTCGCTTGCGCTCGTTTCATAAACAAACATACTCGCGTCTTAATTACTAGCATTATAGGCTCGTTGCGTAATGTACTATTTCTTTAATTGGGTTATTTTACGACGCTTTATCAACAGCTATGGTTATCTAGCGTCTGAGTGACATGAAGGTAATAATGCCAGCGAAATGAGTGCAGGGTCAATCGTCAAAATTTACCCACTAGTTGCTCTTAATGGATTGTGGGGAAAACCTACAAAAACTTCAACCAGGTAACTTGTCCCAACTAGGATTTGAACCCGAGTCCGTCGTTTCACGGTCAGGCATACCAACCGTTACTCCACAGCTGAGGACGGAATCTGTGTTGTTTTAACCCGGCACTTCTTGGACATTTTTCAGTTAAGCCTCATTGATTTAACTAATAATTCCGAAAGATATTTCTGGTTAAATTATGTTTATAAAATCCGCTACTTCTGGATGAGATTTTTCTGAACTAAATCGACATATAATTCTGTACTATGGAAGAAATTGTTTAGGAGGAACGGGTCTACGACAATTCGTCACAAACAATTGGCCACTGGTCACATGTTAATTCTGGTTGTAAGAAAACTCATAGGCATACGTATCTGTTCAGACATAAATAAACATAGGGTGAACCGTAAGAAATGTCATTAATTTCAGGGGTTACGTTTTGAGATATTTCAAATCAAAAGTTTTAATACAATTTTCCAATTTTTTGCTTTCTTTTCGCGATAAAAATTGTTTATATATGAAATATTTCGTTGCCTGTTTTGAGAAAGCCTTGATTTAATTCCCAATATGCTCAGTCAATTTAAGAGAGCAGTGTATTATGATAACAAATGATTGGATGAATTTTAGTTTTGTCCTTTAAATGTGCAGAAATTTGATCCGAACAATTGTAACATTTTGAAATTTCTTTTCTGAACGAAAAGTTAGATTTGACACTCAGCTTCAGTATGATTACTCACAGGAAGATAAGCTGTTTTAGTTTACTGGCACAGAGACGAGAGAAAAGGTTAATCTAACAAAGAAATTATTACTAAAATACTGAAGACAAAATCATTATCAGCATAAGTTCAGCAATTTCTCAGCAACAGATTTCGTGGAATGAAACATACTTTTCTAGTTAATTTTGAACTGTGACAATGTCCTGCAATCCCTAATGTCACTGGGTAACAAATTCCACAGGCGAAACAATGCTACAGTGTAGAAGAATGAGTATAGGGCAGTTCTGTGACGAGGAATAGAAAGGAGAGATTGATGCTAATTTCGTAAAGAAATGAGGAACTAAATGCGTGAAGACAAGTAATTTGGAGAAGACTTACGTAAAATTTTGCATAGAAGTGAAAGAGCTGTTCTGTGACGAATTGTATTTGCGTGACGAATGAAATTGTACTTGTGTATCGAATTGCCTGTGACAAATTTTCTCTTTGACGGATTATTTGTGACGAATTGTCCGAATCCCGGTTGCAAACTCATCGATTAACCCGTGATAGGCATTCACAGCATTCCGACGGATATCCATTCCGTTTTTGTCATATTCTCTAAATTTCTTTGGTCTTTGGTAACGTCCAAAGAAAGTTGGTCTATTCATCGTCCCGTAATGTCTGACAGGAGAAGCAAACATTGCCGGCAGAGAAGGAGAGAAGTATAATTGCTTTTCAACCAATCGTAGAGGTCTCATTCCACGCTTGACTTGAACTTGGAAGGTCTTGAAGCGTTCTACTCCTGCCCAAGTTCAAGTCAAGCCTGGAATGAGACCTGTGCCATTGGTTGAATAGCAATTATACTTCTCTCCTCTGCTGGTAATGTTTACTTCTCTTGTCAGACATTACGGAACGAAGTATAGGGACACGTGGGAATATTTACACTAAACTTGGATTAGCAGTGGACCTTAGCAGAGTTAACTTGTGCAAGTGAGACAGCAGCGAGACAGGAGTTAGCGCAATAGCTTAATATAACGAATATAGTTCTAGTAGTTCACTTTCTGCCCAAGGAAATTGGTGATAATAATAATAATAATAATAATAATAATAATAATAATAATAATAATAATAATAGTAATAATAATAGTAATAATAATAATAATAAATATCCATACAAATATGCTCAGAAGTTAGGAAAATTCTATTAAAAATTGAAACTATGCACAGACTGAAATAAGTACTTTATTTTACACTAGCAAGCTGGCTCCATGTATTGGAGGATGTAGTTGAATTATTATTATTATTATTATTATTATTATTATTATTATTATTATTATTATCCCGCGCCGTGGCGTCGCGGTCTAAGGCATCCTGGCTGGACTCGCGTTACGTAATGCGCGCTAGTTCGAGTCCTCATGGGGGAATAAATTTTCCCATGAAATTTCGGCCAGTGTATGGGACCGGTGCCCACCGAGCGTCGTGATGCACTTGGGGAGCTACGATGGGTAGCGAAATTCGGTTGCGAATGCCAGCTATAACGGCTGGGGGATCATCGTGCTAACCACACGATACTTCCATTCTGGTTGGATGATCGTCCACCTCTGCTTCGACATGTGGGCGTGAGGCCAGCAGCCGGCTGGTCGGTCTAGGCCCTTCACGGGCTGTAGCACCACGGATGATAATGATGATGATTATTATTATTATTATTATTATGATTATTATTATTATTATTATTATTATTATTATTATTATTATTATTATTATTATTATTACTATACTACATTGCGTTTAATGCTCTTTGCAACAAATTACAATATATTTATACAAGTTTTTTTATGTATTTTTTTTTTCTATTATGGCCAAGATTGTTCTTATAAACAGTAAATGCTCTCCGCACTTCACATAAATTTAGTGGACAATACTTGAAAGCTGCTACATTATTTATTTAGTTGCATAAATTTGAGCATTCTGTGACTCACATTGCAGAATTACACTAATCTTTTTTCACTGTTCCCAACCTGGATACCATTGATTACAGAACAGATAGTAGAAAAGTACACAATTTCATTGCTTCGTTAAATAATAATAAAAAGGAAAGCACAAAAAAACAATTATATACAAAGGGAAAACTTTAATACGTAGACGATAAATACATAGCAGACGCTTTTAATAAATCTCGATTTTGTTCATTCTCTCTGATAGAACTCTCCCCAAACAATTGAATCCATGGAGATACTCAAAATATTCTTCGAAAATATAGAAAGAAAGCTTGTCTCTTTGGAACAAACTTGACAAAATATAATTTTCCTCTGATATTAAAATCTTCTCGCTCTCAATCCAGATTTTCAGAAGAGAACTGCGTGAGATTTTGTCTTAGGCAAAGCATTTGTAATGTTCGCCTTGACTGGACACAGTTAACGCTTACAAGAAGCACGAAACGCAGACTGAATAAACGCACAAGAATCTGACAATCGGCCTGAGATGTTGAAAGCTAAATTATTTCATTTGTTGTAATGGGATCCAGGCAGCATGCCATATAGACTAAAGAGGCGAAGACAAGTACAGATGAGGAGGCGAGACCTGACATGTGAGCTGTAAGAGAGGGGAAAGAAGGAGCTATCAGAAAGAGATTTTGTTTCAGGGTGGTTAATATGATACGAATCTACCGACACGGAAGTTAATCTCGGACTAAAATCTATCTTTCCTTTTCATACCCATTGGTGATATAACTATTCTCCTATACACGTATTCTCCTTTTAGTATATTAACTGTATAATATATATCAAGTGAATTAATCGTCGAATTTATCTCGAGGATTTTAGGTCTTAGAAATTATGTGTTTGTCTGTGTATGTGTGTGAGTGTGTATATTCCCCTGATGTTATGTAACTGATTTTGATTATGTGTAATTTTCTACTTTATTTTATATATTATGTAACCGATCTTGACTATTTGTAATTTTATATTATGTAACTGATCTTGACTATTGTAATTTTATACTATATTTTATGTAATTTCTAAGGTATTTTCTTTTGTGTTATTTTGTAATATAATTTTGTAGTATTTCATGTATGTTATTGAAACCTGGTTGAGTGAAAGAGAAGGCCTCATGGCCTTAACTCTGCCAGGCAAAATACACCTACTACTACAATACTACTACTACTACTACTACTACTACTACTACTATAGCACATGATAAAGTCGCAGGACAGGTTTTGGCTCCTCTGTTATAAAAAAGAACAAGCGAGTGTGAGTTCCCTAACGATGCCGTTTCTGTGCTAATAAATATAAAAAAAACTGTGAAGTGAGAGGGAAGGAAAAAGCATTCAAATATTGCAAAATCAGCAGCTGAAAAGAAGTATTTATTAATATTAATGTGCTAGTCAACAGCGGTTGGCCAGTGAAAAAAAATAATAATAACAATAATAATACCGTCAAATATTACGCTACAAAACACGAATAAGCAAGCTAGTGAGGAAGCAGTAAGCATTACACTTTCTTTGTAATAAGTGGAACTTGCTAACTTTTAAACTGTAATATGTTTGTTCTTCGTTTTTTATTGAATAATATTCACTTCTCTGCGTTCACTTTGTGTGTTAGTTCCAGGAAATATTGAACGTCCGATATCATCCAAGGCGAAAATAAACTTTACGAAAAGAGAAATATCTTGCAAAGCGAACTTGAAAGGTCAAAGGTTAAAAGTAACAGTAATTAAAACTAAGGAAACATTTCGTTTATGAGATTAATTCAATTCTCTGTCCAATGCATAAAGTAGTAATTATATTTTTGTTAGGGCAGAAATAAGGTTACTTCCATGGTGTGCAGTTGGGCGAGGGATGCGTGCTCTTAGACTGCTTTCCAGCGTGTGTTCGAATTCCGATACGCCAGGCATGTTCAACGAGGACTTTTCTAGCCTTTAAACGGGGTGCAATACTAACGTAGAATCTCATAATTGCATGCAGGCACGGGCTTAAAAACATATTCTGCATCAATCTTGCACCTCGTTTATAGGCTATAATTGCCCGCGCTGAACACGCCTGCATTAGGCTAATTACCTGGTTAGGTCACTTATCTAGGTTCCCCAACTGTAAGACCAATGTCAAGTAATCATTTTGCGAGGCGCCGAACTCACGTATAATAATGCAGTCGACAAATTGAAACTTTTTTGGTGTATCTGGTATGTAAATGGGTGAAATTAGCTACTTTTGGGGTGATGAATTCATTGGGAATGTCAGTGTTTTTCTGTCACTTCACATTTCCTATATACACAGCACTATTGCGAAGATAGTAATACGATATTGGTAAAAAGGGACCATTTTAAATTCAAGCATAACATAACACTTAAAATCTCACTAAAGTTTTCTTGACAACACAAAAAACTCTTAAGGCCGTATTCATAGACATTCTTAGCGGGGGTTTCCGGTGAATGATCAGCGAACTAACGTTTTTCGTATTCATAAACCAGTGTTTGCAATATAATATGATATGAATCCCGTACAAGTAACCAGTCGATAGCCGGGGCTAGTTTAGCACGCTCGTAGTGAGGGCTAGCGAAAAGTCTATGAATAGCACCCTTATAAACCAATAAAAACGCGTTTCAGCACGCACTAGACTACAGGTCTGTCGTCACTAGCTGAGTTGCCTCTACCGGCCAATGACAGTACCCTTTTTTCACAACTAAATACCTTTGTCATCTAGTGACTCTTTTGAAAACATTTTCTAGTATATTACATCCAAGTACAGAGTTTAATCATCATAATTCTGAATTATTATATCTGCAGTGCTTGGTAAAAGTGACATAAGTCAGTTTCCACAAACCTTTTTTGATAATTTATTGACAACTTACACTGGTTTATGTCGATTTGATTTTTTTCTGTATGAATTATTGTAATGGGAGAAATACTTATGTATTTTTTTTCCAAGCGAGCAGATGTTCCGTAAGTTGTCAATAAATTATCAAAAAAGCTTTGTGGGAACTGACTTGTGTCACTTTTCCCGAGCACTGCAGATATACTATCCCTAAAAAAGTCAACATTAATAATGTAAGATATTCTGGTACTCTGTATTCTTATGCTGATGATACTGTGGTTATATTTAGCGGTTCGAGTTGGAATGAAACTTATCAAAATTCTAACAGTGGTATTAATATTATTAAAGAATGGCTGGATGCTCACTTACTTTCTTTGAACGTTTCTAAAACAAAATTGATACCATTTTCATTAACATCACATGGCCTTGAGCAACTAGAAATAAATAATAATATAAGTATAACTATACATGATTGTAACCTACCTACTTTGCTCATGTAACGCTTTGAGTATATCCTCACAAGTTAAATATTTAGGCATTATTATTGACCAACATTTAAAATGGGACAAGCATATCTCCTTTCTGTGTAACAGATTGCGTAAAACAATCCACAAATTTTCCATTCTACGCTCTTATTTACCTGTTTATGTTCTGCGTACTGTGTACTTAGCTCTGTTTCAATCAATAATTCAGTATGGTATTTTAGGTTGGGGAGGAATGGCAAAATCGACTCTCCGTCCTTTAAATCTGCTCCAAAAAAGAATTATCAAAATTTGTCTATATAAACCTTTTGATTACCCAACAAAATTAATTTTTCAGGAATTTGGCGTATCAAATCTAGAACAAATTTATAAACAAAAATTGCTGATTTACTTCCATAAAAACCACAATAAATTTAAATATGATCCTCATGAATACCGGACGAGACAAAACTACAGTTTCTTTCTAAATACTCCCAAATGCCACACAACTGCTGGATTAAAACACAGCAGAAATTTTGGACCCAAAATATATAATACATTAATTAGAGCTTTCCCTGAGCTAAGTACACTTAACACACATAGATTTAAGAAACAAATCAGATTAATTATTTAATTGTTTAAGCTAATTGAGTTAAAATTGTTACTCTAATATTCATGTACTTCTGTATTTTCTATTTGTATATAGACCCTGTTATTACATGCTGTATGTATTTTACCATTTATTAATGTGATTGTGCTCAATGAACTCTCGTAATTTTGTGATATATTTTGTATAACTGATCTGAACTGCGCCCGAGCACGAGCTTCTGCTCTTTCGGGCTGCAATGCCTAATGTAGCTCAAGTGTATAGAATTAATAAATATTATTATTATTATTATTATTATTATTATTATTATTATTATTATATTATTATTAAAAAAATCCATGTAAAATCTAAAATATCTCAAAACCCTTACGCGATACAGTAATTTCGAAGGCCGTTTCGGATTCTACAACCAAATATTGATACGAAATGATTTATCGCACACCAGATGCAAAATGGCTGTTAACCAATTAGGCCCACTCTTTCGCTATCATAAATTCCAGCTTCATGACGTGACCGACAGAAAGGAAGGGAATTTCATGTACAATTCCGTGAAATTCTGCAAGGTAACAATATTGTTTTCCTTTATTTCAATATATTCGTTCCCTTCGTTCATAGCGAATGGCTTCCTAGCCGTAATTGATACAGGAATTCAAAATGACGAATGTGATACAACAGTAATTGTTGTCGTTCGTTTAAAGATTTCGTTTTACGTCAGCAGCGTTGCGTAGGTCGGGATTTTTGTATTTTTCGCAACAGCTCTCTTATTAAGTTAAACTTAATGAAAGGTGGAGTATCCTAGCAACGCGGTAACTTATGTACACTCCAGATACGGAGCGAACTCAGCTGAGCGTTGTGCAAAATAAAAAGTGGTGGAAATTCTCCGTTGGAGCTGAAACATCTCAAGCTGCAAAGCAAGACAGGACTCCAGGCCGGAAAGTAAAGATCTACGTCCATCCCGAGAGGATTGATGGTGTATTTTCTACATGTTAAACACAAAGAAGATGGGATGAGTTTTTTGAAGATCAAAACTTTTTAAATTAATTACTATACCTCACCCCAAGAATTTTTTACATAATGACGTTAGAGATTGCTGGAAATTATCACAATTCAAAATGAAATTGGAAAAGCTTGTCTTATTCCACGGTTTTTAACCCTCCCACTACCAAGGTTTTTCATAACTTACTACTGTACTACCAAGAGAGGTAATATAATTACCTCATCAAAATCATATATTGATTTTTGTTAAACATTTGGAATATAAATAATTTATGTATTATTGACTAAGGACATACAAAAATGTTAAAAAGTAATCATCCTATTTTTTATACAAGTTGATTCAAAAGTCGTGTTCTATTTTGGTTAGAGTGTACACCAAAATTAATGAATTTTGGATGTTATTGTAATATATATAGTAGTGTAAATTTAGATTTGTCTTTCATCCATTTCAAGACAAATTCCTCAATGCTATTTAGTTTTGACATATTGGAAATAGTAATATGCGTTACAAGAGCGGTATGTTGAAGTTTTCATGTTCGAGGAAAAGTTTGGAAAAGCGAAACGTAGTTGAGCTTTTTTAATTTCCGAGAATTGAAAGAAAACATACCGCTCGCGTATCGTACACTATTTTGTGCGAAGATCGTTTATTACATACCTGAAAGAGGAATTTCTAATTAGTTGCAATGAAATCTCCATCTTGGTTTCTGTTCAATGACGGCAATTTTGGAAAACAAAAATATCTGTCTTCAACATTGTTGCTTTAAAATGTTTTCTGTGTTTACTATACTCCAGCAGACCGTGATATACGTCTGTCTTTTTTTCCCCCAGTCTATAAATGCGAACTTAAAACAAACGGCTTCCTTAATGTTACATGCATCACGAAATGCAGTAACTTTAGTGGAGTTGTAGAGTTTACTTAATTTTTGCAAAAATTAGAAACAATAATTAACAGTACAATTTAGGTGAAATTGCAGTGGTAAGTTTCCAATTTATAACTATTACTATATTGAACGTCTCTAAAAATAATATGTTAAAAGCCTAAAGCAGTAAAATCAATATGTCACTTAAGCGGTAAGAAGAAAGAAATTGTTATGTGTGTTCGGTCGGGAATACTGAATGTGGAATTTTAGACTTACCGCGGGTTGGTTTTGTGCGGAAACCAAGCAAATACGCACGATCTCGCACAAAAACATTTGGAAGCAATGAAAGTCACAGTATATAATATAAATTGGAAATCATTGCAGTTAATTCTTGAAATTTAAATATTCGAATATAATATATATTACCATGAGTATCTCAAAAACATTTGTTTATAATAAAATACAATTTTAAAGTTCTAAGAATAAATAAATATAAATATAAACTAGTACCAAGTCAAATTTCAGTTCTTTGTTTAAATTCAAATTTTAGAGCATCACTTATACTATTGTACAATTACCATAAAAAGAGGCTCCACTAATAATTATTTCTAACAGAATCACTTTCGTAAATGCACACAGAAATAAGAAATAAAACAAAATAGACAACATAATACGTAAAACAAAACATAATCACAAAAAAAACATAAGGATACAACACAAGCACAAGAACACAAAAAATACATCACACTAACATATGAAAACAAAAACACACACAAGATTGCAACCTCATTCAAGAAATTAAATTACAACATCGCATACAGAACAAATAACACTCTACAAAACATCTCAACACAAACAAACAAATACAACCACATAGGCGTATACAAACTCAAATGTAACACCTGCAACAATTTCTACATAGGACAGACAGGCAGATCATTTCAAAGACGTTACAAAGAACACATCACAGCCATAACAAAATTACAAAACACTTCCACATATGCAGAACACATTACAAATGCTAACCACACCTACAGAGACATCAACACAGACATTGAAATACTATACATCCAACCAAAAAGCCAGAAACTAACAACTGGCAGATGTAGACACTTCGTTTATGGCACATTTTCTAAAATCCCACACTTTAAACATAAAATGAGAACGCCATTACGAATGGAACTTCACAAACGCACAAAACCGTGTGCACTTAGCGAAATCTTAAACAGAATTACTAATGTTCGCGCAGTTGTTTTTTCTGCCACTCAAGATTTAAGGCACAGTGCACAGGAGGAAAGGAACACTTTGGTAAATCCGAAACCTTTTAAATTCGGATCCAAGTTTATAGCAACTCTTTTTTCCAAAGTAATGCAAGCGATCACCACCTCAAGTTATGCACGCTAGACGTTAATTCCCCTGTGTCTTCGTGTGTGTGTCTTACTATTTGCAACTGACGCTGCGTCGTACATGGCAAAGGCCGGAAAAACACTTCAGATCTTGTATCGTTCGTTGGTGCATTTCACTCGTCTAGCTCAGGCATGTCAATTGATTCCCACAGGAGCAAGCGCGCTCTTTAGAGCCCAGGAGAGCCTGAGCGCTTTACAGCGGAAAGGAAAGAGACAGACGAAAGAGGAGGTATATGCCGCTTGGTCGAGCTATATTCAGGGATGGCCAGCACTGAGTCAATAAATAAAGGGAAGAGAACTCACTAAAACTGTATCCATGTTAATTTTTAGATTTGCCTGAGAAGTATAAGTGCATTATAAGAATGTAAGTTTTAATTTTAATGCTCATTTTTCACAAGTTTGATTTTTTTATTCAAAAGAAATATTTTCTCAACTTTTCGTATAGAAAAGTGAAATTTTCCGGTATAGGCCTATTTATTTAGTAGCCTTACAGAATGTTTTCGTAAATATAATATACCGTATATACGTATTACTGAAGATAGTGTATTGAAATTTTTGAAAATATTCGTATGAATATTGTTTGTAAGGAAATGAATTAACAAAGCAACTACTGTTACATCATAAGCAAAAGATACGTGCCCATGTGTTGTAAAAATGTCAGCTCTATAACTTCAGCATATTTCGAGAAAATAATTTAATATTCTGATGATAGGAAATTGCTCACAAATATCACCTTAAAAGCATAATGCGATAAGAATTTTGTTATGTAATATTAGTTACACTTAAAACAGATACAGTACCTAGGTAACTTTGCTTTGTACTGTAATATTGTTTGGATTAGTTTATAGATTACTTTTGTAAGGCTAAAGATGCCATCAATATAAATTCCAACTTATCATGTCATACTTAATCTCTTTCTTTGGAATATCACTTTCTTTATGAATGATATGTTTCATCCACTTAATACAGTATAATATTATACTACTATGGAATTTAAGTGAATATTCCTTCTTAACTTTCTATTATGTTATTAAGATTTAAAACACAAGTGCAATATTAAGAAATCAGTGTTAGTACTTTTGTTTTACAGACAATATAGATAATATTAAACAGAAAGAAGCCATATAAAAATAACGACATAAAATGTCACGTTCCGTTTGAAGTTTGTGCATCACTGTTTTCTTAATCCAACAGGTTGCTTATTCATATTATACATAACCCTTTCTCTTCCCATACTTAGCGCTTGCTGCCCGCGCGCGACGTCAAGGTCAGAAAAATGCGCTTGCTTTGACATCACTGGTCTAGCTCATGGATTACGTGGAGTTTCCGAAGTATTACGGGAAATTTTTTCCTGATGTTAATGGGTTGATGTCAAGCGTGAAGAAGACATTCATAAAAGCTCCAATGAGGGTGGCAAAATTTAAACAAGACACCTTCCATTCCTCTTTCACCACAACCAATAATAGCTCATTGGTGTTCATAGCTCGATGCAATTGACTATTACTATGAACACTATGACGACGTGAAGAAAATTGTGTCCAAATTGTGAAGCGTATTCCATAAAATTTGTCCAAGAACTATTTTCCTGCAGTTTATTTGGAAATTTGCCATTTATAATGTCAAATTATGCAGGCATAAAAACACAAATTCATGCCTTGCAGCAATTGATTTAGGACTGCATGAAAGTGTGGGGTTAATGAAAAATATGAAGACCGAGATAAGGCGAGCGGGGGCAGTGTAGCCGTTTCGGTGAAGCTTAATAAAATGTTAAGTGGAATTTGAACCGGGGCTCGCTCCTTTCACTGCCAAATATGCTAACTGCTACTCCACAGCTGTTGACTTCATGTGGTTTAAAATATTTTCGCCGCGCTAAACAATTACCAGTGTTATGTTTGCTATCTGTTATATATCCTTACGTGTGAATTATTCTTTCATATTTTTTTAATATACAGTAGAACTCCGATTATCCGTCTCCCCATTAACCGATTTTCGGATTATCCGACTGTCTTTCTCTCGCGTTTTTTTTTGCTACAGAAATATATGAAGTACTGTACATTATATTAGCACGTTATTTTTTCTAGAGATATATATTATAAAACTTCGCCCTTACACAGTATGATCTACTGTTTGTGTTTTACTATATAACTTCTATATAACTTGTCTTTGATGGGTATCAAATGTTATTCTAAGTACAAGAAGTGCAAACAACTGAGTGGTTTGGGGGACGAGATATTATGGTTCATCTCAAAATATGAGATTGGAGTCACAATTGTGTGCAATTTAATAAAATTCAAGGATAAATTGTATAAATTATATAAATTTACAACACGAGACCTCCACTATCCCTATCTTTCCACAGACAGCCATTAAAAGGAGTTTCCTTGCCCCAAAATCCCGTTGTTAACAACCAAACTCATATCAGTGAACTTCTGATCCACTACCTAGCGTGTCGAATAGAAGACCAAAGAGGAAATTACGATAGTGTAAGTAGTATTCACTAAATTTACGAAACTGTTTTATAGTACGGATTATCCGATTTTTTCGATTAACCGTTCAGCCTACCCCCTTCATTACCACGGATAATAGAGGTTTTACTGTACTAAGATTGAGAAAACTCATTTTGTAACATTACTCCTTATTCCATTCTTTCACATGGCCATACATGAAATTTCGAACAGTGTGTGTAACCTTGTGACCAACCATCATCTTTATTAATTTGAGGAGCTGCTATGTGTAGTGAAATCCGGCCAAGAAAACCAGCTATAACGGTTGGGGATTCATCTGCTGACTAAAGGTTATTCCGTACTAAATTAATTAAACTAAATTATGGTTTATTTAACGACGCTCGAAACTGCAGAGGTTATACCAGCGTCGCCGGTGTGCCGAAATTTTGTCCCGCAGGAGTTCCTTTACATGCCAGTAAATCTACTGACATTAACCTATCGCATTTAAGCAATCTTAAATGCCTTCGACCTGGGCCGGGTTCGAAACCGCAACCTCGAGCACAGAAGCCCAGGGCTATACCGACTGTGCTACCCAGGCCGAATATTAAGTACTGGTTGGATGATCTTTCGTCTATGTTTAGGCGTCTACACGTAAGGCCTGTATTATACTGCTAGACTTGGGCCCTTCATAGGCTGTTGCGTCACGGATTATTAACATCTGCATAAAAATAACTCGGCCACCGGCGTACCTTGGGTAGAATGCGTATTTGCCTACTGATCCGGAGTGTTGTTCGATTTTCGCTTCGGCTGATTAACTTGTTCAGATTTTTCGAGGTTTTCCTCAACTATAAGCCAAATGTTAGGTAATCATATAGCGAATCTTCAGTCTCATTCCATGAAATACCATCTATCATCAATTCCGACAGAGCTAAATAACTTAGTAGCTGAGACATCGTTGTTAAATAACATACTAGAAAGAAGAATTTTCTACAGAGTGGATGTGAAATAACCTTGCAGATTGAAAGGGACGATAAGGTACACTTAAATTAATAGAAAACCTATATTACGTTTTGTGATTAAATGCACAGTTAGGTACAAAATTAAGTTTGAAATTTCAGCAGTCCGGCAACATCGCCGCTAACATACTCTACTCGTGATACAGATGTAAGCAGTCAACGAACTCGATGTGTCTCTGTAGGTGAGCTGCTCTATGCCTCGACGTTGTTGCAACCTACTCGCATCGTGTAGTGACTTGAAATTATAGGTTTTTAAATTAAATTTACACGAAAACTGTCCACACTATTGAAATACGCCAGAAGAATAAATTATTTTTATTAGATTTCCTACCGATATGGATAAAAATCGGAAGTAAATCCCGAAAAGACAAAGTATATATGATTATGTCTCGTGACGAGAATATTATACGAAATGGAAATATAAAAATTGGAAATTTATCCTTTGAAGAGGTGGAAAAATTCAAATACCTGGGAGCAACAGTAACAAATATAAATGGTACTCCGGAGGAAATTAAACACAGAATAAACATGAGAAATGCGTGTTATTATTCGGTTGAGAAGCTTTTATCATCCAGTCTGCTGTCAAAAAATCTCAAAGTTAGAATTTATAAAACAGTTATCTTACCGGTTGTTCTTTATGGTTGTGAAACTTGGACTCTCACTTTGAGAGAGGAACAGAGGTTAAGGGTACTTGAGAATAAGGTGCTTAGGAAAATATTTGGGGCTGAGAGGGATGAAGTTACCCCGAGAATGGAGAAAGTTACATAACACAGAACTGCACGCATTGTATTCTTCACCTGACATAATTAGGATCATTAAATCCAGACGTTTGAGATGGGTAGGACATGTAGCACGTATGGGCGAATCCAGAAATGCATATAGAGTGTTAGTTGGGCGACCGGAGGGAAAAAGACCTTTGGGGAGGCCGAGACGTAGATGGGAAATTAACATTAAAATGGATTTGAAGGAAGTGGGATATGATGATAGAGACTGGATTAATCTTGCTCAGGATAGGAACCAATGGCGGGCTTATGTGAGGTCGGCAATGAACCTCCGGATTCGTTAAAAGCCAGTAAGTAAGTAAGTAAGTATGGATAAAAATCACGATCCTACTCGCGATAGCTCCCGGATAAGAGGTTGTTAAAAAAAAAAAAGAAAACTTTTTGCTGAAAAAAAAAACTCTGAACTTTCCACCAATATGTTATTAGTTTTCTGTTACATACAGCATGAGCTATTCGCTCTGAAAATCTACACTCTGTATATCCTCACAAAAGAATGTGTGTCATTTGGTGACACAGTTCCGTAGCAATCCGAAATGTGTCTGTAGTATGTTTTTATGCAGAAGGAATCGTCCCGCCAAAAATTTTAAACAGATGGGATTAGCACGTCAGTGACATTTAAGGATTGCTCATGTCCGTCCTACTACCTGCAACCCCTAAATGCCATTTATCTGCTAATCCGACCGGTTTAAATCTCTTTGCTGGTTGATTATTTCTGCATAAAAACCTACTCTCGATAGACTTAAAGAAAACTACCGACGCGACGTCCATAGTTACATGATATGTCGATATGCGAATGAGTTGTAGGACACATGTCGAGATTCTGAGATCTGGGTTACGAGGGTATGGGTGAACGTGTCGCCGAAAGCGAGCCAGAGATTATTGCACTCCCAAGCTCTCCTTTCGCTACATCCCCATTCCTGAATATTTCTCTGTAGTTTGCACTGTTCTGACCTGGTATCGTAATCGCTAAACAAAATTTTCCTATGTGCCTCGTAACGTGTACGGCTCAATTCCTACATACCTGACTCATCTCTTCTCTGATTTGTGGTTCTCATTCAAGAAACGACCTCGGGAAAAAATAAGGGCAAAGAGTATCTCGAATTTCATGCTGGACCACTAACATGTACAGGTCTGCAATTTCTTGCTGTTGTTCACTTCCACAAAGTTTCACAATAGCCATGAATTGACACTTTATATTCTGTCATTGGATATTTCTTATACTTTTCTTACTGTCAAAAATACAAAGAAAATAAGTACTGGTATATTTTCACATAGGAAAATTCGCTTTCTATAATTTCAAGGACATTCAGGAAGAGAGGGCTTTATGTTGAGGGGTAATATTGTGGGCAATTCTGAAGAAAAAAACATTATATAATCATGTCTTAAGGCGCGTCTCCACTATTAAACATTTAACAACAACATGTTAAATGTTAAATTGTTTACCGTTAACATTCCAACATGTTGATTGAACGTGTTAATGCTAATTTCATTTAACACTTTGTCCACACTGTTAAACATGTTAAACTTGAGTTTCTTAGCGTAGTCCACCATAAACAGTCTATGAGATTTTAATATAGATACTGTTTTATTCACTTTTGTTGACGTCGTACAAAATTTTGTCCAATATCCTTTTGAGAAGATTAACTCCGTACGTAGATGAAATTATTGGGGATCATCAGTGCGGTTTTCGGCGTAATAGATCGACTATTGATCAGATTTTTTGTATTCGACAGATAATGGAGAAAAAATGGGAGTATAACGGTACAGTACATCAGTTATTCATAGACTTCAAAAAGGCATATGACTCGGTTAAGAGGGAAGTATTATATGATATTCTTATTGAATTTGGTATTCCCAAGAAACTAGTTCGATTAATTAAAATGTGTATCAGTGAAACATACAGCAGAGTCCGTATAGGTCAGTTTCTATCTGATGCATTTCCAATTCACTGCGGGCTAAAGCAGGAGATGCACTATCACCTTTACTTTTTAACTTAGCTTTAGAATATGCCATTAGAAAAGTTCAGGATAACAGGCAGGGTTTGGAATTGAACGGGTTACATCAGCGTCTTGTCTTTGCGGATGACGTGAATATGTTAGGAGAAAATACACAAACGATTAGGGAAAACACGGAAATTTTACTTGAAGCAAGTAAAGCGATCGGTTTGGAAGTAAATCTCGAAAAGACAAAGTATATGATTATGTCTCGTGACCAGAATATTGTACGAAATGGAAATATAAAAATTGGAGATTTATCCTTCGAAGAGGTGGAAAAATTCAAATATCAAAACGCAGAATAAATATGGGGAATGCGTGTTATTATTCGGTTGAAAAGCTCTTATCATCCAGTCTGCTGTCCAAAAATCTGAAAGTTAGAATTTATAAAACAGTTATATTACCGGTTGTTCTGTATGGTTGTGAAACTTGGACTCTCACTCTGAGAGAGGAACATAGGTTAAGGGTGTTTGAGAATAAGGTGCTTAGGAAAATATTTGGGGCTAAGCGGGATGAAGTTACAGGAGAATGGAGAAATTTACACAACGCAGAACTGCACGCATTGTATTCTTCACCTGACATAATTAGGAACATTAAATCCAGACTTTTGAGATGGGCAGGGCATGTAGCACGTATGGGCGAATCCAGAAATGCATATAGAGTGTTAGTTGGGAGACCGGAGTGAAAAAGACCTTTAGGGAGGCCGAGACGTAGATGGGAGGATAATATTAAAATGGATTTGAGGGAGGTGGGATATGATGATAGAGACTGGATTAATCTTGCTCAGGATAGGGACCGATGGCGGGCTTATGTGAGGGCGGCAATGAACCTTCGGGTTCCTTAAAAGCCATTTGTAAGTAAGTAAGTTTTATTTTTAAACCTTGGACAATGGACTCAGATGCTGATCTGACTTTTGTAATTGCCTCTATTGCCTGTTACAAGGCTTTGAAAAGGAAGAAAATGAGAATGTGGATGCGGCAATATCTTAGTAAAAGATACTATGCAGGATACATTTTAAACGAGCTTAAAGTTGAATACAGTATGGATTTGGATTCAAAAACTTGCTGAGAATGTGAGAACACGGTTTTAATATAGTGCTGCAAAAATACTTCCTGTTACATCAAAGAAATACACAATTTAAGAGCAGCCATTTCATCTCAATTAAAAAAAATTACAGGGCGATTATCATAGGACCTACGACATGATAGATGTTAAAGGAGTGAGTAATATCGTATAATTATTCTTTCCGAAGTTTTACGAACGTTAACATACATCACCAAATACGACCATTACTGACGTCAATATAGCATTAACGTTTAGCGTACGACGAGAGTGCGAAAACTCTATTGTATTCTCGAGAACAATGAAATAATAATTCCAGTTCTCTAAAACAGTCGGCCTTCTTAGTTTTGCCCGTGTATTCTTTGTGGACACATCCCACAAACAAGGCCTTTCCATCAGTGCATTAATTTTATTCTAATGCATTTTCTTTCGTCCACTCCATTACTTCGAACAACTTACAGCCAGCACCAAGGGCCAATGATAGTATAAAAATGATCAAGATACGCGCCACAAAATCGGAACTTATAGTTGTTGCCATAGACAAATAAGTTGTTGCTATGGAAACTGTGCGAACTTTGCCGAACTGTACCGACGCTGCACGAGCAAAGGAGTTGACTTGAAGACTTGACATGTTTTCCATTTCTGCTGGAAAACACGTCAACATGTTAAAAGTGTTGAATTCAACATACTTAGTTAACATGTTAAGTTAATTGAGACTTGAAATGTCCATATGCATGTTAAATTCAACATGTTATATTTAACATGTTGTTGTTAAATGTTTAATAGTGGAGACGCGCCTTTACTCTCAGTGGGTTTGCAGAAACCCAATCGAAACCATGTGGAACGGTAACAGTTCAGAGATTGTTACTGTTGTAAGTCGTGTTTAAAGGGGTACGGAATTGCCTGTAGTGGTAATGTTAAATTATTTCTTACATAAGGAACTCTTTCTTGAAAGCTGTTGAAACTACACAGTTGAATTCTTACAACTCGTATAGGCCTACACATTACTTGACTTTATGCTGAAACAATAGTGCATTTTAAATGATTTATCTCCTTACTGATAATTTTTTTCCATTATTAAATTTTATCGACGATTTTCATTATATTATCTTTTGAAACATCTCCGAAATTTAACACATTTCAAAAATATTATTTCAGAACATTTGAAACATCCAAATAAACATTTCAGAAAATTTCAGCTTTGTAGGTTAAAATATGGAATCTGAGAAAAGGATTCTTTGTGTGTCGGAAAAAAAAAACTTGCGGAAAATGTGTCAGAATAAGATAAATATGAATATACATAAACAACGCTCACTCCTCAGGAAAGCGAAAAATTAACATGGATATAATTTTGGCATAATCATATTGTGGTATATCCCATTTTAAAGAGGAAAAGTCAAAGAATAAATTTGAAAAATAAAACATTATTTTTCCGCACAGAAGCCGTAAATGTTTGTAAAATGAGTGTTGAAATTAAACATTGCATATATCTTCACAGAAAATCGAAAAGTTAAGTGGATGTAATTTTAATATAGTTGTATGTGATACACCATTTTAAAGAGAACACCGAACAACAAATTGGGAAAATAAAAATTAGATCAAGGTTTTCACACAAAATCCACTTCCATTGCCCTTTAAATCTCCATTTCTCTTTACATAACATATTAAAAAATGCCACCGCCAACCTCGATATACATTGCAGCACATTTAGTCATATGCCAACACACGTGCGATGCAACAATGAGCAAAGAGCTAACAGATTTCCACATTAATGTGTCTCACAAATTTACCAAACAAAGAAAATAAAATTGCGGAATATTACATTCCAGCTCGTAGCCTATACTCGAGGGTTAATAAATTAAAATGTTTACTGTACAATAAACCTTTTGTGACATATATGATTTTATTGGTAGTAAATTTGGCGGACAAGCTGTTCTTAAAGAACATTGAGCTATGAAGTGAATTATCGATGGCAATATGATAAAGGAATTTAATTATTATAAAAGTTGTAAACGTATAATGCGAGAGTATAGCACATCCATGGAACCATTCTGTGATGATTATGAATTTCATTGTACAGGGACATCATTTTATTTTTACTTCAATTTTTATTGTACCTGAGTTTTTGAATGTACTTCACTCCCACCCCTTCTACGAATGAAGTTCAACCGTCCTCCACACTGATCCAAGACCGCATATACAGTCATAGTAGCCTGTCATAGTAAACAGTACGTTCCAAAAACATGTTCGCGTTTTCCAGTAACGAAAGAGCTTTCAATATTGAATCATTTTCGCACAGGTATTGTCGTCCATTTGCCTACGTCGCATCTCGGTTTCCCCCACCTGCTTCTATTCGAATCTCTGGAAAGGCTAGTGGCTGGACTGTGATGTCTTAGCTCTTTTCTGAGAACATTAATTTTTGTTAGGAATTGACGTCTACGTAATATTATACAATTGTTTAAAATAACTTAAATAAAAGGGCCTCGTTAAGTAATTAATTGTCACGTGATTTCCTCCATTTCTATGATCCTACGGCATAACCACTTGGAGGGACAGTAGATAGTATGTCTGAGTAATTTTATCTTTTCGGATCGGGCAGAAGTGAAGATCGAAATTACAGTACGTAAGGTACTCTTTTATAGATTAGGTACAGAATTATTTCAACATGAATTACTAGTACGAAGAACGAAACTGGTGATTGGGATTAGGTACAATAGTCTATAGTGCGATAATATGCACATTAGAACTGAAGCCTGTATCGAAATGAACGGCCACCATTTTAAAAAATGTGTTTAAATATCCATATTATGATTATTTTTCAATTTAACTTCATTCTCTATATTGTACGCAAATGTGCTGTAGACAGTATAATATACACTGCATAATGAATACGTCCACATGGACAGCTCAGTTCGTGAGTAAAAACACTCATTGTTAATACTGTACTGTATTTTGATTAAAAAACCTAATGAAAATGATCAAACTCAAAAGCGCGATTTTTCCTGGTTTACGTAAATGGATGAACTACTTTTCTTCCCTCCCATACCTAGTAAAGTGATTTGTTTGTATATTACGCCAGTATCATCGAACTCCAGTTGTGGAAGGGGGTAGCAAACGGCGTTGATCCAGAGGTATAGGCAAATTAATATTAAAAATGTTAGTAAAAATAAAATGGTGTCCCTGTATAACTTAATGAATTAAATAAATTTTTGTGAATTTTCAAGAATATACAAATAAAATGTAGTAAAGTCTGTTCTAGCTGTCATCCTACTTGACTGAAAAACGTCACTCCAAGAAGAAAAATTAAGACGTCTGTATGTGTTGTTCATAACGAAGAGCAAGCAGGATTTCATCGTGGATGTCTCTTTGATCCTAATAAAGGTCCTCTTTGCTCGCTGCGCTCGCGATGCCGTCTCCCTTGGGAGTCCAGCCCTCCCATCCGGATTATATTTTTCTCCAGGCGTTCTTATCCGTCCTGACTTCTTGAAGGGATCTACTGCCTATCGTCGCACTCTCTTCTCTTTCCTTCCGCCAGGAGTGTAATCTTAGAAGAATACTCATTTTGCCACGGAGGCAAAGAAGAAATAAAGTACGTTGCCGAAGGAAGTTTACACATTTCTATATTCGAAATTTGTACTGGCTATATTAAATATAATATGTCTTCCCAAAGACGAAGTACTCGAGTAAATAGGTTAAGGAAGTTGGAAAATTTGAGTATTAAAGTACTAGTCTCCGTTTTATTTTTTTACAATTGTTAAGTATTCCGCATTCAACCAATTTAGATATAAGTTATACTGCTTATACAGGTGTTTCCGAGGTGGTGTTACAAACTTTTAGGGATGATGGCGAAGGGCACATGTTTAAATTTGAGATAAGGAACCCTGGTCCGGAAATGACCGAGTCGAAAGTTACAAACAAAAATAGTTGTGTAGAAATGACATAATTTTAGACCTCTATACACCTTATTTATGTGTATTTATCTGTACATCTTACACATACTGTATTCATCTGACGTTGTTTACGTTGTCTACTTACAGTATTCCAGAGAAGCAATTCTCCTTAATAGATTTACAATCTATCACCTATTTAATCTCAGCCATTCTACTAACTTTGCAACGATGAATATTCTCAACAAATCATTCAGTGCGCTGTCTGAGGGATGGGGACAGGAAACTACACTAAAGCAATGCAGATAGCGTAATGTGTAACGGATATGGTCGGTCCTGATATGCACGTCTGTAGACAGCAGTGTATGTGTACAAGTTGCAGTGTCCAGTCGATCAGTCCTAATGAAATGGAGGAGTACACGAGAGCGGAATAAGCCGACCTGATTTTCGAATACGGATGAACCAATGGGAACAGTAGACAAGCTCACAGATTGTATCAGGCACAAGTACCCACGTAGGAGACATCTGGCCCATACCATCTTTCCACGACTGTTCCAAAGGTTAAGGGAAGGAGGGCACGTGGTGCCAAATTACAATTCCATTTCCACACAAGTATTTTTGCTTATAACTTTCGACTCAGTCATTTCCGGACCATGGTTCCTTATCTCAAATTGATACATGTGCCCTTCCCCATCATCCCTGAAAGTTTGTAACACCACCTCGGAAACAACCTATATACCTTAATTTTATGTCTTCTTTTATTAATTTGTAAACTGACGAGTACAATAACTAAGGCATTATACATATGATGAAAAAACCAGAAAATTCTCCAAGTTTTCATCCTGACACACCAGGTAGCAGCACGAGTGCAGTTAAATTGCAAAAAGAGCGACAATGCAGGAAAAAAATTCGTGTTTTGGAACATGCGAGGTTTTTATCTGCGTTATTACAGTGCTATCAAGGACACTGATTGGGCTGTCGGTGAGGCTGACTTAGCACGGTTTGCATGGCCACCCAGGTCTCCTGATCTAACGCCGTGTGACTTCTTTCTTTGGGTGTACGTTAATGATCATGTTTACATACTCCCATTGCCAACAATATTGGTAGAGCTAATAGTGACTGTTAGCAGGGGGATACTACAAACCGCGTGGTCCAAACTCGACTACCGACTAAACGTGTGACCAAAGAAGCACATCTAGAATATATTTTGTACAGACTGGTCCGAAAGTTTCTCACTCCTATTGCACTTTAGCCAATGAAATTTATTTATAATTACTTTCAAATATGGACACTTTCATGCTGTTATATTAATATTAACGTTGGCAACATTTGTCATGGCAGCAGTTAATGCCTTGTTGG
The DNA here is from genome assembly GCF_040183065.1 of Periplaneta americana. Lineage (NCBI taxonomy): Eukaryota > Metazoa > Arthropoda > Insecta > Blattodea > Blattidae > Periplaneta > Periplaneta americana. The sequence continues at coordinate 41,907,226 of NC_091126.1, read as the reverse complement.
CATCACTTGTGAGGTTCAGACCTGTCTTTGGACAGTTGACTAAACAACAACAAACAACATCTTTGAAATAATTTCGTACTCCACTAAATTTGCATTTTCCAAGTACTGTACTTCAGTCAGGTTGAACTGTTCTGAAACCCGATGCTACATGACAATACATTATTTGTTTCAGGCAAGATTTCTGTGAAAGAATCTTAGTTTGCTATACTCAATGTCCACTGAATTCACGGTTTAGAGCCTGAGAAGATTCTAAGAAAATAAGTGGCAATTAGTCGATCAGAGTGTATCGGTAATACATGTAAGTTTACTTTGAAATTCACCCATGACTAAAGGGAACCATTAGAATTAGTAACAGCTAAATATTTAATAAAGGTAATTTCTTTCACCTCCCCGCGATTGATCACTTATGCTGGAGACGTTAAAAAGTTAGACATACGTTTAACATTCCAGGGGTTGTGTACACCTCCTAACAGATTGCGACGAAAGCGCAATAAATTCCTCCTTATTGTGAATAGAAATCTCGGGACAGTATGCTTTTAATGTCCCCACTAAAGAAATTCCCCAATGTTAACTCGGGTGACCTTGCTGGCCATGCGCCACGTTCGACTTTATAGTGAATAAATTTAACGTTAAATTGACTTGTAACATCAACGATAAAGTGTATTCGTTGTACTGAAAACTTTTGCGTGTTCAGATCATCAGAGGTGCCAACTCTGTTGGCTTGGCAAAGACTTCTTCCACGAATTCTCTGTAGTCGCTACCGTGAAATCTAATATGTAGTCCCTACGGTCCTAGCACATAATCATGCGTGATATCTATCCATATTAACGGCAAATGTATACTGGTTTCATGGACACACAAGATGATTATTCGTCATACTAGATGTGACGATACTTCGAATCAAAGCAGTGATTCTAATTGGCTTTCATGTCAGGTTATTCAGATTATTCATCCGAACATATCCATTGCGTTCAGACGTGGAGTTGATTTCCGCTTACGCTGGTTGCACTGTTAGCTTTACAGTATACCGAGGTTTTCCAAGGTGAATGCCAGAATATCCCATACGAATTCTCGACTTCATTTCTCCAAATTTCATCTCACTATCACAAATTCCATCTACGTTAATTAATATCATGTTAGTTGATACAGTGTTGTTAAATAAGATGAAGATTACTTAAAATTTTATTGTCCGGTAGAGTTGGGGAATGTATCTAAAAGTAATACTGTGAATCTCGTCAGAAATAAATATTTAAAAGTTAAATTAATTAATTAGAGCAAATATGCCATATTCAAATATATAAATTACAAAAAAATAATCTAAGAATTAGTTTAAACTCTTCACAAAAATATCACATGCATTAAATATAACTAAAAACAATTTTTAATTAAATTTAAGAGTAGAAAGAAGTACAGAAAATTAAATTTTAAACGTGATTATTTTGAAATGTTAAATTAATGAATGAAATTTTTAATGTTTTGTGATTACAATTATTATCAAATACGTGTCCTTTTAGTTGCTAGTCAGAAAATATCGAATGAGTTCACTTTGCTTTTAAACTCTCGATTATGTTACATTACAGTACAACTCCAATTCTGTATAAAATCCTTTTGATTCACTAAGGTAGGCGCACTTGGAAAAGACCCACAATCACGATAGTACCACAGTCTAGTAGATTCTAGTAGTCTACACACAGTCACGAAGCTTGAGGTGATTTTTTGCATTTCTCGCGATACCATGCTCCAAGCTGTTAGCAACTGAGAGTGCTAGGAACAAAAGACTGTGCGATAGTAGCGATCCTCGTGGCTAGCAACTAAAGTCATTGGATGCATATTCCCTACGTACTGAGGTTCGTTACTGTATGTACTAGACTGCGATAGTACCACAAATAAGTACGCAGTGTTATAGTATAATGCAGCGGTGGCGAAAATGTAATCGTGCGCCGAGCCACTGTGTAACCTGCAACGTGCATAGCACCTATGGAGGGAGGCGGACACCCGAAGGGGAAGTGAAGCAACTGTCTGACTTATTAACGGATTTTCATTTTCCTTACGTCAAGCACTTAAATATAATTTTATACAGTACAAGGCTACAAACTGATGTTTAGTACGTGTAACGAAGAAACAAATCAACAATAAATGAACAATATCACAACCTAAAATTAACTGTCTTCAGAATTTCTCTGCGACAAAGTTTTAAAATCAGGAATTATGTCACTTACTGCCAGTCGTAGTTGATCACGAAGGTATTTGTCTGTCAGTCGTGATCTAAATTTGGTTTTTAATATTTTAATTGTTGAAAATAATTTTTCACAAACGTAAGTTGTAGCGAACATGGCTTCAACAGAGCAAGCGAAAGAACGAAGCTTCGGATATTTATTTTTTGGCAAATATTTGAAAGTTCAACATTTGTCAAGTCCTTACATCTAGCTTTCATTTGACATCACATAGTAAATCAGCGAGTTCAAATTGAAGAGCTAACTGCATTATTCGTACATCTGCTGAAAAAGGGTCGACGTACAGAGATGATGATGATGATTTTATTTTATTTATTTTTTTTATTTTAGTTGGTTATTTAACGACGCTTTATCAACTACTAGGTTATTTAGCGTCGATGAGATTGGTGATAGCGAGATGATATATTTGGCGAGATGAGGCCGAGGATTCGCCAGAGATTACCTTGTATTCACATTACGGTGGGGAAAACCTCGGAAAAAACCCAACCAGGTAATCAGCCCAAGCGGGAATCGAACCCGCGCCCGAACGCAACTTCAGACCGGCAGGCAAGCGCCTTAACCGACTGAGCCACGCCGGTGGCTATGATGATGATAACAACCTTTTAATGTTTCATCAGTAACATGTAGTATAATGCCGTGTTATGTTATACAACCGTTTTCCTCGTAATACTTGTGAACAAATCATACATTTAATATTCTCATCACATTGACAGCAAAAAAATGCGTCCTCCCATCCTACTTGGAACTTTCGTACATGGTTTCGAGAGAGACATATGCCACTCGAAAGTCAGAGACAAATACAAATGGAACGGAGTTTGACTCCAGTGAGTGAGAGGGTGGGGGTTGGCGGAGGTTAGAAGCAAGCGAAATACACAACTATCACTGCGAGCCACAATGTCTCGCGAGTCACGTTCTCGCCACGGCTGGTATAATGTAACGTTTGCTTTAATTCTGAACACAAATCACACCTTTATATATATCAAATATACAGCTATTTTTCTTTTATGAGCTGTAAAGTTTTAAAACTAAAAGAGTTCCTAACAAACTTATAGTTTTATCCTCTTCTTGAAAATAAATAACATTTTACAAACGGCTTTGATAAGATTCGCGCCTGTAGAATAATTGGTGGATTTTAAATAAGATTTCCTTATTCAGAATTCACCCTTTCGAATTCATATGTAAGTAATTTATTCAAGCTTCTCTTTAGAGTTTCAGAGGAAATTTTAGCCTAGCAGGCAGCGGTATTATAAATCACGTAGAAACAGTAATATTATAATTACTTGCGATATATTTAAATTTTGCGCCATTTTGAATTAGACAAATATCTTGCATTCTTTTCCTTTGCATATTTAAAGACGTACGCTTGACAGACATCTCTTACCGTCTGTGACGTGCTCGGTGTGAGTGCCTAAACTGAACTGAACTGAATTGGCATCGTCATGTTTACTAAGCCACGGTACGCTTACAACCATTCACGGAATTGGAGTGGTCTTTCTTACTAATTTTTAGTGAGTTTTATTACGACACTGTACGCCTATCACTATTTCACGCTATTTAGCGTCTGAATGAATAAGATGATAATGCCGATTAAATGAGTCTCGGGTCCAGAACCGATAGCATTTGCTCATATTGAGTTGAAGGAAAACCCCGGAAAAAACCTCAATCAAATAACTTGCCCCGACCAGGATTCGAACCCGGGCCACCAGGTTGCGCGGACTGACGCTAAATTGGAGTCGTACTGTATGTTTTTCTATATCGATTCAAATAAAAATTAAATTATACGTAACTGAAATGTATCTACTCGTTTGAAATCCCTCACTAAATGAAGTACAGTATTTGCATGTTATATAAAACGCTCGTCCAGTTCCGTAAGCGAAGTGTAGCAGTTTACAAAATAAATACCTCCCTATTGCTTTAGGAGAGTAAAAGCTATTTGCTTCACCCACAGGTAATTGGAACGTGAGAAGAATGTAGGATTCACCTGTGTTTATTTCATTTTGTTACTGTAGCCAGAAACGAAGTGAAGGTTTTTCCCTTGCAGATATATAATCAGATAAAAGTTCCAATTTGTTTGCTTTATTCTTTACACTTACGTTACCAAATCGGCTCTCGCATTAACTAAACCAGGCCTGTGCTCTAACCTACATTGAATCGCAGGCTCATGTAGAGGCGTGGCCTTGCTACCTACTCTGGGCAAAATTTATTGCGAAATCTTGTATGAAAGAATGAAGGGGTGGGGGTCTCGGCATGGCAAAATTTCAGATTGGTTTTATGGAAGGTCGCAGCACAGTTGACAACATATTTATTTTGGATTCACCGAAACAGAAACAAATGTCTAAAAATGGGGGAAACTGCACTGTGCTTTCGTGGATTTTCGAAAGGCCTTCGACGCTGTGGAGAGGAAAGCGCTTTAGTATAGGGACATCATTTTATTTTTACTTCAATTTTTATTGTACCTGAGTTTTTTAATATACTTCACTCCCCACCCCTTCTACTAAGGAAGTTCCAACTCCACACAGAACCAAGACCGCAGATAGTAAGCAGTACAGAGTTACTGAGTATAGTACGTTCCAGAAATATGTTCGCGTTTTCCAGTGACGAAAGAGCTTTCAATATTGAATCATATTTTCGCACAGGTACTGTCCGTTTGCCTACGTCGCATCCCGATTTCCCCCACCTGCTTCTGCTCGCCCCTCCGTAAAAGCTGGGCTGTCTTAGCTCTTTTATGAAAACATTAATTTCTCTTAGGAATTGGACGTTTACGTAATATTATACAGCTGTTTAATTTAACTTAAATAAAAGGCCCTCGTTAAGCAATTAACTGTCACGTGATTTCCTCCCTTTCTACAATCCTGCGGCATAACCACTTGGACGGACAGTAGATAGCATGTCTGAGTAATTTTATATTTTCGGGTCGGGCAGAAGTAAAGATTGAATTCACAGTACGTAGAGTAGGTACAGAATTATTTCAACATGAGTTACTAGTACGAAGGACGAAACTGGCAATTGGAATTAGATGCAATAATCTATAGTGCGATAATATGCACAAAAGAACTGAAGCCTGTATCGAAATGAACGGCCACCATTTTCAAAATTGTGTTTAAATATTCATATTATGATTATTTTTCAATTTAACTTCTTTCTCTATATTGTACGCTAATGTGCTGTAGACAGTATAATATACACTGCATAATGAATACGTTCGCATGGATAACTCACTTCGTGAGTAAAAACACTTATTCTTAATACAGTACTGTACTTTGATTAAATAAAAACCTAATGAAAATTATCAAACTCAAAATCGCGATATTTCCTAGTTTACGTAAATGGATTAACTACTTTTCTTCCATCCTATACCTAGTAGAGTGATTTGTGTTTTACGCCAGTATCATCGAACTCCAGTGTTGGAGGGGGGAGCAAGCGGTGTTTCCGGTTCTCTAAAGGTATAGCCAGGTTAATATTAAAAATGTTAGTAAAAATAAAATGATGTCCCTGTATAAATTATGGATGAAAGAGATGTCGGGTAAGATGATAAGAGCGCTTCAGGGGATATATGATAAAGTGGAATTTTGTGTTAAGTACGACATGAACAGAGTATCTGAAAGCTTTATGAGTGTTGCAATGGGTAGTGTTGACACTGCGCAAGTAAGGTAATTATGTGGTAATATTTTTTATTTGTATTTATTTTGTGTGCGATCTTTTATTATCCTATTTGTTTTTATTGTCCCGCGCCGTGGCGTCGTGGTCTAAGACATCCTGCCTAGGGCTCGCGTTACGGAATGCGCGCTGGTTCGAGTCCTCGTTGGGGGAAAATATTTTCTCATGAAATTTCGGCCAGTGTATGGGATCGGTGCCCACCAAGCATCGTGATGCACTTAGAAAGCTATGATAGGTAGCGAAATCCGGTTGCGAATGCCAGCTATAACGGCTGGAGGGATCATCGTGCTAACCACACGATACCCCCATTCTGGTTGGATGATCGTCCACCTCTGCTTCGGCATGTGGGTGTGAGGCTAGCAGCCGGCTGGTCGGTCTAGGCCCTTCACGGGCTGTAGCGCCACGTATTATTATTATTAATATTATTATTATTAATATTATTATTATTATTATTATTATTATTATTATTGTTATTTTTTTTATTACGTGTGTGTGATTTTGTATTTTACATTTATATTTATTATTCGTATTGTTTGTTGCAATACTGGTAATGAATAGAATTGTATATATATATATATATATATATATATATATATATATATATATATATATATATGTGTGTGTGTGTGTGTGTGTGTGTGTGTGTGTGTGTGTGTGTGTGTGTGTGTTTCACGTGTTTCTTTCATACCTTACATTTATTTTATTTCTATTATTTTTGTGAAACTTATTATGAAATTGGATTAGTTGTAATTGTGCTGATGATAATTATGGTAATGATAATTGATGATAACAATAATAATTATTATTTTTGTATTATTTCATTAGTAGTAATAATTTCTTTGAAAAGTCAGTCTGTGCATAGTTATAGCACGAATGACCGTACAGCTCTTGCAATGGATCTTTTATAGTTTGTATATACTGTATTATGTACAAATAATGCACTTCATTCATTCATTCATTCATTCATTCATTCATTCATTCATTCATTCATTCATTCATTCATTCATTCGCGATTGCCCCTACCTTCTCACTCCACTCTCCCTCCACTCTGCAGGACAGCTTGAACCGATACGAATACAGAAACGTAAACAGTTGGTGATCGGTGGTGGTGTTCGAGGTTTACCATGGAAAGTCGTTCTCGTTACCATCTTGTAAGGAATGTGAGCTTGATTACTTTTGTTTGCAAGAAGAACACTTTCGCGCGAGATGTCTAATTAGCAAATCATTGATTAATTCAATATCAAATTTAAATATAAAGGGGCATTTTCGGCTGTATCAGCATGACTATGGGAATTATATTTTTTCAGGTAAGTGTTTGGAATTTGCGGTGGGAAAAACATGTTGCAGAAGGTTTTTATTGGGGTACTCCCGTTTCCCTCTGTCATTCCAAAGAACACTGGACATTCCCCTCATTTCATTTCCAATATAGAGTTAAAAATTGACTGTGGTGAAATCTTGGGAGTATAACGGGTTTCCGATGCTGATATAAGAAGGGTTTAGGGCAGCATTGTCAGACAGAGACTAAACGGAGCGGAGCGCTCCACTATGACTCATTGTGTGCTCCGGTGTTTCCACAGACATACAGCTCGACCAAGTTAAGTCTGCGAGCCAAGAGAGGAAGTTGGAGGCAGTTCTGTAGTGAAAGGAGGCGGTAACGAGAGGAGACCAGTACAGTCTCATATGACAGCAAAGTTTTCCTACTGCGCTTCAGTTCATAGAGCGGTAACAATTTAAGACGCTTTGAAATAGACTGTACTTCTACTTCTGCTTGACAGTGAGGTTTGGCGTTCTGATTGGCAAGCGTTGAGAAGGTTGCATGAGGGGGAGGCTGGGAGGCAGCGTAACTGTTGCCTTTATCTGAAGACTAGGACAAAAAATGCGTGCGCTCCGTAGTGTATTTTAAACGATGTGCACACGTTGAAATCTGAGCGTCAAGTGACCTATGTGCCAACTGTGTTTTGCCTCTACATTCCATCCCGATATCCCCACTCGCAGACTTGACTTGGGCAAGCTGTAAGCAAGTTCACGCTCCGACTGCATTCTCTAGCTCCACAACCGGTTTTGGAGCTTACAACTCTGACACTGCTGGTTTAGGGCTTCGGGTCCAGGCTCTTGGACTTATCATGTACTCGTTTGGGGACGGGACGAAGCTTTTCAGGGCTGAAGCAGGATCGCCCAGCTGTCGGCGTCGGATTCACAAATATAACTCAGGTCACCTGTCGGACTTAGACAATCATTGCATGTACATGATGAACCGTAAGTAATCCCATTAATTTGAGGGGGTTATTCCTTCAGATATTAAAAAAATGGTGTAATACAATTTTGCTCGTTTTTGTTTCCTTTTCGAGATAAAAATGGTTTTATATCAAATATTTTCTAATGTGTTTTAGGAAAGCCATTGATTTAATTCTCGATCATTGATTTAATTCATATGCTCAGTCAATTTAAGAGAGCAGTGTATTACGATAATAAAGTCCACACCTGTGGAGTAACGGTTAGCGAGTGTGGCCGTGAAACCAGGTGGTCCGGGTTCGTCTCCCGGTCGGGGCAAGTTGCCTGGTTGAGGTTTATTCCGGGATTTTCCGTCAACCATATACGAGAAAATGCTGGGTAACTTTCGGTGCTGGACGCCGGACTCACTTCACCGGCATTATCACCTTCATCTCATTCAGAAACTAAATAACCTAAGATGTTGATAAAGCGTCGTTAAATAACCTACTAAAATGATAATAAATGATTGAAAGAATTTTAGTTTTGTGCTTTAAATGTTGAGAAATTTAATCAAAATAAATCTAACTTTTCGTTCTGCAAAAGAATTTTACAATGTTTCAAAATTAAATGATGAACTCATGTCAATTTATAGCTGGGCTAGAAAATTCGGTCTGAACCTTAATCCCTATAAAACGCAAGGTTATCAAATTATTACTATCCCCTATCAAATGAGTATACTGTTGTCAGTGATTATAAACAATTCTGTTATACCATCCAATACAACAGTTAAAAACCTGGGTTCTCCTTTCGACTCAAATCTGTACTGGAATGCACAGATAAACTTCGTCTTTAAGGAAGATTTCTCAATTTTACATTCACTGAAAAGACTGAAGAATCTCCATTCATTTAAAACTCAAAGAAATCTCGGTACAGATACTGGTGATGTCTTGCTTTGACTATTGCTATATTTTGTATACTGACCTCATTGCTGAATTGACACTAAAGCGTTTGTGTTTTCATAATGCTTGAGTTCGTTTCATTTTAACAGTTGTTGCTATGGTCATGTCTGAGAGTATTTTCACAATTTATTATCTTCGCCTCCACTCCATTCACTCTGTTTGCTGTATCAGATTCTAAACAATTCACAATTATTTATCTGGTTCCTCGCTTCACAATTTTAGCATGCCGCCATAACCCTGATACACGTTCACAGCATAGATTTATTCTATCAATACCATGTTATCAAACATCTCTCTACTCTGCTTCCTTTACAACACACACAACCAGTTCCTGGAATTCCTTGTCACAGGAATTCAGGAATACTCGGAATCTGAAGCCCTTTAAGTACACTTTACTTAGAAATATCCTTTTTGAATGAAACTAGTCTCTTCAGGTAATGTATAAATAATTTGATGAAAGAGTGATGGAGCGGAGAAAAATTCTCTCCGGCGCCGGGATTTGAACCCGGGTTTTCAGATCTACGTGCTGATGCTTTATCCACTAAGCCACGCCGGATACAATCCCGACGCCGTTTAGAATCGTCTCAGATTAAGCTCCATCTCTTGGGTTCCCTCTACTGGCCGCCCCCTGCACTACGTCATAGATGTCTATGAACGCAGGACCGAAGTCCATACATGTGTAGAGGTGCACTCAGATGAGTGACTGATTGGCCGGGATCCGACGGTATGGGCGCCGTCTTAAATCACAAAGTGATTTATTACGCATATCATATATATATTTTGATGTACCGAAGTACATATGATATTTCCATGCAGATATTCTGCGTCATCACATGATATAAATAATTTGTTTTATATGAAAACGTTTTTAGTTACTTTGATATTTCACTTAAACCTTCATAACTACAGTACTTGTTAAACAGTAGCTATGTTTTGGCTTGTAATCTCTCTTTTAATCTGCTTATATCGTCCATGTGTATTGTACAGGGACATCATTTTATTTTTACTAACATTTTTAATATTAACCTGTCTATACCTTTAGAGAACCGGAAACACCGCTTGCTCCCCCCTCCAAGACTGGAGTTCGATGATACTGGCGTAAAACACAAATCACTCTACTAGGCATAGGAAGGAAGAAAAGTAGTTCATCCATTTACGTAAACTAGGAAATATCGCGATTTTGAGTTTGATAATTTTCATTAGGTTTTTCTTTAATCAAAGTACAGTACTGTATTAAGAATAAGTGTTTTTACTCACGAAGTGAGTTATCCATGCGTACGTATTCATTATGCAGTGTATATTATACTGTCTACAGCACATTAGCGTACAATATAGAGAAAGAAGTTAAATTGAAAAATAATCATAATATGAATATTTAAACACAATTTTGAAAATGGTGGCCGTTCATTTCGATACTGGCTTCAGTTCTTTTCTGCATATTATCGCACTATAGACTATTGCATCTAATTCCAATTGCCAGTTTCGTCCTTCGTACTAGTAACTCATGTTGAAATAATTCTGTACCTACTCTACGTACTGTAAATTCAATCTTCACTTCTGTCCGATCCGAAAATATGAAATTACTCAGACATGCTATCTACTGTCCGTCCAAGTGGTTATGCCGCAGGATTGTAGATGGGGGGAAATCACGTGACAGTTAATTACTTAAGGAGGCCCTTTTATTTAAGTTAAATTAAACAGCTGTATAATACTGTATTACGTAAACGTCCAATTCCTAAGAGAAATTAATGTTTTCAGAAAAGAGCTAAGACAGCCCAGCTTTTACAGAGGGGCGAGCAGAAGCAGGTGGGGGAAATCGGGATGCGACGTAGGCAAACGGACAGTACCTGTGCGAAAATATGATTCAATATTGAAAGCTCTTTCGTCACTGGAAAACGCGAACATATTTCTGGAACATACTATACTCAGTAACTCAGTACTGCTTACTATCTGCAGTCTTGGTTCTGTGTGGAGTTGGAACTTCCTTAGTAGAAGGGATGGGAGTGAAGTACATTAAAAAACTCAGGTACAATAAAAATTGAAGTAAAAATAAAATGATGTCCCTGTATTTTATGTGTCCATAATTATACAGAATGTAAGGGGTATAAGTGCCATTACTTTAACTGATGATTGTTCATGTCATAAGGAAGAAAAAAGTCCTCAATTTTTTCTAATAGCAATATTTAACTAATTATTAATGTTTACAATATTAGCCGTTTGGCAACGTTGCTATATGGGGAAGAGGGAGTTTACACGTACACGGTTACAGCTCAAGCGGATACAGACATAGGGGTACAAGACAGTTGCTCTGTTCTAATGCAGGGGCGGATCGTTGTTTACATAAAACGAACAGCAAATACAACCTTTCAAGCTCATTAATAGAAATTTATGGCAAATTTCCATTTTATTTAACAATATTGTGCCATTAGGAAAGTCCAGGATAACAGAAAGGGTTTTTGGAATTGAACGGGTTACATCAACTGCTTGTCTATGCGGATGACGTGAATATGTTAGGAGAAAATCCACAAACGATTAGGGAAAACACGGGAATTTTACTGGAAGCAAGTAAAGAGATAGGTTTGGAAGTAAATCCCGAGAAGACAAAGTATATGATTATGTCTCGTGACGAGAATATTGTACGAAATGGAAATATAAAAATTGGAAATTTATCTTCTGAAGAGGTGGAGAAGTTCAAATATCTTGGAGCAACAGTAACAAATATAAACACAGAATAAATATGGGAAATGCCTGTTATTATTCGGTTGAGAAGCTTTCATCATCCAGTCTGCTGTCAAAAAATCTGACAGTTCGAATTTATAAAACAATTATATTACCGGTTGTTTTTTATGGCTGTGAAACTTGGACTCTCACTTTGAGAGAGGAACATAGGTTAGGGGTGTTTGAGAATAAGGTGCTTAGGAAAATATTTGGGGCTAAGAGGGATGAAGTAACAGGAGAATGGAGAAAGTTACACAACACAGAATTGCACGCATTGTATTCTTCACCTGACATAATTAGGAACATTAAATCCAGACGTTTGAGATGGGCAGGGCATGTAGCACGTATGGGCCAATCCAGAAATTAATATAGTGTGTTGGTTGGGAGGCCGGAGGGAAAAAGACCTTTGGGGAGGCCGAGACGTAAATGAGAAGATAATATTAAAATGGATTTGAGGGAGGTGGGATATGATGATAGAGAATGGATTATTTTTTCTCAGAATAGGGACCAATGGCGGGCTTATGTGAGGGCGGCAATGAACCTCCGGTTTCCTTAAAAGTCATCAAGCAAGTAAGTTTAACAATATTGGGAATATTGGTCCATTTTTTAATTGTACGTCTAAAAATAAATAGTAATGGTTTACTGCACAAAATCACACGAACTTTTTTTTAGATGCAACATTTTAATCTTTCCCGCTTCTATAAAGCAGTACCATTTTTAAAGAAATTTCTGTTTGTGTGAATTTCGGAACGAGGCAAGAGACTTCTAGTATCTAATAATCGTTGAGAAACCGCTACAAAATTTGCCGATTAGGTAACCTTCATTGCGGAAAACATTGACGGTACATCTTCTTGCCTCACTTGAATTACAAAGACTTTCTCCATAAATTAATAACACATGATATTCCTAAAGGAAATAAATACGGTACACACAATATTAGTTCCGCATTCGTATTCAAGTTTCGCTCCCGTGTAGTCGTGCTTCACTGCGAGAGAGAACGGCTTGTTTCGGACTACCATGTGTCGTCGAAAAGGGCAGAGTTCTATAGCTGAACGTGAGGCGATCATACAACGTCGACAAGGCAAAATTTTTAGAGAAATCACCAGGTTAGTGAAAATATCGCATTCCATTGTGCAGGGTGTTGTGAAACGTTTCAAATAATGAAAAAGAACAGTAAACAAGCAAAGAGAGAAGTTCAGAAAAATTTTTAGTAGGGCTTAATAGGGATGAACGTTGGTTACTCAACAAAGTAAGGACTAATCCAAAGTTACTCTGCAACTAATTTGGTGTTAGGGACTGAAAAGCGTTTAAGGAAGAGATGCAATCCTGAAATAATTAGAAATGTATTGAGAAAACAGAACCACTACGACCGAGCACCGAAATTGGAACTTATCATTAGTGATATGAACAGGAGGAGAAGAGTAGAACTTGCTAAGGGGCACATAAATAATAATTTTGAATTTTGGAAAACAGTTATAGTCACTGACGAGATTAAGATAAACCATTTTTGTTCAGATGGGAGGGTGTGTGTATGGCGTAAGCCGAATACGGAACTCAAAGAAAAAATCTGAGACCCTCTATAAAACACGGTGGAGAATCAGTTATAATATGGGGTTGTATGGCTGCTATTGGAGTCGGTAAGTTAAAGGTCATTGATGACACTATAGACCAGAATGTATATTTAATGATTTTAAAAAATAATGTGAAATCCATTATGTGAATATTTTGTATAACAGCATCAATTTTTTCTAATTTTTGCAGAATCTAATTAGTATTCTAATGACATCCTGCCTTATTTGTTGAATAATTATAACAAATACTACAGTGGTATCCTTTTCTCCGGAATAGTTGAATACTCTAATATTTTATTGGCATTCCTATTCCCGAAAAAGTTGAATACTGTAAATCAGGGTTGGGCAGAATTATGCACTCTGTGCTTGCACGGTGTACTACGAGAGAAGTGTGCTTATAGAGTGCACGAAAACCGGTTTATTCAAGTTGCAGTACGTACTGTATGTTTCAAAAGAAAATGTTATTCTACCAAAGTAAATAAGAACACAAAGTAATGAAACACTTCCTTAAACAGAAAACAAAACATGTATGTTGCACATTAATTCGTATTACTCAATTTCTCAAGATTTGGAGAAACTGTATTAGCACAAGCTATGCGAAGAACTGCCGTTAAAAGCCCATCATTTCTTGTTTGAGATTTGTTTATTTTCGTAACAGAAAATAACTGTTCACATCTATAAGTGGAACCAAATAAACACAAAACTATCTCACACAGCTTATGCAGATTGGGAAAGCGTCCTCTTGGGAATCCTCATAAAACTGCATAAGACTCGACCTTGAATCATATTTCGCTCGCATCTCTCGATCACATCACAGGTCAATCAATTCGCACTATAGTGAAGGGGGGACGTTATCAATAATCAGTTGGAATCAGAACATATAGCAAAAATACGCAAATCCATTTCCAGGTAATCTTCATCGTGGAACCTTGATGTAAATTCCTCTAATACACCGGATAGAATACATGCGTACACTTCGAAATTTTCAATGTTCAAAATTCTATGCGCTTAGATAAGGATGGGAAATGATATATTTCGCCCATTTGCATTTGATGTATCCGTAACAGCAATTTCTCCTCAAAAGCTGCAATTCTATCTGAAAATTGTGTATTAAGAATTTCTTTTCCCCGAAGTCCTAAATTGAACTCATTTAAAAGCTGTGTAAGATCTGTTATAGCTGCTGGCACACTACAGCGCGCTGCAGCGCTCGCACTTGGAATTCCCCGTGCGCACGGAGGGAAATGCACTCAAACGCCCATCGCTGCTCTATTTAATACCATAATGGCATCTTTTTCCTGGAATTTCCAAATATTTCTATCTAATACTACAGGGTGTAAACGATATAAACTGCCGAAATCATATAGACAATACATATCGAGCTACTAAACAAAATGTCTACTGAAGTTTAATTTCTTATATTGTATTTTTAGTATATAAAACCACGTTTTTAAGATTGAGAGTAGTCCAATATTTGTTTAAATTTTGACTGAACGTGAATGCCATAGCCAATGACCTTGCGTCCAACATACCAGTACACAATAAAGTATGAAACGAATGCTTCAGCGAAATTATCGGGAAAAGTAAATAATGACTGTCTATTCTCATTTTCAAAAAATGTTACTCACAAAACATTTTTGGAAGGGGGGAATCTCGACAGTTACAGAAAAACTTTCTGACTTTTTTCTTCAGGTGTTTATGCTCTACTACCAGTATATTTTTGTAAGTTTAATGTCGTTTACACTATGTATAATAGGATCTACTTTTATGGAATTAAAAAAAATATATTCTAATGGTATAATTGCACCCCTTTTCTCGGAATTGTTTAATAATCTAATTCCACAGTAGCATTATTTGATGCTCTAATACTATGACATCCCCTTTTCTGAAATTATTGTTGAATACTTCAACTAATACTATAATGATTTCCACTTTTCTGGAAATCTGGAATAATTTTAATTAATACTACAGTAGCACCCCTTTTCCCTGAATTGTCGCATATCGCTACTCCAATAGTGTAACATTCTTTGTTCTGGAACGTTGACTTCTTTCATAGTGTAAAGACGTTCTGGTTTCTAGAATTATTGTTGAATATTATTTTCTAGTACTATAATGAAATCCTATTTTCTGGAATTGTTGAACACTCTTAACTAAAACTATGATATCCATTTACCCGGAATTGTTGGTTAATCTGATACTCTATGTTTTTTTCTGGAATTATACTGTTGAATACTCTAATAAGATAAAGGCATCCCTTTGTATGAAATTAATGTTGAATATCCTAATTAATACTGTCTCTTCTTCTGGAATTATTGAATACTTCAAGCTAATACTATATTGACATTGTACATTTGTTGAATACTATATCAAATACTATAATATCCCTTCCCTCAGGAATTGGTGAGTGACTATACCGGTAACAAATAATATAGTAAAATATTTGGCCTATATATTCTGTTCGCTTGAGCTTCAAAATTACTCTATGTCACACTTTCTTGAAACATTAAATCAATGTTTATTTTAATTTTGCAAAGAAAAATTTGTTTCAGTATTACAGTGAATAATATCTTGTACTGTATATACAGTGTATACATGCTTAGATTTATTTTAATAAAAGTGTTCTTCTGTTAATTTTAAAAAAGGTCATTATTATAATTATTAGTTATCCGTTACACAACTTCAGTTTCTTTACAATTAGTTTTATTTGTGTTCTGGATTATCTTGAGTGTATGTTTCACACTTTTACAGTTCGAGTCATGATTTTAATCTCCTGTACAACATTAATGCAAGTCGCATTCTCAGTTATTACTAGGACTGAAGAAAAGTATTGGCATAATGAGCGTATTCCGAATCTCACCGGTGAGCAATCCGATGGCATCACGGTGTTCCGAATTCCACCGATGACGTCATTGATGCTCCACCGGTGTCGCACCGGTGCCATCAACTTGCAGAGGTGGTGGCAGTCTCCATCAGCCGCCATCAGTGAATCTGATTGGTTTTTGTATAGGGCGGGAATTAGCAGACGAATAACATCGTGCACTGTTGTGTCATGGCGGTGTGTTCTGCTTTAGTTCTGCTGTATTGTTTGTAATGAGCACAACGTAAAAACAATATGTTAATGGCTTATGAGCGAACATGTCAACGGACCCGTTATTACTACCGGTTCAAGAAATAAATTGTTTATGCTATCTTTTCTTTGAACGAGATGGGAGTACGAAAATTTCCCAAAATTTTGCTATCGTAGCACAGACAACAACTTGTACAGTCGCCATGACAGCCATCGATCCTTCCAGCAGTTTTGTTCCTTATTTCGCCGCAACGTGACGTCATTGATGCCACCGGACCGGTGAGATTCGGAATACGCTGAATGGTAGTAAATAATTCCTATATACATTGTTTACAAAATGAGTCTCGCTGCAGGGTCTTCACAGAGAAAGTGAACATTCGACTCTCCTCTATAGTAGACCTGCTTCAGTGACATGAGGTTGTATCAGAATGCCGAAACAAAAATCCAACAAAGAACAGATAATAAGGCGACTGAATTCAGAACGTGGGGAAAATGTGTTCGACTTCATTGACAATAATGATGTTTTTTGTAAATGTAATGTTTGTTCCGAGTTAATTAATTTGAAGCACAATTAATCCTGTAAATGTAAATTCTATTATGAGTTCATTCATACGGAGCGAACTATACAAACAGCCGCTACCGTAACTAGTCGAACATGCACACAAGCATTTTGTAAACACAGAGCTCTACAGATTATTTAGTCCTGACAGCTCAACGACGCGAAAGAGGGGAAGTAATCGGAGGAGTGGGGAGAGTTCCGGAGTAGAGATAAGGGCGAGCAGTCGGTAAAGGCAAGCGAGTGAATAAACCAAACACCCCTTGGCGTAACTAAATGGACTCTCCTGTCCCACGCGCACATCTCCGGCGACTGTCAGGACTAAATAATCGTACTGTACGTACGATGCACTCTAGCCTATAATCGATACATTTTACTGCTCTAGTTATTACATTCGTGCTTCTTTAGATCCGTGCATGACCTTGTCCTCAGCCCTCCTTCAATCAGCACCCCTATATTGCTTCATGACCTTGTCAACTCTCTCTCAACCACCACCCCTACAATGCTCTTAACTCGTTCATAAAGTATACAGTAAGAAGTGTAAGGTACTGCAACAGGACAGAGCATATAGCTGTCTTCCCCTGGATAACACATGGCACCCGTGTAAATTTCCCAGAAAACTATTACAGTAGAAGTGATAGGAAGTGCACTAGACGGAGGCCGATAATTCAAAGGCCGAATTAGCGAGAGTCTAGCCTATTTATAATACAGTAGTATATTAGAATCCATTTCTTCTGGAATTGTTGATATCAAGTGACAAAAAAGACTAATGTGTGTGTGTGTTCAATGCCCACCCACTTCACTTGCGTGATTCGGGTTCCGCATACTGCGGCTAGATGGCAGAACTGTGATCCATTTTCTAGTTGTACACCACTTCGGCGGGTCACACTGTACATGATGTGTATCTGTGGAGAGTTATGTCGTGTACTAGGGTGAGTGTATGTTTGTGTTCGTGTAAGTGTTGTGTCTGGAATGAGTGATGATGATGATGAAGATGAGGAAGCGAGAAGGGGAAACCCGGTGCCGGCACGTAGCCTACTCCTATCGAATAGCACCAATAGGGCCGCCATGCTTAACGTCCCCATCCGACGGACAAATCACTATTAACAGTGACATATGCCTTCTCTTCATATGCGGAGAGATTTGAGATTTAACCCAGGCATATTGGTGCACAATCTAGTGATTAAAAATTGTGCACCGCCATCTCTCCTAGTCCCGAGGTAGAAATTTTACATGAAAGTTTCTAACCCTGTCGGGAATAGAACCCGGGCCGGCTAATCTCGAGGCAGACACGCTATCACAGAATCGCATACATGACAAAAAAGACTAATGTTTACTTTCGTAAATGGTTGAAAGGAAAAAAAATGCTTATTTTGAGATTCACTCTTTTACGAAATAATCCCAAGAAAGAAACAAGTAGCTACTTAGTGGACAAACATTTTTACTGTCCTGTACTGTCTGCTGCTACAGATCACCGTCGAGGACAGGGACATTCTCTTTATATTGCAGCAGAGAGGAGGAATATCGGAGGATGAGGTTATTCGCTTTCGTGCTATCTCCACCCACGTTCCAGCTCTACTTATGCTCTTACTTTCCTTTGATGGTGGTTTCCTAGAGAAACAACTTTCACCGCTTTGTAAATACGTAGCGTAACTCAAAGTTTGTAGGCATTAAAATAAACAGTGTTAATACATAAATTAATTCTGCATCGTTATTTCTACTTAGCGTTTGTGCATAGTATTACAATTCGCTAATTACATAGCGCTACAAGTAAACATTTTAACACTTTGTAATACACAGAATGAAAGTTCCAGAAAAGCCGCATTATTAAAAGAGAACTGTTTTGTACGAAATGAAAGATGAATATAAAGTATGGAACGCTGCTTGTTTTAATTTTTTGAAGAAACTCTGTACACAAAAGTTATAGGGAGTGAAAGAATAAGCAATATTTTGAACACGTTTTCGAAAACTGTTTTTCATTTACGAAGTCTGTACGAAGGAGTCTGTTCCCTTTAATGTGGATGATTTAAGTGGGCACCTATTCGGAAAAATGTCAGTTACAATTTATGGAATACTCTACGCGCATCTTTTACCTTAGCGGGAGCGTGCTGATGCAAACCATAGTAAGAGTGAGCGAAAAGTAACTTTCTATTAGAAATCGCTAATAACTTTCTTTTTTTTAGTAGGTTATTTTACGACGCTTTATCAACATCTTAGGTTATCTAGCGTCTGAATGAGATGAAGGTGATAATGCCGGTGAAATGAGTCCGGGGTCCAACACCGAAAGTTACCCAGCATTTGCTCGTATTGGGTAGAGAGAAAACCCCGGAAAAACCTCAACCAGGTAACTTGCCCCGATCGGGAATCGAACCCGGGCCATCTGGTTTCGCGGCTAGGAGCGCTAACCGTTACTCCACAGGTGTGGACAATATCTTTCTTAATTTGTGTGTTTTAATAAAACAAGTCCTATTGTGGAGTGTGAAATGGTTGAAGTCATCTGTAACTAAAATTAAAACTCCACATATGCACCGGCATTTTCCACCAGTGTTTCCAATCTCTTGGAGATACCCTCTACTGACTTCAACAGGAACTGTTGTGATACGTTAGTGAGGACACGGCGAATGCGATCCTCCAGTTCATCTAAAGTTCTTGGTTTAGTGCGCTGAGCCTCTTCCTTTGCCCAACCCCACAGGTAGAAGTCACTTGGAGTGAGGTCAGGACTCCTTGCTGGCCACTCATGCTGATCACGACGACTTTTAATGCGCTATCGACACAATAAAGGTTCAGTTACCTTATCTTTCAAAATTCCACAACGTATAAAAAACAGAGCAGGATTCAGATGCTCCACTTGACTTAACCAGTGTCGATTTTCAACAGTCCGATATGAATTTCTATTTTTAAAATATCGGATAAATCGTAAAACAGCGAATGCCAGTAGAGGAAGTTATCCCTATCCTCGCCGCTCGGCACCTCATTCGCCTGCTCTCTCTCTCTCTCTCTACTATCTGCCCCGCTTCGGTGGATCACTGCCTACCGCCTCGCACGTATTTCATATTTTACAACACAACACAATACAACCAAATTGATGTGCATTAGACAACAACCAGATACGTACTAAGACATATCCAGCGACACATATTGCATTTCTGCAATACTTTATGGCAGTGTCCTTGAACATAAATAGATTCATTTTCCCTTCTACCAGCAACTCGTCTCGGTAGCCGAGAGGTCTAAAGCGTGACCAAAAAGCGTGCGTGCGTTTCGTTAGGAAGATCAACGGATCGAATACTACCCTCTGCTAAGTCGTAAGAAAAAAAAAAGAGAGACACGAAGCAAGGAAGAGAGAAGGAGAGGCTGGAGAGGGAAACAGGACGAAGTTCCGCTTTTGCTTCGTAGATGCCGCATTCACTCTTTTTGTTCTACTTTCCTCCACTAAGATGTCATCCCACCCTAAACCCTTATTCCCACTCTTTCTTGCTAGAGTGTGTAGTGACCTTGTAGGGGAAAAGTGGAAAGGGGTCGTGGGCGGAGCTTAGCGTTCGCTGTTTTACGATTTGCCCAAAATATCTGTGAAAGTGCACGCGTAATTGAAAAGTAGTTTATACAAACGTTGTTTATTTTTGTACAAGGAATGAGAATAATAAATACAATCTGTAGACTTCTCTTTAAAAAATTAGATTGACCTTCAAATGACCTTCAAAACGTCCTTCAAATACAATGTAGATAATTTAATTTGCTTTTCTCCTGGAAGTCAATTAAGTTTTATTTAAATAATTTGTTTCTGAAGCGCTGCGTTTCTTTTTTAGATCCTTCGCATTATCAACTTAAAATGGTCCAATCGGTATATTGGTTTGAAACACGAAAATTTTTTCATCTCCATATTTGATGCAATGAGAAAATATAAGAAAAGTTGTAGCTACAGCAGATATGAGTGCATATGTTGTTGAAAATGTAATGTGTGGAGCTTTGTAGTTAGGAAACTACTGTAACATTGATCCCTAAGTGCTACAGCATAATCCTAACTTGAAATTCTTTTTATCTGAGCTCATTGCACCTGAAGATGTGAACCTGTTCACACCCTTAAGATATCCAAGTATTAACGAAGCAGAGTAGGAGAACTTTCCATTCTTCGAGCATGCAGTTAATTCCGAAATGTTAGTTAAATTTACAACACTTGGCCGGTTTCACCAAGCTTCTTTAAATCAGCACAAACGACTTGTCAACAAATGGATCGTTTAATTTTAACGGGATCTTTAAAAGTTGACTGTTTCGCCAACCCTCGTATCTTTAAAATTAACAGGCGTTTACTAACGAGGGGATTTTGTACTTGTATCTTGCATGTTTTGTTTTTCATACGACCATGGCTTCGAAATCGCGAATTTCATTGGTTACATATGATCATGGCTGACTTTGTTTGGTATGAGGAAACAATCATAGGCAAACGGGTAAGCGGCAGTAATTTTAAGAACATCTTCCTAAATACAGTATGTTGTCACACCGCAATTAAAAAAAAACAGCTGCTTCTAAATGTAAATAATAGGAATGTAGAGCAGTTACATTGTAACTTCTAAAGGAAATCTAAGAAAATTTAGCGGACTATAAGGTCGACAGCTTCAAAATTGATGCCACACAAAGCATTCTAAGCAGTTATATTAGGCCTAAATTTAGGACGGGAAATCGCCTCTTCCATAAATTGCGTACTACTTTTCCACTGTATTTCATGCAGATTTATTAGTACCCTGTTAAAATTTTGCCATGCTTGTG
The DNA here is from genome assembly GCF_040183065.1 of Periplaneta americana. Taxonomy (NCBI): domain Eukaryota; kingdom Metazoa; phylum Arthropoda; class Insecta; order Blattodea; family Blattidae; genus Periplaneta; species Periplaneta americana. Next base: position 41,885,492 of record NC_091126.1, on the reverse strand, counting down.
TGGCAGGATTCAGGAGAGGTGTCATTAATTTGGATTTTAAGGGGTATCCATTGTCTCCTAAAAGAAAATCTCTTTGCACTCTTTCTATTTAAAAAGCACCCTCCTTTGGAATGTTGTACTATCCATGTAGACCGTAACATTATCTTAAACCGAGAAGAATTTGTTGGAGAGGCGTTAAGTGGATGATTCCTATCTGTCGTATTCTAACCTATTACAATTTCAATAAACTAGCGCTGAGGTAGTTCTGCTGGTTTCAGAAGTGAAAATCGTTGAATTTATAAGGGATTTTTTGTGTTAATGCAGTTGATCGTATATGGAAGGCATAACAAAAACCTAAACTAATCAAACGTAACCTGTCACAGATTCGTATGTGCAAGGTGTGTAAGCAGAGTACGAAGGAAACTACCTCAGCGCTAGTTTAGCCACAATTTTTCTATACGGAGCGTTACATAGGCCTATGAAATTGTTTGAAAGTTTAAAAGTTATGTTTTTATTTAACGACGCTCGCAAGTGCAGAGGTTATATCAGCGTCGCCGGATGTGCCGGAATTTTGTCCCGCAGGAGTTCTTTTACATGCCAGTAAATAAATTGTTTGAATATTGAAGGAAAAATGGGATCTTCTATTGCAGAATCTTTTGGCTATATTTCTGCCAGGATATACGATTGGAACATGTACACAATCTATGATGTCTATAACAACATAAAATTTAGCTATAAGCTTATTAGGCCTTTATTAGGCCTAGAAATAATGACTATTGTAATGTTGATAGTACGTCTGATACTTTATTCACATATCTAGACAATACAGCTTTTGATACCCCGTTCATATAATCAATTACCATTTCAAAACTTCCCTCAACGTTATCTTAAAGCGAGAAGAATCTGTTGAAGAGGCGTTAAGTGGGTGATTTCTATCTTCGTATTCTAACCTATACAGTATACCGGTATTCAGTTTCTTCTGGAATCATTCTTACTATTTATTTCCTTAATGTGTAGCTTTCGTGGAATTCTTTAGCACTTAATCTTCAAAATGATTATTCCGAGTGTTATTACAACATATAAGTTCGTCGTTATGTTGAAGTTCTAAATAAAGAACTTCATCAACGAATAATTACGTCCGCCATGTTGTTGACTTCTTAACGCATCGTTACTTTTTTAACGCGACGAATAGGTCCTAATAAATTAACGATGAATTTAAAGATGCGTTAGCAATAATGATACTTGGTGAAACACAAAAACTGACTAACGTGTTATTAAATTATTTAACGAGACGTTATAATGATAACGAAGTTTGGTGAAACCGACCACTAAGGAGAAGGAATCACATTTTCAGCTTTATAATAATAATAATAATAATAATAATAATAATAATAATAATAATAATAATAATAATAATAATAACAATAATAATGATTTATTTTACCTAGCAGAGTTAAGGCCATACGGCCTTCTCTAACACTCAACCAGGATAAAATTGCGTTACAAAAAACACAACAAATTTACAAAGTAAACTACAATTTTACACACAAAACTGAATAAGATGATAATAATAATATAATGTAAACAGCAAGTAAGTAGAAATCAGACATAATATATAACATACAGAAAGAAAGGAAGAATCATAATAAAATGTGAACACAGGTCGAAATAAGTGAGACATACAAAGTATAAAAAAATAAGACAATTATTGATGATGATGATAATAATAATAATGATAATAATAATAATAATAATAATAATAATAATAATAATAATAATAATAATAATAAATATCACCTTCGTATAAACGTAAAACCTGTCCCATTTCATTCGTGTTATACTTAAACATTTTCTGTGATGTACTGAAAATATTTTGAAGTAAAATATTAATTCTATAATAACATGAACACGACAGTTACGAACTTTAAAATGAAAGTCGGTGTTCCTAATTTTCGTAGTGGGTTGCCTCACTTCTGCAAAAGCATTCGGTAACATTCATATGATGTGAAGCTTGGTAAAGTGAGCGATTTTCACGTTGTCGTCTTTTAACGCCTGCACTTCATACATTTTACAACTACTTTTATGAGCTCAAACAAATGGGCGACGTGTGTTGCAGATATTGACATGTAAATTATATCATATATTGCTCTATATTAATGTTATGTATGTAATACACAGTTTTATATCATTTTTAATGTTCTTTCTTACAGGTTTACGCCATTACATTGATGTTATCGTGTGACGTCGAAATGCTGGGGTGAGTACAATATGACTTTAAAACTGTTCGTGCATTTTATGGGTCATCACTTGTTCTCCATTGCATATCAGATTATGAAGCAGAGTTATTTAGTGGATACTGACAATTTTTAATAGCAGAACTATTTTATAATGATATGAATTAATTATGATGAATATGTTAATGGTGTTTGCAGTATTAAAAAGCAAATTTAAAATAAATTGATTTTAAACAGTTTCTTCAATGGTTGTAAGAAACGCTTCTAGATATATTTACCAGTCACTGAGTTCGTAATGGCAATGATAAATTGAATGATTAAAAAAAAACAACCATAGTCCAAAACCTTACATTTTCAATAGAAACAAAAACTATCTGGCATGGGTGTTGACACTCTAGATATGAAATTCATTATGCCATTTCTTAAGGTGTAGTCCACACCTGTGGAGTAACGGTCAGCGCATCTGGCGCGAAACCAGGTGGCCCAGGTTCGAATCCCGGTCGGGGAAAGTTACCTGGTTGAGGTATTTTCCGGGGGTTTCCCTCAATCCAATACGAGCAAATGCTGGGTAACTTTCGGTGCTGGACCCCGGACTCATTTCACCGGTATTATCACCTTCATTTCATTCAGACGCTAAATAACCTAGATGTTGATAAAGCGCCGTAAAATAACCCAATAAAATAAAAAATCTTAAGATGTTGTAGAAACTTGAAAAAAAATCAGACGTAGATTCGTAACTAAAATTGAGTCAGAAATACATGTGCAAATGTAGGTAACTGTGGACAATAGAATAGAATCTTTTAGGGTGCTATTCATAGACATTTCGCAGCACGCTCTACGAGCGTACTAAGCTAGCCCCGGCTATCGACTGGTTACTTGTACAGAATTCAAATCATATCCTATCGCTAACACTGGTTTATGAATACGAAAAACGCTGATCATCCACGGAAACCCGCGCTAAAAATGTCTATGAATACGGCCTTTATTTTCGTTGGCAGAGCTAAGGCCATAAGACTTTCTCTTCCACTTAACCAGCCTTAATCAATACAACAGAGACATACTTATTTAAATTATGAATATTTACAAATCACTAAATATTCTCCAGCAACATTATTCACTTACATTTTAATGACTGGTATAATAATAATAATAATAATAATAATAATAATAATAATAATAATAATAATAATAATAATAATAATGATTTATTTTAGCTGGCAGAGTTAAGGCCGTAAGGCCTTCTCTTCCACACAACCAGCAAAAAGTGTATATACATATGCATGAACTTACAAAGAATTCAACAATTTGATTTAGATGAGAGTTACATGTATACAAGAGTTATTTACGAATTAAACAACAAAATACTATGAACTATTAATTAAACACTGAAATAAACTGGGTAGCAGAATTAAACTAAAATACATAGAATGTTAATATATTTCAAATTATATTAGATAATAGAAAGAGATTATTATGAGACAATTTTGAAAATGCAGCACAATCAGGATGATGTCTAAAGAAAAAAAGCAACAGTGTAGTCAGTAATATTTTAAATCAGTATGATTGGAGTGAAATGCTAATAAGGTTATCTTTTAAGCTGTTCTTAAAGGTGTTTGTTGTCTTGCAGCCCCTAATACTTTGTGACAAGGAATTCCATTGACGCGAGGTGGATATTGTAAAAGATGAGGAATAACAAGATGTTCTATGAAGAGGTATATTTAGCGTGCCACAGATAAGTGATCTGGTATTTACGTCGTGGTTAGAGTATAGATAAGAGAAACGAGACGAAAGGTAATTTGGTGTTGAGGTGTGCAGAATTCGAAAGAGTAAAGACAAAGAGTGTAAAGTTCTGCGTTCTTTAAGTCGGAGCCACGAGAGACTTGCGAAGGACGGTGATATGTGATCATATCGTCGGATGTTGCACACGTATCTGATGCACATATTCTGAGCTCGCTGTAACTTGACTGACAGTTCAGAACTTAGATCACTTAACAAAACGTCACAATAATCGAAGTGCGGCATTACTAGGGTTTGTACTAGGGTAAGTTTTAGTTGCTGGGGCAAGAAGTTTCTCAAGCGACTCAAAGAGTGAAAGGAGGAACAGATTTTCTTTATCGTTTCTTTAACTTGAAAATTCCAACTTAGGTTATTATCAAAAAAGAAGCCAAGATTTTTTACGACAGATGAATATGTTTAATTTAAAATAAAGTCTATTCGAAAAAAAGTAATAACTTAATTATGAGCTAATGCAATTCAATTCAGTGTATATGGAATAATATGTAAACAATTATAATTAAGTTGAAATAGCTATAGTGGTTTTAAGAACAAATACTCAGTTATGGCTGAAGTGTGCCTCTTCTTTAAGCTTCTTTTTCTTTATTATATCAAGTTTCTTCTCCTCCCGTTGCTTACGTTTCTTCCATGGGTTACTACTACACCTAAAGATGACTCCATAACTAATATAATAATTCACGTACCAAAGTATTTTTCTCTGTGGTGGTTTTTGCCGCGTACGTAAGAAGCAGTACTGCCAATCAACTACAACTTAAAATTATATTGACTATTACACTTTTACTACGTCATACTACTTTTGACCAATAAAACGGTACGAAAGGACGTATTTCAACCAATCATGGCTGCTTATCGCACAATTTTATCGCGTCCCTAGCATTTGTTTAATTTTATCGCGTCCCTAGCATTTGTTTCTTTGTTTGGCAACATTTCAAACTGCGCTGATCTGGACGTCAAAAAAAAAAAAAAAAAAAAAAAACAGAAAATTACAAACCACCCCAGTCGATGCACAGCAGTTTCAAATATGACTCGCATTGGCATTCAAGAACAAGAATTAATAAAGATCACTGGTCATACCTATGCATCTTCCCTGAAATCCTATTTACAAATAAATGAAGGGCACCATTCGGAAATCCTGAATAAGTTGAATACACCATGTAGGCCTACATCAACGAGTTCCACTTCTTTTACGCACACGTACAATATAACATCAACTGAACCACCAAGCACTAAAATATTCAAATTTGAAAATTGTACATTCAATAATTATTCCTTTTAAAATTATTCACGTTTATTTTTTATACCATCGTCGGTAATTAAAACTTTTCTAACACTTGTATATATTATTTAGGTTACGTTATAGCTTATGCTATATGATATTATGGATAGTCACGTATCAGAGATTGTTTAATATTAAGCTTTATTGAAAATCATCTGTCAAGTGACGTTGATTATTGGGATTCGGATAATTGAAGTGGAATGCAACTGTTTTAATAAAAATGAAACTGGATCAACAAAGCCTTTTTGACTAGTAGCACTGTCATCGTGATCTAGATCGAGAAGGCATTGCTAGTAATTGTCTACAGATTTCAATGAAGATTCCATAGTTGGCACAACTGACAGCAAGCTAACAGCTAACTTCGAGCATTAAAGTATATTTTATATTCGAAGACAGCTAATCATAACACACTACTGTCATGTAGCATGCTTCTAGCGTAATATTTGTAATGTTGAGAAGGTACAATAATACATTTGAAGACAGTTGTATTTTCGTAAGTCAATTAATATTTTATTGTATTGGAGTACTTCGTTACTTCTAATCTTTATATACTTTCTTCTAATCGCGTAATAGTCAATTAAATCCCACTCGAGTTTTGATTTTCTGTAGATAAATCAAAACCTCTAGTGAGATTACTGTTGATAAATGTTTCAAGATGATATGAATGAGATATTTGTAATGCTATACCATCGTCCTAGCTGGACAAAGACTGTTTCCACAAAAAACGTCTTTGGACTATGGTTGTTTTATGAAATTCACTGAAAATTTCCACTCCTATAACATAGGCCTATGGTGTTTTCTTTCCCTAACAACTAATTCGGTAGATGGCCGCTATATTACGTTCACCATATGCTTAATATCTTAAATTTGTGTTTTTAGACCATGGCTCTTTATAAAAAAGTCTTCAATACATGTTTAATGCTGTGGCGGAGCGGAACAAAGTTCATCTGCACTTTAACATTGTCGTCTCTTTTATTTACTCGTCGCTTTTTGACGGTTTATATGTAAATTTCTGTGAGGGATTTTCAGTTATTGAAATACTATGGGTATAGACCAGGCAGTTCACTTGCAAGCTATTCCTGAAATCGGTTCTCACCTTAGACGTCCCTAAATTTCTTCACGTGCATATGATTGCGAGCATCACATGATGATAGTAGGGGAACTGAGAGATTATATAAGTGAAAGGTATGCGATCGAAATTTTTGCAAGGGAATTTTGGTTGTGAGGTACACTATACTGTATGTGAGCTCCAAGACTGTCGGCCACTTGTCTCACTCCGTTTTTTCACCGTTTCTTTGATGGAACTACAGAGAGACGGTTGCATCAGATTGTTAACTTAATTAAATATCACAGAGTGGTATGTCAGATAGTACAAAAACTATAGATGAAATGAGGGGGCAGCCTTGGTAGCTCAATTGGAAGACCGTTGAATGACAATGTCCGCGGAATCCCAGTGTCTTGAGATGTGGTGGATAAGTCCAAACGCAAATTTGTCGCCAGTAACATAGTAATTTTATCTTTATACAACAGACCACTGGAGTCTCCAATATTTCGTGAATCGCTGTCTGCGTAGAATTCTCCAGATTTATTGGCCGCATACTACCATAAATGAAGACCTTCTACACCAGAGATGAAGAAAACTAACTGCCGCTCTCCCTCGCTGCGTTCGTTGCATTTGTCTTTCGATTCTCGACTCTTCAATCTCGTGCGCTTCGAGTCTCGCTCGTCATTCTCGAAATAGCATTTGGTCGGCTTGGAAAGATTTCGTAAGTTTGAATAGCATACAACATTGAAATAAATATATTTTATTGGGTTATTTTACGACGCTGGATCAACATCTAGGTTATTTTAGCGTCTGAATGAAATGAAGGTGATAATGCCGGTGAAATGAGTCCGGGGTCCAGCACCGAAAGTTACCCAGCATTTGCTCGTATTGGGCTGAGGGAAAACCCCAGAAAAAACCTCAATCAGGTAACTTGCCCCGACCGGGATTCGAACCCGGGCCACCTGGTTTCGCAGCCAGACGCGCTGACCGTTACTGCACAGGTGTGGACTTGAAATAAATAACATTATAAATGTTTAAATGAGACAAAAAGACAAAACAGAACAGTGTCTTAGTTATCAAAATGTTCTGATTCTATTATATTACCTATGGTTATATAAATAGAAAAAATACAATTTTCAAATAAATTTGCATTTCTAAGAAACATAAAACATAACATTAATATATTTTTACTTGAGATTGCACATTTGATCTTGAACATATGGAAAGAAAATTCCTAGTCTTTTAATAAGGGCAAAGTAATTAAATAAAGACTGGGGAAAGGATTATTATACACTGAAAGGTAGAGATGTTTCAAATAGGCTACTTGTTGTTCATACATATATAAAAATTGCCAAAGTAGATAAAATTTCAGTCAGGTATAAGGAACTGTGGCGATTCAATGTTGCTTGACTTCGGGAGTCATCAACATCGACAATCAGTTTTTACGTCAAAGACGCGAAATAATACAACATTGTCGTGCGGGTTTTCGGCTATGCGGGCGCTGTTATTCTCGCTTTCTCGATCGTTGCTCATCTCTATTCTACACAGAACATAAGAGAGGGGTCAATATTTCTACAAGTCGTCTCTCATCTGAAGAAGTGGCGTAAGCGCCAAAATCGAAAAGTATGAGATATTGTACTTTCCCTGCACACTTCTTTAGACCTTATCTACAATCTGACGAATTGGTGTATAGATGAGGAGACAAGACCTGGCATGTGAGCTGTGAGAGAGGGGGAAAAATGAGCCGTCAGAAAGAGAGTTCCTTTCATGGTGGTTAATATTATACGAGTCTACCGACACGGGAGTTCATCTCAGACTAAAACCTGCATACTTCTTTAGACCTTATCTGCAATCTGACGAACTGGTGTATAGATGAGGAGACAAGACCTGGCATGTGAGCTGTGCGAGAGGGGAAAAATGAGCCATCAAAAAGAGAGTTCCTTTCATGGTGGTTAATATTATACGAATCTACCGACACGGGAGTTCATCTCAGACTGAAACCTATCTTCCCCCTCCATATCCATTGGTGATATAGCTACGGCACATGATACCATCACAGGACAGGTCTTTCCTCCTCTACTGTACGTCTGTGCAGAGTACTGTCAGCTGCATGACCTGCTGAACATTTTGCCACGTCTCTCACACCAGAATATTAACAACTTTAAGCATGCGTTATTATTTAATTTCACGAAAACGTAATAGAACACACAAACCTGTATTTATATTAATATGAACTCTTAGCTAGATATACCTACTGATGTAATTGTTTTCGTAATTTTACTAACGATGTACTGTAAGCAGTATAACGCAAATAAGGAAAGAAATATATATTTTTTTCTGGGAAAACTATAAAGTTTTGACTCTATGTTGTGTGAACATTTTTTTATCCTGAAGACCGTTTTCGAAGACTGTGAAAAGGACGCACTTATACCCCTTACATCTTATATATAAATAATTTTATTTTACTGATTTTTTAAATATTACAAATAAAAAAATAATAAATAAATGAATAAAAACAATACAACTCGAATAATAATTGTATAGACCGATTTTATAAAATAATTACTGTATATGTGTGGCGTAAGTCCGTCGCTATCGTGAATAAAATCTTTCAAATAGAGGTATCTCCAATTAAGGCCTTTTTGTCCTAAATGATATTATAATTAAGTTATATGGTCTACGGATAGTCTTTATCAATAGTAGCTGTCAACTCTTTGAATCAGTGTTCTAGCTTTGAGATATCAATTCCGTTATTTGATCTGTAGCTCTTCATTTAAACACGGATTCCTTTAAACTGCTCTCCTATAAAAAGCCACTTTTGTCCCTTACGTCTCTTCGTCTTTTGAGCGACAGAATAAAGCATAGAAAAAGGAGTTAGAAGGGACATAGCCTGAGGAAAGAGAGCACAGTGGAGAAGTCCTCAGATGCAACCCGCAAGGCTGCCGTCACAGAGGCACGCAGAAGAAGCAGAGAAATGTAGAAGAGCAGATGCGAGATGTTAGAAAATCCTGGGCAGGTCTAAACTTACTGACCAGAAATATGGGAAGATAGAGAATATTTGTAGCGACCCTTTGCTACTATGGGAGACATACGATTGATTGATTGATTGATATCTGTGTGAATAATTTCGAGGGAAAAATTGTTCCGGGTCCGGGTATCGAACCCGGGACCTTTGGTTAAACGTACCAACGCTCTCCCACTGAGCTACCCGGGAACTCTACCCGACACCGATCCAATTTTTCCCTCTATATCCACAGACCTCAAAGTGGGCTGACAACAGTCAAGCAACCAACATTTGAGTGCACACTAACTCTGTGTGACTTTAAATTGTGGTTTTCTGTTACGTACAGTGACGTGTATTATACAAATTAAGCTTTCAGGAATAACTCCCTGTAATAACTCCAATTGGATCAGTGTCGGGTAGAGTTCCCGGGTAGCTCAGTGGGAGAGCGTTGGTACGTTTAACCAAAGGTCCCGGGTTCGATACCCGGCCCCGGAACAATTTTTCCCTCGAAATTATTCAAGTTAACTTTACAGGGAGTTATTCCTGAAAGCTTAATTTGTATAATACACGTCACTGTACGTAACAGAAAACCACAATTTAAAGTCACACAGAGTTAGTGTGCACTCAAATGTTGGTTGCTTGACTGTTGTCAGCCCACTTTGAGGTCTGTGGATATAGAGGAAAAAATTGGATCGGTGTCGGGTAGAGTTCCCGGGTAGCTCAGTGGGAGAGCGTTGGTACGTTTAACCAAAGGTCCCGGGTTCGATACCCGGCCCCGGAACAATTTTTCCCTAAAAATTATTCAAATTAACTTTACAGGGAGTTATTCCTGAAAGCTTAATTTGTATCTGTGTGAATACTTCTCCATATAACACTTATAAAGGACTTTCAGCATGATAATTTTATGGAGCTCTCCTTGTGGGAATTTTAGACAATACTCACGAAGAAATATTTAAAGATTTTAAGGGGACACTCAACTATATTTTGGAACTTTTTTCCTATTTGATCAATCTTTTTCAAATTTGGAGAAAAAGTTTAATATACACATGGAAAGTAACATGCAAAATATCAGCTCATTATATCCAAGAATTTTAAAAATAAAAAATATTTCAATTTTTAATCAATCATTAATTGGAATATTACTTTTAATTTACATTTTTTTATTTTTTGGCTTTGTGCATTTGACTGTGACTTCTCAATAAATAGGGGATGAACTCTGCTTATTGATTTAGTTCTGTCACGTAAATTAGTGTAGAAATTTAATTTTTCATTTCTATGACAGTTTTTCTCCAATTTTTAAGTTGAGTGTCCCATTAAGAAAAGAAAAAAAGCTGAGTTAGTTAACGATGAAATTGATTCGACAGGAAATCAAAAACTTGGTATATAAATTTGATTCTACAGAGACACTTCTGGAATTTTCTTCACAGTAATCGGTTTTAATACACTAGAGAGACAAACGACTTTATATTGACTTCCAAGCATCGCAGATCGCATTTGTTTTCATATCCCTATACGTAGGTCTACTCGTGCAAAAATAATGTTTTCATGTTTTTTCTTTTGAGTGTGCTCCATGATTTATGAGGAATAGAAGCCATTTGACGGTAATATGCTGGTACAGGTTGGGAGGAGAGATCTGGCGTGTGAGCTGTGCGAGAAGAGAAAGAATGAGCTATCAGAAAGAGAGTTTGTTTAATGATGGTTAATATTATACGAATGTACTGACACGGAAGTTCATCTCAAACTAAAAGCTATCTTCCCCCTTTGAATTGAATTGAAAGAGGGGAAGTGGGAGGAGAAATTTAAAAGGTACGCAAAACGACGCGTCCTTGCAGAGGGTTCGGGGCTGAAAGAAACTGAATATGTGAGCTCCAAGCCTGTTGGCCACTTGTCTCACTCCGGGTTACACTGCTTCACTGAAGGAGCTCTAGAAAATTTTGAAGGGGAAAAGCCGAAAATGGACGTAACCGTAATCTTCCCCCTTCATACCCATTGGTGATATAGCCACGGCATACGATAAGGTCGCAGGACAGGTTTTGCCTTCTGTACTGTACTAGGTAATTTTATTCTAAAGGTATTCAAATCAAGTAAAGCGACTGAATTATTACATTATATTTTTAACAGGCTTCACCCAGCAAATATTATTGAAGTTCATTGCAGAGACTTTAGACGTCACTGTCGTCAACAACATATGAATGAGTTATTTCCATACTCACACTTTTTTCGCTTACAATACTGAAGAATCTTTACAGATACGTTTCCAACAAGTCAATTTTTCATTGCTTTGGCTGCAGAGTAAGAGGAATTCAAGTCTGCTAAGAAAATACTTGAATGTGAGGATGAGTGGCACAAAGAGCATGGGAAAAGGGAAGAAGACGAATGGTGGGGAAAAAGCTAATCCAGGAGTCTGGCAGTGAAAATGAGGGGGGAAGTGATAGTAATAAGGTTGGGATTGAAAGAAATAATTTAGAAGACTGAAATGCATTGTCTGTTGGGGATATTGAAGATTTTAGAAGTGTGGTGGTGAAATATTTGAGGAATTAAGTCAAACGTTGAGTCGATGGGATAACGAAATGTGGTGAAAGACATGATGAGGGTAAACGAGATTTGATAGCAATAAGGAAAACAAGCGAGTGAAGAAAGTGCAAGCTACGAAGAAGGGGAGAGTGGTCAGTGAAAAAAGTAGAGATCAGTGCTGACAACGGCCTGTTTAATTGAGGTAAAAAATACTAAATAGTATTTTTTAGAGTAATGAGTGACCAATATTAGTGAACTAGAAAAGATCAAGAAAAGAGTAGTAGGAACTGTCTGGTGGCACTGAATTAAATTAATATCAAGGCATCAAGATGTGAATAGTAGAAATTATTTGATGGTGGAAATAAGTTGTTATAGCAAATAGTGAACTGAATAACGAATCTGTTATAGAAGTGAACTGGTATAAACAGTAAGGTATAGAGACATCATTTTGTTTTTACTAACATTTCTGATATAACCTGGTTATACCTTTCGATTAACGGTTGAGAACCGGAAACACTGTTTATTACTCCCTTCCATGACAGGAGTTTGATGACTACTGTATAAACACAAACAAATCACTTTACTAGGTACAGAAGGGAAGAAAAGTAGTGCACCCACATACGTAAACTAGGAACTATTGCGACTTTGAGTTTATTTATTCGTTAGGTTTTTATTTAACCAAAATAAGTACAGTATTAACAATAAGTGTTTTACTAACTTAACTATCCAGGTGGACGTATTCATTATGCAGAATATAGTATACTTTCTATAGCATATTAACATACATTATGGAGAATGTATTTAAATTGAAAAATGATCAAAATATGGATATTTTAAGAAATTGTTGAACATGGCGGCCGTTCATTTCGATATAGGCTTCAGTTCTTTTCTGCATATTATCGAAAACGTTTTTAAACACATCTTCTGAAATTGAATGTATTGTTTCTTGAATGTAATTCTTAAGTTCTTCTATTGTTGTAGGCTGTTTAGTGAACAAATGTTTTACAGTAAGCCCAAAAGAAATTATTCAAACCACTCAAATCAGGCGACATGGAGAGTCATAATACTGCGCCCGCTGAAATAATTCTACACCTACTCTATAACACAATACATTACGTACCGTAAATTCAATCTACATTTCTGCCCAATCTGCGCAAATAAATTTACTCAAACATGCTACATGCTCTCTGTGCATGTGGTTATATCGCAGAGCCGTAGAAAGTGGGAAATCACGTGAGAGTTACTTATTTAACGAGGGCCTTTTATTTAAATTATTTTAAACAGTTGTATAATATTACTTAGACATCCAATTCCTAACAGCAGATGTGTTCAGAAAAGAGCTAAGACAGCCCGGCTACCAGCCTTTTTCAACAGAAAAGGGTGGGGAAAACCGGGATGCTACGTAACCAAACGGACGTACATTACCTGTGCAAAAATATGATTCAATAATGAAAGCTCTTTCTTCACTGGAAACTGCAACCATATTTCTGGGGACTCACTCACTCAGTACCATTTACTGTGACCGTAAGACGACTTTGACTGCATATTAGGCCTTGGTTCTGTGTGGAGAACGGGTGAGTTTCTAGTAGAAGGGATGGGAGTGAAGTACATTCAAGAACTCAAGTACCGGTACAATAAAAATTGAAGTGAAAATAAAATGATGTCCCTGTGTATGTGAACTAGTGAATAAATAATGAAGAGCAAAAAGAAGGTAGGATAAGTATTAAATAGAGCAGCGATGGGCGTTTGAGTGCATTTGCCCTCCGTGCGCACGGGGAATTCCAAGTGCGAGCGCTGCAGCGCGCTGTAGTGTGCCAGCAGCTATAACAGATCTTACACAGCTTTTAAATGAGCTAAATTTAGGACTTCAGGGAAAAGAAATTCTTAATACACAATTTGCAGATAGAATTGCAGCTTTGAAGGAAAAATTTCTGTTATGGATACGTCAAATGCAAAAGGGCGAAATATGTCATTTCCCATCTTTATCTAAGCGCATAGAATTTTGAACAATGAAAATTTCGAAGTGTACGCATGTATTCTATCCGGTCTGTTAGAGGAATTTACATCAAAGTTCCACGATTTAGATTGCCTGGAAATGGATGTTCTGATTCCAACTGATTATTGATAACGTCCCCCCTTCATTATAGTGTGAATTGGTTGACCTGCGATGTGATCGAGAGATGCGAGCGAAATGATTCAAGGTCGAGTGTTATTCAGTTTTATGACGGATTCCCAAGAGGACGCTTTCCCTATCTGTATAAACTGTGTGAGATAGTTTTGTGTTTATTTGGTTCCACTTACAGATGTGAACAGTTATTTTATATTACGAAAATAAACAAATCTCAAACAAGAAATGATGGGCTTTTAACGGCAGTTCTTCGTATAGCTTGTGCTAATACAGTTTCTCCAAATCTTGAGAAATTTAGTAATATGAATTAATGTGCAACATACCTGTTTTGTTTTGTGTTTAAGGAAGTGTTTCATTACTTTGTGTTCTTATTTACTTGGTAGAATAACACTTTCTTTTGAAACATACAGTACGTACCGCAACTTGAATAAACCGGTTTTCGTGCACTCTATAAGCACACTTCTCTCGTAGTACACCGTGCAAGCACAGGGTGCATAATTCTGCCCAACCCTGAAATAGACGATGGACTGAGCAGCAAGAGGGGAGATAACTAGTGAGAATAGAGTAGTTGTAATGAAGTGTGTTGCAGAGAAGTGTTTTTTGTAGGTGGCAGTCCACCATTACATGTAATAAATGCTGTGACGAAATATATCATATTGCTTTTGCTTCGCATATGGTACCAGGCAGTACATCTCACTTGACGACATTTGTCAGAGGAAGAACAATTGTAACAAGACCACCCCACATGAATAAAGTAAATTACTTCTTAAAGCAGATGAATTATTTATGTTGTTCTTATTTCAGAATTTTAGTAGACATATAACAGAAAAATACAAGGAATAAAAAAAAATAAATATGTACAAAAATATAAATAATACCCAAAAATCATCAGTGGGGTGATTGTAATCCTATTACACACCTTGATAACAAGAGGCTTATACAACTGGTCTTACAACTGTGGCAAATTTAGGAGTAAAATAGTTAGGGGACTTTTTTGGACACCCTGTTTTTTCCGGAACGTTTGAAACATATTTTGGCATATAATTTAAAAATCCAAAACCGTTTTCATACTCCAGGAAAGTTTACGGAAACTAAATGTTTATTCAGAGACAATGTTAGAGAAGCAGTTGTTCCATTCACAGCTTAAAACACTTGTGCAAGGTTCTGGTATCATCAGCAGATAGATGGGGATTCTGAACGAGATTATCCTAGTCTTAATATAAGCCCCTGCAAACACGACAGTCTGGCTTTGGCGTTACGATTGTAATCCATTAGATTACATATTACATTTTGATTACACCCACGCAAATCAATGCAAAAGCAGAGGCAGAATCAAGTTCACTCTCGCCCCCGTATATATAGTCGTCAGGCTAATTATAGCATAGCCTTTCTTTCCATTAGCCGTTAATGATAGCGGATCCACAGATACAAATCAACACGTCGATTCTGGACAGCTTTTGACCATACACGTATAGTTAAAAGCAGAAGCGGTTACACACAAATAAACCCTGTAATAGACTTTATGTGCTGCTCCCTTTCGTGGCAGCGATGGTTGGTTCTGGTATGGTTATTGCTATTGTTGTCACTGTTATTATTACTGCTACTACAAAGTTATCAGTTCTGGAAAATATCTCGATTCATACGTGGGGTTATAGTTACAAAATTACAAATGTAGTGGACCCTTGTTCGATTTCAGAAGACTGCCACCAGAGGTCTCCACCGGACGTTTTCGCTCGAGCGCCAAGTAGTTCAGAGCATAATCCGATAGGTAGCGCACATGCATTATGGGTATAATTGTCACGAGCGATAAATCCTCGAACGGTATAAACGGAGCGTTAGACATTCGTTCTGTTACAGTGATGAACTATGTAGTAACATCATAGATGTTTGTCATTTCTTAACTTTGCAGTGTTTAACTAATCTCTCCATAGTACAACTACAAAACTTGCTTTAAAATGTAATATAAATGTTGTAGGTAAATGTTTCCCCCCCACACAGGAGTGATTTTGTTTTTGCCATATCTGATACATGTTATTGGATGTAAATGTAATTATTATAAACGGAGAACTCAATCACGATAATGCAAGAAATGTATCAAGTTTTCTAGTAGTAATAATAATAATAATAATAATAATAATAATAATAATAATAATAATATCTAATAATTAGTGTATTAATCTTTGGGTCTGTAACAGTTGTGCAGCATGATTATTCGTTTTATTATATTTTCTGTGACGTTATCTCTGTACTAATATTGTTATTAATCTACTGCTAGATCAATAATATTTTGTAAAACGTTTCTACATTGTCGCAGTATAGAGGCGGAACACTATGTATGGACCTATCATATTATATATGTGGTAAATCAAATATTGAATAATTATTAATTAGCAATAATAATTGTATATCAAAGTTTTTCATACTATTTTATTTATAACTTCATGTTCCTGTTTTGGTACATTCCATTGACTGTTCCATTAAAAATAAAGCCTTATTTTTACCGTATGAGCAAAACATTAGTGTATCTTATCTGTCGCCTTCCATACAAGATAAGACATGTCGGTGAGATGACCTTGTACTGTGCTTCTATTTATTACGAGCGCATCACGACCGATCGTATCTCACTCGAGGGTGCGACACTCGACCGAGTTCAAGCGAGCGATTTAACTCCAATGCAGCACTCTGACTGCCACCGTCGTAGGTCAGGCGGTAGCGCATTTTCTTGCTGATCCGGAGTTGTGCTTGGAAGAGGGTTCGATTCTCGTTTGCGCTGATTACCAGAGCTAGGAAGTTCGTAACAAAACTGTTAAGTTGTGTGAGCTTGGACTATATCTCCATCGAATGAAAAGTGGTAGCGCAGCTTTCAATGTCAATAAACCAGAAGGATAAATATGTACAGCCGGGAGGTAACCAAACATGTGCTCCAATCGTCCACAGCCTTAGAACAAGAAAATAATAAACGAATAATATAAAAAACAATAATTTGTAGTTATAAACTTCCTAACTCCCAATCTGAAATAATTTACTTGTATATATAAAAATAACTTACGAAGTATACAATTATTATTCTAGCCTCATCATAACAAATAACAATGAACATTGTCATGTTATCAAAAGAAATAGCCTACTCCTTTTATGTTCAGAAAAAAAAAAACAATATTTGTACTCTGAAAATATTCGTTCTACATCACAAGACGTTAGTGAAGCAAATCTGAAATATGATGCAGTATTTCATACAATCATAAGGTAAATAACAACTTTATGAATGTTATAGTATATCTCGTGTGTGACATATAATATTAAACCCATAATTATTTTCAAGAACATTTTTCATTTCTATTGTAATGACAGCTAGGAAGTTCATATCGTAATTCCGATGTTGAACTTGGACTGTAACGCAACCGAATGCATAGCAGCACGAGACATCAATATTTAACGAAGAATAATCCGGGAAAAAATAAACCTATTACACATTCCTGTTTGCATAATTATTTAATAACATATGAGTTAATTTTTTTGGAATCATGC
Source organism: Periplaneta americana (assembly GCF_040183065.1). Taxonomy (NCBI): domain Eukaryota; kingdom Metazoa; phylum Arthropoda; class Insecta; order Blattodea; family Blattidae; genus Periplaneta; species Periplaneta americana. The sequence goes on along the minus strand of NC_091126.1, from coordinate 41,867,990 downwards.
ATAATATTAACATTTCGTAAATAATACAGTAACAGAATAGCTCACTTTGTTCAGAACCTAAAATATTAATGTAAATTAGCAATAATTTTGAAGTTATTCACGACTGTAAACAGCTCTACAGAATCACACTATCTACTGTATGTTTTATGTGAACTGCGTATCGTCTGTAATGAGCGAAGCAGGGCAAGGCGCGGGTGACATCTGTAGTCCTCGCTGTACTCAACTGAAATCTACTGTTTTGGTACGAACTTCTTGTCTATGCTATTACCTGGTTGGGTGATTTCCGAAGTTTTCCCCAACCATAAGGCGAATATTAGGTAATTTATGGCGAATCCTCGACCTCATCTCGCCAAATGCCATCGCTCTGTCACTAATTCTGTTAACGCTAAATAACCTAGTACCGTCGAGCGGGGTGACTTTGTGCCATTCGCGCATTTCATAAGAAAACGTAAGGAAGTAGTCTTTAAAACAGTCAGAAGGTTTTAAAGACTACTAAACGTAAGGAAGTAGACTTTGAAACCTTGTCACGGTTTTAAAGAATACTTCCATATGTTTTTCGCGAATGGCACAAAGTCACCCTCATGGCACAAAGTCACCCCTCGCGACGGTAGTTGTAGAGTGTCGTTAAATAACCAAGTAAATAAATTCAGCCAGTCTACAAATAATGTTTAATACTCCTCTTTCTATGTACCAATACGGCCCAAAGTGTCAGATAAGTAGGTTTATGTTTTCAGAATGAAAATTTTCTAGGTACCGTTTTGAAAGAGTTCTTCAGTTTTACTTTACAATTACCGAGGTCCCAGTGATTATTCATGTCACAGAATACTTCCTAATCCAGATTCGATAAAAATTTGTTGAACTACTATTATTGTTAGTATTATAAAATTATTAGTAGTATAGGTATTATTATATTTTCGTACTGTACTGTTACGTCTCAAATTTTTAGATATTATTTCTTTCTTTGTACAGTAGGATATGTTACCGGAATGAATGTTTCCTTGTTATCGTTTTCAAATAACTTTTGCTTTCTCGATACAAAATTACTGAGATCCCAGTGATGGCTGGTATCGCAATACAATTCATGTTTCATATTTTCTAAATTAATTTGCTTTATTATTATTATTATTATTATTATTATTATTATTATTGTTATTATTATTATTACCATGACCATTGTTTCCGCATTGAATCACTACGCCTCAAAGTTTAACTTAACATTGCTCTCCTTGTAGCATGTGTGTTACCAGAATGAAATTGTTCTTCTTAACAGTTTTGAAACAATTTTTCAGTTCTTCGTTACAATTACTGGGAAGTTCCAACGAATGCTAGTCACAAACACTTCATGTTTCATATTTGCTAAACCAGTTTCCTTGTAATAATTTATTTATTTATTTAGAATATTAATGTGCGAAACAACAGCACAAGGCCAATTACAGTTTAGCACAGGTACAAAACGAAACAAAACAACAAATGATGATGAGAATGAATGATAGAAAATGGCAATGAGATGAAAATACAATCAATATAATAGTCTACATTACTCAATTGACCAAAATGCAACAAAATAAATAGCACAAATAATATTATTAAAATTAGTTCAGTGAGATAATTAAAATAATGGCAATTAAATAAAATGTATTACAAATGAATTAATGAAATCATATAAATGAAGACAGGAATCATATAATTAATATTGTAAAGTTATGCAAATGACGAGAATAGTGTGATACATATCTAACAATGGCATAAATAATAAAACTGACATAAAACTCGAAAAGTATATACTACACATTAAATGGATCCAAGTTCAATCCATGCAAATTACCATATTTAATACATCTGCAGACCGGAGACAGAGGTTTAGAATTCCTATTATAAAACATTTTATGAAATCTTAAACCCTCAGCAGGAATACGAAGACTGATATTGCTTATGAATGATTCACAATCAATATCACCGTTAATGACTTTACAAAAAAATAAATAATCAAGATCCTGACGTCTTGTAAACAAACTACCGCAATTGAAATATTCGCAATTAGTCTCATAGTTATAATCGGAATTTGGTAAAAATCTATAAGAACACAGGGAAATAAATTTTCTTTGAATATTCTCCAATTTAGCCGAGTCAGTGGAAGTAATGGAGTTCCATACAACAGTTGCATATTCAAGCTTGGATCTAACCAATGTATAGTATAAAATTAATAAACACATAGGAGTAGAAAAAGAATAAGTTATAGACCTAATTAGACCAAGCATTCTTAATGGGTATAAATATATTGCACATGATCATGAAAATATAATTTTGAATCAAGTAAGACACCAAGATCTCTAATACAATCTTTCTTAGTAATTACGACATTACTAAGAGAATAATTAAATTTTTGGGAAGTAGTTTTCCGTGAGAAGGAAATAACAAATGTTTTGGATTGATTAATTTTCATTCCATTTTCAACAGACCATTGTAAAATTGAATTAATGTCATTTTGAAGAATTTGACAATCAGCCGAACTATTAATTTTACGAAAGATTTTGAGATCATCCGCAAATAAAAGACAGCTAGAACTTATTCTCTTACTTATATCATTTATAAATAATAAAAATAGGAGAGGTCCCAATGTAGAACCTTGAGGAACTCCACATAAACTATTAAATGGAACCGAGAGAGAATTACCTAGTCGAACACAAAACTGTCTGTCTGTTAAATAATTTTTAAACCAATTAACGTAGCTAGTGGAGAGACCAAAATTACTTAATTTATTTAATAAAATTTTGTGAGGAACAACATCAAATGCTTTGCTAAAATCAAAATAAATTGAGTCAATTTGACGTTGAGTTTCGACAACAGGCATAATGAGATTGAGATAGGAAACTAAATTAGTAGTAGTAGATTTCCCTCTAGTAAATCCATGTTGGGCCGAATTGATCTTATTTTTGACATAAAATGAAATGTGTTTGTGAATAATTTTTTCAAAAATTTTAGAAAAATTGTTTAGGATAGAAATGGGTCTATAATTAGTAACACTGTTTTTATTACCATTTTTAAAAACTGGAATAATGGAAAAACTGGAATAATAATAATAATAATAATAATAATAATAATAATAATAATAATAATAATTATTATTATTATTATTATTATTATTATTATTTCTGCACTCTATCGCAACGCCTCAATATTTAAAATATTTTACTCTTCTTGTAGGATCTACGGTACCAGAATGAATGTTTTCTTCTGAAATATTTTCAAACAATTTTTATAACTCTTTTTTGTTGATTTTCTATTAAATGCTTTTCAAATGCAGTATGAAACTGTTTTCCAGTTTTTCGTAACAAAATTACCGAGGGACTTCTGGTGTCACGAAACACTTCGTGATCTATATTCGCCAAAGTAATTTCTTTATTATTATTATTATTATTATTATTATTATTATTATTATTATTATTATTATTATTATTATTATTACCGGAAAGGATAAATTTATTGCAGCTTATTTAAATTTGCTTCTCATAAATTGTATTGACATAATGCAAGAACTTCAAATAGAACCCATTATACAGTTTATCAGCAAATATCAACTTCAGTGGAAGGGTCATCTCGAACGAATGAATCGATGCAGAATTCCAAATGCACTATTTCATTACCATCCATATGGCAAAAGATCTCTAGGCCGTCCAAAGAAGAGATGGACTGAAAATTCTAGTTTGAGACCGTAACAGGCCAATTGGCCTAATACTTGTTAGGAAGATGATGATGATGATGATGATGATGATGATAAATTGTATTGATATCATCATCATCATCATCATCATCATCATCATCATCATTCCATTAGTTTTCATAAGTCTGTATTTCTGATACTGTAACTTATTTTCTTGATGATGTCTGAAACACTATTTCAACCGCAGTAACTGTGTAAACTGTCTTATTTTACAAAAATCCAGTTTGTCCTAGGAAGGAATAATTGATGTAATTAAACAATTCAGAGCGCAGAACGGGCATTAGAAGGATAGGCTACCTATGATAATGCAAAAATATGAATTTGAGAGAAGACGACGAAGATGTTTGGCGGCTACTTGGGAGAAATAAATGGAGATTTCTTTAGTAGCAACGGTGATATACATGGGATTGTATGGAGGAAGGTTTTAAAAAGCCAGTGGACGAGTTCCGTATTCTTTGTTTGATTCTTTTGTGCGTTTGTATCGTATGTTTTGTATTTTTATATTATATTTGACGATATGCATTCCGCTTGTGGAGGAATCTAGAAAGAAAGAAAATTGTCATTCAATAATAGTAATAATAATAATAATAATAATAATAGTCAGGAAAGAGGGAAATAATTACATACGCAAGGGACGTTTTTATGTCTCATATACGATAAGAGACGTGGAGCAGTGTTGTGAAAAGTGAAAGGGGTGGCAGTAGCACGAGTGTAGCTACTGGAGCTCCAAGCTACGAGTACACCCACGCACTCTTCTATTATTTGAGATGTCATGCACACAAGATTCCTCTCAGCCCGAGTGCTGCGACGTTATTGAAAACGGCCTCTTTAAAGATTGAATCGGACGCACATTGTCGAGCAGCGAATCAGTGTCTGGGGCTTAATAAGTGTCATGTGGTCATTAAATGATATGCGATACTCATTCCAGCCTTCCAGTTTTCATCAAATGGTAATATCTCATATTGCTGTAACTCAGAATTGACACTTATCAACTCGTGAGGAGTAAGAGGAGGTGGTGGATGTAGTTTGCATAATAAACTTCGTTCTGTCACTAAATTAGGCCTATCTCACACATCCACAGAATTTATTAGATTTAAAATCAGTTCAACATTTCGGTACATGAATAACAACGCGTAGAATAGAGTCTTTCCAGTGTAACTTTTACGAAACATGATTCAAGAAAGCCTTTTAAATATTTTGTTAAAACCATGCAAAGTTGATTATTTTTTACATTTGCTAAATTATCGCAAAAATCTGAGTTTTGAAGTATACAAGATAATGCTGGCGAATAATTTTTTTTTTGCGGTATGACATGATATGTGGAGCATCTTTTCAAAACTTTTTTTTCTCCATTCTTTAAAATTAAGCGATATTTTTGTCAGCTCTGAACTAGAACATATATACTATCTCTGAACAACAGCATATACGCCATCTCTGAACAAGAGCATATGGAGCACCTCTGAACAAGGGCATATACGTAGGCACATTTGAACAAGAGCATATACTGGGTGTTCATTTCAAAGTGTGTCATGACGTCACTGTTGATGAGTCAGCGATTTGAAGCGAGTTTCAGCTTTTGTGTCAGAGAAGTTGCCTATTAATCAAGGCGTTCAATCTGAATTTGAGAACGTGTACGGTATAACTTGAACGTCGTAGCAACAGATGGCGGTCTGTACGGTCTATGTGCTACCATAACCTCTTTCGAACTGTGTTTTGCGCGGGCAAGTCGTACGCAGGGTATTTGTTATCATCGGTTGCGTACGGCAACATTCCACAACACAAATCAAATGCTCCGTGTCCATGTTGACCGTCGAAGTTAGTAATGTCAACAAATACGTAAGTAATCGTCTTAACCCTCTCCCCATATCACGACAGTAAGAGAAACTTACTTCAGTACATGTTTCGAAACAGTTCACATTCCTGCCACTACCGGCGTTACCGTACGTATCAGTAAGTACTCTTCTGAATGAACGCCGTACTTGGTAGGCAACTTCTCTGGCACGTAAGTAATACACCTCTGCGGAGGTGTAGGAAGATTGAATTCTCTAGGCTCATCGACTAGCCACATGACGGCATACAGCGAGCCATGACACACTTTGAACTGAACACCCAGTATATGCCGCTTCTGAAGAAGAGCACATACTCCTTTAAACAAGAGAATATATGCCATGTCTTAACAAGAACATGCACGCAACCTGTGAACAAAAACACATGCGCCACCTCCGAACAGAGAATATACACCACTCTGGCAGAGATATAAATGTGTCATCTAAAAACGAGGGCTTATAGTATAGAACGACTGTCATCAGCACAGTGCACTCTCGGGCTAGCGTCTCTTACCCACGGGTAAGAGATGCACGCTAGTGCAACCGTGGCTGCTGGTGGATATACAGTATTCCAGTGGTGGAGTTCCGTTCGTGCCAGATATTACGTCAGCAATAATAGTTTAATGACACACACAATGTTATTGCATGCATTAAAATAAGCATATTTTATATAATTAATAAATACTCAGCATGTTCGTTTATAATGTCAATAATCTAAAGCAGGGCTGGGCACCAAGAGCGGATTCTACTCTCTCACGGGGGGACATATGACTTCTCTTCAAATCCTTTCTTCCCCGCCGAACACCGCGCAGGGTTGATGCCGTAACGGATGAATATTAAGCGTCCCCGTTTAGAGTTTGGTTTCGCTACTAGTGCCCAGCCCTGACCAAAAAATATAGACCTCTTCTGAAATTAATGACGGGTGCAGTAAAAGAAGTGAACAAGTCACAAATCCTGATGTGTAGAATATCTCATTATTTCACTGGAATTTTTACCTTTCATCTCACATACCACTTGCGCAGAGATCTTATTTCGTTTTTCTACTCTGCAGATTCCTGTGTTTATTCAGCATAAATGTTATTTATGTAATAGAACTACTTTTATTAAACTTCAAAACTCAAGATTAACTCGAAAACTTTGAGCAATCGAAACATTTCGAAAATAAATTGGAAATCACTGCGATGAATTATATGAGATTCCGCAGATCTGAGAAACAAAAGTTTAGTCATTCTGCAGACGGAAGTCCGCCAGATGAAACTACTTCTTTGTTTAAATAGCCGTAATACGGAAACAGTAAAGATTTTGAATAGCAACCACTTTTAAAACTAATTTACATTCTTTCTGAACATTTCTCTCGCTTTTACCTCCATCTAACGCGAAAAGTGAAAAAGTTTGCCGTTTACCAACTTTTGAGGGTGTCAATGTCTATTTTGGATAGGTCACTTCGAAGTTAGTATTTTTTTTCACTTTCAAAAAAGATTTTGATTTCAAAATTTTTTCTCTGCTTCTATTAGACATTTATCTATGAATCCTAAAAATTATAGCGCCATTGACTATCACAGGACTACGACACAGTGTTTAAAGTTGCGACAAATAGCGTTCTCGTTTACAGCTACTGATCGCCCGCACAAGCTACAGCTGCTTTCTCCCTCTCCCTTCTGTACGACGGTGCATAATCCGATACATTCCTTACCCGATACCCGTTTCAACGAGTGCTGACGACCATTGGAATAGAGAAAGTGCTTATACGTCTCCTCTGAACAAGAGAACGTTTGTGGTTTGTGGACAATTAAATTCAACTTTTGATCACTTGATGAGAATGGTGAGAAGCAACCGTTTAATGTAATGAATAACAAATAGAAGGCAATGGAAACGCTCACAACTCCTTTGGGACGGAGTTGAATTTCCACTTCTCATTCGAGAGTGGAAGTCGTGTGCGCTGTTTCCAGCGAGGTATATAGCTACTTCAGTCGCGGCATGGACTGCTAATACCCAACATATATTTTATATTATGCATTGATTTAATGCTAAATATAGAACGTTTCACCGATAAGAATTTGGTCCTGGGCTTGGAGAACTCATTTCCTTACAGACCTTACATGGAGTTGAACGCTCGCTTGGCAGCAAATCATTCGTATCCAATAATCGTCAGCAGAATAGGGGACAGATTTAATTTTTATTTTAGAAAGTGGGATTCTTTAGCAAAATTCATTAAGTCATAGATTCATAGTATTCTGACAAATCGCAGGTCTTTCACTGTAAACCCAGCATTCTTCAATCTTCCGTCTTTTGCGCCTTCCTCTTAGTCTCCACATATGATCCATACTTATATCTATCTTAATATTGCCTATCATCTGATATCGTCAGTTTATGAGCTTAGACGAGTGAGTAACAACATATTCTCGCGATATGAAGCTTGTATACAGGCGAAGGATGGCATGATCAACTTCTATTCCAAAGCCTTGGTTTTCTGAACCGACGCATACGACGTGCGAGATGTGAGACCCGCCTCGCACAAATCCGGACTACACGAGAGATAGTGAGTGGTTTCTATAACTGCGACGTGCGAGGTCTGCGCACCTCGCATTTATAGAAACCACTCACTATATCTTGCATAGTCCGGATTTGTGCGAGGCAGGCCTCGCAACTCGCATGCGTTAGTTCAGAAAAACCAAGGTTTTCATTAAATATTTCTGCTTCCGTCGTTGTAGGCTGCATTTTACCGGTTGATGCTTGACCTGTTGCCCGGGACTCAGAACCCGTGCTACGGCAGCCATATATGTTAAGGACTCTGTATTTAAAGGATGGTCTAAAGTAATTATATTTCTTAACTCCAGAAATTAGTCATATACCTTCTTGTTTTTTTTTACTTGGTTATTTAACGACGCTCTATCAACTACGAGATATTTAGCGTTTATGGGATTGGTGATAGCGAGATGGTATTTGGCGAGATGAGACCGAGGATTCACCATAGATTAACTGACATCCGCCTCATGTTTGGGGAAAAATCCAACCAGGTAATCAGCCTAAGCGCAACTCGAACACACACCTGAACGCAACTCCAGATCGGCAGTCAGGTGCCTCAGCCGGTGGCCTTTTTGTTCCTTAAAACACTGTTTGCCTGTGAGCTTTTCCCTTAAGGGCGAACCTCATACATAAAATAGCTATGTAAAAAAGGAAAGTAGACCTGTGCAGCTTTTAAGATATCAGAAAAAAGAGTTTTCAATTTTCTGATTAGAAACGTAGCTTGCGATAATTTGGATAATATGTTTTAAATATGTATAGAAGTGAGAATTCAAATACAAATCAAGTAGGCCCTAATTTAACAGACGAAGCCCTACTCTTTTAGTTGTCAAAAGTACTTATTTTCAAAAATTTTCTTCATTGAGTGCGAGTCGTTTAGCAATAAACCGTTCTTCTGAATAATAAATTCCAGGTTATCTAAATGTGTATAGGCAGCAAGGACAGTAGTATCATCTGCATAAATTTTAATTTGAGAATTAACATTCTCAGGTAAATCATAAATTAACATAGTAAAAATGAAGGGCTCCAAAACAGACCCTTGGGGTACACCATGATTCATATTCCGATGATCTGAAACTCTGTTATTAATGCAGTATAACCACGCTATTTCGAACTGATTGGGGGAAGATCATGTCTGAATTGGTAAAAGTTCGAATTATAGGGTATTCACTGGAAGAGGATTATGTGGACAATTAAAACATAATGATATTTTATAGTTCTTTAGTTACACTAATTACCAACTTAATGTTTAGTCATTCTATTTTTAAAACATATGGGACAGAAAACATTAACTAAAAAAAGAATGAATTTTAATTTTTTTTAGTCAAATTCAATTACTCCTAAGGAAGTGATTTAAAGAAAGTGGTTCAGAATTTCATACAGCGTTAATATAAAAAAAATCGTCTTTGAGATAAATTAGGTAAAAATTTTAAAATTGTTAGGAACAAAATCTTTATATTTGGTAATAATTAATCTTATATTAAAGGCTATATATGAATTAAATTATAGATTTTATTATGTATAATATTTAATGACAGATCTCTATGCAATAACAGCGTTAACAGGCTAACGTTCGTACTACATCCAACTCCTCAATTATTGTGTATTAGTTATGATTATTGTGTGTAATTAAGTTATCACTGCCACCGAGTGTTTGCCAAATTGCAATGTACATATATACATACATACACGCATACATGCATGCATACATACATATACACATACATACATTCATACATACATACACACATACATATACTTAAATTAATCTTACGTTGAATAATTTGAATATATCACCACATTTTTTACTCTTTCCTTTCACTTCTACCTTCAATGTGCTGAATATTAATCTTCAAGTGTCTTGCTTTTAAAGGGAGGTGTCCGAATCATCGCGAATTCTGAATTATTATTTGTGGGGTTTCACTCTATATACAAATTGTTTTCTTCCGGATAAATAAAACAATATTAACTTGAATTGTTGCGTACTATTTCTTTCACAAGAGGTTATGTGAAAGAGTAGTTTCCTTTATTTTAGTTTGAAATGTGGCACCGATTCTTTATAATAAAACTAAGGAGTTGTACATAAAACTCTCTTGTGATTCTACGTTACACTTGAGGGAAGAAATTTTGATCGGGTCGTTTAATATTCAAGCGCTTCCTTAAGATCTCAGGATAATATAAATGTCTGTATCAGTCTCGTAAATCCCTGTGCCAATTAGTAAGGTCCCAGAGAATATCTGTGCAGCTTGCAGTTCGGAGCGTAGGAGCACTGGACCTCAAGTACTTGACGGGAGAGAATAAACAGATAATGATGTGGCTTTAAGATGCTAAGTAGGGAAGTTAATGAAGAGAGAGCCTTCGCAGACGTGACCATTTGGTTACTGTGTCAGATCTCAGAACTGTGGACCAGAGAACACTTTAAAGGAAATCCGGTGGGCGTCGCTGTGAGCAGAGCTCGTACCTCACGGGTCCGGGATCGATAATCTCTTATATCATGCGGGATTTCGTGTTTGTGTGTGTGTGCGCGCGCGGAGGGGGGGGGCTTGGAGCTCTTGCCACAGTAAGTTTCTGTTACTTCTCTCCTTCCACAGTAACATTCTTTATTTTAATTACAGTATATATCAAACATGATATAAAAGCGAATGCTTGAAGTACCGTTTGCCCAACATCGCTCTTCCACAAAGGACTCTCGAGTTTTCCGGGAAACACATTTCGAACTTCTGTTACACAAAGACGGTGTTGCGAAAATCTTTCTTTGATAGAATGTGTTACTCTTGGCATAATTCCAATTTTTCACCACTAATATTATCTATAAAATTAAATAATAATAATAATAATAATAATAATAATAATAATAATAATAATAATAATAATACAGTAGAACCTCTATTATCCGTGGTAATGAAGGGGATGGACTGAACGGTTGATCGAAAAAATCGGATAATCCGTACCATGAAAGATTTTGTAATTTCCTCCATGGTGTTATATTTAACTCGCTAGCTAGTGAACAGAAGTTCACTAATTTAAGTCTGGTTGTCAACGACGGGTTTTCAAGGAGCAAGGAAGCCCTTTGTAATGACTGTCTCAGAAATGATAGGAATAAAGGAGGCCTCATGTTGTAGATTTACATAGTTTTTAACACTTTATCCTTGTTTTTTTATTAAATCGCGCAGTTGTAACTCCAATCTCGTATTCTGACGCGAGATGAGCCACAGCTTCTCTTTCTCAAACCATTCAATTATTTCCATTTTTTTATACTTAGCACAACACGTTTTCTGTTAACATCCGTGGACGATATTTCATATGCAAGTTACATTATAGAACGGCAATCTGAACAGTAGACAATGCTGTGTAACGATAAAGGCTTGCAATAACACTCTCTTGCAAAAACATATATAGAACCTACTTGCACGAAACAGTAATTCATATAAATTATTTATTTCTGAAGGAAAAAAGAGCGAGGAATAGACAGTCGGATAAACCGCCAATCGGTTAATAGGGTGACGGATAATTGGGGTTCTACTGTAATAATAATAATAATAATAATAATAATAATAATAATAATAATAATAATAATAATAATAATAATAATAATATATAATAATAATAATAATAATAATAAATGTGGGAAATGGCTGTTATTATTCCGTTGAGAACCTTTTATCATCCAGTCTACTGTCAAAAAATCTGAAAGTTAGAATTTATAAAACAGTTTTTTTATTACCGGTTGCTCTTTATGGTTGTGAAACTTGGACTCACACTTTTAGAGAGGAACATAGGTTAAGGGTGTTTGAGAATAAGGTGCTTAGGAAAATATTTGGGGCTAAGAGGGATGAAGTTACAGAAGAATGGAGAAAGTTACACAACACAGAACAGCACGCATTGTATTCTTCACCTGACATAATTAGAAACATTAAATCCAGACGTTTGAGATGGGCAGGGCATGTAGCACGTATGGGCGAATCCAGAAATGCATATAGAGTGTTAGTTGGGAGGCCGGAGGGAAAAAGACCTTTAAGGGGGCCGAGACGTAGATGGGAAGATAATATTAAAATGGATTTGAGGGAGGTGGGATATGATGATAGAGAATGGATTAATATTGCTCAGGATAGGGACCAATGGCGGGCTTATGTGAAGGCGGCAATGAACCTTCGGGTTCCTTAAAAGCCAGTAAGTAAGTAAGTAAATAAGTAAGTAAGTAATAATACTTTATTGGCAAAACGAAGATACATGCTGCTTTTTATACAAAAAACTCTAGCACCCCCAGGAAGAGGCACGGGGGTATTCCATATAATGTTAAGACATTTTATTAAATAACATTTTATTAAATACTTATTTACAAATGGCTGTTAAGGAACCCGGACGTTCATTGTCACCCTTACATAAGTTCACCATCGGTCCCTATCCTGAGCAAGACTAATCAAGTCTCTATCATCATATGCCACCTCCCTCAAATTCATTTTTATATTTTCCTCCCATCTACGTCTCGGCCTCCCCAAAGGCCTTTTTCCCTCCGGCCTCCCAACTAGCACTCCATATACATTCCTGGATTCACTCATACGTGCTACATGCCCTGCCCATCTCAACCGTCTGGATTTAATATTCTCAATTATGTCAGGTGAAGAATATAATGCGTGCAATTGTACGTTGTGTAACTTTCTCCATTCTCCTGTAACTTCATCCCTCTTAGCCCCGAATATTTTCCTAAGCAACTTGTTCTCAAACATCCTTAACTTCTGTTCCTCTCTCAAAGTGAGAGTCCAAGTTTCAGACCCATGCAAAACAACCGGTAATATAACTGTTATATAAATTCTAACGTTCAGCTTTTTTGAGAGGAGACTAAATGACAAAAGCTTCTGAACTGAATAATAACAGGCAGTTCCCATATTTATTCTGCGTTTAATTTCCTCCCAAGTATCATTTATATTTTTTACTGTTGCTCCAAGATATTTGAACAGAGTAAAAAGTAAAACGAAGAAGAAGAAGCAGAAGAAGAGGAAGATGAAGAAACAGATATCACAACAATTGAACTTTAAATTTTCTCTCTAAACGGCAATTTAATTGATTTTTTTAAATAAAGAGCATTAGCAATTGTATATTCGGGAATTTAGCTGTTTTCTTGTTATAAAACCTTGGACCGAAGTTGCTAGTATGGTTATATGCTACAGTTATGTTACATTTAGGCTCTGTCAAGCATATGTTGTCTGATCTTTTGGTTTTATATTTATGTGAATATAAATTATATATATTTTAGTTTTTATGTACGAAATTGAATAATAATTTTGATGGAAGTCAAATACTTTAAATTCTGAATACAACAGTTCTGAAGGTTAATGAAGAGTTTTATTATGACATGTTTTTATTATTCTTTTCTGTAGCAGAGATATTGGCATGAGGGAGGTACTGTAAGCACTACCTTATCCTATAATGTAATATTGTAATAGCTTATACTAATGCGAGGCAAATCAATTGTAAAGTATGACAGTCAAGTAATTTCGTAGAATGACAAAATAGTGAATAATCTTTCTAGATCAATTGCACAGAAAAAGAACATGTTTATCCCGACGTAAAAGTTAGTCGATTATTATTCCGAGATAATTAACTTGAAAGTCATTTAGAATAGAACGTTTATGGTAATAATTATTTATCGCCACTTTGGTAAGACTGCGAATCTGAACACCTCAACGATTGCTTCGAGCGTTTATGAATTAGAAAATATTTTAAACTTTTATAATTTTATAGGAATTATTAAAAATACTCCATTGCGTGATTGTAGTAGAGAAGTGATAAAGTGGCAGTCTGAGCAGTTAAAAACATATTTTATATCGGGCTAGCGGTAACTTCGCTATTAAGGCATAGCGCTACAAGCCGAAAGGTCTCTAGTTCCATATATGATGGAGTCATGGATTTTCTCCAGTGATCTAATCCTTCCGACCGCACTATGGTATATAACGGAAAAGATTACCAAGTTTGTTTCCTTGAGTGTAAACGCAGCTAGAATATAGGACTGACCGGACCAGCGCATTTGTACCTGTTGCCTGTAAAGAGAGCTTACTCTTGCGCCGGCGATTACAAGATCTTTATATTTAACGCAGTGCTTTTGCGACAACCTAGAATGTTTTCGCACCCTCTTTGTCCGCTAAACGATTAACGGTATGTTGACGTCATTGATGAAAGAGCCAATCAGAGTCATTCATCTCACATTATTTTAATAGAGAATCTACTATCTCTAGGCAGGTAACGTGGAAGTGAACGAAGATTACCGTAGGCCTAATTCGGTGTTAAAACATGGCATCTCGTTTGAGATTTACCACTGTTGATGATATTCAGGAAAGATATTTTCGTTGAGATTCCAACAGACAAAAAGTTGAGTCGTGAGTATTCCGCCAAGCGAAAACGTTCTTTTGATTAACTTGCCATAACTCGGAAACCAGTACAGTTTTTGAGTAGCGACCAATTTTAAAAGTAATTTCCATTCTTTCTCAACATTTATTTCGCTTTGACTGCCCATCTAAAAAGGAAAATAAAAAGTTTGTCGCTTACCAACTTTTGAAAGTGTGTCTATTCTGAACAGATCACATCAAAGTTGGAATTTTTCTCACTTAAAAAGAAAACATTTCGAATTATTTTCTATGGTTTCCTTAGACATACAGCTATCACTTTAAAATCTTACAGCGTGATCTTACACCCTAAAGAATTCATGGCCTAAAATTGGCAATAAGAAATTACACAAATTCAGTGACAAAATAATCTTTAATTTGGAAGAAGAGCCGTTTGGATTCAGGAAGGGAAAAGGTACGACAGATGCAATTGGACTGCTCGGATAATCGGCGAAAGATACCTAGAGAAGAATAAAGAAGTGTATGTAGTATTTCTCGACCTAGAAAAGGCTTTTGACAGAGTAGATTGGAGTAAACTGATGGGGATCCTAAAGAAAATTGATGTGGATTGGAAAGAGAGAAGACTGTTCAGTAATCTTTATATGAAACAATGAGTGAAAGTTAGGAGAGGAGAAGAAATGTCAGAAGGAAATGAAATTAGGAGAGGAGTACGTCAAGGATGTCCTTTATCACATACTCTGTTCAACATCTACTTGGAGGATTTAGTGAAGAATTGTTTTCAGAATATGGGAGAAGTAACAGTAGGAGATAGAAGAATAAAGTGCGTAAGATTTGCTGATGATATGGCATTGTTAGCAGAAGAGGATACTAAAGGATATGCTACTGGAGCTAAATGATAGCTGTGAGCAGTATGGGATGAAGATAAATGCAAATAAGACGAAAATCATGGTCATAGGCAGAAAAAATATAGAAGATAAACTTGCGAATTCTAAATGAGTCAGTAGAGGAAGTGGGCAGCTTCAAATACTTGGAGTGTACTATAAGTAGTAACATGAGCTGTTGCCAGGAAGTCAGAAGGAGGTTAACAATGGCCAAGGAAGCTTTTAATAGATAAAGGAGCATTTTTTTGCGGACCTCTGGAAAAGGAAGAGACTAATGAAGTGCTTTGTATGGAGTGTGGCATTGTAGGGGAAGAAACATGGACATTACGACGAAGTTAAGAGAAGCGAATAGGAGCATTGGAATGTGGATATGGAGAAGTATGGAAGTGTGAAGTGGACACACAGAATAAGAAATGAAGCTGTGTTGGAAAGAGTGGGTGAAGAAATAATGATGCTGAAACTGATCACGAAGAGGAAACAAATTGGTTGGGTTACTGGCTGAGAAGAAAGTGTCTATTGAAGGATGCACTGGAAGGAATGGTGAACGGGGGAAGAGTTCGGGGTAGAAGAAGATATCGGATCATAGATGACATTAAGATATAGGCTATGGATCATATGCGGAAGCTAAGAGAAAGGCAGAAAATAGGATAGATTAGAGAAAGCTGGATTTGCAGTGAAAGACCTGCCCTTGGGTGGAACACTAAATGAATGAATGAAAAGGTTTCCATTATAAAACGTGTGAATCTACTCCTTGAACAGAATGCAGAACATTTCAGCATCTTATTTGGTATGGGAAGGTAACATTATTATTATTATTATTATTATTATTATTATTATTATTATTATTATTATTATTATTATTATTATTATTTGGTATTCTCTCTTTTTATTGATTTATGTAAATTCACTTCAGCCAGTCCGTCATTGTCCCAATTCCAAAAGGGATTTGTAATCATTCGTGCATGTTTGTTTACGCTAATGCTAACACAGAGCCAGGGTTACCACTACATTCCTCGTATCTGGCGAGTTATCGCTTATTCCATTACTGTGTAGCGACTTAAAGATAAGTCTGAATAATATACACAGGTACAATGTGGTGTAGTTAAAATTGTGCTTTGATAACAATGTTTTCTATTAGAAACACAAAGCTCTCTGTGTTGTAAAAGAGAATATTACATAAAATATTCGTTGACATGATTTTTTTAAGTATACTGAGCGGTTTGTTTATCTTCGTCTGTATGGAGCACAGCAAGTCAGTACAGCCAACTATTCCGTCCCTAGACTTACGCATTTGACTAGTGCGGACACTATATGACGTCATTATCGAAAATTCAAATAGTATCGCGAATCTGAAAATGTATTTACCAGATTGCTGCATTGGAGTTAAATCGCTCTCTTGAACTCGGTCGAGTGTCGCACCCTCGAGTGAGATACGATCGGTCGTGATACGCTCGTAATAAATAGTACAAGGTCATCTCACCGACAGATAAGATACACATATGTTTTGCTCACACGGTAAAAATAGGGCTTTATTTTCTGCGTTTATGACAAACGTTTAATGGAACAGTCAATGGAATGTACCAAAACAGGAACATGAAGTTATAAGTAAAATAGTATGAAAAACTTCGATATGCACTTATTATTGCTAATTAATAATTATTCAATATTTGATTTACCACATATATAATATGATAGGTCCATACATAGTATTCCACCTATATACTGCGACAATGTAGAAACGTTTTACAAAATATTATTGATATAGCAGTAGATTAATAACAATATTAGTACAGAGATAACGTCACACAAAATATAATAAAACGAATAATCATGCTGCGCAACAGTTACAGACGCAAAGATTGATACACTGATTATTATTATTATTATTATTATTATTATTATTATTATTATTATTATTATTACTAGAAAACTTGATACAGTTCTTTCATTATCGTTATTGTGTTCTCCGTTTATAATAATTACATTTACATCCAATAACATCTATCAAATGTGGCAAAAGAAAATCACTCCTGTGTGGGGGGGGGGAAACATTTACCTACAACATTTATATCACATTTTAAAGCAAGTTTTGTAATTGTACTATGGAGAGGTTAGTTAAACACTGCAAAGTTTTGAAATGATAAAACATCTATGATGTTAATACACAGTTCATCACTGTAACAAGAACGAATGTCTAACGCTCGGCTTATACCGTTCGAGAATTTATCGCTCGTGACAATTTTACCCATCATGCATGTGCTCTACCTATCGGATTATGCTATGAACTACTTGGCGCTCGAGCGAAAACGTCCGATGCAGACCTCTGGTATTTACTATGTTCATGAGATAACAACGTATATTATGTCGCAAAATCATAGTGGCGCAAAATAATTGAGCATTTCATACCTATCTAATTCGTAGTCGCTCAAATGTCAACATTTATGGCGCAGAAACAATTCATTTCGACTGACATTGTTACACCAACTAATGCCAATTACAAAAAAAAAAAAAAAAAAAAAAAACGGAAGCCCTAACCTCCTCCTACGTTGTCGGCCCCATGGTCTGTAGTGTGTTATCTCTATCTTTTACTTAATTTATTGCAATTATCATAAGCTAAACCAGAACTTTTGTGTGTTAAGTTACTGAATTTGCAATTAGGCTCATGACGCGTCCAATATAAAACCACAGTCTAGTATATACAGTCACGAAGCTCAATACGTAGTAAATATGCATGTATTAGGTTGTTGCTCGCCACTAGGATCGCTAATATCTCCTCATTACAGGCAATGTAAATAGTACCGGCACAGTCTATTGTTTCTAGCACCCTCAAAACTCAAGCTTCGTGACTGTATATACTAGACCAGGGCCGGGCATGAGAGCGGCTCCATTTAGTCAGCCAGAGCTGCTCTCGCTCCGCAAAGCACTTCAATTCCAAGCCAGAGCAGAACGCTCACGCAGTGGCGGACTCGCATTACAGCTACCTTCCCTGCATTAATATAACAAGAGCCACGGTTGTTCTATTCATTCAGTCTGTCAGTACATAATAGTTTATAAGGATATTACATCAATCCATTGTACATTAAAGAATTTGTAACACTCTTATTAATGTAATGAAATAAACTTCGTTCTATGCACACACAAATCATTAGGCTTATTTACATAACCCATACGCACATACTGCAATGTCCACGGTTCTACGAGACAAGCGTATGGCTTCCACTTCCCCTACTTTCTGTGGACAGAGTTCACCTGCCAATATAATTAAACATCGCTTGATGAATTCACCTTCATTGAATGTTTTCAATTCCTTTGCAATTTCGTGGCAAATTTTGTAGCTAATTCTCATAGCCGATTCACTAAGTGCATTATTGTCATCCTGCTAATACATAATATATAATATAATATAATATAATATAATATAATATAATATAATATAATATAATATAATATAATATAATATAATATAATATAATATAATATATTACCATAAATTAATACAACTTAAAGAAAAGTTTCTTAGGTACATTATATTAGAGTATCTATTCGATAGTTATATTGGATTATAAATTATTATAGTACATTTAGTAATATGTAATTTTAAATTATACAAATATTATGATATATCATAGTGTAGTATATTACATTTCATGATATATAATATGATATATCATGAATTGTAATATATTATACTATGATATATCATAATACTCGTATAATTTAAAATTATATGTTACTAAATGTATAATAACTCATAATGAAATGTAAATATCAAATAGATACTCTAATATAATGTACCTGAGAAACATTTGCTTTAAGTTGTATTAATTTATGGCGTTCATTACCGACATATTTGTCATATTCAGTAGCATGTTGTAAAGAATAATGCCTTTGGATATTGAACTTCTTAATCAATTGGAATGTTTTATGCCAAATTAAACACTTTGCTAATCCACTGCTCCCTACGAAAAAGAACTCCTCCTCCCATGATACATTAAAATCATTGGGAATATCGGGACGCTTTAGTGTATGAGCGGAAGCTCCGTCTTCAAAGTTCGTCATTATACTGCAGAGTCACCACTGCACCGACACTGAATGACGTACAGTATGCATACGTCAGAGCGCTCGCAAAACCAGCTCTTTAAAGCACACAGCGCTCATTTCTCAGAATCACGTAATGTGCCCAGCCCTGTACTAGACGTGATAAAACTATAACAAGCTTAAAATATTGATGTACGCATACATTGCATTGTGGAAGTAAAATATTAAACGAGTGCAAGGACTAAAATGCGTAAATAAATGTTGTTTTCATGTAACAGAAAGTATATATCAGACGTGGGCATTTAAAGAGATGCGCCGTACTACTCTGATTGCTGCAACACGCATCACCTGTTAACGTAATACTCAGCGGTGGATCGCGTGAAGTATTGAAACACAGAAAGTTAATCAATTAAGCAGGACAAAAAGAGACACAGTTTTCTGAATGTTATTTTTATGAATAATGACAATGAAAGATAAGAAATTTTGCAAAACAAATGCAAACTATTTTACAAAAAGCTGAAACATAACTGTATTTCTAATTTAAACAATTACTGTAAAAACCTTATAAAATTACATAAAACGTACAATTCCACAACAGTTAAAATTTAATGTTATACTCTGAACCTATTTGTTCTGAAAGGGCATCAATCACTAATTTGCATCACTAGGAAATAAAATTAAGGAACTTATGAAAAACAGATTCTTAACTAAATATCAAGCACATTACTAAGAAACAGAAAAAACAACAATTAGGCTATTTTTAAACCTATTACTGTAGTTCTTTGTTGTTGTCAATTTACTTCAATTAACTTATGCCCTTAAAAGGAGGGATTCATTTATTCTTCTTCGTCACGTAAATTAGCAAGTGTTTCAAAATTTGAAGTTATGTCATATATTACAATTGTGAGCTGATGGAATAAATTTTCGTCTGAAATGCGTGATCTCGATTTGGATTTTACTATGGCCAACTGAGAAAACAACTGTTCACAAGTATAGGTTGAGCCAAACATAGAAGCAATTTTCATAACAAAACTCCGAAGATGTGGATATTATACTTTTGAATGTTGCTCTTCTTCACTACCAGTAACATTTTGTAGCATAATAAGCACCTAACACTTTCCCCTTCTTCGCAACAAAAGAATCCATTTTTCCATTCTTTGTCGAAGTAATATTTTTCGACTTCTTTACTTCAGGAGCTTCCTTAGAGAGCGAATTTGTTTGTACTGAAATTCACCGCTGATTGCCAGTACCTCAACCGGTCTGACAGGTACCCCGGTATGGTGAACAGCTAGGGGTGTGGAGGGAGGGAGATCACGTAGTTGCGTTCGACTCCGTGCGACATGTACTACTGATGCCCACGTCTGGTATATATGGTGTTTTTCCTGTGACATGCTTAATGTTATTTTACGTGTGGGCGTTCATATTTTCCATCACGCACTTTGTCATTGTAGTCTCTGTAGGAATGAGCAAAACAATCGATAGCAAATGGTGTATTGTCCATATAACTAAGTGCACACCTCAAAGCATTTCATCCTTGTTACCTTGTTTGTAACAAAGTGAAGGGTGGCCGTTGAGTTACAGCATTAATGTGATGGTAGTGACGTATTCTTAAAATCCATTACGTTAGACAATATCGAGAAAGCAGCTCTGACAATGGCGCCTATCAATTTGTGGAGGCTTCTTGACTCCAGTTCGTCTGCCCACGCGATACTTATCGATGTGTAGAGAAACTCTTGATATTTTCTGATATTAAAAGAGTCTTATTTGTGTCTATCGTTGTGAAATATTAAACCTTCAGTGGCCTGGAAGATAACACGCAGGCCTCTGGAACCGAGGTTAGCGGTTCGAACTCTGTCGAGGGTGGTGGATATTAAAGGAGGATACAATTTTTGGGACAGGTTCGTACGGTAGGAAGAAAACTGTGATTACCATTCCGTAGAATTACGGTACGTAAAAAATAGAATGTTTCAGGCAAAATTTGTCGGCTGCTTCTCACTGAAGTTGAATTTCGACGTTGAATAACCTCTGCAGTTCAAAAGTCGCTAAATTTATTTTTTTTATTTTATTTTTTTTATTTTGCTAATAATTGTGACATAAATATAATATATACAGAAAAACATTAGCTCGCCCCTGAAAGAGTAGAACTCGTGCTCAGGGGCGGATTCCTGAATTGAAATTAATAAGTGTACAATACAATTTGCCTTATGTCTACTATGCATTTAGAATATATAAATATAAATTTACAGTTTTTCAATTTTTATAAAATCCATACATAACTTTTTAAACTTAATACTAGAACTGCTAGAATTGACAAGATTAGGATATTTAAATATAAATTTGTTATATATTCTTGGGCCTAAATTACTACTATGATTAAATACTCTAACAATGTTGCATTTTGGTTCAAAGAATCTTAAAGAATTCATACCTTTTGTTTCATAACTATGAGATTACAATTCAAAACTCTTTCGATTTTCATGTATGAATTTTATTAATACAATATAATAAATTTGTCTTATGTTAAGTACATTAAATTCTAAAAACAATTTTTGAGATGGAAAATCAATAGATTTATGAAGACATATTTTAATTATTTTCTTCTGTAATAAATAAAGTGCATTAAAATTGGATTTAAATGAGCTACTCTATCCTATAATTCCATACATAAAAACCGATTGAAATAAAGTTAAATATATTGTGCGTAATAAACTTATTGACAAGTAATTCCTCAACAAAACAAAACAAAACAATATATTATTTTACGTAATTTATTGCAAAGGTAATTAATGTGTTGGTTCCATTTTAAAAGATTATCGAAAATTATGCCTAAATACTTAACTTTAGAGGACTCCTTAATAATGGGACATTTACACTGTATAAAACAACAATCAGAATTATGTAATTTAATACTTAATATAGATGTAGGAGGTTTGTTACATTTTTCAGATAATGAGAATGGAATAATTATGGTTTTATTTTCGTTGATAGAAAGATAATTTATGTCAAACCATTTTTTTTATTAATTTAAGTCCATTATTTGAATTATTATAATTATGCACCATACCAGGCTTTTCAACCAAAAAGTAAAACTGTGTCATCTGCATAAGAATAGTGAACACCATTGTAATGTTGTAAGTCAATTTCTAATAAGTCCTTAATATATAATAAAAATAAAATACTACTACTGTTGCTACTGGTTTGACTACTACTACTACTACTACTACTACTACTACTACTACTACTACTACTACTACTATTACTAGTACTACTGCTACATGGATTATTGTGAAAATCACAAAATCTGAAGAAAAGGTTACATTTTGACAAGTTTATCTCTCTTCGAGTATTTTTACAATTACGTTATTACCGAATTGCCTATATTAATAATGTTAAATCATATCTTACAAAAGAAACATTTTCTCAAAAACTGCTGAAGGTAGACAGCTCATTTTTTTTACATATGATGTAAAGATTCAAAAACGGGCTCTCAAGTATTGTCGGAAAAATTCACCATTAAAATGGGACACACTCACGGACAGGAGAACGCGAATTCGATTATGCGCATTGTTCAAAACATACAGAGGTGAGCCTGCCTGGAGAGAAATAAAAAATAGGTTGCAGCCGCCAAATTACTCTTCAAGGAACGACCACTCATATAAATTGAGGGAAAGAAGACAGAGGACGGACACTGGAAAGTTTTCTTTTCTCAATCGTACTATCAGGGACTGGAATGCTTTACCTGCAGACTTACTACAGGCTTTACCAACAACCAAAAATGTATTTAAAATAGGCTTAAGGACTTTACTAATAGACTGTAATTATACACAGTATTTAAAGGGTGTAATTGATATTTTGTTATTGAAGTGTTGTATCAGTGAAGAATTATGTTGTGTCAGTGAAGTGTGTTGAGTAAGTGATACGTGTTCCTGTTAGTGAAGCTTTATAGTTTATAGTGGCAGTGCAAAGTATTTGAACAGTGAAATGTTTTTGAAGTGTTAGTGAAATCAGGATAGAATCAGTGAAATGTGTCGTAGTTCCAGTGCAGTGAGTGAGTTGACAGCGAAATGAGTGTAGTGTTGAAAGGTACTTGTGCAGATATGAACATATCTTACTCGTGGGTTTTAGTTCGAACATAGGTTTAAGGTACAAATTAGATTTACTGTAAATGTTATTTTAACCGGTCGTGCTTCATTTAATTTAGGATGTTATTATTATTATTACCGGTATTATTATTATTATTATTATTATTATTATTATTATTATTATTATTATTATTAATTATTGTTAGTATTAATTATTAGTATTATTATTATTAATTGTATTTTTTATTAATTGTGTTTATTATTGTCTCTATTGAGTGTAATTAGTTACCACTGCCACCGGGTATATACCCATTGCAGTGTGAATACATACATACATACATACATACATACATACATACATACATACATACATACATACATACATACATACATACAAGAACCGATGGAGCGGAAAAAATTCTCCAACCCGGGTTTTCGGCTCTACGTGCTAACGCTCTATCCACTAAGTCACACCGATTCCAACTCTGATGCCGGATTGAATCCTCTCAGTTTAAGCTCCACCTCTTATTTTCTCTTTAGTGGCCAACCCTCATGCACTGTGTCACAGATGTGTGACAGTGGCACAATGTCCAACACGCACATCCTTCATCATATGATAGCGCAGAATTCCTGCACGGAAATATCATATGTACTTCGGTATATCGCAATAATATGATTTTTACAGCTCATGTACATGTAACTCAGCTTTACGCTGAAACAGTAGTTTCTTCTTTATTTCCTTACTGAAAAATATTTTTCTTCCACATTCGTATATATTTTTTTTAAGATTTTTAGTACATAATTCCCTGTAACTTTTCCAAAATTAAACACATCTCATTGTTTCAGTACACGTAAAACATTCAAATAAACAATTCTGAAAGTTACAGCATTGTAGATTAGGCAGAAACTGAGAAAAAATATTTTTTTTTGTGTGTGTGAAGAAGTGAACTCACGGAAAATAACCTTTAAAATAAGACATACTGTATTTTTTCGAATATCCCACGCACTGTTTTCCGAAATATACAAGTAAAATAAACGGGTGCGCGGCTTATTCGAAATGAAGTTAGCAAAAATACCCGATTGTCCTTCCATGCAATTCCGAAGGCATTAGTGCACACCATTATTTTCCAGCGTGAGTATTTCAATTGTTAACATTATTAAATGGCGGTACATGTGTCAGAATCAAGTTTCAGTGTGTTAAGTGTATAATTTGTGCATCTCATATTTTCAATGAATCCGTAATGCATGGGTACGCATATCGCTAGCTCTTGTTGAAAAGTGTACCTGAATGCACAGAGGACGATTATGAATGGAGAAGTAAGAGTGAAGACGAATGCCCAGACGAAGACGATGATGGTGATGACGAAAACAGCGCAGAATGAAGAAGTTAATAGTGATGACTGGTATTTATTATAACAAAGTACGTAGTGGCATGCGAAATGAAGATAGTTAATTTACTGAGGCTTTCTTTCGTATTAATATTGCAGGATATCGTGTAAACGACTAATTAAGCAAGACAGCTGACATTTAATTTGTCGTGAATACATTTTGTTAAAAGTTAATTTTTGTATTTTTTCTTTCTTTTCCCCCTTTGAGAAGTAGTGTGCGTGGCTTATTCGAGGGCGTGGGGTATTCGAGAAAATACGGTATATAGATGTATTAGCCTCCTCCTGAGAAATACAAAAATGAAAAAGAATATAATTGTAGCATATTCATATATGATATACCAATTTAAAAAGGGAAACATCAGAAAATGAATTAAAAAAATAAAATCTCAACAATTTTTCACCCATTTTGGGAAATGAGCATTGAAATTAGAACTTACATAGAATATCGAAAAATTAAAGTGAATAATACAATTGTAGTATATCGTCGTTGCGCCTTCAAAACCCGCTCTATGATTTTAAAACGATTTTATGAGAGAAGGAAAAATGCATTATCACTTTAATTCCCTTGATATTCACGTATAAGTTCATCATTTTTCACGTAATTATTGAAATTATACCGAAAGTAGCTTCGAAAATCAAGGGACTTAAGAGTGACAGTGTTTTTATCATTCTCCTACAAAATCTTTTTAAAATGACGTAGCGGATTTTGGAGGCGCAGCGACAATATTCACATGTGATATATCATTATGGAAAGGGAAAACCAAATAATAAATTGGAAAAATAAGTAGAAAATAAAAATTTTGACGCAAATTCCAATTTAATTCCTTCTTCATATTTTGCAAGTGTGTAAAAATCCATGGACCGGAGGATTTATAGTATAAATATTTTAACTTTCCACTTTTGCCGAAGTACAGTCCGATATTGTAACTGGCTACTGGGGAGTGTTGATGATAATCGAATGGATCCTGAGAGGAACTAAAAGAAAATATCAGTTGAGGAAGTGTTCTAATCACACGTGAACAAAGTATGCGTCTTAACGAGTCTAAGGCGGTATCTAGAATGTGTCACTATCGAGGGACAAAATTTTCGACAATTGTATCACACGTTGGTGCTCATTGTTATCACTAGACCGCGGGAGTGCGGGCCCTAATAAGGCGATTGAAGTTGACTATGCAGACGGGTATAGAGTATGACGTAAGTCTCTCTCCGTGCATCGAACCCGAAACATTCAGAGTGTGTTTAGCTGTCATACTAAAGAGTTGCGTATGTGAAATGACACATATTACAATGCCTAAAACAACTCGTTCACGAAGTGCATTACTAAATAATTTAGTAGAACAATTCGGACGCGATATATTTAGGCTATTATAGAAGGAGAAAGTGTGGTATGTAATTTCAGATTATTACAAACTAAGAAGTACTATTCTGAAAAACACTGTAATAGTAAAGGACACAAGGAAAATGTTGAACGCAAAGAAGAACAAATCGAGTTCAAATAGTTGGTCACAATTCAATATAGATTTATGTGACATGTTGATACACACAAACATTCCATTCAGTACTTTGGATAATCCCCAATTTAGATAATTTCTGGAAAATATACAAATCAACATATCCCAGGAGAAGCAACAATACGTAAATAATATTTACCAATTCCGTACCAGAATACGATTGGCAAAATTGGAGAAAGCGTGAACGATCAGAAAATATATGGGTTTCAGTTGATGAATCTACAGACGTAAGTGGTAGATATGTGGCAAATGTGGTGGTCGGTATACATTTCGAGAACTGTGCAGGGAAAAAATTGTGCTAACTTCGGAGAAATTGGAAAAGGTATACCATGCAACTATTGTCCATTTTTTTATAAGGCTATGCTCCTTTTATAGACGGAAAAGATTAAATATGATAATGTACTTCTTTTCATCACTGATGGAGCTCCATATATTATTAAGGCAGCAAAACATCTTAAAGAGCGGTATTCCAACATGGTGCATTTAACTTGTCTGGCGCACGAAGTGCGTGGAGTTGCTGAAGCTATTCGTGCTTTATAATAGCGATATGGACTGTTTTATAGCGTATGTAAAAAAAAAAATTTCTCAAAACCCCTTCAAATCTGAAGAAAAGGTTACATTTTGACAAGTTTATCTCTCTTCGAGTATTTTTACAATTACGTTATTACCGAATTGCCTATATTAATAATGTTAAATCATATCTTACAAAAGAAACATTTTCTCAAAAACTGCTGAAGGTAGACAGCTCATTTTTTTTACATATGATGTAAAGATTCAAAAACGGGCTCTCAAGTATTGTCGGAAAAATTCACCATTAAAATGGGACACACTCACGGACAGGAGAACGCGAATTCGATTATGCGCATTGTTCAAAACATACAGAGGTGAGCCTGCCTGGAGAGAAATAAAAAATAGGTTGCAGCCGCCAAATTACTCTTCAAGGAACGACCACTCATATAAATTGAGGGAAAGAAGACAGAGGACGACACTGGAAAGTTTTCTTTTCTCAATCGTACTATCAGGGACTGGAATGCTTTACCTGCAGACTTACTACAGGCTTTACCAACAACCAAAAATGTATTTAAAATAGGCTTAAGGACTTTACTAATAGACTGTAATTATACACAGTATTTAAAGGGTGTAATTGATATTTTGTTATTGAAGTGTTGTATCAGTGAAGAATTATGTTGTGTCAGTGAAGTGTGTTGAGTAAGTGATACGTGTTCCTGTTAGTGAAGCTTTATAGTTTATAGTGGCAGTGCAAAGTATTTGAACAGTGAAATGTTTTTGAAGTGTTAGTGAAATCAGGATAGAATCAGTGAAATGTGTCGTAGTTCCAGTGCAGTGAGTGAGTTGACAGCGAAATGAGTGTAGTGTTGAAAGGTACTTGTGCAGATATGAACATATCTTACTCGTGGGTTTTAGTTCGAACATAGGTTTAAGGTACAAATTAGATTTACTGTAAATGTTATTTTAACCGGTCGTGCTTCATTTAATTTAGGATGTTATTATTATTATTATTACCGGTATTATTATTATTATTATTATTATTATTATTATTATTATTATTATTATTATTATTATTATTAATTATTGTTAGTATTAATTATTATTATTATTATTATTAATTGTATTTTTTATTAATTGTGTTTATTACATTGTGTATAACATTGATAGACACGTAAGTAAAAATAAATTAACAGTTCTGGCGAATCGCTTATTTCATCTCCCATCTCGCTATACGCAATTCTACCTATAGTACACCTTAACTCTGCAGTTGGTACAGTATTGTTAAGTAACAGATTAATTGAAAAGTATTTGCGTCACTATTTTCTGAGAAATTAACGCCTAATCATCCTCTTATGAGTAATTTCCCACAAACGTGTTTATTCCGTCTTGCATTATGAGAGACTTCGTCAGTGGGATTGCTCGCTATAAAGCTTCACTGAAATACTAAGACCTAATACTCTTGATGAGGGTTGGAAACTGTGAAAGTAAAGGGTCGTTTCAATTTTATGATCTGTCCCATTAAGTGTCTGAAGAAAGTGATGGGAAAGCGAAGGAAATCATGCTTCTGTTGACTGCATTATCCTTCAAACATTTTGCACTAGACCCTTTAAGAATGAATATCATATGCTGTTTAATTGTTATCAACGACAAGAGATCTAAAATATTACATTCGTTCCTTTTTCTATTTACTCACAGACGAATTGCTCAGGGCGTTGGAGCAAATCACAGGGGTTCAGATGTTTACTTATTTCTTAAAACAGCTCTTGGCATAAGAGGGAAAGTGAAAGGGACGGGAAAACCCCCAG
This sequence comes from Periplaneta americana, assembly GCF_040183065.1. NCBI lineage: Eukaryota > Metazoa > Arthropoda > Insecta > Blattodea > Blattidae > Periplaneta > Periplaneta americana. Next base: position 41,839,364 of record NC_091126.1, on the reverse strand, counting down.
CCCTTTTAGCTTACACAGCCTTATAAACAAACGTACATTAAGGCTCTGTGCATCATTGGTGGATTTCAGGCGACCATCGAGAGCAAAAAGTTCGTAGAAGCTATGATGCCCGCCTGATACAATCCGTCACTGATCTTCCTGTCTGCTCGTACAGCACCAAAACATTACTGTCTCAACCGGGGGAGCTGGAGTGAGGAGTTAAGTGGTGATTTCCATTGACTCAATTGAGGTATTACCACCCAGGTCTGTCTTAAAACGTAAACAATAAGAATAGTAATGAAGTTGGTCTCTTTGAGAAGATAGTACTGATAGTAGCGTTCGGGGCTTTCAGAATTCGTTCTATGCCTGCGTTGGAACCGGAAAAATTAGTCAACTTCGCTGTTAGTAATATCTAATAATGTAACCATTTTGTTATTCAAAGCATAAACATATTTAAAAGTGAAAATTGAGCACCAATATACCTTGGTTAAATCTCATATCTCTCCGCAGTGCATATGAAGAGAAGGCATATGTCACTGTTGATAGTGATTCGTCCGTCGGATGAGAACGTTAAGCTTGACGGCCCCCTTGGTGCTAATCGACAGGATTAGGCTACGTGCCGGCACCGGGTTTTCCCTTCTCCCTTCCTCACCATCATCACCCACACACATTCCCTACACTACACTTACACGAACACTTACACATACACTCACCCTAGTACACGACGTAACTCTTCACAGATACACATCATGCATAATGTGGACCGCCAAAGTGGTGTGCAACTTGAAAATGGATCACAGTTCTGTCCTCTATCCGTAATATGCGGAACTCGAATCACGAAAGTGATGTGGGTAGGCATTAGACACACACACACATATTTAAAAGTGATAACTAAACCGCGGGAGTGCGGGCCTTTTACCGTCAAGTTAAGTATGACTGGAGCGTTCGTGGCGAGTGTATTGAACTCTCAGGTAAGCAACTCACTGTGCGTGCTTCAGACGTACAGTCTTGAGTATATGAATTGCATACACACAAAAATAATCATATATTTCGTACTTACCTAATTGATGCAATATCGACGGAAAGCATGAGGTTAATGGATCGTACGATCCATTAACCTCATGCTTTTCGCAGTACAAACATATTCTAACTGATAAACGCTGAAGTTCATCCTTTGACAATCTACGCCCTGAGCAATTCGTCTGTGAGTAAATAGAAAAAGGAACGAATGTAATATTTTAGATCTCTTGTCGTTGATAACAATTAAACAGCATATGATATTCATTCTTAAAGGGTCTAGTGCAAAATGTTTGAAGGATAATGCAGTCAACAGAAGCATGATTTCCTTCGCTTTCCCATCACTTTCTTCAGACACTTAATGGGACAGATCATAAAATTGAAACGACCCTTTACTTTCACAGTTTCCAACCCTCATCAAGAGTATTAGGTCTTAGTATTTCAGTGAAGCTTTATAGCGAGCAATCCCACTGACGAAGTCTCTCATAATGCAAGACGGAATAAACACGTTTGTGGGAAATTACTCATAAGAGGATGATTAGGCGTTAATTTCTCAGAAAATAGTGACGCAAATACTTTTCAATTAATCTGTTACTTAACAATACTGTACCAACTGCAGAGTTAAGGTGTACTATAGGTAGAATTGCGTATAGCGAGATGGGAGATGAAATAAGCGATTCGCCAGAACTGTTAATTTATTTTTACTTACGTGTCTATCAATGTTATACATTTATTTGTATTTCTGGTGTGGAAGACAAGGTTTGTTTGTCGTAACTCTTCAAGAATGAATGAATAAATAAATAAATAAATAAATAAATAAATAAATAAATAAATAAATAAATAAATAAATAAATAAATAAATAAATAAATGAATAGGTAGGTAGGTAGACGGCCATCATTTTCAACAATTTGTTTTAATATCTAGATTTTGATTATTTTTCAATTTAAATGCACTCTCCATATTGTATGCTAATATGCTGTAGACCAGCTGTGGCGAGAACGTGACTCGAGAGACATTGTGGCTCGCAGTGATAGCTGTGCACTTCGCTTGCTTCTAACCTCCGCCAACCCCCACCTGCGAGTGGTATATGTCTTTTTCTAAACCATGTACGAAAGTTCCAAGTAGGATGGGAGGACGCATTTTTTTGCTGTCAATATGATGAGAATATTAAATGTATGATTTGTTCACAAGTATTACGAGGAAAACGGTTGTAAAACTTAAAACGGCATTATACTTCATGTTACTGATGAAAAATTAAAAGGTTGTGTTATTATCATCATCATCATCATCATCATCATCATCATCTCTGTACGTCGATCCTTTTTCAGCAGATGTACGAATAATGCGGTTAGCTCTTCAATTTGAACTCACTGATTTACTATGTGATGTCAAATGAAAGCTAGATGTAAAGACTTGACAAATGTTGAACTTTAAAATCTTTGCCAAAAGATAAATATCCGAAGCTTCGTTCTTTCGCTTGCTCTGTTGAAGCCATGTTCGCTACAACTTACGTTTGTGAAAAATTATTTTCAACAATTAAAATAGTAAAAACCAAATTTAGATCACGACTGACAGACAAATACCTTCGTGATCAACCATGACTGGCAGTAAGTGACATAATTCCTGATTTTGAAACTTTGTCGCAGAGACATTCTGAAGACAGTTAATTTTAGGTTGTGATATTGTTAATTTATTGTTCATTCTTTTCTTTGTTACACGTACTAAACATCAGTTGTAGCCTTGTACTGTATAAAATTATATTTAAGTGCTTGACGTAAGGAAAATGAAAATCCGCTAATAAGTCAGACAGTTGCTTCACTTCCCCTTCGGGTGTCCGCCTCCCTCCATGGGTGCTATGCACGTTGCAGTTTACATAGTGGCTCGGCGCACAATTACATTTTCGCCACCGCTGCTGTAGACAGTATACTTTACACTGTATAATGAGTACGTTCGCCTGGATAGTTCAGTTAGTGAGTAAGAACACTTATTATTAGTACTACACTGTATTTTGAGTAAATAAAAACCTAACGAAAATTATGAAACTGAAAATCGTAATAGTTTCCACAGGGACACCATTTTATTTTTACTTCAATTTTTATTGTACCTGAGTTTTGGAATGTACTTCACTCCCACCCCTTCTACTAGTAAACTTCAAACCGTTCACGACACAGAGCCGAGGGCGCGTAATCAGTACTGAGTTACTGAGTATAGTACGTTTCAGAAATATGTTCGCGATTTCCAGTGACGAAAGAGCTTTCAATATTGAATCACATTTTCGTACGGGTACTTTCGTCCGTTTCCCTATGTCGCATCCCGGTTTCCCTCACCTGCTTCTGTTCGCCCCAGTGTAAAGTCTAGTAGCTGGGCTATCTTAGCTCTTTTCTGAAAACATTAATTTCTGTTAGGAATTGGACGTCTACTTAATATTATTCAAGTGTTTAAAATAACTTAAATAAAAGGGCCTCGTTAAGTAATTAACTGTCACGTGATTTCCCCCCCTTTCTACAACCCTGCGACAAAACCACTTGAACGGACAGTAGATAGCATTTCTGAGTGATTTTATCTTTTCGGATCGGGCAGAAGTGAACATTGAATTTACAGTACGTAAGGTACTCTTTTATAGAGTAGGTACAGAATTATTTCAACATGAGTTACTCGTACGAAGGACGAAACTGGTAATTGGAATTAGGTACAATAGTCTATAGTGCGATAATATGGACAAAAGAACTGAAGCCTGTATCGAAATGAACGGCCACCATTTTCTAAAATGTGTTTAAATATCCATATTATAATTATTTTTCAATTTAACTTCCTTCTCTATATTGTACGCTAATGTGCTGTAACAGTACAATATACACTGCATAATTAATACTTCCGAATGGATAGCTCAATTCGTGTGTAAAACACTAAGTGTTAATACAGGACTGTATTTTGATTAAACAAAAACCTAATGAAAATTATCAAACTCAAAATTGCGATATTTCCTAGTTTACATAAATGGATGAACCACTTTTCTTCCCTCCTATACCTAGTAAAGTGATTTGTATTTTACGCCAGTATCATCGAATTCCGTCGTGGAAAGGGTAGCAAACGGTTTTTCCTGTTTAAATCGTTAATAGAAAGGTATAGCCAGGTTAATATTAAAAATGTTAGTAACAATAAAATGATGTCGCTGTAGTTTATGTAAATGGATGCACTACTTTTATTCCTTCCTGTACATAGTAAAGTGATTTGTTTGTATTTTACTCTAGTATCATCAACCTCATATTTGAGTAAACTGGTTGTTTTAAAATTGCTTTTATAGGCCTACTGCCAGACATGTATCCCCATCCTGTGGTTCTTTACATACCATATTATAATAGTGACTAGAGACCAGGAGGTCTTGAGCTCATACTGAAGGGGAAAAACTGTGGAAATCTCACTCCACTTTTTGTTCGTGTACACAACACTAATTCAATGAACTGCCCTCGTCACAGTCTGCATCAGTGGCGTGGCATTATCATCTGAAAAGTTAATGACATTAAATATGGCTAATTGAGCAGCATCTTTAATATCTCTACTTTCATCTAGTGCCAAGGTGTACCACTTCATAATTTGTATTTTACTCATTAATTGTCTCTCTATATCAGAACTAAGTACCGTTATTCTGGCCGCAACTCTGTAAGGTGACTGACTGATGCAGTTGCTGCTCGTGATAAAATATTATGTGTTCACAATTTAGCGTTCCAAAATGGAAGAGAATTTGAAATCGTACGTTTTTAGCCTAATATGAAATGTCATGATTCCAATGTTTCACTGGCGAAAAAGCCGTATATAAATTGAAAACAACATATAATAATAATAATAATAATAATAATAATAATAATAATAATAATAATAATAATAATGAAACCTAGTCTTTTTATTTCCAATTTTTCCTGGAAAGCCAGTTTACCCAGTTATTTACTCTTCAAAATTACTTGAACAGGGTTCATTGTTTACGTCTGTTAAAAATTAATACATAAAACAATTTACAAAAGCGTGTGTTCAGTAATATATTTTGATTCACAACACACTGATACACTACAGTATAGCATATACCAGTACTGTAATCCCATTCGCATAGATTGATTACTCTAAATACATGCCAGTAAATATTATTCTTAAATAATATACACCACCATACAGATATTTAAATTCATACCACCATCACATTCAGCCAGCACGCGTTTGAAAGCCAAACTATGCTATATGCCGAAACTGAAGTATAGTAATTCACAAACTATACTCTCGTAGTAGCACTGTACACACATCGACATAAAGTAAACGTTCCGACAGTGAGATGCTGACACCTGCAGGCTAAAATACAGACTTTTCTCCTCGATATATAGCACGTAAACGATAGGCATCGATGCACCTGCCATCTGTAGGATAGATTCACTGTTCACTTAATGCTTTGTGCTCTTGACGAGTCATAAGCGGCCAGCGAAAGATAATTTTCTCCCGCGCATGCGTGAAATTTCTGTAACCTTCTTGAAAAGAGCAAGGCTTGTACGTGAACGGATGTTGCCAAGTTTACATAAGAAGTTTATGCAAGCTGCGGGAAGTTTAAAATACTCGATCCTGATATTATACATCCCCACTACGCCAATACGGTATTACATAATAAAACTAGTCGTGCATTAATGGAAACAAGGTGTTCACGTGCTCTTGTGCTCTTATTGACGCACCGCCACAGGACTGATGTATTTGAATTGTTCGAGTATGTTAGGACAAACATCTTCTGCAGCTAAACTAACCAGTCTTTAACATTCTCCCTCTTTGCGAATGGTTTCATTCTATCCGCAATGTATTTTGAAATGCGGTAGCTGGCACGAACCAATTTTTGTTTTTTCACTATCTTGTGAGATTTTTTCAGTGTTTGGACTTTTTAGACTTTCTAACAAATACTTTTTCTCCTTCCCTATAATACTGTAGATAAGAAATTCATATGTTGATGCAAAGTCGTATAGAATTACATTACGCTAATCGTTAAATTTATTAGTAAACAATCATTTGACGCAGCTAAATATCAACTGATAAGTTAATTTCGTAATTTATTACATGTTTATTTTATTAGAGTTAGTAGTAGTAGTGGTAGTGGTAGTGGTAGTGGTAGTGGTAGTAGTAGGTTTATTTTGCCTGGCAGAGTTAAGGCCATGAGGCCTTCTCTTCCACTCAACCAGGTTTCAATAATATACATGAGATACAAATTTGATTAAAAAAACACAAAAGAAAATACTTTAGAAATTACATAAAATATAGTAGGAAATTACAATAGACAAGATCTGTTACATAATATAAAATTACAAATGGTCAAGATCAGTTACATAATATATAAAATAAAGTAGAAAATTACACATAATCAAAATCAGTTACATAACATAAGGGGAATACATACACACACACACACACACACACACACACACACACACAATTTATAAGACCTAAAATGCCCGTGACAAATTGGACGATTAATTTACTTGAGATATATTATTCAGTTAATATAGTAATTGGAGAATACATATGGGTGACAAGACATAAATGTTGCTTAGCAAAGTCCTACTAAATGGCATACAAACACAAATGATTAAGTAATATATGAAGATAATAAAAAAAGAAAAGAGAAAAAAAAGAAGAAGAGAGAGGAGAAAAAAAATAACTTGGTCATTTAAGACTATTTAGAAACTTCCGCAAGAGTTACAGAAAATACATTTCATAAATAATACCTGAAATTATACTTTTTCCATACATCTTGGTATGCTTCGTAATGAAGTATTGGAGTAACGGTTAGCGCGTCTAGCCGCGTTAACCAGGTGGCCCGGGTTCGATTCCCGGTCGGGGCAAGTTACCTGGTTGAGGTTTTTCCGGGGTTTTTCCTCAACCCAATGTGAGCAAATGGTGGGTGACTTTCGGTGCTGGACCCCGGACTCATTTCACCGGCATTATCACCTTCATGTCATTCAGACGCTAAATAATCTAAGATGTTGATAAAGCGTCGTAAAATAACCACTAAAAATTGAAGTGTCGTCTGATATTAAAATGTACAATAAAGCGAATTGGTACACAACATATTAAACAAAACTCTTTTCCATTTTGTTCAACACAAAAATAATTTAATTTCCATTCCTTACGGAAAGAATATTTTCTCTTTGGCTGTGCCAAACTCCTTAGGTAAAATAGTACATCACTGATTGCTTAAAAAACTATGTAATGTTACGTAAACAGTGCCCGTAGCGGGGTGAGTTCGAGAGAGTGGTAGAAGGGGTAAAGGAAGAGAAATACTTCATGCACCCACTGAGTGTCAGCTCGCGGTCTCTGCTAAAGAAAAAAAAATGTAAAACTAATGGTTTTGTCTCAATCCGTAAAATAGTGCTTAAATAATTTGTTATAACGATGTAAGAAGAGAATGAAATTATGTCCGCAACTTTTTGTGCATCCGCAGTTTAAATATTGGCGGATTTAGAATAATTTTTTCATGTGTTCCCATAGAACGATCATGTCAATTGATGCCCATAGGAGCAAGCGCGCGCTTTAGAGCTCAGGAGAGCCTGAGCGCTTTAAAGCTGAAAGGAAAGAGACAGACGAAAGAGGTAGTAAAGGGATATCATTTTATTTTTACTAACATTTTTAATATTAACCTGTCTATACCTTTAGAGAACCGGAAATACCGCTTGCTCCCCCCTCCAAGACTGGAGTTCGATGATACTGGCGTAAAACACAAATCACTCTACTAGGTATAGGAAGGAAAAAAGTAGTTCATCCATTTACGTGAACTAGGAAATATCGCGATTTTGAGTTTGATAATATTCATTAGGTTTTTCTTTAATCAAAGTACAGTACTGTATTAAGAATAAGTGTTTTTACTCACGAAGTGAGTTATCCATGCTAACGTATTCATTATGCGGTGTATATTATACTGTCTACTGCACATTAGCGTACAATATAGAGAAAGAAGTTAAATTTAAAAAGTAATCACAATTTGGAAAATGGTGGCCGTTCATTTCGATACAGGCTTCAGTTTTTTTGTGCATATTATCGCACTATACAATATTGCATCTAATTCCAATTGCCAGTTTCGTCCTTCGTACTAGTAACTCATGTTGAAATAATTCTGTACCTACTCTACGTACTGTAAATTCAATCTTCACTTCTGCCCGACCCGAAAATATAAAATTACTCACACTTGCTATTTACTGTCCGTCCAAGTGGTTATGCCGCAGGATTGTAGAAAGGGAGGCAATCACGTGATAGTTAATTACTTAACGAGGCCCTTTTATTTAAGTTAAATTAAATAGCTGTATAATACTGTATTACGTAAACGTTCAATTCCTAAGAGAAATTAATGTTTTCAGAAAAGAGCTAAAACAGCCCAGATTTTACAGAGGGGCGAGCAGAAGCAGGTGGGGGAAATCGGGATGCGACGTAGGCAAACGGACAGTACCTGTGCGAAAATATGATTCGATATTGATAACTCTTTCGTCACTGGAAAACGCGAACATATTTCTGGAACGTACTATACTCAGTAACTTAGTACTGCTTACTATCTGCGGTCTTGGTTCTGTGTGGAGTTGGAACTTCATTAGTAGAAGGGTGGGAGTGAAGTACATTCAAAAACTCAGGTACAATAAAAATTGAAGTAAAAATAAAATGATGTCCCTGTATATGTCGCTTGGTCGAGCTATATTCAGGGATGGCCAGCACTGATTCAATAGATAAAGGGAAGAGAACTTATTAAAACTGTATCCATGTTAATTTTTAGAATTGCCTGAGAAGTATAATTGCATTATAAGAATGTAACTTGAATTTAAATGCTCATTTTTCACAAATTTGATTTTTTTTATTCAAAAGAAATATTTTCTCAACTTTTTTTTATAGAAAAATGAAATTTTCAGATATAGGCCTATTTATTTAGTAGCCTTAGAGAATGTTTTCGTAAATCTAATATACTGTAAATACGTATTACTGAAGGTAGTGTATTGAAAATTTTGAAAATATTCGCATGGAAATTGTTTGTAAGGAAATGAATTAACAAAGCAACTACTGTTACATCATAAGCAAAAGATACGTGCCCATGTGTTGTAAAAATGTCAGCTCTATAGCTTCAGCACATTTCGAGAAAATAATATAATATTCTGATGATAGAAAGTTGCTAACCAATATCACCTTTTAAGCGTAATGCGATAAGAGTTTTGTTATGTAATATTAGTTACACTTAAAACATATACAGCACTTAGGTAACTTTGCTTTGTACTGTAATATTATTTTGATTAGTTTATTGATTATTTTATAAGGTTAAAGGTACCATCAATATCAATTCCAACTTATCATGTCAAACTCAATCTCTTTTTTGGGATATCACTTTCATTATTAATGATGTGTTTCATCCATTTAGTACAGTATAGATGTACTACTATGAAATTTATGTGAATATTCCTTCTTAACTGTTTAGTATGTTATTAACATTTAAAACGCAACTGCAATATTAAGAAATTGATGTTAATACTTTTGTTTTACAGGCAATATAGATAATATCAAACAGAAAGAAGCCATATAAAAATAACGATATAACATTGCAATTTCCGTTTGAAGTTTGTGCACCACTGTTTTCGTAATCCAACAGGCTGCTTATTCATATACACAACCCTTCCTCTTTCCATACTTAGCGCTTGATGCCCGCGCACGACGTCAAGGTCAGAAAAATGCGCTTGCTTCGTCATCACTCCCATAGAAGCTTCGTAAATGCACCGAGGACAGAAACTATTTCCCCTTTAAGTTACCAATTTGTTGTAGATAACATTCCGTTTTTCACTACCATCTTAAAATATAGGTTTGTTTGAGAGGGAAATTCCAGTACAAAATACTTCTGCAACGTTATCAAATTTACATGCGACATGCGATCGTAACCTGAACTGCAATGAAGCGAGTTCTATTGTAAGAAGCATATTAATGGACATCATTTAAGTGACTTGACGCTGAATTGTCAGTTGTTCATTAGTAAACTGCATCGTTACTGCCTAGCATTTCACTGTTGTGCTGAATGTCACTGCAATCTGCAGGAAAAGCGTTAATTGACTTGCATTCTGAGCGCTGGCTGGTTTCCATTTTACTGCGTCCGATACGGAATGACCACAGACAGATTTCACGGCACGTACGGCTATTTTATTCCTGCTCTGCGTCATTCATAGACTGTTTTGTACCAGCACCATTTCTGCGAGGAGAAGCTGCATTACAAGATACGCATAGAACCTAAAACATACAGATCTTTTAGTAGAGACACATTTATTTCATTCTGTCTTTTGTGTGTTCTTATACACTCCTCATACCATGGTCGAATCTAGATTTTGTCTATTTCATTGGTTTATTTTACGACACTAACAACTTTGATTATTATCTAGTAGAGTTAAACAACGATCGAAAAACAAGACGAACAGCGCCCGCCAAGCTGAAAACCCGCACGACAGTACTGCCTACGTCGTTGACTGCTTGTCAGTGAATCAAGCGAACATTCAAGACATCGGGAATTGTCAACTCTCGAACGTCAAGCACCTTGAATCGTCACAGTTGTTTATACCAGACTGAACTTATATCTGTTTTGGCAACTGTATATATATATTCTGCGTGTTCAGTTCAAAGTGTGTCATGGCTCGCTGTATGTCGTCATGAGGCTAGTCGATGAGCCTAGACAATTTAATCTCCCTACACTTCCGCAGAGGCGTATTACTTATGTGCCAAAGAAGTTGCCTAGCAAGTACGGCGTTCATTCTGAAGAGTACTTACCGATACGCACGGTAACGCCGGTAGTGGCAGGAATGTGAACTGTTTGGAAACACGTACTGAGGTGAGTTTTTTCTTACTGTCGGGATATGGGGAGAGGGTTAAGACGATTACTTACGTATTTGTTGACATTAATTTCCACGGTCAACATGGACACGGAGCATTTGATTTGTATTGTGGAATGTTGCCGTACGCAATCGATGATAACAAATACCCTGCGTACGACTTGCCCGCGGAAAACACAGTTCGAAAGAGGTTATGGTAGCACACAGACCATACAGACCGCCATCTTTTGCTACGACGTTAAAATTATACCCTACACGTTCTCAAGTTCAGATTGGACACTTTGATTAATTGGCAACTTATCTGACATAAAAGCTGAAACTCGCTTCAAATCGCTTGCTCACAACAGTGACGTCAAGACATACTTTGAAATGAACAGCCAATATATATAAGTCCACACCTGTGGAGTAACTGTCAGCTCGTCTGGCCGCGAAACCAGGTGGCCCGGGTTCGAACCCCGGTCGGGGCAAGTTACCTGGTTGAGATTTTTTCTGGGGTTTTCCCTCAACCCAATACTAGCAAATGCTGGGGAACTTTCGGTGCTGGACCCCGGACTCATTTCACCGGCATTATCACCTTCATCTCATTCAGACGCTAAATAACCTAGATGTTGATACATTGTCGTAAAATAACCCAATAAAATAAAAATATATATATATAGTCCACACCTGTGGAGTAACGGTCAGCGCGTCTGGCTGCGAAACCAGGTGGCCCGGGTTCGAATCCCGGTCGGGGCAAGTTACCTGGTTGAGGTTTTTTCCGGACTTTTCCCTCAACCCAATACGAGCAAATGCTGGGTAACTTTCGGTGCTGGACCCCGGACTCATTTCACCGGCATTATCACCTTCATTTCATTCAGACGCTAAATAACCCAGATGTTGATACAGCGTCGTAAAATAACCCAATAATATATACAATCAAGTAGCCTATTTGAAACATCAACCCTACCTCTCCGTGTATAATAATCCATTCCCCAATCTTTATTTAATTACTAAGTCGTTAGTAAAAGGCTAGGAATTTTTTTTCGTACGTTTGAGATCAAATGTACAATCTCAAGTAAAAACATATTAACGCTTTATTTAACGTTATGTTCTTTTTTGTTTCTTAGAAATGCAAATTTATTTGAGATTTTTTTTCTTATTTATATAACCATACGTAAATTCTGATAGTAGAACCAGAACATTTTGATAACTATGATACTATTTTATTTGTTTTTTTTTATAAGTTAAACATTTCTATGTTATTTATTTCAGTGATGTATGTTATTCAAAGTAATGAAATCTTTCCACATCGACCAAATACTATTTTGAGAATAATGAGCTAGACTCGAAGCGCACGAGAGTTACGAGACGAGACTCGAAAGACAAATGCAACCAACACAGCGAAAGACAGCGGCAGTTATAATTTTGTTCATCTCTGTTATCTAGAGTTCGACTGAAATGAAGATGATATTAGGGAAATGAGTCCTGCGTCCAGTGCAGAAAGTTACCCAACATTTGCTCTTAATGGTTTCGGGGAAAATTCCGGAAAAACTTCAACCAGATAACTTGTACCAATTAGGGTTTGAACCCAGGCCCACTAGTTTCACGGTCATAAATGCTAAACGTTACTTCACGTCGGTAGACTGTAATGTTTATACATTCAAGAAATTAAATTCGGGGTACAATTATTTCACCACGGAACAAAATTGTTTCACAAAAGTTTAAATTACCCAACCAATTTTACTGACAACACGTGTATTTCAGTATAAATTATCACCAGACTGCGGCCCAGGGAACCGAAACACATTAAGTTACGAACGCACGGACCACTGTGTTGTGTAAATCGAGGAGAATGGGAGATGGAAAGTGCAGTTACTCCTGACCTCAACATGTAAACATTCAGAGACAGTAGGGCACAAAATAAATGTTGACATTTACAAAGATGTACTCGTAATATATGCAGTGCATTTCTAGTGCAAAAAACAATTGCCTAACATTACATGTTTCAATCTAAATTATACTGTACAAGTTTTACCAATATAGAATAATAATTTGTGTGTGAGGAGAAAAAAATATACAGTACTTAGGCCTACATAAATCACATTTCTTCGCACTTCAACGCACCGAATTACAAGGTACATTCGCAACGTTATAAAAAGAAAGGTATCTCTTACTTTCACTCAAAGTAACTTTTTTTCTAATAATGCTTTGAAATATTGTTGTAAGGGATGTTGGAATGTAGGCCTACTAACATTATACACAAAACTCGATGAAATTCTTTTCGATGTTCTATGTCTGATTTTGATGTTGAAGGCCAGTTTTGATTGTGTAATTAGATATTTTTCATGTACCTTTTGATCTTACACTGTTTTAGAAAGAATCGAGTTCTATCTGTCCTTATACTTTTTTAACAATTTTTAAAATCAAGTGTTTTTTTTTTCTTTTAATAAGAAAATATTTTTTCGAACTTCTCTATAGGTTCATTCTGAAGGGAACGCTTGGTGCTCTTAATTTTCGTCATGTTCCTCAGTACTGTGAATTATAAAACAGCAAAATTAAGACTAACACAAATATACATGCATAAATAATCAAATAAATAAGTGAAAAATAAATAAAATATACTTCTTTACTCACAGGATCTCAAGTACGTATGTTGTTTACGAGGCCCACGCCAAGCAGAACGAGAAAGACGGTAGTGTAATTTCTTATGAAACCAAATGTACTCTCTCAGTGCCATCCCACCTTTTGGATCATGACGTCACGTATACTCCGTGCTTTCCAACCCTTAGGCCCAATTGTATAAAACTCCCTGACTAAAGATCAACTTTGATCGAAGATCGAAAAGTGAACCGAGTTCAGACACTTCTTCTATTGTATAAAACTTTTCTGCAATCAAATTACCTTGGTTCAAATGCAATCTAAGTTCACATGAAAAGGATTTGGCAACATCGCATAAACAGGTGAAATACGTGATGCGCGGGCCATGTTATACAGGTTTGTTCAGTGTTGCCAATCTAGCGACTTTAACTCTTTTTCAATAACAATTTCTTTTAACTTTTATATTGCTTAAATAGGGATTTAGTGACCTTTTTAGCACCCCATAGTGACAAAATTTAATCTTTCTTTGTTGTTAATGAGAAATCTAGCGACTTTACAACTACTTTTTGGCGACTTTCCGTACACTCTTTTGGAGACACTGGTTTTTTGTGCAATGTAAATAATGGCGGACAATAAGAAGAAGGTTGACTGTTCTCCGAGTTGTTATCATGTTATGGTGTTTGATACTGCTAAACATAATAAAGCTTTATAAAACGACAATTTTCGTTTAGTAATACAGTTAATTGAAAATTTATGAATGTACCTATCATATCCATTAATAATTAATGGTTGTTATAAACATAATATAATTATAGGTTAAGTTATTTGATACTGCTGAACACGATAGAGCCTTATAAAATATAAGATTATTTGTGTATTAAGGCAAGAAATTGAAAGAAATATATATAAACGTACCTATCATATCTATTAATATTAATAATAATGGATATATTTTTATTTGCACAATCTATCACTCGTATATTTCAAACAGAAAAGAAATAACTGAACTTGGATAATCTAACTTAATCGGAGAAATTTCTTCAGTCAAAGTTGACTTTAGTTTGAGACAAATTAATCTCAGATTAGACTTTATACAACACAAAATTCCAAGTTCAGCTGAAACAAGGATCAATTTAACCTCTGATCTAAGATTAAATGGTTTATACAATCGGGCCTTAGTCTCGGAAATCGGTGATCCTAGATCGCAGTCTGATTATCACAAACTAAGATCATGGTACCTAACATGGTGCAGAGCCACTATAGAGCGTATTCCGAATCTCAGCGCTGAGCAATCTGATGGCATCACGGTGTTCTGAATTTCACCGATGGTGTCACTGATGCTCCACCGATGTCGCACCGGTGCTTTCAGCTTGCAGAGGTGGTGGCAGTCTCCATCAGTCGCCATCAGTGAATCTGATTGGTTCTTGTATAGGGCGGGAATTAGCAGACGAATGACATCGTGCACTGTTGTGTCATGGCGGTGTGTTCTGCTTTACTTCTGCTGTATTGAATAATTTCAAGGGAAAAATTGTTCCGGGGCCGGGTATCGATCCCGGGACCTCTGGTGTATTGTTTGTAATGAACACAACGTAAAAACAATATGTTAATGGCTTATGAGCGAACATGTCAACGGACCAGTTATTACTACCGGTTCAAGAAATAAATTGTTTATGCTCTCTTTTCTTTGAACGAGATGGCAGTACGGAAATTTCGCAAAATTTTTCTAGCGTAGCACAGACAACAATTTATACAGTCGCCATGACAGCCATCGATCCTTCCAGCAGTTTTGTTCCTATTTCGCTGCAGCGTGACGTCATTGTTATCCACCGGTCCGGTGAGATTCGGAATAAGCTGATAGTGTTGTACTCGTAGTTGCTGTCAAGGACGTAGCCGCATTGACCGAAGGTAGCCGAATGGTAGGGGAAGACTGCGAACGCGCGATATTGAAAGACTAGTCAGCTCTGTATCAACAAGCGCTTTTTTGTTCAGGAATGAATTTATGTGAGAGAAATGCAATGAATGTTTTCCGTTGAAGGGAGAAAATGCTTATTGGAATAATAACCGTACTTCTTTGCGTCAAATAGATTTATTTACATCTTACATTTCTAAGAAACAAACTGCTTTCGTAGAGAACTGACACACGTTCTATTCACAAGTTCATGAATGTTTTCGTTGAATTTCTTAGCCGTCATTAACCGAAGACTCACAATTTATTAAATTTCAGATGCTAAACGTAAAGAATACAGTATTAATCGCGGTTCAACTTAATGACATTCACCTAAAATTTACACAAGAGTAGTAGCATACAATAAGCACAATATGGTTGTATCAACGGAGGTTGAACACAATGAATGTGCTTTGTTTATATTTCTCTGCTTATGTATTGCATTCTAGGCAATAGACGGGGTTGCGCTTAGTTCGTAATCTCTTTCACTACTTTTCCTACCCATGAATCCCACACTTTCGAGTAATCTTCTGTCCGAACCATGTAGCATGTTTTTAGATTCGTCTCCACAGAGCAGCGCCGCTCGCATTTACATACCGATTATTTAGTCCTGACAGCTCAGAGACGCGAAAGAGGAGACGTAATAGGAGGAGTGGGGTTAGTTCCGAAGTAGAGATAAGGACGAGCGGTCGGTAAAGGAATGCAGTACAGCTTAATTGTACTGGAAATATACCGCTCATGACACACGATCGCTTCGAAGGCAAGCGAGTGAATAACCCAAACACCCCTTGCGTAACTAAATGGACTCGCCTGACCAAGGCGCATATCGCCTGCGACTGTCACGAACTAAATAATCGTACTGTACATAGCCCGCGCTCTGTCGCTATAAGAACCGAATACACCTCACCCTAAGGTACGCGGCTGCCGGGAGAGCCTAGAATCTGATTGTCGGAGCCTCGAGCACAGAAAAAGCCTCAGTTCGGCACCCCTGCTATACAAGGATGTTTCAGACAAGAACGCCCAGTTAGCTAATCTCGCTAGCACACTGGAGTTCCATAAAAACGCGCATTCATATTGAGATGCAATGTAATGTCTAGTTCTCGAGATTGTAACCAAGAGAGTGAAGAAAGTAATACAATAATTTGATTGGGCGAGAAATTTTTCTTCTCACATTACTACATGTCGCACTCCCAGTAAAATATTGCCGTATGCCGAAAATCAGATATTACTTCTGTAATTTATTTCCATTGCTGTTTCACTAGTTGGAGGTATGAAATTATAATAATAATAATAATAATAATAATAATAATAATAATAATAATAATAATAATAATAATAATGGCTTTATTTAACCTGGCAGAGTTAAGGCCTTAAGGTCTTCCCTTACACTCAACCAGGATTAAAACTTGCTTACACAGTTGATCATAAAACTTGATCAGAATTAAGTAATTACATACTGATTACATAATGAGATCAAAAGAGGTAGTTACATAAAATTTACCTCATAAAATAAAAATAAACATAGTGAAATACATATTAATTTGTTAGAATCAAATGCGAATCACATAAAAACAGAAGCCGATAATTCAATAAAAAAAGAAAAATGTACACAGTAAAAATAAAAATAAACACATTAGTATACATATTAATATTAGATTACAATTAAGTAGGACTTACATAATTAAATCAGAAACCGACAATTGAATAAAATGTACACAAAAAATAGATTAATAATAAAAAACAACAGCACAGTGGGATACATATTGGCGTTAAGTGATAAATAAACACGATTTAGATAATAAAAATAAGAAAAAAAATAATAAATACAGTGGAACACATTTGCAACACGTTAGGTCTGGCAACTCATCATAAGATACTTTTCTAATTTACAAATAGTAAATTGTGAAAGATTTTGGTACCTATTTGTTAAAATATTTTTACAAGAAATATTTTATTAGGAAATAGCATATTTTACGAATCACAGTTTTCGACTTGCGACACTATTTTACTGGAAGTGCGATGTTATTCAGTGTGATTACAACAAATGAGTGCAGACTGACAATTTGGGACGAAAGGATTGGCCTGGTGTAGGCCTATACCATGGCGCCACGGTTGGGGTCTTAATCCTCAAATATGCATTGGTATGCACTTCAGCAGCGCCACGAGATTATAGTGTTAATTCCACATAAACGTTTCTCAGCCAATGAGCGAGCTCATTGACGCTAGACTGAACAATGTTAATCGAATTACACTGACAGTTAAAAGCATGCTGCTCAAAATTAATAGATTAAGTGATAGTTTTTTTTCCTCCTATGTTCATTTGTTTTAATTGTATCGTATCTGTTTCCATGTACCAGCAATCAAGCAATTACGTGAGATTTGCAGTCTGAACATGCAATAATAATTAATTTCAATAATTGCACAATGAATTACCAGAAGTAAAAATGTTTACAATTAAATTAGACATGTTGAAAATTATAGATGAAAAACTTCAAAATAAAGTGTTGTTATAACCTCAAATGTTCAGTTGTTTTTATTCCAAGGAGGCTTTTATTCTTATCATCTCTGCTTCGATTCGACTGTTTTTTCTGGACGTTATTATTATTATTATTATTATTATTATTATTATTATTATTATTATTATTATTATTATTATAATCTCGAATGATTAAATGTTCAGAATTACAGTTATTTGCATTGGAATTATCTTGCCGAATAAAATTTGTGATAATAGTTATCCTCAGGTAATTTAATATCGCTTCTTAAACTTATGTTTGCTGTCAGTAGATAATTATTTCTCTACATCCGCTCGCAATAATTATCATAACAAGAAACACTCGTTAAGCTCAATTAAATTACCGGAAAGCTATCAACACTCGTATTACAGATTATTGCAGGTAGAATACCTAAGTGCGCCACATCACTTAACTTTGTTTTAAGTGAAAATGAGTCTCGTAAATTTTGAGCTATTTTTTTTTGGACTTACATTTCTACAAATACGACATCGATCACTGCTTCACGTAGGACTTTGTGGCTAGCAAACCTGATGGAGTCAGAATAGCGTTGAAAATGTGCAAAGCCTCGTAAGTCCGGAGAATTTCCTCAGGAGTTACGAGATTTTGCACCTTTTCTATCGATAGATTCGTTTTGTTATTACATATTTGAGAATTGTTGTT
This sequence comes from Periplaneta americana, assembly GCF_040183065.1. Taxonomy (NCBI): domain Eukaryota; kingdom Metazoa; phylum Arthropoda; class Insecta; order Blattodea; family Blattidae; genus Periplaneta; species Periplaneta americana. Next base: position 41,820,809 of record NC_091126.1, on the reverse strand, counting down.
CCAGACGCCAAGTCTCCTCCAGAATATGGACAAATGTATACTGTACAGAGACGAAAGAAACCACAAATGTCGTAGAATTGTTCCATTCAAAGTTCATTTCTAACCTATATTATAATTATCCCAACATATCTCCTTTGACACCATATTGGAATTCCTAACCTTAAATATGTAAAAATCCGAAGCAGTCATCAACATTACCAGCGAGAAGAATGTGTATAACCTGTGACAAGTATAAATGTATTACTATTCCGAAAGAACAGTGCTTTGAAATCAGAATAACACTAGCAAATTTTATTAAAAAATCATCTTATGAAAACAGATGCTCTAAGTTAACAGTAATAATTTACAAATCAAGATTCACAAAAAAAATCATTTATGTCCTATACCAGGCATGTCAATTGATGCCCACAGGAGTAAGCGCGCTCTTTAGGGCCCAGGAGAGCCTAAGCGCTTTACAGCGAAAAGGAAAGAGACAGACGAAAGGGCTGGTATATGCCGCTTGGTCGAGCTATATTCAGGGATGGCCAGCACTGATTCAATGGTTAAAGGGAAGAGAACTTATTAAAACTGTATCCTTGTTAATTTTTAGATTTGCCTGAGAAGTATAAGTGCATTATAACAATGTAAGTTTCAATTTTAATACTCATTTTTCACAAGTTTGAGTTTTTTATTCAAAAGAAATATTTTCTCAACTTTTCGTATAGAAAAGTGAAATTTTCAGGTATAGGCCTATTTATTTAGTAGCCTTACAGAATGTTTTCGTAAATCTAATATACCGCATATACATATTACTGAAGATACAGTAGTGTATTGAAAATTTTGAAAATATTCGCATGGAAATTGTTTGTAAGGAAATGAATTAACAAAGCAACTAGTTACATCATAAGCAAAAGATACGTGCCCATGTGTTGTAAAAAATGTCAGCTCTATAGCTTCAGCAAATTTCGAGAAAATAATTTCATATTCTGACGATAGGAAGTTCCTCACAAATATCACCTTAAAAGCATAATGCGATAAGAGTTTTGTTATGTAATATTAGTTACACTTAAAACAGATACAGTATCTAGGTAACTTTTCTTTGTGCTATAATATTGTTTGGGTTAGTTTATTATTACTTTTGTAAGGCTGAAGATACCATCAATATAAATTCCAACTCATCATGTCATACTCAATCTCTTTCTTTGGAATATCACTTTCTTTAAGAATGATATGTTTCATCCACTTAATACAGTATAGTATTATACTACTATGGAATTTAAGTGAATATTCCTTCTTAACCCTCTATTATTTTATTAAGATTTAAAACACAAGTTCAATATTAAGAAATCAGTGTTAGTACTTTTGTTTTACAGACAATATAGATAATATTAAACAGAAAGAAGCCATATAAAAATAACGACATAAAATTTCACGTTCCGTTTGAAGTTTGTGCACCACTGTTTTCTTAATCCAACAGGTTGCTTATTCATATACACAACCCTTCCTCTTTCCATACTTAGCGCTTGTTGCCCGCGCACGACGTCAAGGTCAGAAAAATGCGCTTGCTTTGACGTCACTGTCCTATACTGACAATGTGCACTGACCAAAATAATTTTACCACAACTAGGTAACTTCGTAGACAGGCCAGTTCTGGGAAAGTGGGAAGGAGAATGATATGTGTCATTTGGTAAATATGAAAAATATGAAACCTTGGCGCACCTAACACTATCTCGAAGAGGAAGTCGTGACGTTCCTAGCACTATGTCGTAAGTCAATTGAAGCGATCGTGGCGCATCACACTGTCTCCGGACTGGCCGCAGTAGAAGAGATTGACAACTAGTTGGGTAAAGAACTTGGGAAATCTTGCGAATTATATGCTCAAAGAAGGCAAATAGAGGGAAGCATGGGAGAGAATCTACCCAAGAAGGCAATAAAGATATTACGCTGAATTTCCTCTAAGTAGATGAACGAGACTCTTTAATTTAGTTTCCTTCCCTCAGAAAGAGGTCTTTGTCCTCAAAGGACGTAACAGATTTTAATTCCAATAAAAATTTGAGGGTACTAACTGGAAGGAAATGCAGTCATGCCAGAACATTTAAGACATCGAGGAGTTGGGAAATTAAGATTTAATTATTTACAACTTGAGTGGTTACGTCTTCGTAATACATTCTATTTAAACGACACAAAATATCTCTACACCCAGACAGGGTCTAATGCCTATCTACCAGTTTTATTACACAGAATATGATGACATTTTGTTTCAAATAAAAACCTCGGACCGAGTGTTTAAAACATCCTTGGAGAAATCCTATTTCCTTAAAGTTGGTACATTGCAATTTCCATCTAAGAGGAAATAGAGTGTTGCCATTCATTTGCTCTTCTACCCCACTTACAGAGGAAGCGAGCGGAGAAAATCGAAGTAAGCTCTGAAGAAGATTAGAGGAATGCAGACTCCCCAGCCCTTCTCTCCAACTCTGCAACTCGCCCAACTCGAGCCTACGTCTTATAATTTGTCACCCGCCTGGGGCTGCAAGCTATAACAAAGTTACACTGTGATAAGATTGCCATAAATGAAAAAGAGAACAATTTTCTCTCCTAGCATGAAATAATAAGCTTTACATGTGGGAGTAACAGCGGACTGTTAATGCGATATTATTCCCAACTTTCGGGGGAAATGTAATTTCTTTAATATGCTTAAATTACTTATTTTAATGTGACACACGGAGATTTTCCCAGCCGTTGAACAGAAATATGCATTTTACTTGAAGCTTGGTTGTACAGGGTGTATCATGAGCAGGCTTGAGACTTGGGACCCGATACAATAAGTTTACCGTGCATGTACTATAGGTTGTTGACTCGCTGCAGGTAGTGAAGGTAGAGATGTGTTGAGGTAACAACGTTGCTGTTTAGAGTACGGTAGTATGGGGAAACAGGCACGTATATGTACAGTCTGAAAGTAAATATACGTTACACAATGACAGTGTCAAAAGAAAGTGAAAAGCATTTATTCTCCTGTCCTTTATAAGCATTTGTGTTCAGTTATGCACAGTGTTAATGGTGGAAATAAACATGTAGCAATTTTAATTCCTTCATTTATCCTATTGGTTGTCTTTTGGAAGTGCAGTTACAGTACCGAATTGCAATGCACTACAAGATACATTTTCAGTGTCTCAAACGTAAATCTTTTTCGCTTATCTGCCAAACACAATTTGTACTGTGAAAAGCTGCGCTCTATGTCGCACGACGTGATAGGAACAAAACGAAAAAACCTAATATCATGGCAGTCTCTAAGAGACAATCCTTTATTCTCGGGTGGCTCTATGTCCACTAATTTGCTGTTTATGTTACATAATGTTCCATATCCGTTATTTTTACAAAAAAATGATTTCCACTTCTGTTTTACATGTTCAGTAACCGGTGTGCTTGGTGTCTCATTAATTCCCTGTGTCATTTCCTCAACTAATTTGAGGGCTTCCGGCATCTCTTGTTCCGACTTTTCTAACCGTGTAATAGTTTCAGACACAGTTTGAAAATAGGTTTGTATGAAAACAAAATTATTCGTCAGAATCTTTGAATCCAGAGCTTTAATTATTCTGATTGCAGAACAGTCGTCACTCAATGTGTTGATTATCTGCACAATTGTACGGGAGTATTTGGCATAATAAATAGCTGCATTAAGCCATGTACCCCATCTAGTAACAATGGGCTCTGGGGGTAGAGGAAGAGTGTATATTAGTTTCTTAAATTTCGCAACCGTCTTTGCGTATTTGTTAGCATTCATTCTACAGTATCCCCTCCCACTGTACGCTATACCACTATACTCAGTACGCCTTTATGCGGATTTCCCACTGAACTGCTCTATTGGGTCCGAAGTCTCGAAGCCTGATCATGAGGAATGCTTAATAGTTAAGAAAAAATTTGTTTGGGTTATGGAAGAAGGGGACACATTTGAACAGCCTTTCTGTTTGCATGTTCTATTCACATTCATTATAATTTTTTTAAAGATTAAATAGCACAGAATTATAAAACATTGCTTAATAAACACTTCAGAATTTTATATTTTCAGAAATTAAATATATCTTAAATGTAAATAAAGTCAGAATAAAAACTTCTAACACGTTCAAAACTGCCCCATTTATGGGGTACCTTTGAATAGGTATGGTACACTTCCGAAGAATGTCCAAATCATCTGTTTGAGAACAAACAACGCTAAAAAATGTCATCTAAAGAGCATTACTATAATCATATTATTTTTATTTAAAACTGCTTAAGTCCACTCAAAGTGTTTCACTGTCACAGTGCGAGCACGTCCTCCTGAATTCTCCGGTTGTGTGAATTTCATGACAATATCACTTTTCTCTGTCTTACTTCAGTCTCCCATTTTAGGATATGCAAAGTTCCACGTTTGTAGAAACCTCTACATAAACCCGACAGCCACCGGCGTGGCTCAGTCGGTTAAGGCGCTTGCCTACTGGTCTGAAGTTGCGTTCGGGCCCGGGTTCGATCCCCGCTTGGGCTGATTACCTGGTTGGGTTTTTTTCCGAGGTTTTCCCCAACCGTAATGTGAATACAAGGTAATCTATGGCGAATCCTCGGCCTCATCTCGCCAAATATCATCTCGTTATCACCAATCTCATCGACGCTAAATAACCTAGTAGTTGATACAGCGTCGTTAAATAACCAACTAAAAAAATAAAATAAACCCGACATTGCCCATCTACCTCTTCCACTTGTCCAACATAGAGAACTTTAATTTCCTTTGTTGTGTATTATGTCAGAAAAAAAATTCTCGGTGTCACTTGTTTCTACGGCTACTATATCTTGTAGACAAACCTGACATTGTAGGTGTAGCGCTTGACAGACTGGTGTTCTCAGGTTTTTTCATTCTGAGTTGTCATGTAACTTCATGAAGCCCTAAAGTCAGTCAATCCCAGCAATTCTGTCATCATCCCATGATTCGGTATACTTGCAAGCTAAATGACATGCATAATCATATGTTAATTGAAATATATGTGTAAATCATACCATAATTAATACACCTCCTACATAATAGCCAAATTGGCTAGTCTCATATATGAGACAACTCATCCTGCCTAAGGTATTCCGTGGTTTTCCTAAGGCGTAAGACAAATGTCGGGATGAGCCCTATAAGAAATGGGCCACGGACCTATATGCCCTTCCCCATATATATTCCCCTTTTCTTGTAAACGACGTATGCCCTAGTTCAGAACCTCTAAATTGTTTATTAAATGTACGAGGTCACTCAATTAGTCGCAATTTGAAAGCAGAGGGACCTCTCAAATTGCAGATTTAGAATTCACGGCGCCTCTTCCGACGGCCTTCACATACCTTGTCATCGAACAACAGATGACAGCGTCTTGCCATCCTAACGGCAAACAACAGCCAACTCCTCCTCGCCCCGTCCCAGGATCTCTTGATCAAATCTCCGTCCCCCTCGCGTATGTGGTACCTAAGAGGTTACGTCCAATTTCGGCATCCCCTTCAAAATTTTCTAGAGCTTCTTCAGTGGAGCAGCGTAACCCGGAGTGAGACTAGTGGCCAACAGGCTTGGAGCTCACATATTTATTTTTGTACAGCCCCCAACCCCTTGCAAGGACGCGTTTTGCGTACCTTTTAAATTTGTCCTCCCAATTCTCTTTCGATAATTAATATTAGTACATTTAATATATGTAATTAACTAATACGGACTCCTGCTCTTCGGTGAACACCTGCTGGCTCGTGTATCACGAATCATATTTTCCACAAACTTCTTCATTTGGTAAAATAATGACGTTTGAGACATCTCATACTTTGAAGCTTCAGCTCTTAACGAAAGTTTTCCTTCACTAGCAGACCTTGCTGCTTCCTGAATAACTTCATTGGACAATTCATGCTTATTCTTTTCTTTATGTATGTCCGAACAATTTTATGCCCTAAAAACAAATATAGTGTAATCAATAAATTCGTTATATTAAACTTTTAAAACGTTTCTCACAGTATTATTAAATTAGTGTTGTGGAACAGTTTTGAACATTGATCAAATATTCCAACAAGGAACTGCACAAATGTGCCCCATATGATCCTATCAAGTACGACCATTCATTATCATGAAATATTAGAGATCAACAATAATTAAAAAAAAAGTGAATTTATTAGGCTCTAATATTGTATAATGAAATTCACGTCTGAAACATTCATGTTCTTAGAATGTCCTTAAGAAGTTAAAAAAAAAAAATACTTTCTAATCACTTCAAAACAAGTGCGTCTAATGAGTTCACACCAACAAATTAAATGGAAGGAAAATGGCAGCCAGTACATCAGAAGGGCTGTCTTCTGCTGTCAGTACGGGAACTTAATGAAATTATGTGTAGAGGTCAGAAATTCAATCTGTTCTAATGTGTCCCGTGTTCAAATGTGCTCCCTTCTCCCCAATACTTAGAAACCATATAATTTCGCAATTACTTCGGAAAAAATTAGCGATAAAAGATTACATTTAATGTTTTATCGACAATTACGAGAATAATTATCATGTCATCACTAGAATTTCGTAAAAGAGAGAAAAGTTTTTTTGTGACTATTACACTCTTACTACGTCATACTACTTTTGACCAATAAAACGGTACGAAAGGACGTATTTCAACGAATCATGGCTGCTTATCGCACAATTTTATCGCGTCCCTAGCATTTGTTTAATTTTATCGCGTCCCTAGCATTTGTTCCTTTGTTTGCCAACATTTCAAACTGCGCTGGTCTGGATATCAAAAAAAAAAATATATATATATATGTATATATAATTAGAAACCACTCCAGTTGATGTACAGCAGTTTCAAATATGACTCGCATTGGCATTCAAGAACAAGAATTAATAAAAAATCACTGATCATACCTATGCATCTTCTGAAATTCGATTTACAAATAAATGAGCGCCATTCGGAAATCCTGAATAAGTTGAATACACCATGTATGTCTAAATCAACGAGTTCCACTTCTATTATGCACACGTCCAATATAACATCAATTGAACCACCAACCACATTCAAATTTGAAAGTTGTACATTCAATAATTATTCCTTTTAATATTATTCATGTTTATTTTTTATGTCATCGTCGTTAATTAAAACTTTTCTAACACTTGTGTATATTAGTTAGGTTATGTTATAGCTTCTGCTATATGATATTATGGATAGTCACGTATCAGAGATTGTTTAATATTAAGATTTATTGAAAATTATCTGTCAAGTGACGTTGATTACTGGGATTCGGATAATTGAAGTGGAATGTTGCATTTTAATAAAAATGAAACTGAATCAACAAAGCCTTCTTGACTAGTAACATTGCCATCGTGTATAATAGATCGAGAACTTCTCGACGAGAAGGCATTGCTCACTACTGCCATCTAGCATGCATCTAGCGTAATATTTGTAATGTTGAGATGGTACAATAATACATTTGAAGACAGTTGTATTTTCGTAAGTCAATTAATATTTTATTGTATTGGAGTACTTCGTTACTTCTAATCTTTATATACTTTCTTCTAATCGTGTAATAGTCAATTAAATCCCACTAGAGTTTTGATTTTCTCTAGATAAATCTGCTTGTGTTCCACTCGCAGATTTATCCATAAAATCAAAACGTCTAGTGAGATTACTGTTGATAAATACAAGGAATACTAGAATAGTACTTATATACGTTAGGTGTTAGTGTGGAATAATTTTGTTTAAGAGCGTTTTCATCATATCCATTGCAAACTCTGTTTTTCTCCTGTTTTGCTTTTCCATGACGATGAATTGAATCTTCATTGATTGGAGCTATACACTTCTCTTTCAGTCTCATATGTTCTTTACTGTTGAAACAATATTTGGACACTTTCACATGCAAACACTTTCGTTCTGGTATGCACTGTTAATGTAGTCGCGCGAACTATTTTCAAAACTGAAACTTGGGAACGATTTCCTCTAAAACTATAAGCCCCCAATACGGCTCACATCCTTTCACGTATGTACCTTGTAAATTTACTTTTGAGATCGTATAGTAATGGGAGCGAGCTGTTAAATCCTTTCGTTAGGCAAGGCTATGTGTGTTTTTAATTACAATTTTCATCTGGTATGACAAATGGACGCTTTTCTCAATGCTAAGAAAATACAGGTGTTTATCCGGATAATTTCGCATTTTTTGCTAAAAACATATTTTCGCGGAAGTTCACGGTGAAAAATATTGGAATATTTGCTATTATTGCACACATATCTATAAAAATACTTTTCTTCACATAATCCACGAGTTAACGCATTAATCCTTAATGCGAAAATCTGTGGCCTCTATATTGCATAGAATAAAGATGGTATGCCTATACACCAATCAATCAGTTACAGATATTGAACTGAGCATTTCATCGTAGGCAGATATAAGATTTCACATGTGGTAGTGTGATTTGTTGACGATGAATTTTTGGCGGCATGATTTCTAAATTACTTTTAAAAAATGAGGAATTAAAGGAGTTAGTTTCATGCGTTAGCTCCTTAATGAATAGGGACGGATTTATGTGATCATGCCTACTATTACTTCGTTATTAACTCTTGGTAACAGTTATCAATACGATTAAGGATGTTGAGAATTCTAGTAGAAAACATATAGAGATACTTCGATTCAAATCCTCAATGGTACACGACATTAAACAGTGCGATCGAAAAGTCCCTCCGCAGCTCTATTAGTTTTAGACAAAATATTAGTTAACTGTCCAATTTTGTGAACATAATAATAACGTAATTATTCTAAATGAAAATGTAGTTAAATTAAATGATATTTTTTTAGATAAGACGTATTACTTTTTAGCCATCGGTGTATTTCATGTATATATTTCAAACCTGGTTGAGTGGAAGAGAAGGCCTTTTGGCCTTAACTCAGCCAGGTAAAATAAAACTGCTGCTACTACTACTACGACTGCACTGCTACTGCTACCACTATTAGAGCTCGATCGCAAACTCGTGGCACCAACCTGCGCAAGATTCTTTCTGAGGCTTCTACTGCTGGCGGAGTGGGGGTTTCTGTGTGCGCGGCCGTTTCCAAGCGACAAGCGACTGCTTACTCATCGAACATACTGTTCAAACACCTTCTCAGAAAAACTCTTGGGTGAGTCCATGTAATTGGATTCCAATGCATCTCTCGCGCAGGTGCCACGAGTTTGTGATCGGGCTCTACCACTATCACTACTACTCCAGTCAGAGTTCATATTAAAGTACGTTACGTTGACACAATTTTGGTTAAAACTATTGTAATAATGGTAATGGATACCGATGGAGGGTGACGGTGATATAATGGAAGGAAATGGGAGAACCTCGAGAATAACATCCAGGAACCTTGGCTTTGTTCACAATAAATACGGTTCTGTCATTACTGCGAATTTGAATCCGTGTTGGCGTCATTGTAAGCTAGCGAGTGCTCTGTCAACTGATCCACCAAAGCGCTAAGAGGACATATTTACCTAAATAAAATAGTTTTCATTTCAAGACCTAAATTAGAATAACTGATTAATGCATGATCCTTCACTATCTCTAATGAATCTTGGTTATCCTTCAGCATATTCTACTTTTTATAATCAGTGTGATTTAAAACCATTAGTTCGAAGTAAATAAAAAAATAAATAAATGAATGAATGAATAAATGAATAAATAAATAAATAAATAAATAAATAAATAAATAAATAAATAAATAAATAAATAAATAAATAAATAAATAAATAAATATTGTAATGAATTGAAGAAAGAAATAAAATGGCTTCTTTGAAAGAGATCTCAGCTCCTTTTGAAGTGCCCATTTACAGTTAATCCTTTTGATTAATCAAAGAAACTAAATTCGAATCAAAGAAATGAACTGTGCCAGACGTAGTATCCTTGCATTGCACAATCAAAGTTGGGCGAAGTTGGAAAATAAGCGCATTCGGCTGAGTGTATATTTTGGAGAAGTATCTCAGATATTGCAAGAACATTTAGAAATATTTTCAAAGAATATCCAATTAATTTCTTAATTATTAATAAAATCTCAAAATCTTTGAAACAAATATCTGAAAGGGAACCTGATATAGGTCTGTGTACCATATATTTACGAGATAAAATGGCTGCATTTTAGAACTTACCGTAATAAACCCGTGCAAGAGCAGAATGCACAATTCATTTTAAACAGATTAGCGTTCCGTTTGAAATTCTAGAGAAAAGTGCTAATATTCTCGAAGAGAATTTATGAAATACTTTTCTTTTCGTTATATAAGCGGGTAATTTTCCAAGAACCCTTCAAAGAAAATAAACCGCGTTATTTTGTGCTCATGCACATCCTTCATAATATCTTGCAGCGGATATTAGAAGCAGAACGTACAGTATTGCATTTTTAATACAAATGTAGAAGAAGCAACTTTATGATACACTATGTGTCAAAATTAAGGTGCTGAGGAAGACCAATATTTAATAATAATAATAATAATAATAATAATAATAATAATAATAATAATAATAAATGCTGTGTTGAGTTATTGAGTTATAAATTAATAATAATAATAATAATAATAATAATAATAATAATGGTTTATTTTAACTGGCAGAGTTAAGGCCATTCGGCCTTCTCTTCCACTCAACCAGTATGATAAAAAAATTACTACAATGCTATGAATATAACATAATTAATACAATACAATACAATACAATGCAATACAATACTACAAATACAAGACAATATAATACATAATTAATATAATACAATGACAATTCTTTTCGTCTTCACAACACCAATAAAATAATTATGTAATAATAATAATAAAAATAATAATAATAATAACAATAATAATAGTAATGATAGTCATATCTAAATTAAATTAAATTAAATTATTAAGCTCGATCACAAGCATAATTTCAATTTGACTGCGCCCGTAAGAAATCGTTTAGCCTTTTCTTGAAAGTGGTTATTGTCTGGCAGCCCCTAATCTTCTGAGGTAGAGAATTCCATTCACGGGGAACTGAGACAGTAAAAGAGGATGAATAGTGGGATGTTCTATGGGCAGGAATTGCTAGGATTTGGCTCTCTTGTGACCTGGTGTTTAGATTGTGACTGGAGGATAAGTAGTTAAACCGGGAACGAAGGTAATTTGGAGTAGAAGTGTGGGGAACTCGAAACAGAAGAGAGAGCGAATGAAGTGTCCTACGGTTACTAAGTTGCAGCCAGGATACAGATTTGAACGAGGGTGTAATTAGGAGTGGAGAGTGGAAAAAACAGACATGAATTTTACTACTGTTGTGGGATTATTTTGTACCTGTAAATTTCGACTTCCGCGGTAAACAGAGGACAAATTTTGCCTGGAGTCTCTCTCAGAAATAGTTTTTTTTTACATGCCAGAAATCTGAAAATAGGAGCCCAAATTTTTATAATTTTTCCGAAGAAAGCCGTGCTAAAAATTGTTTTTCCCTCAAATCCGTATACATCGGCCGAGTTTGAACCAGCGAATATCTGATACAATGGAAAACTTGGTAATCGCTAGACTACCGAGGATAGTAATAATGATAGTAACAATAATAATAGAAATTCATCTTTGGACTGGCTAAAGTAGTAGCACATCTACCTACAAATTCAGTGAACTACGACTTTGGTTCTTGATACGAATATGCAGGATTTTATCAACAGAAATCTCAGTAGAGTTTTTGATTTTCTCTAGATAAATCTGCGTGGGGAACACGAGCAGATTTATCTAGAAAAAATCAAAACTCGAGTGGGATTTAATTGACTATTACACGACTAGAAGAAAGTATATAAAGATTAGAAGTAACAAAGTACTCCAATACAATAAAATATCAATTGGCCTACGAAAATACAACTGTCTTCAAATGTATTATTGTATCATCTCAACATTACGCTAGATGGCAGTAGTGTTTTATGTTTATGTTTTCTTGTTATCAGTTGTGCCAACTATGGGATCTTCATTGAACTCTGTGGACGGTTGTTACTAGTCAAGAAGGCTTTCTTGATTCATTTTCATTTTTATTAAAACATTTGCATTCCACTTCAATCATCCAGATCCCTGTAATCAACGTCACTTGACAGGTGTATTAGTATTAAACAATCTCTGATACGTGACTATCCATAATATCATATAGCAGAAGCTATAACAAACATAACCTAAATAATATAAACAAGTGTTAGAAAAATTTAATTAGGGATGATGAAATAAACAAGAAACGTTTTAATTAACGATGATGAAATAAAAAATAAACATGAATAATTTTAAAAGAAACAATTATTGAATGTACAATTTTCAAATTTGAATGTTTTAGTGGTTGGTGGTTCAGTTGATGTTATATTGGAGGTGTGCGTAAAAGAAGTGAACTCGTTGATGTACATTGTGTATCCCTCAACTTATTCAGGATTTCCGAATGGTGCTCTTCATATATGACCAGTGATCTTTTTTAATTCTTGTTCTTGAATGCCAATGCGAGTCATATTTGAAAGTGCTGTGCATCGACTGGAGTGGTTTGTAATTTTCTATTTTTTGACGTCCAGACCAGTGCAGATTGAAATGTTGGCAAACAAAGAAACAAATGCTAGAGTAGTGATAAAATTAAACAAATGCTAGGGACGCGATAAAATTAAACAAATGCTAGGGACGCGATAAAATTGTGCGATAAGCACCCATGATTGGTTGAAAGACGTCCTTTCGTACCGTTTTATTGGTCAAAAGTAGTGTGACGTAGTAAAAGTGTAATAGTCTCTCGTAAAAATGCTGAGTTCGTGTGGTTTATTCTGTGTTTATAATAAGCTGTGACGTTACAACATGCTGACCACATAAACAGGAAATCACGCTATTATGTTTGTTAACTCTTAACAAGAGGAAGACAAATAACCCAATCCGTAAAGGAAAGTTGAAATAAGCTTCGTTACTAAATAATTCTATACCTCTTGAAAAGAAAGTGTGTATTTATTGCTTATTACGCTGTATGTCATGATAGTATGAGGGAAGTTGCCGACGAGGCTGCGTGCCTATACGACTGTGACATAACGTCGATACAACTTCAAATGTGGTACAGTAAAGATCCACATGTACTCGTTTTTAATAGTCTAAATATTCTGTTCCCACTGAAATTCACAGTAAACTGATACATGTTTTGTCTAAAGATTAATAAGTGAGAAGTTATGAATGAACAGTGCACGAAATTCTACAGAGGAAGAAAATAAAAAAGCTTTATTAAATTTTAATTGTTTATTTTACAAGTGTAGTGACTAATATCAAAATTCTGTTACAGACAGTTTGTAGCACGCTTTTACAAGTAAATTGTAACAAACGGTTTGAATTTGTCTTTAAAAATGGCTAAGAAATACCGGTTTTAGTAAAGTCCTGTATTGGGTACATTTTTTTCAAATCTGGCCCACACACATATATATATATATATTTTTTTTTTTCAAAATATTTATATTTGATTGAGTTGCTATGCGATGAAAGAGTAATGGAACGGAGAAAAATTGTCTCCGGCGCCGGGACTTGAACCCGGGTTTTCAGCTCTACGTGCTGATGCTTTATCCACTAAGCCACACCGGATACAACCCCGGCGTCGAGCAGAATTGTCTCTGATTGAGTTCCAACTCTTGGGTTCCCTCTAGTGGCCGCCCTCTGCACTACGTCATAGATGTCTATGAACATAGGACCGAAGTCCACACATGTGCTGAGGTGCACTCGTTATGAGTGACTGTCACTTTGAGAGAGGAACATATGTTGAGGTTGTTTGAGAATAAGGTGCTTAGGAAAATATTTGGGGCTAAGAAGTTACAGGAGAATGGAGAAAGTTACACAACACAGAACTGCACGCATTTTATTCTTCACCTGACATAATTAGGAACATTATATCCAGAGTTTGAGATGGGCAGGCCATGTAGCACGTATGGGCGAATTCAGAAATGCATATAGAGTGTTAATTGGGAGGCCGGAGGGAAAAAGACCTTTGGGGAGGCTGAGACGTAGATGGGAGCATAATGTTAAAATGGATTTGAGGGAGGTGGGATATGATGATAGAGAATGGATTAATCTTTGCTCAGGATAGGGACCATTGGCGGGCTTACGTGAGGAGACAATGAACCTCCGGGTTCCTTAAAAGCCAGTAATTTAGTTATGAATTAGGCATGTGTTACGGTTTTTTGCTTCTCCTGTGTTCTTTCAATTATCGGACAACTCAAATATACCGTGTCACGGAGTGAAGAATTTTAAGCATTCCTTGTTTGGCTGAATGGAATAAGGGCCCATTCCAATTTCTCTTCAAAATGACAGGTTTCAGTAAAACATGCAAAATTTATGCAATTAATTAGCCGAGGGCCCTACAAAATTTTCAGGTAGGAAGATCGATGTTTACTATACGCAATAACATGCTAAGATAGAATGTCTGATTAATATATTTTAATGAGAAATTAGTTATGTTATAGATCAGAAAATTTACTAGAAGTGTGATGAGCCGTTATTTCATTCAGCCACTCAATTCCTTTACCTCATTTTTCATAATAGTGCAGGCGACACATAGCTCTGAAATATTGGATGCTTCTGTATCTAATATACGTTGTAAGAACTAAAAAATGTCACAACAATTTGCACTTTCTTTTTTAATTTCCTTTAATATTATCCCTTGAAATTATCGCCATAATTTCCTTGCTCATGAAGAATTGAACTTGTGACTTGTGACGCAGCCTTCCATTATAATTTGTGAGGTCTCTTAACATGCAGTTGACAGACACAAGTATCACGACTCTGATTGTAAATTCAGTAAAACATATAAGACGAAATGCGGGCAAGGGGCTTGTTCCTGGCTGTATACGCTGCCACTTCAGTAACAACAGTTCTCTGAAGTTGTTCTCTAACACAGGGTTGGGCAGAATTATGCACTCTGTGCTTGCACGGTGTACTACGAGAGAAGTGTGCTCATAGAATGAACGAAAACCGGTTTATTCAAGTTGCGATACGTACTGCATGTTTCAAAATAAAATGTTATTCTACCAAACTAAATAAGAACACAAAGTAATGAAACACTTCCTTAAACACAAAACAAAACACGTCTGTTGCACTTTAATTCATATTACTCAATTTCTCAAGATTTGGAGAAACTGTATTAGCACAAGCTATGCGAAGAACTGCCGTTAAAAGCCCATCATTTCTTGTTTGAGGTTTGTTTATTTTCGTAATAGAAAACAACTGTTCACATCTATAAGTGGAACCAAATAAACACAAAACTTTCTCACACAGCTTATGCAGATTGGGAAAGGGTCGTCTTGAGAATCCGTCATAAAACTGCATAAGACTCGACCTTGAATCATATTTCGCTCGCATCTCTCGATCACATCGCAGGTCAATCAATTCACACTATAATGAAGGGGGGACGTTATCAATAATCAGCTGGAATCAGAACATAATAGCAAATACGCAAATCCATTTCCAGGTAATCTAAATCGTGGAACCTTGATATAAATTCCTGTAATAGACCGGATAGAATACATGCGTACACTTCGAAATTATCATTGTTCAAAATTCTATGCGCTTAGATAAGGATGGCAAATGATATATTTCGCCCTTTTGCATTTGACGTATCCATTACAGCAATTTATCCTTAAAAGCTGCAATTCTATCTGAAGATTGTGTATTAAGAATTTCTTTTCCCCGAAGTCCTAAATTTAACTCATTTAAAAGCTGTGTAAGATCTGTTATAGCTGCTGGCACACTGAGGCGCGCTGCAGCGCTCGCACTTGGAATTCCCCGTGCGCACGGAGGGCAAATGCACTCAAACGCCCATCGCTGCTCTAACATGTCTGAAAAGAAATCTCAGATTCAGAATGTAAATACTTTCTTCTTTTGTACTGCAGTCCCAATGATCATGCATTATAAAATAGGAATAGACTTGAATAAAACTCATTCAGCATGCTGCTTGCGAGCCGGAACTGAAACATCCTCCGCAAAAAGTGAGAGCTTGATATCTAACAACCCACTTGAGTTCAAAACAGATTGGAAGATAGAAAATGTATCGTTTTTCGATTCGCAGATATGCCATCGAAAACCTTTACTGATGTGCTTTGAGATTATTTTAATCGCAACATTTGAGTGCCGTAACTAAAGGTGATGCATTCATGTTCCTTCCAGTGTCCATTATACAGGAATACACTTTAAAGAAGAACAAACTCTTAGTTTAGTAACTGACTGCGTATTCGTTCCATTTGTAGAAACATTTGCAGACTTACGGGTTGTTATCAGGGGACGCATTTTGAAGTATAGGCCTAGACAGACTTAGACGTTCGGGAAAAATTAAACTTATGGGGTTTTAAAAGAAAAATGCCGGCCCGGATGGCTCAAGCGGTAGGGGCACGGCATGTCCCTATCACTTGGTCCGAAGGGTTGTGGGTTCGAGTCCCGCCTCGGGCATGGGTGTTGTGTTTGTATTAGTGTAAGTAGAACAAAAAGGAAAAAATGGAAACGAAAACAGAATAGATAACTTTGGTAAACGGCCTCTGGCCGGTCTAAATTTAATTTCGAAAAAAAAAAAAAAAGTAAGCCGATGATATTGTCACGCATTTAATTTTGTGGTTAATGTGTTTACTAACTGAAGCAAAAATTTTAAATCTTAATCATACCGTTTGAATTTTATATATAAGCATTTTGTTAGCAGGAAAGTTAGATTTACTCCATACGTACATCTACCTGTTGGTTACACATGATATACAGGGTGATTCACGAGGATTTACCGCTGAAATGTCATATGAACATGTGTCCTAAGCTCAATATTTTCAAAGTTACACTAACTTGAAGTTGTTTGTAAAATACCATTATTCTTTAGTTTTAAGGGTAAAAAAAATTACGGATAAAGAATGAACTATTCAGGGGTATCATTTCTTTAATTAACTCGTATTCTGAAGCTAAAATGTGTTCTAAATTCCATAGTTCCTTCGTACAGATATATATATATATATTTTTTTTTTCAATTTTTAGCTATAAAATTATATTTTTCTTAAACATTTATCACAACAATTATTAAAAATCACGCCACTCTTGTAAATTCTCCAAGACTGAACATTAGGATGCATAATTAAACTGTAAAGAATCAAGTTCCTAAAGTCTTATGATTTGTAACAATTTTTGTGATAATTGCGTACGAATAATGTAATTTTTAGTTAAAAATTGAAAAACAAAATATGTACAAAGCAATTGACAACACATTTTTAGCATCAGAACACTAGCCAATTAAAGAAATGATACTTCTGAGTAGTTCATTCTCTATGTGTAATATTCTTTTACCCTTAAAACTAAAGAAAAAAGGTATTTTACTAACAATTTCAAATAAGTGTAACTCTGAAAATATTGAAATTAGGACACATGTTTCATGACTTTTTTGCTCAGGTTGTCTTCGGAAATAAGCTCCGTAAGTGACGGTAAATCCTCGTGAATCACCCTGTATATAGAACTGCACACGTTAATTGCTTTCAAGTCTGGTTGCAGATTATACTTAATTGTTAGCATGAATTGATGATGGGGAATTATTTTCAAGTGTGCTTACTTTTTACATACATCAGTATGATAACGCGATCTGGACATGTATTTTATTTTGAAGTGAGCTTGTTGTATAAGCTATATCAGTGTAATATGTAGAGTGTAGTGAACGTATGAATTATTTTCAAATGTATTTGCTATTCCCATTAGTATATTTATTTTGATACCGTGAAATTAACATGTGAATTACCTTCAAGTATGATTGCTGTTTAAATCATATATTTCATACCGTGAAATTAACACATGATTTACTTTCCAGAGTGCTTACTGTTTACATCAGTTTATGTGACCGCATAAACTGAATATGTGAATTATTTTCAAGAGTGTTTGCTGTTTAAATTAGTATATTTTTGTGATTTTAATACATAATTTACAATTTAGAGCACTACTTTCAGTGTGTATCAGTTTGACTGGAAAAATCGAATATACATACATACATGATCTGACCATGGGCAGGACTTTCACTGCAAATCCAGCATTTTCCAGTCTTTCCTATTTTCTGCCTTCCTCTTAGTCTCCGCATATGATCCACATATGTTAATGTCGTCTATCATCTGATATCTTCTTAGTCCACACCTGTGGAGTAACGATTAGCGCGTCTTGCCACGAAACCAGGTGGCCCGGATTCGAATCCCGGTAGGGCCAAGTTACCTGGTTGAGGTATTTTCCGGGGTTTTCCCTCAACCCAATGCGAGCAAATGCTGGGTAACTTTCGGTGCTGGACCCCGGATTCATTTCACCGGCATTATCACCTTCATTTCATTCAGACGCTAAATAACCTAGATGTTGATACAGCATCGTAAAATAACACAATAAAATAAAAATAAAATGATATCTTCTTCTGAACCGAATCTTTTCCCGTTCACCATTCTTCCAGTGCATCCTTCAGTAGGCAGTTTCTTCTCAGCCAGTGAACCAACCAATTCTTTTTTCTCTTTCTGATTAGTTTCAGCATCATTCTTTCTTTACCCACTCTTTCAAACACAACTTAATTTCTTATTCTGCCTGTCCAATTCACACGCTCCATTCTTCTGCATATCAAATGCTTCTATTCGTTTCTCCTCACTTCGTCGTAATGTCCATGTTTCTGCCCCATACAATGCCTCACTCCACGCAAAGCACTTCACTAGTCTCTTCCTTAGTTTTCTTTCCAGAGTTCCGCAGAAAATGCTACTTTTTCTATTAAAAGTTTCCTTTGCCATTGCTATTCTCCTTTCGACGTCTTGGCAGCAGCTCATGTTACTGCTTATAGTAAATCCCAAGTATTTGAAGCTGTCCACTTTCTCTACTGCCTCATTTAGAATTCACAAGTTATCTTCTTTACTTTTCTTCCTATGACCATCTTCTTCGTCTTGTTTGCATTTATCTTCATCCCATACTGCTCACAACTGTCCAGTGACATATCCCTTATTATCGCCCCCTCTTCTGCTAATAACACCATACCATCAGCAAGTCTTATGCAC
Source organism: Periplaneta americana (assembly GCF_040183065.1). Taxonomy (NCBI): domain Eukaryota; kingdom Metazoa; phylum Arthropoda; class Insecta; order Blattodea; family Blattidae; genus Periplaneta; species Periplaneta americana. Next base: position 41,801,825 of record NC_091126.1, on the reverse strand, counting down.
TTTATTCTTCTTCCTCCTACTTTACTCCTGAAAACAGTCCTTCACCAAATCCTCCAAGTAGATGTTGAACAGGGTAGATGATGAAGGGCAACCTTGTCGTACTCCTCTCCCTATTTCGCCTCCTTCTGATATTCCTTCTCCTATCCTGACTTTGACTCGTTGTTTCATATATAGGTTACTGAACAGCCTCCTATTATCAATTATTTTGAAGTGTACTTTTCTTTTTACATAATTTATTTTATATCCTGAACCTAATATTTGAATTGTTTTGACGTGTGCTTGTTTATAACACCAATACATTTTATAGCCTAAACCTAACATGGGGAATATTTCTTTGCCTGCTTGCTATTTACACTATTTTATTTAATAGTCTGAATTAACATGTGAATTGTTTTGAAGTGTACTTGCGGTTACACCAATTTATTAGATACGTGATCTGAATATGTGATTTATTTTCAATTTTTCTTCGAATTTTTTTGATAGATGAACACTACATGAGAATTATTTTGAAGTGTACTTGCTGTTTACTTAATTCGTTAGCATGAATTGAAATATTAGTGTAAATTGAGGAAGTGTTAAATCATCCGTTTTTAGGAAAAGCTGGTCGGCGATTTTGGTTATTGATCTTGTCAATTACATAATGACGATGTTTTATTTACAACGATGAACGCTGGCCAATTACTACGTGTGATAATCGTGTTTTCACTGGTTCTTAAATAACTTCATGACGGTTAGCTTACTATATCGACACGTGAACGAGGTCATTTTGGAATAAGCCCATAAATATATTTGTGTATAAGCGATCCAGAATTAGTAGCTGTTTAAACAAGTAGAACTCGTGGCACAGTACAAATAAAACATATATGACTTTTGAAAAGCAGAAGGAAAAAAGTTGACTGTTATAAAGTAGCGTTCGAAAAATACTTATAATACTAGTACGAAAAGTATTTTTAACACTCAACTGTTTGCTCTGATTGTCAATTGTTTCTCACCAAATGTCACACGGGAGCAAATGTAACGGATCAATAAAGCGGTTCAAATAATGGCATGCCTACTTTTAAAAAATGACTGTTTTGGCTAAAAAAACGTACACAAATTAAAGACAATGCTTTAAGAGTTTATTTACACATGAATATGTGAAAGAATTAAGAATTAAATGTAATTATTAAAAATTAAGGGGCAAACGGGTTTCAACCTGGGACCTGAAGACCTGCACTTCAATGCTGTAATACTGTCCTGTATTGCTGGCGAATTTTAATGTGACTATTACACTTTTACTACATCACACTATTTTTGACCAATAAAACTGTACGAAAGGACGTCTTTCAACCAATCATGGCTGCTTATCGCAAAATTTTATTGCGTCCCTAGCATTTGTTTAATTTTATCGCGTCCCTAGCATTTGTTTATTTTTATCACTAACCTAGCATTTGTTTCTTTGTTTGCCAACATTTCAAACTGCACTGGTCTGGACGTCAAAAAACAGAAAATTACAAACCACTCCAGTCGATGCACAGCATTTTCAAATATGACTCGCATTGGCGTTCAAGAACAAGAATTAATAAAGATCACTGGTCATATATGAAGAGCACCGTTCGGAAATCCTGAATAAGTTGAGGGATACATCAACGAGTTCATTTCTTTTACGCACACGTCCAATATAACATCAACTGAACCACCAACCACTAAAACATTCAAATTTGAAAATTGTACTTTCAATAATTGTTTCTTTTAAAATTATTCATGTTTATTTTTTATTTCATCATCGTTAATTAAAACGTTTCTTGTTTATTTCATCATCCCTAATTAAAAGTTTTCTAACACTTGTTTATATTATTTAGGTTATGTTTGTTATAGCTTCTACTATATGATATTATGGATAGTCACGTATCAGAGATTGTTTAATGCTAAGATTTATTGAAAATCATCTGTTAAGTGACGTTGATTACTGGGATCCGGATGATTGGAGTGGAATGCAAATGTTTTAATAAAAATTAAACTGAATCAAGAAAGCCTTCGCGTCTAGCCGCGAAACCAGGTGGCCCGGGTTCGATTCCCGGTCGGGGCAAGTTACCTGGTTGAGGTTTTTTCCGGGGTTTTCCCTCAACCCAATATGAGCAAATGCTGGGTAACTTTCGGTGTTTGACCCCGGACCCATTTCACCGGCATTATCACCTTCATCTCATTCAGACGCTAAATAACCTAAGATGTTGATAAAGCGTCGTAAAATAACCTAATAAGAAGAGAAGAAGAAAGCCTTCTTGACTAGTAACAGTCCACAGAGTTCAATGAAGATTACATAGTTGGCACAACTGATACCGGTAACAAGAAAACATTTTCATAAAACACTACTGCCATCTAGCGTAATGTTGAGATGGTACAATAATTCATTTGAAGACAGTTGTATTTTCGTAAGCCAATTAATAATTTATTATATTGGAGCACTTTGTTACTTCTAATCTTTATATACTTTCTTCTAATCGTGTAATAGTCAATTAAATCCCACTCGAGTTTTGATTTTTTCTAGATAAATCAAAACCTCTAGTGAGATTACTGTTGATAAAGTTTCACTCTTTTACAGCAATGGAGACGTAGGAGAGAATCGTCTCTATACCAAAGCGGACAAAAGACAGTTGAAAAAAGTGTACGACACACGTAATTAATTATATTATTTTGTCCGTAGGTTTACTACTCTCGGCTTTCGGCAAACATCCGCGCTCAGAAAATAAAATGCAATTTTTAACACTTGTATAGTAAATTCGTAAATAACGTTTCTCGCCCTACCCTCCTATCTCCATTCTAAATAAACTGCAGTATTCATGGTACATCGGTGTACATAACTTATGAATGAAAATGTTGAATGAAATTCTTGCCGACGTATTCCTTGATTATATGCCACCTCATTCGCATCGAATTAGCCCATGCATTTGATACGACGTCATAGAGACAGGCCTTGGGCAATAAAACACAGCTCGCGCTGTTGTCTGTTTTACTATTGCCTCGCTCTAGATTACTGGAATTTTAAGCGATGCTGCTCAGCAGAACTCGAGGCGGTGCGTGGGTGGGTGACAGACGGACACGACGCCGAGCCCTAATATTTACTCGGCTCAGCTTCTGACAAATACGAATGAGACGTTCCACATCGCTGCAAGCAGAGATACTTTCATTGGCCGTTAGAAGGCTCTCCTTTGTGTGAGATTTGAAATAATGTAATCTATTTTCTTTCCTTATTGACGTTTTTTTTTAAAGGAATGTATGAGATCCCATTGTGAACTGCTTTCTTTACTGAGGCTTAATAGTCAAGTCATGTCCTCAGATTAGTATCATAAATAAAATCGTTGTCTCGCTCATCCCTCACTCATTCAGCAAGTTTCCCCACTCGTCAGTCCTATAGATACACTCGCCACACAATCAACCAACTCAAGAGTATATGTACGTCAACGACCACAAATATTATCAGATAATGCAGGCTCTAAATTTATAAAATTTTATAACGAAATGAACTCACAATTGGGCAAAAATTACAAGGTACCACCAGCGAATAGGGATTATAAAGAAAGGACACTGAGCGAATTTTCCTGTATTTTATTTCTCTGTGCACCGGCGTTTAGTTCCAATTTCAAGCGCTAGAGGTTAGTGTAATCGATCATACGCTAAGATAATAATTGAGTATAGAGTTGAGACACAGGATCCAAACATCGCCTACCTTATTGCATAATCCAGTAACGCTTTGCTTCAAATAAATTCAAGTTAACAGCTTTTCCTCATTTCTCAGTGATAATATTTTGGCGAATCCTCGGACCTCATCTCATCTCACTACATCTCGCCAAAATGTAAAAAAATTGTACAACATTGTAAAAATTGTAGAAAATTACTAAATTGTAAAACTATAAAAATTTGTAAAAATTGTAATTGTAATATTGTAAAATGTTGACATGTTCCACATCTTAAAGCTTCATTGCTCATGTAAGATCTATGGAATAAAATGAATGAATGAATGAATCAAACTAGTTGTAATAATAATTTTTTATATTTTATATATAATCAATTTTATTATAAAATAATATAATACATTATAAAATTATGTATCAAATTCGTTTAATATTTGTATATAATATAATATACGTATATGGTTTCACTTCTCATAAGAGTCTTGTTTTTCCATTTTCAGTGCTATCAAATCATTACATATTTTAATTGTTGTTGGGGTCAACGTCTCAACTCTTATTATAAAGGAACTCTAGAGTCTAGACATTACATTTAATGACGGATTTATTATTTTATGGATCAAATTTATTTTATTTGAGTACATAATGTACCTAGATGTATTAATTATATGTGTTATATTTCCGCTGTATCGACTGCTAGCTGGTGTGATGTCAGCGCCAATTCTAGGGAGAAAGCAGAATCTCACGCTCTAGCTGGCTTGAAGGTCATTGAAGTCAGTCCGGCTACATCAAAGGTACCGACGCGAAGTGTGCATACTTGGTTACTGTACCTATACGCTGGTACCACAAGACTTATTAGAACTTAAATATCTGATAAAAGCATAAGAAAGGTTACTAATGATATTTTTTTAGAATTACCTTTTTATTTTGAATTACATTTTCCAAAATTTGAAAATTTTCACACATATTATTTCATAACTCAATAACCATTAGAGATAGAATTCTGAAATTTTGTACACTGATTTAACATGCATTTATGTGTTGTAGACTACAATAATGCCCATTTCTTTGAAAATAGAAAAATTAGGTCACGAAACATTATGCAAATTTTAATATATTTTTATAGGACAAATAAAAATTAATTGTATTAAAGTAAACAACTCTACATGTCTGAGAGTTACTTTTCAGAAGTAAGTGTTTATTACATGCAGGAAAAATATTAAAGATGTCAGAGAGACTATAACAATGTTATGGTTACCAAATGATGTAACTGCAGATTTTTGTTTCTTTTCATACTTTGATAAAACTGGTTTGAAAAATATTATTAGTGACATTTTTTATACTTTTATCAGATATTTAAGTTCTAATAAGCCTTTTTGTGGTACCTTGTAAATTTTGTCCAATTGTGAGTTCATTTTTTTATAAAATTTTAGAAATTTAGAGCCTACATTTTCTGATAATTTTTGTGGTCGTTCACGTACATACACCCTCAAGCAACCACCGAATAAACCATTCTTTACATGATATGTTGTGTTCGGGAGAGTGTTCGAATCTTGCTTGGGTTGTATCAATATTCTAAGAAGATTGATTGATTTATTGCTTGAATGGACTGGATTGTTTGATTTCATTCATTAGCTATGTACAGCGTGGAAGTGAAATACTCTTGTAGATTTTCAGGGAGAATAGCTCATGTTGTATATAATAAAAAGTATAATATCATATTGGAGGAAAGTTAATATTTTTTCAGAAAAAAAGTCCCCCTCCCAAATGTTTAACACCACATTATTCGGTATCTATTGCGACCAGGATCGTGAATTTTGTCCATATCGGTAGGAAATCTAATAAATAATAATATATCCTTCTGACGTATTTCAATAACGTGGACGGTTTTCGTGTAAATTTAATTTTAAAAGCCTCTAATTTCAAGTCACTGCACTATGCTAGCAAGATGCAAAGAGCAGAACACCTACCGATTCACACCGAGTTCATCGATCTCTTACATCTGTATCACGAATAGACTGTGTTAGCAGCGATGTTGCCGTACTGCTTAAACTTAAAATTTTAATTTTCTGATTAACGGTGCATTTAGGGGAGAGTCGGGTAGTATCGGACATCGGGTAATATCGGACATCGGGTAATATCGGACAGTGAGTTTCTTTCATCTACCACACGATGATAGTACATGATTGACATGGTTACGTTTCTGTGATGTCGCATAGAGAAACGTAACCATGTCATTCAGGTACTATCATATGGTGGTAGATGAAAGAAACGCACTGTCCGATACTACCCGATGTCCGATACTACCCGACTCTCCCCTAATCACAAAACGTAATATAGGTTTTCTATTTATTTAATTGTACCCTATCGTCCCTTCCAATCTGCAAGGTTATTTTACTTTCACTCTGTGTATTGGTGTATCTACTTTAGCAAATGAATATTGTCACAAGAGCTGTTTATTAAATAGGTTGAACGAAATAAAACCAAGTATATAAACATTTTAATAACGAGTAAACAATTAATTGTTCATATCAGTCCTCTGATGTATGAATTTCAGATCTGAATTTTGTCGCGCTAATATAAATATATTTTATGGGGGAATCAGCGAAAATATTCGTGCATGTTTACACATTTCTGCTTGTTTCTACATGAATGCAATGTAAGCTGTGGAAATAAAAGTACTGAACATAAGGATATAAAAAAGCAAGTCTGTTTTTCTAAACGTGTCTCTCCCCTAGGGAAAAATGTTAAGTATATATTTTTTAAGAATTAAAAAAATGGTTAGGAATACAACAGAAACAAATTTATTTTTATTTTCCGTTAGATAAATATAGTAATGTTACAGCTTTTAATAATTTCTTTAACGGTAATTTGTTTCATTGACGTGAATCATGATGTATGCATTTTATGTACAAGGGTCATTTCATAAATCATGGCAAGTATGTTATATCAGACAATAAAGCTGCAGGAATAGAAATTCACTACAGGTCTATGCGATTTAAGGCCACTGGAATGTGCTTCGCAATGGTATTACCAAATTGGTACAGGAGGCAATGGGTAAGGGAAATTGAAAGTTGGTTAGTTAGTGGGATTTAAAAAGGGCGCGTCAGCTGCTACGGCTATTTGTACCCTTTGAGAAATTGAAAGATGCGTAAATAGAAATCATTGTTTTATTATGAAAAGGAAACAAACTAAATTACTCACAGCTAACACCCTTCAAAATAATACCCCAAGGCTTAGGGGAGAGTCGGGTAGTACCGGACATCGGGTAGTATCAGACAGTGCGTTTCTTTCGTCTACTACCATATGGTTGTACCTGAATGACATGGTTACGTTTCTCTATGCGACATCACAGAAACGTAACCATGTCAATCAGGTACTATTATCGTGTGGTAGATGAAAGAAACTCACTGTCCGATATTACCCGATTTCCGATACTACCCGACTCTCCCCTACACACATCGTTTTCAACGATGATGCAGACATTCGTCTATGTGTATAGTGAGGGTCACATAAGAAAACTTCCTAAACAGCAAATACTGCCGTCTTGTCAGTGTTGCCAACTGTTATCAGATATCACACAATCCTTCGTACTAAATGACTTATTTACTTACTGTACTTTATGTTGGAAGGTTATTCTAAATAATTCAATAATTTGTAACATATTTTCATAGGCAAACTATACGAGAAAGGGATCAACATGTCAATTATTTTGTCTGGCAATACGAAATTCATTGGTTTGACTAAACAATTGACTCACAAGACCTAACGTAAAAATGTATTTTGTTTGACAACATGAAATTATTAGTACTAACTCCGAAAATTTACCTGACTATACTCTTGAATTATAACCACAACGCAACACATAAAATAACTATTATGTATTAATATTAATACTGATATTAATAATTAATTATTAGTATGTTCAGATTTCAGTAGCTTCCAGTAATAGGCTCAGAAATCTAGTACAATTTTAATTCCATGGAATTCCAGTACTGACAAATATCGATATTTATCTCAGCTCCCAACATACCAGTTACAATATCACTGCCATTTGTAGTATTTGTCAGTATCGAAATTCGAAACTAAGTTGGCAAAAGAAAATTCAACTTGCAAACTAGAAAATCACCACAATCTACTAGCATATGTAGTAATGGGGCAAAATGATTAGGTTTCATCATTACGGTATGAAGTAAGCTAATCCGGACTGTACCACCACTAACCGAAACGCTCTTAAGATGTCCTCCCTGTTTGGAAACCGTTTCCCACGCAGCGGTTTCTTCAATTGAGGAATGAGATCAAAGTCGCATGGACTGAGATCAGTCGAGTAGGGAGGATGTTGCAAGACTTCCACCTCCACTTTTGCAAAAGGTTCCTGACAGGAGCTGCAGTGTCGGCCGTTGTGTTATGGAGAATAACGATATTGTTAAGCAATGCTGGACGTGTTTTCCGAATTGTACGACGCAGATGGTACATGAGGAATGATCTGTAGTATTGGCATTGGCAGTGTGGCCCTCACGAACAAGATGACACTCCAGAACGCCTTGGCTGCCATAAGCCAAAATGATCAGACCTTTGTGAGTGATGGATTCTGTCGAAACTTGTGTCTTCGTTGTAAACCAGGATGACGCCATTCATTTGACTGACGCTTTAGTTCAGGTTCATACGCTCGTGTCCAGGTTTCATCAATTGCAACGCACTATCACCGAATCCTTCTCGTATCTCAGAATGACACTGACGAGCATTTCAGCCACGAAGCACAGCAATTTTCACGTATGATCGCTGTTCAACTTTGCTTACATCCAGCTTGGAGCACAGCCTCTAGCATATTAAGGGGATGCGCTACTGAAAAATGCCAGTTTTTGAAGAAATTTCATGTTTTTTTTTATTTTACTCTTCATATGCTAAATTCCAATGCTCCAGTACCTCAACCTGTGTTTCAGCTATAATATGCACTATAAAAACATAGAAAACTCTTGTTTTAGATTCCAAAAAACTGTTTCCAAAATAAACGTGTTATTTTCGAATTTTATTTTTAAAAGAGTTATTTCTTGACTTAGATCATTGAGATTTTCCTGATTAATTCATAATCATGATCATAATATGCTGTTAAAATTGCAATACATTATCTCTTAAAATGTAGAAATTAGAAAATTCAGTAGCGCATCCCCTTAACTTTTGCATGTGCTGTCAACTAGTCACCAATGCACAAAGATTGCAATTTAAAAGTGAACTGTTTAAACACGTGACCAGTATTCAGGTTTAATTCTCCTTTGTGTGTATGTGTGTATATATGTAATTTTCCTCAGTGTTGTATAGTTATAATTTACATTTGAATTTGTTATTCTTGTAATTTGTAATATTGGTTCACTTACCGCTTGCATACTCATTGGGTGTAACTTCTAGCCTCATATTATTTTGTAATTATTATTTAGTATGTTCGCATTATTTTACTCGACTTGTGCTTGTATAACTATATAAATTTTTATTAGTGTTCTTTAAATATTAGTCTGTAAAATTGTATCAGCTTCTTTTGTTTCTGGCTAAGTGGAAGAGAAGGCTTGATTGCCTTAACTTCGCCAGAATAAATAAATATATATTAAATAGATATTAAAGACGCAATTAATTCATGCTAACGAATTATTGCCACTAAGTCTTTTTCAGTGTCTACCGAATTTTGATATACCAAAGCCTTCATATGTGCCCACAAATAAAAATCAAGAGGAGTGAGATCAGGTGATCGTGCTGGCCAATGAACCGACCCACCACGACATGTATTCCGTCGAGATGGGAAACACAACATTAACTGGAGAACAGTCAGCAGATACACTACATAGCACTACGTAGTCGAAAAGTGGAGTGGCAGTGTAAAGAAATGAAAAGTGTTCTTTTCAATGCCGGCTATCTAAATTTCAGGTGGATAGGCAATATGTTGACATTGGATAACGAGAGAGTGAGTCATCGCAGATACCGTGTTCCTATACAATCCCCTCTGCAAAACCTATCATCCCTAACAATTTTGGTACTTATTTTTGAAACACTCTGTATGTATGACTATTCTTAATAATGAATGAATGATTGAGAATTAATTGATTTAATTCTTCACATGTACGTAATACTGAATGAGTAAGATATTCCATCAGGATCTGTGTAACTTGCTGAGCTTCAAGAATAACGCTGTCCTCCTCTGGGCTCGGCCTGCACGACTTGGGGCGCAGCTGGTCGCTAGGTCCTCTTGAGGACGGGGATTAGCTGTCAATCCGCTGCTTGCCTCTCCCAACTATCCTTTCGTTCCCGGATAGCCTCTATATATTTCAGACTAAGAAAATCAATATATCTTCCTTATCTTAGAGCTCGCAGTTCATTGTAATTAAGGAGGCAATATGTGACAGGGGGAATTAAAACCCTCCTGCTTTCGTGAGACGTTTCCACGATATAGTTGCTATCTTATCTTTTAATTAATAAAACTCAGATACGCTTGCTCTAAACTTTTAAAATTGTTTACTTTGCATAAAATGTACATTCGTATATAATTATTCACACAAAGCTTTAAAAGGCAACGTTCTGCTAATCTGTGGGGCGTCTCAATTCTTTGGTTCAATTCCCGTGATGACGAAGGGATTCTCTTCATCTCCTCTATACAGTGTGTCGTTAATGTGGTCACAAAACAGGGTCTGCAATGAGAACCTGCCCGTTCGTCGACTTCCAGCTCTGAGGTTACTACTTTTGCTTGCTTCTACATACACGCACCGCTTATGATAACCTACAATAATAATAATAATAATAATAATAATAATAATAATAATAATAATAATAATAATAATGGTTTTATTAAATCTGGCAGAGTTAAGTCGATGCGGTCTTTTCTAACACTCAACCAGGAGTAATACTTCGACACAAAAAATATTACATATATACAAAATATAGCATACACAAAAAATTTGAAATAGGTAATAATGATACAATGTAAACAATAAGTGGGTATAAATAAGACATATACAGGGACATCATTTTATTTTTACTTCAATTTTTGTTGTACCTGAGATTTTGAATGTACTTCACTCCCACCCCTTCTACTAATGAAGTTCAACCGTCCTCCACACAGAACCAAGGCCGCATATAGTAAACAGCACTGAGTTAGTGAGTATAGTACGTTCCAGAAATATGTTCACGTTTTCCAGTGACGAAAGGGCTTTCAATATTGAGTCATATTTTCGCACAGGTACTGTCCGTTTGCCTACGATTTTCCACACCTACTTCTGTCGCCCCACTGTAAAAGCTGGGCTGTCTTAGCTCTTTTCTGAAAACATTAATTTCTGTTAGGAATTGGACGTTTACGTAATATTATACAACTGTTTAAAATAACTTAAATAAAAGGGCCTCGTTAAGTAATTAACTGTCACGATCCTTCGGCATAACCACTTGGACGGACAGTAGATAGCATGTCTGAGTAATTTTATCTGTGCGGGTCGGGCAGAAGTGAAGATTGAATTCACAGTACGTAAGCTACTGTTTTATAGAGTAGGTACAACATTATTTCAACATGAGTTACTAGTACGAAGGACGAAACTGGCAATTGGAATCAGATGCAATAGTCTATAGTGCGATAATATGCACAAAAGAACTGAAGCCTGCATCGAAATGAACGGCCACCATTTTCAAAAATGTGTTTAAATATCCATGTTATGATTATTTTTCAATTTAACTTCATTCTCTAAATTGTACGCTAATGTGCTGTAGACAGTAGGCTATAGTATACACTGCATAATGAATAAGTTCGCATGGATAACTCGGTTCGTGAGTAAAAACACTTATTCTTAATAGAGTACTGCATTTTGATTAAACAAAAACCTAGTGAAAATTATCGAACTCAAAATCGCGATATTTCCTAGTACACGTAAATGTATGAACTACGTTTCTTCCCTCCTATACCTAGTGAAGTGATTTGTCTGTGTTTTACGCCAGTATCATCGAACTACAGTCGTGGAAGGGAGTAGCAAACGGTGTTTCCGGTTCTCTAAAGGTATAGCCAGGTTAATATTAAAAAGTTAGTAAAAATAAAATGATGTCTCTGCATAACATATACAAAGAAAGAAAGAAAGAAAGAAAGAAAGAAAGAATTAAAGAATGAATGAAAGAAAGGAAGAAAGAAAGAGCATAACAAGTGTGAACAGTAATTCTAAGTGAGAAATATACAGTATATATAAATATGAGACAATAATAATAATAATAATAATAATAATAATAATAATAAAAATAATATAATAATAACAATAATAACACGGACGTGGGTTCGATTCCCGCTGGGGATGATGACGTTATTTTAGGGTCTAAATATTAATGTATTAACTATGTAACCAATTGTATTAAATTATAATTAGAGGTCCACACCTATAGATTAACGGTTACCACGTCTGGCCTGGTTGAGGTTTTATCCGGGGTTTTCCCTCAACCAAATATGAGCAAATGCTGGGTAACTTTCGGTGCTGGACCTCGGACTCATTTCACCGGCATTATCACCTTCACCTCATTCCGACGCTAAATAACCAAATATGTTGATAAAGGGTCGTAAAATAACCTACTAAAATAAAAAAACTAGAGTTTGGGTGGACAGAAGAGAAGACCTACTGGCCTTATCTCTGCTAGATTAAATAAATAAATAAATAAGTAAATAAATAAATAATTAAATAAATTATTATTATTATTATTAATATTAATATTATTATTATTATTATTATTATTATTATTATTATTATTATTATTATTATTATTATTATTATTATTATTAGGTTTCCCCAACCGTTGGGCGAATGCTAAGGTAGGCCTAATTTATGTCGCATCCTCGGCCTCATCTTGCCAAATGCCATCTCGTTGTCACCAATCCCATCGAAGCTAAATGACTAGTACTTGATACAGTGTCGTTAAATAATCAAGTAAAAATAATGATAGTAGTAAGTAATAATAGTATTTTAGGTACATACACAAATGAAAAAAAAAAAACAAGTAGCTCGACTTCTCACATGATGAACATTGTAGGGTAAAATGACGAAACAAAGAGAACAAGTAATATTAAATAAATATCAATGAAATATCTAAATGTAGAAAGGTTCGGCAACCCTTGACTTGAGGGGACAGAGAGTTACAGTGGCGAGAAGCAGCAACATTGAAAGATGAGGAATACAGAGACGATACCACACTCGCATTAAAATAGAATCTAACTCGAAAATTGCGATTTGTGAATATACGCTGTGATTACGATATGATTACCTTTAATAATGAAAGTTTTCTAGATTCTGAAAATTGTTTATTAACCTAGAAGTATTTTCTATTCACTTCACTAAATTCTGGCGCAAAACTAATTTACGATATTATGTAGAAATTAAAACCTGAATATTATTAAGTTTATACCAGCGAAAAGTGTATACATACTCTTAAATATCTGACAAGCAAACATTCTCATGGGCAGAGATAAAAGAGTTAATTGTTTTCCTTAATCATATCGAAACAAATGCTTATACAAATTTTGGCCACTCGAACGCAATTGCGAGAGCCTTAAAAATAAGTTTCCCTGGAGTCGTTTACAGAAAGATAACACAGTTTCATTGGAAAAACTTTTTGGAACAGACACAACTGTTGAGCTACTTTTCAACATATTCCCCACTGGAATTGAGACATTTGTCATACCATGGGATCAACAGAGAGGTGAAGACAGCTATCACACACTGGTTCCGATCTCAGGCGGCAGACTTCTACGACACAGGGAAACAAATGTTGATCCCATGGTATGACAAATGTCTCAATTCCGGTGAGGAATATATTGAAAAATAGCCCAACAATTGCTGTATCTGTTTCATAAATCTTTCCATGAAGTGGTGTCTTTTTCAGTAAACGTCCCTCGTAATTGCGCTCAATTGGCCAAAATTTACACAAGCACTTGTTTTGACATTATTAACATGGCGGAAGAAAAAAATAACTTTTTATCTGCCGCCATGAAATTGTTTGCTTGTGAGTTACTGTGAGAACACATTGCCTTTGTTTTCGTTCACTTTAATCATGTGAATGTCTGTTCTTATTTTAAATTATTCTGATCCGACATCATAGAGCTATCGGAGCGTGGAGGGAAAGCAGAGATGGTGATACAAATGCCCCTAATCTCAGCACTGAACGTCCGTGGCGGGTTCGCTTCACCCTCTGAGTGATTTATCATGGGGAAGAAGCCATTGGTGCTAATTGGAAAGGAGGGAGGATGGAGTTCCAGAGCCTTTCTGTGTCAAGGAACCGATGAAAAAGCCTCGCACTCAAGAGGGGAATCTCTTTGCTTGTAGTAAAACGAGGTTTCGTTCGCTCCACTGAAAGCTTGGTAACGGGTACAGTGCATATGACAGTTTTATACTGAGTAATAAAACCACAGAAGGGTGTAAATGTACTGTACCGCTAAGTGAGGAGAGTGCTGGTTACTTATGTCTGAAAATAATGAAGTTAAAATGAAATTTGAATCTCGTGTAACAATTAAGATCCGGAAAATGGCGTAACAGGTTATTTCAGTTAAAATATATGTGATCACATTTCTGCATGTTTGCGTAATGAATGTTACATTAAATGATCACAGTTTTAGAGCACAGTGCTATTTGCCTGAAAGCTGTAATGCAGGACGTTTGCTTATTGAGAGTGGTGCCCTCTTTCTTTTCATTTCATACGCATTTCAATGTCTGAAAAAGAAATGTATTGTTTTAGCAAATTTTAATAAAACCACTTATGCTAATCAAGATTTTTTTGATATTGAGTTACGTAATTAATATGCCAAGTGTGTTTACATGTGTGCTGCAAGATGTATAAATAAGGAAATAACTTGCTGTCAAGCGTGTTGCAGGAATTTAGACTGACCTACTGTACTCACTGAGAAATACCGATTCAGCTATTGCACTGTGCTGGCTATATATTAACTGCTAACCTGGATGCAGTATTATGACACGGAATAAATAGTTAACATGCATAAGTGAACCTATCACTAAAAATAAATACGAAAGTTATAGAATAAATTTTGATGTTTAAAGTAAAAAAAAAAAATGATATAAAAATATTTATGGTAGTAAATTGTGAAAAGGAGCAGTTAAATAAGTTTTAAAGTTTTAATGGTTATTACGTTTGGTTTAAACATGCACGTATGTATGTATGTATGTATGTATGTATGTATGTATGTATGTATGTATGTATGAATGTATGTATAAACACATTTTTTTTAATTTGCTGCATGCATTGTCTTCTTCCGGGTTTGTCTTTTGATAATGCGTGTCACTAAAAAGACATTTGAATATGGAAAAATGAATTGCAAAGGAACTTATTGTAAATACGATTTTAAGTCATATTTTGCACTGCTTTAACGTTCACTGTACTTCTGATCTTAGACTACAGAATATAAACTCAATATTATACAACATACATAAGGATGGAACTCGCATCATTTCCTGATCTTCCATCAAAAGTGATTTCCAGTGACGATGTTTATACAACCGGCAATAAGAGGATTACTGAAAACCGTTGTTAAGGTATTATAACTCACTGGGTCAAAGTCCGTAATGCATTTTGTTTGAAACGCAGAAAGGTGAATGTAGTAATTCGCTTTGATACAAGCTTACTGTTAGGAATTTGTCAAATAGGTAATATAAGTATATCTTTTCAAACCATTAATATTATTTTGTCGAATAATATTACAAGCGAATATTTTGTGTACATTTCCGTAAGACACAATTGAGATGTATGTACTCAAACCGTAGAATATATAAATGATGATATATATCGTTCGTTTTGGAATTATAGAAATGCTCTTCTTTGTGCAATCCTGTAGGGGGAAATGTGTTCAATTACCTTTGAAGAATACACTTTTACTTATATATTTTTGCGAATAATCATTTAAGAAGATCAAGTAATAGGAATGAATATTTTGTTATTCTTTTCATGATGTAGAACTCAATTTTAGCGAAACTCGTGACATAGTAAGAACACTGGTGTTGTTTTCAAGACGCCTATTTATTTATGCTATTGTTTTGCATTTGTCTACTTTTATTATATTTATATTTTACATTTATTTCTGCTTTTATGTTGTATTTTGTGTCATGAATATTTACCCCTTTAATATTTATTCCTTCAGTTCTGGGATTACTGAAGCCATAAAATAAAGAAAATAGTTACATCATTGATACTTAGCTAAAAATTAGTTCTACATAAAAAAGGAAACATTTTTTTTTAAATTGGTACTGTACTGGTCTTCACTTGAAAGTAATTTAAGAGTCCACTGCAAGAATGATGGATGTCACTTTCTTGTCGAAAATGAACCAAGACTGTCAATGCATAACTTAAGACATATAGAATGTACATAGAGAGTTATATGGCATTAAAATTGATAGTCATTGTCCAGTAATGATCGGAAAATCGCAGTTAAGCTGTGAGCGCTAAGCATTTGAAACTTCCAATGTCTTCTCCTGCAAAATATATTCCAAATGACATCCATCATTCTTGCAGTGGACTCTTTAATTGCGTTGAATGACTTCATTCCTATTATTTTAGTGGCATTTATATCGAGGTAGAAGATGTAATCTATTCATGCTATCCCCATATAGATTTTTATTAATTTTGACAGTAAATTTTTCTTTGGGATTAAGATCTTTTCCCTGCATACTCAAGTTCGTCATATTTTATACTGTTCTAATGGAAATTCAATTGCCAATACCCAGATAAGATTTACAATTATAAATAATATCATGTGTTGGGCCTTATATTTGTCATCATTTTGCATATTATTAGAAATTTTAAAATGACGGACTTTATGGCTAATAAATTGAAGTTTCTGGAAGATCGAAACGCGGAAAAACCATGTAAATGCTGCGACGGCTTCATGATGTTCATAGGAATCAGAAAAATTCCGAATATGAAAGATTCTGTGGGATTCCTGTCATAAGACATTTCCAAACATCTGGTCTCCATAATCACTTGACTGACTTAAACTTTGCAGATTTCTGGTTATGGGATTATCTGAGAGTTAAGAGTTTTTACCTTCTAATACTGAAATAATTGAATCAATCGGGAAATTTGAGGAGTTTTGCAATATTTTCTTTTGAATGTTGTGCAAAATTAGCATAATATTAAGTTTATTAGTTTATATATTATTTTGAATGATGACCCGTTATTATTTGCATAACAGTATTAAATATCGTATATAGTTGAAGAAAGACTTGAAACCTTAAGGTGAACACTATGCTAAGTCTACAAGACAATGCAGGACGTAATAGAAACTGTGGGGTTACTCGAATGGCTAAACCAGAGCTGGGGGTAAGCCTCTCTCTGAGCGCTCACAGAGAAACCAGGTGCGGAGAGGTGGATAGAAACGATAAACAACGCAGAGGTTCAGTGACTTGCCATTCACAATGAGTGCAAGACGTCCTTCTCCTACATATGTACATAAATACTACATTTAATTTTCTGTTTACAACAAACGTAAATGTAGCTTACACATTGCACCCACTGAACTGTTCTTATGTCCACTATGAACAAAATTGCGGGAGTAGAAGGAGATCTTACCTGAAGGTCGCTCAAGCTAACGTATAAATTAGAGATGAAAAACGAGCGATAATGCAAGATTAACAGCGCCCGCAAAGCCGAAAACCCGCACGACAGTATTGCCTGTCGTTGATTGCTTGTAAGCAAACGTTCAAAACAACGGGACTTCTGGAGTGATCAAGTCTCGAGCGTCAAGCAGCCTTGAATCGTTACAGTTGTTTATACAGGACTGAACTTTTATCTGTTTTGACAACTGTTATGTATGTATAAACAATCAAGTAACCTCTTTGAAACATCATCTCTACCTTTCAGTTAGTAATCCGTTCCCCAATCTTTATTTAATTACTAGACCCTTATTAAAAGACTAGTATTTTTTTCCGTATGTTTGAGATCAAGTATACAATCTCAAGTAAGCAAAAAACGCTTTATTAACGCCATGTTTATTAGAAATTCAAATTTATTTGAGAATTTTTTTATTTTTATAACCATAGGTAATATCTGATAGTAGACCCACAACATTTTGATAACTGTGATACTGTTTTCTTTTGTCTTTTTGTATCAATTAAACATCTCTAATGTTATTTATCTTGACGATATGTATCAGAGGAAGAATAATTGTTTGCATGCATCTGAAGTCTGGCTAGTGTAATGTGTAGCTAGTCGGCGATGTATGCAATGAAGGGGGAAGGGAACTGGCCACCCTACCCCATTATCTCTGGCCTAGTTGCCTCATAAGTGGTGTCTTCTTGGTATCACTTATGAGGTTCAGACCTGTCTTCGGACAATTGACTGAACAACAACGTTATTTATTTCAATTATGTATGTTATTCAAAGTTACGAAAGCTTTCCAAGTCGACCAAATGCTATTTTGAGAATGATGAGCAAGACTCGAAGCGCACAAGAGTTACGAGACGAGACTCGAAAGACAAGTGCAACGAACGCAGCAAGCGAGAACGGCAATTAGATATGTTCAACTCTAGTACAGGGACATCATTTTATTTTTACTTCAATTTTTATTGTACCCGAGTTTTTGAATGTACTTCACTCCCACCCCTTCTACTAATGACGTTCAACCGTCCTCCACACAGATCCAAGACCGCATATACAGTCATAGTAGCCTTACGGTCATAGTAAACAGAACGTTCCGAAATTATGCTCGCGTTTTCCAGTGACGAAAGAACTTTCAATATTGAATCATTTTCGCACAGGTACTGTCGTCCATTTGCCTACGTCGCATTCCGGTTTCCCCCACCTGCTTCTATTCTCCTCTCTGTAAATGCTAGTGGATGGGCTATCTTAGCTCTTTTCTGAGAACATTAATTTCTGTTAGGAATTGGACGTCTACGTAATATTATACGCATATAATTTTTTAAATAACTTAAATAAAAGGGCCTCGTTAAGTAATTAACTGTCACGTGAGTTCCCCCCTTTCTACGACCCTGCGACAAAACCACTTGAACGGACAGTAGATAGCATGTCTGAGTACTTTTATCTTTTCGGATTGGGCAGAAGTGAAGATTGAATTTACAGTACGTAAGGTACTCTTTTATAGAGTAGAGTACAGAATTATTTCAACATGAGTTACTAGTACGAAGCCGAAACTGGTAATTGGAATTACGTACAATAGTCTCTAGTGCGATAATATGCACAAAAGAACTGAAGCCTGTATCGAAATAAACGGTCAGCATTTTAAAAAACGTGTTTAAATAGCCATATTATGATTATTTTCAATTTAACTTCATTCTCTATATTTCATGCTAATGTGCTGTAGACAGTATAATATACACAATGAATACGTCCAGATGGATAGCTCAATTCGTGAGTAAAACACTCATTGTTAATACAGTACTGTATTTTGATTAAACAAAAACCTAATAAAAATTAACGAACTGAATATCCCGATATTTCCTAGTTTACGTAAACGGATGAACTGCTTTTATTCCCTGCTATACCTAGTAAAGTGATCTGTTTGTATTTTACGCCAGTATCATCGAACTCCAGGCGTGGAAAGGGGTAGCAAACGTCGTTTCCGGTTCTCAATCTTTAATCCAAAGGTATAGCCAGGTTAATATTGGAAATGTTAGTAAAAATAAAATTATGTCCCTGTATAAATCCCCCAGGCCTAGTGTAAAACAATATTGCAACCTAGAACTTTAAGTTCCACGAAATTAGTTTAACACTTGAAGTCTTCTGATCGGAGTTAACCCTATCTTATGATGAGTATAGTAATAAGATATTAATGATATGAAAGAACATAGCTATACACAACAGTATTAGTTGATCTGAGACAGTTTTATCATATGAAGAGTTCGCGGGAAAAACGATGAATGTCATAGTTTTGTTAAGGTTGATGTCATTATCTAATTCAATGGATCGTTACGAAATTTAAAGTTGTTCCTATGAAAAATGGTAAAAAGGAGAATTACCACCACGAATACAGTAATCATTTCCTTTATTTTCTATAGAAATAGCAGTACATCGTGTAGTTATAGACTCAATTAGATCATTATCTAATCCTTAACAGAAATGTGACATTCATCATTTTTCCCGCGAACTCTTCATATGGGCGTACTGGAATTGGTTCCCAAATCTGCGAATTGGTTCCCAGTTCGTCCCAGAGCTATACCCGAGTTGGTTCCAGGTTGATTTCATCTGTGTACTGCAGTTAGTTCCCGCGCTAGTCCAAGCCAGAAAAAATTTGCCTTTCCATTTTATACAGACTTAGGACTGTCAACTGCTCTCTACGGTAGTAGGCTGGTTAAAAAGTTTTGTGCTTGACTGACAAGCTGCGTCGAATAGCTTCATAATTTTATTTCTCTACTGGTAAAAATTTGTAACAAACGTGTCCTGTACTTCCACTGCCACTACTATGTTGATCATTGAAACTTATGATCGGTATTTACATTTTAACGTAGATGAAACCACTGGTCATGATCAAATATTATAGGTGTCGTTATAGGTAATAACAAATACCTCATCCCGTTGTTGATATTTGGACACTGCCACTACTGTGCTACATGATCGATTAACATCCCCGTCCCACACAGCGATGGGACCTACACGCGTTGTTGATATTTGATGGTCAACATGTTACATCCATCATTTTTCCAAGGAGGTACTCATTTGAGCATGGGGAAGCTACTCGCGTTGTTGATATTTTAACATGGGGAACCTACTCACGTTGTTGATATGTTGTTTGGGAACCAACTGAAGAACCGCTTCATATGTTATTATAAAGCCAGGCCGAGGGCTACGCGGCCTAAGGCGCGCTTTCTTTAATCGACGCGGTCCGAAGGTATGTAGGTTGAAATCCCGCCTCGGTTACGGGTAAAGTTCTCCGTTAATATTCTTTAATGTGTGTGTCTCTGTAGAGGCTCCTACGCGCTGATGACTCCAGGTTATGGGCAGCCTACATATGTGTCGGTGTCTAGTGCGTGGTACAGAGAAAACAATTTCCTGCCCACACACATTGGTAGGCTGATGGCCGGTTTTTCCAAGTATTGTTAGAAAATTTAACGAGTCTTAAACTCTAAACAGTTTGTTAATTAATAAAATTGTATGTTTTCGACACCAGTTTGGTTTAACAGATTGTTAATTTTAAATGTAGGATTTCGGGCAGTTAACTCGTTTAACAGTTAGTTAAATATGGCCGATGTCTCCACAGCTGTTCGAACAGAAGTTGCGAAATTAATATTTTGTGTCTCTCTGTACGGAATGTTTAGCATATGACTGGTAATATAACATTTAAAAAATACTTTGGACTGTTTAAACACATCAGTGTTATTTTATTTCTTTCTCATTTCGTATCCATAATAGCAATGAGGAAATATAACCTCACTTTGTAATTATTATTCAGCACGTCACCTACAACTTTAATTTGTCAACTGTTTGTTTATGGAGCGTGGCCTACTATAACAGGTTGTCATTTTATGCAAGTTTCATGACTCACTCTATAATATAGAATTTAAAGATTAATTTTAGCCAATCAAAATTTGTCTTACATGTGTAGAATCATTACCAACTGTTGTTGAGTAGTTACAATAGTGCTAACAGACGTTATAGTTAAGTGTTGGTTATCTTAAACATAATTATGTTGAACAAATGGAAAATATATGAACAAAAAAGCGTTAAAAATAAACAGACTGTTAATTTAACATTCGTTAAGCAAAATTAAACATTACTTGGACAAACTGGCCGTAAGTCCTTTAATAGGAGAAGGTTAAACGAAAAAATAAAAGGTTGGAAAAATCTCTGCGGTTGCTGAGTGGTAAACCCTTCAGCTTTTCTGGCAGGCGGATCGAGTCCCGGTCTTTTATGGGCTTTCGCATTGAAAAATCCAAAGTGGCACTTGCGGAGGAAAAGTTTGCACTTGAGGTTTTATTCTGGGTTCTCTAGTTTTCCTATATTAGTCTAGATATTATTTCGTCTGAGCCCCATTCCGTTATCACCCATAACATTCCCCGATCGCCGGCTAGGGATGCGCGGAGGGACCTGCTCTAGATTCAAGTGGGGTTGTCTAATTCGAAATCTCGACACTTTGCGAAAATTGGCGTAGTCAGCTGATGTGAGATAGGAATGCGCGTGGCTGGGTTCTTAGCACAGAGTAACAGTTTCTCTTAATAAATATTACTACTCCGTATTTTAAAAGAAATAACTGATAAATCTACCGAGTGTATGTAAAATGCTCCAGCAAACTTTGGGCGGTAGTAGAGGTAGTAGTGGTAGTTGACTAGGGTAGTTGTTTTAAACTGTGTATCCGTTTTGTGAGTTTGTGATTTGAGTATGGAGTTGAGTTTCCTGCTGTAATACGTGAAGTATACCGTGGAGATATGCCAAAGCAAGACTCATCAGAAGCACTGATTGAAAAATACATTGACATTACTGCGTTCCCCGTCCACACCTGTGGAGTAACGGTCAGCGCGTCTGGCCGCGAAACCAGGTGGCCCGGGTTCGAATCCCGGTTGGGGCAAGTTACCTGGTTGAGGTTTTTTCCAGGGTTTTCCATCAACCCAATACGAGCAAATGCTGGGTAACTTTCGGTGCTGGACCCCGGACTCATTTCACCGGCATTATCACCTTCATCTCATTCAGACGCTAAATAACCTAGATGTTGATACAGCGTCGTAAAATAACCCAATAAAATAAAAAAAACTGCGTTCCCACTGGTTTGATCCCCATCTGAGATTGGATCCCTGAAGTATTGCCCCATCACTTCATGTGAAGTGGAAGGGAGTTTCTGCCAATTTAAGAACATTCTTACAGACAACAGACATCAGTTCTCATTACAACATTTGGACGAATATTTAATTATTCACTGGCATAATAACATTCCTATAGAAAGTAGTGTATAATGCTACACTATGGTCGTGTTAGCCATTGAGAATTAGAAATTAGTTAGTGCCTTTTTAAATGCCTATTTTAGATTTTGAATGCCTATTTTGCCTGCCTATTTCAACTGTTTCAGTGTCTAAAAATCCGTTGTAATATATCTAATAGTTAGAGGCTGTACGGTATAGAATAAATGGATTCACTGATAACATTTGACCTATTTGCATGCGTCACTGCGAATAAAACTTATTGAAAGAAGTAGTCATATTTATACCCGGAGCTGACACCTACACCTGAATGTTGTGGAGTTGTATGAAATCAATTTTTCGATACACTGAATGTTGCAGTACCCAGATAAAAACAATTTTGCGGACGGTGCAGGAATGTGTAGCCCTTCTCATAGCTCAGTGGAATGTGAAGCGAGGGTAGTGTCGCATATGGAAGAGGAGTGAAATGCCAGAAATCCGATGCTCATGTTTCAATAATTTCTTACTCCTTTGTTACATACTGAGACACGAGTTGCTACCATATTGCATTCTTTTTGTGACAAGGAGAAGGTCACTTCACTCCAGAAGAATTTCTCTGCATTTCGTGTATTTTTTTTTAATAAAACCTGAGTTACGAAATTTAATTTTATTTATATTATCAGAACTACTCCAAGGAATGTGTTATAATATTCGTCGTAATACTTTATAGTGTTATATATTTGCTTTTACATTCTCTGCTTCCTTGGAAATTCTTTCTGGGCTTTTCTTAATGCATGCTAGAAGTAATTTCAAGCGGTATTTGGTGAAATCTAATATAACCATTTACCTAAACACATCTTAAAATGTTCTTTATGTTTCTCTTCCCTTCATTAATTACCAGTCTATGTATAAATCTATTTTATCATTATCATGAACCAATCCGGCTTAGGGCTTTCTCCTGTTCCGTAAAAATTCTTGAAGATGTATCTGGTCTTTCTATTTTATGTTATATTAATTGCTTACACGGGCTTGGTCACTGGGATAGGGTTGTTCTTGAAGTATCCCTACAGACGTGTCTGTCCATTTCTATCATTTTACCAAGACTAACTTCCCCTCACTTCATCTGTCAACTACAATAGTTAAATATAGGCTGGAGTGAATTATTGAGAGCAGTATGGCTTTCCGATGGCAATACAGGTAGGGCTTGGGACTACGGTTCAAGGGCTTGTCTGATGATGACACCTGGCTCTGCAAGCTCTGAGGCAAGATAGCCCACCTGTTGGCATCCGATTCACGAAATAAACTGTCTTATAGTCACCATGAAACTTCCTGATAATCGTCATGGAACTTCCTTGTAGTCACCATGAAACTTCCTGATAATCATCATGGAACTGCCTTATAGTCACTATGAAACTTCCTGATAATCGTCATAGAAAAGTCTTATAATAGTCACCATGAAACTTCCTGATAATCGTCATGGAACTGCCTTATAGTCACCATGAAACTTCCTGATAATCGTCATAGAAAAGTCTTATAGTCACCATGAAACTTCCTTATAATCGTCATGGAAATGCCTTATAGTCACCATGAAACTTCCTGATAATCGTCAGGTAACTGCCTTATAGTGACCATGAAACTTCCTGATAATCGTCATGGAACTGCCTTATAGTCACCATGAAACTTCCTGATAATCGTCATGGAACTGCCTTATAGTCACCATGAAACTTCCTGATAATCGTCATGGAACTGCCTTATAGTCACCATGAAACTTCCTGATAATCGTCATGGAACTGCCTTGTAGTCACCATGAAACTTCCTGATAATCGTCATGGAACTGCCTTATAGTCACCATGAAACTTCCTTATAATCGTCATGGAACTGCCTTATAGTCATAATGGAACTTCCTGATAATCGTCATGGAACTGTCTTATAGTCACGATGAAACTTCCATATAATCGACAATGAACTGCCTTAAAGTCACCATGAAACTACCTGATGATCGTCATAGAACTGCCTTAAAGTCACCATGAAACTTCCTGATAATCGTCACTGCCTGGAAATCGTCATGAGACTTTCTGACAATCGCCATGGGACTACCTAAAATGCCATGTTGTACCTGACAATCACCATGACACTACCTGATATTCTCCTAATACAATCTCTGAGAATACTGATCATGCGAACAAAATTGCGCAATATTTACCATAGGAATACCCGTAATTTGCTAGAAATAACTGACATTTGCCACAAGGTTATCTGTTATACGTCTTAGAGTTTGAGAAAACTTCGTAAAATCTCTACGAAGTAAGCATTCCGCGAGATTATAAACTAGGCTGAAGCGAGCTCAATGTACAAGTTTCGCCGATAGTTGGAAATGGTGATTAAGCAGGGAATTACTACTACTACTACTACTACTACTACTACTACTACTACTACTACTACTACTACTACTACTACTACTAAAAATAATAATAATAATAATAACAATAATGATTGTAATGTTGGGGACCGATTACACAAGTTGACTACAGGCATGGTACATAGGCCGGGGACGTGAGCTAGTACGAGAATATTGACTTGTTTCTGCGATTGATTACGCGAATAACAGGGTGCACATAAACAAATCTCGATAGCTCTAAAAGTAAATATAAGTTACATAGCATTACAAAGATATATTTTTACGCATATTTCGTTATGTGCAGAAGAATTATCATAGAATTATTCGTGGGTTTGAGTTTCCTCCTTTTTCTTCTTGTGCTACAATATTTCTGTATATAATATCGCTTGTCACCTCGTATGTTTGTATTACATAATTTACATGTAATGTTCCCGTCATTCACTTCAAAATACTCAACAAATTCCGCTGCAAAAATATGATCCTGAGAACCATTAATATTCGGCATTATTATTCAGCAGGTACACTGTTGACGCATGACTGGCGAACGGAGTATTCAGCAGGTACACTGTTTATGCATCACTGGCGAACGGAGTATTCAGCAGGTACACTGTTTATGCATGACTGGCGAACGGAGTATTCAGCAGGTACACTGTTTATGCATGACTGGCGAACGGAGTATTCAGCAGTTACACTGTTTATGCATGACTGGCGAACGGAGTATTCAGCAGGTACACTGTTTATGCATTACTGGCGAACGGAGTATTCAGCAGGTACACTGTTTATGCATGACTGGCGAACGGAGTATTCAGCAGTTACACTGTTTATGCATGACTGGCGAACGGAGTATTCAGCAGGTACACTGTTTATGCATGACTGGCGAACGGAGTATTCAGCAGGTACACTGTTTATGCATGACTGGCGAACGGAGTATTCAGCAGGTACACTGTTTATGCATGACTGGCGAACGGAGTATTCAGCAGGTACACTGTTTATGCATAACTGGCGAACGGAGTATTCAGCAGGTACACTGTTTACGCATGACTGGCGAACGGATTATTCAGCAGGTACACTGTTTACGCTTGATTGGCGTACGGAGTATTCAGCAGTTACACTGTTTATGCATGCTAGAGTACTGACTGGTGAACGAATAGTCGACTCAAAACCACTGTAACGCACCCTATCGGTCCCCAACATTACAAGCACAATAATAGTAATCTTTCTCTGGATAAATTGGAATACACGATGAAACGTGATGAAATTTGTAGATATATGTTATCATCCTTTATGGAATGAATTATGAGTAGAAAAAAAAAAAGAAAACCGATAAATACAGACCTTCAGTTAAGTGAACAGATAAACGAAACGGCCCAATAGAAATAAGGGATGCTAAGACATCAGAGTTTGGAGAAAGACGTCAGGTGTCATTAGTGATAAATTGGAGATTAAACTAGCTTATTTACATATTACGATGGTCACAAAGTAGATTATCTATATCAACATGAAACAGATAATATTGAGTATAAGCGGAAAATTGGTTAGAAAACACGAATGAACATGTACTAAATTCATCCATTTCTTTACGTAATACAACGAATATGCGACTGACGTAACGAACTACGCAAATGCCTACAGAAAATAATAGAAACAACACGATAAAATGATAGATTATTTGCTCTTCTGGTCTGTTTCAACATTGAATTGTAGTTGAGTGATTAATAGCTCTATTGTACGCCTCGGTAAGTCTCTAATTTTAGTGTGGGCGAGTAATTGTCGGTAATAACTGCTTCAGCTCTGAGTTGAAAATTTTTATTAAATGCTTTTATTACGGTACATTGAACTCGTAATTAACTAGTATGTTTGGAGCATTACGCGTATCCTCTCAAAGAGGCAATCTCGACAACCTTAATGATATTACTTAATCTAAAATTAACATCTATCGTGCTAGAAGACATACTTCTTTTCAACTCAGAATTGCGCGTATTTCCTCTTATTCACGTACTCACGTCAAGTTCTACGATTTCAATGTTTCGTTCTACAGGGTGTTCGAAAAAAATTACCAAAAAGCAAGTGTATGATGGTCACACAGTCCTTCGTCCCCTTTTCCAAGGATCTACAGATTCTGAAATTGAGACTTGGTATTTCCTTACGTTCGAAAACCACATCTACGCGGTCACTATTTGGCGTTGCTACGCGTTTCCTTGTTTCGCTAACCGCTGAATGGGCCAATCATTCAATTGTGTTTGAGATACAGGTAC
Organism: Periplaneta americana; assembly: GCF_040183065.1. Lineage (NCBI taxonomy): Eukaryota > Metazoa > Arthropoda > Insecta > Blattodea > Blattidae > Periplaneta > Periplaneta americana. Next base: position 41,774,656 of record NC_091126.1, on the reverse strand, counting down.
AGAGACATCAATTTATTTTTACTAACATTTTTAATATAAACCTGGCTATACCTTTAGAGAACCGGAAACACCGTTTGCTACCTCCTTCCACTACTGGAGTTCGATGATACTGGCGTAAAACACAAACATATCACTTTACTAGGTATAGGAGGGAATAAAAGTAGTTCATCCATTTACGTGTACTAGGAAATATCGCGATTTTGAGTTCGATAATTTTCACTAGGTTTTTGTTTAATCAAAATGCAGTACTGTATTAAGAATAAGTGTTTTTACTCACGAACTGAGTTATCCATGCGAACGTATTCATTACGCAGTGTATATTATAGCCTACTGTCTAAAGCACATTAGCGTACAATATAGAGAATGAAGTTAAATTGAAAAATAATTATAATATGGATATTTAAACACATTTTTGAAAATGGTGGCCGTTCACTTCGATACAGGCTTCAGTTCTTTTGTTCATATTATCGCACTATAGACTATTGCATCTAATTCCAATTACCAGTTTCGTTCTTCGTACTAGTAACTCATGTTGAAATAATTATGTACCTCTCTATAAAAGAGTATCTTACGTACTGTAAATTCAATCTTCACTTCTGCCCGACCCGCACAGATAAAATTACTCAGACATGCTATCTACTGTCCGTCCAAGTGGTTATGCCGCAGAATCGTAGAAAGGAGGGAAATCACGTGACAGTTAATTACTTAACGTTTCCCTTTTATTTAAGTTATTTTAAACAGTTGTATAATATTACGTAAACGTCCAATTCCTAACAGAAATTAATGTTTTCAGAAAAGAGCTAAGACAGCCCAGCTTTTACAGAGGAGCGAGCAGAAGCAGGTGGGGGAAATCGCGATGCGACGTAGGTAAACGGACAGTACCTGTGCGAAAATATGATTTAATATTGAAAGCTCTTTCGTCACTGGAAAACGTGAACATATTTCTGGAACGTACTATACTCACTAACTCAGTGCTGTTTACTATATGCGGCCTTGGTTCTGTCTGGACGACTCTTGGAACTTCATTAGTAGAAGGGGTGGGAGTGAAGTACATTAAAAAACTCAGGTACAATAAAAATTGAAGTAAAAATAAAATGATGTCCCTGTACAACATCTCTTTTGGCATGGATAAGGGCAGAGAACGGTGACCATCTATTTCAGCGGTCATCAGCACAGTGCTCCCTCGGGTTAGCGTCTCTTACCCGCGCATAAGAGCTGCACTAGCGTGCATTCATGGCTTCTGGCGGGTATGCTTTCTTCCTCTCCCATCTCTCCCACGGAGCATATTCCGGTACACTCCTTACTCGTTACCAATTCCAGCGAATGCTGACGACCACTGATCTATTTCGTATACGGCGGAGCCTAGTCTTGTGGACTGTTCGTCCAGCGTGTTTACATTTAGTTGTTTCCTCTTAGACAATGTTTCGACTATCGTTCATTCAGTTCGTTAGATGAACGACCTCGGGAAACTGATGCATCCAAGGTAAGAGATACGAATTATTCAAATCAACTTTACAGGGGGTTATACCTGAAAGATTGATTTGCATAATACACGTCACTGTTCGTTAACAGAAAACCACAAATTAAGTCACACAGAGTTAGTGTGCACTCAATGTTGGTTGCTTGACGGTTGTCAACCCACTTTGAGGTATGTGGATATAGAGGGAAAAGTTGGATCGGTGTCGGGTAGAGTTCCCGGGTAGCTCAGTTGGTAGAGCGTTGGTACGTTTAACCAAAAGTTCCGGGTTCGATACCCGGCCCCGGAACAATTTTTTCCGTCAAAATTATTCAAATCAACTTTACAGGGAGTTATACCTGAAAGATTGATTTGCATAATACACGTGACTGTTCGTTAACAGAAAACCACAATTTAAGTCACACAGAGTTAGTGTGCACTCAATGTTGATTGCTTGACGGTTGTCAGCCCACTTTGAGGTCTGTGGATATAGAGAGAAAAATTGTATCAGTGTCGGGTAGAGTTCCCGGGTAGCTCAGTTGGTAGAGCGTTGGTACGTTTAACCGAAGGTCCCGGGTTCGATGCCCGACCCCGGAACAATTTTTTCCTCAAAATTATTCGAATCAACTTTACAGGGAGTTATACCTGAAAGATTGATTTACGTAATTATGAATCGTCATGATGTTAGAATTCAGAGGATATTTCTTGAGGTAATCTACCTGAATTACTACAAGCTGCATCTCTCGCAATAAGATAGCAGGTGTGGTTGCAGGTCGATGGAGCTCCTGCTCATTTCTCTCAGTTTATCAGTGCTACATTTCAGAACAGATGGACTAGAGGGGGAGGGAAAATTATCTGACCACCTCGATCTCCGGATATCAGTCCTATTGATTTTTTCTTTGCGGTTACATGAAGAAACGCCAATTGAACGTGAATAAGTTCTGGTATCAAGGATCGCCATATCAGATGATGTTCATAAGGTGCCAAATATTTTTGTACGAGCTCGTCAGTTACAACTCCAGCGATTAAACATTTTTAACGATATAGGAGGAAGACATTTCGAACATTTCCTGTGATTACGTAAGTTTTTAGCAAGGGGTTTGAAAACTTAAAATTTGAAGCTCCCTGGATCCTAAGAAAAGCAACGCCAATATCTGGGATGTATGTCATTCTTTTTGTGGCAATATCATACTAATTTTTCGGGCACTTTTTCCTAACATCTTGTACATTTCAACTAAGTTCGCTCAAGCTACTGGTCTACATTGAAATCTTTACTTGCTTGGCAGCAGCAGAGATCATTTTGCTTGGCATTCGACTCGAGATTCGCGGGTTAAATGCCTGTCGCGAGAGATGAATGAATGAAAGTCCTAATGAATAGCGTTCAGATTTCATTCACTAAAACGTTGGAAACAGGTTGGTGGTATATAGGGTGTTTCTGAAAGAGTGTAAAAGCCTTCCTGGGGCTGTAGAGCATAACATTTGAAGCCGTTTAAGTTGGTGGATGTATTTCCGCCGAAACTACTTGTTAGAGCTCCGTTATTGTAAAAGTGCTAACCCTTGTAGGTAAGAAATTTACTTGAAATTGAAGGAGTTTTGGTGACTGGTAACTGCCCGTTCAGGAAAAAAAATTAGGTACATTTTGGTTTATTGTAGGCTCTAAGGCTTCCCGTACGTCAATAGTAAGCGTAATACGTCCGAGTTGTCTCTTACCCTGCGTTAGTCTGAGCTGATAGTTCACATTGAATGCATCAACATTGCTTATCCCTCCTCTAGGCCAATCTGTTGTCGCGCTTTCACTTTCTTACAACTCTTCGAAACCGACATCAAGCACTTCTTTCTATCCCTCATCATAGAACGTCTTTATACTCATCTTCCTATACTGTAGAATTACCTCGCCTCTGGAATTCGTTATCTAATGACGTCAGGGACTGCCGGACTTTATCACAATTCAAAATTAAATTGGAAAATTTTGTCTTAGTTAATGTTTTAGGTATTGCTAGAAGTATTGAGTTGTGTTATTTTCTTTTTCTTTTTTAATCTAGATTAAAATTGCAAGTTTCTTGTTTATGTTAGTTAATTAGTTAGGATAAAGTTAATTATGATACTTAATCACTCATTTAAAGTTTGTGTGTCTGCAACATGTGTATATTTTTGTGTGACTTTACACTGTTTACAGTGTTTTTTTCTCTCTCTCTTTATTTCTTGTGTAGCTTTACTTTGTATGTAGTGTACTTTTTTTCTGTTTATTTCTACAGGGAAATCATTTTATTTTTACTTCAATTTTTATTGTAGCTGAGATTTTGAATGTACTTCACTCCTACCCCTTCTACTAAGGAAGTTCCAACTCCACACAGAACCAAGACCGCAGATAGTAAGCAGTACTGAGTTACTGAGTATAGTACGTTCCAGAAATATGTTCGCGTTTTCCAGTGACGAAAGAGCTTTCAATATTGAATCATATTTTCGCACAGGTACTGTCCGTTTGCCTACGTCGCATCCCGATTTCCCCCACCTGCTTCTGCTCGCCCCTCTGTAATAGCTGGGCTGTCTTAGCTCTTTTCTGAAAACATTAATTTCTCTTAGGAATTGGAAGTTTACGTAATATTATACAGCTGTTTAATTTAACTTAAATAAAAGGGCCTCGTTAAGTAATTAACTGTCACGTGATTTCCTCCCTTTCTATAATCCTGCGGCATAACCACTTGGACGGACAGTAGATAGCATGTCTGAGTAATTTTATATTTTCGGGTCGGGCAGAAGTGAAGATTGAATTTACAGTACGTAGAGTAGGTACAGAATTATTTCAACATGAGTTACTAGTACGAAGGACGAAGCTGGTAATTGGAATTAGATGCAATATTCTATAGTGCGATAATATGCACAAAAGAACTGAAGCCTGTATCGAAATGAACGGCCACCATTTTCAAAATTGTGTTTAAATATTCATATTATGATTATTTTTCAATTTAACTTCTTTCTCTATATTGTACCCTAAAGTGCTGTAGACAGTATAATATACACTGCATAATGAATACGTCCGCATGGATAACTCACTTCGTGAGTAAAAACACTTATTCTTAATACAGTACTGTACTTTGATTAAAGAAAAACCTAATGAAAATTATCAAACTCAAAATCGCGATATTTCCTAGTTTACGTAAATGGATGAACTACTTTTCTTCCTTCCTATACCTAGTAGAGTGATTTGTGTTTTACGCCAGTATCATCGAACTCCAGTCTTGGAGGGGGGAGCAAGCGGTATTTCCGGTTCTCTAAAGGTATAGACAAGTTAATATGAAAAATGTTAGTAAAAATAAAATGATGTCCCTGTATTATTGTATTTGTATTCCTGGTGTTGTGGAAGAGAAGGCCTGTAAGCCTTGACTACACCAGAATAAATAAATAAATAAATAAATAAATAAATAAATAAATAAATAAATAAATAAATAAATAAATAAATAAATAAATAAATAAATAAATAAATAAATAAATAAATAAATAAATAAATAAATAAATAAATAAATAAATAAATAAATAAATAAATAAATAAATAAATAAATAAATAAATAAATAAATAAATAAATAAATAAATAAATGAGTGAGTGGTTAAATAAGTAAGTTAATAATTAAATAAATAGATAAATAGATAGATAAATAAATAAATAAATAAATAAATAAATAAATAAATAAATAAATAAATAAATAAATAAATAAATAAGTAGATTAATAAATAAAAAGTTGTGGAGGGGCGACTAAAGAAGAGTGCAACACAGTGAATTATTTACATTTCGTTTACTACGAACTGAGATATTTAAAATGTGTTCCAAATAGGAAATATTGATTCATTAACACAAAATAAACATTGTGCAGTGTTTAACAATATTTTGTGAACAATAAATGATGTACTGTTGCCTATTACAACAACTTAAATGTGCTTAATTCTGGACTATATTATTGCTTGCTTGTTATTTCCTGTATGGACACAGTTACAAGGTATAAAAAGCACCTATAATTTCAAGCAACTTGCTTAGTCGCAGGAGTTAGCACATTTACAATAACGTAGCCATGAAAGGAAGTTTCAGCGATTATGCATTCCGTATGCCAAACGGCTCATAATGTTCTGTTGTACAGTCCCATGAAAATTTTTAAAATATTTTTTAATTGCCCCGCGTAGCGCATTGCTAGGGTTAGACTTAATCAGCTCAGAGAGAACATTCCCAACTAAAATATCAAAGCAATGGTCTCCGCGCTTGTTTGAGCGAGCGTCGTGCAAGCTTCTCGTTCGATTCATTCAGAATGTAGATAAATACAGGGACATCATTTTATTTTTACTTCAATTTTTATTGTACCTGAGTTTTTGAATGTACTTAACTCACACCCTTCCTACTAACGAAGTTCAACCGTCCTCCACACAGATCCAAGACCGCATATACAGCCATAGTAGCCTTACGGTCATAGTAAACAGAACGTTCCAAAAATATGTTTGCGTTTTCCAGTGATGAAAGGGCTTTCAATATTGAATCATTTTCGCACAGGTACTGTCGTCCATTTGCCTACGTCGGATCCCGGTTTCCCCCACCTGCTTCTATTCGCCTCTCTGTAAAGGCTAGTGGCTGGGCTGTTTTAGCTCTTTTCTGAGAACATTAATTTCTGTTAGGAATTGGACGTCTACATAATATTATACACATACAATTGTTTAAAATAACTTAAATAAAAGGGCCTCCTTAAGTAATTAACTGTCACGTGATTTCCTCCTTTTCTACGACCCTGCGACATAAACACTTGGACGGAAAGTAGATAGCATGTCTGAGTAATTTTATCTGTGAGGGTCGGGCTGAAGTGAAGATCGAATTTACAGTACGTAAGTTACTCTTTTATAGAGTAGGTACAGAATTATTTCAACATGAGTTACTGATACGAAGTACGAACCTGGTAATTGGAATTACGTACAATAGTCTATAGTGCGATAATATGCACATTAGAACTGAAGCCTGTATCAAAATGAACGGCCACCACTTCCAAAAAATGTGTTTAAGTATCCATATTATGATTATTTTTCAATTTAACTTCATTCTCAATAGTGTACGCTAATGTGTTATAGATAATATAATATACACTGCATAATAAATACGTTCGCATGGACACCTCAGTTCGTGTTCATACTGTACTGTATTTTGATTAAACAAAAACCTAATGAAAATTATGAAACTCAAAAGCGTGATATTTCCTAGTTTACGTAAATGGATGAACTACTTTTCTTCCCTAATACACCTAGTAAAGTGATTTGTTTGTATATATACGTGAGTATCATCGAACTCCAGTCGTGGAAGGGGGTAGCAAACCGTGTTTCCGGGACTCAATCGTTGATCCACAGGTATAGCCAGGTTAATATTAGAAATGTTAGTAAAAATAGAATGATGTCCCTGTATTATTGTAATAGAGATCGGTGAACCATGACTAGTTTCGTTATGTATTTATGTTCACATATTTATCCGCCACGGTGGACTGGTGGCTAGAGCGCTGGACTTATAATCCTGTGCGCACGGGTTCGTTCCTCGACGTATCCCGAATTTATAAGCCCGAGGTCCAGATAACACAGGATTTTCTCCGGAAGCTCTGGTTCCCCTGTGGCATCCCAACAAATCTCCCCCATCATCTCTTCTCGTCGCAGATGTAGCTTAGACCAGCCTTCTGTAGCGCACCCTTGGCAACGATTCTGTCGGTAAATTCGCGGGTGGGTATGTAAAGTGTCATGAAATTGTACTTTTGAGAAAATCGAATTTAATAATTTAAATTCGAATCCAAAATCGTATTATTAATAATGGAAAAATTGAAGTTAATTTTTCGGTCACTAATGCTACTCTGAATTAACACAGAATAACATAGTGGAAAACACATTTTTGAGGTATTTGGAGACCAAAAAAGAATAACTGAATTCTTGGCTTAACGCACTTTACTCACCCACCGGTCAATTGGTGTACACAACTGTCTTCATATGGGTGAATGACGAAAAGTCACGTACCCATTGTTAGTATAAAAAACAGTTCGTGTATTTGTTTTGAATTTTTTTAAGTCATTGAAGCATTGGCTAGTTTTGTTATCTATAAAAATTGGTCCTAATTTAAGTATTTATTTTATAATATTTTAAGTCAATGAGCCGATGACTTGTTTCGATATAAAGGAAATTTGTTTAGTTTATGTGTTTATTATGTTTTTGTCAATGAATAATAATAATAATAATAATAATAATAATAATAATAATAATAATAATAATAATAATATTTTATTGCCAGAACAAATATACAAATTGATTTTTTTATATAAGAACTCTCTAGCACCCCCAGAAAGAGTAAGTATGACTAATTTTGTTACACATAGAACAACTGCATTTAATTTGTAATTTTTTAAGTCGGTGAACTAATTACTAGTGCATAGAAGTATATCTATTTAATTAATGCATTCTTCGATATGTTTTTGAACGTTCCCCATACTTTTCCTAATGTATTTTCTCAATGAATTTTGTTCGCTAATAGTTGTCCCATTGCCAATTCTCAGTACGAATTTCCCAATAAAATTTCTCCCCAAATAGCGACTTGCTAAAAATCTTTATTCCCATTGCCAATTTTTAAAGAGATTTTTTTTTCAATTCTGGTAGTTTTCAATAGAATTATTTCATATTTTTTTCCAACACCTATTTTTATAAAAAAATACCACGTGTTGTGCAGATCGTGTCTACAATATTTATTACATAGCAGTGCATTTGTATGTTTGCTTACTTTCAGGGGTTAACCTCACACAATTTTGCTGTTTAAAATTGAAGAGTGACGTTTCAAATGGTGCTAAACCAAATAGGCTACTTTTTCAGGGAACGTGATTTTTTGTAAATGGAAATATTTGAAGGTACTGAAATGAGACTTTGGAAGTTAAAACATTGTGGAAAGTGAGTTTTATTGATAGAGTTTAATTTTTGGAAATTGATGTTGTGCTAGGTAACAATGCTGTTAAACATTTTAATATGTACCAAAATGTGCTAAGTCACTTAATATATTATGTATGTTTATTAGAACATTTTGAATATATGTAAAACTGAAAGTAGACAATGTCTTAATAATAATCATTTTAATATCACAACACAAAGAAATATCTGTATAGCTGATGCTACATAATAGAGTGTGAAATAACAAAATCTATATTACTAATGTCTACTTTGAAAACAAATTGTTTGGTAATTATGTACGTTTATTTGAACATTTTGAATTACATGTAAAACTGAAAATAGGCAATGTCTTAATAATAATTTTAATATCACATCACAATGACACTTTGAAACACTTATACTACTGACTCAACATACTTCGAAAATAACTCATTCATTTTTCATTCATTCATTTATTTTATTCCATAGATCTTACATGAGCAATGAAGCTTTAAGATGTGGAACAAGTCAAACTTATACAATATTACAATTAAAATTTTTACAAATTTTTATAGTTTTACAATTTAGTAATTTTCTACAATTTTTACAATTTTGTGCAATTTTTTACAATATTTTGGCGAGATGTAGTGAGATGAAGTGAGGTCCGAGGATTCGCAAAAATATTACCCGGCATTTGCCTTTTGGTTGGGGAAAACCTCGGAAAAACCCAACCAGGTAATCAAATCAAAGGGGTTGATGCCAAGGACTCGCCATAGACCATCCGGCTTCAGTCCCACGGCTGTGATCATATACTAGGAATAACACGGAACAAAACACACTTTGGAAAGTTTTAAGTTTATTCCTGTATAGATATATAGGATATAGTAACGCTAACTTATGAAAGTCGCCCTCGGTAGCGTAGTTGGTATAGCGCTGGCCTTCAATGCTCGAGGTTGCGGCTTCGATCCCGGCCGAGGTCGATGGCATTTAAGTGTGTGTAGATGCGACAGGCTCATGTCAGTACATTTACTGGCATGTGAAAGAACTCCTGCGGGACAAAACTCCGGCACACCGGTGACGCTGCTCTAACCTCTGCAGTTGCGAGCGTCGTTAAATAAACCATAATTTTAATTTTTTTAACTTATAAAAATAAGAAATCGTTTGTGAATGATTTAGCATCGTTTGTAAAATCACTCTTCAATTATGGCCTAATGTGCGAAGGTAATCTTCCAACCGATTCTCGTCTTCACAGGTATTGTAATCACTAACGATGACCTTTACTCTAGGATATGTAACCAGATTTTTTTTTTTTTGCTTTCTATTTATTGTCTAAGTTCTTTCTGTACTATTACAGCTTCTGTATCAGTCTTTTCTTTGGCGAACTCCTTCAATATCGAGTAAATCAATGGGTGATGTTTAACAACAACGCTGGTGAACCTATTATGCCATCCTTCACTAATATTCTTGCGATGGTGAACCTGGAAAGTTTGTTCATTAGTATTCCATCTCTCTGGACGGTATCATGATAGTATCGTTGCCCTACAGCCTCTTTGTCGACGACCTGTGATGTGAAGTCACTAATTGGAAGTAAGTCGTCGCAAACATTGTCAACAACTTTTTCAAATGTATTTATTACATTTACTGGCACGAACGCAAAAGTTACAAGCATATATACACCCACTTTTAAAATTCTGTCCTCCGGGTCGTTATATGTTGCTTGTAAACTTTCTGCTTGAAGTTCCAGGAAAACCTATTGTCCCTTATTTACTTACACACAAATGGCTTTTAGAGAACCCGGAGATAGGCACTCCATTGCCTTCCTCACAAAAGCCCACCATCGGTGCCTCTCCTACCGTCATATTCCATCTCCTTCAAATCCATTTTAATATTATTCTCCCACCTACGTCTCGGCGTCCCCAAAGGTCTTTTTCCCTCCGGCCTCCCATCTAAAACTCTATGGCCCGGTTTCTTCAACCTTTGTTAAAATGCACCTAACATAGCGTTAATTAACTGTAAGTTAAAATTATGAATTGCTGTTAAAAATATTGTGTTTCTTCAACTTTACATTTCACATTTTAACATTCTGTTTGTTAACTCTCTGTTAGGACTAGAGATTCTAGAGTTTAACCATAACCTATAATCAAGTATAGGTTCAATTCTGTTTTCTAAACACTGACAATAATTATTGCGATTCTCGCTTGTTTCCGTTGTTTGATTCAGAGAGGATAGAAGTCTTTCTATTCTCTCAGGTTTGAGTTCTGCTTCTTTTCTCGTCTGTATCACAATAGTGTGGAGCGGCGTATTGGTTTTGTTGCTATGAAATGGAAAACACTGGAACAAAAAGAAATCGTGGGACTAATTTCTCTTCGTTCGAAGGAAACCTTCTGCTGGAAATTATTTCGCAGTATAAACCAATTAGAGAATAAACAAACAAACGGATCTACGTTTAAAACGAAAAGTGAGGCTTGGCAGAAAATAGGCTGTACCCTTTTATGAGCTTCTGTTCTGTCAAATCAGAGAAATAATCCACTTTGTTTATGTATTCATGGATATCATTTTCTAAATAATCCAGATATATAAGTTGAGCATCTAACGCACCAGCCATATTGGATGCTTCTGTGCTAACAGAGAGTTAAATGATTTAACTGCATGAAATTGGGCAGTTAAATTAACATAGGTTTTAATAGTCTGTTAGTACTAACAGCAGTTGAAGAAATGCTTCAACTGTTAAGTTTACAGTTAAAATGGAATAACACACTGTTATAATTTAACAAAGGTTGAAGAAACCGGGCCTATATGCATTTATGGATTCGCCCATACGTGCTACATGCCCTGTCCATTTCAAACGTCTAGATTTAATTTTCCTAATTATGTCAGGTGAAGAACACAGTGCATGCAGTTCTGAGTAGTGTAACTTTCTCCGTTTTCCTGTGACTTCATCCGTCTTAGCCCTAAATGTTTTCTAAGCTCCTTATTCTCAGACACCATTAGTCTCTGTTCCTCTCTCAAAGTGAGAGTTCAGGTTTCACAACCATACAGAACAACTGGTAACATAACTGTTTTATAAATTCTAACTTTCAGTTTTTATTAAAGCAGACTAGATAAAAAAAAGCTTCTCAACCGAATAATAACAAGTAGCCTATTTTCCATATTTATTCTGCGTTTAATTTCCTCTCGAGTATAATTTCGTAGGAAAAAAACGCGGGTTTGGGAAATACAAACATTGCTGAATTAATGACAACTAGTTGAAAATCACACATTATTCTGGCAGGCGAGGTACAGTGTAATCCCATTCTTCTAGCTCCTTTCATTGCCTCAAAAACGGCTCTATAGTTTTGGAAGATAACAGATGAGAATCAAATCTCAGGAAATATTAATTATTTAATTATTACAGAACCTTCTGTTTCAGGTTTTTGACCATTTTTGCTTTGGAAAATTAAACAAACAACAATTAAAATTATTCTTGAGTTAATACGAATTTTAAAATGAATAGCAGGAAATAATGGTTTTGCTTCTACAAAGGCGAAATGATCTTGTTCAGGGTTACATTGAACGAAATAGAGCTTGTTCAGTGGAATTAAAAGTTTCAGAATTGTAAATGGATTGAGGTATGGAACCTGCAATTTGTCGTCATTACAATATAATTTGAAAATACCGGTACGACTACCATTCCTCAATATTTTGAAATATGTTTGTCCCTGAATAAACTCCATTCATTTATGAACAAAACTGAATTATTATTTATTTTATGAACTTACTTTGAACAACATTAAAATAAGGTATGTATCTCTAAGTTCGCTAAGTCTCCAAAGTTCCCCACTCCTCATTTTCGTTAAGATATGATATTTGGCCAAACGTTGGCAACAGTATCTTAATACATGATGCATTAGAACTTCGTTGAATACACAAGGTGCATTACCACTATCTCTTGTCACGAGATAGTCACCACATTGTGACAATTGTTGTTGCATGTATAAGATTTGCTCTATAAGTATCCGTTTCATCCAACGGAATAACTAATCCATTTACAGAGTGTAATGTATCATTTTAAAGCCTATTTTGTGTACTTTCTGGCTGTATTTTTACAATTCTACTTACTATAGTTGTTGTGAATATAAAGGGAAAAGTTGAGACGGTGGCGGGTGGAGTTCCCGGGTAGCTCAGTTGGTAGAGCGCTGGTACGTTCAACCAGAGGTCCCGGGATCGATACCCAGCCCCGGAACAATTTTTCCCTTGAAATTATTCAAATCTGCTTTACAGGAAGCTTTACCTGAAAGATTACATTTGCATACTATAGTTATGTCCTATTTTATGACATTATTATTAAATTTTGGAACTGTTCTTAAGTTTACCACTGCAGCTTCTTCCACGGCCAACTTAGAATCACTCGTTGCTGCTTCTCTGAGAAAGTTTTAAACAGTTGACAGTTTAAATAAACTATTAAATTTTAACTTTAGTATTTAAATGAGTGGTATTTTAGATATTTTATAGATAATGAATAGTGTAAAGGTTGGCAATATTGTGATACTAATAATATTATGATAGTACGTTTTGAGAAAATTTTACAATTTTACTGAGCGAGAGAAGGACCGGTTTTGTGCAGAAACTTGTTCACGAACATTCCCTTAATACGTTGATGCAAAAAACCGATCTTACTGTCGCTCAGTAAAATTGCAAAAATTCTGAAAAAGAACCATCATAATATTATTAATATCATAATATTACCACAGTCTAGAATATACAGTCACGAAGCTTGAATTGTGAGGGTGCTAGGAACAATAGACTGTGCCGGTACTATTTCGCATTTCCGTAATGAGGCGATAGTAGCGATCCTAGTGGTTAGCAACTATCTGTGGATACATATTTACTACGTATTGAGCTTCGTGACTGTATATACTAGACTGTGATATTACCAAACTTTAGCCTACTGAAATTATTAATCCTGTGATAATTTATTAATGACTATTACACTTTTACTACATCACACTACTTTTGACCAATAAAACGGTACGAAAGGACGACTTTCAACCAATCATGGCTGCTTATCGCACAATTTTATCGAGTCCGTAGCATTTGTTTAATTTTATCGCGTCCCTAGCATTTGTTTATTTTTATCATTACCCTAGCATTTGTTTCTTTGTTTGCCAACATTTCAAACTCCACTGGTCTGAACGTCAAAAAACAGAAAATTACAAACCACTCCAGACGATGCACTGCACTTTCAAATATGACTCGCATTGGCATTCAAGAACAAGAATTAATAAAGATCACTGGTCATATATGAAGAACACCATTCGGAAATCCTGAATAAGTTGAGGGATACACCATGTACATCAACGAGTTCACTTCTTTTACGCACACGTCCAATATAACATCAACTGAACCACCAACCACTAAAACATTCAAATTTGAAAATTGTACTTTCAATAGCTGTTTCTTTTAAAATTACTCATGCTTATTTTTTATTTCATCATCGTTAATTGAAACGTTTCTTGTTTATTTCATCATCCCTAATTAAAACTGTTCTAATATTTGTTTATATTATTTAGGTTATGTTTATTATAGCTTCTGCTATATGATATTATGGATAGTCACGTATCATAGATTGTTTAATACTAAGATTTATTGAAAATCATCTGTCAAGTGACGTTGATTACTAGGATCCGGATGATTGAAGTGGAATGCAAATGTTTTAATAAAAATTAAACTGAATCAACAAAGCCTTCTTGACTAGTAACCGTCCATAGAGTTCAATGAAGATTCCATAGTTGGCACAACTGATAACAAGAAAACAGCTAGTGTAATACATTTGAAGACAGTTGTATTTTCATAAGTCAATTAATATTTTATTGTATTGGAGTACTTTGTTACTTCTAATGTTTATATACTTTCTCCTAATCGTGTAATAGTCGATTAAATCCCACTCGAGTTTTGATTTTCTCTAGATAAATCAAAACCTCTAGTGAGATTACTGTTGATAAAACTTTATGAAATCCCTACAATGACGATTAATCCTGTATTAAATTATATTACATATGTACTCTGATGATATTAAAATACTATTTGGATTTACAATAGTCACACAAGTGGCGAACTCAGACAAGACATGGGTCCTAAGTTCATCAGTTCATCTCTTTTGTTTTTGTACGAAGAGTACCTTATTCTTTACGAAGTTTTTATTTAACATGCTCTTTAGTATCAATATTGCAACGAATTTTTTTATACTATAGAAAAATGTCTTCATCAGCAATATAAAAATAAATTTGCTTAAGGTAGCGAACTTAGGGAGGGTTACCTTAATATAAATTATGTTTGCCATTATTGGAGAATCATATTACTTAATATGAGGTATAAAATGTGCAGCTAGAATATGAATATAATACTATTGGCTGTTGCACATACATTTTTGCAAGAACATACTTTTCGCAAGAGGAACTACGTTGACGTTTTTGTTATAAGGCAAATTATTGGGGAACGAAAAGAATTTAATTTAGAAACACGCTCGGCGTTTTATTGACTATGAAACCTTATTCCATCGCCTTTACAGGAATATATCACCTAGCTATTTTTTAAGGGTTGTAAATCCATTTTCATAGTTTCAGATTTTTAAAGATCTGTATTTCATTACTTTTGTTTCGCAGTAGATATTTTCATACTAGACCTGTAGTCCATGTCAATACGCAGAGGCTGATGATACATTTCAACGAATTCCACACTATTTTCGCACAGTTAGATCTGCATGCTATACTAATTTCAGAGTCCTGGTTAAAATCTTCTCATTCTTCCTCTATCATTAACATTCCCATCAACAAGAGAGGTTGTGGCGTAGCTATGTATAGATATTAGATCAGACATCCCATACACAATTATTCATAGGTCTTCAAATGAAGAAAGTGAACGACCAGAATTTATATTTGTAGAGGTGAAAATAAAATATAAAAAATGCCTCCTTGGGGCGGTTTACAAACCACCGAAGGTAAATCACCTGCGTGATATTGAAGCGCCACTGTTGAATCTGATTCCCAATTATCCGCATGCTGTAGTACTTGGCGACTTTAATGAAAATTTACTTTCATCTAACAGCAACGCAACAATACAAATACAGAACATGTTCCAATCCTGCAAATGACAATTCTCCCTTCCTAACCTACACATCACACTCCTTATTCAGAGACGTTACTAGACATTATCGCGACAAACAAACCTCATGACGTAATAACAAATGGACAAGTGCCTGCTCCTGTAATCTCAAAACATATTGGATGGCATGCATAAAGTTGAATTAAATACTATTGCTAAGGTTTTCATAATACATACTACGATCTTTACGTATAAAGTCTTTCCTGCGTAGCAGAAATTTGATTTGGAAGACCGTGTTTAGTTTATGCTAGAATTCGTAGTATAAACCACTATTTATATGCATAACAATAAATATATTCTTCTACTTCTAAGTGTAAACTAAGAAAAATCGTAGTCTGTCGTGTTTGAGACTTCTTTAGCTCAGCATAAGCATTTTTACGGTTTAATATGACAGAATTTATGCAAATTCGCGCTAGAAAATCCTACACGTAAAGACGAGAATCATCAGAACGTTATTATAAGAAGTTACATAGGTTTTATAAATAAAAAAAATCTATATGAAAAAGTTTTGTAATGGACTACTCATATGTTGATTTTGAGATACTGGAATTGTCTGGCAGTTGATTTTTGTTATTGTTATTTAAAATAATACATATTTAACAAAATGATTCTATGATGTATTTGTAATACATTTAATTTACGTAAAAAAACTCGTGTGCGTATGCCTACAACATTTTAGGTTACATGTAAATTTAATGACTAACATTTTGGGCCTGTCTGATTTATGTCTGATTTTTAATTGTTATTTATTTTCTTCGTAATTTGCTTTTCGTCCATTTTTTCTTTTTTGCTGTAAACTTCCACCTCAACTTTCATAGTCTGGATGGCATTTTCTTTATCACTTCTTGCGGCGGAGTTTGCGACTTGTTTAATAATGCTAGGTATTTTTCTAGTGGATTAACAAACAGCAGTTGTTCTCATGCTCGCTCGTCTACACTTCCTACTGCGTCGTAATTGTCCTTTTTCTTGTTATACTAACAAGATTTTGAGGACAACAATAAATTTCCCCATAAAGAAATTAACATAAATGCATGGAAGGCGAAAACTAACGAATCTTAGCTGATAAACCCGAAGTACTTTCGATAATCGATATAATCGAATAGTCTTTATAGTTTATACTACCGCCGCGTAATTAGTACATACTTCGTAGTAGTAGTATCAGGTTTATGCATACAAAACGAAGTATATACTTCTGCTTCAAGTACCTTCTACAGTCGAAGCAAAAGGTAATGCTACAATTTTATGCATACCATATCTATGTTGAATTTTCTTCACGATACCATAGACGTAAACCTCATATTGTAACTTTTCGCGATCTCAATCTCATTAACCATGACGAACTAATTAATGACTCAACTAAATTACCGTGGCAGACTATCTGGACTCTGAGAAGTGTGGACGAAAAAGTTGAGACTTAATAATTAAGTCACCCAGCTATATGACAAATGCGCACCACTAAATCTAGACGAACCATTACTCGAAGACCTGGTTCTTGGATATGCGAATCGTTGCGTACACTCATGGCGGAAAGAGATGCTGCATAACGAAAATACCTAAGAACAGAATGTATTTCTGATTACGATAACAAAAGACACTTACGCAACCGGACAAACCAATCAGAAACGCAAGACTTCGTCACGCTCACTGGCTCATCCAACCTTCTGTTAGTACGAAAGAGCTATGGAAAAATATCAACTTCATGGAATTAAGAGAACAGAAGCAGCAGATACAGATCACTGACATATCACTTACTGATCTGAATGAACATTTCACCACCCAACCTCCCGAACCTTTACAAAAAGACCAATCTAAACACCCAGGTCATAGGAGAGCCAAATCCTAGCAAAGCTTCCCGTAGAATATCCCACTATCATCCTCTTTTAATGTCTCAGTGCCCTGTGATTGGAATTTTCTATCTCAGAAGATTAGGGGCTGCCAGACAATAACTACTTTCAAGAAAAGGTTAAATGATTTCTCACGGACGCAGTCAAATTGAAGTTATAATTATAATTATGATCGTGTTTAATAATTTAATTATATTTAGTTATTATTATTATTATTATTATTATTATTATTATTATTATTATTATATTTGGAAAATTTTATTTCGTTTGTTCGTAATTCTTCCCCTGCCTTTAATAAAACGTTGAACAGCTGCATATAAAACTGATTTAATGGTTTTACATTCAGGCAATGCGATTGCATTTGTTGCTTCTCATTTCCATTTCAATACTTTACTTCCGTGGGAGTTGGAAAGTATTGGAGAGGAACCAGTAATGCCGTAAGCCTTTATTGATTTGTAGAGTCGTCGAAGAAACAAACGAGAACGTAGGATCCGAGTGAATGCGGAATAACCGTTTCATCATGTATAGAGATACAGCCATATACCATGCCCATCCAGGGTTATAGGAGCCAGACTCTTCACTAGACGTGTTCAACAAGAGATCGGTAAACTCTCCTGAGGACAAATTGTAACTCGAAAACTCAAGACATGCCTCGGGACTGGTGAATGAAGAATAAAACAAGAGACGGGCAGATATATATTTATAGAAGATAGAGATTTAGACAGGAGAATAAATAGCGACATAGGCAGATGGATTGCTTGAGATATAGAGAGATGGAGTGATAGAGACGAAGACGCATCGATAAACACGCAGACAGATGAATCGATATACACACATAAAGATGGGTCGATAGAGATAAAGACAGATGGATCGAAGGAGACACAGGCAGATAGATCGATGGAGGCGCAAGGAGCTGGATTGATAGAGACATAGAGAGCTGGATTGATATGAATATAAACATTAATTAATAGAGACGAAGGCAGATGTTTAGACAGACGCAGACAGATGGATCGGTTATAGGAACATTCGTTCAACATTTGTCGTCCAATTTTAATTTGGTCCTTTATGATATTTGGTCCGGTCGCTATTTTCGTCCATAATATAATTAGTCTTCAAATGCTTTGGTCCTGTCTAACTTTGACAAGATGTTATTTTCGCCCATTATATCCTTGGTGTTCATGTAATTTGGTCCTTCCTATGTTTGACCAATTAGTGAAATGTATTTTCATGCTCGCTGTTCTAGCCTACATCTATTGTAGTGTTCCTACATAATTTCTCCCACTTTCTAACTAATTAAATGTATACTAAAATATCACGTTTCACAATTTTTTAAGGGGAGAGGATGGTATTTTTTAAAACTTTTTTCCTATTTACTGTAAAATATTAATTTTTTGTATGCAGAGAGCTCATAGTTGTGCCAACTCAACTAAATAAAAATATTTTGAAAAACAAAAATTATTTGGGGGCTCAAATTTGAAAAAAATATGCCCAATGCAGGATTGTACTAAAACCGATATATCTAAACCGTTTTTAAAGATAGATTCAAACAGTTTTTGCGATGTATTTGCAAAAGCATGTTCTACAAACTGTCTGTAACAAGAATTAGTCCCTACGTTTGTAAAATAAACAATTAAAATTTAATAACAATTTTCTGATTTCCTTTCCTGCAAACAAACGGACGTATTTTTAAAATGAAATCAATTAACAAAATTATGTTACAGAGAAAAGTTTCCTAATAGTTTAAAGAATATGTGTTTTAAATTTCATGCATGTGTCTTTAACAGTTCAGAAATTATATCCATTTTTGTCTGGCAATGTAGCAAAAAAAAAAAAAATGAAGTTACTGGAAACCAATAAAAGCGGGCGTGTGATTTAAAAATTCATAGCGCAGGAAGTTTAAAAATGACGTCTCAACATCCGATAAGGACACAAATACCCACAAAATATTATGCAATGCATTCCACACATATCAAAGAGTATTTTAAAGAAAAAAAATTGAAAATTTAATTTACCGGAAACAACAATAAAAGTGGGCGAGTGATTTAAAAATCCATAACGCATGAAGTTTAAAAATGGCGACTCAACATCCAATAAGAGCACAAATACCAAAAAAATGTTATGCTTTGCATTCCACACATATCATAGAGTATTTTAAAGATTTTTTTTTGAAAATTTACTAATTTATTCATCAAAAAAATACCATCCTCTCCCCTTAAATACTAGTGTTTGTTTCATTTTATTTTCCGTACATATTGCCTTGTTGTGTTGTACACTTATCCTGTAAACTATAATTTAAAAATTAAACCATACTTCGTGACCTTTATTCATCATCAGGAGGGTTGAACTGTGATTTTAAATAAGCGACAGCCCTAAGAAAAATGTTCACATTTGCATTGTGTTTATAATAATCATAGTTTCTTAAAATTTGTTCTACCTTTTCCTGATTCGTTACATATTGCTTTGATACAACAGGTCTATAACTTGAGTGACCACCTCTCATTTGAACAGTGAGATGTTCGATCTCCTGTTGAATGTTTTTCAGGCCATCCAAAAGTCGCCATATGCTTGATTGGTGCGTAGCTATCAATTTCCCCAGCTTGGAGTGCAAACCTCCACCACGTTGTTAGTTCTATGTCTCTGTGTAAGGACGAGTTCGTAAAAATTCTTCACTGTTGGAGGGAATATAGTGAAACTACATTTCGACGTCCTCTTGCTGGCGTTCCTCGGATGTATGTGGTTTCAATGGATGTCGAAAAATCAACAACTTCCTCCTCTAAAGCATTGAATAAATCATCGAATGTCTGTTGTAAATCTTCAAATGGTATAAAAGACAAGTCCATTAATTTTAATAAATATGCATTAAAACGAGTTCATGAATATTCAGATATGCATTTCTTAATCTTTGGTTTACGATTTGGAGCCAAATTGACTGAGTGAAATGTAAGAGGCACTCAGTGATTTCAATGTTATGAAAAGTATTTCTAAAAGCATTGATGTTTGCAATCTCAAAATTTCTCATTGAATTTCGAGGGTGAAAGAGAATGTTATTTTGCACTGCATAGTTTTTCAGCTCACGGTAGATTATCTCGCAAGTTATTTGAGATTTACGCTCACACAATGCATAGACTAACGAAAGTACTTGATCCATTTAAGTCCCATGAATGGTGAACAGTTAGAGAAACTGCTTTGGAACAGTTTGAAAAGTTTCTTCCGGAAAAATGTCACTTTTTGAAAGAATTCTGATATTCTCGAAGGTGCTAAATGCTAGTACTCTATTTGGTACATTATTTCCACTATAATAAAGGAGGAATTTACTGACTTGAGTTAGTCACGTTATATGAGAAAGCTATAATTACTTCATTAAAATGATGTAGCATTGTAGGTCTAGTTTTATTTTGTGCAGTATTTACAATTCGTTTGATGAAATTTCTGTCTGGCATTCTGACAATTACTTCATTGCCTATATTTTCCAATCCTTGTCTGATAATTTCACTAAGGGCATATTAGGGGAGCCTTCAGCTCTAATATACCGATATATTTTTTCATTTGTTTGCTTTTTTTTCTTCAAGTTTTGCTCTTACAGTCTTATATGCGAGGGGGTGTGATAAGAAAGTAAATACGGCATGTCTGAGATGTATTACTACAGAAACTACAGGGACATCACTTTATTTTTACTAACATTTTTAACATTAACCTGGCTATACTCGGAAACACTGTTACCCCCCATCCATTACAGGAGTTTAGTTGCTAGTGCAATATGTAAACAAATCATTTTACTAGCTATAGGAAGAGAGAAAAGTAGTGTATCCATTTATGGTACAGGGAAATATAGTATTACGATTTTCAGTTTGGTGATTACTTTACAGTATTTTATCAAAAAATAGTAGAATAGTATTTTTTTTTCCACAAACTCAACTCTTCAGGCGGTTATATACATTATGTAATATCTACTTTATTCAGCATATTACTAACCTAATTTAATCCTGAGAATTTTGTGAGCACTTCCGCAAGAAACCCGAATTTCTACAGCTAACTTCTTGACCGACTTATTAGGACCTCCCTGCATCCTTTCGCTAGCATCTTCTACAGCATCTTCTGTCACCTTTGTTGGCCATCTTACACTTTTCTTCCTTTCTGTACACTCTCTTGTTCTAAATTTATCTACCAGATTAATGACATTTCTACGAAAATATTCCGTAATGATATAATCAGGAAATTGTGAAAAAAACTGTTGTTCACATTCGGTTATATTGTAATTCCAGTTTCTATCATCGTCGTTCATACCTACAAACAGTAAAACAAAACTCTTGTTTAAATTATGCTGTTAAGTACCGTACCATATTATAGGGTACCGTACTTTCGGTAACTCTAATCTTCACTTGTGCTCAGTCCACACAGATAAATTCAGTTATGCTACACACCATACCTGTGTGAAAATAAACTTCAATAATATAAGCTTTTTCTTATATAGAAAATGCAACATATTTCTGAAACACACTGTACTCTGTACTGTTTATTTCACTGCTAGCAACAGCGGCCGTGAGTTTGTGTGACTGACGTTAGCAAGGACATTAGTGAAAGGGGTGGGAGTCAAGTACATTTAGAAACGCAGGTACAATAAAAATTGAAGTAAAAATAAAATTATGTCCCTGTATTATCCTGCGTATATTTACTGTATGAGTTACAGCGAACCGAGCAACACTACGCTATTATTTATGTCTCCCTCCTGCCTATTTTACTTTATTACCAACTCTATCTCTCTAGATTCCAACCAGGTTTTTACTTCAATTTGTCTTTCAATAAGTATTATCCTGCTACAGTGCTCATCAACCAAACCTGTATAATATAAAGCGCCGTGCTTGTGCGGCAACTTCTCCTACTCGTATGTTACGCATTTAGTCTGCACTGATCTCAGCAGGCGTTCGTAATTATTATTCGAATTTGAGGAAGTGAAAAAAAAAACATTTTTCATCGAATATATAATACGACCAAGCTCCACCAGTTTCTGCGATATACTGAAGTAAATGTGTTAGTCATTCTTGACAAACACAAACTGCATGTAATATCAGACCTCCCAACCTAAGAAGAATGAAATGCGGGAAATAGTTCGGCAGGCGATAGACTTACTAATAGTAATACTACTTACTTACTGGCTTTTAAGAAACCCGGAGGTTCATTGCCGCCCTCACATAAGCCCGCCATTGGTCCCTATCCTGAGCAAGATTAATCCATTCTCTATCATCATATCCCACCTCCTTCAAATCCATTTTAATATTATCCTCACATCTACGTCTCGGCCTTCCTAAAAGTCTTCTTTCCCTCCGGCCTCCCAACTAACACTCTATATGCATTTCTGGATTCGCCCATACGTGCTAAATGCCCTGACCATCTCAAAAGTCTGGATTTAATATTCCTAATTATGTCAGATGAAGAATACAATGCGTGCAGTTATGCGTTGTGTAACTTTCTCCATTCTCCTGTAACTTCATCCCTCTTAGCCCCAAATATTTTCCTAAGCACATTATTCTCAAACACCCTTGACCTATGTTCCTCTCTCAAAGTGAGAGTCCAAGTTTCACAACCATAAAGTACAACCGGTAATATAACTGTTTTTTAAATTCTAACTTTCAGATTTTTTGACATAGACTGGATGATAAAAGCTTCTCAACCGAATAATAACACGCATTTCCCATATTTATTCTGTGTTTAATTTCCTCCCGAGTATCATTTATATTTGTTACTGTTGCTCCAAGATATTTGAACTTCTCCACCTCTTCAAAAGATAAATTTCCAATGTTTATATTTCCATTTCGTAGAATATTCTCGTCACGACTTACTAATAGTAATAGTAATAATAATAATGATAATGATAATGATGGTGATGGTGATGATAATGTACAGTTAAAATACGCAAAATTTAAGGGGACTTAAGTGAGCATACAGAAGATATTTATAAATTTGCTAACATTTAAACTGCAGATGCATAAATGATTGCAACAACAATTTGATATAGGGGAAAGTTGCCGAATTTGGACCGTTGCCTAAATTGGACCGCAGTTGTATTTCCATATATAGAAGTATTTCAAACATTTCAGTTTGCACCACTGCTTGCTGACGCTCCCTAAGTTACTCATCTTGAAGTTCAGTGAGCTGCAACCATATTAGCGAATAGGATTGCCGTTAATGTGTTTTGGTGTTTCCTCTTACAATTTTTACGCTACGGATCTTTCAGTTGGTTATTTAACGACGCTGTATCAACCACTAGGTTATTTAGCGTCGATGAGATTGGTGATAGCGAGATGATATTTGGCGAGATGAGGCCGAGGATTCGCCATAGATTACCTTGCATTCACATTACAGTTGGGGAAAACCGCGGAAAAAACCCAACCAGGTAATCAGCCCAAGCGGGAATCGAACCCGCGCCCGAACGCAACTTCAGACCGCAGGCAGGCGCCTTAACCGACTGAGCCACGCCGGTGGCGCTACGGATCTTAAGCTTCTGTATACAGTAGGAGTAAGTAATAACAATTTCTATACTATACGTTACAAGTATTTTTCATTAGCTAATATCTGCGTGTTTTAAAACTAGTTTTTAATTTCATGTGTTTCTTTAGTGTCGTCTGTTTGCATAAGTGAACAAGTTGCCTAGGTTGGACCTCTGCGCGTTGCCTGGATTGGACTGGTCCAATTTAGGAAACTGTTAGTATTTTTTTTCAACATGAATATAAAGTATTATATTATGGTCAACGTTAAGAAAAAGTAGTATATTGGGGGGTTCTGTGTCTTTATGTTTCCGATATGTCAAAAAGGGGAACCTACTGGAAATGAAATGATACTTTGAAGATGGCGGTAGCAGCATACAGGAATGGTGACTATGGACTCAACGAGTGTGCTCGCGTGTATGGAGTGCCATAGACTACAGCAAAGATATATGCTGATTGCAAAAACGCTTTCCAATGAAGTCATTCGGAAGGCAAGCAACCTTCAATTGAGATATGGAAAAAATTATTGCCGACCACGTTCTCTTGTTTGAAGAAAGGTTTTATAGGTTGACAATCAAAGATATGCAGAAGCTTGCTTTTGATGTCGCAGGAAAATATTATGCTCCCTACACTTTTAACAAGGAGAAAAAAATGGTTCTGTGCTTCTATGAAGCGAAACTCAAAACTTTCTTTCCGTCACCCAGAAGGAGCATAAATGGCCCGAGCTAAGGGGTTCAATAAGGACAGTGTTATCCAGTTTTCCGACCTGCTGAAAAAAAAACTGTCAATGAGAATGGTATCACAGCAAATACTGTGTTCAACGTTGACGAATCTGGATTTACAACGGTGCAAAAG
Organism: Periplaneta americana; assembly: GCF_040183065.1. NCBI lineage: Eukaryota > Metazoa > Arthropoda > Insecta > Blattodea > Blattidae > Periplaneta > Periplaneta americana. The sequence continues at coordinate 41,749,963 of NC_091126.1, read as the reverse complement.
AGGCAACAGAAAGTTATAGCTCAGAAAGAGAAACACCAAGTTGGAGTCATAAGTGGTGAAAGAGGTTTAAACACCACAGTAGTCTGTGTTGTCAATGCGGCGGGGTCTTTATACTGCCACTGGTAACTTTCAAACGCAAGAGGAAATCATGTCACCTTTTTATTTTTTATGTCTACTACGTTTCCTTATTCACAGTAGTTTCGTAACCAAACAGGGACCTTCCAATTCTATGTAACATTTTTGCAATTTTTTTTCTTTTTACTTTTCTATGAGTCTTCCTGTAATTTTGAAATAGGCTATGTAACCGAGACAAGCAATTAATATAAAACTAATTCAGTGCAAAGAGAAATATTCTGAGTGTAACAATCAGCTTGAGTGCAATAGTGTTTCTGTAATTAATTTATCTTGTTTTTCTTTAATTTTTTATCAAAGTTCAGAGAATTGTGTAACTTCTTTCACCAAATGTTATTGTCTGATACATTTTTAACGTAAAATTTGGTGAATTAAAGATACTCGTATTTATAATAAATACTCTTCCTCTACTTATTTGTTTACTATTACTAACGTATTTTTGCGAGGTCCAAATTGGGACACTATGAGTCCAAATTAGGCAACCGGTTTCCCAATTTGGACCATTTCCATGGTTTTGGTTTCAACATTTTATATTTATTAGGAATTGTGTAATTTAAAATATAACACTATAGGATGAAAGTACATAGAATGTAGTATTTATTTAGTAGTAGTATTTATTTATTGAACCTGGTAGAGATAAGGCCGTCAGGCCCTCTCTGTCCCTCTACCATGGGATTACAACTATAACATGAACAATAAGATTACAATTAATATTACATTTACAATTACAATTACAATAAAAATTAAAGTACGACAAGAATACCTGATTAATGAAAGCTAGACATTTTATCATAGAAGTTAAGAACAAAGAATATTTTTGTATTTACTGAATTACAAATTAAACCTACAATAACAAAATTCTATAGTGATGAAATTACCGGATATTGAAATATTTTGTGATAGATTAAGAGAACTATTTGCAAGAAACCATGTCTGAACGAGTCTCAATTACTGAACAAGTGCCTAGTAAGTCTGCGTTTGAATTGAATTTTATTTCGACAGTCCCTGATGCTAGCAGGTAACGAATTCCAGAGTCTTGGCAGGGCTATTGTGAAAGAGGATGAGTATGAGGAGGTGCGATGGGATGGTATTGTTAGTATTGTTTCATGACGAGAGCGTGTGTTCAGACTGTGATGGGAAGAAAGGTAAGTGAAGCGAGACTACAGGTACGAATGTAGAATGTACTAGAACATATTTTGATTTAATTTAATCATTATTAAAGAAATGGGATTAAAAAACAAAAAAAACTGGTCCAATATAGGCAACCTTCCCCTAAGTCTAAGAGCTATAAGATACCATTTAGAAATATTTTAGCCTGAGACATAATTTTAGCTGCATAGACTTTTCTTTACTCACTATTACATACAGTGTGAAACCCGGCCCCTGAACAATTTTTCCCTTGAAATTATTTAAGTCTGCTTCACAAGGAGCTACACCTGAAAGTCAGATTTGCATAATATATACGTTACTGCAGGTACGTTAACAGAAAACCACAATTCATGTCACACAGAGTTTGTGTGAACTCAGAGTTGGATTTCTGGCGTCTTGTCAGCCCACTTGAGGTGTGTGGATATTAAGGGAAAAATTGAGACGGCGTCGGGTGTAGTTTCTGGGTAGCTCAGTTGGTAGAGCGCTGGTGCGATAAGCCAGAGATCCCGGGATCGATACCCGGCACCGAAAGAAATTTTCCCTTGAAATTATTGAAGTCTGCTTCACAGGGAGATATACCTGAAAGCCAAATTTGCACAATGTGAAACAAATTCCCTCGTAAAGGGGAAGAGAAAGCCTGGTGGCCTTATCTCTACCAGATTAAATTAAATAAGCAGGGTGATTTTTTACCACTATTTCTTAATACGATAATCAGTAAAATATACCAGTGAAATATTTTTAATCTGATTACATGTGTTGAAAATATATATTTTTTTGATTATCTAATATCGCTTCAATTATAATTCATGTGTTTAAAAGTAAGTGAAATTCTTACATTCAATAGTAGTATTATTGGTGGTGGTCGTGGTGGTACTGGTGGTAAATTTTAATTTATTTGATTATAAAATGTCTACGCGAAATTGATTGTAGCTTTCTATCGCAATTTGTTTCGAGATTCTGCACTATATGCAAATTTATCAATATTTTTTCACAATGGGTAACGAAAAAAATATGCACCTGTAAGTTCTATCTCACACCATAAAGTATTTCTATGTGACCAATATAAAGTTGAAAATATTACATTGAATTATTGTTGAATATTTTTGTTCATCTGCAGTTTCAATCACAAGCATAAAAATTTAGCATTCGTTCAGTTACAAATCACCTTAAATGAGAAGAGAATTCGATCTGGCAAAGGAATGGTAGATTTTTTCTTTTTACAGTGTAATCCGTCAGATATAGAAAGATTCCAACGTTGTGTTTGCCACACATTACCTGATCCTCTCTGTTTCTTTAAATTCAAGCTTATAAAAGTGTTAAGCGCGTTGACAGGTTAAGCTCCGACAAGGCCATTATAATTCTCCATAAGGGAACACAGCCACAGATTCTGAGAGCCGTAAATTACTCATTCTTATTCAGAAATGAGATTCATTGCTGCCCTCAGATTAGCTAGTAGCTGGATCTTATTCCTCTTGAACTCTATCCCATTCGCAGCCTCACAAACCACATACATCAGATTCGAGCCAAATCTATCCTCATTGCTCCTTTTCAGCTTACCGAACGGAATTTATCTCTCGGGTTTTCAACGTTCTGGAAACATGTATCATTTCGTCAACACTTCCCACACCACCTCCTCATGGTCAGTCTGTGTAAAAGTGTGATTAAGCTGTAGAAAATATATGTAGCGTCCATAGATAGAAACTATCTGAAGCGTTTACCTTTCTAAAATTTACCCACATCTCTTGATAATAGGCACATCCAATTCCTTTAATGACAGCCATTATTAGTGAAAGCGATTTTTTTACCACACGGAATATCGCACACCCAGTTAAATACTGTCGTACGTCGAAAATCACATACTGCTTTCGTGAAATATTTTCAATGCTGTTTTACTAGTTGGTGGTGTGAAATTCAAAAAATAAAGTAATGAATTATCAAAGGTTTTGGTACCTATTTTTTATATTTTTACAAATCACAATTTTCGAGTTACGACAATATTTTACTGGCAGTGCGATATACAGGTTGTAACAAGACTTCACCGACAAAGTTTGTGGTCACACAGAGAGTATCATAATTTGTTAAGCAACATATGCTCGATGTCACAAAGTTCATTTATTTTTCGATACGCCCTAGTGTACAGGTCGACTGAGAGAAAACACGAATGTACTGACAACCACAGCAGATAAACTGAGAGGCAAGAAGAATGTACTGACAACCACAGCAGATAAACTGAGAGGAAACACGAATGTACTGACAATCACAGCAGATAAACTGAGAGGGAACACGAATGCACTGACAATCACAGCAGATACACTGAGAGGAAACACGAATGTACTGACAATCACAGCAGATAAACTGAGAGGGAACACAAATGTACTGACAATCAGAGCAGATAAACTGAGAGGAAACACGAATGTACTCACAACCACAGCAGATAAACTGAGAGGGAACACGAATGTACTGACAATCACAGCAGATAAACTGAGAGGAAACACGAATGTACTGACAATCACAGCAGATAAACTGAGAAGAAACACGAATGAACTGACAATCACAGCAGATAAACTGAGAGGGAACACGAATGTACTGACAACCACAGCAGATACACTGAGAGGGAACACGAATGTACTCACAACCACAGCAGATAAACTGAGAGGGAACACGAATGTACTCACAACCACAGCAGATAAACTGAGAGGGAACACGAATGTACTCACAACCACAGCAGATAAACTGAGAGGGAACACGAATCTACTCACAACCAGAGGAGATAAACTGAGAGGGAACACGAAAGTACTCATAGCCAGAGCAGATAAACTGAGAGGGTACACGAATGTACTCACAACCACAGCAGATAAACTGAGAGGAAACGCGAATTTACTCATGGCCACAGCAGATAAACTGAGAGGAAACACGAATGTACTTACAACCACAGCAAATAAACTGAGAGGGAACACGAATGTACTTACAACCACAGCAGATAAACTGAGAGGGAACACGAATGTACTGAGAACCACAGAAGATAAACTGAGAGGGAATACGAATGTATTCACAACCACAGATAATAACTGAGAGGGAACACGAATGTACTCATAGCCACAGCAGATAAAGTGAGAGGGAACACGAATGTACTCACAACCACAGCAGATAAACTGAGAGGGAACACGAATGTACTCACAACCACAGCAGATATACTGAGAGGGAACACGAATGTACTCACAACCACAGCAGATAAACTGAGAGGGAACACGAATGTACTCACAACCACAGCAGATAAACTGAGAGTGAACACAAATGTACTCACAACCACAGCAGACAAACTGAGAGGGAACACGAATCTACTCACAACAACAGGAGATAAACTGAGAGGGAACACGAATGTACTCACAACAACAGCAGATAAACTGAGAGGGAACACGAATATACTCACAACCACAGCAGATAAACTGAGAGGAAACGCGAATTTACTCATGGCCACAGCAGATAAACTGAGAGGAAACACGAATGTACTTACAACCACAGCAAATAAACTGAGAGGGAACACGAATGTACTTACAACCACAGCAGATAAACTGAGAGGGAACACGAATGTACTGAGAACCACAGAAGATAAACTGAGAGGGAATACGAATGTATTCACAACCACAGATAATAACTGAGAGGGAACACGAATGTACTCATAGCCACAGCAGATAAAGTGAGAGGGAACACGAATGTACTCACAACCACAGCAGATAAACTGAGAGGGAACACGAATGTACTCACAACCACAGCAGATATACTGAGAGGGAACACGAATGTACTCACAACCACAGCAGATAAACTGAGAGGGAACACGAATGTACTCACAACCACAGCAGATAAACTGAGAGTGAACACAAATGTACTCACAACCACAGCAGACAAACTGAGAGAAAACACGAATGTATTCACAACAACAGGAGATAAACTGAGAGGGAACACGCATGTACTCACAACAACAGCAGATAAACTGAGAGGGAACACGAATATACTCACAACCACAGCAGATAAACTGAGATCGAACACGAATGTACTCACAACCTCAGTACATAAACTGAGAGGGAACACGAATGTACTCACAACCACAGCAGATAAACTGAGAGGGAACACGCATGTACTCACAACAACAGCAGATAAACTGAGAGGGAACACGAATATACTCACAACCACAGCAGATAAACTGAGATCGAACACGAATGTACTCACAACCTCAGTACATAAACTGAGAGGGAACACGAAAGTACTCACAACCACAGCAGATAAACTGAGAGGGAACACGAATGTACTCACAACCACAGCAGACAAACTGAGAGAAAACACGAATGTACTCACAACAACAGCAGATAAACTGAGAGGGAACACGAATGTACTGAGAACCACAGAAGATAAACTGAGAGGGAATACGAATGTATTCACAACCACAGATAATAACTGAGAGGGAACACGAATGTACTCATAGCCACAGCAGATAAAGTGAGAGGGAACACGAATGTACTCACAACCACAGCAGATAAACTGAGAGGGAACACGAATGTACTCACAACCACAGCAGATATACTGAGAGGGAACACGAATGTACTCACAACCACAGCAGATAAACTGAGAGGGAACACGAATGTACTCACAACCACAGCAGATAAACTGAGAGTGAACACAAATGTACTCACAACCACAGCAGACAAACTGAGAGAAAACACGAATGTATTCACAACAACAGGAGATAAACTGAGAGGGAACACGCATGTACTCACAACAACAGCAGATAAACTGAGAGGGAACACGAATATACTCACAACCACAGCAGATAAACTGAGATCGAACACGAATGTACTCACAACCTCAGTACATAAACTGAGAGGGAACACGAATGTACTCACAACCACAGCAGATAAACTGAGAGGGAACACGAATGTACTCATAGCCACAGCAGATAAACTGACATGGAACACGAATGTACTCACAACCACAGCAGATAAACTGAGAGGGAACACGAATGTACCCACAACTACAGCATATAAAATAAGAGGGAACACGAAAGTACTCACAACCACAGCAGATAAACTGAGAGGGAACACGAATGTACTCACAACCACAGCAGACAAACTGAGAGAAAACACGAATGTACTCACAACAACAGCAGATAAACTGAGATGGAACACGAATGTACTCACAACCACAGCGGATAAACTGAGAGGGAACACGAATGTACTCACAACCACAGCAGGTAAACTGAGAGGGAACACGAATGTACTCACAACCACAGCAGACAAACTGAGAGAAAACACGAATGTACTCACAACAACAGCAGATAAACTGAGAGGGAACACGAATGTACTCACAACCACAGCAGATAAACTGAGAGGGAACACGAATGTACTCACAACCACAGCAGATAAACTGAGAGGAAACACGAATGTACTCAGAACCACAGCACATAAACTGAGAGGGAATACGAATATACTTAAAACCATAGCATAAACAGTTCAGTGCGCAGAACAGCTGGGTTCTCACTCGCCTTGGAGGAGTAATATGTGTTGGGCGCAATGTTATTGGAAATGACGTTCAGTCGAAATTTAGACAAATAATAATATCAATCTTCAGAACGTGGTATGTTACAAATTTAAAATCAAATTTTACGAAATAACTAATTCTACTAGACATATTCTTCAGTTCTGTCTATATAATTTTGGCAGTTTATATCTTTTACACTGTATATCTCAAAGTTATATTAACAAATATGAACCAAAACTTAGTGTTGCTATCAGTTTAGTAAAATTGTTTAATTCACTACATTACATAAATAATCAATGGGTGGAACATGTTGTCCTCTTTAAATTATTCAAAACGTTTTAGGATGAGTTTTAAGGGGTCCGTGACAATTGAAAGTTTGGGAACCCCTGCCATATATGATATAAATACTGTTTGTTATTCTACTTGCTAAGAGAGAGGTAGATAAAACATTCCGAGTGACCTGTCTATAGATACCGGTAGAAAATTGTCGGTGTTTGATTATAAATCCTTTATTTTCATTCCATTCGATGGATGATTGCACTAAAATACATAATCTCTTTCATTCTTTATCTCGTCTGACACGCAGCGTTCAAAGGTTTTCCATTTATTTTACGTCACATAAACACGGGATGGTATGCTCGTTTCATAATCTTTTAAATTGATTTTTCCAGTACATGAAAGCGAATTGCGTAATAAAATTACTCATAAACCTTACATAAAAGAGTTTAAATCATGTACAATTCATTAAATACATTCATGTGGGGGTAAATTTCTGTTAGGTTTAAAAGTGAAAAATGCCAGTTCTGTAGCTTTCATCCAAAAAACTTGTACCTCCATATGACTCATTTCCATGTAGTACACGAAGATGTATGAGATTACCATATAAAACTATTCAATCATGTGAAATCCTGTCCGAAAAAAGTTTGTGTTAGCCTCGGTATCATGTACAAAATTGTAAATAACTATGTAAAAACCTGTCTTTTGTGCAATATGATACTGAATATGGATTTGATAGTATTTTTATTTCTATTAAAACTTTTACTATAGCGAATGATGGTCTGTATGGTACTCTATCAGCATAAATAATGTTTTAAATATATCTCCGAAACAATACATACAGAAAAATGAAATCGGAGAAGTGGGGATATTGGACTCCGTCTTCCATTCCAACGAACTGGAAAGCGAGTATTGAAAATCTGAGAATCATGAAAGAATTATGACTGCGTCGCTACAAGCACTAACTAATTTAGAAACTATACTCTAATATTGAAAAAACGTAAGCTTTCTCGACTTAGCCTGCCGTGTTTTTATGAAGTCTCCTGCGGTGCGTGAGGGAAAAAAAATAAGAAGGATATTATTGTAGATTATAAACTGGTCATAATTCATACGGAGACATTTTGGAACTCAAATACGATTAATTCAAGATTGATATGTGGCTTTCGCTTGAAAAGTATAAAGCAACCAGTACGTCCTTCTTTGAAATAGCGACAGTAATATGAAATTTCTAGCTATATGGAAGTATGTGCTGTAAAATTCCAGCAGGATACCTCTTGGAGTTGGATGGTCTGTCCCTTTATTTCTTCTGTCGCAGCCAGACATTATTGGGCATTCATTTTTTATCGTTAGGTTCGGGGAGATAGTCTAATCCCTGATTTTCTGTCTTCTGACCTCATTGCTGTGCATTTCTTGCTTTGGGATCTCTTAAAATCCTCTTTACAACGACAAAGTGCAAACTATCGAAGAACTAACACATAATTTTATTGTGAGCGCTATGGTATGTGTTAAAAAAGTGCTACGATTAATATTACATGCTAAGGAATTTAATAAAGCTGTGACGTGTTTCGCGTCACTATGAAAATTAATATACATTAAAAATATAATTGACTTTAGGATCAAAATTGTTCCTAACAGTGTTTCTTCCACGATATATTAGATTAAAATAGAATGCAGTAATTGTTTTATTGATATTTGAGATAGGAAACTAGCTGCTACAAATATTGTAGCCAAGGCTAATATGTTCCGACAGATTTACAGTTAGGGTTAAACATTTACAAAACCACATACCTAATAGGTTACACTTCTCATTGATTGACCATGGCTTCATATCATTGAATCTCTTCTAAAAATAAATAGAAGGAATACAGTATACTGACTTCCAACTGCTGCTACAGAAGACATAAATAATATAATAGAATATAATGTTTTATTTGTAGCTCAGCCACATGCTCATAATACAAGACGAAATGAAATTCTTAAATTAGTTGAACCTAAATATTTCACATCTGCTGCTTTACTACACAGTACAAATTATGGTCCACGTCTATATAATTCGATAATAAAATTTCATCCAGAATTGACTACTTTAAGCAATGAAATTTTCAGATCCAGAATTAAAAAATTTATATGACAAACTTCCCTGTATATATATTATGTACCATGTATTGTAAAACATGTTTATTTCTATCCTAAGTGTATTTTTCTATTTTATCTTGGTTACTTTATCAACATGACCTGCACTAATTATAATACTAATAATAATAATTTAATATTAATCCATCAATCTAAACATCGTCTCTTTTTTCACTCAGTTATTACTAGTATTATTATTTAATAATTTTATTATAATCTTTATGTGAGCTTTTTTCTTAAGTATTTTGTCTACAAAGTATGTGTATCTATGTAACGGAACTGTCCCCGAACACGAGCTTTGCTCTTTCGGGGTATTTTAATGTAACGTTTTTATGTATATGTTATTATTAAATAAAATCTAAATAAATAAAACCTAAATTTGAAAAAAAAATCGCTGGCAGAGTTAAGGCCATAAGGCCTTCTCTTCCACTCAACCAGCCTTAATGAATACAATAGTGACATACTTATTTAAATTATGAATATTTAAAATACACTAAAGATTTTCCAGCAATATTCTTCAGTAAAATTTTAATGACTAGTACATGTTTATTTAATTTGAGATAAAGCATATACTAAAAAGGAATAATTTCTGAGCTAATACAATTCATTTCAATCTATATGCAATATGTAAAGAATCATAATTAAGTTGAGATAGCTAGTTGGTTAAGTCAGACCATTCCAACACAGCGTTTGAGGGTAGGGCGCCCTAACGCTGCCCTGTGGCGGACCCCCACTCCTCTCTGTCTCTGCGGCTGTGGTGGTCTACGAATGCATGCGATCATCAACTCTACTCGTCTGTTCTATGAAATTCTGCAGGAATTCCTGGATTATGCGTTCCATCAGTCATTCATTCATCCATATGTTGTACTAACGTTTGTGCTTAACTGTTTTGAATAAGAATGAAGAGAAGTGCGTCGACAGTCGGTTCAGGATTTAATCCCTCTTGGGAGAGCTTGTATCTTGTTTAATCTGACGACAACTATGTTCAGTGTTTAATATGCCATATCAATGTACGGGCAGAAACGTACAACATTAAGCGTCACTTTGAAGTTAAACATTCTGATATCTACGCTCATATTACCGGCGAAGAGAGGAAGACATTAATAACGAAATTAAAGGTCGAAATAGAGACTTCTAGCGACGAGGTAAATATCATTTCAACTAATTAAATACCCTAAGGGCAATATAATTAAATTATAGATCTTGATTACACAACTTTTAACACTGTATCACTTCGTAATATGTATGATATGAACTTTCTTGTGTTAAATTTTAACGTGCCTTGTTAACATGTTTCGACCTATTTTCGGTCATCTTCGGAACTGGTCGTTGTTGGTCTTGGCGCCTCTTGTTTCCTGTGTGGGTGCGTTCGTAGTGTAGAGTCAAAGAGTGTATGTGTTTTGAAATTCAGTTGTGTGTTGAGAATATCGTTGGGGTGTGTTTTCATGTGTCTGTATATTTCATATTGTTCTAGTGTGTTGAGTTTCTGACTTTTTGTTTGGACGTGCAGTATTTCCATGTCTGTGTTGATGTCTCTGTAGGTGAGGTTGGCATTTGTGATGTGTTCTGCATATGTGGAGGTGTTCTGTAATTTTGTTATGGCTGTGATGTGTTCTTTGTAACGTGTTTGAAATGATCTGCCTGTCTGTCCTATATAGAAGTTGTTGCAGGTGTTTTATTTAAGTTTGTATACGCCTGTTTGGTTGTATTTGTGTGTTTGTGTTGTTTGTGTGTTGAGATGTTTTTGTAGCGTGTTATTTGTTCTGTATGCGATGTTGTAGTTTAATTTCTTGAATGAGGTTGCAATTTTATGTGTGTTTTTGTTTTCGTATGTTAGTGTGATATATTTTTTGTGTTCTTGTGTTTCTGTTGTATTCGTCTGCTTTTTGTGGTTTTGTTTTAACTTGCGTATTATGTTGTCTATTATGTTGGGGTTGTATCAGTTTTCTTGTGCTACAGTATGTATTTGATTGTGTTTAGTTCTTCGTTGTAATCCTGTTGGTTCATTGGTATGTTGAGTAGTCTGTGTACCACTGTTCGGAATGCAGCTTGTTTGTGTTGTGTGGGGTGGTTGGATGTGTTGTGCATGTGTGTTGTTGTGGGTTTTCTGTATACTTTGAATGTGTGTTTGTTGTCTACTTTTGTTATTGTGATGTCTAGAAAATTTATGGATTTGTTGTTTTCGATTTCTAATGTGTAGTGTAGCTTTGGGTGTGTTTTGTTTGTGCGTTGATGTAGGTTTTGGATCTGTCTTTTGTTTCCTTTGTATAGTATTAGTGTGTCATCTACGTATTTGTGCCAATATATGATGTTGTCTGCGTGTTTGTTGTTGTCTTTGTTTAGTATGTATGTCTGTTCTATGTGGTGTAAGAATATTTCTGCTAGTATGCTGGAAATGGGTGATCCCATGGGTAGGCCTTCGATTTGTGTGTAATATTTGTTATTTTATGTGAAGTAGTTTTGTTTTGTGATGATGTCTGTGGTGTGGATGATTTCTTTGATTTGTTCTTGTGGTGTGTTGTTGTTTTTGAGAATTTGTTCTAGTATCTGTAATGTATCTTTTATGGGTATGTTTGTGTATAGGTTAGTTATGTCGAAAGTTGCTAATGTTGTACTGTGTGGGATATATAATTAATATATATTATATACATATAATTAAATTAATGGTTAGTTTATAGTAAGTTTATTTTGAACAGTTTTCAACAATGTATGTGAATGATTATAAAAACGTTTGTTAAACTGTTGCAGGATTTTCTGTCCGTTTAACTATGTATGTGTTTTTTTATAGTGACAATGTCATTAAAAATTCATTTTTCTCTGTCTTTCGCAGCACATTGAGCCAAGTTTCGAAAGAGCTGTCCATGCAAGCTATATTGTTGTCCTAAATATCGCCAAAAGTAGCCGGCATTTTACAGAATCAATGTTCGTAAAGGAGTTCATGATTTCAACTTCCTCTACTGGTGACGTTATTTGAGTCTCTCCACAATCTGTCGCCGCGTGCAGGAACTTTGTGAACGTTTTCATGACGCCCTTTTCTGTAAATGTTGAGCAGGCTCCAGTCAAATTGCAAAGAGAATTGATAAGGGTTAGTGTCACACAATTTTGGAAGATAGATATTCCAGGCGGCCTCGTTGCGTTTTTTAAGAAGTTGGAACAAAAAGAGTTTCCGCCTTCCACTCATTGACATGCAAGTTATTTGTTTGGCTCTACATAACATTGCGAACGCATATTCAGTCGTGAACCTTAATAAAAGTAAAACTAGCTCATGTTTGTCCGATGATGCATTGGAATCAGTGTTACGCATTTATTCTGCTCAAACAATTTTCCTTGATATGGCTAAGTTGGTGAAATAAAAAAAATGTCATTTGTCTTCCTAACTACAGAAAAAAAAGGACAATTATATTTTGTTATATTATTTTGTAATGGCCAATTGTTGTAATTCTTGAATTCTTTCTATGTGTCATACATCCTCTTTCACTGTCTCAGTCCCCCGTGAATGGAATTCTCTACCTCAGAAGATTAGGGGCTGCCAGACAATAACCACTTTCAAGAAAAGGCTAAACGATTTCTTACGGGCGCAGTCAAATTGAAGTTATAATTGTGATCGAGTTTAATAATTTAATTTAATTTAGTTATGACTATCATTACTATTATTATTATTATTATTATTATTATTATTATTATTATTATTACATAATTATTTTATTGGTGTTGTGAAGATGAAAAGAATTGTCATTGTATTATATTAATTATGTATTATATTGTCTTGTATTGTAGTATTGTATTGCTTTGAATTGTATTGTATTGTATTAATTATGTTATATTCACAGCATTGTAGTAATTTTCTATCATACTGGTTGAGTGGAAGAGAAGGCCGAATGGCCTTAACTCTGCCAGTTAAATAAACCATTATTATTATTATTATTATTATTATTATTATTATTATTATTATTATTATTATTATTATTATTATTATTATTATTACAATGTGCAATCCATAGACTGTACTTCACTAGCTCACTCCACTCTTGCAGACATGCAACCCTCTCAGCGATCGGTATTCCGTCTCTTTCCCACTCACTCGCTGCCTCTCTTTCTGGGGCATCACGGTGGCTGCCCACTTGGAATGGTCTGGGTTAAATGATGAGAATTAATTTAATAGTAGTTTACGAGAACTATGTTATAGTGTGCAAAATATAAATCTGAAATATATAGATGTAATGAGAGTAATATTAATGTAATCAGATTTTGCCATTAGAGATTTTGTATTCTATTTAAAGAAATTAATGGTAATAATAAGAATGTACAGATGTTAGTTTCATTATAAGTAACAAATATTAATTAGAAATTAATCTGTTATGCAAGAATTTATGTAATTTTGAACTAAATGAAGTTATTGTCCAACAACCCCTTACATCACTCGGAAGCGAGTTCCAATTTCTAGCAACTGAAACTGTATAGGATGAAGAATATAAAGAGGTATAATGAGCATTGTTGTTGTGATGAGACCTGGTACTTAGCTGATGATATGCGGACAAATTTTGAAAACGAGAAGCCAAATGGATTGGGGTATCGGTGCACAGAATTTGAAATAAGATAATAAGAGAATGCAGGGCTCGTTGATTGCTTAGCCTTAACCAAGACAGAGTTAGGAAAGATGGGGAACATGATCATATTTACGAATATTGCAAATATAACGGACGCACGCATTATGCACACGTTGTAGCCTGCTGCTCAAATTTGCATTTAGGATACTTAATATAACATCGCAGTAGTCGAAGTGTGGCATCACGAGTGTTTGTGCAAGGATTAATTTTAGTTTATCAGGAAGAAAGTGCTTCATTCGCTTTAATGAGCGAATAATTGAAAATATTATCTGGAAGTGTGATTCACTTGTTCATTCTATTCCAGGTGACAATCCATATAAATTTGAAGGTTCTTCACAGTCGATCTGTATGGAATAGTGGTATTATTTAAAATTATCGGTGGCAAATTTTGTTTGTCACACTTCGATTATTGTTGTTCTATTACGATTGCCTGCGACTTGCATTTAAATTAAGTTTGTACGTTTTCGGCCATAAGAATATTGAATTCAAGTCATCATTCACTTTATTAATTTATAGCATTAACTTTAGTTATAATGGGTATCACTAATGACTCCACGTTCAGGTTCTCCTGAAAGGAAGACGTTCTAATTCAAACATCTTGCTCCTGTGTCCTAAACTTAATGGAGGTAGGTGTAAATACCGTGGAAAAAGTTGTTTATTTGGGAACTGCTCTTTACTTCATGAGGGTACAAAGGGAATTAAAGCGGTCTATGTAGTTCAAACCTGCCTCTGAACTGATCGTCTGATCCCAGTATATGAGGCGCACAATGGGCCAAATTCTAAGTCTGACTACTTCATATCAGTATTAGGTCGCCCTAAATAAAATTGCGATGATGATAATAATGATGAATCATGGAAAGCGCAAATTAATGCATATGTATCTGAAGAATATTCTCATAATATAATAGTGGAATAAAATTAAATACGGTAGAGTCTCGATTATCCGAGTTTCCGTGTTATCCGAGTCCGATCCAAAAAAAAAGAAGAAATTACTCTAAATACTGTACAGTGTACAGTATTGCATGTTAGTTGCTTTTTTTAAACGTATACGTACGTTGAGTGGAAGAAAAGGCCGAATGGCCTTAACTCTGCCAGTTAAAATAAACCATTATTATTATTATTATTATTATTATTATTATTATTATTATTATTATTACTATATTTTTAAACGTCTAAAGTTCATATTAACCTGATGTTTTCATTCTATTTAGTCTATTAAGTAAGGAATTTGTATAATTTCTAATTTTAATCGAGTGTTTGCTTATTAATGTAACTACTGTAGAATTCAGAAGATAATGGAAATAACATCGAAAGTAGTTAATTGGATAGAATGACATCACAATTTATAATGTTAACACAGTGAAGTCGTTATTTATTTAATCTAACTTAATATTTCATCAGTGATAATATTTAAGTCAATTACTTTGAGCTAATGTCTTAATTTAGAAAAATGTGTAATTAATGCAGTGGTATTAGGCTTAAATGGTGCAGTTAGGAACGACACATTGCACTAACTGTTGGTGCAAAGATATCTGACACGTTTCGTAGCTCAAATAAAAAAAAATAGTTTCTGGATTGAATTATATTGCAAAGATTGGTTCAATAACTCGTTTCTTGCGCCGCGATCTTTAAGATTTTTTGAGCTGCCGTATCTTCATCACTGAATTTCCTAATATTTAAAAAATAGTTACTATGCTGTTACTTGGAATTTTATGAGTTAGATCCATAAAATAGCTTCCAATCAGATGTGTTAGCTGAACTAGGAATTCGAAATCTTGTAATAAATATCTAAAAGTTGCATCTGAAACGATACGGATCCACCTCTTTATTAGGGACAGATGTAGGCAAATATATTAATTAAAAATAGATTTTTTTTAATCTTGGGGGGTTATTAAATAGGCCTAAAATTATAAAAAATATCCCAAAGTTTTCTGTTCTAAATCGAACTATGTTGAATTGTTCTTTACAATTTCAGTAGGCTACCAACAGATGCAAGTAAGGCTTAGTACATTTTACCGAAACGTTAATTTATTTATGTTTAGGTACATTTTTCTCCAAACCTACTGGGATTACAGTCCTAATATTTTGTGCTCAGGTTAATGTAATCAAGAAGTATACATTTATGCAAGATATTTTATAGTTGCTTAGAAGTAATTTTTTTTCAGTCACCAGTTTTGATTTGAGAGCATTTTTGCCAAAGTTATAAATATATTTTTTTATATATGTACATACAATGAAAAATTTCCAAGCAATTACATATGTGTCTAAGAGGAATTTCTATAAACAATTTCAAGTCTTTACCTTAAATGGTTTTGGAGAAAAATGTACCTCAGTTATTAAGTGTGTTAAAAATATAATAACCCAAGTATCATATTTGTTGAAAAAGTTGCCAGAACAAAAATCAGTATATAGGCCGCACCGCTAATAATATGCATGCAAAATTGCATCTCCCTACAATTAAAACTGCATTAATGGTAAAAATGTTGTAAATGACTGCATTTTTGCCTTTGGCCCCTTTAATATTATACAGTACATATGACCTTTCGCCCTTTCGTGTATACCTAATAACCATATCAAGAACATATCATAGGTATTTATACTTCATTGACAGAGTTTTCAAAATCGACTTCTATTTGGCTCTTCATGAAAAATTTTTTGTAACTTTTACTTTACTTTATTGGGTTATTTTACGACGCTTTTTCAAAATCTTGGTTATTTAACGTCTTAATGAAATGAAGGTGATAATGCCGGTGAAATGAGTCCGGGGTCCAGCACCGAAAGTTACCCAGCATTTGCTCGTATTGGGTTGAAGGAAAACCCAAGAAAAAACCTCAACCAGGTAACTTGCTCCGACCGGGATTCGAACCCGGGCCACCTGGTTTCGCGGCCAGACGCGCTGACCGTTACTCCACAGGTCTGGACAGTAATTGTAACTTCCGATAGTTTTCCAGTACTCGTATTTGCCAATAATATAATCTCTCTCAGACTGCTTGGAGGTCAACATAACAAAAGAGACAAGCTCAGACTTGTACTTTTGTTTTCTTCTCCTTCTTTAGCCAGTTTGTTAGCCAAATCATTTCCCTCAACCCCTTCATTACCCAGAATTCACATGGGTTTATATGAATTGTCTACTGTTAGAATTATTATTGATCTTAGAAATTTCACAAACAAACAAGAACACTTTTATAATCTTTTTAAAAAAGCTTTAGCTTGAATGTAACACAGCCAAGTGGTTTATAATAGCCGCAGTTCAGGACATTATGGTATGGATTTGCCAATGAGTTAGACCTACATTGTAGAGACGAAGGAAATCTTTATGAAATATGTCAAATTTACATAAAATAATTTTGTGTTAATAAGCAAGTTTTTGGACATTCTTTTGCCGTATTTAAATTATGAACTACCTAATACACAGAACAATATGTTGTGCATCGTTTCAAATCGAATTCAGAGCATACTAAGCTCGCCGTCTCATAACCAATATGAAAGCGAAAATTGATCTCCAATTTCCTGGAATTGCTTTACTCACTCGAAACATTGCTTGCTCCATGAAGTTAATTGTAATGATGCTCGCATATATGGTAAATTCTAAATGCTTTCCTCGCATTCCACTTAACAACCGTGGGCTGTTTTCATGTAAAATATGAAGAGAGAGATCCAGACGTAAACTGCCGAACAACTACCTATTGCTACAATAGCCTTAGTGTAATTATTATCTGTTCTCGTGCATTTCACTTCATATGTTTCTTCAAGGCCGATTAAATGCGACAGTTTCTTGTCAGTAGATTTACAAGACCTCCTGCGTGACAAAATTCCGGCACACCGGCGACGCTGATATAACCACTGCAGTTACGAACGCCATTAAATAAAACATGATTTACAATTTTTCAAGGCGGATATCTACTCCAGATATAGCTCTGATTCCAGGGATTCCCATGAACCGCTTCGGTAAATTGTAATTAACCAGAGATCTCGTGGTGCATGTTGCTGGACACACGATACATGCGTTTAGTATCCCGTTGCTAAATACATGGATGACATGACTTGGTAAATGGTTACACACCAGAAAACGATGGTTGTCATGAGATTCCTTTTTATCATCGTCCTCTAAAAATCTCACTATGAACGTTATGATTTTACGCGAAAGTTTTATAGAATATTATGAATGGATAGACCTAATTTGGAGAACATAGGTCAAAACAATTTTTTTCTGTTAAAAATAGATAACAGATTTCTTTACGCTTATTTAAAATATGCTTACAAATTTTTTCTAACACAAAGGCTTCTGAGTAATTGTGATTCTTAAACAAATATAATCAAAATATTTCTGTTACTGTATAATCTTATACTGATTGAAATTTTTGCCTGTTAAGAGATAACATAAACTTATAAAGAGCTTGCGGGAAAAACGATGAATGTCACATTTCTATTAAGGATTACATAATGATCTAATTGAGTCTATAACTGCATTATGTAGTGCTGTTTCTATAGAAAATAAAGGAAAGGATTACTGTATTCGTGGTGATAATCTTTTTACCATTTTTCATAAGAACAACATTAAATTTCGCAGTAATCCATTGAATTAGATAACGACATCAACCTTAAGAAAACTGTGACACTCATCGTTTTTCCCGCAAACTCTTCAGTCTTATTCTTAAACCATCCTTTACGCCGATTTCAAATCTCTCAGTGTTTTTGAGTGAACCTAGAATTTTTATATTTAAACTATTTCCGCTATATAAATACAGTCTATACCGATTAAATATTCTCTTCGGAAAACGTATTATTTGTCTTTCTTGTGTTAAATTTTATATTACCTTGTTAACATGTTTCAGCCTGCTATTGTCCATCATCAGAACTCGTTGTTGCTGGTCTTGGCGCCTTTTGTATTGTTTCCTGTGAGGGATGAATAATTACGTATCTAAATATTAAAAGTAAGGCGTGAATTCTTTCCTACCAAATATTCAGAAAAACGCTACATTTCGCCAACGAAAGTTAGAATGTCTATGACAGAAACAGTAAAATGACGCTGTGCTTAAAGCGATTTGTAGCTAAGCGCATGGAAAAAATAGTTTAAAATATGCTAATATTTATACTGACGATTGAAATTCGTAACATTCACATGGCGAAGTCAATGGACTTTATATCCGCCCCTGATTCCGCCTGCGAGAACATAAAGTACAGTGGAAGCTCTGAAGTTCGACATTCCTATACTGGGTGTTCATTTCAAAGTGTGTCATGACGTCACTGTTGTTGGGTCACCGATTTGAAGCGAGTTTCAGCTTATATGTCAGAGAAGTTGCCTATTATTTAAGGCGTTCTTCAATCTGAACTTGAGAACGTGTACGGTATAACTTGAACGTCGTAGCAACAGATGGAGGTCTGTACGGTCTGTGTGCTACCATAATCTCTTTCGAACTGTGTTTTGCGCCGGCAAGTCGTACTCAGGGTATTTGTTATCATCGGTTGCGTACGGTAACACAACACAAATCAAATGCTCCGTGTCCATGTTGACCGTCGAAGTTAATGTCAACAAATACATAAGTAATCGTCTTAAACCTCTCCCCATATCCCGACAGTACGTATTTCCAAACAGTTCACATTCCTGCCACTACCGGCATTACCGTACGTATCGGTACGTACTCTTCAGAATGAACGCCTTACTTGCTAGGAAACTTCTCTGCCTCATAGGTTATACACCTCTGCGGAAGTGTAGGAAGATTGAATTCTCTAGGCTCATCGGCTAGCCACATGAAGGCATACAACGAGCAATGACACACTTTGAACTGAACATCCAGTAGTTCGACTGCTTACGTAGGAGAATTAGACACGCCCCTATACGGGCACTAAGAAATGGGTTTGTCATTTGAATGGGAATTGGTCCTGTGTCTTCTAGTGATAGTTTTGTTAAAGGAAAACATAATATTTTATTGATTAGGACATCCATATTTAATCACTGATTTTAAATTAATTAACTCTTCTTTTTCTATTTGAGAATTGTGCCGTTTGTGAGACGGAACTGTCGAAACCCACTGTGGTACTAAAAGCGCATACACAAGTCTCGGGACGGGCACGAAATGCAAGTACAGTACTGTATTCGTTGATGGATAACCAATAAGAATTAGTATCCATTTCATTTGCCATACCCAATACCCTTATTGGACTCAACTTTCAATTCTGTTTTGTCGAACTTAGGAGAGTCCACTGTACTTCTCTCATGCCTCGAATGCTATTTCAACTGCGTAAACAAAAATGAACGGCGTTAATCGGACACCCTGTACATTCTGCTTTTAATGCAATATTATTATTAGAAGAGTGAGTGTTATTCGCAGTTTATTTATATAGAAAATTGTACGTATTTATTCAAATTCTACTACTTATTTCCTGTATAAACGTTACACGTAATCATATAAATTTTCTCAGTTTTCCTGTCACCTTTTCTCCCATGCGCTCAAGCACAAGTTCACTTAAGATTCCAAAGACTTGTTACACATAAAAAATAAATCACATAATTAAATTAATAGCGCAAGATAAAGCACAATTCAGAGTAAGAGTTGGTGCGAATAATACTGTAGTGATTAATCAATGCTCGCGTTGCTCGAAATATCCTCCTAAAGCTGGCCTACACTAACTGGTAAAAACAATATATATATTGCTTGGAAGCGCAAGAGTTTCCAAACGCTCACATGAGAATATATTGTTATTATTACTTTTCTGTATAGCAGTATGTTGAGTTATATCGCTTGGGATTGTCCTATTAAATAGACTTCTCTGATAAGTAATTTCTCACCCCGTACATTATGTATACAGTCGAACCTCCGTACAACGAAAACCGATATAATGATAAACCCTGTTGCAACGACAAATTTGGTCTTTGCCGGCGTATTTCCTATATTTTCATTATGTTGTACCCATCATTACAACGATGGTCAAATTTTGGAAAACCCGCGATGGAACGATAAAAAACGTTATAATAATTTTTAAATTTATTTTTTATTCATGTTCAATATGTTCACTTAATGTCGGCCTCTTAAAGATGCTTTTCGTTATTTCCAGCGTATTCCGAATCTCACCGTACTCCGGTGGACATCAATGACGTCACGCTGCAGCGAAATAGGAACAAAACTGCTGGAAGGTTCAATGGCTAACATGGTGACTGTATAAGTTGTATTTCTATGCTAGCAAGATTTTGCGAAATTTCCGTATTGTCATCTCGTTCAAAGAAAAGAGAGCATAAACAATTTATTTCTTGAACCAGTAGTAAAAACTGGTACGTTGACATGTTTGCTCATAAGCCATTAACAATATTTTTTACGTTATGTTCGTTACAAACAATGCAGCGGAATCAAAGCAGAACACACCGCCATGACACAACAGTGCACGATGTCATTCGTCTGCTATTCCCGCCCTTTGCGAGAACCAATCACATTAAGTGATGGAACCGGTGCGACACCGGTGGAGCGTTAGCGATCTCATCGTTGGAATTCGAAACACCGTGATGCCATCGGATTGCTCAGCGCTGAGATTCGGAATACGCTGTTCGTCTACCCTCTTTCATACATTTGTTGACCGATCTTGGGTGTCTGTGCAATGAGTATGTTGCAATAAAACTCTTAGGCGCAATTCACACAGAGAAGACGTAAACAGGACGTGGCTCGGACGTCGGGCGGAGACATGACGCGGACATGACGTGAGCAAAGCATACTGAAGAGTCAAAAGTCCTTGCGACACTTGCGCGTCACACAGCTTTCGTAGTCGTCTTCAGACGATGAAGATGCACTGGCTGTCGTACAACTGGATAATATTAAAGAAAGAACAGATAAGATTTTGTGTGCACGCTTAGTGGTTGAAAAAATGGAAGAACGTATGCCATATCTCATTTATTTAATTTATTTTATTTGGCCCGGGTTTGAATTCAGTTCGGGGCAAATTCCCTGGTTGAGTTTTTACCGGAGTTTTCCCTCAACCCAATATGAGTAAATGTTTGGTAACTTTCGGTGCAGAACCCCGGACTCATTTCACTTGCATTATCACCTTCATATCATTTAGACGCTAAATAAACTAAGATGTTGATAAAGCGTCGTAAAATAACCCAAAAAATTATTTTTTTGTTTTATATATTTATTTATACATGTTTACTTATTTATTTATTTATTTATTTATTTATTTATTTATTTATTCATTCATTTATGCATTTATTTATCCATTTATTTATGCACTTATGCAGTTATTTATGCATGAATTTATTAATTTTTTTTTATTCTGGTAGAGTTAAAGCCATGAGACCTTCTCTTGCACACTACCAGAAGTGAAATACAGTATACATTGAGACAATAAAACGTAGTAATATTTAAATATAAAATCGTTATCATGCACATTAAGGAACTTACATACTGTATAATGAAATATTGACTAAACGTGATACATAATTATTTACAATTTATGTCCTATTGCCACTTTATAATAAGCCTAAAAAACAATTTATACAAATACATAGAATAACCTATTAAATTCGGCTAACCTCACAAATCAATTCCATGTAAAAGTATGTAATTTTAATTCTTAATTTAAATTGATTAACTGTTCGGCAATCCCTGACATGATGAGGTAAAGAGTTCCATAGGGGACAAACTGACATGGGAAAGAGGATGAGTAGAATGAGGTACGGTGACGAGGAATGGATAATAAAGTTTGATGTTGATTCCGCAAAGTTGTAAGATATACAAAGCGAGTTCTCAGATATTTTGGAGTAGAAGCTGTGATGAAAGAATTGAACATGTTTCCCGACCGTTTCCAGAATTTTTATATAATGTCCCACCAATTCTACACCATATTAACAGTTCGCGTCTGGCCACGAAACCAGGTGGCCCGAGTTTGATTCCCGGTCGGGGCAAGTTGCCTGGTTGAGGTTTTTCGGGGGTTTTCCCTCAACTCAATATGAGCAAATGCTGGGTAACTTTCGGTGCTGGACCCCGATCTCATTTCACCGGTATTATCATCTTCATCTCATTCAGACGCTAAATAACCTAAGATGTTGATAAAGTGTCGTAAAATAACCTACTAAAATAAAAAAAATAAAATATAACATATTATTACATCATCTTTTCACAAATTGAATATCAAATTCAAAATTGTCGCGAATTTTCTTTTGCAGTCAGACGCCACGTGTCGCTTTGAAGGGCCACTCGTGACTCGAAAGAGGCGAAGCGCTGACTTCGAAGCGGCGTGCCCCCATCCCGTCCTCTCTGTGTGCATTGATACATTTGTTTTCATAGGAGAGACTCGAAGTCATCATGTCTCCGCCCCATGTCCGAGCCACGTCTTCTCTGTGTGAATTGCGCCTTACCTGCTTCAAGGTCGCGTGACCCTTAGCAGGATTTGCCTTTATGGTTCCTGTCACTGTCTTCCTGACCGCATGGCGCCTTTCACATTCGAATGTTACTTGTTAATGATGGCAAGTGTAACACAACAACAAATCAGTTTGGGGACTAAATTAGCTGCAGGTAGTGATTTGGATAAGGGACTGAAGCAGGCTAAAGTGGCTGAAAGGTATGGGTTTGGCAGCCAACAATTGCTACTTTCATAAAGAAAAACGCAAGGAATTAAGAAGACCGCTTAAGTATCATATTATCATATATTTAGTAGACTATTTCGCTCATATACATACCTGCCTATTTACCAATGGAATGTAAATCTATCAACGGTAGTAACGACTATTTTCTGTTCCAATACTTGTCGTTCACTATGAAGTTAAAGAAAGGAATTTGAATTCTTGGAATGATTAATAGACTATCCGACTTTACCAAAAAAAAAAAAACGCTTTCGCTTCTGACCAGTTAAAAAATTTATAAATATCTATAGTAATCTAAATCAGTAAATCTGAAGTATTTATTCTTTCGAAAGAAAGTGTGACCGCTGTATCCCAAATAGTAGCGCTCCCATTGTGTGAGCAAGTCATCGCTATACCGCTACTCCTCGTCGATGTCGGCTGATGGCATGCTTATGAAAGAAATTATGCTGTTAGAATTATGTTAGAAGTCTTTTGTGTTCTAGAAAACGTAAACTTTCCTTATAATTTGAATATGTCTTAGTAAGCATTATATTACATTACACATGAAATGATTTCACCTATTTATCTTTTGAATAAAAGTGCGAGAAAATAAATTTAAAATATTAATGTGATTAACAAGGAAACAAACTGAATTGTTCTTATTAAATATTTATTAATTTGTCCTACAGAATAATATCTGTAATACTGACAATTAATATTTGAGGAGAAAAATTCGCTCCGGCGCCGGGGATCGAAACCGGTTCTACGTACCAAGCGCTCTGACCACTGAGCTACGCCGAATTCAATCCACAGCACCGGATTGTCAATATTACAGATATTATTCTGTAGGACAAATTAATAAATCTTTAATATTCTCATAGCTAGCAGTGCATATTCTGTACATATTAATGTGCACTTAACTGCGGAATCCCGGCCAAATAAGTCACTCAGCTGAGTGCGCCCCTCGTATAATGGCAGTTGACTTGGACATAAAACGTCAACATATATGCCTAACTTGGAGTCATGCCGAAAGGGAAACATTGAAGGAGGAGAGTTCGATCCGGTGCTGTGGATTGAATTCGGCGTAGCTCAGTGGTCAGAGCGCTTGGTACGTAGAACCAAGGACTCGGGTTCGATCCCCGGCGTCGAAGCGAATTTTTCTTCTCATTATTAATTGAATTGTTCTTGTGGAAGAATATGGTTTGAATTATATGAATTAAAACTATAATTTTATTATGTGTTAAATTGGAAGGTTGGGTGCGAATTTGTAATAAGAAATGTATGTTAGTGATTACGCTCAGTTCGAGTGAAAAAAGATTATTTAATGTATTATTTCAATTTTTTATGGATTAGATAATGAAAACTTGTCTTTAAATGGTACGAATTTAAGAAATGTTATTAATAACCGTGATAGGTAAATATAATAATAATAATAATAATAATAATAATAATAATAATAATAATAATAATAATAATAATTTTGAACCCATTATTTTTTTAGTAACATAGTCGAAGGGAACATAATACTAATATTTACTTTTGTTCCAACAGGATACTACCCCGTAGTCGACGTGGGAATCTTATAATTGAGGAGTTTTACCTAAAGCAACACACAGCATCACACTCACGAGAGAGGAAAAAGAGTAAGTCTTTCATGAATTCATGCATTTATTTACAGTAACTGTAGCTATTGTTGGCAATTCTATTACTATGTAGTTCATACTGTAATTGTTAACCGTATTACTGTACACAGGATTTAAAATACATATGCATGTCATCCGATTGGCGATTTTGCGACTCTTTAGATTTGAACAATTTAATGTACTTAGCACATCTACGACAGCATCCGGTCTTACGTTTAATTTACTGTATTTCTTGCTTGTTATTATTATGAAGTTATTTTCCCTGTGTTAGAAATTACTACATCGATAACTTAATAGAACTGATATCTTTTAAATTTTTATCTATCATGGGGTTATAAAAATTTAAAGAGAAATGAAATAATTACGAAAAATGTAAGAGTTGTAGAACAAAATAATGATAACCAAAGCAAAGGTATGAAGTGAGATAATTATTGTACCGCCTACTTTGTCACTAAGTATTCTGTCCGATAAAAGAAAGTTTATTTCAACTCTTCCCACTCTCCATGCAGAATACCCATTTCTTACATAAAAATACCACTTTGCTGGCCCAAGACGCATCTGATTATGGACGGGACACTTTTGTCCCTGCGGTCGTATTAGGGTGTTCGCAAACTCGAACTTCATAGTGTTAAAAAAGAACCAGTAGGCCTACAACACGTCTCTATTTTGATATAATATATTGCCTGTCAATAAATTGTTACTGTGATTTTTCGAATTTGTGTACTTCTTCTGCAGATTCTTTAATTGTAGGCTGTGAAATAACAATTACAGCTACCGCACGTAGACAAACTGACAGTACACTTGCAAGATATTTTGTGCGAGATAGTGCGTATTTGCTTGGTTTCTGCACAAAACCAATCCGCGGTAAGTCTATAATTCCACATTCAGTATTCCCGACCTAACACACATAACAATTTTCCTCTTCTTACCGCTTAAGTGACATATTTATTTTACTGCTTTAGGCTTCTAACATATTATTTTTAGAGACGTTCAATATAGTAATAATTGCGTTCGGGCGCGGGTTCGATCCCCGCTTGGGCTGATTACCTGGTTGGGTTTTTTCCGAGGTTTTCCCCAACTGTAATGTGAATGCAAGGTAATCTATGGCGAATCCTCGGCCTCATCTCGCCAAATATCATATCGCTATCACCAAACTCATCGACGCTAAATAACCTAGTAGTTGATACAGCGTCGTTAAATAACCCACTAAAATAAAAAAATATAGTAATAATTATAAATTGGAAACTTACCACTGCAATTTCACCTAAATTGCACTGTTAATTATTGTTTTTAAATATTTTCAAAAATTAAGTAAACTCTACAACTCCACTAAAGTTAATGGATTCGTGATGCAAGTAACATTAAGGAAGCCGTGAAAAAATCAACAAGATTCCAGATGCCGATGTTATTACTGCAATATGTTATATAAATAATATTGTTAAAATATTAAAATGAAAAATAAATCATTACATAACCTTACCGTTTGTTTTAAGTTCGCATTTATGGACTGGGGAAAAAAAAAAGACAGACGTATATCACGGCTTGCTGGAGTATAGTAAACACAGAAAACATTTTAAAGCAACAATGTTGAAGATAAATATTTTTGTTTTACAAATTTGTCGTCATTGAACAGAAACCAAAATGGAGATTTCATTGCAACTAATTAGAAATTCGTCTTTCAGGTATGTAATAAACGATCTTCGCACAAAATAATGTACGATACACGAGCGGTATGTTTTCTTTCAATTCTCGGAAATTAAAAACGCTCAACTACGTTTCGCTTTTTCAAACTTTTCCTCGAACATGAAAACTTCAACATACCGCTCTTGTAACGCATATTACTTTATTCTATATTCAGAAATCTTCTTGTGCTAAGTTCAGGGATTTTTATACTTTCACTGGGGTTTGAATAGTATTGAAAGCTGCTGTGAATTTGCAGAAATATCTACCGTATACACAGCTACGTGTTACACGGAAAACGTGCGTGATAATGAAAGACTGGTCAAATAGAACACTTTAATTAATCACTAGAATGTGAAGGTAAACGTATTTACAGAAGTAGAAAAATACAGCGTTGAAATTGTATCATGTAAACATCAACTAATCTATTTTTGTGAAAGAGATTCAATTTATTGACTGATGCTTTAAATATAACCTCAAGCAGATCGTTGGCAATCATCAGATTAATTTAATTTTTTAACATAAAGTAATTTACCTCTGAATTACGGAAAATATGGGGCTCCACGTACCTTGCAATATAAAAGGAAATCTGATTAACTTTTCTAGCAAAGTTCAAATAAATTACAGACTAACATTTGAAGCTACAATACAAAGCATGATTATCGGAGTTAAAGTCCATCTGCATATAATCTATTTTGCGACACGAAGAGAGCTATTAACACTGAGTTCAGACACTCAATATTTATCATGAAGGAACTCTCTAATTAATACCTCGAAATCATAGAATATGCTACGGATTAAGCTTATTAATTGATGGCTAGAGTAAATAACCGCCCACAAACATTCCATTTTCTATGGAATTGCTTCCAGATACCCCATTCCACAGCGTATTTTGAAGTCTGGTATTCAGATGCCAGTAATATTTGTTGTTAAAGTTTTGATTGCAATGTAAAGTAGAACTAATACGGAATACATTTCGAGTGAATTACTGACTCGCAGTTAGATATTGTAACCACAGTCTAGTTTATACTGTAACGAAGCTTGAGTTTATGAGGGTACTAGGAACAATAGACTGTGCAGGTACTATTTCGCATCGTCTGTGATGAGGCGATAGTAGCGATCCTAGTGGTTAGCAACTATCTATGGATTCATATTTGCTACGTATAAAGCTTCGTGACTGTATATACTAGACTGTGCTGTAACTTTGTCGAGTTGTCGGTTACAGAAAGGGTGTTTAAACGAATACAAAATATAGCTTCAGACGTTCCATTTGCGAAACTATCTTTATGTGAATCATCTCGATATTATGTTCACAAAGTACTTACTTACTTACTTACTTAGTGGCTTTTAAGGAACCCGGAGGTTCATTGCCGCCCTCACATAAGCCCGCTATTGGTCCCTATCCTGAGCAAGATTAATCCAGTCTCTATCATCATATCCCACATCCCTCAAATCCATTTTAATATTATCTTCCCATGTACGTCTTGGCGTCCCCAAAGGTCTTTTTCCCTCCGGCCTCCCAACTAACACTCTATATGCATTTCTGGATTCGCCCATACGTGCTCATGCCCTGCCCATCTCAAACGTCTGGATTTTATGTTCATAATTATGTCAGGTGAAGTATACAATGCGTGCAGCTCTGCGTTGTGTAACTTTCTCCATTATCCTGTAAGTTCATCCCTCTTAGCCCCAAATATTTTCCTAAGAACCTTATTCTCAAACACCCTTAATCTCTGTTCCTCTCTAAAAGTGAGAGTCCAAGTTTCACAGCCATACAGAACAACCGATAATATAACTGTTTTATAAATTCTAACTTTCAGATTTTTTGACAGAAGACTAGATTACAAAAGCTTCTCAACCGAATAATAACACGCATTTCCCATATTTATTCTGCGTTTAATTTCCTCCCGAGTGTCATTTATATTTGTTACTGTTGCTCCAAGATATTTGAATTTTTCCACCTCTTCGAAGGATAAATCTCCAATTTTTATAGTTCCATTTCGTACGATATTCTGGTCACGAGACATAATCATATACTTAGTCTTTTCGGGATTTACTTCCAACCCTATTGCTTTACTTGCTTCAAGTAGAATTTCCGTGTTTTCCCTAATCGTTTGTGGATTTTCTCCTAACATATTCACGTCATCCGCGTAGACAAGAAGCTGATGTAACCCGTTCAATTCCAAACCCTCTGTGTTATCCTGAACTTTCCTAATGGCATATTCTAGAGCGAAGTTAAAAAGTAAAGGTGATAGTGCATCTCCCTGCTTTACCCCGCAGTGAATTGGAAACGCATCAGATAGAAACTGGCCTATACGGACTCTGCTGTAAGTTTCACTAAGACACATTTTAATTAATCGAACTAGTTTCTTGGGAATACCAAATTCAATAAGAATATTATATAAAACTTCTCTCTGAACCGAGTCATACGCCTTTTTGAAATCTATGAATAACTCATGTACTGCTTTTATACTACCATTTTTTCTCCAGTATCTGTCGAATACAAAAAATCTGATCAATTGTCGATCTATTTCGCCTAAAACCACACTGATGATCCCCAATAATTTCACAAAGAAACTTTGTAAAATAATCAGGATTTACATGGACAGGTATTGTGAAGGACAGTTTAAATAAAATATAGCTGCCAATGTGGATGACGAGTTAAGGTACATAACGAGGTTCCAAAAATAGTTTCTAATCTGAATTTGAAGGCAGAATTTGCTATACTTTTAAACACGTGCTTAACAGTGCTCTCTTTGCTCATTTATGTTCCATGAGCTAAACTTGTAGACATATTATAAAGCATTCTATCTTCTAACTTCAATATTAAAGTAACTTGTTTATTAACAGAGTACGGTATTTTTGTCTTGTTGAGTGAGGTGATATTAAATTTAAAAAAAAACGCGAATCAAGGTTACCGTATTCACCCTTGGTCATTTACTGTAGAGTTTATTGCGCGAAATACTCATTTTTCTGTATCCCCCAATCCTCTAGATTCCTTTATAGGGTGGGTCGGGGTAGATGGGTAATTTGGGTATAAGTTACAATTTATTGAATAAAACTTTACCTAATCTTCAAACATATGCCAATTTAATACATATTCTCTATTTCACAATTGCCTATCATGGAGTGTTAAGAATTTGTGTTGACCACGCTGATACTGCCTGGTAAAAAAACTGTTTCATGTTTACCTGTCTATGAAATTACCTATCACATATTGTTAGGAAACTAGCTGTGATATAGTAACCAAATTAATGCATGTGTACATTACATTATGTTTAGAACATGTTCTCAGTAAATTATTTATTAATATGTCATTAATAGTTTGATAGAAGATTGCGATTTACTAACTTGGGTTAATTTGAGTATAATTTGCAATGCATTGTATAGGCCTATAACGTTACCTAATTTTCAAACACATGCTAATTTAATATATAATATTGTCTATTTCACAGTTGCCTATCATAGAGTGTTAAAGGTTTGTGTTCATATTGATACTAACTGGTAAAAAAAAACTTTATCTTGCTTACCAGTCCGTGAAATTACCCATCACATTCAAAGTATTATTGTTGGGAAACGAGCTGTGATACAGTAATCAAATTTGTGTATGAGTACATTGCACATTGCACATGCATGATGGGTAAAATTGTCAGGAGATATAAATCCTCGAACGTTATAAGCCTATCGTTAGACATTCGTTCTTGTTACAGTGATGAACTGTGTAGTAACATTATAGGTGATTTTGTTTTTGCCACATCTGATAGATGTTATTGGATGTAAATGTAATTGAATCGTTCATTGCAGAAAGGGGATAAGTCATAAAATCTTACTTTTGAGATAATCAATAAAAACTGTTTTCTGCTTCCAATACTGGAGTAATCATTATAAATATTTTTTCTTACTTTGTTTATGAATAGTGAAGTATAATACATCATGTTAGACATCTAACATCTCAAACAATTTTGTTTAAAGTTGTTTAATCGAACCATGACTTATCCCCTTTCTGCAAGGAATTGTTAAATATAAAAGAAAAAAATATATAATTTAGAGTTTTGGGCTAATGTAATATTTGAAAACAAACTAAATGTTAATAATTACAATGATAACGATGTTTTTGTGTGTAATTACTACATTACTGTCACCATTTACATAATTATTTTTGCATTTTAATCATTATTCCTACTACAGAAATGTACCAATATGTCATTTTATATCACAGTTTTAAATCAAAACTCTACTTTTAAACTTATAATTAAAAACTACATATAGGAGAGCACAATAAAAATACACTAAAGTACTACACAAAATCATTTGCTTCAATAATTGTAACAGAGTGTATTGTTAGACGTTGGAAGCCACGTCGTTTTTAGATTCCTTGTCACAAGGTGGCCAGTTCAGGATCTCTTCGTAAAAGAAAGTGTGTTCCAATGGAATGCATTGCCTAACTTTCGATACGTCTCCAAGTTTTTTTTCGTATTAATGGGAATTTTCCCATTGTATGCTTTTGTGTAGGCATTACTATGTGTCCAGAACCTGGTTTTTTCATACAGAATCTGTGTTTCCTCATTTCGTTACCAATGAACAAACTGGCAGTCACACATCCTGGATCTTTAGAGTAAACAAATTCACCGAATTGTGCTGTAGAAAACATATTCTTATCTTTCCCTTTCTTCCTCAGTGTGTCTAATGAGCAGGTGGTTTTCTTGTAATAGCCTACTCTGGCGACTAGTATTTAAAATTCAAAATATCATCAGTAGTAACTGATTCTACAGAAAATCTGTTGTTTATGTTTGCCTGGTGGATCAAGGTATTGTATTGGTCTGGCACATATACCCTGTCTGTCTTACTTAGCGCTTCACTACACCAAAGCTGCGGTCACAGGGAAGAAATGAATGGTCTCGTTGAGGAAAATAATTAATGATTTTTTAAATCTCCCCATTTGGGTCAGTGCAAGCCACAATCGAATTAAGGTATGATTTTTATTTTGCCCTCCACGGTTATCAGGGAAAAGATACAATTCCTTGACTGAAGAAGGGACATTATTTTCAATGTATTTCAGAAGGAACACACTTCATTTGAAGATTTGTGGCCTATATCTTCATGATAGGAATAGAAGTGCGCCGTATGGTCTTTGAAATTGTAAATGTTGAAAATTGATGACCCAAAGTTGCGTCTAAACAATGAGTAGTTTCTTACCCACATTTTTCTCCTGTTGTACGGGCTGCTACAGACTTCCCAATGGAACTGACGTTCCAATGCCTTCAGTTTATTTTTCTTATTTACATTTTTGCGGTAGTTAATTCCATTGCGTTTACGTTTACTACTAATAACACAGTTGTCTTCCCCTGGGTCACTTACTACTTCTAGCTTATCTGTCATTTTCCTTATCAGCTGATGGGCCCGTAACTTATTATATCCGCGGCACTCAGTTGCGTCACGTCGTCAGTCAGTGCAGAAAGAAGGTAAGTCGCTGACTTGTCCCCTTTCTGCAATGACTGCGCTGCTTATGGTACTCTGCTTTGCGTTGAGAATGAGCAAATTTGTCCCATTTTTTTATGGAAATGTGTGTCTAGGTCTGGAGAAAGCAATGGCACTCTTAACTCATTTTCGCGTTTTTCATGACTTATCCCCTTTCTGCAATGACCGATTCAATTATTATAAACGGAGAACACAATCACGATAATACAAGAACCGTATCAAGTTTTCTAGTAATAATAATAGTAATGATAATAATAATAATAATAATAATAATAATAATAATAATAATAATAATAATCCCTAATAAGTAGTGTATCAATCTTTGCGTCAGCAACAGTTGTGCAGCATGATTATTCGTTTTATTACATTTTCTGTGACGTTATCTCTGTACTAATATTGTTATTAATCTACTGCTATATCAATAATATTTTGTAAAACGTTTCTACATTGTCGCAGTATATAGGCGGAACACTATGTATGGACGTATCATATTATACATGTGGTAAATCAAATATTGAATAATTATTAATTAGCAATAGTAACTATATCTAGTTTTTCATACTATTTTATTTATAACTTCATGTTCCTGTTTTGGTACGTTCCATTGACTGTTCCATTAAACGTTTGTCATAAACGCAGAAAGTAAAGCCTTAATTTTACCGTGTGAGCAAAACATATGTGTATCTTATCTGTTGCCTTCCATACAAGATACGATATGTCGGTGAGATGACCTTTTACTGTGCTTCTATTTATTACGAACGTATCACGACCGATCGTATCTCACTCGAGGGTGCGACACTCCACCGAGTTCAAGCGAGCGATTTAATTCCAATGCAGCACCCTGATATATAGTCTACTTCACAATTGCATATCATGGAGTGTTTATAGTTTGTTTATCACACTGATACTGCATGGTAAAGAACTGTTTTATTTACCAGTCTATGAAATGACACATCACATTCAAAGTAATATCGTTGGTGAACCAGCTGTGATACAGTAACCAAATTCATGCATGTGTACATTACACATGGTTAGACTATGTTTTTAATAAAATGTAGTAATATATCTTTAATAGTTTGTTATTAAATTACAGACGTGGACAAATTATTAGACAAAATTAATTTTATGTGCAACAAAGCTGTATTTATCGGCAGAAATAATGAACAAAAATGCATTTTGCTCAGAAATAATGAACAGAAAATAGAGTCTGGAAGTTACTAATATTTCGTGAACATTCCTTTGTTCTTTATTAACACGCTGATTTTGTCAGGGATGCTGGAAACCAAAATTTGACACTTCCTTTGAATATCAGCATCATTTAGCCAGATATCAGACAGTGCTTAAGTGAGTCCATGTTTTGTAGTAAGCGTCTTCTTGATCACTTTCGTCTACAGTATAGATCACAGATTTTCAATTTTGTTCATGTCCGGTTTTCTTGCAGGCCATGGGAGAACAGACTGTTGAATATCTTGTGCAGTATATAATTAAAACACCAGTAGTACCAACACAGCCAGATAAAATATACTTAACCGTTGGAAAAATATACCAGAAGATGTAAACAATCACATTTACGATAATAGAGACTCTGTGAATTATACCGATAGTTGATATGACGAATTATATTATGTTTCCAAGAAAAGCGTTTTAGTCTAATAATTTGTCCACGTCTGTACAATTTACAACGTGTGTTAATTTGAATATAGTAGCAGGCTAATTGGCAACTAACCTAGTTTCTTCGTTCCAGATCATGCCAAGTAGCCAAGTTGCACATTGGTGGAATACAAATAAACATCCAAAGTGTTTTCTGGCCCTGATTTTAATTGGAGATATTTTAAATTTACAAAATAAGCCTTATCAAAGACTAGAAGTATTGGATGATTTTTTAACCTAATTTATGTTGGGATATAATTAATCAGTCCTCTTATGTGTGAATCCGGAAATGAATATAGAGTGTTAGTTGGAAGACCTGAGGGGAAAAACCTTTGTGGAGGCCAAGACGTAGACGGCAGGACAATATTAAAATGTATTTGTGAGAGGTAGGATATGATGTAGGGACTGGATTAATCTTGCTCAGGATAGAGACCGATGGTGAGCTTATGTGAGGGCACCAATGAACCTGCGAGTTCCTTAAAAGCCATTGTAAATAAGTAAGGTTTAATTAAAATTTTTAAATGGCTACATAACCTCTACATTCTGTTATAGGATACATACATTAACCTATGGTTGGGATAATTTGATTTTATAAGGACTTCGTTAACACATATTATAGCAAAAATTCCCCACCCATGGGGTAAATTGAGTATAGTTAAGTTTAGGGTTATTATTATGATAAGAATAGGCCAGTGAACATACTTCAAAATGCAATAGAGTCATTCTAGAAGGTCACAGTGCTAACTATAAAGAACTGACTGCAAATTTTTGTCATGGAAACAGGTTATAGGTATCTAAATTAAAGGAAGGCTGTTTTTATACCCAAATTACCCCAACTCACCCTACATCTTTTCCCTTATGTGAGACATAAACTAATAAAGAAAAAAGTATAAGTTAATACTCGTATAATAAATTCAAGTAACTTACTGCTTCAAAGACAACTCCGTATTTGGGATAGATTTGGGACTAACAGAATAATGCTACGACCACATATAATTTTGTATAAACGATAATATAGTGACACTATCGTAGCTTTCTTTTGTTACAAATTGTGTTTGTTCATTGAATTGTGAATTTGTTATTGGTATGAAACTCGTTTATATATTCAATCCTTGAAATATTTTTATTTCTTCTATTTCTCATAAATCTGCAACAAATAAGGTATTTCCTTATTACATATAACATTATTACATTTTCTTGGAAGAGGATCAGTTGTTACTCTTCTGTGAATTTCAGTTTGTAGATCCTAGAAACTTTCTAAATGTATTTAGTAGTATGTGGGCGAAATTATTGTGAAACTGAGAGTGGAATGTTTCACAAACATTTGTTATTATACTTGTTCGAAGAAAAAGGTTCTGACGCCCACAGCACCGATAAAACTTTGCATCACTTTCGATACAATACTGAACTAAATAATCGCTGAAAGTTTCTGCTTCTTTCGAGCGATTTAGCGTATGGTCTTCTAGGAATGCTTGTTCTACAAGTTGATGAATTTTCAGCGACCCATAAAATATATTACAAAATGGTAATATCCAACAATTATTTCATTGAAACTAATGAGTTTCTATATATCGCTGGAAACTTGTTTTGCGTATTATTTTCTAAAAATAATATCTGTCAGCTTTGTGATAGGTACTGGGAGGCCAGAGAAAGACTGCAGCAGTGCTGACATCCTCTTCTTCGTAGTTTCACTTGCATATTGTTCACTCTATTTCGTTTCCTTTCATTTTAGTTTTTATCGCCATTGTACGGCCAATGACCCTAGTCAAGTGCCACTGCATTGAATAAATATATATCCTCCAGATACCGAACAACCTTGTCAATGCACTATATTAATTTCTTAATTTATTACTCTTTCTTGAAGCTGGGGACAGATGTTGCCATTTGAAGGGCTTCTTGCTCCATTTTTACAAAATTGTGGAAAACAAAAATAATTATCTAAAAATAGATATTTTGTCTGAGCTTTTTTCTTTTTCAGAGTATATCCTAGGTATTTAGGAGTTTCAGTTCATTACTCAACCATTTATTGTAATAAGCAATTTAGGCGGGTAGCCTAGTAATGGAGCTACCCCCTTTTGGCAAAAGAATTGTATATAATTAACCATATTTTGCACTTAACACACTGAACACACATTTACTGTGCGAATATCATAAACTACATCACAAGACAGAGCAGATATATGTAGGGTAAACTAGGGTCTGTTGGACAGTCGGGCATGTTGGACACTCTGTACTTTAACGTGTTATCTCGCCACTTGTGGGCACCACATTCTGCTAGAAGTCAATGACGGAAGTAGCCACGAGTGGGGCAGAATGTGGTGCCCACAAGTGGCGAGATAACACGTTAAAGTACAGAGTGTCCAACATGCCCGACAGTCCAACAGACCCCAGTTTACCCTATGCTTATAACAATATATAGAGAGTAGACCGTAAGTATTGTCATTAATTTCTTTGAGACATTTCAAATAAAAAAGGTTTAATATAATTTTTCTCGTTTTTCTTTCCGTTTCGAGAAAAAAATAGTTTTATATGAAACTTTTAACAGTTCAAAAATTGTTTCATTTAAGGACGCTCGCAACTCCCGAGGTTATATCAGCGTCGCCGGTTTGCCGGAATTTTGTTCCGCAGGAGTATTTTTTACGTGTCAGTAAATTTACTAACATAAGCCTGTAGCATTTAAGCACACATAAATGCCATCGACCCGGCAGGGATCGAAACCGCAACCTCGGGCACAGAAGGCCAACATTCTACCGACTGCGCCTCACAGGCCGACAGCATTTCATATTGTGTTTTTGGAAAGCCATTGATTTAATTTCCAATATGCTCAATCAATTTAAGAGAGCAGTGTATTATGATAATAAATGTTTGAAAGAATTTTAGTTCTGTGCTTTAAATGTGCATAAATTTAATCGGAACAAATGTAACATTTCAAAATTCCTTTGCAGAACGGAAAGTTACATTTGTTCGGGTCAAATTTCTGCATATTTAAAGGACAAAACTATAACTCTCTCTATCATTTATTATCTTAATACACTGCTCTCTTAAACTGAGTGAAGATATTGGGAATTGAATCAATGATTTTCCCAAAACACGCAATGTTTCATATAATTTTTTTTTCTCGAAGAAAGCAAAAACGAGCAAATTGTATTAAACTTTTTGGTTTGAAATATATCAAAGATTAACTCTAGAATTAATGAAATGAATTACGGTTCACCTTTTATGTATGGGCCCAGGAGCTACCTTCCTTTTGCAACGAAACGATTGGGAGCTCTGCTTCAATTCCACTTAAAGTAACTTACTACCAAATGCTCGGAATCATACCGTACTTACACTGAATGTTGGAGCATATTTTTTAACGTATGAAACAAGCATGACATTGATTTGATCACAAAGTGGAACCATCTCCTTTTTGCAAGGAGCCCTTCAATTCCCATTACGAATACTTAATTTGAAGTGATAGGTGTTGCGGAGTGTAAGATTCTACAATTTTTCATAGCCTTTTAAGTAAAAATTCGCCTATCCGTTATTGAAATACATGCAACGAAATCTGTTTTTTTTTCTTTTCACTCTTTAAATAAAGGTTGTAAACACTGCAGACGATTATCTTCGTCTCGTTAGCTTAGCTCTTATGCGACTTGATGTTTTTAAGGTTGATAACTTAGATCGTCATGTAAAATTCATCTAAGTCTTCTGCGAGAAAGTAAGTTGTAAACTGCGGGAATGACGTCGAACAGACCTAGTAGGACCCATCATGGGGACTTGCACACGCTCAAAATTCTCAGGATTTCTATCATTTTTTGAGTGTCGATGTTGTTTGTTTAAAATTGATCCAGTTTGTGGCCATTGTACTCATCGATGTATATTTTTTCATGGAGGAGTTCTTCCCCGACCGTATTCAACACCAAACACTTTTATGAAAGCAAGCTGGACATATGCAAAACTGTTGGTTGTTATTGAACACCCAGTGCAAAATATACACTGTAGCACCAGCCACTTATCTATCGCTAAATAATTCAAACAGCAATTGTGTCACACTTCTCTTTTCTTCAAAATTTGATCTCTAGTGCCAACTGAAAACTGGGTAATTAAAAATGGGCCACCTTGTACAGGGACATCATTTTATTTTTAATAACATTTTTAATATTAACCTGGCTATACCTTTAGAGAACCGGAAAACCCGTTCGCTACCCCCTCCCACAACTGGAGTTCGATGATACTGGCGTAAAACACAAACACATCACTTTACTAGGTATAGGAGGTAAGAAAAGTACTTCATCCATTTACGTAAACTAGGAAATATCGCGATTTTGAGTTCGATAATTTTCATTAGGATTTTTATTTAGTCAAAATGCAGTACTGTATTAAAAATGAGTTATTTTTACTCACGAACTGAGCTATCCATGCGAACGTGTTCATTATGTAGTGTATATTATACTGTCTACAGCACATTAGCGTACAATATAGAGAATAATGAAATTCAATTGAATAATAATCATAAAATGGATATTTAAACATATTTTTGAAGATGGTAGCCATTCATTTCGATAGCCTACAGGCTTCAGTTCTTTTGTGCATATTATCGCACTATAGACTATTGCATCTAATTCAATTACCAGTTTCGTCCTTCGTACTAGTAACTCATGTTGAAATAATTCTGTACCTACTCTATAAAAGAGTACCTTATGTAATGTAAATTCAATCTTCACTTCTGCCCGGCCCGCATAGATAAAATTACTCGAACATGCTATCTACTCTCCGTCCAAGTGGTTATGCCGCAGGATCGTAGAAAGGAGGGAAATCACGTGACAGTTAATTACTTAACGAGACCCTTTTATTTAAGTTATTTTAAACAGTTGTATAATATTACGTAAACGTCCAATTCCTAACAGAAATGAATGTTTTCAGAAAAGAGCTAAGACAGCCCTGCTTTTACAGAGGGCCGTGCAGAAGCAGGTGGGGGAAATCGGGATGTGACGTAGGCAAACGGACAGTACCTGTGCGAAAATACGATTCAATATTAAAAGTTCTTTCTTCACTGGAAAATGCGAACATATTTCTGGAACGTACTATACTCAGTAACTCAGTGCTGTTTACTATAAGCGGCCTTGATTGTGTCTGGAAAACAGTTGAAACTTCATTAGTAGAAGGGGTGGGAGTGAAGTACATTCAAAAACTCAGGTACAATAAAAATTTAAGTAAAAATAAAATGATGTCCCTGTACTTGTGAAGCATTCATGTAACCTGATAGGGGAGGAGAAATCAGCTTCGGTGAGGATGGAGTTAGAAAAGGGGCACTGATCATTTGCGCAATTGGACTAGATGGCTAGAAATAATATTTGCCCAATTAAACATCAATGAAAGGGGGCATATCTTGACCATTTGCACAATTGGAGTACATCGGTTGGATGACAATGCAACACACTGTTTATAGCAAACACTTCATTTAAATTATGCTTCTAGTACAGTGTGAAGTGAGGCCTCACTAGAGACAAGTTGAGAGATTTAGCTCAACTAGAAAGGCAATGGAATTGGTGATAGTGAAACCATATTTGGCTGTATGAGTGTGAGAATTCCCTTTTGGATTATCTGAAATTCACTTTACATTTCGGGAAAACCTCAGAAAAAATCGAAACCATGAAATCAGCACACGTTGATTCAAACTCACGCGATAGTGCATCCTCAGATATCCAGTTTAACTCTCCATCTTTGAGCTACGTCCATGGCTAATTTGAGAGTTCACTCAAAGTGCTGTCTGAATGTATTATTTTACAATATTCTTAAAGCATTTTATTTTTTATCTTGGAGTTAGTGTTGACTGGAAATTTTTTAAGCCACGTATCGTATAAATATTATCTGAAATTATCATATTTTTCTTCAAACGGAACGGTCAAAACCGGAGTGAGATATGTGACCACCAGGCTTGGAGCTCACGAAGGCACTTCCTCAAGGTCCCAAATTCCTTTGCAATCATGTACCTCTTAATTTATTATCCTCTCATTTTTCATTTCCTCATTGTCACTTATCGTGCAGTACATCTCACTTGACGATGTGTCGCAGCAAGAACAATTTATTGTTTGTATACATTTGAAGTCTGATTAGTGAAATATGTTACTAGTCAGAGATGTATGCGATGGAGGGGGAAAGGAACTGGTAATCATACCTCTTATTTCATGGCTTAGTTGCCTCATGAATGATGCCTTATTGGTGTCACTTATGAGTTTCAAACCTATCCTCGGACAGTTGACTAAACAACAATATTGTTACTGAATAATTTCAGGGAAAAATTGTTCCGGGGCCGGTTATCGATCCCGGGACACGTCACTTAGCGCACGAATGCTCTACCGACTGAGCTACCCCAGGAACTGTACACGACACCGTCACAATTTTTCCTTTATATCCACAGAACTCAAATGGGCTGACAAGGCGCCAGAACCCTACTTTGAGTGCACACAAATTCTGTGTGACTTAAATTGTGGCTTCCTGTTAACGTACCTCCAGGAACGAATATATTAGAGCATTTGTGCGCTAAGCGAAGGGTCCCGGGATCGATACCCGGCCCCGGAGCAATTTTTCCTTGAAATTATTCAAACCTGCTTTACAGGGAACTAATACCTGAAAGCCATATTTGGAGAACATCGTTACTGTCATTTTCTTAATTTGGACGAAGAGAATTCTGAATATTTACACAAAATAGTTACTCATAAAAATTAAAAACTTACCAGAATGTGATACCAATTATAAAACATTAGAATTAATTATGCAAGGGTATAGTTAATCAAACAACAAGCTATAAGAAAAATGTTACAATTTGTTACAGAATAAGTTTATTTAAGTCGTAGTTCAAAAGTCTCACTGTTAATTAAAGTAAGAGTCAAATAATTACGGTAATTGAAAACTAAAAAAATATATATATTTATGTGATATAGAAGAACGAATTTTGGTATCATTTGTGTGCCTATGAAATTAAATTTCAGGAATAATTATTTACGATACAAGTTTGAAAATAGCATTTTATTTTGTCAGTAAGGATGATGGCGAAACGAGGTCGCAGGCACAGAGAGCAACATTATGAACAAAATAAAATAATTTCAAAATGTGTTTCCCGAATTCTTCATTGCTGTATTCCTCTCTATTATAATAGTGAAACTTCATCGCTTTAAAATCAAGCAGCGGTATAGCTAAGTAGCTGAACATTGACTGCAGCTCGAGAAGACCATGATTTAAGCTCGATTGCATCTTAATTTTTATAAT
Organism: Periplaneta americana; assembly: GCF_040183065.1. Lineage (NCBI taxonomy): Eukaryota > Metazoa > Arthropoda > Insecta > Blattodea > Blattidae > Periplaneta > Periplaneta americana. The sequence continues at coordinate 41,708,882 of NC_091126.1, read as the reverse complement.
TACATTTAATTCTTAGCTCCCACGTAACAGCCGTCGCGTTGTCAGTGGTCTAACTCATTTTCCTTCAATACCTGTGTCTAGTGTAGATATGTCTGTGGTATAAATGTAGTGTTAACGTCACTTGTGCCCTGAATTAGCGATCTGCGGATTTTGTCGCCAGGTCGTAATCATCACACATTAGTAGGACAACAGGAAACATACCTGTAGGAGGTAATTGCCATTCCTCGGCATGATGAAAGCTTCCAAGGTGCGTTCGGAGTTCAGAAAATACCATTATGTACTAAGCTTATATAGACTGACGTTCTACCTCTTTCTAATGTGACCAAAATAAATCCAAAATAAGTAGTATACGCATTATCTAACGTAGTGGTTCCCAAACTTTCTGAAGACGCATTCCATTTTTGGGCGACACCTCTGTTTGCGACCTCCCCACTACCATATCGGTTCGTGATCCGATTCAAAATATGCAAATCTCTGTAAAATTGGAAACAACTATAATTTTACTCAAAACCACTGGATATCACCCAAAGTACGATTTTAAACAGCTTTCAGAGTAATTTTCGGATGAAATTCAAAACTACTAAAGTCACAGATGGATATAAAATCCGTTTTTAGACAGTTGCGTTCAACTGGCAGAAATTAAAAAAAAAAAACAGGGAAATTTCCATTTTTCATTTAATTTCATTTCATTTATAATATTCCATAGATCTTACATGAGCAATGAAGCTTTAAGATGTGGAACAAGTCAAAATTTTGCAATATTACAATTACAATTTTTACAATTTTTACAATATTTTACAATTTTTACAGTTTTACAATTTTGTAATTTTCTACAATTTTTTTACAATATTTTGGCGAGATGTAGTGAGATGAGGTGAGGCCCGAGGATTCGTCAAAAGATTACCCGGCATTTGCCTTTTGGTTGGGGAAGTACATAGGTATGTAGCTATTGACAGAATTTTGAAACTATAATTTTTTTTTTTGCAGAGCACAATAGAGTTTTGTATCAAAAGAATATCTTAAGCTTGCAAAAGAAACTCATAATTTTTTGGTTATATTTGCAACGTTATATTTATGCGAAATTAATTTATCGTCTATGATCGCCATCAAGACAAAAGCGAAAGATCTCCTTGAACTTGAAAAAGATATCACTGTGTGTGCATCGAATACTTTGTCCAGATTTGAGAAGCTACTTTCTGAAAAATAGGCACATTTATCACATTATTTAGTTTTTACTTTGTAACTACTGAAACCTTTTCTTTTTATTTTTGTGTTAAATGTTGTTTATGTTCATATTTATAAATACAAAATAAATGTACGTTACTAAGTTGTTTTTGTTTCACTTTTTAAATAATAATAATAATAATAGTAATAATAATAATAATAATAGTTTCATTTTCCCTGGCAGAGTTAAGGCCATCAGGCCTTCTCTTCCACTCAACCAGGATCAAATCACATACAGAAAAATACATACCGGTATACAAATATTAACTTAAAATAATAATAAACATAATTAAGTAAAAAAAGAGAGATTGAATACATATACACAATCAGTATTAACTTTAAAATAACGATAATAAAAAAATATATAATAAGAAAAGAGACTGAATACATAATCACAAACAGGAAAATACATTGTAGTATACAGTATTAACTTAAAAAAATAATACATATGAATATAATCTCACACCTAAAGGAATAGTAGAATTAGTATGATCAACACAGCACGTGTTACATTGAGACAATGACAATTACCTAGATATAAGTGTTAATGGAAAAATAAAGTAATGACTGTATGGAAAAATAAAGTAATGACTGTATTATGATAATAATAATAATAATAATAATAATAATAATAATAATAATAATAATAAAAATTGTACCTAAAAACTAATTCTTTGCATTTAAAATATTTCTGACAACCTAATTTCAAACAACTGAGGACTAAGACTACCCCTGATTTCGAGCGGCAGCGAATTCCATGAGTGGGCCATGGCTATTGAGAAAGAACTTGAGCACAGAGATGTCTGATGACGTGGTATTGATAGCAACAGATTGTGCTGTGAACGTGTATTTCGATTATGATGTGAAGATAGGAGAGTAAACCGAGAGGCAAGGTAGCTGGGTGTGGAATCATGTATAATTCGATATAGCAGGCAAAGAGAATGTACTAAACGTCTATCTTGCAAGCGGAGCCAGGAGAGTCGTAGAAAATATTCCTATATATGATCATGTCGGCGGATATTGAAAATAAATCGGACGCAGACATTATGTACACGTTAAAGTTTTTGAGAAAGTTCAGCACTTATGTCGCTATATAAAACATCACAATAGTCAAAGTGAGGCATTACAAGAGTCTGTACTAGAATTTGTTTGAGTTTAGTAGGAGGGAAATTTTTCAGGCGTTTCAAAGAATGCATGATAGAGAAAACTTATATCTCGACCCCCTCAGATCTTCATACTACCCTCACTTTGGGAATCACTGATCTAACGTATATAAAATAATAAAAGTAAATCTATTCTATTTACTCGGTCATTGGAAACTTAACATATAAGGGCGCCCGGGTGTGGCAAATGAGGGAAGGGTGCGAAAATATTTTACATATTTGTGTTAATCATGTAACAATATGTAAAACATTATTTGTTGAATTAAATGAATTACATAGGACAGCTTTTTATTTACGCTTTAATTTACGTTTAAGTCCGTGTTGTCTGTGTTTTACAGCAATGAATTACTGACATTTAACAGTGTTACACACTAGCGTGGCTTACATTCTGTGTCTGGTGTAGGCTGGTAGATAGACGTTATCCAAAGTTAATAACTGATTAAATATTCACTCTTGATGAAATATGACATGAGCACGGATTACCCTTCTTCCTAGTGCCGAGATAAATATGTGGAAGCCCAATCTCCCTGTAACCTGTAAGCTTTCATCATGCCGAGGAATGACAATTACCTCTTACAGGTATGTTTCCTGTTGTCCTACTAATGTGTGATGATTACGACCTGGCGAGAAATTCGCAGATCGCTAATTCAGGGCACAAGTGACGTTAACATTGTACATTTATACCGCAGACACATCTACACTAGACACAGGTATTGAAGGAAAATGGGTTAGACTAGTGACAACGCGACGGCTGTTGCGTGGGAGCTAACTGGCTTGTTAAGTGCCATGCAAGTGTCGTGTGTATCTTCCATTCAATTTGGAGTGCCGTTATTAAGGAGAGAAATACTAATGATCTGGTGCAGAACCATTACGGTGATGTGAGAGGAGTACAATGATAATAGAACGAAGGAAAGGAAAGAGGAACCGAATGAAGAAATACAGGGTGATTCAAATGGTTGGGCACAAACTTAAGGGAACCAGGTATTGATTAGTGGTCAAACGTCAGACTTTTTATTTTGTGTCTAAAAAAGAATTACAAAATTTTCTCTTTAAAACAATATAAATATTTGGGGGTATTTCTGCAGACAAGCCCTTTAAATGGGCTTTTAAGTTTGGCGGTTTATGTAATTCACACATTCTTCTTTTTTTAAACTCAGATTCCTAAGTGCATTTTTCTCTGAAACTACTGAATCAATTTACATGAAATTTTTACAGTGCTTTCTGCAGCCTGTGTTCTGCATAGTATACCTGTGGGTTTAAGAATATCACACACATGACACGAGAAAAAATATATGAATGGGTTATTTATGAAAGGGCCTAAGTCGCTAATTTTGTGAAAATGAGTTTGTAATGTAATACCTGCTCTTTGGGTGTAGATACTCGTATATCGATTTAGATATGAAGAGGACTAAGTTTCACACTCTAATGCTTAGTAGAATTTATGATACAATTTCTATTTGCCTAAATTTCAAAATCTCGGCCTGTAAGCAGTTTTCTTCTTAAATTGCTAACAATTTACTAATCAAGACTTAGGCCCTTTCATAAATAACCCATTCATATATGCATTCAAAAAATTGCAAAAAATGTTAAACAAAATTTAATATTTTTTTCTGTTTCACTAGGAGTAAAATATTTAACTAAATTTTGCTTTAGAATTTACAATATACATTACTAGATAACTTAAAAAAAATACCAAGTATATGAGTGAATATTGTAGCAAGTAATGTGCACCTGAAGAATGAGGTACACTTAGCAAAGTGGGAAAGCAGGTTATCAGTTAGGGTCTCTCTTTTGCACTTGGATACGAAACTAATTAGTTGTCTTTTATACCACTTAATTCAGAATGATTGATTGTATAAGCATGGAAATATTTATTGCATTCTGAGCACTAAAAGCCTAGAAATATTGAACTAAACTTTTGAACTGAAATTTTATTAACGCACAGGGATCACTACCCACTTCCCTTAAGGAGCTTATAGAGGGGTCGAAATACAGCAACTTTTGAATAGGAACTTATAGTCTAGGAAGTAATCCTGAGTCAGTGCACGCTTGGAAATGTCAGGAACTATATTGCAGATGTAAGCTTACTTTGCAATGAGGCACTGAGTTCGATACACTATGAAATAATGACGTTCCTTTGCCACCACGTTTGAATGAGGTGAGATACAAGATCTTAATACGAGACGTTCTTCCAGAACGGTTAGAGAATGTACCACTTATCGTGCGTCGTAAGATGTGTATGCAACTATATTGTTTTCGCTGTAAGAAAAATCCCAAAGTAAACACAAGCACGTGGCTGTCATACCCGTGATTGGCTCACAGTCGAAACACTTACACGACGCAGGAAAATATAGTTCGTATTTGGAAACTATCATCTTGTATTATTTGAAAAAAAAATTGAATTCTAGTTGTTAAATACAATGAAACATATAATTTCACTCATATGTAGAACGATATGTAAAAGAAAAGCTACTTTTATATTTTGTTATGTACTATGAACGCGGATGAATACAAACAGTAATACCGAAGTAGTCTGTTCTTGTAACAAGCTGGCGCCACTTGAGCTCGTAGTTGTTCACGTAAGCACGTGGTACTGAAGTATGGCTTCTGCATTCTCGGTGTGTTTGATTATTAAACATAAGAGTAGAAACCTTCTCAAAAGCAGAGAAAAACAAATAGTCTTAAATGTATATAATAAGTTATGTGAGTTTTAATTAGAGTAATTATAAAGTAAATGTTTCCTAAACAAATGAATGCATAGTAGTGAGGTTAGGCCTACTTGACGAGTAACGGGAAATGTTTAACATGAAACAGAATGTACAACAGTAGGCGGGAACACGTAAGTTTACTGAGAATCTATGGCGCCAAACAGCGGCCAATGAAGCCTCACTTCAGTCACGTGCTATTGTTTGTATTAGGATTTTTCTTACAGCCAAAAGATTATAGATGGAGCACCTGTATACGTTTCTCTTCAAGTACGTTGTATACTAAATGACATATCCCGGGAGGTCCACACCTGTGGAGTAACGGTCAGCGCGTCTGGCCGCGAAACCAGGTGGCCCGGGTTCGATTCCCGGTCGGGGCAAGTTACCTGGTTGAGGTTTTTTCCGGGGTTTTCCCTCAACCCAATATGAGCAAATGCTGGGTAACTTTCGGTGCTGGACCCCGGACTCATTTCACCGGCATTATCACTTTCATCTCATTCAGACGCTAAATAACCAAAAATGTTGATAAAGCGTCGTAAAATAACCTACTAAAATAAAAAAATATCCCGGGAGTTGGATCGGAAGGAAAGTTCCAATTGATTGGCCAATCCGCTCCCCTGACCTGATACCTCTTGATTTCTTCTCTTGGGTGCATAGTCTATCAAACACCTCTTGTACGAGACACCAGCTCCCGACCAAGAAACAATTCTCGCCAGGATACTTGCAGCATTTGATGAGGTTAGTGAGATGCGTGATGTACTTGGGAGAGTGCGCCAGAATTCCCTATGACGATGTTATGCCTGTATTGAAAAGTAGTAGTCGCCAATTTGAACAACTTTTGTAAAAAAAAGTGTCGAGTAAACATTATATTTGCTTAAATTAAATGATGATTGTCCATTATGTAAATTCTGATATTCCCAGACAAGCGTTGACCCAGAATTACTTCCTAGACCATAAGTTCCTATTTCAAAGTATTTGTATTTGGACCCCTTTATAAGCTTCTTAAGTTTGTGCGCAACAATTTGAATCACCCTGTATAAATAGGAAGATATAGAAGAGGATTGAGGGAGACAGAAAAGGAAGAGAGCATAGAATGCATGGAAGAAAGGGTAAGAGGAAAGTAAGTTGAAATTTAAATGAAGGAAACATTTTGAGAAAAGATAAAAAAAAATATATATGCGACAGATGGCCAGAGAAAAACTGAAAGATGTTTATAAGAGAAGAAGATGTAAAATGGATGGAGGAATATATTAATTAATATATATGCTGGCTGGCTGGCTTTACGAGGATTGGACCCAGGACGAGTTTGTACATTTAGGCTATGACAGGGCTGGGCACTGGGAGCGAATCCAATCTCTAAACGGGGACTCTTAACATTCATCCGTCACGGAATCAACGCTACGTGGTGTTCGGCGGGGAGGAAAGGGGTTGAAGAGAACTCATATGGCTCCCCATGATAGAGTAGAATCCGCTCTTGGTGCCCAGCCCTGGGCTAGGGTGACGAGATGTCCCGTTTTAATGTGATTGTCCTGTTTTTTAGACTCTAGTCCCGTTGTCCCGACAAAACCTTAACGGAATGCTTATTCTCCCTTTTTATACAATTTGGTTCCGTTTTTTTTCCTTTTTCCTTAAATACATAGCATGACTTCACGTTCGGACATGTTGATTTATATTTTGAGGTCAAAAAACATCCATACTACGACTGTTATCCAACTTTGTGAAAGCACTGTCTTTGCGATAAGTCGAGAATGCTGCAACGAGTGGTAGCACTGCTATATCAAGCGCAAGCAAGGTTACTTCCATCTACCTTTGTGCGTATGCCGATGCTAGTTTTTATAGTACCGGTAATAGTAATAGTGAAAAATATTATTTAAAATTTTCTCTCCTTAAGCTCATCTCATTTATATTTAACTTAATTGTAGCCCCAATTTTAGCCACCGGCATAGCTCAGTCGGCTAAGGCGCTTGTCTGCCTACCCGGAATTGCGTTCGGGTTCGGGTTCGATCCCCGCTTGGACTGATTATCTGGATGGTTTTTTTTCTGAGGGTTTTCCCAACCGTAAGACAAATGTGAAGTACCGTAGAAGTGGGTAAAGTCAATCAGTGGGTGTAAAATCGATCATTTGCCATTTTTATTGAAAATTATATATTTTCTCAGTTACTTATTAAAATTTTGTTATGCTGACTTCATTGCCTTACATTGTAAATGTAAGCGAGAGGGACCACAAAAACCCTGCGAATGCCAACAATGGGAACACTGTGTAATTACCGTTGAAGTGAAAATTGTTGAGAATGTATCCTGAAATAATAGTTTTGCAGTTCGTAAATGTTGGTATTGAAACTTATTATTTTAAGAAAACTTGTACCTTTGTAGGGTTAAGTCGATCATGCCATCGACATACTCGAAACAGATAGGACCAGCAGGAAGAATAAATTGTTCACCGAAATACCTCCAACTAACACTTATAAACAGAAAAGTGTCATAGTATAGGTTATATTGATGGGATAGTGGGGAAAGAGGAAGGCGAAATTATGGTGAATTTCTTGCGTAAGAGAAGCACTACCAAAGGAACATATTTTGTACACCCCTCTGTACCTGACTATGGGAACAACGTAGTTTCTAAAGTGACATGAGGAGGGAAAGATTTCAAATAACATCTGATATAAACCTAAGAAATGTTGAATTGCATTTTAGATTATAATTGAAGGGCGGTATTTCAATGTAAATTTTGAATTCTTAAATCTTTGTTTGTTGGTATGTGAAGTATTAAAATGTGTGTTTATGTTTTATAAGTTGGCAATCATAGTCACGATCGTACAGTGGAGACCTATAGGCCTAATTGTATCGAATAGTATGTTCACAGTAACAAAAGATTACACTATATAATGCTGTAGGTATATATTGAAGATTATTATTGTTTTTTACACCCCTTATAACAAATAAAATATATGTAATACACTTGATTTGTTTTTTAAAAACATAAACAGTGATCGACTTTACTCCGCAATATTTTAAAATCGATCTTAAACTTAAAATTCAATGGTGATCGACTTTACCCTATTTAAGCCGGTAACTTTGATCACAAGTCAAATAAAAAAACAGTTTTTTAGACTGTAATTCAATTCTTGTAACGTGTCTTCATAAGTGAAGGATATGACGACAAAATGCTATTTTCTGAGGAACTTCGCTCCATTGCATAACCTCAATATCATTAAAAATTGCAAACATTTGATCGACTTTACCCTCTTCTACGGTAATCTCTGGCGAATCCTCGGCCCCATTTCGTCAAATAGGATCTCGCTATCACCAATTCCATCGACGCTAAATAGCCTAGTATTTGATACAGGGTAGTTAAATAACCAAATAAAAAAGCCTCAATTTGTTTGCGAACTTTTCAAACAAAGAAGTTTTAAGATGCTTAAAACAGGCTTTCAGGACTTATCTGCGAATATAATGCAAACACGCGAGCTCTCAGCATTTAGATTTGATCTTCGCTCAGAAAGAATACTGCGTACATGAAAATTCAAATGAAAATTTATTCACTCTCTTCATGAGAGAAGAATGTCCTTCCACTGTCAATAAAGCTTAATTACTTTTGCTTCAATGAATAGAAAGTATCCTGTTTGAAGTTATCCGGAGACGTCATAAAACTAATAGAAAACCAGACGTATTTCACTTTCTATGCTCAAGAAATGTCAGCCCGCCCACTTCACAAAATGAATATTCATTCAACGCCAACTCAGAGTAGCTGGAGGCTCCAACATGTTTTGGATGCTTCATAATTTGCAGAGCACAACCTCGCATTGTAGAACGTTTCCAGTCCCTCGCTCTATTAATTAGAGCAGTGCACCAGTAAATATTAAATTTAATTAATGAGATAGCTTTCAAAATATGAGACGAATATGGAGTATAATATTCCTCTAGAATATAACGTGGAATTATCGTATCGTCATCTCCAACACCATCATAATCATCACCACGAACCTAACGTGATATCTTAAAACTGGTTAATAATGGAGAAAAAAATCGATCTGGCGCCGGGGATCGAACCCAGAACCCTCAATTCTACGCACTGGGTGGTCTACAACTGAACTACGCCGAGGCTCAATCCACAGCACCGGATCGAATCTTTCTCCTTCGATTTTTTTCCCTTTTATGGCCTTACTGCATTTTCGACTTGTTCAGTATTATGTCGTCATACAAGGAGCGCACTCATATGAGTGACTTGTGCGGCCGGGACTCACAGTTTATATGCACTGTTAGACGAATAATCTATTTAAAGATTATTATTAATTTTCTGGTCCTACAGAATTATCTGTTAAAGTTATTAGTTATTAATAATGATATAATATAGGTAAGGAAAGGTATTTTCGTGATATTTTTAATACTATGGCCAGTTTTTCCCCATTTTGGGAATGATACTATATTTTTCTATTTCTATGTAATTATTGTAACAAAATATATAACACAGAGGTGTATTTTCTATTTTTTTATTTTAATTATTAATAGAAAATAGAATTGAAAATGTGCGTGTTTGGTAGGTAATTTCGTTATAGGGGTATCTAATTTCGTTATAGTGGTAAGGCAATTTTGTGAATCAAAGGAATACATAGTTATTTCATATTAGGCCTACTGCATATTTATATAAATTCACAATAGTGTTTTTAAACACTAAACTATTTGATGACCTCTTATTTATGCAAGCCTATAAATGTATTTCAATGATATAGAATATTTCATCAGTTTTAACAGTTCATAGGATTGTTCATGAAAAAAAAATCTTCTAGACTACTGTCTTTGAAATATGCTAAGCTCAATAAAGAACAACACATGAAACAAAGAATAAAATATGAAACATAAACACATTTATGACCGTTAGGTAGAGATAGGCCCATTTTGATTAATTTGGACATTTTAGAGAGACTGTTGATGTAAAAATAAGTGGTCGTCCGGACAACAGTCTCTAAACCATCTTAGGACTAATAAAAATAAAAATTTTAAACAAAGAACAAAACATGAAACATAAACACATTTACGATTCTTGTGAGTTCTTGGCAGCAAGATTTTTGGGAGCCCTTATTGTGAGATTGTATCTCTGTTTAAAACGAAACCACGATCATTACCTGGCACTTTCGCTATCTGCATTCAACAAATATTCTCGCCCGACTCTCTTGGCCATCTGGTGTGCCACTTTCATAATTGGCACCGTCAAGTCAAATCCCAACTCTTGTATTTGTGTAATACGAGGGTGGATCGGAAAGTAACGCACAATAATTTTTTTCTGCGTTGGTATTGCAGCTGGGATGTTGACATTTCACCGAGATATAGTTTGAAGTTTTCGCTACAGGCACAATTTGTTTTGCATGTGTAGCTCTAGCGAGAGAAGCGTGTGCGTGAACTACCGCAACAAAGATGCCGCGCATGTTACTATAGTCAACTTGTGAAGAGCAGCGAAGTGTTGTGCGATTTTTGGGGGTTAAAGGACATAACCCGAGTGTCTCAGGGACATGTGTGGCTGTACGGGGAAGACTGTATGCTCCAGGTGGTGCGCATTCTTCTCAGACGGCCGTGAGAACTTTTGTAATTCGCCACGTTCCGGGAGGCCGTAAACAGCTGCAATCCAGCCGAATGTCACAGGCATTGAGGTGGCAAATTTGAACTACCGGCGGATCTAACTGCAAACCTTATCTCAGTTCAACATTTCATACGGTGTGATGTACGATATCATGCAAGACACACCGAAATTATATAAAGTTAGTGCCCGCTGGGTGCCTAAGAACCTGACAGACGATCACAAGGGCCAGCGAATGATGACATGCTTGGACCACTCAAGGCTTTACGCTGCAGAAGGGCATGACTTTCTGGAAGCAATTGTCACTGGTGATGATTCCTAGGCGTACCACTACATGCCCGAAACAAAGCAGGTCTCTATGGAGTGTTGTGCGATTTTTGGGGGTTAAAGAACATAACCCGAGTGTCTCAGGGACATGTGTGGCTGTACGGGGAAGACTGTATGGACTGTAGCAATATCTCCAGGTGGTGCGCATTCTTCTCAGACGGCCGTGAGGACTTTTGTAATTCGCCACGTTCCGGGAGGCCGTAAACAGCTGCAATCCAGCCGAATGTCACAGGCACTGAGGTGGCAAATTTGAACACCGGCGGATCTAACTGCAAACCTTATCTCAGTTCAACATTTCATACGGTGTGATGTACGATATCATGCAAGACACACCGAAATTACATAAAGTTAGTGCCCGCTGGGTGCCTAAGAACCTGACAGACGACCACAAGGGCCAGCGATTGATGAAATGCTCGGACCACTGAAGGCTTTACGCTGCAGAAGGGCATGACTTTCTGGAAGCAATTGTCACTGGTGATGATTCCTAGGCGTACCACTACATGCCCGAAACAAAGCAGGTCTCTATAGAGTGGAAACATGCTGCTTCCCCAGTAGAGAAAAAATTCAGTGACGCAATCTGCAAAGGAAGTGCTTGTGACAGTGTTCTGGGATATGCATAGTGTTTTGTTGGTGGAGTTTGCTAAACACTAGACCACTGTGAATGCTGCATGGACAACCCTTCCACGAACTAGCAGAGTGCGTTATTCCCCTCCACGAATGCTTTGATCCCCTCAATGTCCCGCGTTTCATAATCGCCTACGATGTCTTGTATAGAACAACAGTGGCGACATCAGCGCTCAGCGATCATGTAACAATGAACGCGTAGTACTCCATATTTCATGGATTTTTCAGTGGAAACATTCACACTATATCTGCAATATATTGACCTACGTTAAGAGATATATTAAGTACAGGGACTTCATTTTATTTTTACTTCAGTTTTTATTGTATCTGAGTTTTTGAATGTACTTCACTCCTACCCCTTCTACTAATGAAGTTCAACCGTCCTCTACACAGAACCAAGATTGCATATACAGTCATAGTAGCCTGACGGTGATCATAGTAAACAGTACGTTCCAAAAGTATGTTCGCCTTTTCCAGTGACGAAAGAGCTTTCAATATTGAATCATTTTCGCACAGGTACGTCGTCCGTTTGCCTACGTCGTATCCCGGTTTCCCCCACCAGCTTTTTTTCGCCAGCTAGTGGCTGGGCTGTCTTAACTCCTTTCTCAGAACATTAATTTCTGTTAGGAATTGGACGTCTACGTAATATTATACAACTGTTTAAAATAACTTAAATAAGAGGGCCTTGTTAAGTAATTAACTGTCACGTGATTTCCTCCCTTTCTACGACCCTACGACATAACCACTTGGACGGACAGTAGATAGTATGTCTGAGTAATTTTATCTTTTCGGATCGGGCAGAAGTGAAGATTGAATTTACAGTACTTAAGGTACCCTTTTATAGAGTAGGTACAGAATTATTTGAACATGAGTTACTGGTACGAAGAACGAAACTGGTAATTGGGATTAGGTACAATAGTCTATAGTGCGATAATATGCACATTAGAACTGAAGCCTGTATCGAAATGAACGGCCACCATTTCCAAAAAAAATGTGTTTAAGTATCCATATTATGATTATTTTTCAATTTAACTTCATTCTCTATAGTGTACGCTAATGTGCTGTAGACAGTATTACGTCCGAATGGATAGCTCAGTTCGTGAGTAAAAACACTCATTGTTAATACTGTACTGTATTTTGATTAAACAAAAACCTAATGAAAATGATCAAACTCAAAAGCGCAATGTTTCCTAGTTTACGTAAATGGATGAAGTACTTTTCTTCCCTCCTATACCTAGTAAAGTGGTTTGTTTGTATATTACGCCAGTATCATCGAACTCCAGTCGTGGAAGGGGGTAGCAAACGGCGTTGATCCAGAGGTATAGGCAAGTTAATATTAAAAATGTTAGTAAAAATAAAATGATGTCCCTGTACTAATAAACTCTAAATCTGTCTCAAGTAATGAATTATAATAATGAAAAAGTTTCGCAAAAACTAAGCTATAGTGTTACAAGTGTGCTTTTATTACAAGTAACAGTGATTTATTTACACATTTTGCATCGCAAATAGCAATAAAGAAACAGTAATAGACCACTAGTTAAGTCAGCTGGAGAGTTTATGGACGTAGAACTGGCTTTGATCGTGTTCCCATCGTGCCTGATCTGCCGCAACCGCTCTGTGTGAATTTGGTCTCGCCGGATCTGATTCAGACAACGTCGATGCTGCTGCCACACACTGCTCCAATTCATCGATGCTTCGGGCGATGTACAGTCTTACAAAAAAGTTTGTAACACAGATACTTTGTAAGTCCCAGACAGAAGGCAGTGCACATGATCAGAGGACGGGTGACCTGACATTAGGCCTTCTCTTCCACTTAGCCAGAAACAAAGAAGCTGAAGCTGATACAGTTTGTAGCAATACAAGTTAAGAATTACAGACTAATATTTAAAGGACACTAAAAAAAATTGGTGTAGCCATTCATACAAGCAAAAGTTGAGTAAAAAAAAAATGAAAACATACTATACACTTACTTACTTACAAATGGCTTTTAAGGAACCCGAAGGTTCATTGCCGCCCTCACATAAGCCCGCCATCGGTCCCTATCCTATGCAAGATTAATCCAGTCTCTATCATCATACCCCACCTCCCTCAAATCCATTTTAATATTATCCTCCCATCTACGTCTCGGCCTCCCTAAAGGTCTTTTTCCCTCCGGCCTCCCAACTAACACTCTATATGCATTTCTGGATTCGCCCATACGTGCTACATGCCCTGCCCATCTCAAACGTCTGGATTTTAAGTTCCTAATTATGTCAGGTGAAGAATACAATGCGTGCAGTTCTGTGTTGTGTAACTTTCTCCATTCTCCTGTAACTTCATCCCGCTTAGCCCCACATATTTTCCTAAGCACCTTATTCTCAAACACCCTTAACCTATGTTCCTCTCTCAAGGTGAGAGTCCAAGTTTCACAACCATACAGAACAACCGGTAATATAACTGTTTTATAAATTCTTTCAGATTTTTGGACAGCAGACTAGATGATAAGAGCTTCTCAACCGAATACTAACACGCATTTCCCATATTTGTCCTGCGTTTAATTTCCTCCCGAGTGTCATTTATATTTGTTACTGTTGCTCCAAGATATTTGAATTTTTCCACCTCTTCGAAGGATAAATCTCCAATTTTTATATTTCCATGTCGTACAATATTCTGGTCACGAGACATAATCATATACTTTGTCTTTTCGGGATTTACTTCCAAACCGATCGCTTTACTTGCTTCAAGTAAAATTTCCGTGTTTTCCCTAATCGTTTGTGCATTTTCTCCTAACATATTCACGTCATCTGCATAGACAAGAAGCTGATGTAACCCGTTCAATTCCAAACCCTGCCTGTTATCCTGAACTTTCCTAATGGCATACTATATAATAATTATATATTATATATACTATATAATAATTACAAAATAATATAAGGCTTAGAAGTTACACTCAATGAATATGCAAGTGATAAGTGGTAAGTGAACCAATATTACAAATTCAAACGGAAATTATAACTATACAACACCGAGAAAAATTACTTATATAGTGAATCGGGTGGAGATGACTATCGGGGGAAGATGCTTATTTCTTTGTAGTTACACATTCTTCCAAGAGAGAACGCAACGCGCATATATTCATGATCACTGAGACAGTTGAATGTCAGTAGAATGGAAGCTAAGTCATTTTGCCACGTGTTCTTGTTGTGAGGAGAAGAAGAAAAGTAAGAAAACAGCTCATTTTTCTGGCATAAAATAATTGCAAAAGTACGTTAAAATTTTAATACATCCCTGAATTCGTAATAATTGTCAAACCTTTGTAATGAACATTGTAGTAAAGGTTCTAATATTTGTATTATTAACAACCAACGACCTTGTTCCGCCATCTTAGGTTGTGTCACAGAACTAGGCATCTCACCCCGATACTTGGGGAAGATGATCACTTTTTTTCGGGGTAAGATAATAACTTGTTGCAAGAGTTTTATTTTTTGTTTTATTGCAGGAATTGTGTAAACATTACGTAAGATCCTCTGATAGAAGTCAGTGGATTGAGGACAGTCTTCAACTTGCGATGGAACATGTTATAACAGAGGGTATGAACTGTTTTAGAGCATTGCAAGCATACGTGATTTCTTACCGTACACTTAAACGCCTCCTAAAAATAATGATGACAAAAAATGTACCGGATTGAATTCATTGTGTGCAAGAAGTGATTTCACGAGTCTTGCACACGGCAATAAAATATTTGCAATGGCTGTGTTCCTAAGTAGTGATGAACGAGTGAGAAAGTATCCATGAGCTTTAGATTAAGTCATTTTTGTTATATACATATATCAAACCAAGTTCAGGTAAAATACATTCTTTCTCACCGGTTTCTTAACTGTAAACTGTATGGACCAAAGTCTGAACCAAATGCATGTGGGCCACATTTGTACATGTCCATGATTATTAACAGTGGACAATGACCAAAATTTGAGTTGAACGAAGACAGCTCTTTACCAGAAAACCATGGACCAAGAAATTGCAGCCGAAAAAAGTGTGGCTGAAATGTCCGTGGGCGAAAAATTGTGGACGAAATGTCTTGAGCCCTTATAAATATTACAAGTTTCGACATTTAGATTTTTAGAGAGGCTGGGTTTTGAAGATTTTGAACATTTAGGAATTCTGTGACCGGTTGTTTTGTATGGTTGTGAAACTTGGACTCTCACTTTGAGAGAGGAACAGAGGTTAAGGGTTTTTTAGAATAAGGTGCTTAGGAAAATATTTGGGGCTAAGAAGAATGAAGTCATAGGAGAGTGGAGAAAGTTACACAACGCAGAACTTCACGCACTTCACCTGACATAATTAGGAACATTAAATCGAGAGGTTTGGGATGGACAGGGCATGTAGCACGTATGGACGAATCCAGAAATGTATATAGAGTATCAGTTGGAAGGCCGGAGGGAAAAAGACCTTTGGGGAGACCGAGACGTAGTTGGGAGATTAAAATGGATTTGAGGTAGGTGAGATATGATGGTAGGGACTGGATTAATCTTGCTCAGAATAGGGACCTATGGCAGGCTTATGTGAAAGCGGCAGTGAATCTCCTGGTTCTCTGAAAGCCATTTGTAAGTAAGTGAGATTTTTTTTACCCGACATTTAAAAACTCTTTCAATGTTTCGTCTTTAAGATCGTTTCTCTCTAACGATATGTGATCCAATACTTAAATCGAATCCATGAGTCTAATTTTAGACAGACATGTACTTTTTGTGTACAGTTTCTTTTTTTATTCCCAAAGACGTAGTTTTATTCCAAACTTTTCTTCGATGACTTTCCGCCGAAAGGAAGAAGCAAGGCAAGACGCGTACTGACTGAATCTCCAACTTTAGGGTTGTCTCTCGAGAATTTGTTTAGCAAACTAAATATAACTTTGGGATGTTTTCTATCCTTCTAACGTCAATAATATGGAATCCTGAGAAGTTAGAAATCTGCAGTGCACCGGTGTCACTCCCGGTTTAGTTTATAAGTAGACGCGAGTTTTCTGCCACTTAGAGATTATAAAGAAATTCAAACTGAGGTGTAAGTAATTCCGATTCACATTCAAACATGGATAATGAGGAACACGCACCATATTCTCTGCCCTGTTCGTGTAGACTCCATGCTCATTAACCATTAACCGTTTCTGAACCGAATTTATGGGTGCACAAAATCATAGAGGCACCATGGAGAAAGAAAGAATTGAAAGCAATTCTCTTCCTAATAACAGCTGACCAAGGCGGTATAGCATAGTTGCGCCCCGCGGTCAATTGGGAGGCCTAGGCATGGCATAATTGCGCCCCGAAGAAATCAGGTAGCAGAAGGGACATGGCATAGTTGCGCCCCGAAGAAATCAGGTAGCAGAATGGACATGGCATAGTTGCTCCCCGATGGACATAGTACACACGAAAGTGATTGTCGTAATATAAACAAATTACTTACAAATATTACAGTAATAGCTGCATTGAAATCAGGTAGGCCTAGCATATGATCAATTTTACTATTTAAAATAATACTTTTTTATCGATCACACACAATAAATGAACTGCATTTTTTGTTTATACATCGATATCTTAACCCTACGGTACAGGGTTTAGAAAATCGAAACTTAGTACCATTGTGAATTATTAACTCTTTACCCGTTTCACTAAACTTAACATTCATTTTAAATTAACCTCACTATACGCCACAGACGGTGTGAAAATCATTAATAAAATGTCAAAGACTGCTAAGCCCCCATATTCCAACGGCTCACTCATTTGAATATGTCAGTTAATAAAGTACTGCCAACTTCATGGTGTTCATTTTGACGGTAGGCTATCGATAATCACTGCATGAACAGTAGAAAAACAGTTAATAAAATATTGCCAACTTCATGGTGTTCATTTTAACGGTATCGATAATGAATATTAAATCGCATAAGAAATTAATAAGGTTGGTTGATTACGAGGCTCTAGTTTCCGTAGTGTCGTTTTCTCTACCTATTTCATCGGGACGCAACTATGCCATCCCCTTTTCTCTACCTGATGGGAACGGGGCGCAACTATGCCCACAAAACAGGGACCCTTTTTTATCTGCTGCATTTTATCTGGCCGTGGAGTGCAACTATGCCCTGCCCGACTAAGGAACTGGCGAGTGCTGCACTCACTCGGTAAAGAACGAAACTACTTCTGAGCATACTAAATAAAATCATGAGGCAATTCATATGAGTAGGAGATCACAGAAATTTTAGTGATTCAAAATGGACTCTTTCGGGAGGAGAGGGTTTATTAAGTTTGATGAGTATATTATCTAGTCCAAATGAATTTTTACTAGAAATGAAGCACTTGAAAACGAATGTGACCACACCAGTACTTATTGAGTTCTAGTTGGCCATGGTTCGGGCTTTCTATCTGATTCTGTTGTTGGATGATTTTTTTTAATTATTCTACTATCCAGAATTAAACCGGTGGTTGATATGAAATCTAGTGATCAACTACGGTATGTTTATTTATTGGAGCCTCATAAAAGAGAATGAGTATAATGTGTCTGTAGAAATTCGCTGCACGAACTCATGATCTGTTATCAATGTGGTGTGCTGAGCTGCCGTGTTGAAGCTACGACATGTGAATTTCACCATGTGTTTCCACGTGCAGGTCGAAGAATCTCTAAAAAGATCTGAACAGTTTAAAATTATCATCATTGTAGTCGTTATAATTATTTCATTCATAATAATCATATTTTGTACTATTATTTTTGCTATTAATATGTGTTTCCCCTTTGAAATAAGCACATAAATTATATAAATATCAAAGGCTTTGATGTAGAAAGAAATTCCATAGAATTCGTATTCTATTTACACAAACATGAAAGGAATAAAATTTTTTGTGCTAGAGCATTACTCTCAATTGAGCTTCCTCTTTTTTCTATTATGACAACTTGTTTTATGTTGACTATTACACTTTTGCTGCGTCATACTACTTTTGGCCAATAAAACGGTACGAAAGGACGTGTTTCAACCAATCAGGGCTGTTTATCGCTACAATTTTATCACTTTCCTAGTATTTGTTTGTTTTTATCACTTTCCTAGCTTTTGTTCCTTTGTTTGCCAACATTTCAAACTGCATATTCTTTACGGTACTGTAAAACATGCTTTGCGATTGTCATTTGTTTCCCGCATAGATAGTCACCGGAAAATGGCGGCTCCGTTCAAACGTTTTGGTGAAGCTAACATAAGTGAAATAGAATTTTAGTAAGTCAATTAATACCTATTTTATTGTATTAGAATACTTTATTTCTTCCAATCTTTATATACTTCCTTATGTTTTTATCACCTCCCTACCATTTGTTTCTTTGTTTACCAACATTTCAAACTGTAAATTCTTTACGGTAATCTACTATAAAATATGTTTTGCGGTCGTCATTTGTTTACCGTACAGTCAACAGAAAATGGGGGCTCCTTCAAACGTTTTGGTGAAGCTAGCATTAGTGAAATAGAATTTTAGTAAGTCCATCTATGTAATTACATAAAATTGTTGCATAAATAACTATTGTGTAACACTCAAGAATAAATAAACAATTTTCGACATACGATGAAACTTTCATAAGTTGAATAACCCTTCTCGGGTTCTCAGCCAGGTGAGTTGGAGATTTGCTTCCAAGCTTTCGACGGCTAGCTCTGCCATAGCAATACATTTTTAATCTCTTAACTATTTAATTGCATAAAATTGTAAAGTGGGAACAATAACATAATAGGATTATATATATATATATATATATATATATATATATATATATATATATACACATACAGGGACATCACTTTATTTTTACCAACATTTTTAAGATTAACCTGGCTATACTCGGAAACACTGTTGCCCCCTTCCATTACAGGAGTTTGATGTTGCTAGTGCAATATGTAAACAAATCATTTTACTAGATATAGGAGGAGAGAAAAGTAGTGTATCCATTTATATTGTAGGGAAATACGATATTACGATTTTCAGTTTGATCATCACTTTTATGGAATTTATCAAAATACAGTAGAATAGTAACATTAAAAAAAAAAACTCAACTTTTCAGGCGGCTATGTTCATCATGTAATGTCTACTTTATTTAGCATATTAATTATTGATGTTAACATACAATATAGAGAGTGCATTTAAATTGAGGGGGTCATAAGTAAAGGGCTGTAAGTGCACTTAAGTTACTTTTGAGAAAATGGGGTTTAAATATTTAAGCTTTCGTAAAATCGGTGAAATTTTTATTTAAATTTTAATGTGTGATGAGATTAAAATATCTCTTTGCCACTAAAATTTTAGATACTTTTGCTTACACTGATGCACTTAACTCATATTATGACAAATGTCACTAGTATTCCTTTGCTTGTAGCCACCTCAATTCAAAATAAGCTAATCTGAATTTTAAACAAGTTGCTGAAAATGGTTGCCGTTCATTAAAATGCAGACTTCAATTCTTTACGCTTATTATTAAAAACGTTTTGAAGCATGTTCTCTGAAATTGAATTTATCGTTTCTTGAATATAATTTTTAGTACGATATTATTAATATAGGTTCTTTCTTCTATAGAAAACGCAACCATATTTCTGAAACACACTATACACTGCAGTGTTTACTTCACTGCTTGAAGACTTTGAATTCAACAGCGGCCGTAAGTTTGTGTGTCTGACGGGAGCAAGGACATTAGTGAAGGGGTGGGAGTGATGTACATTCAGAAATGCAGGTACAATAAAAATGCAAGTAAAAATAAAATGATGTCCGTGTATATATATATACGGTATATCTAATGATGCCGCACTTATACAAAAAATTATTAATCACCAGATTAATTGGGGATTTGCACCATCTGTTCGCACAAGTAATAACTAATGATGCCGCACTTACATGAACAAATTATTAATCACTCGTTTGATTAGGATTTGCGCCATCTATTCGTACAAGTAATAACTAATGATGCCGCACTTACATGAACAAATTATTAATCACTCGATTGATTAGGATTTGCGCCATGTATTCGTACAAGTAATAACTAATGATGCCGCACTTACATGAACAAATTATTAATCACTCGATTGATTAGGATTTGCGCCATCTATTCGTACAAGCAATAACTAATGATGCCGCACTTACATGAACAAATTATTAATCACTCGATTGATTAGGATTTGCGCCATGTATTCGTACAAGTAATAACTAATGATGCCGCACTTACATGAACAAATTATTAATCACTCGATTGATTAGGATTTGCGTCATCTATTCGTACAAGTAATAACTAATGTTGGCGCACTTACACGTACAAATTATTAGTCACTCGATTAATTGGGAATTTGCGCCATCTATTCGTACAAGTAATAACTAATGATGCCGCTCTTACACGTACAAATTATTAGTCAATCGATTAATTGGGAATTTGCGCCATCTATTTGTACAAGTAATAACTAATGATGCCGCACTTACACGTACAAATTATTAGTCACTCGATTAATTGGGAATTTGCGCCATCTATTCGTACAAGTAATAACTAATGATGCCGCACTTACACGTACAAATTATTAGTCACTCGATTAATTGGGAATTTGCGCCATCTATTCGTACAAGTAATAACTAATGATGCCGCACTTACACGTACAAATTATTAGTCAATCGATTAATTGGGAATTTGCGCCATCTATTCGTACAAGTAATAACTAATGATGCCGCACTTACACGTACAAATTATTAGTCACTCGATTAATTGGGAATTTGCGCCATCTATTCGTACAAGCAATAACTAATGATGCCGCACTTACACGTACAAATTATTAGTCAATCGATTAATTGGGATTTGCGCCATCTATTCGTGCAACTAATAACTAATGATGCCGCACTTACACGTACAAATTATTAGTCACTCGATTAATTGGGAATTTGCGCCATCTATTCGTACAAGTAATAACTAACGATGTCGCATTTACACGCACAAATTATTAATCACTCTCGATTAATTTGGATCATGTCTCTTTGAACGCCAGCGTACCATTACAGATTTTACTCTGGTTAAATAAGATGTAATTTAACTATGTGTGAATAATCTACGTTTAGGAATGGTACATCGAAATTATATTTTAACCACGGTTATTTTTGAACCGTGGTTTCATATCTCATGGTTACTGTATTTTTGACAGAGGGTGGCGCATGTCGCTTCCGTCAGTTATAATTGGCTGTCTCAACAACTGACTTGTAATTGGTTCTAAAACTTAAACAAATCAAGTTACTCAGTTGAAAATCAGAAAAAAAATATTAAAAATTTAAATCGCCTCTTTTTTTTTCAGTGAGTGAGCATTATAATATATATGAATAATAGATTTTATATTTCTTTATATTGATTTGAAACATGATCTCTGCTTTTGAGAGAGCAAAGACTGTATTTGAAAGCAAAGCGCTTTATAAGATTTATGGATGTAAGTTGGATAAAAGGCAGGGGAGTGGAGGAAGCTAAATAATGACGAAATTTCCTCTTTGTTTTCTTCCCCATACACAATTAGGGCTCTTGAAGCTACGCGACAGCGACGGGTGGGGCGTGCGCCACCGGGGGGAAGAAAGAAGAGATACAGAGTGTTGACTGTATATTTTCTCTACAGAATAGACCATTAGGAAAGTTAGTCGGAGACGAAGGGATAATACTAGAAGGGATTTGAGAGAAGAAGTCTTGAGCACTCAATTGCACCGACTTTACGCAGGCCAGGGTCTAGTGGGCGGCACTCTGACGCTGAACAATAAATGCGACACTAGATTACCGGTACCTAAGTCTAAAGGAATTCAGAAGTCAGCTTCAGTCTCGTTGACCACTTGTATCAATCAGAGATAATCCGTAGTACTGAAAGAACTTCGATAATGTACTGCATTTCAACATCTTTTCCTCTGAGTCTCTAGATACTGTGGAAAAATAAATGGCATGCTTAATATGCACTGCCTGTACATCACTGAGTAATTTTAATGTTATTAAAAGCATAACAGTCATTTAAAAATTATGAAAATTACGTATTTCTTCTCACATGATGTACAGAGAGCAATGCGGCCATAAGTAATACTTGTACACGTTACTGATATTCGAAGAGGTTTGAGAATATTACGCAAATTTAAAATTATGTCATTGAATGATGATGATGATGATGATAATATATTATTTATTTATTGATATTTATGTGCTGGACAACAGCCGTTAGCCAATAAAAGTCCAGCACAGTGATACAATTAATACATTAAAATGAACAACTATGGTACAAATTAAATACTTGAGTTAACAACAAAATAAAGAACATAGATTACAATAAATAATTTACAAGAATTAATACTATAAAACAGCGTTGGGCAGAATTATGCACTCTGTGCTTGCACGGTGTACTACGAGAGAAGTGTGCTTATAGAGTGCACGAAAACCAGTTTATTCAAGTTGCGGTACGTACTGTACGTTTCAAAAGAAAATGTTATTCTACCAAACTAAATAAGAACACAAAGTAATGAAACACTTCCTTAAACACAAAAGAAAACATGTCTGTTGCACATTCATTCATATTACTCAATTTCTCAAGATTTCGAGAAACAGTATTAGCACAAGCTATGCGAAGAACTGCCGTTAAAAGCCCATCATTTCTTCTTTGAGATTTGTTTATTTTCGTAACAGAAAATAACTGTTCACATCTGTAAGTGGAACCAAATAAACACAAAACTTTCTCACACAGCTTATGCAGATTGGGAAAGCGTCCTCTTGGGAATCCGTCATAAAACTGCATAAGACTCGACCTTGAATCATATTTCGCTCGCATCTCTCGATCACATCGCAGGTCAATCAATTCACACTATAATGAAGGGGGGACGTTATCAATAATCAGCTGGAATCAGAACATATACGCAAATACGCAAATCCATTTTCAGGTAATCTAAATCGTGGAACCTTGGTATAAATTCCTCTAATAGACCGGATAGAATACATGCGTACACTTCGAAATTTTCATTGTTCAAAATTCTATGCGCTTAGATAAGGATGGGAAATGATATATTTCGCCCTTTTGCATTTGACGTATCCATAACAGCAATTTCTCCTTAAAAGCTGCAATTCTATCTGCAAATTGTGTATTAAGAATTTCTTTTCCCCGAAGTCCTAAATTTAGCTGATTTAAAAGCTGTGTAAGATCTGTTATAGCTGCTGGCACACTACAGCGCGCTGCAGCGGTCGCACTTGGAATTCCCCGTGCGCACGGAGGGCTAATGCACTCAAACGCCCATCGCTGCTATAAAATATTAGAGAAAAGAGTTGATTCTTACTGCCAATTTGTGTATAAGGATTATGCAAATAATATTAGCAAAGACATTGCCATATTCTAATACTTCAATACATTGAATGGATCGAAATCGCCTACATGTAAGTTAGCATGTTTAATACATCTGGAGACCGGCGAGGAAGATTTAGAATTTCTAATATAGAAGAGTTTGTGAGGTCTCATGTCTTTCATAGGAATACGAAGGCTGACACTGTTTAAGAAAGATTGACAATTAATGTCACCTTTAAGGACCTTATGTAAGAATAAGTAATCGAGATCATGACGTCTGGCATACAGACTTCGACATTTTTTATCATAGTTATACCCAGAGTTATTAGGCAGGAATCTGTGCGATTAGTAATAATAATAATAATAATAATAATAATAATAATAATAATAATAATAATTTATTTATTGATATTTATGTGCTGGACAACAACCATTGGCCAATAAAAGTCCAGCACAGTGATACAATTAATACATTAAAATGAACAACTATGGTACAAATTAAATACTTGAGTTAACAACAAAATAAAGAACATAGATTACAGTAAATAATTTACAAGAATTAATACTATAAAATATTACGTAAAGGAGTTGATTCTTTCTACTAATTTGTGTATAAGGATTATGCAAATAATATTAGCAAAGACATTGCCATATTCTAATACTACTATACACTGAATGGATCGAAATCGCTTACATGTAAGTTAGCATGTTTAATACATCTGGAGACCGGCGAGGAAGATTTAGAATTTCTAATATAGAAGAGTTTGTGAAGTCTCATGTCTTTCATAGGAATACGAAGGCAGGCACTGTTTAAGAAAGATTGACAATTAATGTCACCTTTAAGGACCTTATATAAGAATAAGTAATCGAGATCATGACGTCTGGCATAAGGACTTCGACATTTAAAGTGCTCGCATTTTTTGTCATAGTTATACCCAGAGTTATTAGGCAGGAATCTGTGCCATTAATACTAATAATAATAATAATAATAATAATAAAAATAATAATAATAATAATTTATTTATTGATATTTATGTGCTGGACAACAACCATTGGCCAATAAAAGTCCAGCACAGTGATACAATTAATACATTAAAATGAACAACTATGGTACAAATTAAATACTTGAGTTAACAACAAAATAAAGAACATAGATTACAGTAAATAATTTACAAGAATTAATACTATAAAATATTAGATAAAGGAGTTGATTCTTACTACTAATTTGTGTATAAGGATTATGCAAATAATATTAGCAAAGACATTGCCATATTCTAATACTTCTATACGTTGAATGGATCGAAATCGCCTACATGTAAGTTAGCATGTTTAATACATCTGGAGACCGGCGAGGAAGATTTAGAATTTCTAATATAGAAGAGTTTGTGAGGTCTCATGTCTTTCATAGGAATACGAAGGCAGGCACTGTTTAAGAAAGATTGACAATTAATGTCACCTTTAAGGACCTTACATAAGAATAAGTAATCGAGATCATGACGTCTGGCATACAGGCTTCGACATTTAAAGTGCTCGCATTTTTTATCATAGTTATACCCAGAGTTATTAGGCAGGAATCTGTACGATTAATAATAATAATAATAATAATAATAATAATAATAATTTATTTCTTGATATTTATTTATTGATATTTATGTGCTGGACAACAGCCATTGGCCAATAAAAGTCCAGCACAGTGATACAATTAATACATTAAAATGAACAACTATAGTACAAATTAAATACTTGTGTTAACAACAAAATAAAGAACATAGATCACAATAAATAATTTACAAGAATTAATACTATAAAATATTACGTAAAGGAGTTGATTCTTACTACCAATTTATGTATAAGGATTATGCAAATAATATTAGCAAAGACATTGCCATATTCTAAAGCTTCTATACATTGAATGGATGGAAATCGCCTACATAGGAATAAGTAATCGAGATCATGACGTCTCGCATACAGGCTTCGACATTTAAAGTGCTCACATTTTTTATAATAGTTATACCCAGAGTTATTAGGCAGGAATCTGTACGATTAATAATAATAATAATAATAATAATAATAATAATAATAATAATAATAATAATAATAATAATAATAATAATAAAATAACTTTCATTGCGCTGATGTATACTTTCACGTACTCTTGTATTGTATTGTATTGTATTGTATTTATTAACATTCCATGGTATTCATACATTGCTTTACAGCTAGAATATGGAACAAGTCAAAAAACTTAATACTATTATAAAGTCTTAATTTATAGTCACAGTCTAGATGAAATATATACAGACGAGATTTACAATATAGTCTACAAGTACAACACATATATTTTTAGTATCAATTTGATAAAGTTTTATTGAATGTCATGAATTCACCTACAGATTAGAAGGCGTGAGAAATTAGGTACTTCTTTAATTTGGCCCTAAATAATCTTAAGTTTTGAGTTTCATTTTTTATATCGATAGGGAGGCTATTAAAAACTTTTACTGCCATATAACGCACTCCTTTTTGATAGCACGATAGACTTGCCGATGGAGTATGAAAGTCATTTTTGACGTGTATTTATGGTATGAACTGTTGAATTAGTTACAAAGTTTTCACGATTACATACGAGGAAGATTATTAATGAAAAGATATACTGAAAAGCCATGGGCATTATTTATAGTTTTTTGAAAATAATCCTACACGAGTCCCTAGATTTGGCACCTACTATTATGCTAATTACTCTTTGTTTTAATAGAAATATACTGTTACTATCTGTGGAATTTCCCCAGAATATTATTCCAAAACTCATTACCGAGTGGAAGTATGCAAAGTATATTGTTATTAAGGTATTGATATTTACTATCTCTTGCATAGATGTAATAGCAAAACAAGCTGAATTTAGTTTGGGAGCAATTCCTTTAATATGATTTTTTTCCAATTTAACACATTACCGATTTTTAAGCCAAGAAATTTGGTTGTTGTTGTTGTTTCTAAGAGGGATCTATTGTTAATTATTGCGCTAGAAATTTGCGAGGTTGAATTTGAACAGGATTTAAGTTGAATTATGTTAGTTTTGTTACAATTGAATACCAAATTATTGATTGAGAACCAGTCACACATTTTGAAGAGAATTTCCTCTCTTCGTTTCACAGCATGTATATATGTACTTTACGTATGAATTCATACGTGCACTCACGCACTCACGGATGTAAAGTTATTACAGACTTTTAGATTTTATTCCGTTTCTGAAATTAGAGTGATAGAAAATATGACTCACGTAATTGTCTGTAGTAGATTTCGATACTAATTGAACGTTCTGAATCGAAAACACCTGAGACAAGAATATTGCGCTGTAGAAATCTCGGAATACAATGAAAATCATTAATTCATATTGTCCAGATTTCCATGATGTGTTAGAGTTGTAGCAGAACTTGACGCTGGATTACACCAAACACTGTTGGTTCTTAGTTTATAGGGAAATCGTGTGGGAGCGAGCGGACAGAAAAGAATTCGTTGAAAAATTAGAAGAACTTTCCGCTAGTTGATCCATGCAAATTGTTGCTACCACCTCCGCATATTAAGCTCGGCTTAATGAAGGATTTCATTAAGGGAGTCCAGGTTTGTTCAGTGGAAGTTGTATTCCGTAGTTCAGTTACGCTGAACTTAAGAATTAACCTTAATTGCATGTCGAATAATGAGAAATTCAGCAGCCTTGGGTTTAAGCGACTTAGTTATTCCTAGTAAAATTAACGACGTTTGTAACTAATTATAAATAATTTCAAACTCATTAGTAACGAATTTGATGAAGACAATAGATATGGGTCTATGTACTCTTTCTTTCATTTTGAAAATTTAATGTTTTCTTATGTTATACTGAAATATTCTCCTGCAAGTATGGGAAGTATTTAGGGGAGAGTAGGGTAGTATCGGACATCGGGTAATATCGGACAATGAGTTTCTTTCCTCTACCACCTGATGTTAGTACCTGAATGATATGGTTACGTTTCTGTGATGTCGCATACAGAAACGTAACCATGTCATTCAGGTACTACCATCTGGTGGTAGATGAAAGAAACGGACTGTCCGATATTACCCTTTGTCCGATACTACCCAACTCTCCCCTATAGTTGTGAAGCATAAGATAAAACTTAAGTCAGCGTTTTAAGTATTGCAATATTTTAATTATCACAGTATTTCATCTTCACTTATCTTGGAACATTCGAACTTCATTTTAACATAAACTTACTATATACGGAATTTAAACATCGAATATATCTATTTGCAGCTTACTAATAACGAATTTTATTCGAAAATACTTCTCAGGGCTATTTATGAAATACAATATTATATCGCCCGTTTATAAATAGGAATTGCTTTGAAAAGTTGGCCTATATTAGAATTCCGATTTAAAATATTTTCTGTTTCTCGAGAAACTCTATAGAGTAGCGTTTCTCAAACTATGGTCCGCGGACCACCTGTGGTCCTCGAGGTTTGCCCTTGTAGGTCATTCAAAAAAAGACAGAAGAATAAATAAAATTCAAACGAATTGCGTATCACACTATAGCTTAAAATCTCGGAGTTTGGAAATTACACATGACAATCGAATTTCACTTTTTCTCCCAGTACTGCATTTCATGAAATGTATTACCCTACCCGTCTATCGATTTCCCACTCTACTCTCAGCAACAAAAGAGGGATTCAAAGCACTATATACGTGGTGTTTCTGGACACCTTTTCCCTGCACATCTGGCGCTGCACCTGTAACCCAGCCAGAGACCACCCGAATTCATAACAGAGGACCAAAGTACCGAACCTTAATTCAGTTTTAAAATATAAGTATACTGGCATTAAAATTTGCTACGAAAATAATAAATTTGCTTTCGAAGGGAACAAGAGTAAAGTGGTCCGCGGAATTGTTCATACTTTAAAAAGTGGTCCCCACCTCAAAAAAGTTTGAGAAACGCTGCTATAGAGGATGTCGCAACGAATATTGACTGCGAACAGACGAAAATGCTGAAAATATTCATTATTCACTCGCGCAGGATGAATCTTTGTTTTTTGTCTTTAGACTTAAATAACAATTTATTTTAAATCACAAAGTTGGACTTTGATTCCTATTACACGCGCGTATCTATTACGTATAACAAAACGTGTTTGACCTCCTTTATTAAACCTACTGTCATTGAACTCATTTTATCCGGCCTTCTGTTATTATATATAACTTCCTTTGACCTACTAACTGTGAATTGACTCATTTTCTACCGGTAACTGACCACTCTTTCGCCGGCACCGATTCAATATGACGGGGGCAACTGTTACCAGAACTGCCTTCATAAAGAGTCCATGCGAGGGATTCCCTTTGAAGTACTTCCGTTGTAATTCTCACCCCCATTCTTTGCCCCAGTATGCAATATCGTCTTAACATTTCTAATAACTTCTATTCTTAGCATCGAGCGTTAGATTAAAACTTTCTCGCATTAATTCACAGCTATGACGCTGGACTTCAGAGACGTTTTCAAAGGATTATTAATAAAATGTAATTTTTCCCTTTACTAATAAAGCTCACTACATTTCCGGCTGCTAGTCGTTCCTCTGCCTCCGACTGTTATCAGTTGAATTACATTCATATTGTTTATTAACTCTTTCCAACTAGAAATGTTATTTAGAATATATAGGCCCCTATTATGTAATGGAAAATATATTAGAGAACAGCGGAATTTGTGTAATTAAACTGTAGTTCGCGCGTTTCATTTTCTCGCCGCTAACGGCACTTGAACTGTCCGTAGCAGCGCTACCGGATTCCTTTATGGAGTCGCAAAAGAATCTCGTGGGAAAGTGGCTTATGATTTAAGATTTTCAAAGTGTTCGGTTTTATAGATGTTTTCGGGTGTAATCCTCGAGAGTAACCCTTAGTGGCGTATCTAGATAGGTTGCCTCTTTCCTCTGTTCTTCCTTAAAATGAAGCCGATATACAGGGTGTTTCCGAGGTGGTGTTACAAACTTTCAGGGATGATGACGAAGGGCATATGTATCAATTTGAGATAAGGAACCATGGTTCGGAAATGACTGAGTCGAAAGTTATAAGCAAAAATAGTTGTGTGACTTCCTTCCTGAGAAAATCTCAATTGGCAGAAGTATATAGACCTACAGGGTGGGAGTGAAATAGATTTTGAGATTTTCAGAGCGAATAACTCGTGTTGTATGTAAAAAAACTATAATATGGCATTAGTGGAAAGTTCATAGTTCTTTCAGAAAAAAAATCCTCAAATGTTTAACAACCTCTTATTCGGTAACTATTACGAGTAGGGTTGTGATTTTTATCCACATCGATTTGAAATCTAATAAAGAATAATTTATCCTTCTGGCGTATTTCAATAGTGTGAATGGTTTTCGTGTAAATTTAATTTTAGAAACCTCTAATTTGAAGCCATTTCACGATGCGAATTGGTTGCAACACAGCGCCAGAGAACAGCTCATCTAGCGAGACACACAGAGTTCGTTGACCTCTTACATCTGTATTACGAGAAGAGTGTGTTAACTGCGATGTTGCCGGACTGCTGAAACTTCAAACTTAAATGTTCTAATTGACTGTGCATTTAATCACAGAACGTAATATAGGCTATTCCATTCATTTACGTGTGCCCTATCGTCCCTTTCAATCTTAAATATTATTTAACTTTCACCCTCTATATACAGAAGATGAAAAGTTAAGGAAACATAATTCTAATTTGAGCGATGGGCTCAATTTTAGCAATATTTCTCAAAAGGAAATAAACCAATCCATCACATATGTGCTTCTATATAAAAATGTATACAAGTCTATTTCAAAGTAGTAAGTGTTCGAAACCAGATAATTGTGAAATGCATTGTAGTTTTGTTTGATAGTAATTTGTGTTCCCTCTCAAACCTTTCTTACTCTCCTGAACTCCTAAAGTGTAAGAAGGTTTCACAGCACTTAGGCATATTGATTTGGCCCATTCTGCTTCCCGCCTATAGGGATTAAGTAGGCGGCCCAGAGTCAAGTGCAAACTTGTATAGGTTGACTAGTTTAATCCTCGGAAGCAAGCAACAGTTCCCAAGGTATTTACACCTGGCTTCATCCACTTCAGTACGCCGGAGCAGAAAATGTGAAGGAGTTCCTTCTTCCATTTCACATCACACACATGGGATCATTGTATATTAGGTAGAAAGTAGTAGTGCATTATTCACAAAAGTTCTGAGTTCAATATTTTCACTGTTGTTGAAAGAAAGTGTACAGGATTGGGTGATTCCAAGTGCTACTGTCAAATTTCAGAAACGTTCTGGGAAAGTGGAATGTCTTGAGACAGGAATATTCTTGACGTTAAAACCTCCTTAATACATAATTGAATACAATATTCTGCAGGTATAACTATAAGAGACGCCGTAGTTTTAATGCGTTGTAGTTAATTATCGCGAAAACCTGATTTGCAACAGCTGTTCAAAATGTCGACCATGACCAAGACGCGCAATTCTTTCTACCATCCCAGAATTGTGCTCACCTCCTCGCATACGGCAGTAATAAAATTAAAAAAACCCATCTCAGCCTGAACAGGACCCTTGTACAACAAACTTTTTGTATCCCTCAAAAAAGAACAAGACCAGGTAGAAACGTTCAGGTGGTCTTGCTGGCACCGCGAAAGGATCACAAAAAAGATCTCGGTCGATATTTTGAATAGCAAATTTAAATAGTTTTTGTGAAAATGAAATAGACAATGATAAAATTTGCCTTATCTTAGTGAATTCTATGCTACCAAATATATATTATTTCCCTATTTCACAGTAAGGGATTTTCCCGCCAATGAATTCCCTACCTGTTTCTCAAAACATTCTGATACTTCCACGATCACCACCTTTAAATTCGCTATTACAATGCGGAATTAAGTTTAAATAATCTTATAACATTTTCTTAATAATAATAATAATAATAATAATAATAATAATAATAATAATAATAATAATAATAATAATAATGTGTCTCAGTGAATCTTACAGCAAAGTCCATATAGGTCAGTTTCTGTCTGAAGATTTTCCAATTCGCTGTGGGCTAAAGCAAGGTGATGCACTATCACCTTTACTTTTTAACTTTGCTCCAGAATATGCCACTAGGAAAGACCAGGGTAACGGAGAGAGTTTGAAATTGAAGGGTTTACGTCAGCTGCTTGTTTGTGCGAGTAACGTGAATATGTTAGGAGAAAATCAACAAACGATTAGGGAAAACACGGCAATTTTACTTGAAGCAAGTTAGGAGATAGGTTTGGAAGTAAACTCCGAAAAACGTAGTATATGATTATATCTCGTGATCAGAATATAGTACGAAATGGAAGTACAAAAATTGGAAATTTATTCTTTGAAAATGTGGAAAAATTAAAATATCCTGAAGCAGCAGTAACAAATTTAATACAAATGACACTCGGGAGGAAATTAAACGCAGAACAAATATGGGAAATGTCGGTTATTATTCGATTGGGAAGTTTTTATCATCCAGTCTGTTCTAGAAAAAGCTGCAAGTTAGAATTTATAAAACAGTTATTTTATCGGTTGTTTTGTATGGTTGTGTAACTTGGACACCCAATTTGAAAGAATAACAGAGGCAAAAGGTGTTCGAGAATAAAGTGCTCAGGAAAAATATTTGGGGCTAAGAGGGATGGAGTTACAGGAGATTGGAGAAAGTTACACAACGTACAACTGCACGCTTTTTATTCTTCACCTGACATAATTAGGAACATTAAATCCAGACGTTTGAGATGGGCAGGGCATGTAGAACGTGTGGGTGAATCTAGAAATGCATATAGAGTGTTACTTGGAAGACTTGATAGGAAAAGACCTTTGGGGAGGCCAAGGTGTAGATGGGAGGATAATATTGAAATAGATTTGAGGGAGATGGGATGTGATGGTAGGGACTGGATTAATCTTTCTCAGGATAGGGACCGATGGCGGGCTTAAGTGAGGGCGGCATTGAACCTGCGAGTTCCTTAAAAGCCAACTGCAAGTAAGTAAATAATAATAGTAATAGTAATAATAATAATAATAATAATAATAACCATAATTTTTACCTATTAAGGATCAGGAATTGTCTATCTTGACAATGTTAAATTGAAGAACTAAATTGACAAACATCCGAAGTCGAAAATTTACCAAATTTGACTTTTTACCTGACATGCTGTGTTTTGCATAGGCTACCATATTGTAAAAAAGAATATTCCAAATCCGGCTATAATCTTATATTTTTTAATCATAGAAATATTAATGATTACCCTTATATGATATGCTTATCTAGTTTTATTGATCTCCAGAATAATTCACTTCACTGGACTTAGAATACTGGGTGTTCAGTTCAAAGTGTGTCATGGCTCGCTGTATGCCGTCATGTGGCTAGTCGATGTGCCTAGAGAATTCAATCTTCCTACACTTCCGCAGAGCTGTATTACTTATGTGCCAGAGAAGTTGCCTAGCAAGTACGGCGTTCATTCAGAAGAATACTTACCGATACGTACTGTAACGTCGGTAGTGGCTGGAATGTGAACTATTTCGAAACATGTACTGAGGGGTCCACACCTGTGGAGTAACGGTCAGCGCGACTGGCTAAGAAACCAGGTGGCCCGGGTTCGAATCCCGGTCGGGGCAAGTTACCTGGTTGAGGTTTTTTTCCCGGGGTTTTCCCTCAACCCAATACGAGCAAATGCTGGGTAACTTTCGGTGGTGGACCCCGGACTCATTTCACCGGCATTACCACCTTCATATCATTCAGACGCTAAATAACCTAGATGTTGATACAGCGTCGTAAAATAACCCAAACCCAATGTACTGAGGTGAGTTTTTTCTTACTGTTAAGACGATTACTTGCGTATTTGTTGACATTAACTTCGACGGTCAACATGGACACGGAGCATTTGATTTGTATTGTGGAATGTTGCCGTAAGCAACCGATGATAACAAATACCCTGCGTACGACTTGGCCGCGCAAAACACAGTTCAAAAGAGGTTATGGTAGCACACAGACCGTACAGACCGCCATATGTTGCTACGACGTTCAAGTTATACCGTACACGTTCTCAAGTTCAGATTGAACGCCTTGATTAATAGGCAACTTCTCTGACACAAAAGCTGAAACTCGCTTCAAATCGCTGACTCATCAACAGTGACGTCATGACACACTTTCAAATGAACACCCAGTATTTGTCAGTTCAGGCCTTCAATATGTCTTATATAGATATTTTTTTCTTGAAAATTCTTGAAGCTAGACAGCTTATTTTCTTACTGCTCATGTACATATAAATTTTCTTAAGTTTGGTACAGTAGCTTTTCATTAATTTATTTACTTACTCATAAATAATCTTTTTCCTTTTGTATAATTTGGAACGATTTTCAGTACATTACCCCCTGTAACATCATTCAAATTTTACAAATTAAAAAAAAAATGTTTTTTTTTCCACTAGATGTAAAATATCCAAATAAACACTTTCTGAAAATTTCAGCTTTATAGATTAGATATAGAATATTTGAGGAGAAAAATTCGTTTTGGCGCCGAAGATCGAACTCGGGTCCTTGGTTCTACGTACCAAGCGTTCTGACCACTGAGCTACGCAACATTACAGAGATTATTCTGTAGGACAAATTAATAAATCCATAATATTCTCATAGCTAGCAGTGCATCATAACTGCGGAATCCCGACCAAATAAGTCACTCAACTGAGTGCGCTCCTAGTATAATGGCAGTTGACACTAGACATATACGTCAACATATATGCCTAACTTGGAGTCAGACCACAAAGGGAAACACTGAAGGAGGAAGGTTAGGTCCGGTGCTGTGGATTGGACTCGGCGTAGCTCAGTGATCAGAGCGCTTGGTACGTAGAACCAAGGACCCGGGTTCGATCCCCGGCGCCGAAGCGAATTTTTCTCCTCAAATATTAATTGTCAACATTACAGAGATTATTCTGTAGGACAAATTAATAAATCCATAATATTAAATATAGAAGCTGAAGAAATGTTCCTTTTGTGTGAAAAAAAAAATGAACGTCTGGAAAATAAGAGTTAAAATAAGACATATAAATATGCAATGTCCTCTCCTCAGAAAGACGAAAAATTCGTATGGATATAATTTTAGTATAGTCATACCAGACATACCATTTTAAAGAGAGAAAACAAAATAAAACGAGTAAATTGTAAAAAAATGGAATTAAATGAACGTTTTCATCCAAAATCCAATTGCATTCTTCCTTAAGGAAAGGATTTGCCAATACATTAAAGATGATATTTTACAGTCAGTGTTTTAGCGTAATTACATGATTTGAGCTTGACCTTGATGATCCATATTCACTCTATCTACTCCAAAGATGACGGTGAGTTGGAACTTGTGTGGCTTCCGGTTGCTTACCCCGTTTTAGAGGGGCCGAGACCACTGAACTCCATTTAACTTTGCGATGGGAAGTGTATGCAGATTTTACCCCCTTGACAGTACCGGAAGAAGGAATTAGTAGTAGGCCTGTGGATTATTTTTAGAATATTTAGATCATCGAAGATTTCGCCGTAATAATAATTTTAGAGCAATTTTTTTTACGATTTTATCACAGTTAATTGCATAAATTAAAGAAAAGAATTGCCAGTACTTCGAAGGAAATATATTATGGCCACTATTATAGCGCAATTATGTGAGTCAAACTTGAAGTTGATGGCCCATATTCACTCCATTTAGCCTACTTGAAAGTTAACAATGAGCCGGAACTGGTTTGGCTTCGAGTTGCCTCCTCTGTCGTGTAGAGGACTCTGACCACTAAACTCCATTTAATGTAGGGGTGAGGATTGCATGGAGATTTCCCCCTCTTCAATTAATGGGGGAAGACTTAGTCGCATGGATTACTTAATCTTTAGTTTTGTTCGTTCGGCAAACACTGCCGATAGGTTGCTACGAACCTACAGTTCAGTTATTGTAGAAATGACAACTTGATGCATTTATTTTAGAATATTTCTGAAACTTTAATAACTTTCTATAAACGTGATTTACGTTAAGTATCGAAGTTTAATTTTTATCTCTTACGCTTTTCAATTTTATGTTTCTAGCCTGCTAAATACTCTTTCTCTGTGTGCTTTTTCCTAGGGTGAATATTCTGCCGTTATGAGTTCTATAAATACGCGTAATTCATTCTTTCTTTCGCCGAACTTCCAAAAATTTATATTTGCATTTGTATTTCTCATTGTCTCTTAGAATATTGCTTATAGATTTACAGTCTTACTAATAAACCGTGTATAGTTTTTATACGAGACTTATGCAGAGTTGAGACAGAAACTTTACTAATAAACCGTGCATAAGCGATGGATGTATAAACAGGCTGTAACTGTACAATGGGAATTGCTTTACAGTAGTTATATACACAAAACCCCTTGTTTAAGCGTTGTATATAGAGAAAAAATGGCCGCCCCTCTAACAGCTGTTCGTATCGACTGTCATTTTATGATGATGGTTGTCTTGTAACCACAGACGAACAAACCAAAGAGCACAGAACAATAAGAATATTATTGCTGTAACTTACACTCTTTGAGCAAAATAGAGTGTGGTAATCGATCAGAGCCAGTTGTACTATTGATACTTAACACGCTACACTAGAGCGCTCTACCGGATTCAATAGAGAACCTCAGATATTCTATTACCTTTCGTAATGAAGTAATGACGAAACTATGACGTAGCTGTGTAACAGTTATACTGTTATACACGACGTATGTAGTGATTATTAGTAAGGAATTTACATACGATTTATAAACGAGCTACTCATTGTATAAGTATAAGACAGTTAAACGTCTGTATATAGAGTTTTTATTAGCAAGACTGTTATTGAAGATCTTCATTTCTCTACCTCTGTTACTTGCTGTGGGATTTCGAAGTTATCAACCGTAGGTTGAGTTTTACCTAATAATAATAATAATAATAATAATAATAATAATAATAATAATAATAATAATAATAATAACAGTAATAATAATAAAAGTAAAAATAATAATAATAAGATAATAATTTTTATTTGAAACATAATAATAGTACACTTTTGGTTGGAACTCTCAATGAAGCAAAAGCTTGTGCCCGGGAGTGGAGTTTACATTGACTAGTTAAAAAGTAATGTTACAAGTTTAAGCCTAAACTAAAATAATTATTTAATTGTTTAATTTAAGTAATCAAATATAATTAAAAATGTAAAGTGAAAAATACCAGAAAAATAATAATACAAGAAATACAATTAAATTATATCAAATACTCAGAAGAGTAAGTTAACCAGGAAGTACAAGGGGCGATTTCCCCCTAAACAATAATATAGTAAAATGAAAAATTATTAAATAATACAATTGTACAGTCAGTGGACTGGTCAGTGTACTCAAGGATCTGTGGCATCTGTTACCACTTCGGCTGAGAGTGGTACCACCTCCTAAACAGTTGTGACGTAAGCAATCTGCGAATCACAGTTGTCAGCTTTAATGACCACAGACTATGGCAAAGATAAGTTACTCGCTCTCAACGTTCCCATTACTTATTTCACGCGCCAGAAACGGTGACTTTTGTTATACCACAGTTAGGCCTACAGAAGCAGCAGCAAGAGCAGCAGCAGCAACAACCACCACCTCAAGAGCCGTAAGCTTCAACCAGTGGGTGGTCGCATGTAAAGTCATCCAGGGTAGGAAAAGGAGCTATCATAATATCAGTTCTGATCAGAAAAAAATGAGAGAGAGTTTAGATAAGGAAAATCAAAGAAAAGACGGAGCTTGCAAGAAGTTGTGTGAAAAACAACAAAAATCACAGAAAAACTCAGTCCAAGAAGCACTGCTCGAGTTCGTCCAGTGACGAAGAATCCGGTGTGGAAATGGAATTAATTAACTCTAGTGACTCGAAATATGGAGAAAATTATGATGATGGAGAGTGCTTGTTTTGCACTTAATTTTTTTTCAGAGGACACTAGGGCTCAGGGGGAGAAATAGATTCAGTGTTCAAAATGTCGTCGTTGGGCATACGAACACTGCAGCACTGATGATGAACCTTTCGTTTGTCCAACTTGCTCAATACAGCGAAATAAGGATTGTGTCAATTAAAGGGGTCGGAAAATAAGTGCAATCAACTTAAAATTAAAATATGGAGATCGAAATTTAATATTCTATCATTTTTCTTTCTCTAGCAAAATATTAACGTTAGTAATAGTAGCCTAAATTAGATTAGTACAATCATGTCCGATTCGACCGACTTTGTGTTCTTTTCGTGAACCATCTTAATTTCACTTGGAAAAATGCCAAATAAACAACAGAATTTCTGTTGAGAGGAGTTAGGTCACTGTTGCACTGACCTCTTCAATTTTAAAATGTTCCTGGATTTACAATGACTTCACAATGTTATATATTGCTTCAATTTTCAGCCAAATGATGATAATTTTTGTCCATGTTCAAAAATAAACTTAAATAACACACGTATCTCTTATTTGGAACCCCTTTTCAAAACATCAGGATTTCCTAGTTTTACTTTTTTTTATAATCTAAAGTAATAATAAAAACTGACTAAAATTTGTATTGTCAATTCTAAAAATAGACGAAATGCTTTATGTATTCCACTCATTCAGATTTAAAATGTCTATTCCCATCCTCATTTACAAGCAGTTAAAAAAAGTGTCTCTTATCAGGGTACTTTACCTTATGGGACGGACGTGATACGGGACGGAATTGTGTTTGATTAGGGAAATTTCCTTTTCTCATATTGGCATCATATACCAGCTCAGCTAAAGCTTGAGGTATATAAAACTATGCTTTCAGATTATATAGCAAAGATCGCAGATTTTTTAATGACAAAATAATTAACTGTAACAACAAACGGAGTTGGAAACAATAATTGTATGCATTCAAAATAATACAGTATTTAAAATACAGTTTCTGTTTGGGTATGAAACATATTTACAAAACAAGTTGTGAAACATTAGTATACTCGCCTAGAGATATCAAACAGCAGCATGGAGTTGAGAATAAAACCTGGAGACAGACTTCGGCTTCAGTATCCCGTTGTTACAAATCATGTTAAAAATTTCACTAACGTACTTTTTACTTCGCTAAACTGTTGTTAATGAAAGAAAATAAAACAGTGCGTGTAATATGTCGTTATACAGTATTCTAATTCTTCCAACTTAAATACTATAAAAATGTATTTTGGACACGGGACAGAGCATGTAAATCAATATATTTGGTATCAATCATAACAACGGACAAGCATTATTTTGAATAATTATGCGTAAGATAACAAGTGTAATAAATGTAGTCTCTGATGACTTCCACAGAATGAAGTTACCCCCAAACTCGGAGAAGTAAATAGCTAGGAAATGAAAAGGTCGATCCATTGGTAATGCATATTGTACAGCTTCAGCCGCTAAACTTTTTATTGGAATTTTCTTTTATTTACATTTAAACAAGATTTCATTCGCTTAAGGGAACCAGGTAGTGATTAGGGGTCAAAAATCCGATTTTTTATTTTGTGTTTAAAAAAGTACAAAACTTGCTCTTTAAAACAATATAAATACTCTGGAAGTATTTCTGCGGATAAGCCCTTTAAATAGCATCTTTAAATTTGACGGTGCATGTAATTCAGAGTGTGACAAAAGTTTCTGTAACAATATGTTACAATTATTCTCTTGTTAATTTCCATTTTCTCAGGAAACATGACCAAATTTTATGGTGTAGGAGTTGGTACTATTTCATTGTGGTGTGATGCAATCCTTTATTATTAATTTGGCTGAAAATGTGATACTTACCATCAAATATTTGAAAAAAAAAAAACTAAAATTTTAACTGTACCAGAAACTTTTGTTACACTCTGTATATCCTTTTTTTTAATGCAGTTTTCCATATGTTGACATTTTTCAAACTTAAGTGAATTTTTCTCTGAAACTACTGAATCAATTTACATAACATTTTTACAGTGTTTTCTGCAGCCTGTGTTCTACATAGTAGACCTACGGGTTTAAGAATATCGCACACTTAACACGAGAAAAAAATGCATTGAAAAAATTGCAAAAAATGTGAAATAAAGTTCAATATTTTTTTGTTTCACTAGGGGTGAGATATTTAATTAAATTTTGCTTTAGAATTTACAATACACATTACTAGTAAACTTAAAACAATGTGAAGCATGTGAGTAAAGACTGTAGCAAGTAATGTGCACCTGAAGAATGAGGTACCCTTAGCAAAGTGGGAAAACAGGTTATCAGTTAAGGCCTTTCTTTTGCACTTGGATACGAAACTAATTAGTTGTTTTTATGCCACTGAATTCAGAATGATTTATTGTATAACATGGCAATTTTTATTCCACTCTGGGCACTAAAATCCTAGAAATAATATTGAACTAAACTTGTGTACTGAAATTTTTTATTCGCACAGGGATCACTACCCAGTTCCCTTAAATATTTCAACAGCACTAGCATTGAGAATATGGTACATTGAAACAATGTGCACCACTTATTTCTTCTTGCTTGGATTCCTTCTTGAGATATTACCTTCATGGTGAATAGCTGATTATTTAATTTTCAATATTGTGTAAGTTAGGAAGCTCGCTTCCTGTTACGTAAGAGAATTACCAAGTATTCGAGTCTATGGAAGCAAAACAAATTAACGTATCCGGGATATTCATTGTATTTACCGTTGAGTACTCATCCCCTTTTCTGCCACGTCCATTCTCCAGCTTTGTTCACAACGGTAAACCATTAACTAAACTACTACAATCTTGTCAGGATCGAGATCCTATTACTTCCTTGAAATTTCCAGCAATTCAGCCGTGCTGGAAACTAGCGCTATTTAAAAGCAACGTAATTGCGTTGTAACATGAATGTTATCGTATACTGTAACTTTTGTATTTGTTCTAATTTTACAGTTATACAGGGTGGAAGTGGAATTTTAACAGCTTCTTTCTTGGATAGAGTTCAATAAAAATTTCTAATACCATATTAATTCCAAACGAATATTTCACTCAGAAAAAAAAAACATAAAGTTTAACACGATAAGTACTATCCGTACTAATCTGTTCTTTACTCAGATCATTAGAAAGACCGACAAGGAATGATTTATCACTTTACAGTTTTTAAATTACATTTACGGTTTTCTTGCAAATTAAATAAAAATATTAGCACGTACGCCTATCGTTGTTTCCTGCCATTAAGTATGGCAACCTACTGACCAAGGACGAAACGCTGCTATTCACACAGTGGGCGTAGTAGAGATGAACACGATCGAGAAAGCAAGAATAACAGCGCCCGCAAGCCGAAAACCCGCACGACAATATTCTATACGTCCCCTCGTTGACGTAAAGGTTGCTTGTGTTTCGAGACGCCGAGATTGATCACTCCCGAAGTCTCGAACGTTAAGCAGCCTTGAATCGCCACAGTTATTTACACCTTTCAGTGTATAATATTCCTTTCCCCCATCTTTAATTAATTACTAGGCCCTTATTAAAAGGCTAGGAATTTTCTTTTAT
This sequence comes from Periplaneta americana, assembly GCF_040183065.1. Classification (NCBI taxonomy): domain Eukaryota; kingdom Metazoa; phylum Arthropoda; class Insecta; order Blattodea; family Blattidae; genus Periplaneta; species Periplaneta americana. The sequence goes on along the minus strand of NC_091126.1, from coordinate 41,667,466 downwards.
GTGTTTGAGATCAAGTGTGCAATCTCAAGTAAAAAGATATTAACGTTACGATTTATGTTTCTTAGAAATGCAGATTTATTTGAGAATTATTTTTTTTCTATTTATATAACCATAGGTAATATCGTATAATAGGACCAGAATATTTTGATAACTGACGTACGGTTCTGTTTTGTCTCATTTCAACATTTATAATGCTATTTAATTCAATGATGTATGCAGTGGCGATTTCTCTTAAGGAGCACAGGAGCAGTGCACAACCTCTTCAAATAACAAATGTGTTTAAAGTTATATCAATGAGCTGAAATAGACTATGTGAGCGACATAATTCTTTATTATAATACTATGTAAAAATAACGCTGCACGTGTACTGGTCTTGTTGACGCCTGGGACTTACGTTTACCGCTCGACACTTACGGCACACTGTTCCATTGGAGCATGCGCAGTAGTACTGTTTCACTAGCAGGCTTTGGAGCATGGTAGGGAGCCAGTACAGTGTGCGTAGGACGGGTTAGGAGCACTTTCAGATGCGTTCTCAAGCTGTCTGCAGTAGCTGTTGGCCCGTTCTGTCATAAATATTGCAATGAATAGTGTCCAAAATCTTTTAAATATGTAATTTTCTGTTATAACTTTACACGAAAAGATAAAAATAAAGAAGATGGGTAGACGTACACAGGAATTAAAATTATAAGTGACGAAGAACAGTAATAGAGAAGTGACAAGAAAATTTAACATTCGGACTTAAGAAAAATACAATATGTGGCTGCAATATAAAATACGCTGTATGGATATTTTGTTTTCCTTGCCTATTGTTCGGCGGAGAACATTCATTGACAAAAACAAGTAGGCTACGTGTTATGAATTTTATTTATTTTTCTGTTTGAATTTAGGACTGTGCGTAGTAACTAAATAATTTGGATTATCGTTCTGTAGGTATGATTGATTTGAAGCACATGAATGAAAGAAATAAAAACACGATTCTTCAGCTGCACACTCAACAATAACGTTAAATTAGCAATTTTGGGTCAAACAAACATACAGACACAATTGGATTCAATGGGACTGTCGAGCTTCACAATGATAAAGTTACCAAGAACAGATAAGTGCGTGCGGTTTTGTGGAGCTTCTGAGTTGGCTTTAAGAGGTCAAGAAGACGAAACTCATCTTTAAACGCTAGTATTTTTCTTGGCCTCGTCAATTTTAGTTCTGAATTAGACGCAGTCTTAAGGAACATATGGAAAGAGGAACAGTGTTTAAAAGCACATCAAACACTATACAGAACGAAGTCCTTCAAGCCATTTTGATGTATGCCATGGTGAGATTTCAAAGAAATAAAGAATGCTGCTGACTTTTTAGCAGTTAGGCTGATGAGACGACACACGTATCGAATGCACCTACATAAGAAACTGATTAATTGCAATTTCTTGACTAACAAAATTATGTAAATCTATACCTATATAACATATGTTAATAGTTATGTCGTAGTTAGTACCAATGATAATAATAATAATAATAATAATAATAATAATAATAATAATAATAATAGGGTGTAATAATAATAATAATAATAATAATAATAATAATATGATAATCATAATCATAATAAATATTTGTGCACCACCAGGATTATTTATCACCACACGCAACTGGATGTATGTCATTCAAAGTTAAGAAATCTTTCCACGCCGACTAAATGCTATTTCGAGAATGTTGAGCGAGACTCGAAGCGCACGAGAATGACGAAACGAGACTCGAAAGACAAATGCAACGAACACAGCGAGCGAGAGCAGCAGTTAGTTTTGTTCTTCTCTAGTGCGTAGGCTATATAGCCATACGTCAGCCTGGGATGCTCTACTGCCAAACTACGCAGACACTTTCAGCCTAATATTCTGTTAAACCGTGCACCTAATTACAAGACGCAAAAGAGGTCATTGTTATTTATTTTAATGTATTTGATTTTGAAGTGTATTTTAATAAATAAGCCTGTCAGAGTAACTTTTACTGGACTTAAAATAATAATAATAATAATAATAATAATAATAATAATAATAATAATAATAATAAAAATAAAATTTTCGGAATTCGTGATTTTCCATGCTTCGCGGAAGTTCGTGCATTAATTACCACGAATTATCGGGAGTCAACAGCCTATGAAGGGACAAGGCAGACCAGTCACCTGGTGGCCTTACGTCGACATGCTTGAGCAGAGGTGAACGATCATCCAACTACAACGAAGGTATCGTGTGTTCAGAACTATGATCCCCACAGCCGTTACAGCTATACATACGTACATAGTGCGTAATTCCTTGAATAAAGATGCTCAATTAAGTACTTCAGATCCTCTTAGCGTAGATTATTTAAAAAAAATTAGAGATCCTGACCTTAACAAATCAGTACATATACTCTTTAATAAATTTCCTCTTATGTAATAAAGAAAATTGTCCAACTAATTCAGTCGTATATAGTATAAATACCCGCAGAAAGAATGATTTTCATACGCCATCATATGATGATAGAAATGTTCAGTAGCCTTCGTGAAGACATTAAGAATCATAGCCAGAACCCTGCATTATTTAAGGTAAAACTAAAAAAAAATTACTTAAGATCTCACACTTTCTATTCTGTAGATGAATTCTTGACATTTCACAGTACTGTGTAAATATTTTAATACTATTAAATGATAAACATATTGTATTGTATAAAATATTATGGTTATTAAGGTATTAATTCTGTACATATTTCATATTTGCATTTTATATGTTAAACGTAAGAATTGACATGTTCTTTATTCTATGCTATAAAGAAAATGTACAAATATTATGAAACGGATAAATCTATGTAACTTCCGTCTTGAATTTCTAATAGAGAGAGCTGTTGAGGAGGAAGTTTCACTGTTTTGCAGCTGTCCGCAAATTCTCATATCAAGAAATCTCAATAGATTTTGTAATTTGAGTGGAATCGAATGCCTAATTTCAAATGCAAATAAAAATTAAATGTAGCTCTTTGGACTTTGATGAATGTGTAGTCGAAACTCTATTCGTAATGAATAATGAAACGTTTAATTGATGGTGTTACTTATTGATTGCACAGCTTTGTTAACTCTTGTTGAGAAATGCCTTTAGCATTTTTTTATTTTCTATTTTTTCCACTTTTCTGTTGCATACTCTGGGATATCACAGATTTCTCCTCTTATTCTCACAAAGAAAGCAATTGGAAAAGCAGAGCGTAGAAAGCCTGCGAGATCGGCTTGACCCGGGTAGTCCAGACAGTAGTGTGGAGGAAGTATTTTATTTTTTTTTTCAAATAATTCTACTAGATTTTCTAAACTTTTAATTAATGTTTTAACAAAGCAAAATATGAACCTGTCATAAACATTTGGAAAGTTTTTTACTTTTTCGCATTACTTCCCTAATTCGAAACTGCAGGTCATAATTTTGTTTATTTCACCAACAAAATAAGTTGAAGTTCTTACTGGCGTTTAACTAAATCGCAATTATTTTTCTCTCCGTTTAATACGACCATGGTCGACTGTAGCAGAAGATCGGGGGGAGTAACTTGGCAACATATGAGTCAGGCATCAGTTTTCTCACGAGCGCGTTCGAAGGAAACACGTGTTGTATGCGATTTAATCCTTGCTTTCGCATATTGAAGAATATTTACAATTTATGCTGAGATTTTCTTTTTAAATTTAAGCATAAAATCAGCCAAATACGGATTTCTAAAAAGGTCCTCAGAAACCTTTGAAACAGCAGAAAATATTGAACCAGAAATGAACGAAATGGTACATGTAGCTCCATTTTCTAGAGTTAGCCAAAACTCTGATACTTTTAGCTTTAAGCTGATACATCTATCAGATTATGCCTCTTTCAAGGTATTCTCAAAGTTACATTGCTTTCTTTGTATTGATTACTTGGTAGGGAAAGAAGTTTACAAGATATTTATTTTGGCATTTTGAATCGAGAAGGACTTACTCTTCCTTCAGATTTTCTACTTTACATTATAACAGTTTCCAACTGCTTTGTAAATGCATTGATTTAAAGCAGTTTTAATGAAGAAAAGTTTGTAAAATATGGAAATGAAAAGAAGTTGTTGAAATTACTCCCAAAAACAGATTTGTGTAGTTATGCTCGTTTTATAAGTGATGGCTGTCCATGTGGGATGGTATATGTATGCTCTGTGATTCGTTTTGTGATCGTTGTGCTTGTTATATTATATACGAAGAACTTGTTTCTTCTACTTGTTGATGAATTGAGTACCCCCGTGGAATAAAGTTGGATGTAACACTTGGGCAACATGTTACATCCAACCTTTCTCCACGGAGATACTCAATTCTTTCGCAGTTTTCTTGCTGGATGCCATCTATTGGGAAAGCGTAGGCACTCTGGTTAACCAATCCGCTTCACGTGTATTTTCTTCTACTATCTCTTACACAAAACGCATATCTCAGATCTTCTCGACAGTTTATGGCTAAATCCGATAGCCAAACGTGAAAGAAAACTAACGTCAGAAAGTGGCAAGGAGAACTATCCCTTTGATGTCGATAAATAAAGGACTAGCAATTCACTACACACGAAATATCAGAGAGCAAACGTGTTACAATTTGAAAACTCGAACACTTACAAGTTTAATTAATGATATTTTTTAGCAGCGACATGGGTCGTTAATAAAAAAAATTGGCGTGGTTAAATCCCCCCGTTTTCCAGAATTTTGGATCAAAAATGTTGTGGACTTCCTGTATACACACAGTGAGCAATACTTCATATGACTTGTTTCTTTTGTGAAGAATTTTAGATAACGGCGCAAATAGCCATAGTAGCTGACGTGCCCTTTTAAACCCCACTAACTCGTATGACTTCGTACTTGCAAATACAGGGTGTTAAAAAAGTGTTACATATTTTTTACAGGAAGTGGCATAGGTCGAAACTAGAATAAAAGGTCCTACAAACATGTGTCCGGAAAAAATATCTGTTGAGATATGGGCCATATTCGTTTAAAAACACAAAACAATGGTGCAAGTTTTGAAAGTGGATAGCATCCCTCAACAGAATTAAACAGATAATATAATAGTAAATAAAGATCCAGGATACTACGAAATCTATCATTTTACTTGTGTTAGTAAGTACGTGCAATATTCAGTGGTGTAGGCCGTCTTTCTGTTTATGCACGACAGGGTACCACACCATTTTCTACGCCTCGTGCGACAATATTTAACCCGGAGGTTTAATTGACGATGAATTGGTCGAGCAGGTCCAGTAGCATGGCCTCCCCGATTACCTGACTTAAATCCTTTGGATTTCTGGCTATGGGGACATTTAAAGACATTGGTGTATGTCACATCCATCGACAACGTACAAACAAGGAGCGTGTATCCAATGCATGTGAACAAATCCGACAACAGCCAGGTTTGGTCGCAAGAGTTCGTGATTCACTGAGATAAAAGTCTGAAGCATGTGTAAAAATGCATGGTAACCACATACAGCACCTTCTGTAGTGTCTACGTAACAGAAAGGTGTGTATCGTAGGCCACAATGCAGCATGGCCCATATTTCAACAGTTATTTGTTTCCGGACACATGTTTATAGAAACTTCTTTCTAGTTTCGAACAATGCTACATCCTGTAAAAATATGCGACACTTTTTTTAAAACATTCTGTATAATCTATAAAAAGGGAGGTAATGCCCCAAACTTCTTAATCGACGCTATTGTTTTTTAAACGCATAAACAACTTCATCATGTATACAATAATATATTCGGCGCTCAAATTTGTTTTGTGTACTTTGCACCCTTCCAATTTGTATGTGGCGCCCTTCACGACCCAGTGAAGTGAAAGTGATTTAGGCTGTGGAACAGAAGAGCACTGAAAATGTTATTATCATGCCATCTTATAATGTTTCTATGCGTATTCAATTTAAATGCAAATTTCATTCTTTTTAAGTATTCATGAAATATGTTACTTCGCACAATACAAGCGTGCCTAGAAACTTTAGCATCCTCTTTTAAATGCTCATACGAATAAGCTTTCCCACGCGGGGTCATGTGAGGGAGGACATGTTGCTACTTTCACTTTACTCAGTGCTTTCCTTTGAGTTGCTTGGAACATTATGGTTTTAATGTACTAAATGAAAAACTTCTCACAGAGTGAAACGTTTCTCACTGACAGTATTAGCGAGATCATTTTCCTTGCAGATAATTTACAGAAGAAAATGAGTGGGGATTGCTAAGAGTGTCCTGTAATTGCGTAGAAGACCAGATCATATGTCTCAATTTTATGGTATGATAATAAATCATAACCTTGACCCTTGACAAAACAAATTAACATTGAACATTATTAGTCATTCTTTTGCCATAGGGCAATTCAACTATACTTCGTTCCATAATGTCTGACAGGAGAAGTAAACATTACCGGCAGAGAGAGAGAGAGATGTATAATTGCAATTCAACCAATGGCAGAGGTCTCATTCCAACCTTGTCTTGAAGTTGGCAGGGGATAGAACGATTCATATCTCCCAACTTCATGTCAAGCGTGAATGGGACCTCTGACATTGGTTGAACAGCAATTATACTTCTTTCCTGCTCTGCCGGCAATGTTTATATCTTCTGTCAGACGTTATGGAACGAAGTATAGTCACCAGTCATAATTCGGTATATTTTGACTGAGAGCAGTAATTTATACTCAACACGCGTGTACCTGGTTATTATTATTATTATTATTATTATTATTATTATTATTATTATTATTATTATTATTATTATTATTATTATTCAATCAAAGACACCGGCGTAGCTGATGCGATCCCGCTTTTGCCTGCTGATCTGGAATTGCGCTCGGACGTGAATTCGATTCTCGCTAGGGCTGATTACCGGTTGATTTTTATGAGTTTTTTTCCCAACCGTAAGGTGAATGTGAGATAATCTATGGCGAATCCTTGGCCCATTTTACAAAATTTCATCTCGCTCTCGTCAATTCTATAGACATAAATAACCCAGTAGTTGATACAGCGTTGTTAAATAACTAAGCAACAATAATTATTCAATAAATTGTGAAGGATTCGCCTTGTCGCTTCGATGTTGTTCCTGTTTCCTTTGCTGCTTATTTAAGTTTATCATAGTTGTTGCATTTCTTTCTACTGGGCTTTTTTTCATGTATACAAGACATGCTGTCACTTATATCTTGGTTAGAAAACAGAGACTTAACATGTGTTTAAAAATAGTACTTACTTACTTATGGCTTTTAGGGAACCCGGAGGTTCATTGCCGCCCTCACATAAGCCCGTCATCGGTCCGTATCCTGAGCAAGATTAATCCTGTCTCTACCATCATATCCCACCCCCCTCAAATCCATTTTAATATTATCCTCCCATCTACGTCTCGGCCTCCCAAAGGCCTTTTCCCATCAAATCTTCCAACTAACATTCTATATGCATTTCTAGATTCACCCACACGTTCTACATGCCCTGCCCATCTCAAACGTCTGGATTTAATGTTCCTAATTATGTCGGGTGAAGAATACAATGCGTGCAGTTCTGTGCTGTGTAACTTTCTCCATTCTCCTATAACTTCATACCTCTTAGCCCCACATATTTTCCTAAGTACCTTATTCTCAAACTCCCTTAACCTATGTTCCTCTCTCAAGGTGAGAGTCCAAGTTTCATAACCATACAGAACAACCGGTAATATAACTGTTTTATAAATTCTAACTTTCAGATTTTTTGACATCAGACTGGACGATAAAATCTTCTCAACCGAATAATAACAGGCATTTCCCATATCTATTCTGTGTTTAATTTCCTCCCGAGTAGGCCTATCATTTATATTTGTTACTGTTGCTCCCAGGTATTTGAATTTTTCCACCTCTTCCAAGGATAAATTTCCAATTTTTATATTTCCATTTCGTACAATATTCTCGTCACGAGACATAATCATATACTTTATCTTTTCGGGATTTACTTCCAAACCTATTTCTTTACTTGCTTCAAGTAAAATTCCCGTATTTTCCCTAATCCTTTGTGGATTTTCTCCTAACATATTCACGTCATCCGCATAGACAAGCAGCTGATGTAACCCGTTCAGTTGCAAACTCTCTCTGTTTTCCTGCACTTTCCTAATGACATACTCTAGAGCAAAGTTAAAAAGTGAAGGTGGTAGTGCATCTCCTTACTTTAGCCCACAGTGAATTGGAAACGCATCTGATATAAACTGACCTATACTGACTATGCTGTACGTTTCACTGAGACACATTTTAATTAATCGAACTAGTTTCTTGGGAATACCAAATTCAATAAGAATATCATATATAACTTCTCTCTTAACCGAGTCATATGCCTTTTTGAAATCTATGTATAACTAATGCACTGTGCCCTTATACTTCCATTTTTTCTCCATTATCTGTCGAATAAAAAATATCTGATCGATAGTTGATCTATTACGCCTAAACCACACTGATGAATCCCAATAATTTCATTCCGAGGCATATTTGAAGGTTTCATAACAACCTACTTTTTTACGGTGATGGGTTGTTAACCCTTTGACCGGTAATATAACTGTTTTATAAATTCTAACTTTCAGATTTTTTTACAGTAGACTAGATGACAAACGCTTCTCAACCGAACCGAAGGTACCGAACACAAAAAATAGTTCATTCACATTATAATATTAGTATTTTTGAGTAGAAGACGTAAACCTGCACCGAATATGGGCTACCGTTCCGGGATCCGTGGTGAAACGAAGTAATATCGTGAACGATATTAACTGTTGTGATCACACCCAATGACACCACCTCCCCTTGCTACAGGCATGAGGGCGCGAATTTGTGTATATAATTAGCCGTTCCGCGCTGTCTCTCTCATTAATATCTCGACATATGCGGAAACAAAAGTAAAACATTGAAACCAACACAAGTGTAGTGTCATTTCCTAAATTGGATGACTTATTCTACGTGCTGGCGTATCCCTGAAAAATATTTGTTTCTCGAAGTTTTTTTTTAATATTCCTAAAGCTGTTTAATTGTAAACATGTATTATGCATTAAAGGCTGGTTCACAATAAACCGGGAACGGAAACGACAACGAGAAGGAGAACGGAAATAATGTTAAAATAAATGTATTTAACAACATTTCCGTTCTCGTTCTCGTTGTTTCCGTTCCCGGTTTATTGTGAACCAGCCTTATCTTTCTCGCTGTACACCGGGTGGACATAGTGGTAGGACTCCCTAGATTTGGGGATAGTGCGACGCAGATCATGCACACAATACGGCATAGGACTTTATGTTAAAATCTGAAAGCCTCCATATCATAAAGATTATTCGAAATTGTTACCACAGTTTTTTGCAATATTAAAGTGGCACGTCTTCGCCAGTTGGTAAATCGCTATCAGCTTTCAACTTAATAATTGCAATTACCGTTATCTTCTCTAGCGAGGAATAACTTTGAGAAATTGCATACACTTCCTCAAAACCAGACGAAAATTACACTGTTTATTTTTCATTATAAAACTGAATCGTATGGTTGAGTAATATTTGAAGACAAATTAAATGAAAAATTTCAAGTTAATAAATTCAAATGCCTTGGTACCAGAATGACATATTTAGAAAGAATGAATAAATAATAGAGAAATTCACTTACGTTAATGGTACAATCAGAAGAAATTTAGGTAATCAAATGAGAAAAAAGTAATGTTAACATTTTACAAGGTTATGTCGGTCCCTTGTCTCTTATACTGAAGTGAAACATGATTCTTGAGAGAAAAAGTGAATCAAGGTTGTAGGTAAATGAAATGAAATTCCTCAGATATGGTAGCCTACAGGTTATACAAAACTAGACTACAAAAAAAAAATGAAAGTACACAGTACGTTTACAATTAGGCACATTTAAATTAGTAACAAAATTAACAATTACAGGAATGATTGGTGTAACTTGTGACGTTCAGACGTGTCTTCCGGCACTTGACTAAAGAACAACAGTAATAATTGGGAAATTACATTTAGAAAGGACGGAAAAACCAGATTTCCACTGCAGATTTTGAACTACCACCCAAATGGCAAGGGGAACATTGAAAGATAAGCAAAACGCTGAAGTCGGCCTGTGTGACGCAATCGGTAGAGTGCGGGTTCGATCCCGGCCCAGGTTGATGGCATTTAAGTGTGCTTAAATGCAACAGGCTCATGTCAGTAGATTTACTGTCATCTAAAAGAACTCCTGCGGCACAAAATTAAGGCACGCTGATATAACCTCGGAAGTTTCGAGCATCGTTAAATAAAACATAATTCAATTTTTAAAATTGCTGGGTATTTCATGTGTAGTTGTTACTGGAAGAAGATTCCTAATTCTTGAATGATGATGGTTATGATGATGATGATGATGATTATTATTATTATTATTATTGTTATTACTATCGTAATTCTTCTGTGAGGACTCATTTTATTATAAATATGAATTGCTTTGGCTCATATTTACTCATTTTAGGACGAAAAATTTCGAAAAATCAATTTTTAATTTGCCCAAAAACTGATAGCTTGTAAATTTAGAAGTTATTAATGTTTTTAAAATGTTGTGAAATCGTAATAATGAATATGAAGGATAAAAAATTCACCTCAATCTATACAAATATTTATAACTTTTACTATGTTTTGTTCGTTTTTCAAGCAAGATGAGGAAATGTCATTAAGATATGTGTTTGTGTGCTTATTTGTAAAAGCGTCCCTTGCTAATTATTATCTCCGAATTTCCAATTTCCTCGGCGGTCTCTTATGTGTTCCAATAAACTCTGTAAGCTTATGGATAACATTACTTATATCACATACTGTTTATCTAAAAGTTTAAGTAAAGTGAATATAGTATTGAGATTTGTTTAAAATATTAAATTAAATTAAATTTTCAACTGTAATAGGGAATAATTTAATTGTTGAACAAATTTAGTGAAATTGTTTTAAATAAAAGTTATAGTACTACATGGTCAGAACACTTTTTATTTACAGATAATAATGTACCTCGACCTCCCTGGAATTGTACAACCTGTAACCATTCCTCCAGATTACTTGATCTACAAATTTGCCTCCATATTCATAAGCACGTGACTTAGCGATTCGTTAAAGAGAATGTGGATACTTTTGTAAAATGAAAAGAATTGCTACAATGCTACGACTTAAATTCTATCTTGATTTTAATAATGCACAGGCCAGGATAATCAAAGATGCGGTGCATTTTAAAAATCGACTAATTTAACATCTCGTAGCTTCTTTTATATAATTTAAAATTAAAATTAAGTCGAGGAGGGCCCAGATATCTTGTTATCCTCCTTTAGGACTTAATGCTTGATTATGTGCATTACTGATTGTAAGCAGATATGAAAACAAGTCTTTCATTTTACTTCCTCGATAAGAAACGCCTATTGTGATTGGAATACAAAGGCAAATTTGCGAAGGAATGAAGACTGGTTGATCAATTTATAAAGAGGTCACATTTATTATCCTCTTTTTCCTTTTATGTTATTAAAATTGCAATATTGCCAATTTTTATACATTAATATTGTTATATTACACTTCTTTACGTATTTTGAAATATCAAGGACGCAATAGAAACTGACATTTTTTTTTCGAGATATTATCTTCCTACATTCTTATTAATTTCAGATTTTCGAGATTAAATTTAAATGCAGCAACACAACAACGTCAATAATGTAGATGCAATATTTGCATAGTTACATATTTTTTTTTACTTACAAAATATCTAGATGGTATACTCATAAACTACATCATGCGAAGTAAATTAAATTGGGAACCTAATGAAACTAAAGCTAAAACATGTGCACAGGTATCTAATAAATATACTTCTTGTATAACAGAGTAAACAGTATAACAAATTTACTTCTATAATAGGAAATCCTGTTTCATTTAATTTCCAAAGAATATATGTATAAAAATATTCAGTTATATAAAAATATGTACCCTCAACTACGGATTTATAATACAGTGTGTTCAAAACGTCACGCAACCCAGTGGAAAAACATATTTTAGAGTATGTACTGGAAGTGGCCTCCTTTCTGTGCTTCACACAATTGGGCACGTTTAATCATATTGTGGAAACATGTTGCAAAATTTGTTGTGAGATGACATTGACACAGTTATATACTTACATTGTTACTCTGAGTGAGTGAGAGAGAGACACACACACAGTATACTATGACTAGAACACGATTGAGTAGCCAAACGGCCGCGCTCTTGTACAAGTACAGCACGCCGCACTGTGAACTTAACCCGGGCTATTGTATGGATGATGATGATGATGATGATGATGATGTTATGTGAATTATTAATGATGGCGAAAGGAGTCCGAGGTTCAACGCCCAAAAATTACCCACCAATTCTCGTTCAATTGGTTGAGGGGAAACCCCGGATAAAACACCGACCAGGTAATTTGTCCCAACAAGGATTTGAACCCGGGCCCGCCATTTCATAGCCAGACGTGCTGACCATTACTCCACAGCGGTGGACATCCCGCCATATTACTCGTCTCTGTCTACCACAAATTCTACTTGGTCTCTTCAAGATTTGAACCTGAGTGTACATCATGGAAAGCAGACACTACTACCAACATTTCGTTCCAGGAAAGGAAAACACATATAATTGAAAAATTTAATAGTGATGTTTTTTGTTTCCATTAAGTTAAATATATGAACAAGTCGTCTGCAAGTTAGGATAACAAATTGACAGGGAACATGAGCAGTTTGTGGAAATATTTATTTAACTCTGAATTTTAATTGAAACGTTCAAACAAAACCAGTAATTTGATAAAAGCGCAACAAAATCGCAATAAATCAATATAATATTTTAAACTTGTGTTATAATACGGCTTATATAAACTCGTGTTTCACATGCAAAAGGTAGAGGCAATTCATTAAGTTAACGAAAATGCTAGAAAATACGGGACAACTATAGAATATAGTTATACGAAGCTGTAAAGATCACTGATACAGAAAGTGGGTGAAACTCCGACATCCCCCTTACACTACACACGGGAGAAAAACGCACTTAAATAATTGAAAATTACCTCAAAAATGCACAACACGATTTGAACACTGACAAAGATTTAGCCCACATAACCCACCCCAAATATCTTTCTCTTTTATACAATTGACCGATGACTTTCTTCGAAATTTGCACACACAGTGATGAAGTAATTCAACGGTACTACCATGATATTGCACTGCGCTTAAGACAGTAGTGTCAGAGTTGTATGGCCGTATTCATAGACATTTTTAGCGCGGGCTTCCTGTGGATGATCAGCGTTTTTCGTATTCATAAACCAGTGTTAGCGATAGGATATGGTTTGAATTCTGTACTAGTAACCAGTGGATAGCCGGGGATAGCTTAGTACGCTCGTAGCGCATGCTGCGAAATGTCTATGAATAGCACCCGTAAGCTCCAAAACCGGTTGTGGAGCTAGAGTCGGAGCGTGAACTTGCTTATGTCTGTGAAAACACCGGGGCACGCAACGAGTCTAGTGGAGCGCTCCGCTCCGTTTAGTCTCTGTCTGACAACGCTGGCTTAAGAGAACACGCCTTTCTTCGCTATGGTCCAGGGTAAATTTTCTTTTTCCTTGCTATAGTTGACATTAAATCTATTTATCTAATAAAAAACTTATGTGCAAAGCATACTAAAAGCCTGAGCAAACCAAACAACCTGACCTGTCACTGATCCCCAACCTTACGAAAACTTGCTTATCTACCTTTTAAGATATTGGCAGCAGCAATACACTACCGGAGAGTCCTATGTGGGATACTGTGAGAACTGTTGACATATAATTATGTAACGGACAATTTTCTTGAAATGTGTCTTGAGTGGATTATTGAAATGTAGTATATGAAACGTGACACACAACTCTTATTGTTAATATGTACCGCGTGTATATTTGCAAGGTTATTTCAGTTCTCACTTTCAGTTGGTCATGAAATAACGCAAGGCAAATTATACGTCAATTCCGTGTATGGTGTGGAAGAATATCGAAGTTTCTAAAAATTGCTAAGTAGATGTACATGTTTGTATGTAGAAACACAGTGTGTTTGCGTCACGCTTATACGAAGAACACGGAAAGATCCCAAACGCTGATTGTCTCATGCTTCAAGACTATGCGGGTCTGTATGTTACCGGTCGTTGCCACAGCTTAGTACAGTCCGAGATGTTAGTGATAGAAGATGTGTGCTTGTGTACTTCTTTTAAATACTTTTGAAATGTGTGTGCTGTGCATTAAATTAGTTGTTTAGATAATTGAAATGCCGGCTGAAAAGTTTACTCTACAACAGCGAACATTTATGTAGGAAACTTAGGTCAAAGCAGATTCATGCCGACAAGTTTTTAGGCAATTTGTAGAAATATTCCCCGATATTCTACCTCCAAATAGAGATACAGTTCGAAACCTTGTCATTAGATTAAGAGAAAAGGGATCACTGAACTCTAAAATTCGCAGGACAAAACGAAGGGTCCTAACAGAAGCAAAACTTCATGATATTGGTGCATCGCTTGAACGTTCTCCTAATAAATTTTTACGTCATGTTGCAGAAGAAGTAGGCGTATCAAAAACTTCAACCCATACAGCTACTAAACTATTAAAATTGAAACCTTATAAAGTTACTGTAGTCCAAGAATTACGGCCGTATGACAACGAAAGTCACATAAATTTCTGTAATTGGATTTTACAAAATAGAGCCTATATAAATAACCATACATCAATGAACTGAAAGACATTATAAGAACAGAAATCAGAAAGATAACGAAAGGAGGACTCTTGCGTGTGAATTCAAATTTCATCAAAAGATGTCGGGAATGTCTGAATGCTACTGGACACCACTTTCAGCAACTACTGCAACACAGGTTAGTGAAATAAAATGATGATTATGTGCATGCCATTAATGAAAGTTATATGAGTGCAATACGCCGGAGATTACGGATCTAAAATGCCGCGGTTTACCTCGCGCTATGCAGACTTGCTCCCGCCCGCGTTCTTCGGATCAAGCATAACGCGAACGCACTGTATAACAACATATTGTATCGAGCTTGTTGACGTTTCAGCGACACGGAAAAGCAGTTGTTTTGGAAAGGGATTGACACTACAGCAAAATTACTCCGAGAATACCTGTCCTGCAGCCAGTTTTCTCAGTATTGATTTCACAATAATTTTTAGAGAACTGAACATCAGTTTTCTTCATTGAGAAGTCTTCAGCTAACAGAGTTACTGTTCCACCGAGTCTTAACTAAGTTAAATGGGACCAAATGATGTGAGTGTTATTTTTCACCACGGCATTTAATTAAGCACAATTTTTTCCCCTGTCTCATTCATTTCTTAGACCAGGCAGTCCGAACCAGGAGTTCTGTCACTGCTAATACTGCAAACAAACGAACGGCTTTCATACCCCTTTAGTTACGGCTACCCTCGACAATGAGCGAGTAATATTCCAGCCGAGGACAAGATGTTTCCCTCTTCATATTGCCTCACTGCCGTTTGATGGTTCCATTGTGCCAGTTGTATGGTTCCGCATAACTTCAACTGCTCTGTTCATGTATGCAGCAGATGAGACATATTGAACCGCCGCCCACGAACACGTAAATATCAAGTTTGGAGCCCCAGGTGATCTGCGGGCCTCATTAATATTTGCAGTAAATTCCTGCTTTATTGGCAAAAGTGAAATAAACGGAAACTGTCACAAAGGGTAATCAATAATCTTCATAAAATACACGAAGTTTATTCAGGAGAAAACCTTGCATTAACTTGTAATATAGACGGTGGCGAATCCCGGGAAAAATTTTGGAGAGGCGCACGTATCAAAACATTTTGCATTTTACGGTATTTATTTATTAATAATATGCATTTTGGTGGTTAAGGGGAGGCAGAGGTGAAATTTTAGAACAAAACTGAAGAAAAAAATGAAAATTTGGTTTTTTCCATTTTTATTATCTTTATTTTCATATTCCGATGTTAGTTTTTGATTTTCTGCCCTTTAAAAGTATGAAATTAAAACCAAGATAACTGTATTACTATATTATGCCCATAATAAACTAATACTTATCATTATTTATATACCTTCTCTGAACATATAAATAAAAAGAAATATTGAAAATTTCTTACAATATGGTGCATGGAGCATTTTATATCGAACGATATAAAGTTTTATATAATTATTAATATTTACAGAACTATTGTACTTGAAAAGTTTAAACTTGGTATGTCCATTACTAATAACATACTTAGTATCCATGATCAATTTCAAGCAAATCGGATAAATTTGGTGGATTTTGAAATATTCACCTCTACCTCCCCTTAATTAATCGTTCCAGTACAGTCTTAAAAAAAAGTTTTATCGCACAGGTACTTCTCAAGTCCCGGAAAGTAGATAGTGCGCATGAACAGACATAGGGGAGAGTTGGGTAGTGTCGGACATCGGGTAATATCGGACAGTGAGCTTCTTTCATCTACGTTTCTGTATGCGATATCACAGAAACGCAACCATGTCATTCAGGTACTATCATCTGGTTGTAAATGAAAGAAACTCACTGTCCGATATTACCCGATGTCCGACACTACCAAACTCTCCCCTACAACGAAACAAAACTATTTTTATTACCTCAAGTAGTCCTTCTCTTGTGAACCAGGTCCCACGTTTTCTGATCATGCGCACCGCCTCCTTTCTGGGACTTACAAAGTATCTGTGCGATAATTTTTTTTCAAAGACTGTACGTCTGCACCTGACGGGAAAAAAAATGGTGCTTGAGCTTATAATATAGATCAGAGTAATTTGTTTAGTAAGCCCGACCACATTTTTTTCCTGTAAGATGCTAGATTAATACATGCAACATATAAAAATACGGCATTGTAACATCACAGTTTAGTGTATACAGTCACGAAGGTCAATACGTAGTAAATATGCATCCATAGATAGTTGCTAAACACTAGGATCGCTGATATCGCCTCATTACAGGCAATGCGAAATAGTACCGACACAGTCTATTGTTCGTAGCACCCTCACAACTCAAGCTTCATGGCTGTATATACTAGACTGTGGTAACATATTCTAACTCATCCAATTGTAATGTTACATCAGATAAGCTGCCACATCATTAATATGTTTTTTCGCACAAACACGTACACACGCACATCATTTATATACAAAATCCATTTGCCTAGCTCTTAATTTTATTTAACGAAAGAGCATTAGTTTAAGTGATTGTACTGAGGTATCCATCTTTCATTAGATAATGCAATAGGAAAAGCTACTTACGAAAGTCTGTTTTAAGTTTATTCATAGAAATAATTAATTTCACAATTTTAATTTTAACAATTGCAATATTAGTGATGGCAACTGTTAAAACAAATCACATAAAACTGTTCTGAAAACCACGTGCGCTTTGCACAACAGAATACTCTGGGTACTGCTGCGTCACCAAAGGCGCGAAGACAAACACGCCACAGACCCTTTTTACAATTATGCGAGTTTCCCCACTCTCGTCCTTTCTCTTTCCAAGGACCCTAAGATATTTACTCGGCGCTACTTTTAGCCTTAAACTTTCTAGGGCGCGTACGCCTTCGGGCCCTTATGACGAGCTGTCCCTGAATCTAATTAGGCAATATGATGTAAGACTTTCAGAATAAGCGATGTTGTGAGAGATACTTGAGAAATATTTGAGATGCGTAACATCGGAGCTACATATAGGTATCAGCTCCACGATCGGGCAAACAGAAAGGGAAATTCTTCTGTCATCAAGAGTTATTCTCAAGGACTGCAGATTCGTATACTGTACAACATTATAAATATACTGTATAACTATAATCGTAAATTACAGATGTGGCTTTAGTAGGCCTGGATCGACCCCATTCCAGCCACTGACGTAATTCAGGGTCAAAAGGCTGAGCTCGTGTTCTGAAGTTGCTCTCGGACGTAATTACCACTTCCCCGAATACGTGGCTGGATTTTATCCGGAATGTTACCCTAGGTCGAATTCTCAGAATTTTCACGCCATATTCATTCTCTGTACCACCGATTTATAACCTCGTCCTTGATACAACGTCCTTGGACCTATGTCACGGATTAAAAATTTTAACCTAATGCAGTTGGTCTAATATTTAGAAAGCTCTTCGAGCAGTCTATAGAATTTTTATTTGTAGTATGTTGTTCTTCTGGGCATTCTATATTTGTTCATTCTGAAGTCATAACGAATGCATTTAGATTTGTATTTTCCAATTTTGACAGAGACTGAATCTACTTTTGGTTATTCTAAAATGTCCCAAAATTATTTCTCCCATGTTCTATGCAGAATCCTATTTCAGCTGACTACTGTCTGTTCTTATTTTACCTACGTACTTCAGAGATTAATTGAACTGTCATTGCACTTGTAGGGAGAGCCAGTCTATTGTTTACCTTTATTGTAGAACGTTTTTTCAATCACATTTTGCTTTAGTTCCGTTCAGTATCCTAAGATTAAGTGAATTTTCGTAATGTTGTAACACGTTTTTAATTTCGTCATCATGAAAGAAGTGAAGACGTGTTAAAAGAGTTTCAGATCGAAACTTTAGTGAAATACATAGGAACACAAAGAGAAAACTGAAAAGACCACGTCATCTGGATAGACAATCAAAGAATACTCAACATAATCGTCCGCTATATACTCCATGGGAAAAGGTCAATTTGACGCCACTCTAAAAGATAAGTTGAGTCCGTAACAGGCCACATGTCCTAACACATGTTTGGAAGATGATGATTTTTAATTTTGGAATTATGTATTACAGTTCAGATAGTTAAAATTTGACGCTGCTCAAACATTTCGTGTTTATTATAATTTTATATATCTTTAGTCCATTGTTTCAGAAAAGTATTTGTTTTATATCATTCCGCTGATAAATTTCCAGTTGTAAATCTTCTGACATTCGCAGTTGTGCACTGTAGATTGTCATTCAAATTAGGATTATAATTTGATCATGTGTAAACAAGAGCGCATTTACTATTTGTTTTCGTATCAGAGTGATGTTTGCTTTATAAATGTGATTTCAATTTGAAATCATTTCACTTGGATATATATGAACTAGTGTTCATTGTGAGGCACAGTGCTATCTGGATCCATGACTGAAGTTTACTCTACTGTGTGAATTTATCCTGATTTATATTTTAACATGCAAAAGGATGTTGTAAATAGAAAAATACATCTTAGAGTTTTTTTGAAATAGAAACAAGATCGTTGGGCTGTGATAAAAATTTTGAATTTTGCAACCGTGTGGGATTAAATTTCTCCAACGCCAACGTTCCAAAACTACTTACAAGGGAAGGGTTTCGGCTCGAACAGGAATTTTTGGTTAAAAATTTGTACAGAGACATACCTCACAATGGTGATGAAGACCCTAAAAGCATTCATTTGTGTAACTCTCCGTTTGGTTGGTATTGGTCAATACATTTCTTTAAAAATGTACATGAGGATTCTCTATAAAATGCATTAAACAGCATGGATCAGAGCAATAAGCTCCACACGCAAAGCAACACCTGAACAATCTTCTGAACCACACTCCAGTGCTCAAAAATCAAATGCTACCTGAATTACATTTTTGAAGTCCGAGACTTGTACAGGATTCACGTAACCAGCTGACTGCCAGGAATACTGAAGCATAGGGTGGTATACTGGAGCAGACAGCTGATTATGAATAACAGAGTGCATTTTCATTGTAAACATTCGATTTCCCAAGTTAAGTTCTGGATTCTCAGCAAGAGTCCTTATGCAATCTGTTATACTCCGAGCATATCTTTTGTATTGTCTAAGGAAATAGATATCCAGAGGGTGGATATATATAATGATAATACATTCCATGTCCTAGGCTTGGAATGATTCATTTATTAAGGTTGTGTCCTTGTGCGTATTCCAAGAATCCCACAACAGTCTACATTTTTTATTAGCTGCAATATTTTCAGACAGAACGTTGGAGAAAAATGTTCTTAAATGGGCTTTAGATATTTTACCATTTGCACTAGTTTCTAGGCTAAGGTAGGTAAGGTGTCCCATCCCCTTAACTTGTGCAGTGCTCGCCCCACCCCTCAACTTGTACAGTGCTCTAACAGACAAACCACAAATTACACAAACAAATGCTTTTGGGAGCATTACGGAAATGTAAAGTTGGGCCTGTATACAAATTTTGGATACGAAATTCCTGTTCGAACCGAAACCCTTCCCTTGTTAGACCAGCAGCATACTGCGTCGGACATTCTGTCTCGGAGAGGATGTTTTTGTCTCGGATCGCCCGATGTGACGATAATAACACGCATTGTTATGAGGCTGCAGCAAACTGCATCGGACATTCGTCCCTGGATATTCGTCCGATGCAGTGTGCTCCAGCCTGACAACAATGCGTGTAATCACCGTCACATTGAACGGCTCGAAAAAATCGTCCTGTCCTGTCTGAGACAGAACGTCCGATGCAGTACGCTGTCGGCCTAATAGATTCTATTATAAATGTCATGTGGCATAACAACTTGAAGATTCGTTTAGCCTACCCAACGATGCTACAACTCTTATTAATATAATATGTGTAAATAGTACATTATTAAAATATTAAAGCTCACACGGTGGCAACCCAAAAAATATTGAAATTATAGTAGCAAGACATTCAGGTGCATTTAATAGTCAATTATTTTGAACAGATTTTAGTCATTCATTTGGCAGCAATTCATCAATACATAGAGTTTCAATTCACTAACGACGTTGTCTAATGGGTATCATGTTAACCATTTCAATCTAAGTTCGACAATTGAAATTTTATTCCAGTCGAAGAAGTTGAATTTTAAAGGATAACATTTTTGTATGGTTTGCTCTAAGAAGGAGCCCTGTGTCTGGTATTGGACTCCAGGAACTATTCCTGCACCATTTCTGCACCACGTTTAATTGTATTTCATCATATCTGCAGTCGAAATGTTAAATAAAATACATAGATCCTCGTTAATCCGGACTCTTAACAATCCGGACAGCAATTTCTCAAAACTTAAGACGAGTGAAGAGGAAGAACAATTACATTATTTAATTCAGTTTGTTGAAGGAAGTGACGAACACTCGAAACTTTAAACTTTCCCAACAGAATAGAACAGTTACTTAAAATTTCTGCAACAAATAATGTTGTACGTCATTATATTTATTACGTATATGCTGTATTGTATTGCTTCACAATTTGTTTATTAGATCTATGCCCTTTAAATTTTATAATAGTCATATTTTATTTCTGTCAACGTACTATAATGCACTTTATACTGTTCCTTTTGTTTATTTAATTAAATCCGGATTTTTGTTAATTCGGTAAACTTATCCTCCTAGTTAGTCCGGATTATCGAAGTTCCACTGAGCAGATCACTTCTGAAGTCATTAACGTATTTTAAAAGATACGCATTAATACACACTGAACAGTGTAATAAATTAATATCTGAAGACGAAATGTATAGGTTGGACTTATTCCATTGCTCTTAATGAATAAAGAATTCACAACGTTTCGATAATGGCTCTGAAGTGTAAAGGAGGTGAGAATGATAGTCTACCATTGTGATCGTTATAAAAACAGCTGTTTCAGTCAAGAAGAATGCCTGTTTGTAACGACCCCAAAGAGTAGGTTACAATTTAAGGGTACACGGGAAAAACGAACAATGTCAAAATGCTGTTAAGGGTGATGTCATTATCTAATTCACTGTATTTCTACAAACTTTAGTGATATTTTTACCAAAAGTGGTAAAGGAGAATTAAAACTACGGATACATTAATCATTGCCTTCATTTCAAGTAGAAACACCAATAAATTTAGCAGTAATATACCGAAATAGATCAATATCTCAACCTTAATGGAAATGTGACATTGTTCGTTTTTCCCGTGTACCCTTCAATTCTCATCCCCTTTTTCACCTGAAGACGAAGGTAGAGACAGTATTTTTAAACTTTGCGAATTCGTCATTGATTAACATAAATCAATAAATTCCAATCTACAAATTTTAATATACAACTTCTTAACAGTAATAAATTATATGTTTTTATAAATGCACTTTGCTAGTTCATGTACTACTTCCCTTTTTGTGCAAATTAATACCTTCTAATGACCTCGGTCAATTGAATTTCCTTTTGAATATATATATATATATATATATATATATATATATATATATATATATATATATTCGTGATTACAAATCAATGAAAAGTAAAATTTATATTGGAAATAAGAATTTCCACACAAAATAATTTAAGTGAATACTGTCAAGTTTGTAACAACGTTGGGTAAATTTCCTGTTGGGTCAATTTTAATGACCTTGTCAGGATATGTTCACAATGTATGAAAAGGAAGAGTATCAAGATTTAAGTTTCTATGATGAAAAGTTTCCAAGCATTCTTGTTTTAAATTTTGGGGGTTGTCTGACTCTCAGTGATTGAAGAAATTAACTGAAGTTTGTCGGCCTGGGTGGCGCAGTCGGCAGAGTTCTGGCCTTCTGTGCCCGAGGTAGAGTGTTCGATCCCGGCGCAGGTCGATAGCATTTAAGTGTGCTTAAATGTGACAGGCTCATGTCAGTAGATTTTCGGGCATGTAAAAGAATTCTTGCGGGCCAAAATTCCGGCATATCGGCGACGCTGATATAACCTCGGCAGTTGCAACCGTCGTTAAAGAACATAATTTTAATTTAAGTTTATGTACAGCTCCTGAATTTTGTCAAGACACTCGCGATGCGCAGTAGGGAAGCAACGTTTATGTGAAGGGGGTAGGATTAGAAGGGAAGGTCGGGCGTGTGTCTACAGAGTTCAAGGCAAAGGCTAACCCATTCCCCTATAATTCGTAAGTAGACTCATCCGATCTCGTGCGCACCTCTGTAGGAAGAATGGGGGAGTGTCTGGACATAATGCATGAGCTGTACTTTGGATGTGTCGTAAAGTCAGGTAAACAATTCCAAATATTAATTTTTACGTATACCAAGTTGTGTTATAGATATTTAATTTTGAATAGGGACATTTTAAAATTAATTACAAAATGTAACTATTCCAAGATGTATTCAGAATGTAAAATTTCTGGGTATTTATTTTGATCAATTTTCAATATGGTAATGTCTAGAGATGAACAACGATTGAGAAAGCAAGACTAACAGCGCCCGCAAAGCCGAAAACCCGCACGACAATGTTGTATACGTCGCTTCGTTGACGTAAAGACTGCTTGTGAGTGTTTCGAGTCGTTGAGATTGATCACTCCTGAAGTCTCGAACATCAAGCAGCCTTGAATCGCCACAGTTGTTTGTACCTGACTGAACTTTTATATACTTGACAACTGTTATATATGTATAAATAATCAAGTAGGTCTAGCCTATTTGAAATATCATCTCTACCTTTCAGTGTATAATAATCCGTTCTCCAGTCCTTATTTAGTTACTAGGCTCTTATTAAAAGGCTAGGAATTTTCTTTTCATATGTTTGAGATCAAGTGTGCAATCTCAGGTAACAAGATATTAACGTTATATTTTATGTTTGTTAGAAATGCAAATTTATTTGAGAATTTTTTTTTCTATTTATATATCATATATCATATAATAGAACCAGAACATTTTGATAACTGAGATACTGTTCTGCTTTGTCTTTATGTCTCATTTAAACATTTATAATGTTATTTATTTCAATGATGTATGTTATTCAAAGTTACGAAATCTTTCCACGCCGACTAAATGCTATTTCGAGAATGATGAGCGAGACTCGAAGCGCACGAGAATGACAAGACGAGACTCGAAAGACAAATGCAACGAACACAGCGAGCGAGAGCTGCAGTTAATTTTTGTTCATCTCTAGTAATCTCATATTAAGTATATCTATAAAAGTTAACATAGAGGTATATACATATTGAGAAATTTAATTAACTGTGTACTTATACAGTGTGTGCGAACTGCATTTTTTCTTTCTTTCGTGCTACAACTATTTGTGGTAATTTAATATGGGGAAACCCTTACCATATTAAGGACATTATTTTACAAAAGAAATCAATAACAATAATGTCTGGGATTTCTAATAGAATTCATTGTAGAGCCTGTTTTGTAAATTGTAATAGAATGTCTGGCATATACAACTTACCGGCGTTATAACCTGTCGTAGTGAACGTGTTTAATGGGAAGATCCGACCTCTCTCTCGCACGGGAGGAAAAGGAATCGGCTGTAAATTACGGTGACATCAGTCTATAGTCTCGTGCAAATAATGCGCCGGAAACAGGTTCATTCAGGGTACGTTCACTGTCCGTCTCAGCGCACTGAAAACTCTTTGCAATAGTGAAGGTGTTACCCGCATTCTCTCTTATATCGCTCCCACAGTGTTTTGCGGGCTGTGTTTTATATGACGTAGGGCTAATCTTTGGCGACTACTGGTGTAATATATGTTGAAAATAAATTTACTGTTTAATTAAATATGTGAAAGCTCACTATTTAGGTGTTGTACCTAACTAGTAGTTTTATTTCTTGCTTTTAATAATTTTTTGTTTTTTTTTTTTTTATTGGGATATTTTACGACGCTGTATCAACATCTAGGTGATAATTCCGTTGAAATGAGTCCGGGATCCAACACCGAAAGTTACCCAGCATTTGCTCGTATTGGGTTGAGGGAAACCCCCGGAAAAAGACACAGCCAGATAATTTGCCCCGACTGGGAATCGAACCCGGGCCACCTGGTTTCGCGGCCAGATGCGCTGACCGTTACTCCACAGGTGTGGACATAATTTATTGTTACTGACCCCTTGTAACATAACAGTAAGATGAGATTTGAATGTATTAATTATGCCGTACAAGATGTAAAATATTATTGTTAGGAATCTGATTGTATCCCATCTCTTCTTTAATTCAGAGATATATAAATTTTATACAGAAAATGTTTTCATTATCAGAATATTTGACACTTTTCTTGTATGTGTTGTGTAGTCTTAGCTTGTAGCTTTCCACCATATTGACTGAATGACTTTACCCGCTGCCTTTGCATGCTTAGCTTTGGTTCAGAGACCTTACTCTGGAAAAGAAATGAGCCAAATAGCCCAAGGAGAAGTAGATGATTATTACTTTTCATCTTTAATTTCGTGATTATATTTGTGGATATTTTATGTCATGTAACAATAGATAGAGAATAAGGCATTCTTTAACAGTTGTTTACTTTGAAAATAACCAATATCTAACAAATTATTCGCTGAAAGCGATTCATCTTAGACGAATACAGGTTGATAGTATAAACTACCTTCGTGTAAACAATTATTGTCACCTCAGACAACAAATGCAAAGCCTTTTCATCGAACTATAAATATAAACTACGTTTTCTGTCAAAGAATATTATGTATGAGGTATATATTCAAAGAGCTTTGGCAAAAATCTATATTTTCCTATCAAATAGTACACGGGAATACAAATATTTGTTCACCATAACGATCGCTATAAGATGGAATACATAGAGTATTCAATGAAAAATACCGATATATATTCTACCTAAATACACAAAAGACTTTATGGACAGGCGAATGTTTTTATATTACAAATAACCCCAAACGTGACTAAAATAAACATTGGCGCGATGGAACTAGAGTAACATATGTCTGTTCCGAGAAGTCGGTTATCCCGTAACATCCCAAGAAAATATAGTATGTTAAGAAAAGTGTTACACACTTTGACGCTAGACAACAGTATTCACCATAGTAAGTGATTGGAAAATCAGAGAACAAAATTGGCCCTCGAATAATTTACAGATTATATTTTACCTTTTTCGGTGTAGTTGAGTAACGCCAGATCACGTCGAAAATTAAGGACGAAACTTCTCACTCACATTTATTTAATCTTACGTTAAGAGTAAGGACGCCATTCGACATTCAAATATTTCTTACCCCTCTACATAATAAAGCCTGAAATCAATTATAATGAGGTTGTATAAATTGTATGTGTTCAGCATGTAGATATCCTTTGTAATTACACTAGCAGAAATTTCAACTTATCAGTCAGTATATTAAAGCCTAATTCATTAAGGGGAGGTAGTTGTTAACAGGGTGAAAAATTGAAATTTCTTATTTTACTTATATTTTAAAGAGCGTTGTTTTCCGACAGTTATTGTATATGCAATTTGAGGGGTTCGAGAGTAAACACGTTAATTGACGTTTTAGTGTTTTTAAGTTATTAGGTAGGTAATAATTTATACATCGCAACAATTTATATAGTTACCAGAAAAGTAAAATATGTATACTTCTGCAATCTGTTGAAATGTTGGAAAACTATTGCATTAGACGCAGAATGTATGATACCATATTCGCTACATATATCGCTTTTGACCAAAATGTTAGTTACCATGATTTACGCCCGAGCCCCTCATTTATACCCATATATTTGAATAAAGTATGCATTCAGTAAATGACTGAAGTCGTGGCGCCATAATGACCAATATTGTACGTTGAAGTTTAAACGATTTTTCCGATGCCTCTATTTTCCAAGTTCCTAGAATACTTTTTAGAGAAAGTATTTTACCTAGATTTATAACAATTTCAGCCTATCTTATTAGATGTATAATAACGCTACCTTGTAAGATCTATTGAACTGCAGTATATTTTGATTTACATTTCGTTATATGATAGAAAGGATAAATTTTTAAATCATTAAAACGTGCAAATATGTTCCAAGATCAGAATACATAAACAATCATATTTTTTACTGAAAACGTAATTTTTTATATTTTTTTATCCAATAAGCAAAACAATGTATCAGGACTTTTATTACATATTTAATGAGTAGAAAATATAATAAGCAAAAATGTATAGTTTTGAATATTAGGACTCAAATTATGACAGAAAAGTACAATAAAACTTCGTTAGTCCGGACTAATTAGGGGATAAGTTGACCGGTTTAACGAAAATCCGGATTAACTGAAAAACCTAAAAGAACAGTAGAAAGTGCATTAAAACTCCGTTTAAAGCAACAAAACACGTTTATTATGGTGTATTTAAAGGGCATAGGCCTAAATACACTATACAGTACATACTTATACTTTAAAACTTTCTTTGTGTAATCGATAATAATATTTGCTTGTATGGCTTAATTGCTTTTATGAAAACTTCATGAATTTCTTTATTTTTAATACTATAGGTGTAATATTGTAATTATTGTAATTCTATAGTTCTAATCTATAAAAGTAGGTCTCAAAACTAGGTTCTTTAATTTTTCCAAACTCATCGTTTTTTCGCCTGTCCGGATTAAGCGAAGTCCGGCTTTTCGGGGTCCGGATTAACGAGGTTATACTGTAGGCATATTTTCACAACTTCTGCATTGCTTAGCAACCAACTCTCCTTAATTATTTGAAAGAATTACATCACCATTCTTTTCTGAAAAATCATTCAGTCTGCATATATTTCATACATAAAACAAATTCATGGTGTTTTCATAGGGTTAAAGACGGACAAAACGTAGCACAGACAACATAATCTCTTTCTAGTGCGGAGGTGGCCTTCTACCTCCTCAACCCTATGAATATCAGTAGCGCAAACAGAAACTCTTAACGCTTCATTATTATCATCATTTTATTTTGTAATTTTAAATAACTTTAAACTAGATAACTACATGTGTATGCATACTTCTACATTGCCTGTTTAAATTGATTCTGTAAGTGGATATGAGTACATCTCTTCAATACTCTGATTTTCTAACGTCACGGAAACACCTACATTTTATCAGCTTATTGTAACGGAGTCAGATTTGTCATATACACAGGAGACATTTCTGGTTGTGAGACAATGATACGCGCACCAGCTTCCATTTCATCTAAATAGAAGACGTCTGTAACAAGACGAATCGACGTTGCCTCTAATGAAGACACATGTGAAAGATGAGGTCCGAGAACATCCTCCCAGTTCGTTATATTTCTTGCGTAGAGATACGGAACCGAAGAAGCTTCAATATACAGTTTTGGTTAATCTTGTATATTGAGTTAAAATAAACACTACTGTATATTGATTCCGTGAGATGGACAATATGAGAGTCTTTCAAAGCTCTCTACTCGACATCGATATGAAGATTAAAGTTTCAACATTGGGTGTTTATTTGTTCTCGAGTAGCAAGTGTTTTCGTACGAGATTTCAGACGTTCGCAATGATTGTGTAGTGAATATTTTGAGCTATACAGCGTGTCCAGCTTATAATCATTGTACAGGGACAATTTTTACTTCAATTTTTATTGTACCTGCGTTTCTAAATGTACTTGACTCTCACCCCTTTCACTAATGTCCTTGCTAACGTCAGTCACACAAACTTACGGCCGCTGTTGCTAGCAGTGAAATAAACAGTACAGAGTACAGTGTGTTTCATAAATATGTTGCATTTTCTATACAAGAAAAGGCTTATATTATTGAAGTTTATTTTCACACAAGTATGGTGTGTAGCATAACTGAATTTATCTGTGTGGACTGAGCACTAGTGAAAATTAGAGTTACCGAAAGTACGGTACCCTATAATATGGTACGGTACTTAATAGCATTATTTAAACAAGAGTTTTGTTTTACTGTTTGTAGGTATGAAGGACGATGATGGAAACTGGAATTACAATATAACCGAATGTGAACAACAGTTTTTTTAACGCTTTCCTGATTATATCATTACGGAATATTTTCGTAGAAATGTCATTAACCCTTTCTAACCCAAATTAAATTTACAAGCAATCCATGTTGAAACAAATAGCTGTATTAGGACCAATTCAGTGACCAAGTTACGGGAGTGGCAACATTTGAAACAAAACTATATTGATGAAAATGTATTGAAATAGAAGTTATCCAGCAAAATTTACCTTCATATGTAACACGCAAGTATATAAATGCTATAAAGTTAATTATTGCCAAATGGTATCTATAGGTAAGAAAGAGTTAATATGGTAGATAAATTTAGAGCAACAGAGTGTACAGAAAGGAAGAAAAGTGTAAGATGGCCAACAAAGGTGACAGAAGATGCTGTAGAAGATGCTAGAGAAAGGATGCAGCGAGGTCGTAATAAGTCGGTCAAGAAGTTAGCTGTAGAAATTGGGGTTTCTTACGGAAGTGCTCAGGAATAAATTAGGTTAGTACTATGCTGAATAAAGTAGACATTACATAATGTATATAACCACCTGAAGACTTGAGTTTGTGAAAAAAAAATTGTTACTATTCTACTGTTTTTTGATAAAATACTGTAAAGTAATGCCAAACTGAAAATCGTAATAATATATTTTCCTGTAACATAAATGGCTACACTGCTTTTCTCTCCTCCAATAGCTAGTAAAATGATTTGTTTACATATTGCACTAGCAACTCCAAACTCCAGTAATGGGAGGGGAGTAACAGTGTTTCCGAGTATAGCCAGGTTAATGTTAAAAATGTTAGTAAAAATAAAGTGATGTCCCTGTATATACCGTCCCCTGCAGAGCAAAGTATTGTTCGCATCATTTTGAAGCGGAAATGTGTAATGGCACTTATGATAAATCATCTTGCCCTGACAATCATCTGAAAAAGTACCATGAACTCGACTTTTTTTTTTTCGTGCTGACATTCTGTTCAGTTCTTGACTATCGTATTCACCATCATGTTAGATGAGTATCGTATAATAATAATAATAATAATAATAATAATAATAATAATAATAATAATAATAATGTTTTATTTTCGCTGGCAGAGTTAAGGCCATAAGGCCTTCTCTTCCACTCAACCAGCCTTAATCAATACAATACATAAATTTAAATTACAAATATTTTCACTACACTTAAAAGGTTCTCCAGCAATAATCTTCACTACACATTTATTTAAATTTAGATAAATCTATAAGGTAAAGTAGTAACTTAATTTATGAGCTAATTTAATTCAATGAATTATAATTAATTTAATATTTGAGATAGTATCGTATCTGTCTCCTCTAAAATTATCAAAATGGTGCTTGCGTTCCTCTGCCTTGCAGTGTACAAATTATGATACCTGTGACAGTTTATAAAGAAATGCCACACCATGGCGCTGGTATGGTGCGTATTATCAGAATGCTAAAAAAATGGCGTTGTGAACGTCTTAACAGAATTTTAAAATTTACATTAATTTAATGAGTGATAAACCTGATGTTTCCTGGGACAGAAACTCATGAGTCTTATGCAACACTCAAAGAACTTCGACATGTTGATCTTCCCGTGGCACGGCGGATGACCAATCTGTGCTCCAGTGTGAGGTTGTCGTTAGCCTGACGAATTTTGCATCGCAAATCATTCATGTTTTCCACAGGCTTCCGATATACTTGGTCCTTCATTAGACCTCACAAGATAAATCCAGAGGGAAAGATGTTAGGAGTGTGGAGGCAAAGAGAATTTTGAAAAAAAAAAAAACCTTTCAAGGCTAAACAATCTCAGAACGTGTTTTGCCAAGAATTAGACTCTAGTCTTGTTACATATGCACGTCTCGTCAAATTCACCAATAATGCCAGAGGACTGATAAAGAAGTAAATTAATTTTATATAGGTCAGGAACCATCTCTTAAATCATGTAGTAAATATTTACAGATTAATTTGTTCATTATTAACATAAATCAGAAAAGTTCTTGAAGGTTGTTGTATTACCTAATGACATATTATTATTATTATTATTATTATTATTATTATTATTATTATTATTATTATTATTATTATTATTATTATGTCATCATCATCTTAATTATTTACAAACGACGTTCCATTTTCTGTCCTCGAAGTGTACAGTCTTAAAATAGGTTTTGTGCGAGATCGTGCGTATTTGCTTGGTTTCCGCACAAAACCAATACGCGGAAAGTCTAAAATTCCACATTCAGTATTCCCAACCTAACACACATAACAATTCCCCTCTCCTTACCGCTTAAGCGCGACATTCATTTTACTGCTTTAGGCTTCTAACGTATTATTTTTAGAGACGTTTAACATAGTAATAATTATAAATTGGAAACTTACCACTGCAATTTCACCTAAATTGAAATGTTAATTATTGTTTTTAAATATTTGCAAAAATTAAGAAAAATCTACTACTCCACGAAACTTATTGCATTCCTGATACAAGTAACATTAAGGAAGCCGTGAAAAAATTAACAAGATTCCAGATGCGGATGTTATTACTGCAATATGTTATATAAATAATATTGTTAAAATATTAAAATGAAAAATAAATCATTACATAACCTTACCGTTTGTTTTGAGTTCGCATTTATAGACTGGGGGAAAAAAAAGACAGACGTATATCACGGCCTGCTGGAGTATAGTAAACACAGAAAACATTTTATAGCAACAATGTTGAAGATAGATATTTTGGTTTCCCGTCATTAAACAGAAACCAAGATGGAGATTTCATTGCAACTAATTAGAAATTCGTCTTTCAGGTATGTAATAAACGATCTTCGCACAAAATAATGTACGATACACGAGCGGTATGTTTGTTTTCATGTTCTCGGAAATTAAAAAAGCCCGACTACATTTCGCTTTTTCAATCTTTTCCTCGACCATGAAAACGTCAACATACCGCTCTTGTAACGCATATTACTATTGTGGAACAGATACTTTGTAAGTTCCAGAAAGGAGGCAATGAGTATGATCAGACATACAACGAAACAAAACTAATTTTTTTACCTCAACTACTCGTTCTCTTGTGAACCAGGTCGCTCGTCCTCTGATCGTGCGTATTGCCTCCTTTCTGGGGCTTACAAAGTATGTCTGCGACAAAACTTTCTTCTAAGACTGTACATGTTTCGTAAAATTTTCTGAGTCAATTTACATCAAAGCTGATTTGAACGTGCAGTCTAGTGATAATAGTAAACGTTTCGAATTTAATGGGAATTTCCGTTTGTTAAACTTTTGTTTGGCTCTGTATATAATATACAGTGAGCTTTCTAGATTGAGCTTCAAAAGCTGTAAGAACTCGTGCTTGACATTGGTTATGGCTTAAATTAGAAAATTCCACAAGTATAAACAAAGGTGTCTTTCTCGCTTTCTCACCTGGAAATTAGTTACCAACTTGATTGTGTACTTATTCGTCACATCAAAACAATTAATATAAATTCTACTTTAATTGCTTATAATAACGTCATCGATTGTGCTGACTGATGAGTAAAAAAACGTTAGAAATTCTGTTTATCAAATCATAACAACATGCATAATTCTATTCATTTTCTTCTCAGGGATATGTTTGTAATTTAACTTTTAAATAATTTTATTATATTTAAATATTAATTCTATCAAAAGAGAACGTAATTAGTGATAAACTAAAGTG
This sequence comes from Periplaneta americana, assembly GCF_040183065.1. Taxonomy (NCBI): domain Eukaryota; kingdom Metazoa; phylum Arthropoda; class Insecta; order Blattodea; family Blattidae; genus Periplaneta; species Periplaneta americana. The sequence continues at coordinate 41,635,211 of NC_091126.1, read as the reverse complement.
TTCTAAAGAATATTTTCTCAATATCTGACGTAGGCTCATAACTTTTGTTTGTAGAACTACACGACTGCTCTATTTACAAGAAATATTGTTTGTAACTTGTAAGCTATTATTCTATACTCAGTAGAATAATAGAAATAAAATACCGGTGGGAATATTGGAATGAAAAGAGAAGTGGGAGGTACAAAGAAGATGGAAATAAAAGAATATGAATGTAGAATTGTGAGGATGTACAATCTATTTTTTTAAAAAGGTCAGGAACAATATTATTACTGTAAGTAAATAAATTGTATTTTCTCACAGAAGAAATAAAAGTTCTGGTGTTTAAATGTTTGTCCCATGTAGCCTACGTGGGCTGGAGTAAGCTTTTCCAAGCTGCTGTCACATTACCTACAGGAGAAGCTGTCATATGTGTTTTCAATAACATAACGTAAGCGACTCAGGAAATATCCCTCCAAAACGTATCTCCCACCAACTTCAGAGGGACTATGTTAGATATATTTGCGACAATGTGACTGTAGGACACGTCACGTCCAAAAAATGTAATTTTCTATATACATTTAGTTATTATATTTAATTCCATGGGCATTGAGAGTGATGCTATATACAGTAATGAACCATAACAGAGATAAATACAAAACAAAGATAGAACAAACTTACTTACTTACTTACGAATGGCTTTTAAGGAACCCGAAGGTTCATTGCCGCCCTCACATAAGCCCGCCAGCGGTCCCTATCCTGTGCAAGATTAATCCAGTCTCTATCATCATACACCACCTCCCTCAAATCAATTTTAATATTATCCTCCCATCTACGTCTCGGCCTCCCTAAAGGTCTTTTTCCCTCCGGTCTCCCAACTAACACTCTATATGCATTTCTGGATTCGCCCATACGTGCTACATGCCCTGCCCATCTCAAAAGTCTGGATTTAATGTTCCTAATTATGTCAGGTGAAGAATACAATGCGTGCAGTTCTGTGTTGTGTAACTTTCTCCATTCTCCTGTAACTTCATCCCTCTTAGCCCCAAATATTTTCCTAAGCACCTTATTCTCAAACACCCTTAACCTATGTTCCTCTCTCAGAGTGAGAGTCCAAGTTTCACAACCATACAGAACAACCGGTAATATGACTGTTTTATAAATTCCAACTTTCAGATTTTTGGACAGCAGACTGGATGATAAGAGCTTCTCAACCGAATAATAACACGCATTTCCCATATTTATTTTACGTTTAATTTCCTCTCGAGTGTCATTTATATTTGTTACTGTTGCTCCAAGATATTTGAATTTTTCCACCTCTTCGAAGGATAAATCTCCAATTTTTATATTTCCATTTTGTACAATATTCTGGTCACGAGACATAATCATATACTTCGTCTTTTCGGGATTTACTTCCAAACCGATCGCTTTACTTGCTTCAAGTAAAATTTCCGTGTTTTCCCTAATCGTTTGTGTATTTTCTCCTAACATATTCACGTCATCCGCATAGACAAGAAGCTGATGTAACCCGTTCAATTCCAAACCCTGCCTGTTAGCCTGAACTTTCCTAATGGCATATTCTAGAGCGAAGTTAAAAAGTAAAGGTGATAGTGCATCTCCCTGCTTTAGCCCCCAGTGAATTGGAAAAGCATCAGATAGAAACTGACCTATATGGACTCTGCTGTATGTTTCACTGAGACACATTTTAATTAATCGAACTAGTTTCTTGGGAATACCAAATTCAATAAGAATATCATATAATACAACAAAATTCATTTTAAATAAAATATAAACCGAAATAACATTAACAGTATACAGGGTGGACCGTAAGTATTGTCAGTAATTTCTGGGGGTTGTAATTTGAGATTTTTCAAACAAAAGAGTTTAATACAATTTTGCTCGTTTTTGCTTCCTTTCAGAGATAAAAATTATTCTGTATGAAACAATTCAAAGCGTGATTTGGGAAAGCCATTGACTTAATTCCCAATATGCTCAGTGTGTTTAATAGAGTAGTGTATTTTGGTAATAAATGATTGAAAGAATTTTCGTTTTTTCCTTTAAATGTGCAGAAATTTGATCCGAACAAATATATAACACTTTAAGGGGAGAGGATGGTATTTTTTGGTGAAAAACGAGTGAATTAAAAAAAAAAATTATTTAAAATGCTCTGTGATATGTGTGGCATGCATAGCGTAATATTTTGTGGGTATTTGCGTCCTTATCAGATGTTGAGACGCCATTTTTAAACTTCCTGCGCTATGGATTTTTAAATCACTCGCTCCCTTTTATCGGTTTACAGTAACTTCATTTTTTTGCTACATTGCCAGACAAAAATGGATATAACTTCTGAACTATTGAAGATACATGCATGAAATTTAGAACACACATTCTTTAGACCATTAGGCAACTTTTCTCTATAACAGAATTTTGTTAATTGATTTCATTTTAAAACTACGTCCGTTTGTTTGCAAGAAAGGAAACCAGAAAAGTGTTATTAAATTTTAATTGTTTATTTTACAAACTTAGGGGAAAATATCAACATTCTGTTACAGACAGTTTGTAGAGCATGCTTTTGCACGTGCATTGGAAAAAACTGGATTAATCTACCTTTAAAAATAGTTTAAATATATCGGTTTTAATAAAATCCTGCATTGGGTACATTTTTTTTTTCAAATCTGGGCCCCCAAATAATTTTTTTTTTCAAAATATTTATTTTTGGTTGAGTTGCTACAGCCATGAGCTCTCTAAATACTAATAATTAATATTTTACACCAAATAGGAAAAAGTTAAAAAAAATACCATCCTCTCCCCTTAAAGTTTCTTTTCAAAGCGAAAAGTTATATTTTTTTAAACCAAATTTCTGCACATTTAAAGGACAAAACTAAAATTCCTTCAATCATTTATTATTATACAGGGTGTTCCGAAACTATTCGTTCAAATTAATACAGAAAGTAGAGAACATGAAAACAAATATATTTCGATAAGGAATATATGGTCTCTGAAGTCAACTTGTAATGTTATGGAACATTATGTTAGTGGTGCTGACGTAAGCTGTTGTGACGGTGTCGCTGACTGGGAATGTGTACTGACATTCAAAACATGCCAGGTATCTTCGAGCGGACACGACAATCAATGGTCCGACGATGTACTGCGTGCATACAGGCTAATGGTCGCGCATTCGAGCAGTTCCTGTGAATGCCACTGATGTAATTAGCATGCTAAACTACCTTCTGTGTAAATCGTCCCTAGGATCAGAAATTGCCTTCAGGGACCATATGTACCAATACAAAATATATTTGCTTTGATATTCCCTACCTCCTGTATTATTTTGAACGAATAGTTTCGGAACACCCTGTATATCGTTCTCTTATATTGCCTAAGCATATTGGGAATTCAATAAATGTCTTTCACAAAACTTTCTAAGAAGTGTTTCATATAAAATAATTTTTATCTGGAAAAGGAAGCAAAACGAGTAAAATTGTATTAAACTTTTTTGTTTGAAATATCTCAAAGAATAACTCCCTGAATTGAATGACGTTACTTACTGTTCATCCTGTATTGTACTGAAAACTATTTAGGTCTACAAAATTTTCTAAAAAATATTTAATTAGTACTTACTGTACATTATCAGATAAGATATTTACCATGATCAGGAATAAGAGAGACCAAAAATAGACTCCTGCTGCACATTTTCCAGCATTATGCTATTTTCATTACTATATCATATACTATAAATTAATTTAAGTATAAAACAGTCGTATAATATACGTTAACTAATAAATTATAATTAATTGAAGTATAGAGAAGGTTCTGGTTTGTCTCATTTGTAATTTTATTAGTTCGCAACTCGGAGATTATTCCACTCACGGACTGCCTCGTTGTGATATCGACCCAGTAATGAGGATATTTACAAAGTACTTATTAATCCCACGCACATCCATTTCAGAGTTAAGTGCCGAGGAAATTAGAAGTGAAAAAGTGTTTTTTATAAATACCTTCTCACTAGCCAGTATTATGGAGTATAACAATGCAATCTGTGCACGAATGAAAGTAATTAACGTTTTCCTGAAACCAATTAGTACTACATTAAGCAATAACTTATATGAATGTAAAGTAATTAAATCTACAGATAATCCTGCATTGAAAAAACAAGTTTTAATTTATGCATAATTTTAGACATTTATGGTCTACAACGTACATAATTATTTTGATTCTTTCACTGTGTCGTAGGTGTAACGAATCCAAAGTGTCTGAACTAAGTTCGTCTCCATCATCAGCAAGTAGAGGAAAGAGGAATATTATCTATTCAAACCGATACCAAAAATTAGAGAGTTCCAGTCCTGAAGAATGTATATTGAATGAATGAGTGAATGAATGAATTAATTAATTGATGAGAAATTGGAAGATAAATATTTAAGAGGTACGCGGAAACGCGGCCTTGCAACGGAATTTGAGGCTGAGAAGAATGTCTGTGTGAGCTCCAAGCCTACTGGCTACTTGTCTCACTCCAATTTTCCCCTGTTCTATATGAAGGAAAATTACAGAATTTTGAAGCTGAAGGCCTAAAATGGACGTTACTAAATAGCTCCCACACCTAATCTTCGTAACGATTCGAAACATGTAGTTTCCTCTTTTCCTTAATTTCAGCGATTATATTTCCGATACGTGGCTCCGAAGTTTTGTTTCTTTCTAATTCTGTGATGCGTTGCAAGAAAGAAATAAAAAATATATAATTAGACTTGGAGAATAATTCCCCGTAAGGAATTCAACATACAGACTTATTTCTCTTACTTTCCCTAATGTTGTTTCTGGTACTTAGGCAAGACAAACATAATGCACGGAAATTGTTTTTCCATTGATCTGTGATACGGAACACAAACACATCATTTCGAAATATGTTTGTAATTATAAGTAATTTGTTCAACTTACTTTCTTCACATTTTGATTTACTTTATGTCAATACATCTAGATTAGAAATTATCCTTCACTTGCTCATCATATCATCATTTTCGTCATTATCGTCATCTCATTATAATCACGGATTGGAATCATTGAACTTTTTTCGTTCTCAATACTATGAATGATTTGGAGCAATATAAGACATTCTCAAGTAGAGGATAGAGCGCTTATGATAAAATGGAACAAGGACGACACAGGAATAAAATACATGGAAGAAAGCTGAAACCTCATTTTTTTTAAGGAAATGGACCTTCGACACACTTTATTTTGAGCAGATATATCTTCCCTTGAACCACAGCTGGGAAATATGTTGAAATCCATAAATATATACCTACTGCATAATTAAATTTTATTCTTACTTCAGCTCCCAAATCATCCCCGACCCCGAGTACATATTTTTATGGATAAGATATGAACAGTACCGAGTAAGACGATTTATTTATATGATGAGTATCTCAGTTTTCGAGATCGACTTTCAAACTTTGTAATTCAATAATTTTCTTTAAGGCCGGCAGCATACTGCACCGGACATTCTGTCTCGGACAAGACGGTTTTGTCTCAGACCGTTCGATGTGACGGTGATTACTCGCATTGTTATGAGACTACATCGGACAATATCCTGGGACAAATGTCCGATGCAGTATGCTACCGGCATCAGTAGCAACATTTTAGTGCCATTTTAAATTTGAAAATGCTATGAGAAAGTTTAACGTGCTTTTAAAAGATGCAAGGAAATATATTGCAACTGGTACGCAAGAAGGGAATATCAAGGGGTGATATAGTCTTTAAAATGAGCTCATAAGGAACTATAACCTAATCGCTGACTTTCAGTGTATTATTGAGTCACTGATTTTATAAACGAAATGTTAAGATAAACATAAATATAAAATCACGTGAACATTGTAAGTATTGAACATTCAAGAAAAATAAATTTAACTATATTTTTTATTTTAGAAAGGATAAAACTATTTCTTTATGTAACAAGGTTATTGATTTCGTTAAGTGTGTATGTAAAGGTATTATATTAATATTTAGCTCTTGTGAGTAATCAGACTCTGTTTTAATTCATCACTTTAATCATAATAAATATTATGTGCGAGATCGTGCGTATTTGCTTGTTTTCCGCACAGAACCAATACGCGGTAAGTGTGAAATACCACATTCACTATTCCCAACGTAACACAAATAACAATTTCCCTCTTCTTACCGCTTAAGCGCGACATTCATTTTACTGCTTTAGGCTTTTAACATATTATTTTTAGAGACGTTTAACATAGTAATAATTATAAATTGGAAACTTACCACTGCAATTTCACCTAAATTGCAATGTTAATTATTGTTTTTAAATATTTGCAAAAATTAAAGAAAATCTACTACTCCACGAAACTTATTGCATTCCTGATACAAGTAACATTAAGGAAGCCGTGACAAAATCAACAAGATTCCAGATGCGGATGTTATTACTGCAATATGTTATATAAATAATAATGTTAAAATATTAAAATGAAAAATAAATCATTACATAACCTTACCGTTTGTTTTAAGTTCGCATTTATAGACTGGGTGGGGGGGGGAAAGGCAGACGTATATCACGGCATGCTGGAGTATAGTAAACACAGAAAACATTTTAAAGCAACAATGTTGAAGAAAGATATTTTGGTGTTCCGAAGTTGGCGTCATTAAACAGAAACCAACATGGAGATTTCATTGCAACTAATTAGAAATTCCTCTTTCAGGTATGTAATAAACGATCTTCCAACAAGATAATGTACGATACACGAGCGGTATGTTTGTTTTCATGTTCTCGGAAATTAAAAAAGCTCAACTACGTTTCGCTTTTTCAATCTTTTCCTCGACCATGAAAACGTCAACATACCGCTCTTGTAACGTATATTACTATTAAAACATAACACATGATTCTATTGTTGTGTGCTTAGGGAACTTGCAGGTTGTGAAGAGTGGCTTAATTTTAACGATAATATTCCACAAATATTTTTATTTTTATTTTATTGTGTTATTTTACGACGCTGTATCAACATCTAAGTTATTTAGCGTCTGAATGAAATGAGGGTGATAATGCCGGTGAAATGATTCCGGGGTCCAGCACCGAAAGTTACCCAGCATTTGCTCGTATTGGGTTGAGGGAAAACCCCGGAAATCCACAATTATTACTGAGTGATTAATTCATATACAGAGTGAACCGTAAGTAATGTCATTAATTTCAGACGATTATTCTTTGAAATATTTCAAACAAAATAAAATCCTTCGTTTTTGCTTCCTTTTCAAGATAAGAATTGTTTTCTATGAAACATAACATAGCTTCTTTTGGGAAAGCCATTTATTGAATTTCCGATATACTGGATCAATTTAAGAGAGCAGTATATTATGATAAATGATTGAAATAATTTTAGTTTTGTACTTTAAATCTTCAGAAATTTAATCCGAAGAAATGTAACTTTGAAAATTTGCTTCGTAGAGCGAATAGTTACATTTATTCTGATCAAATTTATGCACATTTAGATGACAAACTTAAAATTATTTCAGTAATTTATTATCTTCTTCTTTCTCTTAGTTTAACCTCTCCCTTTTAGGTGCATTTACACGACCCACGCCACTCGGGCCTTACAGGGCCGCGACCTGTCAGGAGAGGAATTAATCTATGAATCACATACATACTTTTTTGACCACACAAGGACATGGAGGGCCTCCCTGGATGAGGGATCAGCTGAATGCCAGGGGTAATTTATTATCATATCTCTTAAATTGACTGAGCATATCGGGAATTAAATCAATGGCTTTCCCAAAACACACTATGAAATGTTTCATAGAAAACAATTTTTAACTCGGGAAGGAAACAAAAACGAGCAAAATTATACTGAACGTCCTGTATATTTTATTCATTAACTCGGTATTTATATTCTAGGGCAGTGGTCGGCATTTCGTGATTTGCGAGTCAACACCTTAATACAGAAGCAGGCCTGAGGGGTAGGGCATGATCTCCCTTCCCTTAGCCATCTCTTGTTCATTCAACGTTAAGCAGTCTGGATATCCTCTTCTGCTACCTTTTCTTTTGCTGTGTATTGTAGGCTGCATTTTATATGGCGTAGGACTAATATTTGCCGATTACGGATCTAAGATGAACGTCTGACTTAATACAGTATTTAATGCTTTTGATATTTTTACTTATGCACTTTTACCAAGAAGAAAATATTGTGTAAGTTAGATAAGTGGCCCTAGGTTCGATAACTTAAAACATTTAGACATTTGAGTATGAAATAAATTATTGCGAGTAAACAAAAAAAAATTCATGTGGACGGAGTAGAATTAGCTCACGAAATCATGCCTGCCCTCGCTAAGTAAACAAACTTTAGGATAAACTGTCAGAAGTGGGCAGTAAAACGAACTGTATTTGGTGAGAAACACAGTTTTTTTTAGATAGAATTTCAAGCGTTACTCTATAATTTCTCATAAGTAGTAATATGTTATCGTATTTTGAATTTAGAATGCAGCAAGAAATGTTTACGTACTTCGGAAAAAAAACAAGGTAAATTGGGACGAATTAAGGAAATATTGAGCGGTGATGTAGATTTTAGAATGGGCTGCTGGGAATCTACGGCCCCAACGCTCACTTTCCGCCATACTATAAATAAATTAGTAGTTTCAAGAAGGAAGTGTTAACATAATCATAAACTTAAAATCACGTAAACATCATCTGTAATGTGTTGAGCTTTTAAGACAGGTAAATTTCACATTACACTGTTTGTAGTAGGAATAATTTGTTCTATTATACCAGTCATATTGATTTAATTAAGTCTCCGTATAGAGGTGATTATATTCCTGTTGAGCTCTTTTGTGTAATAATTTAATATCCTATTGCTTCACGTAATTCGCGAGAAGTACTTCGGAATGTAATATTAAATTCTGGCTCTATATGATCAGAAAATTTATGAACAAATACTAGATCTTGGCGAAAATTTGCACAAGGATTATGGACTACTTGATAAGTTCCACACGTATTATTTATGAATGCGAAAATTTCGTTCTTCTAAGAAGAAGTTGTGACTTAAAATTTACTATTGCTGGTATTTTAATTTGTTCTCATTTACAAGAAAAAATATTTCAGTCGATTAAGGAAACTGGGTAGTGATTTGTGGTGAGAAACACGGTTTTTTATTTTGTGTTAAAAGAGCACAAAACTTGTTCTTTAAAAAACAATATACATTGTGACGGTACGTCTTCAGATAAGCCCCTTAAATGGTATATTTAAATATGGCGGTTCATGTAATTCACACCTCCTTTTTTAAATACAGTTTTTCGTAAATTAAGATTTTTTCAAACTTAATTGCATTTTTCCCTGAATCTACTCAATCTATTAAATGAAATTTTTAATTTTTTTCTGCAGTCCGTGTCTACAAATTAGACCCAAAGTTTTATGAATATCAGACACGTAACATAAAATAACATCGAATAAATATAAAAAATTGTTAATCAAAGTGTAATTTGTTTTCTGTTTGACTAAGGGTGAAATATTTAACTAAATGTTGTTTTAGAATTTACAATAATATATTACTTGATAACTTAAAAAATACAAGGAATATGAGGGAAAATTGTAGTAAGCAATGTGCACTTAAAGTTTAAGGTACATTTAGCAAAGTGGAAAAACAGGTTATCAGTTGGGACTTTTTTGCACTTAGATAAGAAACTAATTGGTTGGCTTTTACAGCACTGGATTCAGAGTGATTTATTGTATAACCATGGCAATTTTTATTGCTTTCTGAGCAATGAAAGCCTAGAAATACAGAATTAAACTTTGTGCAGGAATGCTTTAATCGTATAGGAATCACTACCCACTTCCCTTTAAGTTCGCTAGCTTAAACATTTAATTTTTTAGTGTGAATTGATATATTATAAAACTTCAAAAAGTGTCGCGTATGGGGAATTGCCTCAGGTAATACAAAATTATTAGAACCAGAACTACAATGCATGCATTGAACAGAAAAACGACATAACTTTTTGTTTGCATTTCAGAATTAAGTTATATATGGTCCGTGTATTTTTTATTGAAAACAAATTTATAATGTTATTAACGTAGTAGTAGCAATTGTAATTTATTTAACGACGCTTTCATCTCCAGACGTTATTCAGCGTTGAAATTGAAAATTGGCGAGAAAGATGACAAATTTTGCATTGGGTCCTCTATTGGGGACAGCGTTCTTTTCCGTGCCGTAAATCTACGACATTGAATTTCCGAATTTACTTCCCTCCTGCAGGAAGCCGTGCTGATTATATCGCCCTTTAAAATATATCGGCCTCATCCAGGTTTGAAATCACGAATGTCGGATCCAGCGAATAGAACAGGCCTGGGCGCTATTAACTCGATGGAGTCTCTGCAGGCCACCCCTTAACTCCGCACTCCACTTTCCCCGGCTGAGACAGTTATGTTTCGGTGCGGTACGAGCGGACGGGAAGGTCAGTGACGGATTGCGTCAAGCTTTCACCACAACTTTCGGCTCTCGCTGATCGCCTAAAATCCACCACTTATACACAGAGCCTTACTGTGGGTTTGTTTATAAGGAGGTGTAAGTGAAAAGGACATGGGCGGGGATTTTTTCGTTCACTTCCCCTCTTATGACCAGGGCTCGGATAGACTGGTAACCGCGAAATCACTCAGTACTACACGACATTTCATACAAGTTGAGAGGATGCGAAGGCATTTATTTCCCCTTCTACTTGCCCTGAGTCCGTCAGTAACAGAACGGTAGCTGTTACATTTTATACCTGCACCCCCCCCCCAAGTTGTACACATAAGAAAATAAAATATTAAATAAAGCACATAAGTGTATATAAAATACAGCGACAATGATGTTTGACAATTACATGTTTGAGTTTATTTTAGTGTCGTTCTTACAATATTTTCAACTAATAAATAATTAAATTAAAGGATGCTAGTTTGTATTATGAAGTCAGGGGGGAGTGACACAGTGCAGATTGTCCCGTTGTGTGTGCTTAGAGTAGCAACTAGCGGTGGAGAAAACATTTATCTTCTGCTCTCAGTAGCTTTTTTATGTACCAGTTGATATAAACAGCAATAAAATGAAATACAAACGCTTAGTATACAGTAGACTTTCGGAATATAGATTACCGGTAAACATTTTTAATACCGGTAATAAGAATTTTCACTATATTCAAAGCCAATTAGTCGAACGTTAGTAAGATGGACAGTAGCATCTTCCCCTTCACGGATGATAGAGAGTGTGAGTAGAGGGGAAAGCCTATCAACCAAACTGAAATGGGGATTAGGTTATAAACGTGATGGTAAAAAATGAATATGTGAAAATTTGCGAATAACATGAAACGTTTAAAATCATTACTTCGAGAAGTAAAATGTGAAATTTTAAAGAAATCTGGTTGTTATTACGAACGCATAAACATTTTAAAATTATATCTGAGCCCCACTTAAAAAAATAGTTATGCTAAAAATAACAAAATTGAATACCCCCAGAATAAGGGTATATGGTATATGGTATTCAATTATAAAGCATAATGCGACAAATAACTTATTTCTACTTGGTCTTAGCGACCATTCAGTGCTGCTGAATAATTACTGTTCTGGTATAACGGACAATTGCTGCTGTTACATCACAACTAGGCCTACATATTTCTTAAATTCCAGATATTTCGTTCATCGTGGCTCAAAGCTACACTTAATTAGTCAAATAAAATGTTTAGAAACTATATGGTCATCGAACTTACGCAACAGATATTGAACAGTTGAATAGTGGAACTGTTTCGGTACATTTATAGTTATATTTCGAAAAATCTGTAGCATTCTTCACACTAATTATACAGAGTGTGCCGTAAGTAATGTCACTTATTTTCGGGGGTATTCTTCAAGATATAAAAAAAACTAATAACATTTTGCACTTCTCTGATCGGTTCTTTTTTGTCATTTTATTCTACTAAATCATATCATGCATGACAGTACGCTTCCACCAATCTTATGGGGCGAGTTCTTCTCATCTTCAATGCGTACAATCAACGCATGTGGATCTTTTCATTCTCATTTGAAAAGTTTGTTTGACTCTTCCCATCCAAAGATGTACCACTTACTAGATAGCCTACTTTAAAAGATGTTCAAGCAGAAACTTATATAAAAATGCGTTCGAAATCAGGAAACGACCAGAAATTCGCCCAAGAGAAAGTATACTTTCAAATATAATGATGGAATTACAAAAGTGTGAAATAACATTCCAATTCCTAAAATAAAGTATGTTATTTGTGTTTGCCAGAAACTTAAAATCACATTTTTTATCCACAGCAGTTTTATTTAAAATCACCATTTTTTTACCATACCAATATATCGTTTTTTTTTACAATTTCCAATATAATTATGAAATTACAAATCTGTGAAATAACGATATTATATACTAATATATATGTAGCATTTTTAACCATACCAGCTTCAGCTTCGAGAAGCTACAACTGACAGTCCTAAGTCTGAAAAATTGGAAGGAAAAGCTGTCCCCAAATGTATGCCTGCGAACGTGATATCATGCAATTCGGATACCTCTTAGTTAACTCTGGCATGCAATTCGGTTTTTTTTCTTTTTCGCAAGCAATTCAGGTTGGCCGGATTATTTCATTGGTTTAGTTACTAATGACACTAAAATTTCTAAATTTTCAAAGCGTGATGGATCTGTGTCTTAGCCCTCATATGCTTTCATTTTAACAGTGAAAGAATTTTTAACCCTACTTTCATTGTAACTTACGATATTGTGAAGAATGCGGAGAAGTTTGTTTCATGAGTTTAGGGTGAATTCGATTTGGACAATTCAGATAAAAAAGTAACGTGTTTCTCTTTTCTGTCAAGATTTTCATGTATACTGTAAGAAACATTAGTTTTTCATATTTAACTTTTGTCGTTCACTTTGTCGTTGAAGTACAGATATGAGGTGTCAAATTCTCTAGGTCTTTTGAAATCCTTTGAGACTCCAAAAATATATTCTCAGAAGAAAATTCAATTCAGACACCTTAGAATTATTTCAGGGGGGAAATAAAATCTGCAGTCAGGTGATAAGACACCATCATTGAATAAAGTAATATAATTATAAAATTTAATTTCAAACTTAGAATTCAGTAGTGGGAATAGTTTTTTACCCGATATTTGCAGACATTGCACTCAGCATTATAATAAGATAAGTGTTAGTACAACTACCCAATTGTAAATCTATTATTTTGTCCCTTACGCGTACCTTAACGCGATTTACGTCACGAAAATTTTCTTAAAATGTGTAATACTCTCAAAGAGTTCATTGTGCCGTTTACATGGCGCCGTTTATTTAATGTGGCAAGTATGTGAAAATATGTTACGTCCCTACTGGCGACGAGGTAAATTCCTGTCCTGGATCTAGACATCAGTTCTGTGCACCATTTCTTATGTTTTATTTGAATTTAACGAATGTATTCTGATATAAGTCTGGCGTTTATTAAAGCTTTTAAACTGAGCTGGTTCTTGTTTTTTAATGCCTTGAAAGGCATGTGAAAGGGAGAGAACGTTGTTTTTGAGCGAGTACTGGTATTAGTGATTTATCTCAACTTGCCATCGGAGCGTGAATGGATTCCTCTAGCATAACTCAAGCCTTTATGAATAAAGTCAAATGTCCTTTGGTGGAAATCAATTTGTGACTCTCCCTTCCACACTGTCATAGTATATTGGTCAAATGATAAAAACGTGTTTTGTAGTCGCTGTTTTTCGATAAATACAATATTATATTTACACCCAATATTATCTTAACTGCAGTATTTTAGTTTCCCTTAATGCACTGTCAACTGTAGTACTTCGGTTCATGTCCCTCCACGTATATATAGTCAAAATCCATTGTCTTGCTGTTTTTTATGAAATATTTCTCACGTACTGAAGTTGTGTGACATAAAAACAATTAATCTGTTAGTAAAGTACATTCGTTCGAATTCAAGAAACGTTTGCTATAATATCAGGTACTCAAGTTTATTTCTAACATTACAGAATATAGGCCTAATACCCATCATATGCGGCCCAATAAAAATTTCGATTAAAACAATGATGGTAAAGTTCTAGAGAGTTATCATTTTGTGTATGAAGTGACATGGACAGAAAAAGTTGAATTACTTCTCTCGTATTTGTATGCCGCTTCTATATATGTAATATATGTATGTATGCATGTATGTATGTATGTATGTATGTATGTATGTATGTATGTATGTATGTATGTATGTATGTATGTATGTATGCATGCATGCATGCATGCATGCATGCATGTATGCGTGTATGAAGGCATGCATGTATGTATGTTTAAGTATTCTCATAGTAGCTGAGTTTTATTTATCTATCGTTGTACTTTATATAATTTACTTTAGGCCGTACGTTGTCTTTTGTAGTGTGTCTCAATTGTGAACGCTTCATAATAATTATATGCCCTCAGTCACTACATATCAAGTTATACAGTGACAGAACTGTTGTTCATAAATCAGGTCATATCAGCTTCAATCCATATCGCGTTGAAACATAATTTGATGATTGTTAACGAAGTACTATGCGAAATAGATTTAGGAGGAGTTTTACTTCATTTTGAGTATGATATAAACAGATTTATTGATTTTCAACTTTAAAAAGTATTTAACGTCGTGGAAACTCACATGTACGATGTTTATTTCTTTGTAATAAAGTTGATGTGGTAGTTATAAATTCATTGTTATACTCAGTTATTTCTGGTAAACTATGTAAAAATTACATAACGAATTTATGATACAGAATTGCGTATGAATGCTAACATCTACAAAGTCATTAATCTGTATTGTATAGATCAAAGCGTTCAGAAGTAGATAGGCGTCTAAGAGTGCATTGGTTAATTTAGCGATCGACAGAGATTTAAATCATTTCGGACTGAAATATTTTAACTGTGGAAAAAGCTATCTAAACGTATAAAACAAGCGCAATTAGTGAAATGTGCGCGTATGTTTACTTCGAATACAAACTGTACAACGTGTAATTTAATTCTTCACTAAGACGTGCAGGTTTCTGTGGAAGGATCATTTTATTGTGGCACAAAACTTTGCTTACAAACTCGTTTAAAAGTACTTAGAACGGCTTTTAATTATAATCTACTGTACGTTCAATGTCGCGCACAGCTCAAACATTAAAAGCAGAAATTGAGAGTGCGTTCCACGTAATAAAATACAAGGTAAATTTAACCAATTAGTTTAAGTGTTTGGGATAAAACAACTTTACACGCATTCATGTACAATTCCCGGTATTGCCTTCAGATTCAGTCATAAATTGTCTATATTTGCTTCAGTCTCGTAATGTGTAACTTTGTGGACAGTTTTATACATAATGTTTCTGTAATTGAGTTACGCTGTTTGCGTTTCTTCTATTTAGATATGAGTAACTTGTTGATATCCGTTCGTTAATAATATGTTACGGAATTTGAGCATTTAGTAGTATTCCGTACGTCTAGATATCGACAATGAAAATAAAATGAACTTCAAATATTGTTTTGCACGCTTTAAAATGAAATTGAGCATTAAAATAACAAATTCGACGGCGTTTTATAGACTTCAGAAGACGGATGTAAAAATGAAGGGTTCTGTAGGATTTTTGATGTAAAGAATTCATACATAAAATTAAGAATTGTGGTACTGTTTTATACATTTAGAAGATGCTATCAAAATCAGTTTTTCGACAGTGATTACGCGCTCACATGTCGTGTACCAAAAAGAAGTCCTTGGTAGAATCTTGTACATTCAAAAATCGAGTGTTGTTCAGTATTAAAATAAAGTTTTCCGGTACTGCTTCACACATTTAAGTGTCGATTATGAAAACGAAGCGTTTTGTAAATTTTGAACAATAAGAAGTCGATTATCAAAATGAAATGTTGGGCAGTTAGTTACACATTAAGGGGACACGCTACTGAGATTTCTAATCTCAAGTTTTTGAAATTTTACAATCGAATAGATGTTGATGAGTTACATGTGCACAATTATTTTCAAAATTTTATGTTGAAAAATGTACTCGGAAAAAAATAAAATATAAAAAAGTGTTTATAATTTTAGTAAAAAAATATCTGGGTCTCATATAAAGATAATTTGTTTCTTAAACTTTTAAAATGATGCTAAGACTACCTACAATGAAATGGTGCATGGGTTTGTTCCTAGTCAATGCAGTTCATCAGTAAAAAAAAATTAACTTTTAACATTGACCAAAATTGACGAAAACTCAGTAGCGTGTCCCCTTAAGTAGTGGAATACCATCAAGCAGCCTTTGTTATAGTTTTCACATTCTAAGTTAAAAGTAAGAAACAAGATCTGAAGAAAACCGTTCTGATTCCATTTCGATCAAGAGTCGCGACTAGCAAAGTTCACCGAAGTAGCCGGAAGAGTGTGGCAACGAACGCCGAAGAACTCGCAAAGTCGCGCAAGAAGTACCGGTAGTTGAAATCTCCGCGCTATCTGTCGTCGGAGGCACCGCGCACACCAACAGTGTAGCTGAAGGAGGAATTCTAGAATGGTGAAGTGTAGTGTGCTGCCACGTGTGTGCCCTTACCTGGTGCTGTGGTGAAGCTGTATCTGTGGTAATGTAGTGTTGCTCGTGAGCCGGAGTGCTGTGGACTGTGCTGTCTCTTCTATCACCTGAAAGTAGGCATGCCTATGTTTTGCACCCTAATGTGTTCGCTGTCGTCGCAATCAACGGGCTGCGAGTTCCCGCCACACACGGATCGTGCAGGTGGGCGTGCGGGTCGTCTGTTTCTCCCTTTCCGTTCGTTCGTTCGTTCGTCTGTCTGTCTGTCCGTCTGTCGGCGGGGTCCCTCTGTCGCTTTGAGGACAAGCTCGAAAGTATCAGTGCCAACTGTACCGAGTTGCGATGTCTTTTATAGTGCCCCCTCCCCCCACGGCTAGTCCGGTTGACAAGGTACGCCGGTGCGCGCGTGTATCGCTAGAAAGCCGAAAGAAGCTTCAAGAGCGAGTCGTCTTCCTGGTTCGTGTCGATTGGCTACCAGTTACATCGACACTTGAGAGGCTGGTCCCTCTGCCACCCACGCCAGCTGCGAATGGCATGGCAGTCGTCGCCGCCGGCAGCATTGATCCCGTTCTGCAAGTTGCCGGCCCTGCGCACAGAGCCCTGGCGCTTGCGGGTTGCATATATTGATAGGCTCGCCGGCCTCGTCGTTTTTGGGGGGGGCGAAACTATTCTGTTTTGGCGGGAACGTGGGAGTAGGGCTCGGCCGCTTTCAGAATGAAAGGCTTTATTCACCCGCGCCCCCACCTCGCTCCCGACGCTACGACCACCTCTCCCCATCTGCTTCGACACTTTTCTTCCGAAACTACTCGCCGATGCCTGGAAAAGTGTTCTCGGCGCTGGCATGTAGGTCACGGGCGAACCCCGCACGCATTTCTCAATAAGACTCCAAAACACAATATTGTGGTTTCATGTTGTATGGTTTATCCGATAAGCAAGTTGTAATACAATGTTAAAATTGAAAAATACCGTCTGTACTTATCTAGTTTTTATATAATTGATTATAACATAAACGTTTTCGGCACTAATGTACCATTTTCAAATGTATGAAAATTTGCCTAATTACATATTCAAATAGATGCACATGAAGATATAATGTGTACCCTTGATGATCTCATATCACATATAAAACAATCTATATGTAGATAATTAATTAATTAAAAATTAAAAACACACACTTATTACTAACATTTAAAATCTGTTTTGATTTTCTGCTGCAATTATCCATCATTTGGTGGAACACTGGGGTTATCTTGACGTATTATGTAGCCAAATGCAGTTATTCAATTACTTAAAATGTTATAAACTTACACTGAGATACTAACTGTTAAAATATTAAAATCCTTTATGTTAATTCATTGTTATTGCACCAAGGTTCCTTGTTTTTTGTTCGCTTTCACATATTGGAGCACTTTACCATGATCGAATGTGGTGCGTAATATAAGTTACATTGATACCTGGCTATTGTTTTCCTTCGGTTTGCCGTGGTTGTATTATTACATATTCATGGTTGTCACCGTCCGAATTAACATAAAGGATTTTAATATTTTAACAGTTAGTATCTCAGTGTAAGTTTATAACATTTTAAGTAATTGAATAACTGCATTTGGCTACATAATACGTCAAGATAACCCCAGTGTTCCACCAAATGATGGATAATTGCAGCAGAAAATCAAAACAGATTTTAAATATTAGTAATAAGTGTGTGTTTTTAATTTTTAATTATTTAATTATCTACATATAGATTGTTTTATATGTGATATGAGATCATCAAGGGTACACATTATATGTTCCATTCACACAGTTCATATGCATCTATTTGAATATGTAATTAGGAAAATTTTCATACATTTGAAAATGGCACATTAGTGCCGAAAACGTTTATGTTATAATCAATTATATAAAAACTAGATAAGTACAGACGGTATTTTTCAATTTTAACATTGTATTACAATATTGTGGCCAAAAAGCGCAGTCACATCAGCAGGTCCGAGGGTCTCTTAAGGGTATATGTACGTGAACGACCACAAATATTATCAGAAAATGTAGGCTCTAACTTTCTAAAATTTTATAAGAAAATGAACTCACAATTGGACAAAAATTACAAGGTACCACAACAAGACTTATTAGAACTTAAATATCAGATAAAAGTATAAAAAGGTTACTAATAATATTTTTCAAACCAGTTTTATCAAAGTATAAAAAAAAAACGAAATAATTTTGCAGTTACATCATTTGGTAACCATAACACTGTTATGATTTCTCTGACATCTTTAATATTTTTCCTGCGTGTAATAAACACTTATTTCTGAAAAGTAGACTACTCTCAGCCATGCAGAGTTATTTATTTTAATACAATTAATTTTTTATTTGTCCTATATAAAATATATTAAAATTTACAATATGTTTTGTGACATAATTTTTGTATTTTCAAAGATATGGCATTATTGTAGTCTGCATTTTGCATAAATGCATGTTAAATCAGTGTACAAATTTTCAGAATTCTATCTTTAATGATTGTGGAGTTATGAAATAATGTGTGAAAATTTTCAAATGTTGGAAAATTTAACTTAAAGTAAAAAGTGAATTCTAAGAAATATAATTAGTAACCTTTTTATACTTTTATCAGATATTTAAGTTCTAATAAGTCTTGTTGTGATACCTTGTAATTTTTATCCAATTGAGAGTTCATTTCCTTATAAAATTTTAGAAATTTAAAGCCTGCATTTTCTGATAATATATGTGGTCATTCATGTACATATACCCTTAAGGTAAGCGTTCACTACATCGTATCGCACTCCTCGTACGAATCGCACGCAACGGATATTTTAAGTGCAGTGCGTTCACTGTAACGGCTTCACCTCATCGCCTCATCGGATTCCCCTATCAGCTGTTTAAAACATGACGTCGTATGATGTTGACATTACTGAAAAGAGAGGAGTTTGAGGTTAGGTGTATTATTTATGAGTGTTAGCGAATAAGAATTTGTAATTGCTTCATGCATCTTAATTGAAGAGGAAGAAACGAAAGAAATATTGGTTATATAATATATATGTAAGAAACGACTTGATTACTATAATGGAAAAGCGTCAAATTATATAATTCTTTGCAGTTTTCTACAAGTGAAATAAGTTTTCCGTCTGCCATTTTGGCGCGACACTGAACATGACACACCATAATAATAACAGTTGACCAATTAAAATTGATTTATTAAAGAAGGCCATGATCGCACGCATCGGAAAAGTTGCTCATCCGAGAAACGTGGACGGATTTGCCGAGAGCCTGTGCGTACGATACGATGTAGTGAACGCGGTTACATAACAATTACAGCAACGATAGTCTTTTTCCGATCCGTGCGATTCGTCCGATGAGTGCGATGCGATGTAGTGAACGCTTACCTTTACAGCCAAGTGAGGCTCGCGCATCCTGCTAATACAGTATTAAAAATCATTTTCAGCTTCTAATCGGGTGCTCAGGATCTATTTCCCTCTGCTTTCTGTACTACTTAACACTTCTCAACACACGGTAGCCGAATAACACGTTTTATTCATAACGGATCATATTGATCTATTTTGGGCTAAAGCTGAATGAACGTCTCTCGCTTCCATCGCTGCGCACTTGTTGCAGACTCAACTCTTCGGCTCGAAGGCGGCCTCCACATTTTGACTGCGGGGATGTGTTAGTCGCTAGCAAAATCTCTACTGTCTTATTCACAACTCATCTAAAAAAAAGTATAGTGTAGTTTAGCTTTCATGTGTGCAAATGTGATAGAGGAGTGGTGGCTACTAACCGTACTGTCACAAACCCCTTGAAGCTGATACTCAATTTTCGTGGAACCCCAAAACTTTTTTTGTATAATTAAGCTGATAGATAATTATGTATAATTATATTTGTCTATGACAAAGAAAGCCACAATTGCAATAGAGAGCACAAATAGTTACTTATAAAAAATGAAGTAAGAACAGGAAAAAAGACGAATACACATATAAAGTGCAAGATACAGATATAAATAGAAATTAAAATGAAAAAAAATACGTACAGTTATAAATACAAGACAGAAATAAATAGAAATAAAAATACAAATAAAAGAATGAAACAATTAGATAAATACAGATACATAAACAAAATATGTAAAATATATAAAGATATACTGGGTGTTCATTTCAAAGTGTGTCATGACGTCAATGTTGTGAGTTAGCGATTTGAAGAAATTGCTTATTAATCAAGGCGTTCAATCTGAGCTTGAGAACGTGTACGGTATAACTTGAATGTCGTAGCAACAGATGGCGGTCTGCACGGTCTGTGTGCTACCATAATCTCTTTCGAACTGTGTTTTGCGCGGGAAAGTCGTACGCAGGGTATTTGTTATCATCGGTTGCGTACGGCAACATTCCACAATACAAATCAAATGCTCCGTGTCCATGTTGACCGTCGTAGTTAATGTCAACAAATACGTAAGTAATCGTCTTAACCCTCTCCCCATATCCCGACAGTAAGAAAAAAAAAACTCACCTCAGTACATGTTTCCAAACAGTTCACATTCCTGCCACTACCTGGCGTTACCGTACGTATCGGTAAGTACTCTTCAGAATGAACGCCGTACTTGCTAGGCAACTTCTCTGGCATATAGGTAGTACGCCTCTGCGGAAGTGTAGGAAGATTGAATTCTCTAGGCTCATCGGCTAGCCACATGACGACATACAGCGAGCCATGACATATTTTGAACTGAACACCCAGTAGAGTAACAAATAGATAGCAATATTATTTTAAATCATATACCTTAAATATTTTAATAAGAAGAAGTAGGCCTAGCCTATATATTTAATATAATAAATGCTGAAATGTAACTCAGTTCTCATGTTTTACATAATGCTTTGAATTTGGAACAAATTTTTAAACACTGGTGAATTTTTATGTAGGCCCAATCAGGTATTTGGTCTTTTGTAATGTAATGAGTGACGATTTCTTAAATTTCATGTTCGAACGTTAACCTGGATTTGTGACGATATTTCGCTATTATCCAGTAGACCGTAGAATGTTTTATACGCTAAATTTGCTCAGCAAGTAGTCTAATCTGCGACTGGCAAGAGACATTAAATTAAATTCAGTAAGTACACTGTTGTACGAAATTTTGTTACGGAAAGTTGAATAACGATAGATCTATACAGTAGAACGTCAGTTATCCGAACACCAAATATCCAGATCGCCAATTACCCGTATCTGTTTTCAAGAAATTTTCAGGCTGTTTAATCACTGACTCAAAATAATTTTCGTTACTGCAAAAGTTTCCGCAGTATGTTGTGGAACGTGTTTAGTTTCTCGCCGAGTAATAGCAACAGTTGGTTTTAATGTTTCATTGTATTTATACTGATTTAAAAATAATTTTTGCGTTAAAATATTTGCAACTTTTTTCTTTTTTTAATACATTTTTTGTTTAAATATTTTTAGCTTTGGTTCTTTAAGTAAACCTGTTACTTCTTGTGTTTAAATGTCTGTAACTGCTCTTCTTTTAATACATTCAAGTACTGCACATTCACAATAACAAGTTGCTACATTGAGTTTCACTTCTGACTCAATCATCCGGATTTCTGCTTGTACGGATCATGCCAATTCCCAATTAGCCCGGATAATTGGAGTTCTATGGTATTGTAAAGTAAAGTTACCTTGATAATCGTTTTTGACTTTTTTTTTTCAATTTGACTAATATGTGATTTACAAGTGTAAAACCAAATTACTGACTGTAAAGTATATTCCAATTTAGTGCTTACATGACAATTAAAAAAAAATCTGTTCTAATTACTAAATATTTGTAAATTTAGACGATTAAACATCGTTAAGGGGACACTATACTAAAATTACGAACTTCGAAGTTTTTGAAGCTAAATTCACAAATCTTTTATGGCTGGTGTATCTGGTTAATAATAAAATATGTTCTAAATTTCATTCCTCTATGATAAGTGGTTTGCATTTTATTAATATCTTAACAAAATATTGTATCGCTTTATACAGGGTGTTCCATTTATCTTGTGCACCTATTACAACTTTTTTGTTTGAATAGGTATTGGAATTTTTGTTTTTGAGTGTTAAGTTAGAACGAGGGGCTAACATGAATGTGGAGATTTGGTGCATGTAACTAAATTATGGTACAAGATACACGTGACGTCATCAATTTTTTAAACAGCACTACACACTTTAATCATGCTACATTGATTACACACATTAAAACGAGTTCAAAAATATATCACAATGTCACTTTCCTAGTCAATAACAACAACAAAACGAAACAAAAACGTAATTCCAGTGTGATAATGTTACGCTTTGAGAGTCACAGAAAATGTTCCAAATGGTGATCATTCACATTAATGCACATTCGAAGGCGTTCCCCGAAAGACCGTATGACTACCCGGCATGTTGCTGGCTGAGTGGACACACAAGCCTGTTGAATGCGTTGCGGCATGTCGTCTGGTGTTGTCAGAATGTTCTGATACACTGTCCTCTACATTTCCCCACAGGAAGAAGTCGAGTGGCGACAGGTCCGGAAAACGTGCAGGCCACTGTACTTGGATTGTGGCGTCGACAGTTGTGGTTTGTTTACATGTTAAGACAGCAAACACACAACATACGACGTGTACTGGCGTCAGTCGTCTTTCGTTTTGTGTAAGTTAATGCACAAGATGAATGGGGCACCACAACAAACGGCATATTCTAATGGCACTCATTTTGCATTTTGTTGTTGTTATTGATTGGGAAGGTGACATTGTGATACATTTTTGAACTCACCTTAATGTGTGTAATCAACGTAACATGATTATAGTATGTAGTTCTATTTGAAAAATTTATGACATCACGTGTATCTTGTACCATAATGTAGTTACATGCACCAAATCTCTACACTCATGTTAACCCCTCGTTCTGACGTAACTCTCAAAAACAAAACTTCCAACACCTATCCAAAGAAAAAAGTTATAATAGGTGCACGAGATAAATGGGGCACTCTGTATAAGAAGTCCCTTGCGTCACAATTTACATTATTTTTAACTGATATACACTTATATGATTCTTTATATAAATTGAAACAAATATTACTTTGGCCTTTTCTGTACAGTGAATCGGTAAATTACTAGGAATGTTCTATGATTAATAATATTCTTATTTCTTATTATTTTATAATGAAACAGTCTAGTAATTTACTGGTTATTTTTACAGCAAAACCTTATACTAAGTTTTGATCCCATGTATATAAGGGTCCATGTAAGTGAATACCAGTTAAGAATAATGAAAATTGTGGTTAGCGCGTCTGGCCTCGAAACCAGGTGGCCCGGATTCGAATCCCGGTCGGGTCAAGTTACCTGGTTGAGGTTTTCACCGTGATTTTCTCTCAACCCAATTCGAGCAAATGCTTGGTAACTTTCGGTGCTGGACCCCGGACTCATTTCACCGGCTTTATCACCTTCACCTCATTCAGACGCTAAATAACCTAAGATGTCGATACAGCGTCGTAAAATAACCTACTTAAATAAAAAAAAAAACAAATCGGTGGTCCGCGGATCACAGGTTGCGAACTACTACAGTAGAGCATTGTTGTATTCTCGGTAGACTTCGCTTTCCAACGAGGACTATGTCCTATGTTTTGTTACATGCTGTGCTCAACAAATGACCGCATTTATTTGTAAGAACAGCACAGGCCAGAGACCCAATTCTTGAAGGAATATGATCAATATTCTTAGTAGCATTATCATAAAATATATTGTATATAGCTAGTTCTTCGTTTTGCAGTTTTATCGGAATAAACTCCGGTTCACTGGTTTCTTTTTTAAAAATAGTTTTTTTTCTCATTTCGTATTACACTATGTAAATCAGAAAGCAATCTAATGCTATAGAAAATTGATTACAAGATTTTAAAAGGGATTTACTTTCCATTATCCATGCTACAGAAAGGATTATTTGTCTCATCACATTTCGATTACCTGTCTA